>NC_056061.1:85716532-86933616 GCF_016772045.2 Ovis aries
AATGAGTAGATATGGTAACAAAAAATACACTGAACTCAATTATTCCCATGATTCTTTTCTTGCATTTACTTATTAATATTACAAGTCTTTGCTAAAATGTCAACTTGGGGAGGAAGCCCTCTCAACTATGTTCTTTAAAATGACAAATAATCCCCTCACGCGGCACACCTCACCCTTACTCCCCTCTTTCTTTTCCTCCAGAGTATTTATCAGGATCAAACCTACTTCATAACGAAGACCAGAATCTGTGTCTGTATTATGTACTAGTTTACATCCAGTGTCTGGCACACGCTACTTGCTCAGAAAATATGGGATTAATGAATACCGTGTACATGTATGAAGTATGGTAGATATTCATTGGAGCACTTGTTACAATTTATCTTATTTTTCATCAAACACTCCATCCCCTATACCAGCTCCTCTCTTAGTCTTCACTGTAGTGTCAATATTATACCAAAAACACAGCAGCCATCATAGATTTATTCCTTTCCCTTACCTTGCTTATCATCAGGCTCTTAGTCCTATCTCCAAAATACATCTTAGATTTTTTCCTACTTCTGTCTCCACTGCCTCCATCATTCTATCTCTCTTGAATAAGAGCAATATGTTTTTAACAAGTCTTTCTCATTCATCCCTAAACCTCCCCAAAGCAGTCAGATGAGTCTTCTGACCCAAGAATAAAGTCAAGTCTCCTACATAAAATCTCAGTTACATCCTTTTGTTCTCAGGGAAAAATCCACACTCCTTATTACAACCCATAGGGCTACAACACAGGGTTCCCATCTCTGCCCTAACCTTCACCTCTTCGTGCCCAGCTACTCCGACAACTACGCCATGCTGCAGCCATACTGGTTTCCTCTTTGTGTTTCTGAAACAGGCCAAACTCTTTCTGAATTTTATGTTTTGGTATTTGCTGCTCCCTCTGCCTGGATGCTCTCCGAAATCTTTGAGAAGCCCATATTCATCCTTTGGATAGTATCTCAAATGCCACCTTCATGTAAGAGCTTCTCATGACCACCCTAATTAAGTGAGCTCCCCAGACATGCTCTCATCACCTTCTTTGTCACTGCCACGGTTCTAAAGATCACATTACTTGTTTGTGCTGTGCTGTGCTTATTCGCTCAACTGTGTCCGACACTGTGCGACCCCCATCCATGGCCTGTAGCCCTCCAGGCTTCTCTGTCTATGGGGATTCTCCAGACAAGAATACTGAAGTGGGTTGCCATGCCTTCCTCCAGGGGATCTTCCCGACCCAGAGTTCAAACCCAGGTCCCCCGCATTGCAGGTGGATTCTTTACGATCTGAGCCACCAGGGAAGCCCATGAATACTAGAATGGGTAGCGTATCCCTCCTCCAGGTAATCTTCTGGACCCAGGAATCTAATCAGGGTCTCTGGCATTGCAGGCAGATTCTTTACCAGCTGAGCTACCAAAGCCCGATTACTTGTTTACCTGCTATTTATCAAAGTGTAAGCAGGGCAGGGACTTAGCCACTTTGAACTGACAGGGCTGAATAAACTGCCTGCATATGGGAGCTGCTCCATGTACAGCAACTGAATCAACAGATATAACATTCTCCTCACCAGAGCATGCATTCCTCATGTTGGTAATCCCAACACCTAGCACACAGGTGTGCTAAAAATGTCCCATGAACAAGCAACCTGACATCTGTACTGCTTATCATGAGTACCTCCCAGAAATACCTTTGCAAACAATAGCTGGAGTGAAAGAATGCTGCATTCATGCAACTGACATTTACTCAGTGCTGCAACGAGCATATGGTAACTTGGGTTGTGTGTGCAGAAGAGAGGATATCGTTGCTTAATTATTTTATAATCCCATAAATCTAAGACACACAATTTCACCAAGGGATTTGACAATATTTTTTCACAGTATCTTTGTTTTCACGTGCAGAAATATGAGTTGGATAGAATCCCTGCCAATAGATTAGGTGGTTGAGGAGGAGGTCCACGCCCAGTGTGGAGTGTGTTCAGTACCTCATTCAGTGCAGCAGATATTTGTTGAGAAGCACCTGCCAGCCAAGCACTGGGCTTGATATAAGAATATAAGAATTATGTGTAATCTCTAACCTGGATTGGTGCATACATTTTTAGGCCACTTGGCATAGATGTCTACTTTATACTATTAACGACATTTTTAAACTAAACGCCAGCAGCGCCCACATTTCTTTACTTTTGCCAACATTAAGCTTGACATTAGAGATAAAAATTTTTCAAAGTCTAATCGCAAAAGGTGTGGCATTTCTATACCACCCACTTAATCTTCCTGGGTTAAAACAACTTATAAATGTGAGCCACATATGTAATTTTTAGTTTTCTAGTGACAATATTTTTAAAAGAAAAAGCCAACATTAATTGTAATATTCTATGTATGTCCAAAATATTATCACTCGAATGTTAGTTAATATATTAAGTATTAAGAAAATGTTATAAATTCTATCTTTTCATACTGTTTTTGAAATCTGGTGTGTGTCTTCAATTACAGTACAATTCATTTCAAATTAGCCATGTGTGGCTAATGACTACCATATTGGAAAGCACAATTCTACAACCAAGCTGTCAGGCCATATGCTGATGGAAAGCTTAGAAATAGTATAGTTCCATTCTCAGGTTACTGTATTACCAAGACTGTACTTGTAACACTGAATATGAATTAATCTGTTAAAAATGTTGCAATTATAGATCTCCAACAATTTAGGTTAGTCTTTGTTTTAAAATTATGGGGGGGAAAATAGCTGGTTTCCCACCAGCCTTTCAGCTCTATCAACCATTTCCATAATGAAGAAGAGTCCCAATCTTTTCAATTAGTTTAATTAAAACCTGATATTTTAAAAGTAATATGGAGGACTCCAAAACTGCTGATTGGTTTGTTTTACTAGAAATAGAAAGGCCTCTCGTTCTCCACTCATGTGGCTGCCAAAATATTATTCAAATAATTTAATATCTTTGAAAGAACAAAGCACAGAACTATTTACATAACATAATACTGTAGGTGGAAGACCCATCTAAACCTAATGCTAAGAATGACAAAGAAGAGACAAACCACCTTAATACATCTTACTCATTTTCCAATAATACAGCTGGGATATTTCATATACCTAACTTCTTTGACCTGTCAGGAGGAGTAGCTGATCTGTATTTAATTTTCTCCTGCACACAGTGAATGAATAAATTGTGAAACAACTGTGCTTCTTTTTAGGTTATTTGAATTTTAGTGAGAAACCAGAAAATCCTATTTCAACTAAAAAAAAAAAATGGTAAATAGAAAAAAAATGAATATGGGGGGCTACCTACTTTTACGTTATAAGCATGATCTCCAAGCCTAGAATATAAATTCAAAGCTTTTCAGTAAATCACAGGAAGTCAATGTATAAATTTTTGGCAATAAATTTTATTTATTTTCAAATTTTCTACTAAATCTAAATGTTAATGGTAATATTAATAACAAAAAGCTATGTTCAAGAAAGTTTTCAGGGCAAACTTAAAACAGTATTCATGAAATAACATTACAAGATTCCCAAGATTAAAATTTATTAGATTGAGGATGTGATGGCTGATAACGATACGACAAACAGACGAGGGTGGAGTCAGACCGTGGAAGGCGAGGAGAACGAGCCTGCCCCAGGGGGGCTCCTGTCCAAGGGGACCACACAGAAGCGCTCAAAGCGCCAATTCTGATGAGAGGAGCTGATGACCAGCTGACTAGAAACTCTGTATATCAAGAGATCGGCTATGAAGGGAGGAGTAAGGCCACCAGAGGCAGAATACTCCCTGGCCTGGGCGAGAGCTGGGCTTTGGGGCATGGGCAGACCTGATACCACAGGCCCAGGGGAGCAAAAGGAACAAGGGAAAGAAGGAGGGCTTGAGAGCTCTGATGTCATTATTCAGAAAAGCATGTCAAAACTGAATTTTCAATGAGACGCATTTTTAATTATAAAAACTCCTCTGAGAATTCTTCATTTTCCACACACACACACACACACAAAAAAAAAAAACAACTAAACTGAAGATAATGAATGAATCATGTCTACCAACTTATAGACTTCACATGTATTTGCTACTTTTTATCGACAACATTAAAAACAATTATCTGGGGAATAGTTTTCATGATAGACTCCCCAAGAATAGTATCGCTTTCCTGGTAGCTTAGCTGGTAAAGAATCTGCCTGCAATGCAGGAGACCCCAGTTAGATTTCATGGTTGGGAAGATCCCCTGGAGAAGGGAAAGTCTACCCACTTCAGTATTCTTACCTGGAGAACTGAATGGACGGACGAGCCTGGAAGGCTAGATCGTGGGGTCACAAACAGATGGACAAGACTGAGCGACTTCCACTTCTCTTCACTTCAAGAGCAGGATTAAATTAAAAATTACCACCATTAAAAAATAAAAAATAACTCTCTGAAAACTCAAAATCAAATAGTCTCGGTCTATGTGGCTAAGGCTCCCATTCACTCAGTACAAACTGAGGGCTCCCTGGTTGCAAGGGCGCCTAGGGTTACGGAACCTAATGTAAAGAGTCAAAAGCCAACTGAAGCAGAGCAGAATTCTAACTTCAATGTCAAGCCGAGTAATTAGGAGGTTGAGAAGAAGGGGAGAATAATAGAAGAGGGAATAAAGAGAGAAATGGAGACAGATGATCAGAATAAAAACCGGGAGCAAGTAAGCAGGAGACATGCTGTTTGTGGAGAAGCCAAGAAATGACAGAGAAGAAAGAGGTAAGAACCGTGCATGCACGAGTGTGTGTGTGGGTGTGTGTGTGCACGAGTCTGTGTGTGTCTGTATGCATACATACATGATAAGTCACTTCAGTCGTGCCCAACTCTGTGCGACCCCACAGATGGCAGCCCACCAGGCTCCTCTGTCCCTGGGATTCTCCAGGCAAGAACATTGGAGTGGATTGCCATTTCCTTCTCCAATGCATGCATGCATGCTAAGTTGCTTCAGTCATGTCCGACTCTGTGTGACCCCATGGACAGCAGCCCACCAGGCTCCTCTGTTCACGGGATTCTCTAGGCAAGAATACTGGAGTGGGTTGCCATTTCCTTCTCCATGTGTCTGTATAGCTTATGTGGAATGAGCAGGCACAGGGCTGCCCGCCTGAGGTCTCTGAAAGCCAAAGACGCCACACATTTTAAGGGCACAATTCACAACTATAAACCTCTAGGATTTTAGCCCTGAGATTTCTCTAAACTGGCAAACAAGAATATTGTAGGCTCATAAATTTTTAGTAAGTCTTATTATGTGCATTACAAATAGGTTATCTTCCTCAAGCAAAACAAATGCGTGAAACAAACTACAGGCTTGCAAACTGCAAGACAGAAAAGCAGTGCAGAATCTGGCAACGGCAAGCCCAGGCCAACCTGATGGGTCAGGATGATGTCCAGCCGAGGAAGAGGCAGCTATCTAACCTCCTCACCAGTTGACCCGCCATGCAAGGGAAAGTTAGCAAACGCAGTGATCCCAGCTGTGAGAGTAACAATGACGACGATAATCACAGCTCCACTTCTGCCATTCACGGGTGGGTCCTAAGCCCCTTGCTTTTGCATCATTACCCAACAGAAGCTTGCAAACATGGCACTGTCATCCTGCTTATGTGCATAAGCAGAAAGAAAGTAGCGAGGCTCCCTAATTTTCCCAAGGTTATACAGAAATAAACACAGAGAAGTGGAGGATGAAGTCATGTCTGGTTCCGAAACTGTTTCTCTCACCTACCCTAGAATCTAACCTGGGACCAAAATTTCAACAGCTCTGAATGAAAGATAGTGGTTACTCCACTTCCGGTCAAATGCTCAGTGAAAAGGTAAGTTACTGAGCAAATGCACCTGACCCTCTGAGGGAATTAAGAAAATTAATAAAGTAAAGCCAGACTATACGCCAGAGAAGATCTGATGTCTGTTATCTTGGAAACTCATTTAAGGGCACAATTTGACTCCTCAACATGTTCACAAGACTGACCTAAGGTATCTCAGGTCCTAGCCACATCTGTACTAGAAGGTACCAGTAAATTAAGGCGAGTCCTTTGGGCTTCAAACAAAGCAGGGCAGATTGTCTCTTCTTGCTCATGGTGATACTGCAGGCAATCACATAGTCTCTGATGAGAGTCGCCTGCTATGCCTTTCAAGCATGTGATATACAAACAAATGCATGCCTCTGCACAGGCATTTTGCATCTACAATCCTTCACTAATATAAATAGAATGTTTCTGGAACCACTGGCTTACTAGAGAAAAAGCAATTGCCAGGTAGATCTTATTATGCCGCTTCTCTTTTTAAAAACTCTTAGGTAGAGAATGATATTCAAAGCCCTTCACAATGCGTTTTCAACTCATTTCCCACCAGACTTTTCCCTTTCCATGTCCATTTTTCTCATCCTATCCCTCTGACTCTCTCAACAACAGCCACAACGAGCTTGTTTCCAGATTAAGCTTTATATTCTCCTGCCGTAACTAATATTTTCTTCTAAACCCTGCATTTTCTCTGGAATAATCTTCCCACCATGTTCAATTAACCATGAAGAAGCTTATCTTTGAGGAGCTCTTTCCAAACTACAGCCCTTTATAAGCCCCTCTACATGCTCCTGTTTGGTAACCCTAACAACTTTATTGTACCCCACTAGCCTCATTTCAGGGTTCCTAGCTTATGAAGCTGTACTTTCAATACAGTGCAAAGTCCTCCCTCATCCTAGAGGTGAATATGTTATTCACTTTTAGATTCTCTTCCCATAAAACTTACCACAATGTCTCGTGTAAAAAGCTTGAACACCTATCTGTTTAGTTTTCAAACAACTGTAGATCTTACTCTGAGAAAGGGGATTCAATACTGATTTTCAATTAGATATTACTTTTCTGCTCTTGAGCATCACTTCCTTTACTCAATCTGTGGATCAAGATTCTCTAAATAATGAGTGAAACTACTCACGTTGCAAGCGACTGACCAAAGATGTCAAAAGCGTGATTTCCAATGTTGCTAGGGCCGAAGATTCTGCTTGAAGTCAAACACTAAGCAGCATATCAATGCCACAGAAGTCTTATACCGTCTAGAAGACTAGAATAAAACCTTCACAAAGTACCCTGGCTCAAAGCGTGGGAGGATGCAGAGCGTGTTCTCCTGCACAATCAGGAAACAAACGTGAGGCTTGCGGGAGACAGGAGAGCCAGAACAAGGAAACACAAAGACGTCCACGGCAACCAGTGCTGATGCCAGGAGACATCAGGGCCGAAACCAGGAGGTAAGTGTTTGAACGATATGGGCCACTACTGACAACCAGGATAAAAGCAGAGGAGACGATGGTGACCCTGAAGGAAGAAAGGTGGATGCTAAAACGGCTTCTGAAGCAGGGAGAAAGAAAGAAAGGTTTGAGGAAATGACTCTTCATGCTATGGAATCACAGATTAACATGACTGAAAAGGGGACACCCGACAGGGACTGATACCTCACCAGGCACACACTGTATCGCAACAGAAGTCCCTGAAGACCGTGACCCAAGCTGGCAGGAAGCGAGAGTGCGGGGACAAACGGGTGAGAACGTATTTCAGCTGACCGCTCATCCCCGATGGAAGAGCTTCCTTGATTTTAACTAACCACCGTAATCAAAACAAATAAATAATGATGACACCAAGTCGCCAAGAAAAGACTAAGTTGTATCTGGTACATGCTGCATAAGATAATTTGCAAGGATACGGCACATTTAAACTGATTTTCAGCCTGCCAGAATTAAAATATACAAGTTCCAACTGAAAGGATTAAGCAGACAGCTATCTGGTAAAATGAAACTTTCAGAAATAGTTGATTCTCTATTGATCTAGCCAGCTTCAGATTTATAATAGCAAATGGGTTTCCAAACTATAATGAGACCACAAATTCCTGTCTGCAGATGTCCTAGCTATATTTGTAAGCGCATTGTTCTGATGCCCAAGGAGAGCTAAACTTATACCTCTGCAAAATCTGTAAATGTTATTATCTCAACATTCTAAAACTAGTACTGATGTATTTTAAGGTTTCCTTTTTAAACTCTACCACTGTTGGTGAAACACAGATTTTACCTTTTTTTTTTTCAAACCTATAATTCTTCCTTTGAATAGAAATTCAAGGGTAGACTGACTCTGCCTCTGAAGAGTGTGTGCGTCATACTCAAATTAACGAGCATGGCACTTGGCATCTCACTGGGGGCATTAGGTGATACTGGGGACCACTTAATGCCCCCCCAGTTTTTCATCAAATGAAGTGAGCAAGTCCACTCATTTATTATTTTCTAATCTCATTATAGATTTGATCAACTAAAAAAATTTTTTTTCCAAATGAAGGCATGATAAGCTAATGACCAGCACATTATGTTGAAACTCAAAATACGTGAAATACATACCAATCAGGTTATGATTTTTTTGTCAAAAAACAAATGTACTCTTTTGTGTGTGTCATTTACATGGGCCAAAAGGCTGTTCCCATTATTTCCAGGAGTATATGGATTCACTAGTACACAAAATCCTCAAACTAAAGTTATTAGAACATTTATTCCAGGTTGATAATTATAAAAGAAAACCCTGTAGTGGTGTGACATTTCATGGTACTCTACACTTAGATTTGGTTTTGCCAGTATTTTCTAATAGCTATAAATGTAATACAATTTTTAAAAATTATAAAACTATATTATATGCCTATAATTATATAATACTGTATATCATCTATACTTCAAAAGAAGTAAAACATAAACTTATCGTAAGACTCAGTGACATTGTTCATAACAGCCAAAAATTCAGAACAATCCAAATATCTTCCAACTGGTGAATGGATAAACAGAACAAGGTATGTCTATAAATAAAAGTAAATTACTACTGACACAAGATAAAATGTGAATGAACCTTGAAAACATTATGCTAATTGAAAGAAGCCACTAATTGAAAGAAACCAGATCCAGAAGACACAGGTTTTACGATTCCATATATATGTAAAATATCCAGAAAAAGAGCCTTTGGGGGTGATAGAAATGTTGGGAAACTGAATTCTGTTGGTGGCTGCCTCACTACTGACTTTTTTAATAGGTGAATTTTATGGCACAAAAACTGTGGACGCAATAGAACTTTTTAAAAAACTTCTGAAAGTGTCTACTGACATTTACTTTTAATTTCAGTTTTTCAATTCTCCTTGAGACTAGCTGTCATTCTTATGATTACTGGTCATTTTCCTTTCTCTTGTTGTGACTATGGGTTCACAGTCTTTGTTATTTGCTCATTTGGCATATTTTTCTCATTAATTTGTGAGAACTGCCTGCATATTAAAAGAAATTAGCCCTTTTGTCATATATATTATATGTTTAAGAAAAACGTTTAAAATTCTTTTATTAAACCAGCTCATCACTTTTACATTGCTTACAGTATTTTTCTTAGAGGAATTCTTAATTTTATGTAGTTAAGTGTACTAATTTTTTCTACATTCTGGCATATATGCCTTTCACAATCAGGAAAAAAAAAACTTAAAGAAAAACCTCATTTACTAATTGGTAATGTTGTACAACAGAGAAAATACGTTTTATACAGTTTCAGAGGTTTTGCAAAAGTTAGGTGTTCAAAGCATACATTTATTTTTTAGTTAAATTAGTTATAGCATTGGTTTATTCTTTCAAAACTGGATGTTGAGGAATAATTGAAAGCCCAATGGCAATCCACTCCAGTACTCTTGCCTGGAAAATCCCCTGGGCAGAGAGGCCTGGTGGGCTGCAGTCCATGGGGTCGCACAGAGTCAAACACGACTGAAGCGACTTAGCACTTAGCAGCAAGGTGAACTTAGGCTTCCTAAGTAGTCCTTAAAGGAATAGTAGGTCTTATTTTTTTTACAGCATTAAGCCTCATCTAGAGATAATAACTGTGTTTGTATAGTTTTAAAACATCTTGGCACTGTGACTTTCTTTAATTATTTTTAAAAACACCAGAGTAGTATGAGAGAGATTGCCATTTTTTTTGTTAATGCTACTCAGTAAAACCAATGACTTAATAAAATAGGCAATTATTTCCTTTGAGGTCAGAAGTAGACTTAACGTTAGAGTAGGAAATCAAAATAAATGTGATTGGCTTTTCTCAAAACAGTAAATTAGCTCTTGACTCCCACGTGGCATTTATCTTTGTCTCCGGAGTTGGTGACAAAATGTGATTCAGCAGCAGGGTACAGAGACGCCACTGGCTGTTTAACTCGCCAAGGAAACAGCTGCTTTGTATTGACATCGCCTGCACTTGTCTTTAGACCCAACAACCATTCGCATTAATCTGGGTTGACTACCTGTTGAAGTAATCTGTTCAACCGCAGTTACTCGCCTCAGTTTGTTCTCCATTAGATGTGAGCAATCATGAGGTGACTGATATCTGAGGGAACCGCAGTTACTGGCTGAGAAGAAGGGAATCTCACCACTAGGGCTTGCTGGAGGAGCCCAAAGAGCCAGTTTCCTATCGCGCGTGCAGAGCACGTCTTCCTTCAGATCATTATCAGCAGCTAAGCTGAACTGACACACGTCTCCAACAAATTAACAGCTGACATTAGAGTGAGGTTTATTCAGTCTTTGTTCTCTTGAATATTTTTCTTAAATTATAAATTAATTGCTTTTTATTTTTTTAACTGCACACATTTTTGAAATGGAAGTCCCTCCCCTCCCTGCCAATACCTCCCAGTTCTGCTCTCCAGGGGTCACCACGATTAGCAATTGGTATGCATCTTCCGCACCCTTTTTATGCTGCATTAATATGCATGCATACATATCATACACGTGTATACTTATATGTGTGCGTATATGCATACACACACACGAATCAGTCCATGGGGTCGTAAAGAGTCAGACACGACTGAAGGACTAAGCACACATATCAACCTATATATTTTTTAAAACAACACGAAATCATACTAAGTGCTCTATATTTCTATTTTGTGCTCAGCAAAATATCACAACAGTCCTTCCATTAAAGTAACTATAGTTCTGCCCTCTCCCTTCTTTTGGTGTCCTGGTGTACCATACTAGGGCTGCATCATAATTTACGCAAACATTCTTCCTTCAGGGGACATTTCAGTTGCCTCGGGTTTTCATGGTTAAAAATAAATCCTTTAATGAAGATATACTAAATATTAGAAGAATATTGGAAAATTTAAATAAGCCAGAATATCAGAGTCAGCCAATACATGCATTTAAAAATTTTATTGTAATTATTAGAATGCCTTTCCAAGTGGTTGTTATTCTTTACACTTTTACCAACAAGAAAGACTATTCTAAGAACCTAATTACATGTAACACACACTTGTAACACACTTTCTAGAACTTCACCATCACCTATCTCAAAACGCACTTCAAGAAGAAACTGTATATTGACCCCCAAGAACATTTAGAAAAAAATGACATCAACTTTGGGGCCTGGGAAGGGGAAGAAACGGTTATAGCCAATGAATGGCACAGACTCTGGTAATGCCCCCAACTCAGCCTTCGGCAGTTATAACAATCACCCAATTTTTAAGCATCTAATAACACATGAAAGCTAATCCCTTGGCCACCAGCTTAAAAGCTTTATTCCAGGAGATCGACTTTGTTTCACAAAAGGATGATTCATTGTAGAATGGTTCTTAGTTATCTTTGCCAGAGAGCTTTAGTCACATTTCCATTTTCTAATACAGGCTGACAAGACTTTTTCTGAAAATAAAAAAGAAGGGAAAAAAGCGGTGTTTCCTTTTGTTAGTACGGAAAGGTTAAGTGTTTCTGATGTTTCTCTTTTGCCTTAGAAAAAGCAAACACTAATGTCTGTTTTGTTGTTGCAGGAAAAGACTACAGTACTAACTGGCAGGGGTGAGTCTGGTCCAGACGCCTCCACCAGCAACAGCCTGTGTCCGGTGGGCGGTGGCTCTTTGAACTCCCCTGTCATTCTTCCTCTGCCGCTTCCACGCTTTCTCACTGATTCATTTTCTTTATCATAGAAATGAGCACAAACAAAACTGGAAAAACACACGAACAGAAAACCACATAAATCCACACGCAGATGTCCTTTAAGTGTCACTGACTTTACACTCTCAGGGTCACTGGTTCCCAAACTTTGGAATTACTTGGAGCAGAAAAGAAAAACAAAATTCAACATGGCGTCACCAATTTTTTTTTTTTTCAAATACATAAACAATCAAAGCAAACAAATGAAACAAAGTAAAATCAACCAACCAGCCCCGAATCTGCTAGCAAACCTGTATTATAAAATAGTGACTATTTTAACACCAAAATGACAGTCTTGCTTGTCAATTCTTAAAAATAATAATAATAATAATCTTCAGGATATGTCATTATGCCATTCCTGGGCCACAAAACCAACCTTCACACATTTAAGAGTCAAATCACATCTCAGAATCTTTCAACTACACTGATCTAGAACTAGATATCAATAACAGAAAGACCTGAAAAATTTAGAAATGCATGGAAATTAACACATTCCCTAATAATGGGTCAATGAGAATTTAGACAATATCTTGCAAAAAGTACAAAATACTACAACTAAAAAAAAAAAATCCCAATTATACTGCAGAGGAAGTCTCTCATTATTCAACTGCTGTAGCTGGTGCCCAGTCAGGGACTGGACAACAGAGCTCTGCTCCACTGAAAATGCAAGCTCTTACCTCCTGCTTTTATGAGAGAAGAACAGAGCAGCTAACATAGGCAAGCATTTAACTTTCGTTTCAAGCAAATGATGGCAAATCAGAAAGAACGGTATGAAAGAAGAAACCGTGGATTACATTAAGACATTTGAATGTCATTTAATGAAAATATAACTTTAATGGAGGAGTTTAATATCCACATTAAAAGATAGTTCATTGTAAGGCATTATATAATGAAGCTATTCTCGTGTATGGGATACTATGGTTAACTGAAAGCCAAATGAAATAATCTTCTGTTTTCCAGCTTTTAGTAATGGGAAAATTATTCAAAGAACAATTCTTTGAGATAGACAAATATAAAAGCCATACTTCTTACTTATTTAAACTACCTATACCACATCTTGTTCCCAAAATATCTAACTATATAAAATTCATTTTCCTTCAGTGAATTAGAATTTAAGCCCTTTAAAGAATCTCAAGATTTCTGATCTGAGGCACCTTTCCATTTTTTAAACTTCAATATTATACATTTTAAAATGAGGTTAAATGTTTGCCCTTGGTTGCACACTGACCTGTGAAATATGGGGTAACTGGGTAAATATGGGTAAAAGCCAACAGGGCAGGGAATCAGTTTTCCTGCTCCATTACAACTTCCAACAAAGGTCCATCTAGTCAAGGCTATGGTTTTTCCAGTGGTCATGTATGGATGTGAGAGTTGGACCATAAAGAAAGCTGAGCGCCGAAGAATTGATGCTTTTGAACTGTAGTGCTGGAGAAGACTCTTGAGAGTCCCTTGGACTGCAAGGAGATCCAACCAGTCCATTCTAAAGAAGATCAGTCCTGACTATTCATTGGAAGGACTGATGCTGAAGCTGAAACTCCAATACTTTGGCCACCTGATGCGAAAAGCTGACTCATTGGAAAAGACTCTGATGCTGGGAAAGATTGAAGGCAGGAGGAGAAGGGGATGACAGAGGATGAGATGGTTAGATGGCATCACCGACTCGATGGACATGGGTTTGGGTAAACTCCGGGAGTTGGTGATGGACAGGGAGGCCTGGTGTGCTGCGGTCCATGGGGTTGCAAAGAGTCAGATACGACTGAGCGACTGAACTGAACTGATGTTTTTGATCCCTCTATTTTGTTCCATCTGGCACAGATATAACATTATTACTATTAATTGAATATTCACTCAATTTCTGAAGCTTTGCAAATGACTGCTAATATCAGGTGTCAACAGTATAGATTAAAATGATAACCTGAAGAGAATTTTGCTGGTGGAAAAGTAAATTTATACTTGCTTGCATGAGTAACTTCTACATTCTTTGTAATGGATTTTACATAACAGGAGCATGCATTTTGTGATAATAATAGGCCCACTCAAACAGCTGGATATACAGCTAACTCATTATCACTGTCAGGGTTGAAATAAAACTTGGTTTACTTCTTACATGGAAAAAAGACCTACTTTTCCAAAATACCAAATATACGGAGTTAAATTCATTTAGAAGAGTTTACTCCTCAGAAGGTAATGAATATCTCTTACAAAACAAACATCTCTCTCTCTCCAAACACACACACACACACACACACACACACACACACACGCACAATGGGAAAGAATCAGGTACACATGGGATCAAATTCTGGCTCAACCGTTTCAGCCTCAGTTTGCTCTTTGGTAAAATAATATCTATTGGACAGGATTGCCATGAAGATCAAAATTATTATAAGTACCTAGTAGTACTATGGAAGAGATTGATATGCTGTAGCTATAACTAGGTATATGAAAGATTTGAGAATATTAACCTCATTTTCATGTCGTTTATTCCTTCAAAGCTGTATTTTGAGGATAACTATATTTGAATTTCTCACTGCTGTTGTCTTGGTTTATGTAATATTATCTGATAATGAGGACTTTGACATGTTTCTATACCTTCTGTAGACAGAATCCAATAGGAAATATCCTATATGTATAAATACACACATTCCTATTTCACAGGTAACAAATTGGTTTCATTGATTTTCATAATGGCTGACTTATATATACAAGTTTGAAATCATCCTCATATTTCCCTTTATCTCAGTCAGTATATCAGCTCTTTAGCAAATGGAGATCATACTTATATGCTGTAGCATTAGCACTGATCTGCCTTCACACCTCACATAATTTAACTACAATAAATATTGTAATACTGTTACTGCTTTATTTATAAAGCAGATCTGATTAGCTGCTCAGTCATGTCCAACCCTCTGCAATGCTATGGACTGTGGCCCGCCAGGGTCCTCTGTCCATGGGATTCCCAGGCAAGAATACTGGGGGGTTTGCCATTTCTTCCTCCAGTTATATCCAGTAGATGCTCAATAAATAGTCAATGAGTTTAAACTAGGCATGTACTCAAGGAGACTTTAAGTGAATTCAAAAACCGAACTACACTGACCAAAACAGGTAAAAAGCTAGATGACACAAAGTTTCAGGTGTCATAAATAGAATCTTCCAAACTCTCTATTGTCAAAGCACAAGCCCAGACATAAATGCCTATTCCCTTTCATGTCAGCACACTGGCTGCAGAGTTTTTACAAAAGAACTGTGGCTCTGCACTGTTAAGCTCAAATGCCCTTGCACTGCATTTTCATTAATACAAAACACTTAGAATTATTTTGTAGAGAAGCTTATTTTGTAAAGCAGAGAGAAGCCATAAATGTCTCAGTTGTGCGTTAAATAAAGCTTTGCAATGTTAGTCTTCTCTTAGCTAATTGAATTTGACTACTTCCATTTCTTATAGGAGACAATTTGAAAAATATAGCCAAATATTTCTTATACTCCATTATTGTCAAGGAAACCAGAAAAAGAATGTGCCCACACTTTTCTATTGATATTAAGAAGATCCCTCACACCAGCTTGCTCCTTTGATTCACACAATCACTTCCTCCTTTGAGTCCTTATATCACGGGATTTGTGCTTACCAATATTTATTCAACTCTACCTGGCATTTTCTTCTACTGTGTACAGCCTTTTGTGTGCACCTTATTCGCATGGCCCATCCTAAGCTCCCTGAAGATGAAAACTTTCCCTTGTCCTTACTGAGGCAGGTGACAGTCAACAAGTGATGTCCAGTCAGTGAACCCATCTCTTCCAGCAGAAATCTTCCCAGAACAGGTCACAAACTACTGCATTTAAATGACTGAATCCTGGAAATGAATACCAAGAAGCCTAACACGTACCCATGGAAGCATCAGCGCAAATGATATGTAATATGAATGCAATAAATAAATTATATGATTTTGTAAAATAAAACTGATGTTTACGAAGGCTGGGTTACTGTTCAGAACACTGGCCTCTAACTGCTACTGTATGACTGATCACCCTCCTTCATGGGCAGACATCAGTTCAGTTTAGTCGCTCAGTCGTGTCCGACTCTTTGCGATCCCATGAATCGCAGCACGCCAGGCCTCCCTGTCCATCACCAACTCCCGGAGTTCACTCAGACTCACATCCATCGAGTCAGTGATGCCTGCTACATAAAATGATCGCTGTCTAGGTATGACAGAGAAAACAACTGTGATCATTCATTTCTTTACTCAACCATTCTTAAAGTAATTATTGTAATCATTTTAATAGTATATAAAATATATGCCTGCAGACGAGAAATTTGATTTGAAAGTGTCCAACTTAAAAACGGGCTTCCCAGGGGGCAACGTGGTAAGGAATCGGCTTTCCAATGCAGGAGACAGGGTTTCGATCACAGGGTCTGGAGGATCCCCTGGGGTAGGCAAGCCACTCCAGTATTCTTGCCTCGAAAATTCCATGGCCAGAGGAGCCTGGCAGATTACAGCCCATGGGGTCATAGAGAGTCGGACTCTCCCGCTCTTTGCAACCCCGTGACTTACCTGAGGCCACTCCCTGCCCTGGAAGTCCTCCATATACCCCAGTCCAGGTGAGGCTCTGGATCAGCTGCTCCGCCTTCGGGCACTCTCTTCACCCTGTGCTCGTCTCTGTCACAGCGTTTATCACACCTCTGCAAATTTGTTTCTTTCTCTCTCTTGTCAACTAGACTATGCGATACTCATATCTGTGTGCCAGCTCCTGGAACACTGGCTGGCAAATTGTAGGCACCACTACATGCTTTTAGATGTTTACTGATGCAATACATGCTAGTGATCACCGAAAAATGTAGAGACTGGGGGAATTCAAAAGACCCAGACTCTGCTGTCGAGATTAAAAGACCTTTGGGAAATTATTTGACCTCTTCTCCAACTCTTAGAGTTAGCTGAGGTTTTAAAAGTCAGCCATGACTGTGTGACATATTCTAAAAGTGACAAAGTTCTAATGTCTCTCTAGCCAAAGAGGACAGTTGGCAACTTCAAAGAAGATTATTTGTTTGCTTAAGGAGACATTCTTTATCTTAATTCCAGACTGCTTATGACAGGTCTCTGATAAAATGCATGAGGTGTCAAATATATCATTTTTTGCAAAAGGTTTTAATCTAAATAAAATCTTACAAAAAAAAAAGATTGCCCCTGACAATACATCTATAGACAGTATCTGAATTAATAAACAGATGACTTATTTTCTTTCCTAGTTAAGATGTTATCTAGGACTGAGCCTTAGTCAAGGCAGTTCTAAAGTCTATCCAATGAGCCACATTTCTCATTCTGGCAGAGATGGGCAGTGTCTCATTCCTGCCCAGCCTCTCTTCACTTCAGATACAGATCTCTGCCCTGTCAGAGCGAACAGTCATCCCTACACACTTCTGAGTACCAGGTGTGGCTACACTCTATCTCTCACAAAGGTGTGAGGAATGACAATTCTTAACAGATTTTCACATACTGAAAAAGCTTAGCAATCTGAATTATAAAGGAAGAATTACTGAATCTGTCCAGAGTTAGTTTTCTTCAAAAAACTGAAATGCTTTCAAAGAGAAAATATTAAACATGGTATGCTAATTGGTAGATTTGCCATTGAAGTCTTATCTTTTTCTTAATTAACAAAACAATATGCAATTAACATACTGTCTGTATAAAAATTTGAACATATCAAAATAAGGGCCTTAAAAAACTATGCTTCTCAATATTATATTAATGATTATTATAATATATTTTATATTGTTACATTATATTCAATACAATATAGTTATATTAATTATAATTTTATATTCAATATTATATTTAATATTGTTTAATGTTAACGAATGCTAATATAAGTATATTAACTGTATTAATTAAATATATTAAATAAATATATTATTCCTTTATAAAGATTCAATACTTTTCCTCCTAAGTTCCAAAGATAAATTAGTAGAGACTGAATTAATAAGGTTTAAACTGAGTAAAAACAATCAAACATAGTACAGCAGAACCCTTCAGTCTAGTCCCTTCACTTCAAGTCAGACCTCATGAACTCAGTATTTTAAACTCAGTTAAGCTCTTAAAACTCTGACCTGTGAACCGGGAAACAGGTTTACATGGACGTTTAAGAGGGAGGACACACACTGCCTTCTCAGGAGCATGCCAGGAGGCAACACCAAGACACTCCAACAGAACTGCTAGGGCACCAGCTGTCTGGTCAGAGTGACACCCTTTGGAGCAGACAGGGGACACCGAGGACTCGCCCACAGGCAATGCCCAGAACTGCGCTGCAGCCCTCTCCAAATGCCACTTGTCTCGGGACTGAGAAACATGTGGGGAAAGTTGCAATGTGGGAAAAGTAGGAATATTATAATTTTATAAATTCTTTTAATTTAACAAAATATTTTTAGGAATTATATACCACCAGGCTTGAAGGAGGGCTTCCCTGACAGCTGTTGGTAAAGAATGTGCCGGCAATACAGGAGCCTCCAGTTTGATTCCTAGGTCAGGAGGATCTGCTGGAGAAGGGATAGGCTACCCACTTCAGTATTCTTGGGCTTCCCTGGTGGCTCAGACAGTAAAGAATTTGCCTGCAATGCCGGAGACCTGGGTTCAAACGCTGGGTTGGGAAGATCCCCTGGAGAAAGGAAAGGCTACCCATTCCAGTATTCTGGCCTGGAGGATTCTGTATTCTCCAGTATTCTGGCCTGGGTCACAGAGTAGGACATGACTGAGCGACTTTCACTCTCAGGCTAAGAAGAGAGACCACAGTGGGGAATGTGCCATTTTGTTTTTCAAGCAACAGTCTAAATTGGTCCCTTAAAATACGTTGACTGATGCTCACATTAAACAAACATCAGCACTTGTTTTAAACAATCAAAACTGATGAACAGTCTTCCCTGAGAAGCAGATGTCATGGGGGAGCTTCACTAAAGTGTAGCATTCCAGAGCAGGAATATTCATTGCATGCCTAATAAATTTTCTTTTACTTGAGTAATTATGATTTAATTGTGGCACATTTATTTTCATTAATATTTTCACTTAAAATTATAACTGCAATGATTAAAAAATGAAAACCTGACTTCAAAGTGAAAACAATATATACATGTTCAGGAAAGGGATTATCATAGCATTTTATACAATTGGAAAATATCTTGGTGATGATCAAATTCAATTTCGTCATTTCATAAAAACACAAAATACTGAAGAAGTTAAATAATGACTCAATTTTATCCAACTTGCATGGGGTAAATTCAATACAATCTGTTTTTGGATTCTCAAGCCATCTTTTTTCCAGTACAATATTCTGCTATACCATTTTATATTTATATAGTAAACAATTTTAATTGAAAGAATCTATATATAGAAATACAGTTTTATGTATCATCTGTCGTGATGGAAAAATGATATAAAATATAATAATCTGTATAATGTCTAATAGGTAGCTTTTTAAAACATAAAATTAATATATTAATAACTATAGATCATGAATTATTATTTCTCAGTGAAAAAACTTGATATCCTACTGAGAATTCATTTGAATGAAACATTTGTAATAATAGAATGTGTATTTGACCACATAGAAAAAAATTAATGCATTCCAAATGTAAGTCCACATAAATTATAGACCACATATTCAAAGACAATCTAAAGAAGTATAAGCAAACAATAAGAAGATGAAGTATTTTAATTACCTGACTAAAAAATAAGTTTTCTTAAGCAAAAGAGAACAGCAAAAATATGCTTATAATTATCTAAAAGTAAACAAAGTGAAAAAAACACTTAAAGTAGAAGTATAGACAAAGTTGAGCTTAGAGGGGTTGATCAGCTGTCACATCCTGAGAAAAGATTCAGTCTAAGGGAAGCCAAAACGGATGGGAAGAGGGTGGCAGAGGAAAGCGGGCAAGGACATAACTGAACAAAGCAGAGGATGAAGCTGTAAATACTGTACACACACACACACACACACACACACACACACAAAATGCTCCCAGATTTAAAAAGAATAAGTAAGCTTTTTTTTTTAATTGGAGTATACCTGCTATCCAATGTTGTGTTACTCTGTGCTGTACAACACAGTGAATCAGCTCTACCTTCACATACGCATAGATTCCGTCCCCGAGGAAACCAAAAAACGTGTGGGTCCCACTTTATTGTGATATTCACCTTACTGAAATGGTCTGGAAACAAAACGCGAATATCTGCAGCTATGCCTATAATATAAATTCTAGGAATAATTATTACATATGGGCAAGAAGAATGTACACTGCCTTGAGCAAGGATGGGTGGCAGGAATGGACATATTTGATTTACTTGAACAAAGGATCTGAAGCGAATCTGGGAAAAAAAACAGCTTATATTTGTCAAATCTGGGTGATAAATATAGGAATGTCTGTAAATTGTTCTCTCTGCTTTTGAGGTCCTTTCACATACTGCAGAAGGGTGGTGGCACGGCCTATTCTGCGGTTTAGTAAGATGACAATGGTGGAAAGAAACTTGCAAGGAGAGAGAGTAGGGGCAGGCAGGCAGGCAACGGGACAAGCCATTTCTGTGACCCCGTTAGGTGAGACGGCGTTAACTGCAGCAGGGGAAGTAGGGCACTCCCTGAAGAAGACTAGTTCAGATGTCAATATACGGGAACTGATAACCTATTACATGCTGGAAAGAAAGGGGGAAAGTCAAAGACGGGTCCAAAGTGTACGGTTTGGCTGAATAACTAGTGCATGGAGACTGAGAAGAAAGTCCACACTTGGAGGAGGAAAAGAATAAAAACTCTTCTCATGAAATCTAAGATGGAAAATCGCATCTAGAGAGAAACTAAATGTCTTCATTACACAGTTAGTGTATGATACAGGGATAGTAAACAGCGTGTAAAGTAAGAAGAAAACAGTATTGAGAACAGATTCTGGGGGAAAATAAAGAGGAAAAAAAAAAAAACAAAAACGGAGTGCCTTTGAGGTAGCAGTAGAAATAAAAGCCAAGCAATGTCTAGTAAGGTCAAGGGGGCTGCACAATAGAAATGAACACGAGGTAGAGTTGTCTAGAAAGCTAAACATTGGGAAGAGGACTGTGATCTGAGAAAAGAATTCCATCATTTGAAAGTTCTCTCTCTTGAAACATCCATTTTATTAGAGCTCTTGGAGGAAAAAGTCATATTGCACTGCACGGGAGATCAACTCTATAATACTGACTTCAAAGAGCAAGCATGGACTCATCTTTAAAGATGTCCTGAAGCAAAAATATAATAAGGGAAGTGATAATTGATAGGTTTAACTTTAGGAAGTAATGGGATAAAACTGAATTAGGAACTTGGTGAAAGGGTCAGATTTGGAAAAGATGAGAGGTCTATTCCCTCTAGAATGCAAAAGTAGGAAGTCAAGAAACACCTGGAGTAACAGGCAAATTTGGCCTTGGAATGCGGAATGAAGCAGGGCAAAGACTAATAGAGCTTTGCCAAGAAAATGCACTGGTCATAGCAAACACCTTCTTCCAACAACATAGGAGAAGACTCTACACATGGACATCACCAGATAGTCAACAGTGAAATCAGACTGATTATATTGTTTGCAGCCAAAGATTATATTGTTTGCAGCCAAAGATGGAGAAGCTCTACACACTCAACAAAAACAAGACCAGGAGCTGACTGTGGCTCAGATCATGAACTCCTCATTGCCAAATTCAAACTTAAATTGAAGAAAGTACGGAAAACCACTAGACCATTTATATGACCTAAATCAAGGCCCTTATGATTATACAGTGGAAGTGAGAAGTAGATTTAAGGGCCTAGATCTGATACATAGAGTGCCTGATGAACTATGGACGGAGGTTCGTGACATTGTACAGGAGACAGGGATCAAGACCATCCCCATGGAAAACAAATGCAAAAAAGCAAAATGGCTGTCTGGAGAGGCCTTACAAATAGCTGTGTAAAGAAGAGAAGTGAAAAGCAAAGGAGAAAAGGAAAGATATAAGCATCTGAATACAGAGTTCCAAAGAATAGCAAGAAGAGATAAGAAAGCCTTCCTTGGTGATCAATGCAAAGAAATAGAGGAAAAGAACAGAATGGGAAAGACTAGAGATCTCTTCAAGAAAATTAGAGATACCAAGGGAACATTTCATGCAAAGATGGGCTCGATAAAGGACAGAAATGGTATGGACCTAACAGAAGCAGAAGATATTAAGAAGAGGTGGCAAGAATACACAAAATAACTGTACAAAACAGATCTTCACAACCCAGATAATCACGATGGTGTGATCACTCACCTAGAGCCAGACATCCTGGAATGTGAAGTCAAGTGGGCCTTAGAAAGCATCACTACAAACAAAGCTAGTGGAGGTGATGGAATTCCAGCTAAACTATTTCAAATCCTGAAAAATGATGCTGTGAAAGTGCTACACTCAATCTGCCAGCAAGTTTGGAAAACTCAGCAGTGGCCACAGGACTGGAAAAGGTCAGTTTTCATTCCAATCCCAAAGAAAGGCAATGCCAAAGAATGCTCAAACTTCCACACAATTGCACTCATCTCACATGCTAGTAAAGTAATCCTCAAAATTCTCCAAGCCAGGCTTCAGCAATACGTGAACCGTGAACTTCCAGATGTTCAAGCTGGTTTTAGAAAAGGCAGAGGAACCAGAGATCAAAATGCCAACATCCACTGGATCACGGAAAAAGCAAGAGAGTTCCAGAAAATATCTATTTCTGCTTTATTGACTATGCCAAAGCCTTTGACTGTGTGGATCACAATAAACTGCGGAAAATTCTGAAAGAGATGGGAATACCAGACCACCTGACCTGCCTCTTGAGAAACCTATATGCAGGTCAGGAAGCAACAGGTAGAACTGGACATGGAACAACAGACTGGTTCCAAAAAGGAAAAGGAGTACGTTAAGGCTGTATATTGTCACCCTGCTTATTTAACTTATATGCAGAGTACATCATGAGAAATGCTGGACTGGAAGAAACACAAGCTGGAATCAAGATTGCTGGGAGAAATATCAATAACCTTAGATATGCAGATGACACCACCCTTATGGCAGAAAGTGAAGAGGAACTAAAAGCCTCTTGATGAAAGTGAAACAGGAGAATGAAAAAGTTGGCTTAAAGCTCAACATTCAGAAAACGAAGATCATGGCATCCAGTCCCATCACTTCATGGGAAATAGATGGGGAAACAGTGGAAACAGTGTCAGACTTTATTTTGGGGGGCTCCAAAATCACTGCAGATGGTGATTGCAGCTATGAAATTAAAACATGCTTACTCCTTGGACACAACTGAGTGACTTCACCTTCACCTTTACTCCTTGGAAGAAAGGTTGTGACCAACCTAGACGGCATATTAAAAAGCAGATACATTACACTGCCAACAAAGGTCCATCTAGTCAAAGCTATGGTTTTTCCCCCTAAGTCATATATGGATGTGAAAGCTGGACCATAAAGAACACTGAATGCAGAAGAATCGATGCTTTTGAACTGTGGGGTTGGAGAAGACTCTTGAGAGTCCCTTGGACTGCAAGGAGATCCAACCAGTCCATTCTGAAGGAGATCAGCCCTGGGATTTCTTTGGAAGGAATGATGCTAAAGCTGAAACTCCAGTACTTTGGCCACCTCATGCGAAGAGTTGACTCATTGGAAAAGACTTTGATGCTGGGAGGGATTGGGGGCAGGAGGAGATGGGGACGACAGAGGATGAGATGGCTGGATGGCATCACGGACTCGATGGACGTGAATCTGAGTGAACTCCGGGAGTTGGTGATGGACAGGGAGGCCTGGCGTGCTGCGATTCATGGGGTTGCAAAGAGTGGGAGACTGAGCTGCTGAACTGAACTGATTCCCTCTAGTGAAAGCAGAAGATAAAGAAGAGATAAGATACAGATAAGCCAAGAGGAGGTAACAGATAAGTTCAGAAAAGTTCAAGGAGAAAATAAATTCCATCAAGTATGAACTTTGAGGGGAGATCATATAATAGCCAGAAGTAGATTTAAGGGATTGAGAAGAAAACCAGGTTGGGATAACTGCCATGGAGAACGGAAAACAGAGTTTGCCAAGGAAAGTGATCAAAAGAATCAGCATCCAGCACTTTGAGAACGTCAAGGATGGAAACACACAGACCCATATACATATTTATATAATGAGTCCAATAAGCAGAGTACTGTGATTTAAAAAAAAAAAAGTTTCATAGCAGAATAGGAGAGGGGTTAAAAAAAATTTAGAATTTCTCTAACAGTAAAGGCTGACAAGGTACCCTAATATTTGTGTTATCCAAATTTGCAGCAGTTTCAAAGATATGAAGGCAAGAATACTGGAGTGAGTTGTCATTTCCTTCTCCAGGGCATCTTCCCAACCAGGGATCAAACCCATGTGGTCTGCACTGAAGGTGGGTTCTTTACTGCTGAGCCTGGGGAAGCCCAGTCTCGCTTTTACCACTCTATTTACTTCCTGTCTCCTATGACCCAGTCTCCCTAGGAGCCAGGGTAACCTTTTGAAAATGTAAATCACATGATTACACTCCCCTCCATCCAATGGGTCTGCGCTGTCCAGAGACTGATCTGGGAAGTAGGAAAGGTAGGAGGGAATCTTGTGTGTGTTAGTCACTCAGTCGTGCCCGACTCTTTGCCCGACCCCATGGACTGCAATCCACCAGGTTCCTCTGTCCATGAGATTTTCCAGGCAAGGATACTGGAGTGGGTTGCCATTTCCTTCTCCAGGGGATCTTCCCTACCCAAGAATCGAACCCGGGTCTCCTGCACTGCAGGCAGATTCTTTACTGACTGAGCTACAAGGGAGGGAATCTTACTCATTACAAAAAAATCCCAAAAACCTTGAATATTAAAAATACCCACTGCATTCTTTTTGCCAGTACCATACAGACAAGCCTCAAGTTCTATTCATTAATTTTGAAAAATCTAAGTAATCATAACATCTAGTAGATAACATATCTCAGATAGGATGAATGGTCCAAGCTCAAGCTGTGATTAAGCAAGTGTAAGCAGCAGCAGTGATTAAAAGAATCCATGAGATTCTCCAGGCAAGAACACTGAAATGAGCTGCCATTTCCTCCTCCAGGGGATCTTCCTGACCCAGGGATCGAACCTAGGACTCCTGCATCGGCAAGTGGATTCTTTACCACTGAGCCACCAGGGAAACCCAATTATGCCCTTTATAAAAATAAATAGCCTTACCATCATAGTCCTACTTTTTAATGAGTGCTTGTACGCCCATATCCACTAAACCTCTTGCAAACATACAGTCAGCCTTTGTTTCCTTCCAATTTTAAAATACAGTTTTAAATGTTTATCACCATCACCGATTTGCTTCTTTGCAACCAGAAACCTACTCTCCGTGTTTAGTGCAGCACAGAGACTCTATTCGGCACACATTGGCAAAGTCTTTACTGAATATTTCTCATACGCAATTCAGTATATACAACCAAGTTTATATTGTCATTTTTCCTGAATATTTAAATATAAAAGATCAACAGAAAAGAATCCAATAAAATGTCCACAAGCTGACATTATCTGATCTTAAAAACAAGCTTAGGATATTCTCTCAGGGAAATTACACATAATAAATACATAGTTTTTTTTTTTCTTTTCCTTGAAACATTTTATATGCATATCTATATATCTTTAATCACTAAAAATAAGTTATTTTGAAAATGATAATAGTAAAATATGATCCCAGGATGGAACAGTTACTAAGATAGCAAATGCCTTACATCACAGAAGACGTACCTTTGATATCCCTTGGGTAGTATTTCACACAGTCATCACTGTATTTAAAAAGTCATCAGTTGTTTTATTACATGTTTTATTACATTTATTTTAATAAAAGTGATGTAAATAATCAGATTGCTTTGAATTTGAAAGGTAATTTCTCACTTCTGCTAGAACCTAGCTGGGGATGAAGAGCCTTGCTGGAATGGCTTCTGTGGACTATTCCTCCAAGTAAATTAAACAGTCACTTACTACACACACACACACACAGGAACCCTCACTTGGCATATCATTCTTTTATGCGGGAGATATCATTTCATGTGCAACAAATCTCTACAGCAGTACTGAAAGGACATAATGAGGTATGACGAAGAAACACAAGGACTTGGGTCAGCCCAAAAAGGCTTTGATTTTTCCAAGGAAGAGTATTCTGATACAAAGTATTTTGTCCCTTGTAATATTAGAGATTGAAATCTGCCAAAACAACAGTCAGTACCAAACTCGGCAGCATTATATGTTCAATAAATATACTTTTCTTTTTTTTACTCAATCTAAAAACAGAGAGGTTCAAGCAGTTAGGTACATTCGAGCATTCTATTTTCTTTCTTTATTTTAATTGTAATTGAAATTCTGTCGGTTGAACAGAAATAGGAACATGCCTTTTTTATGAATGGATTCCTGCCACAGCACGTGTTCAGAATTTGGAATGCAATTTTCCACGAGGATGGCAGATGCTCTCCCTTAAGTAAGAGGGAGGACAAGTCTAGTAACTGTCAAATCCCTGTATTTTCTTCAAAGCAGGCATTCATCTGGACCAAATGCTCACAGGCAAGTTTTGCTAGGGAACCAAGGACAACCACTCTCGGCGGGGGGAGAAGGGGAAGAACATCCAAATTCTGAATTCTCGATTCCCTGTTTATGATTTAAAAGCTGCATGTGCTCCCTTTCCAGCGCTAAGTACTTTCTCACCTCCTTGTTTATATGAGGGCCTCCCTGGTGGCTCAGATGATAAAGAATCTGCCTGCAGTGCAGGAGATTTGGGTTCAGTCCCTGGGTCAGGAAGATCTCCTGGAGAAGGGAAGGGCAACCCACTCTAGTATTCTTGCCTGGAGAATCCCCATGCACAGAAGAGCCTGGCTGGCTAACAGTCCATGGGGTCGCAAAGAGTCAGACACAACTGAGTGACTCACATGTTCATTTTCACTTATTTATATCAAACACTGAAATTTTCCTTCATTTGGGAAGAAAAGTAATTTCATGAAGACCAAAAGGTTTATTTAGTTCAATTCAGTTGCTCAGTCATGTCTGACTCTTTGCAACACCATGAACCGCAGCACGCCAGGCCTCCCCGTCCATCCCCAACTCCCAGAGTTTACTCAAACTCATGTCCATTGAGTCAGTGATGCCATCTAACCCTCTCATCCTCTGTCGTCCCCTTCTCCTCCTGCCCTCAATCTTTCCCAGTGTCAGGGTCTTTTACAGTGAGTCAGCTCTTTGCATCAGGTGGGCAAAATATTGGAATTTCAGCTTCAACATCAGTCCTTCCAATGAACACCCAGGACTGATCTCCTTTAGGATGGACTGGTTGGATCTCCCTGCAGTCCAAGGGTCCACTAATAATATTTTCATTATTTTCCCATTAAAGTTTTTCGTTAAAGAAACAGTGACAGACTTTATTTTCTTGTGCTTGAAAATCACTGCGGATGATGACTGTGGCCATCAGACTAAAAGATGCTTGCTCCTTGGGAAAAAAAGGTATGACAAATCTAGACAGTGTATTAAAAAGCAGAGACATCACTTTGCTGACAAAGGTCCACAGAGTCAAAGCAATGGTTTTTCCATTGGTCATGTATAGATGTGAGAGTTGGACTATAAAGAAGAGTGAGGACCAAAGAATTGATGCTTTTGAACTGTGGTGTTGGAGAAGACTCTTGAGAGTCCCTCGGACTGCAAGGATATCAAACCAGTCCATCCTAAAGGAAATCAGTCCTGAATATTCACTAGGACTGATGCTGAAGCTGAAACTCCAATACTTTGGCTGCCTGATGGGAAGAGCTGACTCATTAGAAAAGACCCTAATGCTGGGAAAAATTGAAGGCAGGAGGAGAAGGGGATGACAGAGGATGAGATGGTTGGATGCCATCACCAATGCAATGGCCAGGAGTTTGAGCAAGCTCTGGGAGATGCTGAAGGACAGGAAGCCTGGTGTGCTGCAGTCCATGGGGTTGCAAAGTTGGACACAACTGACTGAGTGACTGAACAACAACAACACAGAAAGAAACAGCAATTTCACATTTTAATTGCACACTGTTTCTTTTTGTTGCTTAATTTAATATCACTTTTTCCTTTGAAGGATCGAAAGCTGACACATTTGTGTTACTTACTAATTGTATCCCCAGGGCTTACTGAGACACACTGGCACAAATACAAATAGCAGCAGAAATGCACCTGTCCCAACTTATACACATATTCTAGAGATACATTCACCACAGTCTTTTAAAATAGAGTTTCTTTATTTTACTTGCTGGAAAAAATTGTGATGCCAGGATTGCAGACATACATGGCAACTATAGCACACTGCACTGAAAAAAGTCTACGTAAGACACAATCTGTTTCCCTTTCTCACAGTTTCCAAATGATTTAGACATTAAGGCTCTTATGTATAAAATCTTCAAACATAGAAAATGTAGATAATTAAGAGTGAATAGGAAATCAGACTGCAAGCTGTGGTTAAGGTTCTGCATATTATTCACAGACTGCTGTATGTACACAACTAAAGAGATCACACCAACCAAGCCTGTCATCTTGGGTGGAGGGGCTGTTACTAATCCCATCGTTAATGGGACCCTCATCCTACCCTCCAGCCCCGGAGTGGAGCTCTCTAGGCTCCTCTGACCATGGGGTTTTCCAGGCAAGAATACTGGAGTGGGCTGCCATTTCCTTCTCCAGGTACTAAGTTCCAAATTGGTGGCCCTGAGCCTGAAACTAACCAGCCTTTGGTGATATCTGACCCACAGCCATGATGGAAGAATGACATGCCTCGAGTGAGTACTGTCTCTTGAAAACCGTATGTAACAGAAAGAGATGGAATTTCCAATAATTTAAAAGTAACAGATTACACAGAACACAGCTATTTCTCAATGAAAATAAGCCTCAGCGAAGGCAATGTACAGGCTGATTGGAGCCTTATGTGCAGGAGACCACTTTATATTTATGCTGTGTTAGGGAAACAGCGCAGAAAGGCTGAGGAAAAGTGTTCACTGCATGTCAATATGCTAAACATCACAAGAAGTATGTAAACGGTTTAGGATTCTTAGAGGAATCTATCTAGCACAGCAATACGTAACAAATTAAAGTGGAAGAATGAAAATGTCACTATCATCACTTCCCTCACAGCTTCCCTTACTAAAAATGGCTTATGTCATTTCTTATTACCACCCGAGTTTCCCGAGATGAGAATATTGTTAATATGGTCTGGGGAGGGATGGAAATGAAGCTTAAGCATAAGAATTTAGTTCCACAAAGTATACTTTTATTTAAAAAAATAAAAAGCAGGAGACATTTTATCTGGAAGGTTTCTTGGAGCTTGTGTTACATTGCTGACTGCATATTCTAGAAATAATTAATGCTAGTCTCAATTAGCAGCATGCGATTCACATTTTCAGCTAAGTCACACTTTCAGCTAAAATGACAACAGAAGAGAATTTCCCTTAAAATATACAGAGGTTCTCATACTTGCTTGAGTCAGGACACTTGTGTCTCAGTGCTCTCTGCAGTCATTGCTATATCCAATGTCACCATGCTGCTGCTGCTGCTGCTGCTAAGTCGCTTCAGTCATGTACGACTTTGTGAGACCCCGTGCGACCCCACAGACGGCAGCCCACCAGGCTCCTCCGTCCCTGGGATTCTCCAAGAACACTGGAGTGGGTTGCCGTTTCCTTCTACAAGGTATTAATAATTTCACTAAGCATAAATGATAACAATATTATTTCCCAATCACAATTACAAGCATGCACATCAAGAAAAGCAGGGAGCAATCCATTTAAGCACAACGTATCTCTCCAATGCTGTCCTGACATATTTGCTTACATCTGTTTCCCTGTTTATCCCTAACTAATTCTCATAGCAGACAAAGCTAGGTTTAACAATTACAGGGTAAAATCGTTAAATCTGGGATATACTCTTTATTTATTTTTCCTGGAAACCTAGGGAACCACCGCAATTATTCAGCTCTAATGGTGAATATCAGCCCAGTTCACAGCACTGTGCCCAGGGGTCTGAAATATTGGCAAGTCATATAGTCTTTGCCCTTGATGTCTGTATAGGCTGGTAGAAGCGACAAAGTCACTAAATTTATAAATATGTTTCTCAGGCCAAGCAAGAGTGGCATGTGAGTTTGAAGGAAAAGTGGAATTGGTGCTCTAGGAAGCAGTGCAACCAAGGCAAGGAGGCATTAAAGGGGGTACTGTGCGAGGGAAGACAGCTGATGGCTTTTCATCTTCAGACTGCGGAAGTTCAAGGCTGGGAGTGATGAGAAGCTAGAGGGCTGCAGATGACAGGGTTAACGATTATGAAAGGGGAGTTAAGGCAAAAACACTTATGGCTTGAGGCATTACATGGTGAGACTGTTCTTCTGCTTTTGAAACTTAACCTAAAAATTAAAATACCAGAAAGTGAACACTTATATTTATGGTAATCCTCCAAGCCAAATTTAAATGAATTTTTAAATGGACAGAGCAAAATGCAAAATGTAGTATAATAATTAGATAAAATAAGTTTTGTTTAATTAAATCCATTTGGGAAGTATATGCAGTTAATAAAACACATTTCCAACTTTTAATATAGTATTAAAGACCTATTTGTTAGTCTGATTTTATTTACCAAGCAAAACTGAAGGAATGAAATGGACCAACAAAGGTGAATTCTTCTGAACAACTAGAAAAGTTTCTATATTAAATGAAAAAGAAAAAAGAAAAGCAATGAATACCATATTTAGGAAGCTTTGACAGTTTAACTTTGCTTCTAATAGTCTGAGAGAACTCCAAAACCTCTTAAATTTCCCAAGACATAATAATATAGTACTTGTAAAATTTGAAGAAATATAGTTAGGGAAAAAAGTGTAAGTATTGATAAAGCAAATTATTAACTTCAGTGTGAAGAGAAAACAACAGCCTTTGGAGTAAACTGGTTATAGACCAAATTACAGGTTGCAGTCATCCACAAATTCTTAATAATTTATTTTTTAACTTTAATCCATTTTCTCCTCCTAGCCACATTTCTAATTTTAAGTTTTCAGGTTTTTTTGCTCTTTTCTCTTATGGACTTACTAAATAAGCAAACCAACAAACTCTAAGCCTTAATTTTAGGGGGTAAATGAAGATAAGGAGCTTGGCTTTCTGGACTCAGAAAACACCTAGTCCCATGAAATGGCACTGCTTCCTAACAGTCTGGGCCCCGTGTGATCGTCAAGAAGGGTCCTCAGGAGGGGAGGTCCAGGGATTCTTGGGACTGGGTAGATACACCATTTGATACCACATGTTCCCCAGGAATTTACGCTGGAAGCTTTACCCTTAGGAAGCTGACTCTGCACTAAAGAAGGTTGAGCGCTATGGCAGAAACCAGCCCTCCCTGCCAGTGACTGATTCCCCTCTCTCTGCTCTACATGGTCCTCTGACCTTCTAGGCTCTCGACATCTACTATGTCCAGTAATCAGGCTTTGACTTGTGTTCCCTCTACTCAAGTAACCCTCTGTGAGGTTTCAACCTCTGCAGCCCGGCCAGGTGTCAGCCTGCCCACTAGCAGGGCTCCCAGCGCCTCTTGCTTCCTGCTCTGAGAGTGCCTGGCTGTGGCCCCAACCACGGCGGCGCCCCTCATCTCCACGGCCATACAAAGATGAGGTCCCGTCCATCTCCACGGGACAGAACAAGGGTCTTTTACCTCGGATTCAACCCAACTCCAACGTCAGTATTCAAGGTTATATTATTTGAAATTATCACTTACTGGAACACTCTTCACTTATATTCAGTGAATTTCCATTTATTTGGTGCCTACCACGTACCGGGAATTCCAACCAGAGTTGAAGACAGTGGTCAGATACACATGGATCCTCAAAGACTAAGGGACTTTAAATCTAAAAAGTGAGCCACAAATGTAAATAAGCGGATAAGAGAAAATGTCATGTAGTGGAAATACATATGAGACTACAGTGGAGAAAGGAGTCAATTCCTTCTGAGTGGGCGGGGTGAGAAGGGAGAGGCACTGAAAGACCTCAAGTGTCTTTATAGACAGAGCTATCGTAAGTCCTAGCCACACTGCTGGTTCCCAAATGCTATACCTATCGCAATCTTGCAAGGAGCTTTAAAGTCTGATGCGCAGGCTGTAGCCCAAGGCAATTAAATCAGAATCTCTGGAGGCAGAATCCAGGCATTAATATATATTTTTAAGTTCCCCCCTAAAATTACAATGTGCGGAAAAGTCTGAGAAGCAGTGAACAACATCATTGCTTCCTTGATAAGATAATCTCACACTAATTTTAACTCTAGACACAGCACAGTGTTCACAGTAGATTCTTAATATATATTCAGCAGTTGAATAGACAATTGAATGAAAGAATTATTTTACTAAATGAAAAGACAAAGCAGTATTTCATGTTATCTGAATGATTGTTTATACCATATTTCAGATAGTATATTAACCAATAATGCTTTAAAATTAGAAACTGTATTTATAAATAGATATGTATATCAGAAAAAATCATAATAGCTAAATCTTGCCATATTCCTATGCTGATACTTTGAACAGAGATATTTATTAGATGTTGTAAATGCATATAAGCTGAGTTAATGAACAGTTGTATAAACTCTTTTTTAACACATACTTTCATATGCCTAGAGCCTCAAACGCAGTCTCAGTGGAATGAACTATCCATTATCTTGAGAACACCGGTCAATACTACCTTCACGGTGAGCTAATCAGCCAGTAGGCTCACTAGATAAAACTTACCAGAATTTTCATTACAAGATATAGAAAGTAAAATGTTTAATATTAACATGGGCATTTATGATTAAGTGTGCATATATACATAAATGTAGAGAAATTTATATACACACATATGCCTACATACACCTCATTGCAGATTACTTAGAATTATTTCACAATAGCTTAACAAATTTAAATAATATGAAATGCAATGATTCTCTCTTTAATAGTAGCTACAGCATTTAGTGGCTTCCCAGATGGTACAAGAGATAAAGGACCTGCGTGCCAATGCAGGAGGTATCAGAGATGCAGTTTCGATCCCTGGGTCGGGAAGATCCCCTGGAGAAGGGAATAGTGACTCACTCCAGTATTCTTGCCTGGAGAATCCCATAGACAGAGGAGCCTGTCAGGATACAGTCCATGGGGTCCCAAAGAGTTGGACAGGACTGAAGTGACTTAGCATGTATGCACACACTGAATTTAGTTTGAGTTTTTGTTCTAACTTTAACCTCACTATTAAATAAAGTACTTGAGAAAACACACCTACATAATTTGAATAATTCACAATACTTCATTACAAGCAAAGAGCTTGTAAATGATATCTGACACTTTAAATTTATAATACATACACAGTAGTTCTTTAATAAATTATTACTGTTAATTCACATTTTAAATTCTGCCTTCAAAACATGGGCCTTTAGCTACTAAATGTTGAAAATGGGACTAAGAAAGAGACACAGTATTTGCAAAATGTCTCATTTCCAGTAAAGAAACTTCCATGGTTCTAGGCCAATTATTACCATCATTCTACCTGAGGGGCTCCTGTACATGTTCATTTCTGGTTTTGTGTAGCTAGAATGGGCACCCTCCAACTTGGAATGAATTCTTTTCACACCAACTTTCCTCATCTTTCCTGATATGTACTTTTCCTCTTCTCTTGGATGCTTAGATGAAGTGATAACACATACAGAGAAATTACATAGACATTATACTTGAGTAAGAAGAAGAGTTCATATGTTTTATGTTGTTCTTTCCTGCCACCTGATATACGAAAGAAACCTTCATATATCAAGTATATTATACTTCTGTGAATCAATAAAACAATCAAAGATATCAAAGCACACTCAATCATGTTAAAAGTTATGACTGAGTGCAGAAGAACATGTTTTTGGAGTTACAGAGCAATTGAAGGAAGGCATTGATCATTTGCCTTCCCAAGAAGAATTCAAGTTTTCATAAGATATCTATACTGCTAACCCTATTTTATCAGCTGATGTTTTAATATAAGTAAGAACCAGTTTATGGAAAGCAATTCTCCTTCAGTTAAAATAAATAAATGTTATAAGAACCAATTTCATTAAAAAATAAGAGCAGTTATCAAAACTGAAGGAGCATATTAGTACCTATAACCTCCAAATTAGTTTCAAATATAGTACTGAAATTCAGAGAGAGCAAAGGTGAGTTGACCTAAGGCAGTATGGTCCCCTGAAGGAGAGGTGTCTCTGCTACATTGGTTTGTACCATCTCAGATCTCCCTCTCACCTCCTCTCCGCCCCCACTTCCTGGATTTCTCCCCTGTGTGCTGGTAATCTTTTGGTCACTTATAATCATTCAACCTATTTAATCCATTCTCTACGTACAACTAGCTTCTCAGTAACTACTTCACCTCTTGTCAACTATTACTTTAAACTAATGCATTTAAAACCTGTTCAGACACAAAGAAGAGACAGAGCATATTGTCTTAAAATTGCTGCTTTGTTCCCTGATTAAAACTTACTGTATTTTTGCTGCTATGTTCCCTGATTAAAATTTATTGTATTTTTCCTTCTCTGTACAAATTTGTTCTTTAATGCACTATTTCTAGTAAATTACTTACTCAATTTTGTCATTCAAATTTTTACGTGGAAATAAAATGTCTAAGACTCTTAATAAAAAAGGAAGATTAAGAGTGTCAGAATTAGTCTGATCCAATGACTTTAGCTAAGCAAATCTTTTTAAAACAGCTCAAATAGTATGAGCATTTTACAAATGAGCTTTAAACATCCTTAATCTAAATTGCTCTTAGCTTCTGAATACCTAGCAAACTATAATTTGCAGCTTGAATATAAACATTCATGCCAGACTAATACAGAAAAATCTAGGACAAATCCATGATTAATATTTTTTTTTCCAGTTTGTAATATCTAGCTCTGTTTAAGCAGAGGTTTAACACATACCGCTATGATAATTTAAATAAGAAACTGATTTCATTTTTCCATCATCACTGTCATTCCCATCAGAACCATTCCTATCACTCGCTTTTTCTATTCATTACCTCCATTTCGATCTACATTCAATTCACAAAGAAAAATACACCATTAGATGCATCACATCCTCCAAAACCATAAGCAAGCATACGAAATCCTCTCTTCTCTGCAAAGAATTATCAACGTGAGAGGGCAAACTCTAGGTTAACAGAGCCAGGGATGTACGGTTCAAATCTATCCTTGTAATTTACAGCTACACTTAAATTTAATGGTCTGAAAACTAGAGACCTGTAAACTAGGGGGGTGCTTTTCTCTCCCACAGTTCATTCAAACTACTGTGAAAAGGTAAACGTGTATTCTTCATGATACCATCCAATTTTGTCTTTAGATAAAAGTCCCAAGAAAGGAAAAATCCGCTGGATATCGCAACAGATTTACTTACGGGGACAAGAGAACTGTGAGGTTAAAAACTGTAAGAAGAATGAAGGTAGTATCAACGTAGAATGGGCACTAACCAGGTACATCTCAAAATAAATTCCAGAAAATGGACTCTGTTGCTACAGATATGTGACCTTGAAGAAGTTACTTTGCCTTTCTGTGCCTGAGATAAACATCAGTTGTAAAATGAGGATATTAACAGCAGCCATGCTCTATGGTTCTTCTGAGGATTCAATGGAAAACAAATACACACGTCAAAGCACTACAAACACAAAAGTAATGATTACAAAATCTCTTCCCGCTTTAAAACTGGATTTTCAACCTAGTAGTTTAATTGCAAGCCTCTCCTCTATGTATTTGGAGAAGGCAATGGCACCCCACTCCAGTACTCTCGCTTGGGAAATCCCATGGACGGAGAAGCCCGTTGGGCTGCAGTCCATCGCCAGGAGTCGGGCATGACTGAGCAACTTCACTTTCACTTTTCACTTTCATGCACTGGAGAAGGAAATGGCAACCCACTCCAGGGTTCTTGCCTGGAGAATGCCAGGGACAGGGGAGCCTGGTGGGCTGCCGTCTATGGGGTCACACAGAGTCGGACATGAATGAAGTGACTTGGCGGCGGCGGCAGCGTCTCCGTCTTTTACACTACAACTTATCTAAGTCATCATGTTTCTGTAACTACACCCCAAATAAATATTCAACAAGAATCCGGAATTCTAGTTTGAATAGGTATCACTGTGACTGAGAGGGGAAAGATGAGGTGTTTCTGTCATTTAAGTTTTTTTTTTATTTTTTGACTTTATAATTCCTGTTAGGGACCAAACGACGGGCTCTAGGACCTGAGTCATGTTTCCCAGAAAGAGACAGGACATGCGCTCATCCTGCCTGGCCAATCATGTAATGCCAGCTACTCCTGTAACTGAGACAAAGAACTGCCTGTATATAAGCCACCATACTCCTTTGTTCGGGGCTCTTGTCGGATTCCATTGTGCTGGATGAGACTTGGGCCCTAGCCCTCTAGAAATAAACTCCCTTCTTGCCTTTGCATTACTGTGGTGGACTTGCTCTCTTGGTTGGTTCGGAGATAAGGGCTCGGTGCATAACAATTCCTTCAGACTGCTGATAACTCTGAATTTGGTAGCGTTTTGGGGTAGCCAAACTCTTCAAGGGTTAATAGTGACCAGTCATGATAAGAACAGTCTGTGAATTCCATAAATATAATGCCGGGACCTTGGTTTAGAGAAGAGCAATTTACTCCAGGGCATATTCATCAACAATTCCCTTCTCTTGAGCTACTTCCATTTTTATGTGAATTCTTTTCAGAGGCAGAAACAACTGATGCATTGTCTTAGCTGCACACAATTTACAAAACATCTAGACCATGGGGCTTAGAGCGCTGGCTTAGCAAGGCTAACTAGTTTGAGGTGAGTTCACCACCTAAAACAACGACAAACAAGGATAATACATCGAAAGCTTCTTTCCAAATTTTCTGCAGAACAAATTCTCTTTAAGTGAGCAGCACAATTGATTTATGAAGGTTTTTGTGTCCTCTAGAGAAATCTCATGTTTCACACCAACCCAAGGTTATAATAAGGCTGAAGTCAAGAATACATATGATGGATACTGGCCCCTGACTTTTCAACTTGAAATGCCACTTATTCCTTTTAAAAAAAAAAAAAAAGGGAGGTGGGGAGGGAAAGTGGAGATTAAAATGAACTGAACTGACTTTTCCTCAAAGAATCCCAGAAGCAGACAGATGTGCTTTTATTTCCTCTCCAATGATGAGATGAGCAAAGTGAAAAAGAAAAGGTCAACTATTCAGAGCAAAGACGAAAACCGTGTCAGAAGATCTGAACCCCACGCCTGGGCTCCCCTGGCGCCCCTGGTTCAGCACTTCACTAGCCGTAAGCCACTGGGGGAGCGGACTGCCAGAACCACCGGGAGGGATCTTTTCCTCGGTTTTGTTGTGTCCCTCTGTAAACAGGAAGACTCGTGCCATCCTTACCCATGATTCTCTGACTTCACCTCCAGCTACCTTACCTCTCACTCCAGACACACGGAGTCTTAAACATAAGGCCATAAGTCCCATACGCTATACAGCTGACTTACTGTTCTGCGTATATCCTTCCTTCCTTACCTGAATGCAAGCTCTGTGAGTCAGAGACTTTGGTCAGGTTTGTTCACATCTGTATTTTTCTCAGGACCTGGGATGATGTCTGCAATGTCATAGTTGCTTTAAAAATATCTGTGGAATCAATGATGACTGAATCTTTCCCATAAGGCAGCTGTGATGGTAAAACGAGATGTCATAGAGCGAATTTACCAAATTATGAAACACGATTCACTATTTTTAACTCCTTTTAACATTCTGTTGAAACAAAATATATTATGGGAGACAATACAAGATAATTAAATAAAAGTAAGCTGTAAGAACTAAAAAATATTTGGTTTTATTAGAAGATAAGTTAAAAAAATAGTTTTAGAAAACAAGTGAAGGCTTAAACATATACCAAAAACATAAATACCCAAGGTTTGTGGATTCAACCAGAGCTGTGACCTCTGGTCTGAAGCACTAAATATCTGACCTGTGGCCTGGTAAATGATAAGCCAGATTTAGGGGTCGGGGAAGGGCAGGGGAGCTGCATAAGAGATTAACAGGTCTGGAGATAGCAGGAAAACAAGCCAAGAGAAAGCTCTGGAGAATTAAGTACCACTCGGCAAACACACTTACAGAAGATTAGATTTTCAGATGCTGTTGACTTGGGCAATAAAAAGTACATCAAAGTGTACCCTGTTGATGAGTAGCACATAACTAATAATTCCTAGGTTAGCCCTTGTGGGCCCATTGAAAGATTGGTCATTCCCTAAGTATGACACAATGAAATTAAAGTGGGCTGTAGACCACATCAAGTCAAGTCCCATGGGGAATAACCTGGTCTGGGCTGGAGTTTTTCTCAGGAAGAGATCAAAACAAACAAATAAAAAGTAAAACCCCCAAACCTAGATTAAAAAAAAAAAAAAACAAAAAACACACTACACAGCAAAGCTCCTATTTGCATAAGAGACACACTTCTCTGTTTAGTACCGGGATGGGGGGCGGGATGGACGGATGGACAGACACGAGTGACATATGTGTACACGGAGTGACGGGGTCCTCCCTGGGAACTTCAGCTTTGATTCGAAGGGCACAGGTTCCAGCACCACTGAACTAAAATGGGATAAAACACAGCTGAGTATTCCACAGCCGAGGAAGACTGTCCTGCCGGATGTGTGGTTATAGTAAGTACAAAATGATGCTAACTACACATTTTAAATCTTTATAGAATGTACTTTGGGTAGGTATGCAAAAACCATTTAAACATGCAGGACAATTGAAAAGAAGGAGATGAAGTGATTTTCTTTTCATAAAAGAATTATAAAAGTGGTATAAAATTTATCTAACTGAACATTATATTGGGATATAAATTTCCATTTCTTTGTAAATAAGATGAATAAGATTTATAAAAATAGAACTATCAGCACATAGTTCTTTTCATTAAAACCAGTTCTAAGATAAGCGACTCACTTAAATACTTGAGCTACCTATACATGTAAAACCATTCCCCTGATGGAGATCACTTAAAGCTGATCAATGAACTCATTTGCAATCAGCTTATAAAAACTAAATTTAACACACTACCAAGCTGTTTGTACATGTAGACATAGCCTATATGCGTTTGAATTTTTAAAAGGAGGGAGAAGGAATAACGGGAGAAAGCAACATAACCCTCATGTCAACCATATACACATGCACTTGTTTGTATCTCACAGTGACCCTGGGCAGTATAATTAGCACGTTTCAGGAGAGCTAGGCGGCCCGCCCAAGGCATGACGACAAGTGGCGACGGCTGATCCAGCTGGGCCCAAACTGACACCCCTTCCAAGACACCAAGGCATGGCCCAAAGAGACAGGCTGGTCATCATAAACAAATGAACGGATTTAGTATTTGACCCAAACAGGAAAGGCAGGAAGGACTCAGGGCAAGTTACAAAAAAAAAAAAAAAAGCAAAGATCAGGAAGAAAATAAAATTCATAATTTAGAGATAATAGTGATTAGATCCTACTTGAGCCCAGATGTGGTCAGGTCAGTAAAGTCTATTCTCAGAATATTTTAACTTCTCCTAGAAGGGTAGTGAGGAGAAGGCAATGGCACCCCACTCCAGTACTCTTGCCTGGAAAATCCCACGGATGGAGGAGCCTGGGTAGGCTGTAGTCCATGGGGTTGCTGAGGGTTGGACACGACTGAGCGACTTCACTGTGACTTTTCACTTTCATGCATTGGAGAAGGAAATGGCAACCCACTCCAGTGTTCTTGCCTAGAGAATCCCAGGGACGGGGGAGCCTGGTGAGCTGCCGTCTATGGGGTCACACCGAGTTGGACACAACTGAAGTGACTTAGCAGTAGCAGCAGAAGGGTACTGTGGTATTTTAAAGTGTAAATTTAAAGTATTATGCAAGCAACAGCAAATGACACAGAAATGATAAAGTTTGGTGGCCAAGACATTACTAAATTTTAATGTTTTCATGCACAGAGGCAACGCTGTAAGGGAGTAAACTACCTGGAAGAGAGCAGCACCACTGTATCAGCTGCTTCGGTTATTTATTTATGCGGGTCATCTTCATTCTAACTTGATAAAAATAAAATCAGTACTTGGGAATGAATATATAGAAATACCACTTTGCTCAGTAGTCACCTTATTTTTGAAGGAAATAAAAATGCATGAATATATTAAATTCTTTTTTTCTCCTCCACACTCTCCAAATCCCATCCTGAAAAGCACAACACTGACATTACAAGGGAAAAGTTTAAAGAGAGTGTACTGCAATAGTTTTTGATTTTCAGTCATCCTGTAAGTTTCTCTAAAATGTGCAGAATGATGGCCCACACACTAAAATAGATAGTGAGAGATCAGGTTGCTGTAAAACGGTAGTGGAGTGAGGTGAAGAGATACCTTTGTTTGCCTTTGCTGAGAAAGAGCTGGGTGAAATTTCCTGTGGGCAGCTGGACACTTGGGTCAGCCTCAGATGACAGTCCTAGGCTAGCTTCAGGGAACCACAGCTCACTAAAATTACTACTACACAGGCCGCCAAAAGCAGTGTGACCTTGGAAAAGGAAAAGAATATGGAGTCAGAAGTTCCAGGTTAAAGTCTTAGACCCACCACATAGCAGCCTTGCCTTCAAGTGAAGATGTTAAGGATCCAGTCTCAGTGCCTCATCTGTGAAATGAAGAAAACACTGTTTTCAGCTGTCACTTAGGGTTGCTGTGAGTATGCAGTGAGAGACACCAGAAAGGGTCTTAGGAATTTTAATGCATGCATCACCAACTGGCAGTGGTATTTCTAATGGAGTATAATTTCTAATGGAGTCTGTATTCAAAGCACAAAGATCTTCTTAAATTGAAAGAAAAATAATGAGTAAAAAAGTAAGTGTCTATTATGAGAAGTTACAAGTAGATGGTAAACGGTAACAAAAGAATACAGAAAAGGATATTTTTAAAAGCTTTAAGTCTATTCACTTTCTGTCCAGCCACTGAAAATTTGCTGGAAAAATGAAACATATACTATATTTACTTTTTTGACCATATTGTTCCAAAACTTTTAATATTCTTTATAATAAGACCCAGTCAACAACCAGTTCCCTACATTAGCCACTTAGGCCTACAGCATAATGTTTTCCCCTTGTTTACCCAAATGGGAGCTGTTTCCCTGGTGTGTATTTTTGTTCTGTCACCCCAACTTTTCTCTTTTCCCAGATAATACAACAGCTGCAATCCCTTTCTGAACCTTTATAACAAAAAGCCAAGTACGCCTTTAGACTCACAAAAGCTGTTTTTATAGACATGTAAAAACAGCAACCTAGCTTTCCACAGCATCTTTGCTGACACTGGTGGAACACGCGACTATGATGTAGCATGCATACAGTATATGCCTGTCCCCTTCCAGGGCTGAACTTGTGTCAAGGACGCTGAGCGCACACTTCGTAACACATGGCACATGCACACCCTTCCACGGGCTGACAAGTTTGGTTCTACCTAGGCTCCACTCCCTTGCAGTTAAGCATCCCTTGGGTAGTATCTTCAGTGTGCTCAAGTGCGATATTTCTAACTCTGCCTTTACGATTTCTGACCTATAGCTGGCTGGACTGTGATCTCCTCCAGGGCGTGACTTTTTCTCTGTGTCCTTGTACCCTGAGTCACTCTGGTAGGCACTGGGCTTTCTTCTGATGTTGAGTGATGTTGAGTTAATTTGGTCTGAGTTAACAAGAGATGTAAACCACTTGTGATCAAAGATGCTTTCTCTTTCACACAGAAGGCCAGGATAAATCTAGATTCAGAATAAAACCTAGTTTTAACAAACATTTCCTATCTGTATCAGAATTAAAACTCACTATGGCATTCTGTACACAGAACAAAGGAAACCACTATACCTGTCTCCATAGACATAACTGAACAAACTCTGTGTCTCTCTCCCTGGAGGACCCTGTATTCTCAGTAGCCAGCATTCTATATCTTTGCCAGAAGCTAGAATTGGAAGTCCTCATTTCAAGTCTCCTTTAATAAAGCAAAAAAGCAATAATGTCCTGGCAAAGTCAGTTCCCAAACACTGACAACCTCAACTACATCCTCTGGCCCTGGGTGCTTATTAAAGCCGCACTGATGCACTTCACATTTATAATGCTGCTATAATACGGGAACAAACTCATGGCTTTCAAATTTTCATATTAGCTTGCCAATTCCAACCTGGTGCTACTGTAAACAACAGTAAAGATCAATGGCAGTCTCCCAGGATGGGACACTCAAGCTTTGCCCATTTACAATACTATTGCTCTCTGGAACTATCAATTTTAAAGTAAATATATTTTCAACTCATTTGTCCATTCATTCATTCATGCATTCAACAAATAAGCATTGGTTAACAATCTTAGAAAGAGGTGATGTGATATGTTGGAAAGAGACTCAGTCAAAACATACTGGGTTTAAATCTTGGCTTTACACTTTACTAGTTTAATGATCTCCCACAAAATATCAATGCTTTGTCTCCCTGAGTACCCATCTCCTCTCTCGTAAAAAGGGATCTGGAGGATGAATAATAAGACATCTTACCAAAAGTACTTGGCAGCGCATGGAACAGTTGTTTTTGTTTGCTTTCTCTTTCCTTGCTGGGCTTCCATCAAGGTTCAGCTGGTAAAGAATCTGCCTGCAATGCGGGAGACCTGGGTTCCATCCCTGGATTGGGAAGATCCCCTGGAGAAGGGATAGGCTACCCACTCCAGGATTCTGGCCTGGAGGATTTCATGGACTCTATAGTCCATGGGGTTTGCAAAGAGTTGAGACACAACTAAGCAACTTCCACCTCACTTCACTTCATTTCTAGACTGTGGGTATAGAAAGATGAATAAAATGTGTTTCTCTCATTTAAGAACATGAAGTGTAGTGGGACATGTGGATACCCATCAACAAACAAAGTAATACCAAGATGATAGCAAATAAAATTCAAGTGTGAATATAACACTGCTACTACATAGCAGTAACAATTGACAGTGATCTTGACAAAAAGAGCCGAGACAAAGTTATGAGACAACTTAACCAGATCTGACTTTCAGAGAAAAGATGCTAGAGGTTATATACTATGTTCTCAGAGGAATCCACATCAAAAAATCACTCGGCTTAAAACTGAGTATTTGGGGTGTACAAAACAAAACAGTGAGTTGCCTATTGAACAAAAGAATAAAAGGCAAGCTCATCAAGCTGGGCTCTGAAGCTCTAACGTGACTCACGGACCACAGCAGTCGTATGTTCTGCCCCCGCCGAGGGGACGCTCCAGGTCGCCTGGACGCTGTCAGTTCTCCATCCACTTCTGTCCGTCCACGCCCGCACCCTCTCCCTGCAGGGGCCTCCTCCACCACCTCTCAGAACTCCTTCCCCATAAACTTTCACGAGGCCACCGAGAAACCACTTTCCTTTCTTCCTATTCTGAACTTCCAAAGCATGTTGTGCCTCCTTCATGACACTTCTTTTTCACAACTCGTCACGCAATATAATAACCCGATATAATAACACATATAATATGTTAACAATATGTTATAATATGTTGCAATATAATGACATGCAAGGCAATAACTTGCCTTGCAATATAATCACTGGATTACAAGTTTTATCTTCTTCATTAGATTGCACACTCCTTGAAGTTTATTTGATTTTGTTTTTTTCAGGGAGTAGTTATAAAAAGAGAGTAATTAAATCAGCCAAGGAAAATTCCGCCCATGGTACTAAGCACACACATTTACTAAATGGACACTGCCCCCAGCCTTGGCCAAGTGGCGCTCAAGTCACCCACCCCCCCACTCAATTGTCTGGTGCACAGGTTCCCACCAGGGCTGCTCCTTATGCTGCCGGAAGCCCCCAGCAGAGAGCAGGTGGAGCCTGGCCAGGGAATGGCCTCTGCAAGGAAGTGCCTTCACCGTGTTTTTCAGTCTCCCAGCTGGAAGGGAGAGAACACTCCTGCCAGGTACGAGCTGAAGGCCCAAGACTTGACCTGAAGACTTAGTTTCTCCCATGACCTTCTTCGTGCATTCTGCTAAAAAATCAGCGAGGAATCCTCTGTACTTAAGGATGCTACTTGTGCAGTTACAGCCTCTCTTCCCCAGGTCTAACCCTCAGAGCAGGTGATGGGGCAAAGGAAAGTTCAGGGTTTCTGCGGCAACACCAGTGCTACCCAGAGCCAGCCATGTGCACGTTCCCCAAGTTACCAAAGCTCAGCCTTTTTACAGCCTGAGAAAAACAGCTGGACTCAAACCCCAGTGGGTCAGCATGTCCCTTCAGGGCTCAGTCTCCCCACTGCCTGTGGCATCTGCCTTGAAAAACGGCTCTCACTCGGTGTTTCAGGCAACTGTTCTCTCCCGATTACTCAGTTCCTAGTCTATATTCCCAGAGAAGGCAATGGCAGCCCACTCCAGTACTCTTGCCTGGAAAATCCCATGGACGTAGGAGCCTGATGGGCTATGTTCTGTGGGGTCGCTAAGAGTTGGGCACAACTGAGCGACTTCACTTTCACTTTTCACTTTCATGCATTGGAGAAGAAAATGGCAACCCACTCCAGGGTTCTTGCCTGGAGAATCCCAGGGACAGGGGAGCCTGGTGGGCTGCCGTCTATGGGGTCACACAGAGTCGGACACAACTGAAGTGACTTAGCAGTAGCAGTAGCAGCAGCAGGGGCTTCCCAGGTGGCTGAGTGGTAAGGAATTCATCTGCCAATGCAGGAGATGCAGGAGACGTGGGTTTGATCCCTGGGTCCAGAACATCCCCTGAAGAAGCGCATGGCAACCCACTCCAGTATTCTTGCCTGGAGAATCCCATGGACAGAGGAGCCTGGAGGGCTATTGGTCTACAGGGTTGTGAAGAGTCAGACATGACCGAGCAATCACACACACATTCACAAATTTGTACATACATAAACATACACACGTATATATACATATTTATTTAATTCAGATGACAACTATACCTATTGCTGTGGGCAAGAATACCCTGCAAAGGTGCACTGAATCTTCTTTCTAGAAATTGTATATAGTACACATATGTGTGTATGTGTATTTACACAAAGGTTAAGAAACATGGTTGTTGGCCAAGGAGAATCCCATGTTCTTGTTGTTTTTTTATTTTGTATCATTTATGTTTGTTACTTTGCCAGTTATTTAAAAATTGCTTTGAAAAGATTCTCATAAATCTCCCAGAAAAGTTTTAGTAGTCTAGATTTAATAGTAATTGCCTGAACTAATTATACTGAAATATTTGGTTATAGCAATTTCCAACCCTAGCCACACATTAGATTCACCTCAGGAGCTTTTAAAACTATTAAATAGCAAAATATTTGACACATGGGAGCCTATCAATAAATGGAAATAATTTTCTCCATTATCCATTTCGGGCTTCTCTGATGGCCCAGCAGGTAAAGAATCCATTTGCAACACAGGAGACTCCTGGGTTGGAAAGATGCCCTGGAGGAGAGCACAGCAACCCACTCCAGTATTCTTGCCTGAGAATGCCATGGACAGAGGAGCCTTGAGGGCGACGGTCCACGGGGTCACAGAGAGCTGGACATGACTGAGCGACTGGACACAGTGCAGCAGAGCACGCATGACCCACTTCAGTTTATCTCCAGTTCCGTGCTTCCCAAATGCCTGCAGAGTGTATAATCTGAAGTCTCGGTAATACCTCACTCACTATACCCCAAAATGTCCTATAAGTAAACATACTTTCTCAGATCCAGCTTGCATATATGTGGGATGCTATAATATTTACAGGAAATGCATACGTAATAGGTGAGATACCTATGTAATCGCTGAAGAAACAAACCATCGAGTATCACCGTGTGGTATACTCCAGGGCTTGCTTTACTTTCTTGGAAACATCTACATTTACAGATATTCTTCATAAAATATATCTCTTACAAATATCTAATGAGTGGCTACTACACCATTCTTTTGGCACTGCTATAAATATTGTCATTTTTACAGATTAATATAGCTCTTTGGAAATAGTTCATTGAGTAACAGCAAATTATAATCTCAAAAATCAAAACCAGAAATATCTAAATACCTAGAGCAAATGCAACTTAAAAAGTCACTATACAACAAAACTAAAATCAAACATCTTAATGAAAAAGTTGCAGAAAGTGTGGTGTTCTAGACGGTATAAAAATGCATCCGGTATGGAGAAGGAAATGGCAACCCACTCCAGTATTCTTGCCTAGAGAATCCTAGGGACGGGGGGAGCCTGGTGGGCTGCCGTCTATGGGGTCGCATAGAGTCGGACACGACTGAAGTGACTTAGCAGCAGCAGCAGCAGCATGGGATCTAGAGAGATAGTACCAAAGAACCTGCAGGGAAGCAGTGGAGATGCAGACATAGAGAACAGACTTGTGAATGCAGTGTGTGAGGGAAAGAGTCGGACAAACTGAGAGTGCAGCATGGAAACATATATACTACCATATGTAAAATAGAGAGCCAGTGGGAATTTGCTGTGTGACATGGGGAGCTCAGCCCAGGGCTCTGTGACCACCTAGAAGGGTGGGATGGTGGGAAATGGAAGGGAGGTTCATGAGGTATTTATGTATACCTGTGGCTGATTCATACTGATGTATTGCAGAAACCAACATAATATTGTAAAACAAATATCTTGCAGTAAAATATATTTTAGAAAAGTAAAAAAAAAAAAAAAAAAAAGGCATCCGGTAGCAAGCCTGTGGTTTTGCATTTTATTACAGCTAAAGATACTGAGTCTAGAGGAAAAGTAAGAGGTAGTCACAGTGTGCGGTAACTTGCCTATGTAACTTGAGATTGGCTGACCTACGGAGTATGGACATGGCTGTCCTAGAAAGAGGTTAAAAAACAACAAAAAATAACCCTATGCTGGATTCCAACAAGAGTGTCCTTAGAGTGAAGGAACTTTACAACCACATGAAGCCCTCGCTGTTTTTAGCCACTTTCCTCCGCCAGAGAGTGAGCATATTAATCTGCAGTGCACATGCTCAGTAACATGGGTGTTATTTACTGATAAAAAGCACATGACAAGGATTTTAAAATAGGGCTTGTCCTGTCAGTCAAATTAGAAAGGCAGGCTATCGTCTCCAAGTGATTACTGTCTGGGCTGTAGCGTGGCGGACTGCCAGGTCAATTACAGTGGGGCTGGGAAGGAAATATGAAGATAGATCGGTATAATTCTAAACAGGAGCTTCAGTAAAATAGAAGCCTGGGGACATATTAACACAGTGCCCAATTACTTAAAAGTGTGGCTTTGACCAGAGCTGAAAATGTATTTATATTGAATCCTTCTGCAGGTAAGGAACTTTTTTGTTAACAAGAATGGACGTACAGGTAATTTTTTATAATAACATTTATAAATTTTTTTATGTACAGAAACATTTCTCACAGGAAAAAAAAAAAAGGATTCTTTCATTCTCTTTTCATCTAGAAACCACCCATATGGGTAAATTAATATTTAGGAAAACTAGCCAGTGATATTTCATTAATTATTCCTGTCACTGACGTGTCAATTATCCTTCCATTTTCCCTTCCTAAAACTGATTTAGGTTTTAAATTCCCCTAGTCCACTGTCTACTTTCCGTTGCACCTACAGCTTCATTTTATAATGGTGAAAATATTAAAGAGACAAGCAGCATCGATTTGAGGATTTGTCTTGCAGAATACCTTCAAACAGGGTTACATTTCCTTTGTTTCAGATACAAACTCTAGGAGGCTCATGGAGATGCATGGAACATTGGACTTGCCCCCCAAAATGCAGCCTACTTGCATCACAGCTTAATTGCTTGTGTACTAGATCCCCACACTCCTATAATAAAAGATGAAAAAAACTGTCAACATTTATGTGAAGAAAGTGCTGGGTTGCTGACACTGAATTTTGCAGCTCTGCTATTTTTAATAGTGATTAATAAGCTCTCACACTGAATAATGGGAGATTATAAAGGAAACACACAAAAGGATGTACATTAAAACCAAAATAGAAGAAATATTATTATAGTTTCCTACCTAGCAAAAGAGATAATTCTCCAAGGGGTGGGTGGGGTTGAGGGGGTTGTGGAGAAATTACATAATTCTAGGATAGCATCAGTGTTTACTAAAACTTCAGTAATGCAGGTCAGTAGGATATAATCCTGGAAAAGTTGCCAAAAGCTGAAACAACAGAAGTCAAACCCAGTCTCCCCAGCTAATGTTACGATAGCAGATTCTTACCTGATAGCTAATAACTGTGGAAATGAAAACAGAGTATTTTACCTACCTCTAGGTATTCTTTATATAGGTAAAAAGGTGCATGCATGCATACTCAGTTCACATCTGATTCTTTGGGACTCTGGACTATAGTCCACCAGGCTCCTCTGTCCATGGGTTTTTCAGGCAAGAACACTGGAGTGGTTTGCCATTTCCTTCTCCAGGGGATCTTCCCGAGCCAAGCACAGAACCTGCATCCTCTGTGTCTCTTGCGTTGCAGGTAGATTCTATACTCACTGAGCCATCAGGGAAGCCCCAAGAAGTGAATAAGAATCTATTAATGACAGAAGTCAATTAGCCAGTGTCTTAATAACAAATCATATACTAAACTCCACACAGAAGATAGAATCTATAACATTAAAAATAGGCATAAGACTTTAGAAATTTTCAGCATAACTGTCTGGAGATCTGTTACATGTTTCTCCAACTATCTAAAAAGCAATCTCTGGAGTTGTTGGTGTCTCTGTGTCTAAATTTTTCACCTCTTTAAACCTGTCATAATGGTTATCAATTATAACTGGGAAGCATAGGGTTAGAATCAAAAGAGATTTTCAGAAACCTCTGATGATGCCCTGCAGGATAGAGGATTCTCTTCTCTGCTTCTCCACTTGTTTTTTTCAAATAGTAAGTACCTCCTGGGTGCTGATCTTGGCTCTGGCTGATAAACAATAAACAGCAGAAACTTTTGCCCTCGTGCTGCAAGACAGACACAAACTAAATAAACTCCGCAGGCAGAGGATGTGTCTGGGCTGGGAGGTAAGTCCATCACTGTTATATGGAGGGATCAGGGTGGCCCCCTGGAGAAGGTGATAGTCCAGCAAAGAGCTCAGAGGAGGGTGTGAGCCAGGCAGACGCCTGGAGAAGAGCAGCTCAGGGGAGGGCACAGCCTGAAGGAGCACCTTCCCTGTTTGAGGGGAGCAAAGGGCTGGCGGGGCTGGGCTGCAGTGAGTCAGTGGGGGAGCCCAGGGGGGCCTCTGCCAGGGCTAGACCTTTAGATGGTCAGTGCTGACTGAGTCTGCGGGAGCCAGGAAGGCTGTGCAGGCTTTCAAAGGTAAAGAATCTTACACGAGTGTAACTTTTAAATGAAAATTCTCGGGTCTCCCCTTTAGAAGGGATGAATTTAAATTCACAATGATCGAGCCCCAGAAAGTTTTGTTTAGTGCCCAGGGAGTTCAGCTGCTGTTGCAGACGTTTTGCTGCTCAACTGTGTTGGACTCCTTGCGCCCCATGGACAGTAGCCTGCCAGGCTCCACTGTCCATGGAATTCTGAAGACAAGAACACTGGAGTGGGTTGCCACTTCCTCCTCCAGGGGATCTTCCTGACCCGGGGATTGTACCTGTGTCTCCTGCATTGGCAGGCGGATTCTTCCCCACTGAGCCACCAGTGAAGCCATCCTCAGCAGTTCAGCTGAGGGTGACCCAAAGGCCATTTTGAGAAACACAGCTTTCCTGAACCGCTGACAGCCTGGCCATCTAGTCCTTCTTTGCATAATTTCCGTCAGCTAGCTAATATAACACACAGCCCACGTCTGTGGAGCATCTGTTCATGCTCAACCACTGGGACAGAAAAGTGAAGAAAGGAAACCCTAGGCATAAACATTAGAAACTGAACTGTCCAGTTAGTTTTCATTTAGCCAGAGAGTTAAGTCCAATATCAGCTGAGATACGTTGACATCTGGTAGCCACCTGTGCTGTGCTAAGTCAAAGCAGTCGTGTCTGACTCTGTAACCCCATGGACCCCACCAGGCTCCTCTGTCCATGAGGATTCTCCAGGCAAGAGTACTGGAGTGGGTTGCCATGCCCTCCCCCATGTGGCTACCAAGTAACAGGCAAACTGATGAATTATGTGAATACTGAAAAGCCTATGTCTCTTCTAGGGATTGATTTAATTAATGATTCCTGTGTCCCTAGGATTTGCTAACACATAAGGCTGGTGTGTCTGCTGGGTTTGTAAAAGTGAGGGTCATGTTAAACATTAACTGACAACTGAAGTTACACCATATGACCGGACCCAAATCACCAGCTTGTGGGAAGCTAAGGGGATCCAGAGAACAGGTAACATAGGTTCACAAAAGAGTGTAATGATGCTAAACACTATCAGTTCAGGAACTTCCTTTAGGAACATTGCTTACTACATCATCACTGTTCCTTTACTGTTTGCATATATATGGTAGATTACATAACAGAAACCACTAACATTAGGTGCCTTGTCTGTACATGATCTTACTTAATCCTCAAAGCAGCCCAGTGACGTAAATGCTGGAGAGGTTAACAAAAACCCACAGAAGGTAAGAAACCTGCCCAAAGGTCACAACGCTAGTAACAGGCAGAACTGAGCTTTTTAACCTTTGTTTGATTAATGCAATATCCACGTCTTAACCACTGAAATACACTTCTTAAATTATTTAAAAATTATGCTTGATGTAAATGTCTAACATACGGCATTTCAACATGAGAATGTAGCATTGAGATGGTGCGTTCTCAGAAATAACAAGATTAGTTGGGGAACGTGAGCCTTGAAGGGAAACAGCCCTGAGATGGAATCCTCACTTGACCGTGCATCAGCAAGCTGCATACCTGAGCCTCAGTCTCTTCATGCATAAACGGGAGAGAGAACGACTCTCAGAAACGTAGGTGAGACCGAACGTGCAGTAGCTGGGGCGCAGTGCGCGTGACACGGACAGAGATTCAGAAGCCCTTCCCACCGCAACTGCCATACAACACAATCGCCCTCTACTAGAAAAAGTCTACTGCTTTTCTGCGTCCTTTAAAAGGCAAAGCCCTGGAGCAAGGAACAAAAGATAGATGGGGTGGGCCCCTGCAGGAGTTGCTGGTCAGGACAGCCTATGTCATCACTCAAGCCCTGCTGGACCAGCTTGGTGCCTCGGCGCCGTCACACCAGCAGGGAATGCCCCTTCCTTCCAGTTCCCATTCAAATCCTTCCTTCCTTCCTTTTATTTTTTTTCTCCTCCAAGGCCCTGCTCTGCTCTGCCCAATTTCCTGAGGAAACCCACCTCCTCTGCATCAGCCCAATTTTAAACCCAGGCAGCCTATGTTCTAAGTTCTTCTAAAGCCTGCTCTTCTAAGCTTCTTCCCTCCCCAGTTATCCCAATCAAAACAGTACTGTTTATTAGGCAAAGGAAGAGAGAATTGTGTAATATTTATAATTTTGGGGCTTCCCTAGTGGCTCAGACAGTAAAGAATCCACTTGCAATGATGAAGACCTGAGTTCAATCCCTGGGTTGGGAAGATCCCCTGGAGAAAGGAACGGCTACCCGCCCCCAGTATTTTGGCCTGGAGAATTTCACTGACAGAGGAGCCTGGCGGGCTACAGTCCATGTGGTCACAATTCAACTAATCCAGTCTAAGACTGCCTGCACTTCCCACCACTGGCCTCACTGAGCCTGGGGTCAAGCTCGAGCGGAGAGCCTCCATCACCCTCACATTTGTCCATGCTCTCATCCTCGAGCCTGCAACTGTATGTTTTTAAAAGATAAAATCAAACCTTGAACTTCATCTCCAGTAAGTCCAATTTCAGTTTCCCGTTACTGTTGCCTTGCCACGATTATTTGATTTTTTATTGTGTTTCCCTTTATTAGGTCTCCTTTCCAGATTTTCATCATCTGCAAATGTGGGATGACCTCTAGGTCTTCATATGAATCACGGGCAAAAATATTAAGTAATTGTCCAAGGGAAAAAAATCTGTTATATTCACAAATACATAAGTGCATGTGAAACTGGCGGTTCATAACTGATACACGACCGTGTGAGTACACCCGTGTAAAAGAACTCAACCCAAAGGACAAAGAGCTACGCCAGGAAATGTCACTGCCCTGGGTGTAACAGGCTACAGTAATCCCACACAAACAAAACTGATGTGAGACAGCTTCATTTAGGAACCTAAGAACACTAATAGCTTACGATTAGAGTCATTCTAAGTTATTTGAAAGGGGCAGCAGAGAGAGGGTGGATGTTTTGTGATTTGACTGACAATGAAGTTATCTTAATTACATAGTGAGATGGAACAGCTTTGTTTGAAATCACACACTTTTAGTGGCAACAAAGCAAAGTGGTGGGTATTAAAATTTCACCCATTTCAGTGTTGTCTGCTTTCCTCATCTGATAAACAGTGATCCAATATTCTTCTTTCTTGTCTTCTTTTAATGTATTCACAAAGTATTTTCTCCTATGCTAACTCAGGTTCATTTTAAAATCCGGATGTTCCTAGTGTTCCAATGCCAGTTCACGTTATCTAAAAGAAATATTAGTCTTGATTTCTACTTTCTGCTAGCATCAGGTTTTGCTTCATTTCCTTAAAAGGCAAACCAAAGGGACTGGGGCTTTTATGGGTAAGCTGTCTGCAGAGTAGTCATGGTTTCTACCCATTTTCTCTTTAGCTACTTGGAGTGTGAAAGTCGGTCAGTCGTGTCTGACTCTTTGCAACCCAATGGACTCTACAGTCCATGGAATTCTCCAGGCCAGAATACTGGAGTGGGTAGCCTTTCGCTTCTCCAAGGGATCTTCCCAACCCAGTGTCGAACCCAGGTCTCCTGCGTTGCAGGAGGATTCTTTACCAGCTGAGACACAAGGGAAGCCCACTTTCACAGTCATTTGGATTGTAAGAGTGTTTAATTTAGGAATCATATTAACTGTTTCTTATATATGAGGAAACCATTTCAAGTTTCGAGTTATGACATTTATGTCACTCTAATGCAGATAACTTCTTAAAAACTTACATAATCACATCTACTGCTCAAATGTATAGGGAATGTAATAAATTTCAGATCACACTGAAAACATCAACTTTGAATTAACCACAGATTATCTCATTTTAAAGTCTTCAACTTTTTAAAATATTTGATAAGTATAACTTACCAGGGGAAAAATTAATAGAGAAAAGAAGTCTAAAATTTTCTCCTCAGAATTGGTAATTAGGAAAACAACAGATATGGGTAGACAATAGGCAAATGAATATGGTTCTTGAAGGCTGAAGAATCTAGAATATATAACCGTTAAATTAGTTCAGAGTTTTTATTAGAGATTAGAAATTTAAACAGAACTTAAGCATCACTATGTTGTCCATTTACCCAAAAGTATCTTCTATAGCATGCTATTAGCGGTGATGATTCTCAGTTATCTGAATTTTTTGAAATATAAAGTTACTTCTAAGCAAATAGCAATTACCATATCAAAGTATTAACATATACTATCTTGATCCTGTAATTAGGCGAAGGAAACTTAGCCATTTAAAGCACACTGCTTCTTATACCTTTCATCAAATAGGAGCAAAATATGTGCCAATTGAAATATAGTGGAAGTAAGTTTTAAATAAAAACAAAACAAACAAGGTCCTGATTAAGAAAACATCACTTTTCCCTTGATCCTGACATTTTTCTCACATGCCTCCATTTGCATTATTCATAGGTTTTATCAGAGTTTTATTTCAGTGGGTTAATGATAAAACATTTCCTATTTGTTCCTGCCAAAGGGCTTGCTATTTCATTATTGCTCAGTGCTTTCACTGTCTCAATATGAGAAATGCCAAACATATGCCAATCGAAACACTCAACTGCTAACAGGCGCTGAATTTCCCAGATGCTAGAGTTCAATCAGGAACTTTCTGGTTTAATGAGACTTGCCTATTGTGATTCTGATATACATCATTACAGAATTTTATCCCATCTTCTCCAAAGAACTAGCACCAAAAGAACAAATTAAAGCAAAACTATGATAACCCCCCTCATGTTTATAATCTGTATGTCATAGATCAAAATTAGTTATGCTGACAGTATTTACCAAGGGCAATGCAGGACTTTTCTCATGTTGCAGTCAAATTTTATCAAAGATAAAAATAATATGCTGTATCCATATAGTTCTCTATATTAGTTATGCCAAAGGACGTTCATAACAATTACCTAACTGGATATTTGCAAAAACCCTCTAAGGAAAGTAGGAAAGATTCCCCCCCCCCATTTAATAGACATGGACCCCAGAAAAATTAAGCGGCATATACAAAGTCATGGTTAGTCATTGAAAGGGACAAAGCCAGATCAAAACTCATCTTGACCGGATAACCACGGCTCTCCCCATCAGACTCGTCACCAAGGATACAGAGTTCACAGAGACTGAAACACATCAGCCTTCCTCTTATGACTGGAAGACAGCCCTACTCGCTGAACGATTTTTTTTTTTTAACGTTCAAAGCAAATGAATGTGTATTTTAGGTCTCTGCCTATATTCTCTGAGAGGAAATCATATCTCAACAGCAAACACAAAGACCAGTCTTAAATCTGGACCCAAGAACATGCCTCTAGTTAAGCATACAATCCCATTTTCTAACTTTAGAAATCACTGACGTTCAAATAATGTTTCACTTCCATTGTAAATACTTGTTTGGTGGAGTCTAATACAATCCATGGAGACAGTTTTACTACAACTGTGAATTTGTTTTGTAAGTATGGCTGTCCTTCCTACCAAAGAGATATTAAAAGTCATTTGAGCTTTAGCTCAAGTGCAAATTTCCTATGAACAAGGCTAGTTAATGATGACTCAGAATTTCAGAAATATAAAGAGTTGTTTCATAGGTTACTTCACGTGGCACTAATTTCAAGTTAAATGATTTGACATTTTAAAACTGGCATTTGGTAGTTAGCTCTCAGGTACATTTCACGAACCCTCTGACGCCTCTCATCTTCCTGCTGACTAGGGAAGATAAATGATATTCCTTGGCAAGTGGTAGGTGACGTTCTGTCCTTTGAGATAAAAAGATTTCCCATGTGTGGTTTTCAAGTCTGTTTGGAAACGGTGAAAGAAAAAAAAAAAAAAAAAAAAAGACAGTCCTGCTCTTGGATTATTTCTCAGGTATTTTATAAATGATGCCAAGAGCACTCTCAACGTGTTTTCTCTAGGCAAACGGGTGTATCCATGGAAGTATGTATTTGTTTTTCACTCAACTTTTATTCAGTTCAGTTCAGTTCAGTTGCTCAGTCGTATTCGACTCTTTGCGACCCCATGAATCGTAGCATGCCAGGCCTCCCTGTCCATCACCATCTCCCGGAGTTCACTCAGACTCACGTCCATCAAGTCAGTGATGCCATCCAGCCATCTCATCCTCGGTCGTCCCCTTCGCCTCCTGCCCCCAGTCCCTCCCAGCATCAGAGTCTTTTCCAATGAGTCAACTCTTTGCATGAGGTGGCCAGAGTACTGGAGTTTCAGCGTTAGCATCATTCCTTCCAAAGAAATCCCAGGGCTGATCCCCTTACTAACCACCAATTTCTACAATGGCAACCCACTCCAGTGTGCTTCCCTGGAAGATCCCATTGACAGAGGAGCCTGGTGGGCTACAGTCCATGCAGTCACAGAGTCAGACGTGACTGAGGGACTCAGCATGTACATGACCAGTTTGTACACAGACTTTCAAAGATAAAAAAACCTTCCATTGAAGAGATGGAACAGCCTAGCTGAGAAGGTAGGACTAACGGTGATATGTTACCTTCTCTAGTATGGATTACTACAAAATAGAAAGGTGAAGGAGCACAGAGGATGATGAGACTAAGCCTGTCTCACCATTTTCAGCTGTTCCACAGAGGTGATACAATTTCAATTGATGGTTTCCAATAACATCTTCGCAAATAGAAAACAAAGATTAATATGTAGGTAGCTCAAGGTTAGTCAATTGACCAAGATAGTATTAAGGATAAAATAAGAAGTGCAGTAACATATAATAAGCAATTAAAAGTCAAAGGACTGTAAAGGATCATTACAATAACTTCAACGTCTGCTACTGCTACTGCTAAGTCACTTCAGTCGTGTCTGACTCTGTGTGACCCCATAGACAGCAGCCCACCAGGCTCCCCCGTCCCTTAGATTCGCTAAGCAAGAACACTGGAGTGGGTTGCCATTTCCTTCTCCAATGCATGAAAGTGAAAAGGGAAAGGGAAGTCGCTCAGTCGTGTCCAACTCTTAGCGACCCCATGGACTGCAGCCTACCAGGCTCCTCTGTCCATGGGATTTTCCAGGCAAGAGTACTGGAGTCCAGTGCCATTGCCTTCTCCAAATTCAACCTCTAGGTAGAAGGAAAGTTGTCTTAATGAAAGCAACACAAATGCCCATGGACAGATGCATGCATAAGGAAAATGTGGTATATTTAGACAATGGTGTATTAGCCAAAAAATGAAGGAGGAGTCAGGAAGAGGGACAGAGAAAGGAATTAAGCCCTAAAATGGCATGTCATTGGGCAAACTCTTGTGCAGGGAACTTTGGCTCATTCCCAAGGGGAACTATGCAGACAGCCCTAAGACTTTCCTCGTTGGGAAAGGGGTAGAGGGCGAGGGGTGGGAGGGAGGGGCAGTTAGAGAACCCACCGCCCCCACCCTTGTTACTCATCAAAGACTACCCTAGGAAGGTATAAATTCCCAGGCTTGGCTGGGACAGCCGACCGCCACATGGTGAAGTTTCTGAACAGAGTAGCCGCATTTCTTACTGGATCTTTTTCAGGAGAGTTATTTCCAGAGTCCATTTCAGTAATATCTAAGTACATATTAGGTCTTAAACAGAAAGCTTCAAGTCTCTGGTGGACACATAACAATGTGTTAGCATACATTACAAAGTTTTTACAAAGATGTATAAGATATGGATTTCAGAAATTTTCTAGAGATTAGAAACACTTCACTACGAATCAAGATGTGAGAGTGTCGTGTCAAACAGTTAAATCAAACTGCATGTAATGATGGAGCCAACTTCAGACCTATAGGGCAAATAAAAGACTACCACCACCAGGGAGGCCTTGGGTTGACTGCTCTCTGCTCAGATGTCACTCCTACTCGCCTGACAGGTCACTAGTACTAAAACTGAGAGAACAGTATGTGGAACTGAGTGTGACGAAAAGTCTTCCTATTTATGTAATGCTGGAGTGGGTAGCCTATCCCATCGCCAGCGGCTCTTTCCGACCCAGGAATTGAACCAGGGTCTCCTGCATGGCGGGCGGATTCTTTACCAACTGAGCTGTCAGGAAAGCTCATATGTAATTTCAAGACTCCCGACTCCCTTAATGATCGAGTGATCTGATGCTTGTAATATGCATTGGTAAATGTTCCCCTTTTCAGAGTAGTCCCTGGAACATACATACAAATGAGATTCTATTAATATTCAAGTTTACAGGGTGAACAGTCCAAGCAGAAAATAGGATGGTGAATATGCACATGGGAATACAAATTGCAAAAATGAGTTACTAATTTTCCTGGGTATAAACATCACTGGTCAAACCAACGTCTGAAAAGGATATTCTATTTCCTATCTGTATCAAGCAGAATATAATTTAGACAAGGTTTTTAAAAGCATTAGAAACAGAAAAGAGCTGCAAAAGAATATGAACAAAATAAGAACAATGAATGAAAATGGATTTTCCCTAAATATAGTCATTCAGAGATGAGGCTCTTTCTTAAAAATCATCAGTCCTGATTAGAAAATGGAGCAATTCTTGGCATTTCCTCCTTTTTCTTCTTCATTTTCTTAATTATTTATGTAAATTAAAAATTTCGTTGAAGTACAACCATAGACAAAGTAGTACACAATTTACAAGTGCATGACACCCATATGGCAGCCCTCAGATGATTCTGTCTTTGCTGAGGGCAAAGTGACCTCACGTGAGAGCTCTTAGCCAGTCCTTTTAACACATATCTGTGAACAACCTGAAGAAATGGATCATTTCTTTTCTTGGTGTTTTCTACAATCCTTGACTATTTCTTTCATTGCAGAAACTTTCAGACTAAGTTACTAACTCACTTAACTAACAGCTATTAATTAAACACTTAATATGTATTCAGCAGCAGGTACGTGGTGATAGACCTCAGGGTTTAGTGGAAGACACAGATAAGAAAAAATCTAACATGCAAATTCATGATTATAAAATGTGAAATGTACAAAAAAAAAAAAAATGTTGTTACAGTCAAGAATAACAGGGTATCCCACCAAGAAAGAGTGATTAAAGACTAAATCGGAGATGAGTCGAAAACTTGAATTAAAAGAACCCAGTCATGGGAAGAAAGAAGGAAAGAACATTTTCAAAAAAGGAACAGAATAAACAAAATACCTAAGTCTGGATTGTTCCACAAACAAAACAGATGACTAGGCTGCAGTGATCAAAGGCAGGAGTTGGAAACCAAAGCCAGAGACCGGGCCATGGCTATCTAGGTTAAGAATAATGATCAAAACTGCTAAGTGCAATGTAAAGGAAACACGGGGTTTTTAGCAAGGAAGTGAAGAGACAATTTATGCTCTAATTAGTTGACTCTGACTGCTCTATTAATAGGTGGCAAGAGAGAAAGCAAAATACCAGTGAGTTAGTGCAGGCACAAAGCAATAGAAAATGTACTCTGATGGCAAATCAGCCACTGTGTGGAATAACTGGTTATAGGAGTGTTGGAGGGGACAGAACAAAAGATCAATCAGGCTTCTATTTCAGCTATCAGGTAGCATGACATATCATTTACTGAAACTGAGAAGATCCGTGGAGAAACAGGTTTCCACAGGGAAAAGCAAGAGTTTAGTACAAAACATATTAAGTTAGAGACGTCTGAGACACATCCATGTGGATTTGCCAGCTAAGTAAATTTGGACAAATGAAAAAGAAGCACTGAAGGGAGATCCAAGCCAGATGTATAAACGTGGGAGTTATTAGCATATAGATAGTTTTTAAAGCCTTGGAATGTAATAAAGAGAAGACAAAGAGAACTCAGTGTGGAACCATGAGGAACCTCAATATTCAGAATTTGGTCAGATTCAAGCCAAAGACAGCTAAGCAGAAAGGATCACACATGTAAAAGGAAACTCAAATTTTCAAAAAGAAAAAAAAGAATATGTTTCACCAAGTAGAGGTATGATGAACAATGCCAGTGCCAAATGCTGGTAAGTGGTGAAGGAAGACAGGACGAAAGAAACATCTAAGTGAGCTCGGCAACATTCAAAGTTACTGGAGACTCTGACAAGGATGCGGCAACAGGGAGAGAAACCAGTGGAGTTCAGGTTGCTGCTGCTGTTGTTCAGTCGCTCAGTCGTGTCTGACTCTTTGCAGCACGCCAGGCCTCCCCGTCCAGCACCAGCTCCCGGATCTCACTCAAACTCATGCCCATTGAGTCGGTGATGCCATCCAACCATCTTATCCTCTGTCGTCCCCTTCTCCTCCTGCCTTCAGTCTTTCCTGGAATCAGGGTCTTTCCAAGTGAGTCAGCTCTTCACATCAGGTGGCCAAACAACTGGAGATTCAGTTGCAGCATCAGTCCTTCCAATGAATATTCAGGGTTGATTTCATTTAGGATTGACTGGTATGGTCTCCTTGCTGTCCACGGAACTCTCAAGAGTCTTCTCCAGCACCACAATTTAAAAGCATCAATCCTTCAGTGTTCACCCTTCTTTATGGTCCAACTCTCACACCCATACATGACTAATGGAAAAACCACAGCTTTGACTAGACGGACCTTCATCCGCAGTGATGTCTCTGCTTTGTAATACACTGTCTAGGTTTGTCGTAGCTTTCCTTTCAAGGAGCTAGCATCTTTTAATTTTGCGGCTTCAGTCACTCTCTGCAGTGATTTTGGAGTCCAAGAAGATAAAATCTGACACTGTTTCCTCTTTTTAAACCCTTCTTCATTAAGTTACACAATGAAGACTTCACCACAACAAGGCTGTGATCTATGAAGGGGGGAGTTCAGGTAAGATCTTTAAAAGGGTGGATATTACTAAAAAATGATTGTGGATAGAGAAAAAGAGAAAGGTTAATGATTCAAGGGGGAGGTGACTAGCTGAAGAAGCATCGTCTTTGATAAGTTAAGAGGTGGGGGCCCAGAGCAGGTCTAGTGATCTTGGTGTCAGAGAGCAAGAAGGATGGTATGTTTCTAAAGAAACAAGTGAGAAGGAGACAGTGCTCTGTGCTGTGAATCTCAGTAAAGTATTCGGCAAAGTGGTCAGCCAAATGGAAAGAGGTAGAGAGGGGATGGGGGGGCATGGTGGTGTTGGGCCAAATAACCAAGGTCCAGGTATAAACTGGTGCTTACACAAAGTGGTAACTCTTACTTGCTTAGGAATTCCGGGCAATATTTATTAACAGGAGTGACAGAGCAATCTTCCGATTATAACCTTATGCTATCTTCTGTTTATCCAAATGCGTACTAAGAAACAACAAACCCCTCCCCCCACAAAAACCTCAAAATTTCATGAGAACATAAAAGTGAAAAAATGGATTAGCAAATACATTTAAAGTCATGACCTTGCTTGGACAAAGCAAGTTCATTTAAAAAAAAAAAAAAAAGGCACGTGGAAGAGCAGCTGAAGCAAAGTGAATAAATGGTGAACTATGGGCTTCCCTTGTAGCTCAGTTGGTAAAGAATCTGCCTGCAGTGCCGGAGACCTGGGTTCGATTCCTGGGTTGGGAAGATCCCCTGGAGAAGGAAGTGGCAACCCACTCCAGTAACCTTGCCTGGAAAATCTCATGGACAGAGGGCTGCAGTCCATGGGGTCGCAAAGAGTCGGGTACGACTGAGCGGCTAACACTATGCAATTCAGAGTGAGTAAAGGTAGAGGAAGAAAAGGGCTGGGGAAGAGTGAGAAAGAGAGCGAGTGAAGTTAAAATTACTTCACTCTTGTGAGCATATGCGCTGTTGTCAATGACAAGAATGTTTGTGTTTGTAATTTTGGAGAGAGGCAAGTTTCTGCTGATGACAAAAATGTAGTCTAATTCTGTCATCTGTGTTTAGAACAGAATGAAATAAAAGTTCATTGGAGATGGGATAATGAAGAAACTAAGATTGAGGGTGTGCATCTCTGTGCGTGTACTCAGCCACGTCCAACTCTTTGTGATCCCAGGGACTGCAGCCCTCCAGCCTTCTCTGTCCATGGATTTCCCAGACAAGAATAGTGGGGTGGGTTACCATTTCCTTCTCCAAGGGATCTCCCCGACCCAGGGAACACACCAGGATTCATCTCTCGCATCTCCAGCATTGGCAGGTGGATTCTTTACCACTCCCCCATGATAATCCACATAAACGGTGAATTCCCAAGAAAGCTGACAGAAGCTGGAGCGGAGAATAAGGGGGGGAGAATGAAGTCTTCTGCAAGGGGGAATACAGGTTGGGAGGACAAGGTTAGCAGATGACAGGATCCACCTGGAAGAGAGCCTGGTAGAGCCAAATGGCATAGAGCTCAAAAGTCGTAACAGGAGGGAAGGGGTCTGGTCTGGCTGGTGCCCTGGAGAACGTCCATCTTGGCTTCAGTACCTGACTCTGAGAAGCACCTGTGAGACTAAACAGCCTCGCCTGGAGAGGCCGCAGGGAAAACAGGAAGTCCTACTCAAGGCCAGGTGGTGGCAGAAATGTTCTGAAGCAAGACTGGAATTTAACAATGGAGTCTGCTGTTCACGGAAAAAGAATTCCAAAAGCAGAATGATTAAATTATTCAGGAAGATGCTGGAATATAATTATCTGGAGGACTTTGTAGTAAGGGGGTAACCTTAGCTACAACTATTATATATCCAACTCAAAATTATTCACCTCCTTCTACGCGCAAGGGACTGTGCTTTTAACAAGTTTTTCAGTTGTAAGCAATCAAGAACCAAGTAGCAAAGGAATATAATCTGGTGTGCAGCTCAGATGTCGTGACACCAATGCAAACAGTAGGAAATTATTTCCAAAAATCAATAATATCTACAAATATTTATGGAAAGATGAATTTAAAATGGCCTCTACAGTAATATAAAACATGTTTTTAATCAATTCTAGTATTATTTTGAAGCATATCAAATAAAATTAATTCATTTCTAATCAAACCACTAAAATATTTTTTAAAGCAAGACTTTACTGAGAGGCAAAATTTAAAAATTAATATGTGTACACATACACACACACACACACCCCTCAGCTTTTAGACTAACTGTATTCATCAAATCTTACCCTAAAGGAAACCAGACAGAAGTTTACACAAATTAACTGGCTACAGAAAAACTTGGACATTATCTAACTGCAAGGAGATCAACCCAGTCAATCCTAAAGGAAATCAACTGATGTTGAAGCTCGAACACACTGGCCCCACAATGCGAAGAGCCGACTCAGTGGAAAAGACCTTGATGCTGGGAAAGACTGCAAGCAACAGGAGAAAGAACAGTAGAGCATGAGACAGTTGGATGGCATCACTGACTCAATGGATAGGAATCTGAGCAAATTCCAGGAGATGCTGAAGGACAGGGAAGCCTATGACTTAGCAACCAATCAACAACAACAATAATATATACTTTTAAATGTTCCAGCAACATTGTGCAGAAGGACACTATCTTTAATTACGATATAATGCGTGTATTATGGCTCACAATGAAAAAACCCTTGACACCGCCTACAGAAATCAAGACAATGGAACACTGAAACATTCCTTTTTCCCAATGTGAAACTGTTCAAAACTAGATCAGCAGCAAGGCCCTACTGGACAGCACAGGGAACTCGACTCAACAGTCCGCAATAACCCCCATGGGAAAAGAGTCTGAGAAAGAATGGATATGTGTATACATATAACTGAAGCACTCCGCTGTACACCTGAAACTAACACATTGTAAATCAACTCTGCCCAATATAAAACAAAAACTAGATGAAAAAAAAAGCTCAGTACGGTTCCAGCGCGGAGAATTCTGAAGGCATTTAAAATTAATAGGAAATGCTGCTGCCGTGACACTGAACCCCACAGTCTGAACGGACCAGCCGCGGTCGCACACCATCGCACGGTCATCACAGCAGGGAGGTGAACACAGACCAGCGACGGGAGCTCACGTCCTTCCTGGGTGGCACAAGCTTTCCTGAGTTTGGCTGCAGGCTCGCTGAGCCAGCTACGCATGTTCCCCGTAGGAACCTCCCCAACCCAGCCAGGTCACAGAGCGAGGAGCGTGGATTCCACAGCTGAGAAGGTGCTGTGGGATAACAGCATGGGTCTTCCCACTCCGGGCTCCCCTTGTGGCTCAGCTGGTAAAGAATCCTGCAATGCGGGAGACCTGGGTTCGATCCCTGGGTTGGGAAGATCCCCTGGAGAAGGGAAAGGTTATTGACTCCAGTATTCTGGCCTGGAGGATTCCAGGGACTGTATACTCGATGGGGTTGGACACACTGACCGACTTTCACTTCACTTCACGTCACTTCTCACTCCCCTGAAGCTGCCACAGCACAAGTCCTTATCAAACTTTCTCTTGTTTCCTCAGTTGCAACTTAGGAGGTAATTTGGAATCAAACCCTGAAGGGAGCTTCAAGAGCAGCAACATTTGTAATTACTGCCCAGTTTTCTACAAAAATACAAATTTCTGACTTGGGCACAATCACCATAAATAATCTATACATTACACAAGCGTTTAAAAATCTCTCTCGTAGGGCTTCCCTGGTGGCTCAGCGGTCAAGAATCCGCCTGCCCACGCAGGAGACCCCGGCTTGATCCCTGATCCACGTAGATCCCCCATACCACGGGGCACCTAAGCAAACGCACCACAACTACTGAGTCTGTGCTCTCCAGCTGGAGGCACCGCGACTACAGAGCGTATGCGCCCCAAAGCTCGTGCCCTGCAAGGGAAGAAGCCACTTGAAACGAGAAGCCCAGAGACTGCAGTGAAGGGTAGCCCCCGTTCGCTGAAACTAGAGAAAAGCCCTCACATAAAGACCCACAACAGCCTCTTTGGATTGCTGCTCCTTATTTCAAAAGTTGTACTTGCTGATCTGAGGACTGAGGTTCACTCTTCTTCACTGTGACTCTTATGCCATCATCTTCACTAAACAGTTTTATCATGTGGAATCTCAGAGATAATGCCACTTAACGACATAGCCTGAATTTTCTCAAACATTCCAGGATATCGAGTACTATTTCATGTATTTTCATGGATTTTTAAGCAAAGTCTTTAATCTTCCTATTTTCAAATATTGATAAAATTCCTAGTTGAAAAATACAGAGTTCAAAACTCTTCTACTTGAAGAGGCAAGTGCTAAGTTATATGAACATTCTGAACTCCAAAATGTTTCTGTTACTAGAATACTCCCTATAGAGGGAATGAAAAATACAAGTGCTATATTTGTGCTATCTAGGTTGGTCATAGCTTTTCTTCCAAGGAGCAAGCGTCTTTTAATTTCATTTGCAGTGATTTTGGAGCCCAAGAAAATAAAGTCTGTCACTGTTTCCATTGTTTCCCCATCTATTTGCCATGAAGTGATGGGACTGGATGCCATGACCTTCATTTTTTGACTATTTTTAACTTCATTTTTTGACTTTGTTTTTTGATTATTTCATAACTAGAAATAACACATATATTACATGGAGATTTCTGCAACAAAATTTAACAGTGGCTATCTCTTGTATGTAGGTATTAGTGTGATCTTTACTCTCTTCTAATTTTCTAGATTTTTACACATTTAAACAAAGTGAAAATATTTTTACAATCATAATTACAACACCGTTTTAAAATGATGACTTTGTTTTGAGGACAATATATTTAAGAACACTGTAAGTAGAGTAAGAAAGTAACACATTCTTGGAAAACAGAAATCAGTTTTACATTATAAAACCCGATCACATGTTCTGTTTTTCATCATTCAGAATATTTTTTCAAATGGTTTCAATATAATAAAGCCTTAAATGCTTTGCTCTAAGCATTCTTGATTTGATTTTTCACACTGTGTATTTTAAGGACTGTTCATCTGATTGCATTTTGTTCATTTAAACTCATCTCATCAAAATGCAAAATTTTAAGAGCTATTTTATCTCCGAAAAGACATTTAAGTCTAATTTATATCCCTATTTTTCTTAGAAAAAGCAAAACAAATTTTACTAAAAGTAAATGAACTTAAGCTCCAAAAGTTCAAGGCTGACACAGAGGTAAGTTAAACATCATGAGACTTTAAAGCACTCTGGCCTTCAATTCTTATTCAAAAAGTTTATTTACCTGCATATTATCAGCACTCTACAGAACTTTTCCTCTCCCTTAGAATCTCATATTCCATATTCTTCTTTAACACAGACAATGAACAGTGACCCATTTCCTAGAAAACAGGTGGTAACCTGCTATAATCCTCTAATTTACCTGGACCTTGATCCCAACTTCATTCTTCCCAATTTTTCAGTGTCTAGTGCTGGTCATGATTTCCTCAAGATTCTTTCTTGATCAAGATTGTACAGTATGGTCTTCAGCTTCTGCTGTTATCTGCATAATAGATTTTGAGCTTGCTTGCTCCCAATACAGTTCAGAGCTCCACCATGAACTGCATATACCAGCAGACTCACCATTCTCATAGACTTTCTTCCATTTGAGAACGCTTTGTCCTAGAACTCTCCTTCTGTCTTATATTGAGAACACAGCCTGTCCTGTTCACCATTCCCCTCTTTCTCTTGCCCTGTGATTTCAATTCCATCAAATCTCTAATTTAGTTTCAAGACTGTGATTTTAAACAAACTAATTCCTCCACCTAAAACATCCTTTAGAGTCTACCATTCACCAGAATGAGCAAATACTTAGTTGTACTCAAGACAATTTTTATTGAAATTTATAGCTGATTTACAATGTTGTGCTCATCTCTGCTATACAGCAAAGTGACTCAATTATATAGACATCCTTTTTTTTTAAACCTTATTTTCCATTATGGTTTATCACATGAGTTTGAATACAGTTGCCTGTGCTATACAGTAGGACCCTGTTTTCCATCCTATATATCTGCTAGGGCTTCCCTGATGGCTCAGAGGTTAAAGCATCTGCCTGTAATGCAGGGGACCTGGGTTCGATCCCTTGGTCAGGAAGATCCCCTGGAGAAGGCAATGGCAACCCACTCCAGTATTCTTGCCTGGAGAATCCCATGGATGGAGGAGCCTGGTGGGCTATAGTCCACAGGGTCACAAAGAGTCGGACACGACTGAGAGACTTCACTTCACTATATCTGCTAATCCCAAATTTCCAGTGCTTCTCTCCCCAGCCACTCCCTGCTGGCAATCACAAGTCTGTTCTCCATGTTTCTGAGTCTGCTCCTGTTCTGTAGATGAGATCATTTGTGTCACAGTTTAGATTCCACCTGTACGTGACATCGCACAGTATCACTTTCTCTGGTTTACTTCACTCAGTATGATGATACTCTCTAGTTGCATCCATGCAGCTGCAGATGGCATTGCTTCACTCTTTTCTATGACCGAGCGGTATTCCATTGCATGCATGCGCCACGTGCTCACTGCCCGTTCTTCTCCTGATGGACACTCAGCTTGTCTCCATGTCTTGGCTACTGTGAATATGCTGCTATGAACATACGGGTGCAGGCACCTTTCTGAATTATAGTTTTCTATATGTCCAGGAGTGAGACTGTTGAATCATATGGCAATTCTATTTTCAGTTTTCTGAGGAACCTCCATTCCTACCAACAGTGTAGAAGGGCTCCCTTTTCTCCACATCCTCTCCAGAATTTGCTATTTGTAGACTTGTTAATGATGGACATTCCGACTAGTGAGCTTCCCCAATGGATCAGAAGGATAAAGAATCCATCTGCAATGCTGGAGATACAAGAAATGTCGGTTCGATCCCTGGGTCAGGAAGATCCTTTAGAGAAGGAAATAGCAACCTACTCCAGTATTCTTGCCTGAAAAAATCCCACGGACGGAGGAACCGAGCAGGCTACAGTCCATAGCACTGCAAAGAATGGGACATGATTGAAGGACTAAGTACACATTTTGACTGGTGTTAAGGTGGTTCCTCATTGTAGTTTTGATTTGCATTTCTTTAATAATTGGTGATATTAAGCATCTTTTCGTGTGCCTACTGGCGATCTGTGTGTCTTCTTTGAAGAAATGTTTACTAAGGTCTTCTGCCCATTTTTCGATTGGGTTGTTTGCTTTTCTGGTGGTTGACTTATATGAGCTATTTGTATATTTTGGAGATTAAGCCTTTGTCTGTAAACACTCAATTTAATCATCTCTTCCCTAGTGACTTCTAATCCCTGAAGTGGAATATATGTGCTCACTTCCTTCTCTAGGTAAAACCTACACAACACACACATTCACTTGTGTGTATGTGAAAATGCACACACACGCACACACAAAAGTGAGTTATTTAGCTTATATTGGAATTTGTTTACATGTCTTTCTTCCCTATCAGACTGTAAGCTCATAAGGCCTGACCTATCTCACTGTTCTATATACACCCACTACTTCCCCTAGACAGGCAATGGCCCATATTATATTCTCCATAGGTCTGTTGGATGAATTAAAATATGGCCTATCTGGAAACTTATCTTCATTTTTAGGCAACTTCCTTGGTATAATACATCTTCCTTTAACAGGTATTTGTGAGGCAGGCTAAAGAGTCTGGAGTTTATATGATGGTCTTTGGGAGACACTGCACTTCCAAAGCCAGGAGCTACCACATCATACGGTGCTTTGGGGAGCTTAGAAATATCATCAGGGTAGGATTGAGAATTGAGAGCAATTTAGCTACTACCAAACCTACCCTACAGAAACAAGACTCCATAGTAAGATGGCGATAACATGAGATGGAGAGGAAAAAAAAAATTACATAAGATGCCCACAATATGTGTCAGGAACAGGCAAGAAAAGGTTTGACAGCCGCCCTGCCTCAGGCAACTGAAAATGCACATGGCACTGTATGAGATGATAAATGAAGTGAAGTAACGAGGGGAGGCCACTTTCCCATAGAAACTATATACGCAAGTGCTCAGCTGTGCTCACTTGCTTCAGTCATGTATGTACATATGCATATCTACGCATACACATGTGGTGGTGGTTTAATTGCCAAGTCATGTCTTTGTGACCCCATGGACTGTAGTCTTCCAGGCTCCTCTGTCTGGAATTCTCCAGGCAAGAATACTGGTGTAGGTTGCCATTTTCTTCTTCAGGGGATGTTCCTGACCCAGGGATTGAACTCACGTCTCCTGCTTGCCAGGTGGATTCCTTACCGCTGAGCCATCAGGGAAGCCCCATATAACTATTTATACTTTGGAGGATACAAATGGAGAAGAGGAAGGTCAAGCATCTTAGCTGGTTGATGAATCTGCGGCTCAGGTAGGTGCCACAACTGCAGCAAGCTCCTGAGGGCTCATTAGAGCAGGGCCTTTCCTACTCCTTCAAAGGGTCCTCCCCGCCCTCCAGGCCCGAGACACCTATTACTCACAGGAAGTAAAAATACAGTGGAATGCCAAGCACAGGTGCTGGACTGAGAGCACATTACTATTCCATGTTCCTTGGGTACGAGGATGGAGTCAATGCTAGAAATGACTCTTCCTAGAAAGAGCCCAAAGTGGGGCCACAGATTCAATGAAGGTGTCACCGCTAAGTTAAGATGCTGTCACAAAGGCTAATAAGAAGATTAAATGTATTACAAAGAGGGCTGAGACTAATATAAATGTCCTTTTCCCAAAAGAATACCAAGCATTTGAGATATAAGAGGTTAAGTGAAGGGCAAAAGAGATGGTTAGACTCATTTATAAGTGATTTACTTCTGAGGAGAGATTGTGAGAGATTACTTAACTTAGAATGAAGAGTAAAATATTCAAGGCAGTTTTCTGTAATTAATGAAAGAGTGGAAATGGATATTAAATTTCTAACTCATCAGCATCATGACCCAGACGAGAAAAAGAAGCCAGTTTTCACTTTTGCTGAGCAACTTCTTATGTAATTTAGAGATCTTCATATACAAAGTGAAAGTGAAAGTGAAGTCGCTCAGTCATGTCTGACTCTTTGCGACCCCATAGACTGTAGCCTACCAGGCTCCTCTGTCCGTGGGATTTTCCAGGCAACAGTACTGGAGTGGATTGCCATTTCCTTCTCCAGGGGATCTTTCCAACCCAGGGCTTGAACCCAGGTCTCCTGCATTGTAGACAGACGCTTTACTGTCTGAGCCACCAGGGAAGGTTTTAAAAAGTTTTTCCAACTAACACAGTTGGGTAAGGTAACGAAAATGAGTTTAAGGGAACTATCTACACAGTTTTCTTTAATTTACTTTTGGAATTTTGCTATGATAGGGTTGGTCAAAATTGCGATGCAAAAATTAGCAAAAAATTATCAAAGAAAGGAAAACTATGTCTTCTCAGAGTTAAGCAGACCTCACTCATCAAGAGTTGTAAAAGAAAAAGTTTAAACAGACTTAGCTAAAAATTTAAATCATTTCTTTCTAAACACAAAGTACAACCACTATAGTTAAGTCACTTAAATCCCTTGTGGGTTGTCTCTTGTCTATAAAACAGAAACAAACATATAAATTTCTTTGATGACATTATTATTTCACACACTATATAACAATCTGTGAAGAGGGCACTGTAGCACAGAACTATGAGATTACGTATGTAAAACAGGGCTTGCAGGAGGAAGTCTTGTCATTCTACAAAGTCCTAAACTCTCTATAGATTTTTAAAATGTGTGAGAATTAGCCTTAGATACTTTTAAATGGCAAGCAAAGTATATTAGAATAAAACATATGTCCCTATGACTCCAAACACATCAAATCTGAATACATTTTATGTAGCACGTTGTCAATATTCTATCTACAGAAATTAAGAATCATAAGGATAACATATCCTCATTATGATCCCTGTATTTTTTTTTTTTTTCACATGGTTTATTCTGTCATTTAGATAGTGTAAGTGTCCCTGAAGGAAAAGATGTTATGAATAGAAATCCATTTCTAGGGCCAAGATCAAATCTGCATAACAATGTCTGAATTGCTTTGTCTCTCTTAATACCAGAGTCACAGCTCTTCAATTCACCTCTCCTTGCCTTTCAGTGAACAGAATCCAGCTCAGTTATTGAGGCTCCCACCTGAACACACTGACAGCCCCAGGAGCAAAGAGTCTGGCTGCAATGCGGGACAGCTGGGTTCAACCCCTTGGTTGGGAGGATTCCCCTCGAGGAGGAAATAGCAACCCACTCCAGTATTCCTGCCTGGAAAATCCCAGGGACAGAGGAGCCTGGTGGGCTACAATCCACGGTGTCATAAAGAGCCAGACACAACTGAGCGACTTTCACTATTCACTATCACTCAGGATTCCTCTGTTCATGCTTTCCCTCTCCCAGAGTTATCCTTCTTTTTCTACAAGCCCCATCACCTCTATGAACATAATGACGGGTTTCCATCATCCAAATGGAAAGAGATGCCAATTAAGCAAGTTATCCTAAAAAGCAAAGAAGAAAGAAAAATGAAGCAAACTTCAGAAAAGCCATGCCAGCCTATAATCTGCCACCAATACTCTGAAACCTTCAGAAAGCTCCGCTTAAACTGAAGCTGGAGTGGAGTTTCGTGGTTAAAGCTGTTCGCATATACACCTCTCTGGGCAGAGAACACAGAATACCGTGTGCTTCCCTGCACAGGCCTCCCTGTCCATCACCAACTCCCGGAGCTTGCTCAAACTCATGTCCATAGAGTCGGTGATGGAATCCAACCATCTCATCCTCTGTTGTCCCCTTCTCCTCCTGCCCTCAATCAGCATCTTTTCCAAATGAATCAGTTCTTCGCATCAGGTGGCCAAAGTATTGGAGGTTCAGCTTCAGCATCAGTCCTTCCAATGAATATTCAGGACTGATTTATTTTAGGAATGACCAGTTTGATCTCATTGCAGTCCAAGAGTCTTCTTCAACACCACAGTTCAAAAGCATCAGTTCTTCAGAGCTCAGCTTTCTTTATAATCCAACTCTCACATCCATATACGACTACTGCTTGACCTTACCCAACACCAAGTGAATTCATTTCCCTCATGCACCACACTTCTCCTATCACTGGGTGGCTGTATCTAATTCTTCTATGTTCTTCACATTGAAAATTCTCTGATTCCATTTGTTGATTCCATCAATATTTACTCAGTCTCCCCCTAAATCAGGCAGAGTACTGGCACTGGTGTACACAAAATTATTTTCAAACTTATTACAATTTGATTCTTCTCTTTTTCTATTAGCTGGTTTTTTTTATGTGTGTGTAAATATGAATAATAATAAGATGTAACAAATGCCCAGTGAATGTTAGCAATTATTTTTGTAGCTTCATCCCACGGGAACCACACTGAGCATTTCATGAGCGTTACTATTTAATTATCACATCAGGCTTATGATCTCAATATTAACGTCAATACCAGAGACAGAAGCTGGGTTTAGACAGATTAAGTAACTAACCCTATGTCGTGTCAATACAAAATGCGGAAGTCAAGACTCACATCCAGTTAGCCTGACTCTTTATTTGCAGAAAAATAAGACAGAATGTCATAAGTTCAGTAAACAAAATATACAAAGATGTGAATTTGGGGGGATGTTGCAGGGCTTCCCTGCTGGTTCAAATGGTAAAGAATCTGCCTGCAATATAGGAGACCTGGGTTCAATCCCTGGGTTGAAAAGATGCCCTGGAGAAGGCCAAGGCAACCCACTCCAGGATTCTTGCCCAGAGAATTCCATGGTGAGAAGAATCTGGGGGGTTCCAGTCCATGGGATAGCAAAGAGTCAGATAGGACTGCATGGCTAACACTTTCACAGTAATGCAGGTTATCACTCTGGTGATAAAAAGCATTGTAAGTAACTCAGATTTGATAATTTCCTGACACCAGTATCTCAGAAGTTATTGCTTTCCAACAGTCAGCATGCTAAAAGAAGATGTTTCTGTTTCAGAAGGAAATTGACATATACCTAGTAACATAATCTGCGAGAAACTACTATAATGTTCTGATTGTAAGAAATCTGTTCATAGATGTCCATGGAGAGGGAAAGATATATATGATGGACAATACTTTTCTTCTGGAACGTTAAATCTACGGGCACTACTGACTACTGCATGACATAATCACCCACTGATTCAGGCTGGTCAGGGAGTGGCCTGGCATCTCAGAAAAGAAACATGCTACTGGGTGATCCTTTCCACTGTGACTATGAGTTAAAGGGGGTAAAGTCATCAGGGCTGGAAGTCACCGTGAGGGGCTAGAGACTGAGTTTTAATATTAGAGCTTATGCACATTCAATACCAAGAGGCAAACAGTGCTTTTAATCAAGTAAATGGATGACTCTTTTTTTTTCCCCCTGAACCAGGAAGAGAAGCTCTGTAAAAGTGAATGGTTTTGAAAGGAAGTAAATAGGAGAAAGAGAAAGAATACAGCAAAACATACCTGAAATATTAAAGCCTGCAATTTAAAGAATGGCTCTTATTTATAGAGTTCAGTTCAATTCAGTAAGCATTTGCTGAGTGCGTTATATATATACAGGGTAGTGAAGAAGAAGTTAAGTGAAGTCGCTCAGTCGTGTCCAACTCTTTGCAACCCCATGGACTGTAGCCTACCAGCCTCCTCCGTCCATGGGATTTTCCAGGTAAGAGTACTGGAGTGGGTTGCCATTTCCATCTCCCGGGGAAATTCCTGACCCAGGGATGGAACCCAGGTCTCCCGCATTGCAGGCAGACGCTTTACCGTCTGAGCCACCAGGGAAGCCCATACAGGGTAGGCACTGTGGTAAAAAACCTTGGTGGTGCTGAAACAACCCTTGATATCAGTGCTTTAGGGATCTAAGAGTCATACAAAAGGTAAATCTCGCAGAGTGATCTATGCACTAAAGCAATCATGTCCAAGTGGAGGAAGTACGTGACTTAGTCATTTGCTATTTTAGTAAAGAGGTACATTCAAGGAGAAACATAAATAAGCATACTTGAAGCATCCACTCAACTCTGAGGTTACGCCTGTCGCCAGCATGAAGACTAGCACTGCTTCTTGATCTGGTGGCAACTATCAGAAAAGGAAGCACAGCCTCCAAAACAAAAGACAGCCCTCCCCCCTTACAGAGGAACAGCAGCTTACCAATTACTGCTATTACTGCTGGTGGTGGGGTTTAGTCGCTCAGTTGTGTCCAGCTCTTTTGCGACCCCATGGACTGTAGCCCGCCAGCCTCCTCTGTCTATGGGATATCCCAGACAAGAATACTGGAGTGGGTCACCATTCCCTTCTCCAAGGGACCTCCTAACTCAGGGATCAAACTTAGCATTTTGTGCACTGCAAGCAGATTCTTTACAACTTAGCCACCTGGGAAGCCATACCATTGATAATCAGAGGAAATATCACAGAATATTATTTTCACAAACAGAACAGATCAATCTGATCATTACTATAGATGCATAATATGTAAATAAATGTAAGCATAATGATTACCAATCAGGTTATACTGATTTATCTTTAACAATTTCAAAGCAAACCTCAATGACAATTACAAAAGGGCCTGTCTTATAGAGAAGCATAGAAAGACAGCACTACTGAACAAAATGAAACACTTACTAACTTGAATTATCATGCAGAAAAATCAGGAGGAAGACTGCAATTATCTATGTTGCAAGGAGATTAAACACTTCTCTTTTAACCTGTGCTCTCAATACCACAAATAAATAGAAACTTTCATATTTCCTCTGGAAAAAAATTATGTAGCAAGATAAATTTATTTGAGCTAAATGAGCTTTGCTGACAAAAAGACCAAGTGATATCCATCACTTGGAAAGCAAAGAAGACAATAACTGAAGGTGAAGGGATGGAAATTTCCATAGTAAAGCCAGGGTGATTGAAAGGTAATGCTCCCCACACTAACAAAAAAAAATAAGCAGTATTAAACTGGTATTGTTAAAAACAACCAGGTTTCCCAGGAAAATGGGCATTTCAGGACATTCTCCACAAAGACTGGGTAGTGCAGTGGTAAAGAATCCACCTGCCAATGAGGGACATGCAAGAGGCGGGGACTCGATCCCTGGGTCGGGAAGATCCCCTGGAGGAGGAAATGGCAACCCACTCCAGTACTCTTGCCTGGAGAATCCTATGGACAGAGAGCCTGTGGGCCACAGTCCATCAATTCGGAAAGAGTCAGACATGATTGTGTACATATCCACACACCCATACCTCCGTATTTATTTAATGGTACACATGCGCTCATTAAATAATGAACATAGCTCTAAGTTCTCCTAGATTCCCACAACAGCAAGGATGTATACTAAAAGTAAACATAATCTTGCAGTTATTACTGACATTTGCATTTGCATTTAATGCATTTAATACTTTCAATCATTACTAGTAACCTAGTGTTGTTACTCTCTTCATTTTCTTCCATTAAAACATGCCTGGTTGTTTAAAAAAAAAAAATCAGGAGACACAGCTTCAACTCCTGGGTGGGCAAGATCCCCTGGAGGAGGGCATGGCACTCCACCCCCGTATTCCTCCCTGGAGAATCCCATGGACAGAGGAGCCTGGCAGGCTACAGTCCAGAGGGTCGCAGAGAACTGGACACCAGTAAAGCAACTGAGCACAGCACAGTATCTTGCATATAGCAGGCATTAAAGAAATACTTTTAAAATTAGATCTACTTAGGGAGATTTTATTTATAAGGAATAACAACTCATTAAGGATGAAACAGTTTGTGAATGAAATACCAAAGAATCGTGTTAGTTACTTTCCGCCTTGATAAAGTCCTCATATAACAGTGTGTATGATCATCCCCAAAATTCCCAGATGGTTTTATTTTCACACAATTATCTTCTCTTTTTCTTATAGAATTCTAAAATAACTACTGATCAATCGACTAAAGTGAAAGTGAAAGTAATGATCTTTAATTCCAACTTTAAATCAACTTTAATCCACCTGGAAAGTTAGCCATCTTTCTTTTTTTATAAGGGAAGTGAATCAGTAAGATAGAAAAAAGTGGCTAGTACAATACATTTCAAAGCCTCCATTCATCCTTCAGGCTTTCTTGCCACTTTCCAACTGCATCTTCCGTCCACCAGTCTTGATGGTGTTGCAACCTAAACCAGTTTCCCTGAAGCACACATGGCAAAAACTCCCCGGCTCCATCCAGTCTCAAAGGAGACTAAGGAAAACAATGGAACCACAGTGAGAGCTGGAAGAAACACTGGCAAAAGCTGCAGCCTGATCAAGCTTTAATCACTGCTCTTGAGAACTTCTAAAATGAATACTATGAGTGACTCAGCGACGAAAAACAGCATTGAGACCCACATGCACTCACATGTACACCGTGCCCTAGGGACACACACGAGATGGATGACGATCATTCTGGCTGCATGGGAATGGTCAGCCCTTTGCATTACCTTCCCCATAGCTCACAGAAACTAGCCTCTCAATTCAGGAGCTGTATTAGCTCCAAAGTTACCAGATTTGACGGTATCTTAGAAGCAAGTTTGCTTCTAAGGGGACTCTGAATGGAGCACAGGCCAGACTCTGAAGGATGAGGCCCTTACATCAGACTGTATGTTAAAAAGTAAACCAACCAGATCCAAATGGTTCTTGGGAAATCATTACAAATGGCAACGGACAAAGAAAGGTAAACACAGCTGGAATTATACATGTAGAATTATGCGATTTAAACAGTGTCAGTGTAAGGACACAAACGACATGAAGGGAACATTTCATTGGATTCCAGTTTATCTCTTCTACGTATTTTCTAAAATCTTAACTATAAAATACCACCTAAATATGAGCTTTTCTTTCTTCACAATCAGTAAGATAGGAGTGGGGCTTCCCTGGTGGCTCAGCTAATAAAGAACCTGCCTGCAATGCAGGAGGTCTGGGTTTGATCCCGGGGTTGGGAAGATCCCCTGGAAAGGGGAAAGGCTACCCACTCCAGTATTCCGGCCTGGAGAATCCCATGGACTATACAATCCCATGGGGTTGCAAAAAGTCAACTGAGCTACTTCGACTTTCGCTTTCCAGATGGAACCCAGTGGTTTGCTTTGAGGAACTTAGTACCTTGAGGATTTAAGTTAAAATTTAGTTAAGCTAATTTAGCTGCAAAATATTTCCTCAATGAAGGGTAACAATTTTGATAATTGCACAGCAAACGCGAACTGCGTAAGTACTAAGTCCTCTTGCAGTAATAATCAAAATTAGTGATTTTTGATTCACATTCTAATTTAGATCTAGTGAACTGCTAGAAAGAAATTGTTTCAGTGATGCGCCGGAAAAAAAAAAAAAAAAGCATGATAAGAGAAAGATGAAGTTCCAAAACTAGCAAATATTTGTTTAAAAGCTGACATATTTATCCATGTATTCATTAAACATATTTTATGAATAGCTGTTACAGGAATACGTCTTCTGACAACTGCCTGAGATTCTGCTCTGTGACGATTATTTGGTTCATTGTTGGTTTTTCGACTCCTTCGGGGTTTTTACAGGTGGGAAATATGCTGACTTATGGTGGAATTCACCCATAATCATTTGTCCAATAAAGATAGCCTTTGAAAGTTTAAGGGACTGATCATCATCTGCCTATTTATTCATCATGTGCCTGTTTCCATCTTCATGGAATAAAGCAGGTGCACCAAAAAAAAAAAAAGTATGATTTACTTTCTGTCCTGGACATTTAGTTACTTGATACAGAAACAAAACCAACCAAATACATTGCTTCCCTTCAACCTTATCTCAACAGTTTTTGAAAAACGAAGCAAATTAGAGGAAAAAAAACATTCCGAAGGAGTAAAACACTGAAAAAAATTCAACGTGATAAACATTTTTCTTTGAGTATTTTAAGAATATTAACGTATGAATGGTAAGAGCTCTCTAAGAGAATAAGATACAACACAATCTCAGAATGTATGTAAAGAAAGTTTAAAAGTGCTAACACGTCACCATTATAGAACCCCCAGGACATAAACTCTAAACTCTGTACCGTGGGAGACACGTGATGCAGGGCCAGTTCTGGAAGGACGCCAAGAAGTATGGCAAGGAGCCTGAGGAGGGTAAGTGTGCCAGACGGCATCTCAGCATACAGGGAGATCTACCAAATTCTGAACGCGAAAACAAGGGCATACAAAATGGAAAAGAGGCTTAGTTATGACGTACTAGAGAAAGTGCAGGAATACAGAGGTCAGGTCAGAAAGGCTCAGAGCCCAGCTACACCAGCCAAGCCTCCTATGGGCAACTGCATGCCAAAATGATATGATATCCACTATCATTCATTTAAAAAATAAATAAACCTGAGTTCCACTTAACAACTGGAAATGTAATACCCTCCCTCTTTCGCTTTAAAGGATATTGCTATTGAATTTTTATTCTAATACAAGATATTTTTATGCTTCAAAGTCTTATTGATCATGCTGCATATACTCTGTACAACAAAAAGCAAATGATTTCCATGGCAACCAAATTCCACAGACTATTCCACTAACTAGACTAGCTAGGGGAATTCAGTAAGCATAAAATGAACATGTCATTCAAGTTCACTTATTTAGTTATAAAATGCCCACATCTCATATTTTTACTATGAAATTTGTTCTAAAGAATACAGTGGCCCAAGCCTGAAATGTAACTGAACATTACTGAGATTGTCAGTATGACATTATTTTAGACATTACGTGACCATACTTTCCTATACTTTTATGATGATCTTGTTGAGTATTTAATGTCCTAGAAATTGTTCTTAGTTTTTGAAGACTCTCAGAAAAGTACATGGCATATAATTGCAATATATCCCACAACAACAATAAAAATTTGCTGATAATTAAATTATCCTAAAAATGTTTTAGGAAATGTAAAATAATTTTAAAACATGAAAATAATTTGATTTCTTTTTCTCTTAGGGTTTAACTCAAATAATTGTGGCATTATGCTTATACAATATATGCTGTTCTATCTGAATGATTTTATTTTTATTTTTTTGTATTTGAATGATTTTAAAGTATCAAATTGAAATAAACAATTTTTAAAGTTTTTATTTTATACTGGCATATAGTCATGTCAGTTTCAGGTATACAGTAAAGTGATTCAGTTACACATATACATGTTACCTATTTTTTTCAAGTTCTTTCCCCATTTAAGTTATTATACACACTGCTACATTTGAAATAGAAAGGATATTTTTAATGCCAATAAAAAGTAAATAAATATCATCTTAAAAAAAATCAAAGGAGGGAGTTAAGGTATAGCAGAGTTCTAATAATACTCATTAACTCACTTTTAAGGAAGAGGTTGATCTGAATAACAGCTGTTAGTTTTAACAAATAAAAACATATTAGATTTTTATTTCATAGTAAAGAACGTAGGCTCGTTCATCAATGTTTATCTAGTAATGCCATAATTAACTCATGTTGCTGTTCAGTTGCCCAGTCATGTATGAATTTTTGTGACCCCATGGACTGCAGCATGCCAGGCCTCCCTGTCCCTCACCATCTCCCGAAGTTTGCCCAAGTTCATGCCCATGGCATCAGTGATAATATGTCTAATGTTGAGTCTAATTTTCAAATTAATACAAAATACATTATTTATGAGAAATCTATTTAGAAACTAAGGTACATAAGGGAGGGGGATTTGAGTTGCCTAGGAATGCTAGAAAATGAAACTAAACCACAACACAAAGATATCAATAACTCAAGAGGTCTCAACAAAAGGTAAAATAACATATAAAGATTTTAAACAACTTAAAGAATTCTAGATGTTCTAACTTATAAAAACCACTCCTTCCCCATGAAAGAGTCAAAGCCACAGGAGAATGATTAAATTACCTTTTTTCTTCTTCTTCCTTGCATTTCCACAAGTAATTCAATTACTACTGTTTCACAATTATACTTCAATATTTCAAAGGCAGACAGTAAATATAAAATATTTCATTATTATTTTTTAAGCTAATCATGTATATTGAAAGGTAATGATTAGTATAATACAGTACTTTCTACTTTATATTTATCGTAAGAAGTAGATCAACATAATGTTCCAAATACTTCCATAAAGTGTGGAACACACAAACTCAGGAGGGAAAAAAAGGAATATCTTCCTAGACAACAAAGTAGAGCAATTAAGTATCTTCTCTTGAATAAACCATTCTTTATACAAACTAAAGCAGAAAACTGTATGAACAATGTTGATGCTGATGTCATGAATTTTCTACAATAAAAATTAACCTAGGCACTTTAAATTAAAAGCACATATCTAGAATAGCTATGCAAATGTACCTTTCGACAGAACCTACAACCTGCTCTGAAAGTGCTGCACTCAATATGCCAACAAGTTTGGAAAACTCAGCAGTGGCCACAGGACTGGAAAAGGTCAGTTTTCATTCCAATCCCAAAGAAAGGCAATGCCAAAGAATGCTCAAACTACCGCACAATTCCACTCAGCTCACACACTAGTAATCTTCAAAATTCTCCAAGCCAGGCTTCAGCAATACATGAACCGTGAACTCCCTGATGTTCAAGCTGGTTTTAGAAGAGGCAGAGGAAACAGAGATCGAATTGCCAACATTTGCCGGATCATGGAAAAAGCAAGAGAGTGTCAGAAAAACATCTATTTCTGCTTTCCTGACTATGCCAAAGCCTTTGACTGTGTGGATCACAATAAACTGTGGAAAATTCTGAAAGAGATGGGAGTATCAGACCACCTGAACTGCCTCTTGAGAAACCTATACGCAGGTCAGGAAGCAACAGTTAGAACTGGACATGGAATCATAGACTGGTTCCAAATAGGAAAAGGAGTTGGTCAAGGCTGGATATTGTCACCCTGCTTATTTAACTTATAGGCAGAGTACATCATGAGAAACGCTGGGCTGGAAGAAGCACAAGCTGGAATCAAGATTGCCAGGAGAAATAACCTCAGATATGCAGATGACACCACCCTTACGGCAGAAAGTGAAGAAGAACTAACAAGCCTCTTGATGAAAGTGAAAGAGGAGAGTTAAAAAGTTGGCTTAAAGCTCAACATTCAGAAAACGAAGATCATGGCATCCGGTCCCATCACTCCATGGGAAATAGATGGGGAAACAGTGGAAACAGTGTCAGATTTTATTTTGAGGGGCTCCAAAATCACTGCAGATGGTGAGTGCAGCCATGAAATTAAAAGACACTTACTCCTTGGAAGGAAAGTTTTGACCAACCTAGACAGCATATTCAAAAGCAGAGACATTACTTTGCCAACAAAGGTCCGTCTAGCCAAGGGTATGGTTTTTCCAGTGGTCATGTATGGATGTGAGAGTTGGACTCTGAAGAAAGCTGAGCTCTGAAGAATTGATGCTTTTGAACTGTAGTGTTGGAGAAGACTCTGGAGAGTCCCTTGGACTGCAAGGAGATCCAACCAATCCATTCTGAAGATCAGCCCTGGCATTTCTTTGGAGGGAATGATGCTAAAGCTAAAACTCCAGTACTTCGGCCACCTCATGCAAAGAGTTGACTCACTGGAAAAGACTGTGATGCTGGGAGGGACTGGAGGCAGGAGGAGAAGGGGACGACAGAGGATGAGATGGCTGGATGGCATCACTGACTCAATGGACATGAGTTTGAGTGAACTCCGGGAGTTGGTGATGGACAGGGAGGCCTGGCGTGCTGCAATTCATGCGGTCACAAAGAGTCAGACACGACTGAGCAACTGAACTGAACTGAACAAGCATTTAGTCTTAACTATAGTCCTATCCTGAGACATGGTGTTAAAATGAGGACGGTAGAGAAGGCTTCAAAAACTCAGTGTGGACAGGTACTGTAGCCATAAAATTAAAAGACACTTGCTTCTTGAGAGAAAAGCTATGACCAACCTAGCAGCATATTGAAAAGCAGAGACATCACTTCGCTGACAAAGGTATGTGTTAGTCAAAGCTATGGTTTTTCCAGTAGTCACATTTGGATGTGAAAGTTAGACCATAAAGAAGAAGACTGAGCACCAAAGAATTGATGCTTCCAGACAGGTGCTGGGGAAGACTGTTGAGAGTCCCTTGGACTGCGAGGAGATCAAACCAGTCAGTCCTAAAGGGAATCAACCTTGATGATTCATTGGAAGGACTGATGCTGAAGCTGAAGCTCCAATACTTTGACTACCCTATGCAAAGAGCTCACTGGAAAAGACCCGAATGCTGGGCAACATTGAAGGCAGGAGGAGAAGGGGACAGCAGAGGAAAAGATGGTTGGATGGCAATACCATGAGCGTGAGCAAACTCTGGGACACGGTGAAGGGCGGGGCAGCCTGGCGTGCTGCAGTCCATGGAGTCGCAAAGAGTAGGACTCGACTTGGTGACTGAACAACAGTAGCAGAGAAAGCTAAGTGGAGAAGCATCTCCACCAGGAGCCCAGTGAAGGGCCAGACTTCCTAAGGACAGGTGGCTGAATACAGAGGGAATCCCACCTTGCCACACTACAGACAGCATCACAAGTATAGGTGCAGAAAAATGATTAACTCCAGGTACCATACACACACACCAGCCATCAAGAAATACAGTGTTCTTTGTGAGTCTGAAGAGTTATCTAAAATCCCAACTCAGGAAATGTTACTGAGCTTCTCATAACTAACGTAAATTACCTGTAAAGGCATACTTCCTTTTTGCAACTCGATCATTTGTGTCAGTAGATTTCTCTCTCAGCCTATGGAGATGAGAGTATTTGAGGTGAGGCCAGAGAGATGGGCAGAGACCATTGGGCAGAGGTCTCAGGAATTAGGAGTTTATTGTGAAGACTCCGAGGCGTCAATGAAGATTTGAACCCAGGATGAGACAGGCTCAGGTGGGTTTTGAAATCATCATTTGGATGGGAAAGTGGATACAGATCATGGTGGGACAAAACAGGAGGGAGAAAATGAATTTGAAGGGCTTCTGTGGTCAGCCAGGTTAGAAGAGCTGCGGGTCCCGAATGACGGCGGTGGAAGCGGGCTAATGATTATAGAAACAATACATCTTCTTTCTCATCTCTTCCACTTATCATATGAGAATAAATACAAGCTTATATGGGCTTCCCTTGTGGCTCAGCTGGTAAAGAATCCACCTCTAATGCGGGAGATCTGGGTTCGGTCCCTGGTTTAGAAAGATCCCCTGGAGAAGGGAAAGGCTCCCCACTTCGGTATTCCAGCCTGGAGAATGCCACGCACTGTACAGTCCATGGAGTCCCAAAGAGTCAGACACGACTGAGCGACTTCCACTTTCATACATGTACCCAACAATGAGCAAATCAAGCTTTTCTCAAAGTTAAAACAGCAATGGGTCTCAAAAGTCGACAGCAGCCTTCCAGAAAGTGATGGGAGAAGCAAATTGCTGTGTTCTGCCTGGCAGCGGACAAGCTAAAGGCTGCGTGGCTTCTGAAACCATGTTGCATCATCCCCCTACTTCCTGGGGCTCACAGCTAACAATGCCCATTGCGAAGGCTTAGTCCAGCTTCCAAACTCCATGGAGTTTGCTCTTTTGACCACCACGGTGTTTCTCGTGAACTATGGATAACTCTGGAAATTTTTTCTCTCCCTGCTAATAACAGGGAGTTGAGAGAGGAATTCCTCAACTGTGAATTATTAAGGCTGGGGAGGTACATTAAAAGCGTCAGAAAACGATGGTCTTTGAATTTTTAGATATTTTGCTACTAAGTGACATCAGCTGGAAACTTAGTCTCCCAGCCTTAATCATGAAAAATGTGAATAGAATATACTTTTTACCCTCAGCTTTTCTTCTTAGTCTGAGTTTGGCAAACTACAGCCTGCAAACCAAATCCTTTGCAATTAAAGTTCTATAAGAACCCAGTCCCACCCACTGTTCACAAATTGCCTCTGATGGCTTTCACATTCCAACAGCTGAGCTGAATAGCTGGGGCAAAGGCCTTCTAGCTCACAAACCCAAAAACATTTACTATAGTGGCTCCTACAGAAAGAGTTGGCCTGTATCCATTCTCTGGGAAATGCCCTTCCCATCCAGGATGCCTCATAACATTGAGCAGAGTTTAAAAATGGATACATGTTTATGTATGGCCTTAGTCAAATGGGCCTTAGGAAGCATCACTATGAACAAAGCTGGTGGATGGAATTCCAACTATTTCAAATCCTAAAAGATGATGCTGTGAAAGTGCTGCACTCAATATGCCAGCAAATTTGGAAAACTCAGCAGTGCCCACAGAACTGGATAAGGTCAGTTTTCATTCCAATCCCAAAGAAAGGCAATGCCAAAGAATGTTGAAACTACCACACAACTGTACTCATCTCACATGATTGCAAAGTAATGCTCAAAATTCTCCAAGCTAGGCTTCAGGAGTACATGAACTAAACTGTATTCAAGCTGGATTTAGAAAAGGCAGAGGAACCAGAGATTAAATTGCCAACATCTGCTGGTTCATAGCAAAAGCAAGAGAATTTCAGAAAAAAATCTACTCCTGCTTCACTGACTATTCTAAAGCCTTTGACTGTGTGAGTCACAACAAACTGTGGAAAATTCTTAAAGAGATGGGAATAACAAACCATCTGACTTGCCACCTGAAAAATCTGTATGCAGGTCAAGAAGCAAGTCAGAACCAGACATGGAACAACACACTGGTTCCAAATTAGGAAAGGAGTATGTTAAGACTGTATATTGTGACCCTGCTTACTTAACTTATATACAGAGTGCATCATGCGAAATGCCAGGCTGGATGAAGCACAAGCTGGAATCAAGATTGCAGTGAGAAATATCAATAACCTCAGATATGCAGATGGCACCACTCTTCTGGCAGAAACCAAGAAGGACTAAAGAGCCCCTTGATGAAAGTGAAAGAGGAGAGTGAGCAAGCTGGCTTAAAGCTCAACATTCAGAAAAATAAGATCATGGTATTCGGTCCCATCACTTCATGGCAAATAGATGAGGAAACTATGGAAACACTGAGAGACTCTTAGCTCCCTGGGCTCCAAAATCACTGCGGATGGTGACTGCAGCCTTGCAATTAAAAGACATTTGCTCCTTGGAAGAAAACCTATGACCAAACTAGACAGCATATTAAAAAGCAGAGACATTACCTTTGCCAACAAAGGTCTGTCTAGTCAAAGCTATGGTTTTTCCAGCAGTCATGTATGGATGTGACAGCTGGACCATAAAGAAAGCTGAGAGCTGAAGAATTGATGCTTTTGAATTGTGGTGTTGGAGAAAACTCTTAAGAGTCCCTTGGACTGCAAGGAGATCCAACCAGTCCATCCTGAAAGAAATCAGTCCTGAATATTCACTGGAAGGACTGATGCTGAAGCTGAAGCTCCAATACTGTGGCCACCTGATGTGAAGAACTGACTCACTGGGAAAGACCCTGGTGCTAGGAAAGACTGAAGGTGGGAGGAGAAGGGGATGACAGAGGATGAGATGGCCGGACATGACTGAACGACTGAGCTGAGTTGGACTGAAATGTATGGCTATGCCCCTTTGCTGTCCGCTTGACACTAGCACAACATTGTTAATCAACTATTCCCCAATACAAAGCTAAAGTTAAAAAAAGGAAAAGCTGGCAGACCCCTTCTCTAAGTGAAACTGCAAAATAACACCTAATATATTCTCTTCTATAAACTTTATTGAAAGGATAAAAATGAACACTCAGTGAAATCACAAAAGAAGAGTAAAGGTTTAAAAACACCCCAAAGCGATATCTACCACTTCTTTACTCTCCAAGGTACAAAACTCAAGAGCTGCTTGAGAACGGAGCACACTGGACACCACCCGCATGTGACGTCAGCAGATGGAAAGGCTGCCACTCTTCTGAAAGCGATCCTAGGGAGGCTGGTGAAGCTGTTAGACAAGCATTTAAGGGAGATCTGCCAGTCCCCACAGACAGGCTCGGATTTAAGAGAGAGGTATCAGAGGAGTGCTTCATGAGGTACTTAAAAGTTCAGATCCTTAACGCCGCGAGATCGCAAGCAGAGGCTCCCACAGGCTGTGCTGTAGAGTCACAGGAATCCACACCTCCTCCTGAGATCCGGCAGACAGGTGTTAGGGTGACAGTGACTAGAGAACCGCCCGCTCTGAACCTGTCTCAGCCGCGCCTGTGCGCAGAGTAACCTTCCCTCTTAACAGGACGTCTTCGGTGCGGCTCCTTGAATAGAGAGAGCGGCCGCTTTAATAAATCAGGGGCACGAGATGGCAAATCGGTCTTCATTTCCACCTCAGAAGAATTGCCCGGCACGGTTTCAGCTGCACCCCAGCCGGCTCTCCCTGCGCGATCCCTGAGGCACTAGTGCTAATTCTCATTTGTCTCACAGCCTATACAGAGCACAGCCCATCCAAGGTGAATACCCTGCTTTTCTGCAGCGCCCACCCCCCCCACCCCAACTCTTCAGTTGGCCTTCCAGGGCCAAGCTGGCCTGAAGTACAAAATACTGATTGGGAAGGTGCTCCAGACCCCTGAAGAGCCAAATTACCATCTGCCCCGTCTTTTCTTATCTCCCCACGTAGAGCAGTAAATACAATCGATCAGTAAATGTTGGAGCATAGTTCTGGCAATTAAAGGAGTAAAACCTTCTGGGGGTGCATGCTCTGGCCTCTCCCCGCCCCCCGCATGCAAAGTCTCCTGTGTGTGAGCTCCTGTGATAGACAGGTAACGGCACTGTCCCCGCAGGCCCAACTTCTCCCTCTCCTTATTCACCAAGACTCTGTGATTCATTTTAACCTCCGACAGCAAAAACCCCAGGACAAGATTGTCACAGAAAGGATTATCTTTCAGATCAATGCTGAAATCGATTGCAAACCCCACTATTTATCAGCCTGCGGCAAAACTGCAACTGGTTAGGAAATACGTCTTCTCTCTCGAATGCATGTTCAGCGCATCTAGGCAACATTTCACCTCATTCTCCACGAATACAATAGCCTGACTTTTCACCCAGAGATGCACAGTCATAAAATATACATCACCAGCCAAAGTGATCTTTCCAATATCCTCTTATAGGTGAGGCAGAATCCTTCGCTTTCAGCTTAATATATTTATAATACATGAGGTACAGGTTATTTATTTTTTCAGTTAAACTTTCTAACTCTAAAAATGGAGGCTAAAATATAGACCAAAATGGCAACAAGGCCAATGGGAACAGGGCAAGATTAGCTAACATATTTCCACCCTACTTCCTGATAGATTTTTCTTCTCCCACATGTCCCCCTCCCCAAGTAACTGTTTTCCACCAAAACCCAAGGGAGAATTTACTAACATTATGGACAACTTGACTGACCAACAGGTTACGTCAGCCATATAATAGCAATGGAATTTTATCAGGAAGGTTTTTTAGGGCCAAAAAACCTAAGCTTTCAATTCCTTGGTATAATTAAATTAAAACTAGAACTTATCTCAGGAATTCAAAACATTCTTACTAAAAAGTCCAGATACTGATATAAATGGCACAATTGATTTACAACAGGTGGATGCAATTAATTTAAAAAAAATTATGATAGGGCTTCCCTGGGGGCTCAGTGGTAAAGAATCAGCCTGCCACTGCCGGAGACAGGGATTCAATCCCCGATTCGGGAAGATTCCATGGGTCATGGAGCAACTATGCCCATGCGCCACAGCTACTGAGCCTCTGCGCTAGAGTCCGGGAGCCGCAACTACCACAGCCCGCTTGCCTAGGGTGCAGGCTCCGTAACAAGAGAAGCCTCTGCAACGAGAGGCCCGAGCACCACAACGAGAGAGGAGCCTGCTCGTCAGCAAAAACCCAGCACCGCCATAAATAAATAAACAAACAAATATAATTTTTAAAAGTTAAACTTTAAAAAAAAAGTAAATTATGATAGCCAGAAAGTACCTTAAAGAAACAAGATAATAAAAAAAGACACTTTGGGGCAAGAAATATACTTAAAAACAGACCCATGTGGAGTACTAAAGCAATGATTTATTATACTCAAACAGCAAGTAAGCATCTAGAAAGAAAACAAAATGTCAAAATGATATATTCATATCACACTGCCTCATACAAACATTCTGCAGTGTCTAGACACTTCAAGTTTCTTAAACCAGAAAGAAAGATTGACCAAGACTTGCCAAAGGCTTCTACTTTAAATATTCACATTTAAGCCAATTACTTAGACTCTAAAACGTATTGTCTCATAAAGTATGATTACAGGTAGTGACAAAAACTTTATGTAATTGAAATGCCACTGAATTAAAATGCACAGATTCAAAGTTTATAGTGAATCTTTTAGATTTCAAGGCCAACCAGCAAAACCTTTTATCCAAGATGAGATTAGCACTTAGAAAGATCAATTAGGTGACAATGAACAAAAAGTTTGCAGAAGAATCAGAACTGATGTGGATAAACCACTGGCAGATCAGTGTCTCATCTTGTCACTGAAGTAGATCAGTCAAAAAAAGATGGTTGACTGGACTAGGGGTAGTTATGTGTAAAATGGAGACTCAGAGATGGAACGTAAAATCAAGACTCAATGGTAGATTTGATACTAAGGAAAAGATAAGTTGCAAGGCAGATTCCAGGTCAACGGCCGAACAGGAGTACAGCCGTCTGAAACAGAGATGCTGTTAGAGAACCCAACTTGGAAGTGGGAGGGTGGGAGAGAGTCTTGAATTTAGACACATGGGGTGTGAGGTGTCTTTGAGATGTTGTAACTGTAGAATGGGGTGTGAGGTGTCTTTGAGATGTTGTAAGTGTACAAAGTCATAAAGGTAAATGGACCCATGGGTCCAGAGTACAAAGAAGCAGAAATCTGGAGTAAAAAAGTCACCAAAGCCGAGTCCTGGCCGAGGGGGGAGTTTTCTGGCAGTGCTGATATTCACATTTTGACAAGGCTCCCAACGGATGAAGGGCCTCAGAGAAGCACCAGCACTGAGTTAAACCTAGGAGGACAAGGTGAGAACCCAGCAGACTCTACTGGCTATGCCGAAGTCTGCGAGGAAGAGTGGTTTAAAACACACGGGTGATCAGGAAGAGGAGGCATCCAGCTCCTTGGCAACGCAGATCAGCAGGGTGAAAGCCAGTTACACAGTGAAGGTGGCTCCACTGTGTCCTAGGAGGGGGTGAGCCACGGCCTTGCTTCCCTCATGTGAGGCTTTCTCCTTGATGTAACCTGGGCAGTGATTATACTGTGGAGAAATGGCAGCGAGGCTGAGAGTGGACATCTTGACATATTTCAGGCTGGGAACTCATGCTAGTTCTGCACCCACCATCTCAGAGAAAAAGTGAAAGCTGGGAAGATATGAAAGGTAATCTAATCAAACACCTTTAGTTTAATCACCTTTGTTAAGATCAAGCTCCTGGAGTTTGATTTCACAGGGTTATGATTCCTGGTGATGTGTGGCGGAAGCCAACACAATATTGTAGAATGATTATCCTCCAATAACTGTATTTTGTTCTATACTTGTCAATAGTGTACAATTATTATCTTTGATAATTATTAGTTACTCAAGAACAGTTATGTTTTAAGCAAATTGCTCAACTGTCATCACCAATAGAATATACTTAGATGGGTTCTTTCTATAAAACGTCCTAAGTAGTAAAAATAAATAAATAAACAAATTAGCCAATAAATCCTTCAAAACAAACAAACAAACAAACAGAGCTCCCCAGATCACAAGTGTTTCTGATAGTCACTGTCCCTGGCTTTGCCTTACACTGGTATCCTTATACTACTGCTGCTGCTGCTAAGTCACTTCAGTCGCCTCTGACTCTGTGCGACCCCATGACGGCAGCCCACCAGGCTCCTCTGTCCCTGGGATTCTGCAGGCAAGAATACTGCAGTGGGTTGCCATTTCCTTCTCCAGTCCTTATACTAGACTTGAAGAACTAGCCCATGAAATAATAATAGCAATAATAATATAATACAATGGGAGAAAAAATAAATACTTTGCAAATAATAACCTATTTATTCCTTACAACAGCCCTCTGATGTAGGCCCTCTTGCTATTTCCACTTAATCACCACACGACTGAGACATAGAGAAGTCAAGTCACCCACGATCAGAGAGATGGTTAGTGGCAAAGGCAGAATCTGAACGCAGGCAACTTGCTCTGGAGTCCAGGTGCTTAACCATGATGAAACACAGTTCTCTCATATGCAGGAATCCATTTAAAAATAAAAATTGTTCTAGCACTCTCACTCACTAATAAGGTTATAATGAGTGTGCTACTGTGCTATTTACACATCATTATTTCAAACATGGAAGCAATCGTGCCCTGCTATAATTCCTCAGCAGGTTCACTGATTTTAGAATATTAACAAGTAACTTTAAGCTATAAAACAATTTATACATAAATGAAGGATGTCCTGTGGTATAATAGTAACCATAGCAACAGAGTAAGATGGGTTTGCAAAGTGAAAAGTATCCTAAGGTATTTGATGCCCTCAGCAAAGCTTTCTCTCCATTTACAATAAGGACATGACCAGTAGCAGAAAAATAACAGTATGTTTTCATAATGGATCATATTACAATCTAGATTAGCAATATTATATTTTAGCATTCTTGTTTCCAAAAGGAAATAAAAGGACTATACTAAAATCTGTCCAATTTGTATCTCAATAATAGGAATGCTTAATTCATTCAAAATTTTACACTAAATCTTGAAAAAGGTAACATTTTATATAAACCATGATATGTACAAACATTCAATTGGAAAAACATGCAGTCAGCATACTATATTTACAAAGGGTAGATGAATATTTTGTGGGGTATAGTCATAATGTATCCCCTAAGAAACAGATTTTTTTTTTTTTTAAGAAATCAGAACTTGTAAAGAGTAGGAATCATTTTGAGAAATAATGAGGTAAATCCTCTTCTGATATCTATTGGCAAAAGAACTATAAGGTTGCTTAAGTAAATAAATATCATTTAAAGACCACTACAGTTATGACCAACCTAGATAGCATAATGAAAAGCAGAGACATTACTTTGCGAACAAAGGTCCGTCTAGTCAAGGCTATGGTTTTTTCTGTCATGTATGGATGTGAGAGTTGGACTGTGAAGAAAGCTGAGTGACGAAGAATTGATGCTTTTGAACTGTGGTGTTGGAGAAGACCCTTGAGAGTCCCTTGGACTGCAAGGAGATCCAACCAGTCCATTCTGAAGCAGATCAGCCCTGGGATTTCTTTGGAAGGAATGATGCTAAAGCTGAAACTCCAGTACTCTGGCCACCTCATGCGAAGAGTTGACTCACGGGAAAAGACTTTGATGCTGGGAGGGATTGGGGGCAGGAGGAGAAGGGGACGACAGAGGATGAGATGGCTGGATGGCATCACTGACTCGATGGACGTGAATCTGAGTGAACTCCAGGAGTTGGTGATGGACAGGGAGGCCTGGCGTGCTGCGATTCATGGGGTCGCAAAGAGTCGGACACGACTGAGCGACTGAACTGAACTGAACTGAACTGAATACTGTATAATGGGTTTCTCTGGTGGCTCACATGACAAAGAATCAGGAGAGTCTTTCTCCTGGGCAATGCGGGAGACCGGGTTCAATTCCTGGGTAGGGAAGATCCCCTGGAGAAGGAATGGCTACCCACTCTAGGATTCTTGCCTGGAGAATTCCATGGACAGAGGAGCCTTGCGGGCTCTACAGTCCATGGGGTTGCAAAGAGTCAGACACGACTGAGTGACGAGTGCACATACACACGCACTATTGTGCATACAATTAATAAAGAAAGAAATAAAGTACTAAATGAAGGCACTCCTTCAGCTACAGATCTGGTGTAACCCTGGTCACTTCAGTGTGCGTCAGTGACAAAGCAAGTTGCCGCTTTTCCAACATTTGGATAACAGCATAAGAATACAAAATTCAGAGTTTGGTACAGTGTGCTAATATTCTCCAGACAAAGTTTAACAGAAACTGTGTGAGTTTCAAAACAATTTTATATGTCTGAGAACCAAGCAGATTATGTATTAACTTACAACAGCTTTCACATAAACAGTGTATGACGATCAAAAAGCAAATCTTCTGTTAGGAAAGGAGTGCTGTATAACACAGAATAAATGAATGGACAACTGGTCCTGTGCTATTACAGCGCACCTCAGATTCTACGGTGTGCATTTCAAGGGCACACGAACTGAAAGTTTTTAGAGAAAAAGAGCTGGCTGATAATGAAGTGTTAAAATCACTTCATATGAGGAATATGTCACAACGAGGAAAGTTTCCGAAGCTCAGGAACCAACCTTACCTTACTTCGTCACCAATACCCAGTACATAGTAGGTGCAGAGTAAGTGTTTGTTGTACAAGTGAACAAACTAATGTATATAAAACATGCAGAAAAGAGTGAGACAAGATTGAGAAGCCTCAAATATCTGAACATGTATTTAAAGGATATGAGTTATTCTATTTGGCCTCCAGAGTAGAACCAGGACTAGAGTTTGGAAGTCACAGGAGAACAAATTACGACTCGAAAGAAGACCATTGTGCTATTGGGATGCCCAGGTTTTTCTCCTGCCTGGAAGGACGAAGCCAGATGTAGGTTCAGATGTGTTGAAAATGGGGTAAGCAATGTCCTGATGCATGGGACTCCCAGAGGCACAGAGGCACAGGACCACCCCAAAGTCCGGACTTATGTGATGAAGCTCAGTTTGGTTCAAGGCACTAAAGTTTTAAATGCTCCCTAAATGGCAGACTGTGGATCATTAGTGTAAGTTCTTGCAGGGTCGTTAGTATGAGCTTCCTGGTGCTCTTTGGGGAGGGTGGGCAAGTGAACTCCTGGAGATACAAAGATGGGCTACACCCGTTCCTGGACACAGATGAACCACCACGCTGTGAAGACACTTTAATGTGTGTGTGTGTGTGTGTGTGTGTGTGTGTGTCTGTGTGTGCTCAGCTGCTCATTTGTGCCCGACTCTTGCATCCCCATGGACTGCAGCCCACTAGGCTCTTCTGTCCATGGAATTTTCCAGGCAAGAATGCTGAAGCAGGTTGCCATTTCCTCCTCCAGTGAATGTTCCCAAGCCAGGGATCCAACCCACATCTCCTGCATTGGCAGACTCTTCACCACTGAGCCACCTGAGAAGCCCCAGACACTTTTACATCACTTGATAATTCAACTGAGGTTTCCGCGTAGTCTCCTCCTCTGAACTACAACCTCCTGAAAGTAAAATGCTTTTAAGATTCCTTCTAACCCTGAAAGTTTATTACTATAAAAATATAGATTATAGAGGCTAGGATCAATACTAAGCAAACATTCATTTAATCCTGGCATTCAGCCTAAGAGGGAGGTGCTATTATTTCCATTTTATAGACTAAGAAAAAGCCATTTGGAAATACGAACTCGCCTAAGATCTGACATTGTGCAGAGTAGAAATAAAGCTCATGAATATCTGTCTCCAAAGTCAAGGTCCAAGCATCGACATTAAATTAAGAGAGATGCAGAGAGAAAGAGAGGGAATCACTGTAGACTTATTGAAACAATAAGTAAGTCTGCATTTCAGGGAAGACAGGGTAAGACTCGATTATTAATTTAAGGGAATTTGAATAAGATCCAATGAGATCAACGTCAGTCCCGTATCACATTACATTCAATTTGACTTATCTCATTGACAAACTAGATTTTTTATAGTAATTCTGGAAAATCGCTTTTGCTATGTTTCAAACTGTCTCCTCATAGTCAGGCACAGGATTAGTTAGTAGTTTATCAGTAAAATGGTCTGTCACATATACACAAGACTGGGAAACTCTTGTTGCTGTTAACTGGATGAAAATGACTGATTGCTACAATAATTGCCTCTATAATATCTCTACCAACAATTAGAATCCTTGAGATTTTAAAGACACATAAAGAGAACTCCTCTAAGAAAAAAACGAGAAAATGTAATCTCTCCTTAGAAGACGTGTCATTGAGAATAAATGAAAGCTAAAGAAAGAGTCTTAGACATCAAAATGTAAGACGACCAAGGGTGAGGACTTGATTAAAGAAATGCTGCATGTGACAGAACCAAAAATATCATCTATTAGAGTCATTATCTGAGAAAAAAAACCACTGTGTATTATTTAGCCTGTTCCACTGACGAGTCACTAACAGAAAGGTCAAGATCTTAAAAAAAATACATAGTAATTATTGTGAAGGTTCAAGAGAGAGCGTAGATAATAAAGAAACAAAGAGAAAAATGTCCTTGGGTTCAGCAATGTCAGGAAGAGTAAAAAGTAAAAATATTCCAAAAGTCATATTGTATGTTTGGTAAAATACTTACTGCATTTCAATATATATCTATGGTACATCTGAGTATCAAAAAATCCTGTCAGTATTACTTCTTCATCTTCTCCTCTGGTAATTATTTCAATCACATTTTAACACTTCCTAAACACCTAAGGACTGATGCTGAGGCTGAAACTCCAACACTTTGGCACCTCATTAGAAGAGCTGACTCATTGGAAAAGACCCTGATGCTGGGAGGGATTTTGGGCAGGAGGAGAAGGGGACGAGAGGATGAGATGGCTGGATGGCATCACCGACTCGATGGACATTAGTTTGAATGAACTCCAGGAGTTGGTGATGGACAGGGAGGCCTGGCGTGCTGTGATTCATGGGGTCGCAAGGAGTCAGACACAACTGAGCGACTGAACTGAACTGAAACACCTAAGATGGGCTTACCTGATGGCTCAGCTGGTAAAGAATCCGCCTGCAGTGCAGGAGACCCCGGTCTGATTCCTGGGTTGGGAAGATCCCCAGGAGGAGGGCATGGCAACCCACTCCAGTATTCTTGCCTGGACAATCTCCGTTGACTAGGGGCATGGCAGGCTGCAGTCCATAGGGTTGCCCAGTCGGACACAACTGAGCAACTAGGCATGCACACGTGCAGACACGTAAGGTATATCTGAATTTTGTGATTAACTAAGCAGGCTGACAATTTCAGAGTAAGGTGAGTCACCTGAATGTCTCTCACCTTCATGGACACTAATGAGATGGTGGTGGCAATGACATGGTTGAAAATGGAAAGTCGTGGAAACATATCACTCAAGAAGGCAGAAAGAAGACTGACCAGGACGCACACAGAAATAGCTCTTGCATTCCTTTCCCAGTGTATTGAGGGAATTCTAAACTAATGTGATGATGAAAGCAAAATAGCGACTGCAGTTCCTGACTGAGGAAGCTTGTTGTCATAGCCTAAGTGCAAACTCAGGCCAGGGGTCACATTTTATGCATTACTAACCATTTTTGTTTCTCTTTTAAAAATATTTTAATGGTCTTTGTAAAATGTTTTATATCATACATGATTATATGTATGTACTTTAATGTGAGTATATAAAATTTAAAAATCTCTAGAACCATGAATATATTTAAGTTATACCTTTAAATTTATATTTATTCATCAAATATATAAATGTTAAATATGTACATAAATTTAAAATATATATATATTTTTAAGGATGACCTCTAGTTTAATAGCAAAGGGGAAATCTTGTCTACACCAACTGAATGCTCATGAAGGGAAGTTGTTGTTCAGCTGCTGTTTTTTCTGACTCTTTGTGACCTCATGGACTGCAGCACGCCAGGCCTCCTGTCCGTCACCATCTCCTGGAGTTTGCCCAAGTTCATGTCCACTGAGTCAGTGATGCTATCCAACCATCTCACCCTCTGCCTCCTTCTTCGTCTTTTGCCTTCAGTGTCGAAGGGAAGGTTAGACACTAAACTTCATTGGAAGAAAACATGTGTCTGAGCTTTGAATATCAAGTTTTGAATCTACAAAGACAATTCATCTATTTTAGATTTGCGAACTGTGACTGATGAGATCTCAAGCCCATGTTCAAAAAAGCCAGAAGATACCTAGCATGAAAGAGTCATATAGACGTTTCAGATGGTTCTGCTATCGTTTGTACAAAGAGAAAAGCAAATGAGCTCAGTGAAGATTACAGGCAATGCTCCACAAAAGTAATTAACAATTATTCTGTGTCTACTCCATTTCTATGCAATGAGAATATAGTCAAGATGTGTCCATGGCGGCTTTTTGCTTTATTCTCACCAATTAAACGACTATTGGATATGATGGTAATTAGACACCTCAGCTGGAAAAAGATCATTATGTCCTAATGAGATGATTAAAAACAACAAAAAAGTATGCTTCTTGCAAAGTACTAGCATGTTCTTCAAGTATCAATAGTATAATTTGTCTCCAAGTTTACTGTGCTTTGTCGGCCCATCTAAGAGAAATTCTCCAACCAAAATATGCCTTAGAAATTTATATAACCTAAACATAAAATGACAATTTTAACGAACCATCTGTACATTTGAGATATTAATACATTTGAGAACGTTTACTAATGCTACCCTTACCTGACAAGTCAGAGTCGCCACATTAAAATTTTAATCTTGCACTGGGGCACGTAACATTCCAAGAACTGCAGATCCCATACTGTTATGTAGCTTAGGCCACCGTCCGATATTTGGTTTGCTCAATTCAATTTGCCATTAGATGCAAGGCCAAATATAGATTTAACTTATGAACACCCCGGCAGGAATACACCAATGCAGAGGGCTGGAGAGAACGTAGAAGGTGTCTGAGAAGTACACACCACCCCCAACCAAGGTCAAAGTTTTCCTCGGAAATCCTCCTTTGGGTTGGAGTTTTATTAATCGAAAGCAGGTCATCCTTTCGTTAATCACATAAGTCATCGAGAAAGGATAGTAACTAACATCTCGCTTCATGCCACCCTGAACTAATTATCAAATATTCTGGCATAGGATTGGGTTTGGAGGAACTAGAAAACACAATACAAAACCAAGTTGGGGAAGAACACAGAGGAACAGAATGAACTGTATAATGCTTGGCTAGTCAGGAGGCACCTGGATGAAATGCCTGCAATTCACACTCTTTGACACTCTTCGTTCACTCATCCATTCATTCAGAAGGCACTGTGGAATACCTATGAGCCAGATAAGCAGAGTGTAAGTTTATACTTAACCAAATATCCTTGGTCCTAAAAGAAGAGGCTGCTCTCTTACAGAAGTAGTATTTATCATTGCTAGTAAGGAAATGACACTTGACTCCCTGCAATTTGACACCTGTGCATTCTAAGCCAGAAGCCATCACCTGGGAACACCATCACTTAACTGCTGTCAAGCCTGCAAACACTGCTACTTACAAACTTGTCCTCTTGGCCTTTGTTCCTGGGACAGTAGGCTAGGATTTCCTTCTGTGATCAAAGGCCCATCTACCCACATTCTCCATACACCACCCTGGCTTACTCACTTCTAAAGATCTTGCTCTGTGGATTATCCCACAGCAGTCAGCACATGGTGGGATAATTATTTATCTGTCTGATAGTGGGCCCATGGAGGACAAGGAAGATTGCTTACTTTATTCATTTTAATAACTCCAGCACCTAAGACACCTCGTCTCCTGACATTCAGTCAATCAGTACTTGCTGAAAATGGACTGATCAGTGTTTTCCAACTTCTGCCCCACCTCTGTTGCTACCATCGCTATTTCCTCATCATATGTCACATATACTAAATGAAAAGTTCTCAGCATCCCAGAGATACATATATAATTGTTCCATCACACTTTATATATTCATACTGTCCTCTCCCCTGTAATATACTCACTACATAGTTTTTTATTTACTAGCCATACCAACCAGCTTGTGGGATCTTAGTTCTTGGACCAGGGATTGAACTCATGTCCCCTGCAGTGGAAGAGTGAAGCCCTAATCACTGGGCAACCAGGGAATTTCCTATACTCACCACACAGTCTTTTAAGAATGACTGCATGCTTCTTATATTATAAAGGTGCATGCTTTATAATGCATGCTTCTTATATTATAAAGGTGAAATGGTATATAACCAAGCATATCTGAGCCAAGGTATGTCTTCTTTTCTTCCTGCTATATTCTATCAATCACTTATTTGTGAAACACAAAATTTCCATTTCTCTGAACTGAAGCAAGAGAAAATCTTACATAATATACCACTGTTTTGATATACCTTGACATATACATTATGTAACAGCATTTTCCTTTGCTATACTTCACAATAGAGGAATGCTTTTTAAAGTCAGCAACATCAGCAGGAATGAGACTTTTAAATGAATCTCCAAGGAAGATAGAATACTCACACATAAAGACCAAGAGTTTATTCCATAAGGGCTATATTTTTTTTTCCTGAAATTATTAAGTTGCAATGATGAGGTCACAATTACATTATTAAGCAACAACCACAATAAAAGAGTATATGGGGGAAGACCTAGGCAGAAGTTTTGGATGATATTTTTTAAAAATTTAATGCAATGGCATTGTAAGTTAAAATCTAAATGTAAAAATGAATTTCTCCTTTTATGACCCTATGACAAAATATAAACACTACTAATAACAAAAAGTAACAAAGGCTGTATATTGTCACCCTGCTTATTTAACTTATATACAGAGTATATCATGTGAAATGCCGGGCTAGATGAAGCACAAGCTGGAATCAAGATTGCCAGGAGAAATATCAATAACCTCACATATGCAGATTCTACCACCCTTATGGCAGAAAGCGAAGAAAAACTAAAGAGCCTCTTAATGAAAGTGAAAGAGAGTAAAAACATTGTCTTCAAACTCAACATTCAGAAAACTAAGATCATGGCATCCGGTCCCATCACTTCATGGCAAATAGATGGGGAAACAATGGAAACAGTGACAGACTTTATTTTGGGGGGCTCCAAAATCATTGTAGGTGGTGACTGCAGCCATGAAATTAAAAGATGCTTACTCCTTGGAAGAAAAGCTAAGACCAACATAGACAGCATATTAAAAAGCAGAGACATTACCTTGCCAACAAAGATCCATATAGTCAAAGCTATGGTTTTTCCAGTGATCATGTATGGATGTGAGCGTTGGACTATAAAGAAAGCTGAGTGCTGAAGAATTAATGCTTTTGAACTATTGTGTTGGAGAGGCTCTTGAGAGTCCCTTGGACTGCAAGGAGATTAAACCAGGCAATCCTAAAGGAAATCAACCCTGAATATTCATTGGAAGGACTGATGCTGAAGCTGAAATTCCAATACTTTGGCCAAGAGGCAAAGAACTGACTCCTTGGAAAAGACCCTGATGCTGGAAAGATTGGGGGCAGGAGGAGAAGGGGATGACAGAGGATGAGACGGTCAGATGGCATCACCGACGTGATGGCCATGAGTTTGAGCAAGCTCCAGGAGTTGGTGATGGACAGGGAGGCCTGGCATGCTGCAGTCCATGGGGTTCCAAAGAGTCGGACATGACTGAGCGACTGAACTGAACTGAACAATGCTACCTAAAACTTATTGAGCACTTGATACAACCAGGCACCATCCTGAGGGCTCTCTATGGATGAGTGCCTTTAAACATCAAACCAGCCCAACGACATAGGCACAATCATTACCAGTATTTGTCATACATGAAGAACCCGAAGCACAGAGACTTGAAGGCATTTTCTCAGGACACCCACTGGTAAGTCATAGACCCAGGGTTTAAATGCATGCTCTTAATGTTAAACATTATACTTTCTTCAGTGTCTTCATGTTTTAATGTGAATAAAAATAAAATATCATTCTATTCCTTTTTCTCTCTAAAACTGAATTCATTTTTTAAACTGTTTGGAACACATTTCAGGATACAGATGACAGGAAATCACTGGCCACTCAAATCTCAGTATCTTCGGGAGAGGATCTTATGAAGCATGCCTTCAATATCACGAAGGTACAGATAATGGTGAGTTATCTGACAGCTGCCAAAAACCCACTACTGTACTACTTTATCAGGCCCACTCAGTTACTATGCTGTCGAACCTACACTGCTTTCTATTAAATAATATTCTTTAATAATCAGTGAGTCAGCCGATAATAAATCAAATTTTTTTAATGTTTATATAATTATGTGGGCAACCCAGACACAGCTCTCCCTTAGAGAGTTAAGCAGGAGCAAATCTACTCGCCTGTGTTCAGGAAAGCAAAGGTTCTTCATGAGTAAGCTCTGAATCTAAATAAGCCTCAGTCCAAAAAAGAGTTTTATTGCAGACTGATAATCCCCTAGGTTTATAATAAAAATGCTGACATAGCTTTAGCTCCAGTATCACAAATGCAAGGCTATAATGTTTGCCTGTCAGAAATTCCTATTTATTTCCAATGTCCTAACAGATGTGCTTTACTGCCTTTAAATTCCCTCCAAAAGCTAATTGCTTGTCTATCAAAAAGATAAAGATCTTGTTTTAGGCTTTGGGGATATTACATGCGGAGAGAAAAACCAATACTCCAGCAATACATTGTGTCCAAAATTCCTCTGCAGTAAGAAAGCCAAACTCTCTTGGAACATGAGAAAACTACCAGGAAGGGATGGTCAGATTATGCCAAGGTCTTAAAAAGTATAAGATTCTCCACACAGCAACATTAAAAGATATGATATACTTAGATTTTATTGTACCAATGAAGCTTTAATTAACACTGCATGATGACTATAATATTATGAAAACAAATTTCAGAATGAAGATGACATTCTTTCAGACTCTTGCAATCAAATAATGATTATGACAAAATGCACCTTCAACATATCCCAGTCCAAACTATGACTCCTGACCCATTCATGAATTGCAGGCTTTTCATAAAAATAAAATAAGGAAAGCAAAATAGAAAATAGCAAAATATTACACATGCTAAGAGTAAATATCATGTTAGGAAACATCTTTGTCAGGTAAACATAAACACAAGCATATACTATAGTGATGTAAGTTTGAAAACTGAGTAACTCCTTCATTTTACAGGTGAAAAAAACAGGCTCGAAGTTAAGTGAAGTCCCTCAGTCGTGTCCGACTCTTTGCGACCCCATGGACTGTAGCCTACCAGGCTCCTCTGTCCATGGAATTTTCCAGGCAATAGTACTGGAGTGGATTGCCATTTCCTTCTCCAAGGGATCTTTTCAACCCAGGGATTGAACCCGTGTCTCCCGCATTGTCCCGCATTGTAGGCAGATGCTTTACCGTCTGAGCCACCAGGGACTCTTATATATCTATCTCTCTATATCTATATTTATATCTAGAGCTATCTCCTTCACCTTAATTGTATGCCCTAATTTCATATATTATTCTACTCTTAACCCTAGATATAATACTATATAGTGTTAACATCACAGAGACATACTGAATATTTACTGTGAAGGTAGATAATGACAACCATAGCAGAAATTTTCCAACATGCCCCTTTATAAAATTATACTTTAAAAATCTGAGGCAACAGCATAAGCAAAGGGGCAAGAACAACTAAGGTGTGTTCTGGTGTCAGCAGCTTGACTGAAGCTCTTTCAGAAGAACAAAGACAAAGTAAATTTAGAAAAAAATGCATACACTGCATTAGATATTATACAGTAACATGAGGATTCCATTCTCCAAAGAGCTGGTTTAAACTGAAAATATGTAAATAGCCTCAGGAATTGTAATAGCCTTAGAATTACCACTCAGGGGAATTAAGATGTTTAAAAAGAAATTCCTTAATTAGTAATTAACATTAAAAGGGAAGATTATAACTTGAACATGAGTCTTGATGCCACTGTGAGATTGGGGAGATGGTAAACTTGACCAAATCTGGATATTTGTGTGTTTTTAGGTTATTTTACTTATAAAGGGCTTCCCTGGTGGCTCAGAGGTTAAAGCGTCTGCCTGGAAGGCAGGAGACCAGGGTTCGAACCCTGGGTCGGGAAGATCCCCTGGAGAAGGAAATGGCCACCCACTCCAGTACTCTTGCCTGGGGAACCCCATCGAGGGAGGAGCCTGGTGGGCTACAGTCCACGGGGTCGCAAAGAGTCAGACACAACTGAGCGGCTTCACTTTCACTTTCCTTATAAAATTATTAGATGCATGTAAAACAACACAGAAATGTTATCCATTCTTTGAGTTGTTTCATCCATATGGACTTCCCAAATGGCTCAGTGACAAAGAAGACACCTGCCAATGCAGGATGCAGGTTTGATCTCTGGGTCTGGAAGATACCCTGGAGGAGGAAATGGCAACCCACTCCAGTACTCTTGCCAAGATAATCCCATGGACAGAGGAGCCTAGCAGGCTACCGTCCACGGGGTTGCGAAGAGTTGGACACAACTGAGCACACACAGTTGCGGCATATGTGCACATGTGCAAGCACACACACACATACTAGAGCTAGGCAGACAGTGAGATAAGCGAGCCTAAAATAGTTGGTTCCTCTACTGTTCCACAGCGTCCTCGTTTCATAAGCAATATATTATGGGCACCTTTCATCCAGTCCTCATTCATTCTAGTGAATGTACAGTTCCCACTTTATCCACATGCTTGTTGCTATTCAGTCGCTAAGTCACGTCTGACTCTTTGCAACCTCATGGGCTGAAGCATGCAAGGCTTCCCAGTCCTTCACTGTTTCCCGGAACTTGCTCAAACTTGTGTCCATTGAGTCAGTGATGCCATCCAACCATCTCATCCTCAGTCATCCCCTTCTCCTCCTGCCTTCAATGTTTCCCAATGTCAGGGTCTTTTTCAATCAGTCACCTCATCACATCAGGTGGCCAGGAGCTTCAGCTTCGGCATCAGTCCTTCCAATGCATATTCAGGACTGATTTCCTTTAGGATGGACTGGTTGGATCTCCTTTCAATCCAAGGGCCTCTCAAGAGTCTTTCTCAGCACCACAGCTCAAAAGCATCAATTCTTTGGCACTCAGCTTTCTTTAGGTCTAACTCTCACCTCCAGACATGGCTACTGGAAAAACCATACCTTTAACTATACGAACTTTTTTGGACACATTCTACAATTTAATAAATACTGATTAAGGACAGAATTTTTATGGTAAATTATATATATTTCCAAATACAAAGGTAACATTTGCACATGTGTTATGATATATAACAGTATAACTGTATATTGGGTTTTAAACCGCATACTATCCCTTGATGCACTTTTCTCAGTGAATTTCGCTTGTCTGCTACGGCAGATGAGGAGTTAAGGGCACTTATATCCATTCCTTCCTTATTTCCTTATCTGCCTCTTCACTTCGGCATTTATATTTCATTTTTTGCTCTTTCACTGGTTCCACTTACAACTGAAATATATACTAAACTCTCCTGTTGATCTGTCAACCTGAAATCAATTACTGCTTCAATGAAAGATGAAAATTGGCCACACATACACTTTCTCCTACAATCTCCTTGTCAAATCTTCTGATATTGTTAATTATTTTTGTTTCTATCATCTAGATAATAATTTAGTCTCTAATATTTTGTATACAATTTAAAGTTCAATGTAAGTACATTAAACTTTAATGTAAGTACATTAAAATTCCAAGTAAGTACCTATCTAGTCCTGAAGTGAAAGTGTTAGTTGCTCAGTTGTGTCCAACTCTATGCCATCCCATGGACTGTAGTTAGCCAGGCTCCTCTGTCCATGGGATTTCCCAGGCAAGAATACTGGAATGGGTTGCCATTTCCTTCTCCAGAGGATCTTCCTGACCCAAGCATCGAACCCAGGTCACCTGCACTGCAGCCAGATACTTTACCTTCTGAGCCACCAGGGAAGTCCATTTAAATACTATTCATGGCAGAATCAGGTGGTATGTTAAGATCCTTCAGTTCAGTTCAGTTCAGTTCAGTCACTCAGTCGAGTCCGACTCTTTGCAACCCCATGGACAGCAGCACGCCAGGCTTCCCTGTCCATCACTAACTCTCAGAGCTTGTTCAAACTCATGTCCATCTGGTCGGTGATGCCACTCACCCATCTCATCCTCTGTTGTCCCCTCTGTCGTTTAGATCCTTAGATAGGGAATTTTTCATACTAACACTAAAGTCTTCCTACATGAGGGAGAATTTTCAAAGTTTCAAGCTTCAGTGTACTATCTTTTGTCTTTTAGTTTCCCCAGTTCCTTCTAGGCTATATTCAGCCATCACTTTTCCTGAATTTCATACTAGCCTTTTATTCAAAATTTTTTGATGATCATTCAGCATATTTTCATAAAGACATTCTTTACCAATATTTGCATGCCTCTGGAGTATGATTAAAAATTAGATATATAATTCTATATTTAAATTAACATCTCTCAGGTCTTTGAAGATATTGCTTGGATGGCTTCTAGGATCCAGTGTTGTTGATGAAAATCCTGCAACCATGATTCATTTCTTTGCAGATAATCTATTTCATCCACATTAGAAGACCGTAGCATTTTCTGCTCTATCATAAGAATTTTGAAATTTCACCAAGATATGCGTAAATATAGTTCACTTTTATCCATCTTGCTTGTTAGACTTTTTAATCTGACTACTGATGCCTCTGTGCAGTGATAGCCCTGATTCTGCATGCCCAGATCCCGGCCCTTTGGTTCTCTGGACTGACCATGTAATAATCTGCTTTGGTCTTTGGGACCTTTGCTTTGGCAAAGGGAAGTAACTGGAGCCTTGAAAACACAGTATGCTTTAGAACTTCCACTCATGCTGCCCTTAGGAATCCTGCGCCTAAGAGAGCAGACCAAGTTTAGCAGGATGATGAGACATGCTCAGTTACTCCTGCCATCACAGCCAACTGCCAGTTGTGCAATGAGTTTATTTTACATCAGCTAATCCCAGCCAATCTTCCAGCTGCTCAGACTCACATGAGTGACTTCAGGTGAGGGAGCCAACCTTGCCCAGACCAACCAGCCAAATCACAGGCATATAAGCTAAACGACTGGTGGCTGCTTCAAGCCAGTAAGCTGTTCAGTCCTGTGTTACACAGCCAAGGTTCATTAGCACAGAGTATTTATTTAGCTTATAAAAATATTCTTTCATTAAACTGCATTCTCTGCCTTTCATTCCAGTTTGAGCTTCATCCAGCCCGGCATTTCGCATGATGTACTCTGCATAGAAGTTAAATGAGAAGGGTGACAATACACGGCCTTGACATCCTACTTTCCCGACTTGGAATCAGTCTGTTGATCCATGTCTGGTTCTGTCGCTCTGTTGCTTCTTGACCTGCATACAGGTTTTGCAGGAAGTAGGTAAGGTGCTCTGCTACTCTCTTTAAGAATTTTCCAGAGTCCAGATTTTGACACTATTGACTCTATCTCCTGGTCTGCTTAATTTTTCTTTTTATTTTTAAATATCCTTCTTTCTGTTTTAACTGTTGGGATTAATTTTTAATTTTACCTGAAGATTAAAAATAAGCCTAACTTTCGACAATGTCCTTTCTATAACTTTGTCCAGTAAGAATTTAATTCAGTAATACCATTTTCAATTTCCTGGAAATTTCTTGTTTTCTGATTGCCTCTCCTTCATAATAGCCAGTTATAGCTGTAATATCCTATCAAATCCTAGTAGAGGTACTAATCAAGACCACTTTTTTAAAGCCTCCTGCGTTCCCTGAGTTATATTTAACTCTTCTTGTACCAGTTACTCTTTTGTTCATATAAATATAGTTTTCCCTTAAATATCTAATGATTCCTGATTGGCAGTTTATTGTTCTAAATAAAAACATGATAGCAATTAATAGGAAGCGTGCACTGTTCCATCTATGGTATGTTGTGAAACAGCATATTATCCCCAGAGCTCTCTCCATGGGATGAAAGGGATGTCAACTGCCAGACTCTTCTTGGGCTTTGTGAACAGAAAAGCAGGCAGGTGACCCCTACAACTGCCAAATAAGACACATTACATTTTATGTGTGAAATGTTTCATGAATTTCATTCTTGGACATCTTTTCTACTTTTTCTCCACTGTTCCATGTAGAACTTCACAATAGGGGGAAAAAACTCTGTTTCTTTATTTTAATGCTATCATAGGAAAAAAGGAAATAGGCTACTGTGTTTACTCTGCTGGCTTAAACCAAAAGCACTGTAATCAGTTTTGCTATCAACCTCTTTCTAAATCCTCACATGTAAGCTTCTCTGGGTCATAAATCCCTGATGCTGATAAGAGAAATCAGGAAATTTTACCTTTGGGAGAATACAATTTCAGAATTTTTTTGTGTAAGGAATAATTTACTTGTACAGAATAAATTTCTAATACAGAGATTTTATAAGGAAAACTTGGCTTTTCTCTTAAATTCAAAGGAATATATACCTTATAACACTTTCCAAGGGACTTCTGAAATTAGCAATTACATAGATGAATGATTTATTCTCTGCAAACATTGCTACACCAAACACTCTGGAATTTAAAGTTCATTTAAGCTTTCTGACACTAAATATTTCTTTTTTTATGTTTCAAACTTACAAAAGCACATAAGCTTGAAAGAAAAGCAGTAGATTAAAATAAAGTAAGGTTCTTTTCCAATGGCAACAGAGATGAATCATCTTCCAAGGAGAGTTCATCAGGGCTAGAAACTGGCAGAAGAATAGTAGCCCTCACCTTCAAAGAACAAGCTAATCTTAAAACACACCCCATCTTCTGTTCCGCTTTCATGTATTAATATGGCGATTTGTCTTCAGTCTCAAGGCTGGTGCCCAAGAGGCTACAGAGATTAAAAACAAACAAAAAAAAAACTATGTCTTATATAAAAATGGATATCTAATAAGGCTTAATCTATTTCTATTTTAAAATAGTGATTTTTAAAAATTTGACAGAAGAACCTAATTTTCAAAAGAAAACTTATAGGTGCCCACAAATACATATATCAAAGAAGTAAAGTGGAATTGTTCTGCATAAGGAAGTTACAGTGAGGGATTGAAAAGCCTCATAACTTAGTTTTATGACCTGGAGATACAGCAAAGATGGCTTTTCCTCAAAGGAGACTGAAATTCACTCTCCAAATACATGCAGGGGGAAAAAAACTGTGACTTAAAGTTTTGAAATTAATATAGACATATTTTCCGTAAATATTTATTGAAAATGAAAATATTTCAGCAACTAATTTGTTAACTAATATGTAACAAAATGGTTCAAGGTCAGAAGGGGCGGCAGTGAGGAAATACGCCTCATCCAAGGTAAGGAGCAGCGGCTGCGCTTTGCTGGAGCAGCCGTGAAGAGATACCCCACGTCCAACGTAAGAGAAACCCAAGTAAGACAGTAGGTGTTGCAGGAGGGCCTCAGAGGGCAGACACACCGAAACCACACTCACAGAAAACTAGGCAATCTAATCACACTAGGACCACAGCCTCATCTAACTCAATGAAACTAAGCCATGCCCTGTGGGGCCACCCAAGATGGGCAGGTCATGGTGGAGAGGTCTGACAGAATGTGGTCTACTGGAGAAGGGAATGGCAAACCACTGCAGTATTCTTGCCTTGAGAACCCCATGAACAGGATGAAAAGGCAAAATGATGGGATACCAAAAGAGGAACTCCCCAGGTCAGTAGGTGCCCAATATGCTACTGGAGATCAGTGGAGAAATAACTCCAGAAAGAATGAAGGGATGGAGCCAAAGCAAAATCAACACCCAGTTGTGGATGTGACTGGTGATAGAAGCAAGGTCCGATGCTGCAAAGAGCAATATTGCATAGGAATCTGTAATGTTAGGTCCATGAATCAAGGCAAATTGGAAGTGGTCAAACAGGAGATGGCAAGGGTGAACATTGACATTCTAGGAATCAGCGAACTAAAATGGACTGGAATGGGTGAATTTAACTCAGATGACCATTATATCTACTACTGTGGGCAGGAATCCCTTAGAAGAAATGGAGTAGCCATCATGGTCAACAAAAGAGACCGAAATGCAGTACTTGGATGCAATCTCAAAAATGATAGAATGATCTCTGTTTGTTTCCAAGGCAAACCATTCAATATCACAGTAATCCAAGTCTATGCCCCACCAGTAGTGCTGACGAAGCTGAAGTTGAACAGTTCCATGAAGATCTACAAGACCTTTTAGAACTAACACCCAAAAAAGATGTCCTTTTCATTATAGGGGACTGGAATGCAAAAGTAGGAAGTCAAGAAACACCTGGAGTAACAGGAAAATTTGCCCTTGGAATATGGAATGAAGCAGGGCAAAGACTAATAGAGTTTTGCCAAGAGAACGCACTGATCATAGCAAACATCCTCTTCCAACAACACAAAAGACTCTACACATGGACATCACCAGATGGTCAACACCGAAATCAGACTGATTATATTCTCTGCAGCCAAAGATGGAGAAGCTCTACACACTCAACAAAAACAAGACCAGGAGCTGACTGTGGCTCAGATCATGAACTCCTCATTGCCATTCAGACTTAAATTGAAGAAAGTAGGGAAAACCACTAGACCATTCAAGTATGACCTAAATCAAATCCTTTATGATTATACAGTGGGAGTGAGAAACAGATTTAAGGGACTAGATCTGATAGATAGAGTGCCTGATGAACATTCTGAAGGAGATCTGTCCTGAGTGTTCTTTCAAAGGAATGATGCTAACGCTGAAACTCCAGTACTTTGTCCACCTCATGCAAAGGTTGACTCATTGGAAAAGACTCTGATGCTGGGAGGATTGGGGGCAAGAGGAGAAGGGGACGACAGAGGATGAGATGGTTGGATGGCATCACTGACTTGATGGACATGAGTCTGAGTGAACTCCGAGTTCGTGATGGACAGGGAGGCCTGGTGTGCTAGAATTCAAGGGGTCGCAGAGTCGGACATGACTGAGTGACTGAACTGAACTGGACAAAATGGTAGCGACACTTGTTGAGAGCCACATGTGACATCAATGCTTGTGCTCAGTCGTGTCTGACTTTGCGACCTCATGGACTTTAGCCCCCGAGGTTCCTCTGTCCATGGGATTCTCTAGGCAAGAATACCAGATTGGGTTGCCATTCCCTTCTCCAGTGGATCTTCCTGACCCAGGGATTGAACTTGCGTCTCCTATATTGCAGGCAGATTCCTTACCGGTAAGTCACATGTGACCTAAAAGGCACAAACTGTACTCTCCAGGATCAAATGTGATTCCCATATAAAGCTGAAGCCAAAATGCAGAGTGCTTACTTCTGTAGCAGATCAATACAGGCTGGAGTATTTAAGTGGATGCACCACGGAGGAAAAAGGAAAGATTTTCCTCAACTGCATTTTTTGAGGATAACCAGCATGCAAGCAAACTGAGGAGGAAGATGAGCACCAGTGGGGGAAACACCGGCAGATTTTAGAGAAACGGACACATCTAGGTGACAAGAGAGCATCTGTGTAATAGAGTGGAAAATGACATTTTTTGGAGTTGAAGGGAAATAAAATTAAACTGCAAAGAATGGGAAATATAATTAGTGTTTGCTTCCACTTCCTGTTGGGCCTGTCCTTTCTCAACTCAGACCAGGCTTGGACAAATGGCTTGCTTTGACTGATGACATGGGACAGAAGAGGTAGCCAAGACTTCCCTTCTCTCTGCCGTAGGTTGGATGTAGCCTAGATAGGGCCAGCTCATCCCAGGGCAAAGACAGCATGAGCAATACTATGCCAGTCCACAAGGAACATGTAATTGAGCAAGGAATCAACCAATAGTGGTGAAGCCACTGGACCATCACTACTGCAGCACAGACTAGCCTGACTGATGGGCAGATTACAACCAGATTAAGGACGATGTTAAAATGAGGACCTGATGTCAAGTGTCTCATGCTAAGTTACCAGTTTCCATCTCCAAACATGTCTTTTCACTCAGTGGTTTTAACCCAGGGATGGGCAATGCTGAGCTTGGTTTTGTCTGGTCTTGACATGGCAGCCTGACAGTCAAGATTTATGTCCACCCCTCTAGAAATCAAAGATGAAAAGAAATGTCTTTGCTCAAATACCATTGTCTTAGCGAGACTTGAATGGCTGCTTTAAAATTGTAAAGCAGCCTCCTCGTCATTTACTATGCTCTGTAAGTCCCTCCCTTGCTGTCTTTTTTCTCCATAGCACATCACCACCATTTGTGTGTGTGTGTGCATAAATACATGCATATACATACATGTATAAACAGCTTATTTGTTTACTTATAAAGTTGCAAAACTTTGAAACTATCCATTTCACAGTGTCTTTCTAAAAAATAATGATCTCTATATTCCCAGGAATAAGTGACAATTTCCTGTTTAACAGATGAAAATAGGAAAGGCAAAAGCACTGGGAAATTTATTCCAGTTACTTCATTAGTAACAACTTGCAAGAAAGACTTGGAGCCTGTTTCCTCTAACAGATAAATTATATCACAGCTCAAAGCAAGTCTTGAACTGGACAGGACTGACAGATTTTGACTAATGAAGGACGTGTTTCAGCTGAGCAGGTGCTAGGAAAAGCCCCACTCATGTTGCCGAAGCAAAGCAGTGTTACTTAAGACCAAAGATAAAATGCAGAACCCATTTTTCCCATGATGATCGAGGTATTTCTGGTACATTATGGGTTAACATGCTTTTATTTATTTATTTATTTATTTATTTATTTTTGCATGCTGACTGGAGGAGTTACCATTTTCATGTTTGTTTTTAATGGCAAAACAAATGCGAAGTTTTAAACCAAACAATTTTAATGTACTTTTGTAATGTTACGATTTGAAAAGTAGAGACCGACTACACTATTCTCTGGTGGCTCAGACGGTAAAGAATCCTCCGGCAATGTGGGAAACCTGGATTCAATCCCTGGGTTGAGAAGATCCCCTGGAGAAGGGAACACCTATCCACTCCAGTATTCTGACCTGGAGAATTCCATGGACAGAGGAGCCTGGCAGGCTATAGTCCATTGGGTCACGAAGAGTCAGACATGACTGAGCAACTTTCACTTTCAAGACCATTCACAGATAGCATGATTTTTTTTTCTTGCTTTCAAAAAAACCTTTCCCCTCAAAGTAAGCCACAATACCATTGAGACCAACTCTCAAACTAATCAGAAAAGAAATACTTGCTTATGAATTTCTAGTCTCATTATTTCACAGATGACTGAAATCTAAACTAGAACACTCTATGGATATTCTAAAAAATTATCTGAGTGTGGGATGATTAAAATATAGTACCATCACACATGTCTAAAGCAGCATTATATTCTAGGAAACATTTGTTTTAAAAAAAGAGAGTGAGAGAGAAACTGACCTTTCAAATTTTGAGCAAGTCAAAAAACTTCAAATATTTGGTAATTACCAGTAGTGGCATATACCTGATGATTGCCACTAGTCGTACGCGGGTATTCAGGATACCCTGAAGGGAGAACTTCAGGATCGATAATGCAAAGTCCCCACTGTGGAACTCACAATACAGTAAACTGAGATGAAAACACATAATTACATCATCTGAAACTGACTAAGGAGAAATTTATAGAAAGTGCTATGAGAACTTCAAGGCGGAAGTAAACATGTCTTGAAGATGAAGAAAAATTTCTAGGAATTGATATTTGAGCCCTGGCCTTTAGGGAGTGGACATAATGTCATAAGGTCAAACATAATCGAACATGTAAGGACTACGAAAGTCTTTGACTATAAGCAAGAAGGAAGCCATTGGTGACAAAAATTTGTCGATGGAATAGAATCCAGATTTTCAGGAAATCAGGAATGAAAGGGAATGTAAGGAAGAGAACAAAGGTCATTCTTTCTGCAAGTTTTCATGATGATGACACAAAGGAAATAAATGACAGCTGCTTGAGGGCAAAGTGGAGTTGGAAACTGAGATAGAGGAAACTGCAATATAATTGTCTAGAGCACAGTGTAGATTAGAAGACATTGAAGATAAATACATTTTAGACAGCAAAGAGAGGAGATGTAATGGTGAAGCAAAATCAAACAGAAATAATGCTGAAGGTGAAGGAGGGAAGACTATCCTTTATTGAGTACTCAGTGTGTGCCAGATTTTTATTGTATACTTTCTTAGACATATCCTTAATTAAGCAAGCATCATTCATAGGGTATTGCTATCCCTAGTTAACAGTCAAGAAATGATGGAGTAGAAAGTCTTATTAAAGATAGACTATCTCAGAGGTGATAGTCTCTTTCTGGGAAACAGAAGACAAGGTCATCTGTTCTAAAAAGCATTAGTACTCAGGTTTTGGAAATGGTAGAGCTCCTCTGTTGAATGGAGAAGCTAGTTCATAGCAGATAAAATAGGAAAGAAATAATCCTAATATATAGTAATTATTTTGTAATTACAAAAAATCTAGAATGACTTCATTTTTTAAATTAACTTCAGCAATCAGTGTATCCCCTTTATACGGATAAGGATCCAATGTATGCTTTAGTGACAACAGCCTTAGTTTAGTTCAAACTGATGTTATCGCCATCAGTCCTTTATAATGTTTAATTTTAACTCCAGTAAAGGCATCTCTGTAAGGCAGTTGTACTAAAATAGTATCCCATGTACTATTTCACAAGTATTTTCCCATGTGAAAACTCCATGCTGGGATCACTATCAAATGACTAATTTAAAGCTAATTATTTCAGCATTAATTTAGATAATGGGCCACAACAAATGGAAAAAGAATACTTTGATATTTCACCGGTTTCCTACTGCCCCAAATCAGATACAAGAAAATATTTCTGCTGTTACTTTTTTTATACATTAAAACATACCCTAAAATAACCCCAAAATGTTGTCATATTTATAAATTATATTCTAGCTGATAAGAGAATGGAATAAATAAATAAAAGTTTTAAGACTAAGTTTATTAAGTCAAATTCAATTTTGTAACTTTTTTTGGTGTGGAAAAAATAGCTAATATATAATGCTTGACCACATGGTCTTGCAGTCCTTTTGCTAATTACCTATAAACCACTGACCAGGTTTTACAGCAGCTACTTCTTACTAACCATATTGTTTCCCTAAAAATGTATTCCTCTTTTCACACATTTTTGTTTTAACTATTGTCAAGAACATTTATATTTTTTAATAGCATATATGGCAGATGACTGGATATACAACATGACATATACGTATTTAAAGGAATGATGCTTCACATTTAAATTAATGTTAATTGCTTGATAAAGTTTCAGCAGACCAAAACATTGCAAGTTTTATTTTAGTCAACATTTAAAAATTCTTCATTAAAACCTGGCAGCCTCAAGCACAAAATGTGGCAGACAGACATTAAAATGTTGTAATAACTGTTTCTAATACAGAAAGCAATTAGCTCTTAAAAAAAAAAAAAAAAAAGACCTATTTCATATAAGCCATATCTAATTTGGGACATCTGCTTTAAACAATGATAGAATTAAATTTGAAATCTGTCATATAATAAATCTAGAATTATAATTAATTTTTAAAGTACAAGCAGTTGGATAGCATAGCAGAGGAAATGATATGATATTAAAACTTTAAAAGTATTTAAACCCTAATAAAATCTTGACTTCTAGCCCTCCCAGGAATTTTTATATGTTCCATTCTTTGTTCAACTGGATAAACTCTATGGCCCAGTATAAATTCCTACTGGACCAGAATTATGTCTGATTCTGCATCAACCATCCACACAGGTCTGCAGGTATTCGTTGAAATATAACGTCCATACCTTTGAACTCCAGTAAGTGTCTTACTTGTACAGTAAACACATTGATTTGTTATCACTTTAAATCATATAGCAATAGCACATAAAAATAATTTAAGGATTACTGAATATACAAATAATTAGTAGGTATCCAAAAAGCCTTTTTAACTAAAACAACTGTAAATTCTTCCCTAAGCTTTCATTGTCCTGCCAACCTAAGAAGTTTTCTTCTTATTAATACTGCACAGATCTTTAGAAAAACTAATATCAATTACTTTGATTTCCCAGGCTGCCCAAACTGCTAATAGAACTTAGTAACTAAAGCTATTTTAAAATGATCCTAAATCTGAGCATCTTCCCACTTAGCCTGATAAGAAGCAGCCATCAATATTAACATCAATCGCTGACAATTCAGTATACATTTGATGTGGTAGAGGTGATCATTATCTAAAATCTCTTTCCTAAAATATCATTATTATCTGGGGAAAAACATGTAATGGGGAATTAAGATATTTCTATTTCCAATAACTGATTCTACCATGAATCTTGTATAAAGCCTTCACATTCAGAGGCAAAGATCTCTTTATTGTAATATTCCATCTCACACTAAATGGCCTTGAATTGTGCCAGTATTTTAAAAGGCCACTTTGTTCATTCCCTCCCTTTCACCACAAATGCAATAAGGTATCAATACATTGTGCACTGTCTTATAAATGTGTTTGGAGGCAGGTCCCCAAACTGATGATAGGTATCCAGAATAAAATACTATTCAGAACTGCTAACTTGTAAAGCAAAAAAAAAAAAAAATCAATAGGAATCAACAGAAGTTTTATAGAACCACTTGGCCACATTTTAAAGACTTTGGTCAAACTGACTAATATAACCAGGAAATTATAGATATTGATTCTTAAGTCCTTTGGTAGAATTCTTATCATTTGCCAAAACTTCATTCAAGTATGACAGGCCACAAGACTTTGCAGCCACCAAGTGATAGTCTGAAAACTTCTATGGTATTTGAAGGGCACGGTGATCTACTTTCTAGAGAAAAACAAAAGCTTTAGAGCAGAGTCATCTGGTTTGTCAGAGCAAGCTTCATGTCAGGTCACCTACTTCTGTCCTTATAAAGTTCTAGCCTGCTGTATTAAGAAGTCTGTAAATGGCAACGCACTCCAGTATTCTTGCCTGGAAAATCCCATGGACAGAGGAACCTGGTAGGCTATAGTCCATGGGGTTGCAAAGAGTCGGACACGACTGAGCGACATTTACTACTTTACTACTAAGTTTAATGGACTGCTTCCAAATCCTGAAAGGAGTATGTCAAGGCTTTAAATTGTCACCTGCTTATTTAACTTATATGTAGAGTACATTATGCGAAATGCTGGACTGAATGACTCACAAGCTAGAATCAAGATTGCCAGGAGAAATATCAACAACCTCAGACATGCAGATGATACCACTCTAATGGCAGAAAGCTAAGAGGAACTAAAGAGCCTCTTGATGAGAGTGAAAGAGGAGAGTGAAAAAACTGGCTTAAAACTCAACATTCAAAAAACAAAGATCATGACATACAGTCCCATCACTTCATGGCAAATAGACAGGGAAACAATGAAAACAGTGACAGACTTTATTTTGGGCTGCTCCAAAAATCACCACAGATGGTGACTGCCGCCATGAAATTAAAAGACGCTTGTTCCTTGGAAGAAAAGTTATGACAAACCTAGACAGCATATTAAAAAGCAGAGACACTACTTTACCAACAAAGGTCCATATAGTCAATGCTATGGTTTTTCCATTAGTCATGTATGGATGTGAGAACTGGACTGTAAAGAAGGGTGAGCACAGAACTGATGCTTTTGAACTGCGGTGTTAAAGAAGACTCTTGAGAGTCCCTTGGAGAGCAAGGAGATCAAACCAGTCAATCCTAAAGAAAATCAATCCTGAATATTCATTGGAGGGACTAGTGTTGAAGCTGAAGCTCTAATACTTTGGCCACCTGATGCAAAGAGCCAAGTCATTGGAAAAGACCCCAATGTTGGGAAAGACTGAGGGCAATAGGAGAAAGGGGCGGCACAGGATGAGATGGTTAGACAGCATCACTGACTCAGTGGACCTAAGTTTAAGCAAACTCTGGGAGATAGTGAAGGACAGAGAAGCCTGGTGTGCTGCACTCCATGGGGTCAAAAAGAGTTGTTCACAACTTAGCAACTGAACAACAAATAAGTTAAATGCCAAAATTAAATTACAACTGTCAACAATCACTGAGAGATGGAAGCCCAACTGTCCTTATACTATAGTAACCAGCTCATCCAACAGGAAGCTTCAGTGTTAACCCCGTGACCTGCCTGGGGTTGGGGGGGTAGGGGCTTTTAAAAGGATACTGTAAGAAATGATTTTGTGTAACTATAATAAGAAAGAGAAATATGGAAATAAGACAGATGCAAAAATTGAAATGATAGACAAAACTATGACTGAAACAAAAATTCATTTTGTTCATAATAATATAAAAAATACAAGAAACTACTCTAATAAAATAGTCTAATGTAACAAATGTTTTAGAAAAGGCAGAGGAAGCAAAGATCAAATTGCCAACATCCGCTGGATCATCAAAAAAGCAAGAGAGTTCCAGAAACATCTATTTCTGCTTTATTGACTATGCCAAAGCCTTTGACTGTGTGGATCACAAGAAACTGTGGAAAATTCTGAAAGAGATGGGAATACCAGACCACCTGACCTGCCTCTTGAGAAACCTGTATGCAGGTCAGGAAGCAACACTTAGAACTGGACATGGAACAACAGACTGGCTCCAAAGAGGAAAAGGAGTACGTCAAGGCTGTATATTGTCACCCTGCTTGTTTAACTTCTATGCAGAGTACATCATGAGAAATGCCGGGCTGGAAGAAGCACAAGCTGGAATCAAGACTGCTGGGAGAAATATCAATAACCTCAGATATGCACCACCCTTATGGCAGAAAGTGAAGAGGAACTAAAAAGCCTCTTGATGAAAGTGCAAGAGGAGAGTGAAAAAGTTGGCTTAAAGCGCAACATTCAGGAAACTAAAGATCATGGCATCTGGCCCCATCAATTCATGGCAAATAGATGGGGAAACAGTGGAAACAGTGACTGACTTTATTTTGCGGTGCCCCAAAATCACTGCAGATGGTGATTGCAGCCATGAAATTAAAAGATCCTTACTCCTTGGAAGGAAGGTTATGACCAACCTAGCTAGCATATTAAAAAGCAGAGACATTACTTTGCTAACAAAGGTCCATCTAGTCAAGGCTATGGTTTTTCCAGTGGTCACATATGGATGTGAGAGTTGGATGGTGAAGAGAGCTGAGTGCCGAAGAACTAATGCTTTTGAACTGTGGTGCTGGAGAAGACTCTTGAGAGTCCCATGGACTACAAGGAGATCCAACCAGTCCACCCTAAAGGAGATCAGTCCTGGGTGTTCATTGGAAGGACTGATGCTGAAGCTGAAACTCCAATACTTTGGCCACCTCATGCGAAGAGCTGACTCATTGGAAAATACCCTAATACTGGGAAGCATTAGGGGCAGGAGGAGAAGGGGACAAGAGATGATGAGATGGCTAGATGGCATCACTGACTCAATGGACATGGGTTTGGGTAAACTCCACGAGTTGGTGATGGATAGGGTGGCCTGGCGTGCTGTGATTCATGGGGTCGCAAAGAGTCGGACACGACTGAGAGACTAAAATGAACTGAACTGAACTGAATGTAATAAAAAAATAATCAAGCTAACTTCTTCATAATAGAACATATTTTATAGAAATTTTTCTGGAAAACATATGCAAAATTAACATTCAAAGGATTTGGTAGGTGCAATCCTACGTGAGAAGGATTTTTTTATTTAAAATATTAGTAGTATTAACTTTCAATACTTAAGTTATATGTTATGTGTGTATTAACTTTGAATGTATCTTTATATCCATCTCTCAGCATTTCACTGCTATTCCTTATGGCAACCCAGGTAAGTACTACAATGGTATCTCACGGTTTGAAATCAGACTAACTAAACCCTTAAGCAGGAGCTTCTCTGGTGGTTCAGTCAGTAAAGAGTCCTCCTGCAATGAAGGAAACCCTGGTTTGTTCCCCAGGTTGGGAAAAGCCCATGGATAAGGAAATGGCAACTCACTCCAGTATTCTTGCCTGAAAAATGCCATGGCCAGAGGAACCTGGCAGGCTACAGACATGGGGTCACAAGAGTCGGACGTGAGTAGTTACTAAACCTAAACAAGTGAATGGATCCATTTTACTCCTTGGGAAAATAAAGATCACAACTCCTAAGATTCTAGCTTCTAGAGAAGTTCAATTGTTAATAAAACCAGATTTACAGAACTTCATACAATTTGGCTGATTTTTCGCTGCAGATCATATGAATGCATATGGAACTGGAGGCTGCGGATTGCCTGGTTTCTGCTCCCACTCACTGAATGCAGTGTCCGATGAACCCCACTGCTAGTGCCAGCAGCCCTATAAAGCGTCTCTATCCCCCTTGGACCTGGAATGTTCCTGGGATGCAGAATGAAGTGACAGAGGGAAGAAGACCACTGCTGCCAAACTAAACAAGAGAATAAATACGGCAAACCACTTTTCATCATTGCCCCAAATATCCTAAGTAGGAGAGACATATAAACAATGGTTTACTCAACATTAATAGCTTCTAAATAATTAAAAGTGGAAAATGTTCAATGAGAAACTAGATAGTTATAAAGAAAACTCCGTGCATGAAGAAACTGCTACAAGGCATAGAGGCAAGAGAACTAACTAGCATTTAGAAACAGACCACAGAGGAGCCTGAATTTCCTTCAAGTCCTGGAATAGCTGGTGTGCATCCCCGCCTTTACCCTTGGCTCTGGCTCTTCTTTAAGGCTGGAACACCAGGGGTACATCCTGGGGGGCTGAGACCGGGGCCTCTGGAAAGTCTTCTCTCTGCAATTTCTACTTCAGCCTGGATTACTTGCAATTGTAAAGGTACACTCTCAGGACTCTCTCCTTCCAGACCACACGTGTCTTACGGCAAAATTTTATGTCTTATTTAGCTCCTATCGCCACCAATGGCTGACACAAGGACAGTGGCAGACAAATATTTATTCAATTAAATAAATCCTCCTAGATTCCAATTGCCTCATTTGCAATACTGCAGTTTTCTATTCCTTTCAGCTTCTATAATTCTATGATATTTTTAAATTGAAATACGGTACTCTTCCCTTAACTATTTTGCATCTATCAAAGAACAAACCATCTTCTGTAGTTTACCTTGATTTCTCCCTTTCATTGAAGCCAGTCCTGTGTGCTCTCAAGAGCCAAGTTTCACACATAATAGTTAACAGATTAGCCTCAGACATGTTTTTAATATGGGAAAGACACAACCTTGGGTCTTGGGAAGGGTAGTCAACTGCACTCTGAGCCATGTATCCAATTTACAAAATATATAATTCAGTAATAATAATAATTCAATTCCCATCTCCATCACTCTCTTTCTCCCCCTCATACCCTGCCTCCTTCTCTTTCTTGATGTTTGCCCATTCATAAAAATCAAATCAGTGCCTCAGAAGGACTTGATTTTTAGGGTAAAGTCATCAATATGATTATGAATGATGGCTCAAAAGCATCAGACTTGACTTTGCTTGACTGTGCGTGAGACCCTATCTGTTAATGATGCTTTTCTTACCCTACATCTCAAATGTTCTCTAATAGTAGAGCTTTGTCACATTACCTCACCTTGTTATTAAATCTTTATTTAAATAATACTCTTAATTTGCATTGCTCTTCCAAGGAATTTTATTTCTTAATCTGGCTGACAGAGTTTTCAAACTGTCATTATGATTTAAGAGTTTGCTGATTCTCAGTGATAATCACATAAAGTTCAGAGGAAAACAATTTGATGATACTTAATAGTCTCTGATGATTCCACTAACTGTTTTACACCAGTGGATCTGTTACCTAGTACATGTAAGTATCTCAAGCACATGACTAATTTCAGACTTCAGGGATTGGGGACCTGATCCATTTCATATGGTGCGTCTAGCTGAAATTCAGGAAATATGACCTACTCTTCAGGCCTGCTGTACCAATCTCAATTCCTTGTGTTCACTCAGTTAGTAGCAATATCAGCTCTAAATCATAAAGGCATCAGGGATGTTCACAGAAAAATCTGGCTCCCAAACACACAAATAACAAGCTACAAAGTATCCTGGGTACAAGGCATTCCATTAAGAATTAAAATACTTCAGTACTCTTGAGTGCTGTGACTGAAACACAGTGGAAATTATAATAAAAATAAATCATTTGACACTTTCTAAATCTCAGTAACAGTTCCATATTACTTAAATATTCACACAATTTGCTCACAAAAAAGTTAATGTTAAATTACTATAATTTTCATATTCTCCTAATTCTACTATTGGACAATACTTTTTTTCTTTTAAATCTCCTGTGGAAACAAGTCACCAGAAAAAAAAAAATCTCAGCCACATAAATTTATTCGACCAATCTGACATGAAATAAATACTCAACACAAATACATAAGAAGAGCAACAAATCTTTGGCTAAACATGGCTTTGAAATTGTTGCACTCTCTCCCTCTGTTGTGGAGCAATGTAGAAAACCAACCAACAAAGAAGGTTTCAAACCTCTATTTTACCAACAAGGTAACTGTGTTCAAGGGTGATAAAGAGATCATTAAAGCTAACATGCTGCCTTGTTCAAGGCATCTTAAGGGATTTATTGGGCAATCACATGCAGATCCTAATTGTCTCTGCAGCTTCTCAAGAGACCTCGACTATTGTAAACAGTGACATAGGACTCATATAGTGCAAAACATCAATGAGAAGAGAAGACACGAAGAAGCAAAATGTAGATAAGAGACACAGATGGTTAGACTGAGATCCCAGGGTATCAAATCTGCAAATAAACACACATGCACACACACACACACACACACACACTCCAACTGGGGCCAGACATCCCTTAAAACTCAAGAATTCTAACATCCAGAAGAGGCTTCTGGTAAGAACCCCTGAGCAAAGTGGACAGAAGTGAGTGAGAGCTGGACACGCAGGTTTCCCGTCAGCACTAGACCAACTCTGAAGCTTTCACCTCTACTTAGCTTTAATTTGAGTCCCAGAGAAGTTAATTCAATTCACACAGAATCTCTAGCTTGAAATTAGGAAGAAATGAAAAACTACAATTTCATATTTGACTTCTGCATTCTCTCCTTCCCTAGAAACTGCCTATTATTTATAAAATTAAATAGTGAAACAGTACCTTAATTAAAAATGCTAGCAAATCCTTGTAAATTTGGGTCATTTGTTAGGTTAATGAGAAACATGTTTTTTCTTCATCTAGTTTCCTTAAAAGTCACTAACTTATGTCACTTGTTCTTAAATTTACTTCATCGGTATTAATTTTCATGTGTTAATTTCTAATTTGTGCAATATTTTTTCTGCACAAAACTGGATTTTCAGGCCAATGAACACAAAGCCTAAAACTGCTTGAAGAAAGTATCTCTAACTCAGCTCCAAGTGCTACAATATAATCAGTGCAGATGACGTTTCCAGATTCCTTCATAGTCTCTTTCACAGCTTCATTCACGATCAGCTAAAAATAAAACAAATTCTGAATTGCTGAATTGTGAAGTTCCTTCTCAACTTGTAATTTCTTTCAGTACACACTGTATTTCCCTCTGTAAAGAATTCCACATTATTTATTTTCCTTTATGCCTAACAATAAAAGTAAAACAACAATATCCCAAAATGGTTGTTACTACTGTTCAACTCTTTGAGGCACAGAATGAATGAAAAGCTTTCAAACAACTCTTTCATGATTTAATATATAAGTATAGTCGGAGGAGAAGGCAATGGCACCCCACTCCAGTACTCTTGTCTGGAAAATCCCATGGGCAGAGGAGCCTGGTAGGCTGCAGTCCATAGGGTCGCTGAGGGTTGGACACGACTGAGCAACTTCACTTTCACATGCATTGGAGAAGAAAATGGCAACCCATTCCAGTGTTCTTGCCTGGAGAATCCCAGGGATGGGGGGGCCTGGTGGGCTGCCATCTATGGGGTTGCACAGAGTCGGATACAACTGAAGCGACTTAGCAGCAGCAGCAGCATAGACGGATGACACAGTGGTAAACAATCCTCCTGCCAATGCAGGAGACAGGAGATGTAAGAGACTCAGTTTCAGTCCCTGGGTGGAGATGATCTCCTGGCATAGGAAATGGCAACCCACTCCAGTAATCCTGACTGGGAAATCCCATGGACAGAGAAGCCTGGTGGACAATAATCCATGGAGTCACAAGAACTGGACACAACTGAGAGACTGGGAACGCACAAGAACAGATAGGCTAGACCAAAGAAAAGACTGTTTTAGACCAACTGAAGAAAATTTTTATATTAAGGAAACAGGAAAGGCAATAGATTCTCTACATCTATAGACGCCCCACCGTGCACACATTTCTCTCCACACCTCTTTGGTTCTGCCGCTAACTAGGTCAGGTCTGCCCGTCTGCCTCGAGGTCATCTTGCTTCACACCACTATAAACATTCTCAAGGATACAAAGACCTGTCTTGCATTAAATATTCTAAAACAGTGTATTTTATCTTTTCCAAAATCTCATGCTTATCCCAACCTGTTTGTTCCTTAGAATGCTCTACTTGGGGAAATGGTACCACCATTCCCCAGTTGCTCAGGCCTAGTAAAGAACAATTTTTAAAAAGGTAAAACCATGACTTACATGTAAATGTCAAATAAACACGTGCCAAAAATTTTATATACTCAGTAATTAATGAGGAAAACAGAAAGATGTTAAAATCAGTTAAAATGGGCACTTGAAGAGCAAGGTGCTTACAATCAATTTTAAAAAGTAGTGCTAAGACTGCTCTAATAGATACAAAATGAGTTAATGTCCAATGGGGCAATAAATGATACATTTTTAAATCATCTTTTCCACCAGGTAGAAAGTACCTGCATCTTTAGCATATCATAATTTATATATTGACCTCTTCCCCTACAGTTATGAAATAGGTTAGAAAACAGAAAATCAAAGGACAAAGCCTACACTGAACTGAAGAAACGCCCAGTGGCGCCTGCCCACTTCTATTCTTCAGAAGATTTTTCTGATATTCTCACCCCTTGACCATAAATAATCCCCACAGATTGTTCTTGAAGGAGAAAGTCTAGCCTCATTAGGTTTAACCTAATTATTCAGAGATGCAATGCAGCAAGGGTCCTGATCAAAAATATGAGTCTTCCTTAAGTTTGCTCTGCAAATTTAGGGCCTTACAGTACTGAGTAACTATGAAGGACTGAGAATTAACTTCTCCCTGTACTTTTTGTTTAGTGTCTCTTATAGGATTAGATTCTTAAATCCTCAATTATGTTTTTATTGAGTCTAGAAGACCAAGTCCAAGAGACTTTCCCCAACAGATTTCACCTTTGTCTGTGCATCTGGGTGTATTCTTCTCTTCTTGGATTCCAAAATTTTCTCAGCTCTCTGATCTGGCAGGGGACCACACAAGTTATGAGGCTGGCACCATGTAAGCCAGTTTCTACTCCAAGGTTCTTGGGAGGACTCTGCAGGCATTAAACCACATTAGTCTTCATACAGGCTTCCAAGGGAGTACCTCTCTCCAGTAGTGAGCGATTCATACCTGATTCAATAACAATCACTCTCAAAAGTTATATTAGTTGCACAATTGATTTTTCCAACTACATTCTAGTAAAAAGAGGGCAAGATTCTTACGAATCTATTTACCAATAATTAGATTGCCAAGTAACAAACATCAGTAAAATTGTCATTTCTGAATCCTATGGGACAAGTAAAAATCAGATACCATTAAAATACTTCACTTCAGTTTACCACACTAAAGTCTATTACATTGAGACTTGAAGACATCTCCAGAAAGAGAAAGGGCTTCTTCACAGAACCATGAATACACCATTCAAACAGTACCAACAATATGCAAATAAATTTCTCTCATCAGTTCATTCAGTCCTTGGTGATTAAGTTTTACTCCAACAGATATCGTTTCATCTGCCCAGCCTCTGCCCTGGTCTGGTCTGAGCATTTCTAACAGTGCCCGCTTGGAAGCCTGCTCTCAAACTTGGCCACGAAGTGAAGTAGCCCACAGTGCAGTACCGTTCCTCCCATAGATTCTGAGACTCTTCCTTGTTGAAAGTACAAATTCTAACCTACAGCTTATAGCAGAGCCATCAAGCAAGCACTAGAAAGAACAACTGTTTGACAATGAGACTCACTACTGTCGTTAACTTATTATAGTAACCAATAATATCACAATGAACAAGAGTAAAACTAACACTCAGGACAGAACACATAACTGTTTCATAATCATCTCCTCTGCAAGTTAAAAACATACTAGGGACACTGACAAATATCCAGGGCCTTTTCAAAATGTGTACTATCTATAAAATATGTATATAAGTAAATAATATTTTGCTTCTACAATCTTAACCTATTGAAGGTTGACCATCTTTTCATATTTGACAACTTAACCTATGCAACCCACTCCAGTACTCTTGCCTGGAGAATCCCATGGACAGAGGAGCTTGGTGGGCTACAGTCCACGGGGTCGCAAAGAGTTGGACACGACTAAGCGACTTCACTTTCACTTTCAACCTATGCAGCTCTTATGACAGCTTGAGCTAATTAAGAAACAGAACCACCAAACGAACCTCATATTTTCCTCCTATCTTTCTACTTATAAAATGAAAGAACAGTCTTTGTGATTGTCCAGATGTCCTCTGGAAAAATGCAAAGACAGTTTTCAGCATAAAAGAAAAAAAAATTTTTTTTTCTAGATTTCACACCAAATCTAAGGAAGGCAAAATCAAGAACTGACAAAAAAGATTTTCTTATTAATTAAGATAGAAGCATGGGAGCATGAGAAACAATACTTAGTTATTTATTTATCAAGATTAAAAAAAAGACGGCACAGGAGTATATGGAAACTTTGGTTCTTCACAAGTGAGGAGTCACTGGTCATCAATCTTTGCTGTTGTTTGCATGAGTTTGTTTTATTTTCTCTTTGTAAAAACAATCAAAGACATGATGAGGTCAACACAAAGCTGAGAAAATTATTCTTGAGATACAAAATCCCTAACACACGGGCAAATTACTCAGCAGGTAAAGAAGAACCTTTTACCATTCTTAGTTAATCTAACACCAATTTATCATTTTAAGAGAGTGAGTTAATTTACGTATTTGTGCAATGCTTGGTGGTAAAGTTTTTATGGGATACTTCCATTTCCTTATTCTCGCTTGTAAATAATCCTATCAAAACTAAGCAAATTTTACTAAAAATTAATACATTTCATTATTGCTTATCAGATTCAGATACTGCACAGCAAGGCAGGGAGAATCCCTTTCCCCCAGTCAGTCACTCTAGCTGGCATACTCCTTCACCCACCCTCCTATGCTGGAGTTAACTGGTCCTTTAGGGAAACACTGCTCTCATTTTTCTCTTGATAAGCCAAAGAACCCATACAGTTGGGTTCCTTTGCCATTATTGCTTCTACTGATAATAATTATTAGTTTTGACTTTTAGCAAATTTAATAACTTCTATTTCATAGAGAAGGATGGTAGGTAGTGAGACCGCCTGTCACACACAGCATTTTACCAGATCAGCAAAGCTCACAGACATATATCAGTTTTCTGTAGCAACATTCTTCTCTTTTATACCTTCCAAAAGTGGCAAAAAGGAACACACTTGTTTATTTTTATTCATAAATTAAGAGTCAAAATTTTTTTAAATTTAAATATCTTTAGCATTAATTGTTTTAGTATCCTATTTTACCAACTGAATATAACCAACTGATATACCCAACAGAATGCAGAGTGTCAGAGAATAGCAAGGAGAGATAAGAAGGCCTTCTTCAACTAACAATGCAAAGAAATAGAGGAAAACAACAGAATGGGAAAGACCAGAGATCTCTTCAAGAAAACTGGAAATATCAAGGGAACATTTCATGCAAGAATGGGCATGATAAAGGACAGAAAAGTAAGGACCTAACAGAGGCAGAAGAGATAAAGAGGAGGCAAGAATACACTGAAGAACTATACAAAAAAGGTCTTAATGACTCAGATAATTACAATGGTATGCTCACTCACCTAGTGCCAGACATCCTGGAGTGTGAAGTCAAATGGGCCTTAGGAAATATTAGTATGAACAAAGCTAGTATAGGTGATGAAATTCCAGCTGAGCTATTTCAAATCCCAAAAGATGATACTGTTAAAAAACACCACACTCAACATGTCAGCAAATTTGGAAAATCCAGCAGTGGCCACAGGACTGGAAAAGGTCGGTTTTCATTCCAATCCCAAAGAAGAGCAATACCAAAGATGTTCAAACTACCTCACAGCTGAACTCATTTCACATGCTAGCAAGGTTATACTCAAAATCCTTCAAGCTAGACTTCAGTAGTACATGAACCAAAAACTTTCAGATGTACAAGCTGGATTTAGAAAAGGCAGAGGAACCAAAGATCAAATTGGTTCCAACATTGGAAAGCCAACATTCATTGGATCATATTACAATATACATGTCATCATGCTGGAACTGCTTTCTTGTTTACTACTCTGCTGCCCACTATTCCACTGCATACTGACAGTTATTCTAATACTATGGCTGTCTGTGGTCCTTTTTACCCCCCTAATTGTTATGATTCTTACTACAAATCACATGAATTATCAAGGAAAGGAGGAAGGAAGGGAGGGAAGGGGAGGATGAAGAGAGGAAAGGAAAGAAGGAACAAAAAAAGAAATAAAACACAAGTCGTTATTATCTCATGCATGGAAAAGGCTGGAGGAGGAAGCACCTAACTGGAAATCCAAAAGATGAAATCTCCAATGCCATAATTGACTTCATACTTGTTTTTGTTTTTGTTTTTTGCCTTTTGGCTGCACGGTTGCAGCACGCAGCACCTTCGTTCCCTGACCAGGAAATGAATGCATAGCCGCTGTGTTGCAAGCATAGATTCTTAACCACTGGACCAACAGGGAACTCCCTATAACTGATTTCTGTGCATCTCCAAATAGTCAGCTCAGTTATGCACCTGAGCACCCTACCTGCCTTACAGAAGACAGCTGAGAGCAACAGTAAAAAAGATCTATTACAGCTCTTTCTTTTTTAGTGTTCTCTTTTACAGAATAAAAAAGAGACTGAGTCAGGTGTTCTTCAATTATTTCCTTGATACCTAGAATTTTTTTGATGTCATAGTTGTTGTCTTTTGGAAACTAAACTGTGATTGATTTTTTTAAAAAGCATTCATAATAAAGGAGTAAGTAACCAGTCAGATATAATTAAGAGATTACATCAATCTCACTCCTAAGTGTCTCATCAAAAGATTCTCACACACATACACAAAAGAACCAGTCTGGTTATTTCCAGAACAATTGTTCATAAACTTTCTAAAGCAGATCCCAGTATTCCTAGGCAAAATGAAGATACCAAATAGGTGAAATAAATAAGTTTCTAAAAAGTAAAGAGCTACAAGAAAAAAAACAGTCAAGAACAGAAAGTACACAAGTAAAACAAAACTGATTAGGAACCTAAAGTAGTAGAGAACGTTAGAAAATACAAAGTCAAACTGATTCCCCTACCCCTCTGGACAGCATCTTCAAGGGTTAACACTATTAGCAATTTCTTGTCATTCTTTCTGGAATAATTTTTATACATTCATCCAAATATATTTATCTCAAAGGTAGTATTTTGCTAACTAAATTTATGAAAATAAACCAAGGAGAATATAGAGTCCGTTTTTTGAGCAAAAGCTTATTATGGAGTCAAATGTCACAGAGGACAATTGCAGACTCAAGAAATTCTAACATTCATTTTAGTCAGGTAGTTTAATTTGATTACTTAATATTACAAATCTGTATTCAAACACATGAGCAGCTAGGCTATTAATATAAATTGGTTTTAGCAGCCTGTCTTAAAAATCTCAAATACAGAAATCTGAATGAGATGTAATAAGTTTGGTTTCAAAGTTGAATTACTAATAATATACAGAAGTTGGCTGAATTCTTTACTTGTGAATATAGCTCAAACAAACAAAAACATTCGGACCTGGGGGGGGAGGGAAAGATGGTGGAGGAATAGGACGGGAAGATCACTTTCTCCCTCACAAATTCCTCAAAAGAACATTTCAACCCCGAGCAAACTCCACAAAACAACTTCTGTAGGCTGGCAGAGGACATCAGGCAACCAGAAAAGCAGACCATTGTCTTCAAAAACAGATTTTTAATCTTTGCTCTTGGGTTTTTGTTGTCAATTTTGTACATTTAAAAACCCAAACTTCACTACCCAAGTTTACCTGAGAGCGAGATTACTGGCTTGACCACTCTCTCCTCCTCTGGACTCTCCTTTTTCTCCACCAGGTGGCCTCTGTCTCTTTTCTCCCCATCTCTTCTCTATCCAACTCTGTGAATCTCTGTGTGTTCCAGATGGTAGAGAACACCTAAGGAACTGGTTACTGGCAGGATTTGTCTCTCTCCTACTCATTCCTCTCTCTTATCCTCCTGGTCACCTCTGTCTACTTCCTCCCTCTCCTCTTCCCCGTATAACTCTGTAAATACCTCTGAGCGGTCCAGACTATAGAGCGCACATAAGGAAGTGACTACTGGCTAGCTTGCTCTCTCCTCGCTTGATCTCACCGCATCTCATTCCAGTTACCTCTAACTACCCCCTCCATCTTCTCTTCTCCTTGTAACTCAGTGAACCTCGCTGAGTGTCCCTCAATGTGGAGAAACTTTTCATCTTTAACCTAGATGTTTTATCATCGGTGCTGTATAGACGGAGAAGTCTAGAGGCTACTGTAAAAATAAAACTGAAAACCAGAAGCAGGAAGCTTAAATCCAAAGCCTGAAAACATTAGAGAACTCTTGAATTCAGGGAACATTAAGCAGTAGGAGCTCATCAAATGCCTTCATACCTACACCAAAACCAAGCTCCACCCAAGGGCCAACAAGTTCCAAAACAAGACATACCACGCAAATTCTCCAGCAACACAGGAACACTCCCCTGAGCCTCAATATACAGGCAGCTCAAAATTATCCCAAAACCTTTGATGTCTCATAACCCATTACGGGTCACTCCACTGCACTCGAGAGAGAAGAAACCCAGCTCCACCCACCAAAACTCCAACACAAGCCTCCCTAACCAGGAAACCTTGACAAGCCACTGTTAGAACCCCACCCAAAGTAAGGAAGCTCCATAATAAAGAGAACTCCACAAATTACCAGAATATAAAAAGTCCACCCCAAACGCAGCAATATAACCAAGATGAAGAGACAGAGGAATACTCAGCAGGTAAAGGAACAGGAGAGTTGCCCGCCAAACCAAACAAAAGAGGAAGAAGTAGGGAATCTACCGGAGAAGGAATTCCGAATATTGATAGTGAAAATGATCCAAAATCTTGAAATCAAAATGGAAACACAGATAAATAGCCTAGAGACAAGGATTGAGAAGATGCAAGAAAGGTTTAACAAGGACCTAGAAGAAATAAAAAAGAGTCAAAATATAATGAATAACGCAATAAATGAGATCAGAAACACTCTGGAGGCAACAAATAGTATGAGGCAGAAGATAGGATTAGTGAAATAGAAGATAGAATGGTAGAAATAAATGAATCAGAAAGGAAACAAGAAAAACGAATTAAAAGAAATGAGGACAATCTCAGACCTCCAGGACAATATGAAACGCTCCAACATTCGAATTATAGGAGTCCCAGAAGAAGAAGACAGAAAGAAAGATCATGAGAAAATCCTTGAGGAGATAATAGTTGAAAACTTCCCTAAAATGGGGAAGGAAATAATCACCCAAGTCCAAGAAACACAGAGAGTTCCAAATAGGATAAACCCAAGGCGAAACACCCCAAGACACATATTAATCAAATTAACAAAGATCAAACACAAAGAACAAATATTAAAAGCAGCAAGGGAAAAACAACAAATAACACACAAGGGGATTCCCATAAGGATAACTGCAGATCTTTCAATAGAAACTCTTCAGGCCAGGAGGGAATGGAAAGACATACTTAAAGTGATGAAAGACAATAACCTACAGCCCAGATTACTGTACCCAGCAAGGATCTCATTCAAATACGAAGGAGAAATCAAAAGCTTTACAGACAAGCAAAAGCTGAGAGAATTCAGCACCACCAAACCAGCTCTCCAGCAAATTCTAAAGGATATCCTATAGACAGGAAACACGAAAAGGGTGTATAAACCCGAACCCAAAACAATAAAGTAAATGGTAACGGGATCATACTTATCAATAATTACCTTAAACGTAAATGGGTTGAACGCCCCAACCAAAAGACAAAGACTGGCCGAATGGATACAAAAACAAGACCCCTCTATATGCTGCTTACAAGAGACCCACCTCAAAACAAGGGACACATACAGACTGAAAGTGAAGGGCTGGGAAAAGATATACCACGCAAATAGAGACCAAAAGAAAGCAGGAGTGGCAATACTCATATCTGATAAAATAGACTTTAAAACAAAGGCTGTGAAAAGAGACAAAGGCCACTACATAATGATCAAAGAAACAATCCAAGAAGAAGATATAACAATTATAAATATATATGCACCCAATACAGGAGCACCGCAATATGTAAGACAAATGCTAACAAGTATGAAAGGGGAAATCAACAATAACACAATAATAGTGGGAGACTTTAATACCCCACTCACACCTATGGACAGATCAACTAAACGGAAAATTAACAAAGAAACGCAAACTTTAAATGATACATTAGATCAGTTAGACCTAATTGATATCTATAGGACATTTCACCCCAAAACAATGAATTTCACCTTTTCTCAAGTGCTCATGGAACCTTCTCCAGGATAGATCACATCCTGGGCCATAAATCTAAACTTGATAAATTCAAAAAAATCGAAATCATTCCAAGCATCTTTTCTGACCATAATGCATTAAGATTAGATCTCAATTACAGGAGAAAAACTATTAAAAATTCCAACATATGGAGGTTGAACAACACACTTCTGAATAACCAACAAATCACAGAAGGAATCAAAAAAGAAATCAAAATATGCATAGAAACTAATGAAAATGAAAACACAACAACCCAAAACCTGTGGGACACTATTAAAGCAGTGCTAAGAGGAAAGTTCATAGCAATACAGGCATACCTCAAGAAACAAGAAAAAGTCAAATAAACAACCTAACTCTACAACTAAAGCAACTAGAAAAGGAAGAGTTGGAGAACCCCAGAGTTAGTAGAAGGAAAGAAATCTTAAAAATTAGGGCAGAAATAAATGCAAAAGAAACAAAAGAGACCATAGCAAAAATCAACAAAGCCAAAAGCTGGTTCTTTGAAAGGATAAATAAAATTGACAAACCATTAGCCAGACTCATCAAGAAGCAAAGAGAGAAAAATCAAATCAATAAAATTAGAAATGAAAATGGAGAGATCACAACGGACAACACAGAAATACAATGGATCATAAGAGACTACTATCAGCAGTTGTATGCCAATAAAATGGACAACGTGGAAGAAATGGACAAATTCTTAGAAAAGTACAATTTTCCAAAACTGAACCAGGAAGAAATAGAAAATCTTAACAGACCCATCACAAGCACGGAAATTGAAACTGTAATCAGAAATCTTCCAGCAAACAAAAGCCCAGGTCCAGACGGCTTCACAGCTGAATTCTACCAAAAATTTCGAGAAGAGCTAACACCTATCCTCCTCAAACTCTTCCAGAAATTGCAGAGGAAGGTAAACTTCCAAACTCATTCTATGAGGCCACCATTACCCTAATACCAAAACCTGACAAAGATGTCACAAAAAAAGAAAACTACAGGCCAATATCACTGATGAACATAGATGCAAAAATCCTCAACAAAATTCTAGCAATCAGAATCCAACAACACATTAAAAAGATCATACACCATGACCAAGTGGGCTTTATCCCAGGGATGCAAGGATTCTTCAATATCCGCAAATCAATCAATGTAATTCACCACATTAACAAATTGAAAAATAAAAACCATATGATTATCTCAATAGATGCAGAGAAGGCCTTTGACAAAATTCAACATCCATTTATGATAAAAACTCTCCAGAAAGCAGGAATAGAAGGAACATACCTCAACATAATAAAAGCTATCTATGACAAACCCACAGCAAACATTATCCTCAATGGTGAAAAATTGAAAGCATTTCCCTAAAGTCAGGAACAAGACAAGGGTGTCCACTTTCACCGCTACTATTCAACATAGTTCTGGAAGTTTTGGCCACAGCAATCAGAGCAGAAAAAGAAATAAAAGGAATCCAAATTGGAAAAGAAGACGTAAAACTCTCACTGTTTGCAGATGACATGATCCTCTACATGGAAAACCCTAAAGACTCCACCAGAAAATTACTAGAGCTAATCAATGAATATAGTACAGTTGCAGGATATAAAATCAACACACAGAAATCCCTTGCATTCCTATACACGAATAATGAGAAAGTAGAAAAAGAAATTAAGGAAACAATTCCATTCACCATTGCAATGAAAAGAATAAAATACTTAGGAATATATCTACCTAAAGAAACTAAAGACCTATATATAGAAAACTATAAAACACTGATGAAAGAAATCAAAGAGGACACTAATAGATGGAGAAATATACCATGTTCATGGATTGGAAGAATCAATATAATGAAAATGAGTATACTACCCAAAGCAATTTACAAATTCAATGCAATCCCTATCAAGCTACCAGCCACATTTTTCACAGAACTAGAACAAATAATTTCAAGATTTGTATGGAAATACAAAAAACCTCGAATAGCCAAAGCAATCTTGAGAAAGAAGAATGGAACTGGAGTAATCAACTTGCCTGACTTCAGGCTCTACTACAAAGCCACAGTCATCAAGACAGTATGGTACTGGCACAAAGACAGAAATATAGATCAATGGAACAAAATAGAAAGTCCAGAGATAAATCCACACACATATGGACACCTTATCTTTGACAAAGGAGGCAAGAATATACAATGGAGTAAAGACAATCTCTTTAACAAGTGGTGCTGGGAAAACTGGTCAACCACTTGTAAAAGAATGAATCTAGATCACTTCCTAACACCGCACACAAAAATAAACTCAAAATGGATTAAAGATCTAAATGTAAGATCAGAAACTATAAAACTCCTAGAGAAGAACATAGGCAAAACACTCTCAGACATAAATCACAGCAGGATCCTCTATGATCCACCTCCCAGAATTCTGGAAATAAAAGCAAAAATAAACAAATGGGATCTAATTAAAATTAAAAGCTTCTGCACAACAAAGGAAAATATAAGCAAGGTGAAAAGACAGCCTTCTAAATGGGAGAAAATAATAGCAAATGAAGCAACTGACAAACAAGTAATCTCAAAAATATACAAGCAACTTATGCAGCTCAACTCCAGAAAAATAAACGACCCAATCAAAAAATGGGCCAAAGAACTAAATAGACATTTCTCCAAAGAAGACATATGGATGGCTAACAAACACATGAAAAGATGCTCAACATCACTCATTATTAGAGAAATGCAAATCAAAACCACAATGAGGTACCACTTCACACCAGTCAGAATGGCTGCGATCCAAAAATCTGCAAGCAATAAATGCTGGAGAGGGTGTGGAGAAAAGGGAACCCTCCTACACTGTTGGTGGGAATGCAAACTAGTACAGCCACTACGGAGAACAGTGTGGAGATTCCTTAAAAAATTGCAAATAGAACTACCTTATGACCCAGCAATCCCACTGCTGGGCATACACACCGAGGAAACCAGAATGGAAAGAGACACATGTACCCCAATGTTCATCACAGCACTGTTTATAATAGCCAGGACATGGAAACAACCTAGATGTCCATCAGCAGATGAATGGATAAGAAAGCTGTGGTACATATACACAATGGAGTATTACTCAGCCTTAAAAAAGAATTCATTTGAATCAGTTCTGATGAGATGGATGAAACTGGAGCCGATTATACAGAGTGAAGTAAGCCAGAAGGAAAAACACCAATACAGTATACTAACACATATATATGGAATTTAGGGAGATGGCAATGACGACCCTGTATGCAAGACAGGGAAAGAGACACAGATGTGTATAATGGACTTTTGGACTCAGAGGGAGAGGAAGAGGGTGGGATGATTTGGGAGAATGACATTCTAACAAGTATACTATCATGTAAGAATTGAATCGCCAGTCTATGTCTGACGCAGGATGCAGCATGCTTGGGGCTGGTGCATGGGGATGACCCAGAGAGATGTTATGGGGAGGGGAGGTGGGAGGGGGGTTCATGTTTGGGAACGCATGTAAGAATTAAAGATTTTAAAATTTAAAAAATAAAAAACTAATAAAAAAATAAATAAAAAATAAAAATAATTAAAAAAAAAAAAAACATTTGGACCTTTGAGCAAGCATTCAGCTAACATTTCACTTTCACTTTTTGTTGTACAGCTCACTAAGGTGTGCCAGAGGTCAGCAGGCCTTCTTGCTGCTCACCTAGGAAATAGAAAACTTGCTTCTATGCTCAGTGTAACCACAATCTCACAATTTTCAATAATACCTTTGATTACTTTTCTTGCCTATGTCTCCTTCTCATCCATTTCATCACTCCGCTGTTGTAACAAACAGCATGGAGAAATGCTTTCAGTTCCTGTTATAGAACACCTTGTTAGAGTTCCCAGTTCTAGGGATGAGAGTCAGCCCTCTGCTACCCTTGCGACTCAGCTGGTAAAGAATCCCCCTGCAACACGGGAGACCTGGGTTTGATCCCTGGGTTGGAAAGACCCCCTGGAGAAGGGAAAGGCTGCCCACTCCAGTACTCTGGCCTGGAGAATTTCATGGACTGTGTAGTCCATGGGGTTGCAAAGAATCGGACACAACTGAGCGACTTTCACTTTCTGCGACTGTAGTACGAAATAACTGTCTATGGAGCAAACTGTGTTGATCACTAAAACGTATCCCAAATATTCCCCTATATACCCCCTCCTCAACTATTCTCAGAAAGGTCACAGCATGTCTACCCTAAAATTAAGAACTATTCGAGGCTACAAGTAAGGAGACTAGGGATAGAAAATGACAGCACTGTAACTCAAGACTAGAACATCAGACATCACGTGTGTCTACTTCGCAAGGTCAAGACAGCTTTCTCCTAAAAGCTTCAGAATGCTCTGTCTAAAGAACATACTTTACACCGCATTTTCATAACATATATTCTGTGCCCTGAGATTTTACATTATGCTACATGAGATTCCAACAGTCAGTCTCCCTGTATTTACAAGAATTCTTTCATTATGCAACTCTTCTGAGGAAATTAAAGTCTTGGTTATCTTTTACTCTAAAAAATCACATTAATACTGTGTGAGGAAGCTCCTTTTTACCAATAAGCACTTATCTCTTGGCTTGGCTCACAATGTAGATATGAGTATGTACAAACATACTGTAGCTAACTTTTATCTGTTGACTTGGCTAGGCAGTGATGGCCAGTTGTTTGATCAAACATTCATTTAGATGCAGCTGTGAAGATGACTTTGTAGTTGTGATTAACGTCTGCAATCAGCTGACTTTAAGTAACTATCCTCCATAATGTAGATGGACTTCCTACAGTCAGTTAAAGAGCAAAAAACCTGAGATTTCCTGGGAAAGGAATTCTGCCTTAATTCTGTCACATAAAATTCCTGCCTGAGTTTCCAGCCTGCTGGGCTCCCCTAAAAATGTCAGACTTGCCAAGCCTCGTAGCCATGTGAGCCAATTCTTTAAAATAAATCTTATTACTTGCTCTCTTATTATGTCTATCTAACCTTGGTTCTGTTTCTCTGGAACCCCGACTGATACACATATCAAATCTCTGTCAACACAATATTCAACACATACTTATTGAGGGCATTTATGTGTCAGATATTGTTCTAGGTGGGATTCCCAGGTGGCTCAGTGGTAAAGAATCTGCCTGCCAAAGCGGGAGACCTGGGTTTGACCTCTGGGTCGAGGAAGATCCCCTGGAGAAGGAAATGCCAACTTACTCCAGTATTCTTGCCTGGGAAATCCCATGGACAGAGAAGCCTGGCAGGCTGCAGCCTATAGTGTCACAAGAGTTGGGCATGACTTAGTGACCAAAGAACAACTCTTCTAGGGGATGGTGATACAATAACAGAACTGACAGAGGTCTCTATGTCCACAGAGCTCACGCTTTAATTGTACTGAGATGAGAAGTTAAATTTTTAAGTAAAGTGACCATGTGGTTTATCGCACAATCCAGGACACTTTAAGGGTGAAAGGGGGCATGAGTAATAATTATGCCAGGACAGCATGCCTAAACCATAAATATTCTGGACAACTCAGCCTGATACAGACCTCCCTAGCCTCTGGTCAACTTTGGGCCCATCTGCCCCAAAGGACAATGCATTTGGTTAAGTACAGAGAGCCAAAGAAGTATATAACTAATCAAGGTTGAGTCATAGACCTACAAGGATCTCAGATTCATGGTGCCAGTGGGTTCATATTCCAGTTATGCCTAGATCAATTACATATTATACAAAGCATTCAACTTTCATGAGTCTTAATCATGCCATTTAGAAATCTATATATTAATGAGAACTAAGGAGAATCTATAAATCACGTATGAAAGGAGTTGTGACATGACAGACATCCAGTAAAGAGCATATAAAAACAGATCAGATCGGCAGTCTTCCCGGTGGTCCAGTGGTTAATAGTCCGCCTTGCAATGTGAGGGAAGCCAGCTCGATCCCCAGTCTGGGAGGGTCCCACCTGTCGCGAAGCAGCTAAGCCCGAGTGCCACAACAACTGAGTCTGAGCTCTGGAGCCACCAAGGCTCAACTACTGAAGCCCGCATGCCCTAGATAGAGCCTGTGCCCCACAAAGGAAGCCACGGCAGCGAGAAGCCCGCACACTGCAGTGAAGAGCAGCCGCCCTCCGCAACTAGAGAAAGCCCGGAGGCAGCAACAGAAACCCCAGGGCAGCCAAAAATAAATAAATATTTTCTTTAAAAAACAGATCACCAAAATAAGCAAGGGTGGGGATAGTTTTGCTTATAAGTCTTTCTATTCTCCTTGACCATCTGCCCCTGGAAGGAGATAATTTTAATAAATGCAGCAGTAATAATGAAATTACAGCCATGCTGTACAATTGTGAGCACAGGCGTGCATGGCTGACTCAATCTGCCGTTTATCATTTTTAATATTGCTAGGAGTTACTCTGGGTTCATGTTTCAAATGTCTACATTCATGAAACCAAATCTACACCAATACACACTAAAGTGGAGGCTGACTTAAGAGGAAACCCGCCAGTTGTCCAGCCTGGCTGGGAATGGCAGCCGGGAAACAATGGTGAGGACGCTTTCTCTGAAGTGTCGCCACCTAAGCCAAAACAGCTATAAACACATCAGAGTATTTATGAAGCTGGTTTGACAACTCTTTGCTGTTGCTGTTTAGTCACTAAGACAGTGCTGTCTGACTCTTTGCGACCCCATGGACTGTAGTTTGCCAGGCTCCTCTGTCCATGGGATTTCCCAGGCAAGAATACTGGAGTGGGTTGTCATTCCCTTCTCCAGGGGATCTGGACTCACAGCTCTTAAATTGGCAGGCGGGTTCTTTACCCCCGAGCCAGTGGGGAGGCCCTTGATAAATGTTTATCCTCGGCTAAAACCTCAGATTGAATACAGGACCACGCCCACTAGCTATCTGCAAAAAACATCAATAGCTCTGAGTGTGACCTCAGAAGTAAGAAAAACCCTCCTTTCTCTCCCGTTTTTTTTTTCTACTGGCTTATTGCAGGGCCCCATGGTCTTACTCCATTCCCTTGGGATCCTCTCAATACAGGCATGAGCCAAGGCGATCTCCTATGAAGATAACAGTAATTCTGAGAAAGGAAGGATGAGGTTGCTGACTTGTAAGGACAGCTCGGGGGTGACAATCCTTTCAGAAGGCAAAGTCCTAAATGATGCCACGCTGTGTACAGTTCCTCCCATTATGGCAGAGATGCAGCTAGGGTGGAGGGGAGCAGGAGATCTAAGGAGACGGAAGATCTGAGTCCCAGTGCCTCTCCCCCACAGGCAGGAATGTGCAGGGTTTCCTCGTCCCACACACACAATTAACTGCTATCACTGGCATCACCGACTTAGCGGACATGCGTCTGAGCAGACTCCAAGAGATGGTGAAGGACAGGGAACCCTGGCGTGCTGCAGTCGCTGGGGTCACAAAGAGTCAGACACCACTGACAGACTGAACAATAACAACAAGAAAGTAGGGCTGATTTACCTTTCATCGTTGTTAGTGAGTCCACGCTCCCTCTGAAAGGAGTCGTTCAGGCAGCAATGAGACTGTATTCAGACCCAAGAGGACGACTGAGGAAAGTCTCAAACAACTTTGTTGAGGTCAGGATGTCAGGTTCCAGTGTAAAACAGAGAAGGGTAGGAGTTGAGGGAGTAAATTAAAAGGCCACAATCTTAGCAAATTTCTCCTGGAAAGGCCAACCTCCAGGAGGGGAGGGGATCTGTTAATCTCTTCTTTCTTGAAGAAAGAAAGGTGACCCTACTCACAGGTGGGTAGGGTCAGATTATTTTCCAGTGAGCTGAACAAAGGCAAAGGGGCAGGGTTCCCCGAGGCAGGTCATTATGTACGATTATAATAACAAAAGCAAAGACAAGCAAAGGTTAAAATCAAAGAAATAGATCCAACATGGAGTTAGAACTGGCTCTTTCCTGCAAATCAGGACAATAAGAGATCATTCTGCAAAATGTTCTAATTGTTATTTACCTTTCAAATTTTCCTTTCAAATCTGATTCATTAAAGAGAAAACCAATTTTCTTAATAAACAGAAACTCACATTATTTTCCTTAATAAACAGAAACTCACATTCTTTCCATACTAAAAGAATGTTCTAGTCTTTTAACAAATCCAAATATGATTTTCTAACCAATTCTCTATGTATAATTATTACAAAATAAATTTAACTAATTAAAATGCTATTGATCTTTTATTGAAGTAAATTTAAAAGATGCTTTTTTAAAATTTCACAGAAAACGTTTCAAAAATAATAAAAAGATAAAGAAGTTATTATTATATAATGATTTTGGCCTTCTTACCTAAAGCAAAGTTGTTAGGCCTTAAATAATTGATCTCATTTTTATTGACTGAATACTATCTGACATCCATGTGGCTAAAAAAGTACAAAGTTGGATTAATTTATGGATATTTTAAAATTTCCTTAGTAGACTGTTGCTTAATGGTTGTAATGTGGTGATGGTGGTAGTGACTTAGTCACTAAGTCGTATCAGACTCTTGCCACTGCAGGGACTGTAGCCCACCAGTCTCTGTCCATGGGATTTCCCAGGCAAGAATACAGGATTGGGTAGCCATTCTTTTCTCCAGGGGTTCTTCCCAACCCTGGATCGAACCTGAATCTCCTGCATTGCATTCCAATATTTAAAGAAACAGTAGGGACTTTTTTGCCTCCTGAAACTTTCAGTTCAGTTCAGTCGCTCAGTCGTGTCCGAATCTTTGTGACCCCATGAATCGCAGCACACCAGGCCTCCCTGTTCATCACCATCTCCCGGAGTTCACTCATACTCACGTCCATCGAGTCAGTGATGCCATCCAGCCATCTCATCCTCGGTCATCCCCTTCTCCTCCTGCCCCCAATCCCTCCCAGCATCAGAGTCTTTTTCAATGAGTCAACTCTTTGCATGAGGTGGCCAAAGTACTGGAGTTTCAGCTTTAGCATCATTCCTTCCAAAGAAATCCCAGGGTTGATCTCCTTCAGAATGGACTGGTTGGATCTCCTTGCAGTCCAAGGGACTCTCAAGAGTCTTCTCCAACACCACAGTTTAAACACATCAATTCTTCGGCACTCAGCCTTCTTCACAGTCCAACTCTCACATCCATACATGACCACAGGAAAAACCATAGCCCTGACTAGATGGACCTTAGCCGGGAAAGTAATGTCTCTGCTTTTCAATATACTATCTAGGTTGGTCATCACCTTCCTTCCAAGGAGTAAGCGTCTTTTAATCTCATGGCTGCAGTCACCATCTGCAGTGATTTTGGAGCTCCCAAAAAATAAAGTCTGACACTGTTTCCACTGTTTCCCCATACTGAATAGTTATATATTTAGTCATACAGACATAGTCATATCTTTATTTTTGAGTATTTACAAAGAGAAAGAATACACAAATTAATACTAATTAGCAAATAAATAAAGAAAGAAATTGAAATCGCTCAGTTGTGTCCAGCTCTTGGCAACCCCATGGACTGTAGTTCACCAAGCTCCTCCATCCATGGGATTCTCCAGGCAAGAATACTGGAGTGGGTTGCCACTTCCTTCTCCAGGGGATCTTCCCGAGCCAGGGATAGAACCCAGGTTTCCCACGTTGGAGGCAGACGCTTTAACCTCTGAGCCACCAGGGAAGCCCTTAGCTTTTATGAATGTTCACATGGAATTTACTGCTAAAGAAAGTTTAGTAAGTTACAGCACTGAGAAAATTGTTTTAATTTTATCATTATATCAAAAAAAGAAAAAAAATATATATATATATAAAGGAATTACAACAAGCCCCTTTGGAATTCAATCACAAAAAGGATAGATTCAATTACCTGGGAGGTCTTTTGTGCTTTGAGATAGATACAAAGAAAATGAGCGGCAGACTTGGGTCATCATTAAGCTGTAATCCCATATGGCATTTCCTCCTCAAAGCTTCAGCTACAATCCATTTACACTGAATATGAGCTGCAAACCAATAATTACAAACACACATACACTCATAAATGAGAGATAACTATACTGAGTGAAATGTAAACTCACTTTTAATTATTCACTAACAGTAATTTAGAATATTAGTGGCATGACACAGTGTACTCCTCAAGGTCCATATACACCAGGAATTCACCTTATAGATAAAAAAAAAAATCCCACTATTAAAAGGCATGTTAGGCTCAATTAATATAAATTCTTGAACAGGAGAGAGTTCAACATCAACCTATATCGTTCTAAATGCTAATCTACACTCAAGGTTAAAAAACATAAAGTAGACTGTACCCTTGGAATAATACCTGGAACATAGTCAGGATTCACCAGCAATTGCTATTGTATAAACTTTAACCTATTGGCACTTTTTCAGCTAAGAGTGTCAGAGTTAACTTAAGAGTAAATAAGAACTGAATTAGGATATAGACAAGCACAATTCATTCTCACTATTTTTTCAAATTAGTTGATCATGAAATATCCTATGAACTTTCTAAGACTCTAGGCAGTGACTACCAATGAAATGAAGCTGGAAGACAAGATGGAAAATATTGGCTATTTATGACCTGTGAGGGCTTCCCTGGTGGCTCAACCGGTTAAGTGTCTGCCTGCAATGCAGGAGATCCGGGTTCAATCCCTGGGTCAGGAAGATCCCCTGGAGGAGGAAATGGCAACCCATTCTAGTACTCTTGCCTGGAAAATTCAATGGACTGAGAAGCCTGGTAGGCTACAGTCCATGGGGTTGCAACGAGTTGGACATGACTGAGCAACTTCACTCACTCACTCACTCACTCTCTCATGAATTGTGACCTAGTCTTCCCCCAGAAATTCAGATTCCAGGGAATTAACTCATTACCTCATTTTACATCCCGTTAAGCTAAAAGGGTGAGTGTCATCTATGAACCTCTCCTTCACGTGCCTTCAATATTCATCATCACTTCTACTGTTTCAGAGACTAAGCTCAGTCTGCTCACTGCACAACAGGCCAATAAATCCAAGAGACAAGGTGTTGAGGCAAGAAATATGACTTTATTCAAAAAGCTGGCTGGCCAAGAAGATGGCAGACTAAAGTCTCTAACCACCTTATCAGGGTCTGGATGTGAGGTTCTTTTATAGAATAGAGAAGAGGGAAAACTGAAAAAGTAAAGACCATTATTTTGCAAATATCTCCTAGAATGGCCAACCACAGGAAAGTGTTAGTCACTCAGTCCTGTCCTACTCTTAGCGACCCCATGGACTATTGCCTGCCAGGCTCCTCTCTCTTTGGGATTTTCCAGGCAAGGATGCAGAAGTGGGTTGTCATTCCCTTCTCCAGGGGATCTTCCCACCCTGGGATCAAACCCAAGAACCCAAATCATGATCTCCTGCATTGTATGTAAGTGAAAGTGAAAGTTACTCACTCAGTTGTGTCCTACCCTTCGCAACCCCATGGACTACCTGTAGCCCACCAGTCTCCTCTGACAATGGAACTCTCCAAGCCATTCCCTTTTCCAGGGGAACTTCCCAGAGGTCAAACCCTGTAGGCAGGGGATGTGTTCATCTCTTTACACAGAGGGGCAGGGTTCCCTGAGGCTGGTCCTTAGGGAAGAGATGTGTTAATCTTTTCACGCAGAGGGGCAGGGTTCCCTGAGGCTGGGTTCATTATGTATGATTATAATAATAAAGGGCTCAGCTAGTAAAGGCTCTGCCTGCAATGCAGGAGACCTGGGTTCAATCCCTGGGCTGGGAAGATCCCCTGGAGAAGGGAAAGGTTACCCACTCCAGTATTCTGGCCTAGAGAATTCCATGGACCCTCATGGGATTCCAAAGAGTTGGATACAACTGATAATAATAAAAGCAATTTTAAAACAAAGGTTAAAGTCAAAGAAACAGATCCATCAATGAGTCAGAATTTGGCTCTTCCCTGAAACACTACTGAATTGCTTTCTAAATATCAGACCTGACCTGTTAGCACCATCTTCACCACAGCACTCCAGTACAAGTTCCCAAAAGCTTCCTTTCATCCTTACCTGTCCCCTTTAACCATTGCACTTCTCACTGCAACAAGGCATATGCCCTGGAGAGCACATAATACCACCACTATCCCCACCCAGCTCTATAATAGTTTATATGCCTCTTCATAGGCATTTATCTCCAATTCAGGTAGCTCAGTAGTAAAGAATCTGCCTTCAGTGCAGGAGCAGTTGGAGATATGGGTTTGATTTCTGAGTCAGGAAGATCTTTGGAGTAGGAAATGGAAACACACTCCAGTATTCTTACCTGGAAAATTCCATAGACACAGGAGTCTAGCAGGCTACAGTCCATGGAGTTGAAAAGAGTCAGCCAGGAATGATCAACTAAGCACCACGTCCTTCCATTATCTGGCCCCTTCTGACATGGTCCAACCTCAGGTCATACACTCTTCCTCACCTTAGCATTCTGGCCACACTGCCTCTTATCAGCCCCAGACATGCATCCCCAGGTATTTCTCCCACCACAAGCTTTGGGCAGGTTCTTTGTACTCTTCTTCTGATATGTGGTGGTGGTGTGCAGTTGCTAGGTCTTGCTCTTTGCAACACCATGGACTGTAGCATGCCAGGCTTCTCTGTCCTTCACCATCTCCCAGAGATTGCTCAAACTCATGTCCATTGAGTCGGTGATGCCATCCAACCATGTCAGCCTTTGTCATCCTCTTCTCCTCCTGCCTTCAATCTTTCTCAACATCAGGGTCTTTTCCAATGAGTTGGCTCTTCCCAGCAGGTGGCCAAAGTACTGAAGCTTCAGCTTCAGTATCAGTGTTTCCAATGAATCAGGGTTGATTTCCTCTAGGATTGACTGGTGTGATCTCCTTGCTGTCCAAGGGACTCTCAAGAGTCTTTTCCAGCATCACAGTTCAAAAGCTGCAGTTCTTCAGCACTCAGCCTTCTTTATCATCCAGCTCTCACATCTTTACATGACTACTGGGAAAAAACCATACCTTTGACTAGATGGACCTTTGTTGGCAAAGTGATGACTCTGCTTTTTAATATGCTGCCAAGGCGCAAGTGTCTTTTAATTTCATGGCTGCAATAACTATCCACAGTGATATTGGAGCCCATGAAAATACACTCTGTCACTGTTTCCATTTTTACACCATCTACTTTCCATGAAGTGATGGGACTGGATGCCATGATCTTCATTTTTCGAATGTTGAGTTTCAAGCCAGCATTTTCACTCTCCTCTTTCACCTTCATCAAGAGGCTCTTTAGTTCCTCTTCACTTTCTGCCATTAGGGTGGTCTCATCTGTATATCTGAAGTTGTTGATATTTCTCCCAGCAATCTTGATTCCAGCTTGAGCTTTATGGAGGCCGGCATTTCACATGATGCATTTAAGTTAAATTGATGCATTAAGTTAAATAAGCAGGGTGACAATGTACAGCTTTGACACTCCTTTCCCAGTCTGAAGCCAGTCCACTGTTCCATGTCCAGCCAGTTCTAACTGTTGTCTAACTGTTGTCTCTTGTCCTGCATACAGGTTTCTCAAGAAGCACACATCTACAGTCCCTTCTTTTTTTTTTTTATTGTTAGTTCTGAGGTCAGCTATACTGTCACTCCCTCAGAACTCCTTTCCTCACACTTCCTTATAGACCTTTGTGACATTACCTACACTGGTCTTGGGTTTAATCCGATTGCTCCTTGAAGACAGGTACTGTATTTCTGACATTCCTGTTCATATCATACCCATAGCACCTGGTACAGTGTCTAGCAATGGGAGATGCCTAATAAATACTTTTTGAAAATTAGCAAGAATGCATGAATGAGCAAAAGAATGGAATAAGTGGATACAATTATCCATAGTTGATTATCACATCCTTGACACAGCCAGTACTATAGAACAAGGGTCCCCAAACTTTTTGGCACCAGAGACTGGTTTTGTGGAGGTCAACTTTTCCACAGATGGGGTGGTGGAGGGGTGGGGATGATTTCAGTGTGGTTCAAGTGTGTTTCATTTATTGTGAACTTTATTTCTAGTATCATTACATAAGCTCCACCTCTGAACACCAGGCATCAGATCCTGGAGGTTGAGGACCCCTGCTATAGAAGATTTAGTTTCTAATTCAACAGAGATTTGTTTGGTGTACATGGCATTATGTTTATTTGATAGGTATATTTGTTCAGTATCGCAAATAAGTAATCAATTCTGCTGCAGTAATAATCACACACGGGTGTGATTAAAATCCCCAATCTATACTAACAAAGCTCCTTAAAACCAAATTTGAGTAAATGAGATGGTTGGATGGTATCATGGACTCAAAGGACATGAGTTTGAGCAAATTCCGGGAGCTAGTGAAGGACAGAGAAGCCTGGCATACTGCAGTCCATGGGGTCACAAACAATTGAATGTGACTGAGCGATTCAACAACAACAAAATTAATGTTAATTCTTAATCAACAACTATTTTTATTCCACTCATTTAATTATTCCAACAATTATTAATACTAAATTTTTAGAAAAATACAAGAAGCTAAGCACCAAAAGAGTCCTTTTAGAAGTTTTCAGGGCAAAGAATACATGCTTCATCTACTGAAAAAGCATGAAGCTATCCAAAAGTTTTAGAATTGCATACAGCAAAATTCCACGATGATAAATTCCACACAGCACCTTTACTTCTATGAAAAATTTGTTAACTTTAAAAGATTTTAAAGTCAACACTTTGATGTTCTGAGTCTCTCTGTCATAAGTACAGTTCTCTAGAAGGACAGCAAAAGGGAACAGCCACGCAAGGAGCCAGTCTGCTGGAGAGGATCGCTAGGAACAGCACAGAGGCTAGCTAAGCAGGAGCCAGACAACGCACGTGATGAACCACCAAGGACCATGCCACAGAACTCTGGATTTTAAGGGTCTCCTCTTTTCTCTCATTTTAAATAACAGCCAACCTTTGCCTATGTTGTTTCAACTGACTTATATATACCATTTCTTCATCAAATAAGACAAGTGAATGTTAAGACATATTTCCATTTTGTTTCTTAATTGATTGTTTTCTAGTTTGCAAAATAATACATTTAAAAAAATTTTCCATATGCTCCACAGTACTAGGAAATATAAGAGTTTCTACTTATTTATTTTTGATCAATGTTAAGGATTTCGTTCAAAGGAGAATTTAAATACAGCTGTCTGAAGTGCACCAGGAGTTCCTGAGCATTTTTCCATTAATGTTCCACATATAAGTCACTTCAAGTCAGAAATAAAGTGGATGCATCACAAATTTATAAAGTCTATTTCATGAAATATGTATCTACTGTGCGTAACAGTTATCATCAAAGCCCCGTAAAAGATAATTAATCAGCTACTGTTAAAATAAGGGCAGTATAAACAATTCAAGCACTGAGCAGGAAGCCATAAAATACCATTTAGAGTTCCAACTTGGCCATGAACTCATCGTGTGATTGATAATGAAACACAGAGCCCACTTGGACTTTGATTTTTAGATAAGCAGGTAAAGAATCTGGGCTGTGGGATATCACAGTCCTTGCAGTGTTACTGGTTCTAAAGATATTTGTGATATGGTGTATTCCAGCATTAACTGGATAAGACGTCTAAGGATAACATTCCTTAGTGTACAGAGAATGGTAAAGCAAGTTTTATTACTGCTTTCTTAATTGATGCAAAAATGCCCATATTTTTACATTTTCTAATATGGCAGTTTTTTTAATTCCATTTTTATTAACTTTCTCTTCTCCTAAAAAAAAAAAAAACAAAACTTTCTTACCTACCAAATTATTAGGATCAAATAATATATCTTATAAAAATATTATGTTACTGGCATGTTACATTTGAGAATTTAACATGCACATGAAGACTTCAAAATTATGGCCCCACAGCAAGTGTAACTCAGCCTATTGGACGCAGATATGTAGCATCTTCTTATTAGCAGATATGCAGTAAAATGTATGCCTTAATATATACTGTTTATGCAGTCTACATGAATTATGCTTGCTTAGAGGACTATAAACTTGGAGTTTTCTCCCCAAAACTTTAATTCTTAGTCATAATTTCACATTAACATAAGGCTGGAGCAATATTTTTGTCAGAGTAGTTCATATATCATCATATTTCTTTGAAGGAGACACATTAACAAAATAAAATATATAACAATAGGAAATTAGAGTATTTTTATTCCAGTCTATATTGAGGCATATGCATACGGTCATGCTTGAAAATTGTCCTAGGGTGAACAATTATTACGTTATGCCTAGGGTGGGCATAACATGCTTTCCTAGGGTAGAGAGATAAAACAGTGATGTCCTTGCTTAATACCAATAGTAAGCAATAAACATCATATGAGGTTAAAACTTTAGAATGTGATTTTTTTTTCACTAAAATCCTAAGGGTCTATGTTTGATTTCTAGATTATATATAAAGCCTATGGCACTCATATAACAGAAATTAGTGCTGGATATACATGTCCCAGGGGGCTTCCCTGGTGGTGCTAGTAGTAAAGAACCCGCCTGTCAATGCAGGAGACATAAGATATACGGATTCGATCCCTGGATCAGAAAGATCCCCTGGAAGAGGGTGCAGCAACCCACTCAAGTATTCTTGCCTGGGAAATCCCATGGACAGAGGAGCCTGGTGATCTACAGTCCACCGGGTCGCACAGAGTCAGACACTACTGAAGCAACTTATTAGCACAGCTACATGTTCCAGAGGCCTGACTCCAAATTGTTGTTGTTCAGTCACTCAGTTGCATCCAGCTCTTTGCAACCCCATGGACTGCAGCACGTCAGGCTTCCTTGCCCCTCATCACCTCCCGGAGCTTGCTCAAACTCAGGTCCACTGAGTCGGTGATGCCATCCAACCATCTCATCCTCTGTCCCCTTCTCCTGCCTTCAATCTTTCACAGCATCACAGTCAAATGGACCGAGTTAATCTGTGAATGCCTGATGGTCCAACTCCTGGCCTGAAATCAGAAGCTCTGTTGTTAGCCCATATAAATACAGCAAACAAAAAATTAACAAAACAAAATTCTACAGGGTTCTGGAAAGTCAACCATTACAGTGGAATCAATCACACCTGCTGCTATAGAGGCAGAGCAATGCAGCAAAGTGTTGAGATTGTGGGAAACTGGAAATGCCTTCAGAGGGTAGTTCCTCTGACCAAAAAAGTAGATTCAATAAATTATTACTTGTAATTAGTAACAGTACTCTGCTTAATGAACTCCATGATGGTGATGTCATCCATATCCAAGAACTAATTTCACATGTTTAGAGAGTTAAGATATGAAAGATATTCAGGCTATTTATGTTATTCACATTTAAATCTAGATTTTGGCGTATTCTCTACTATAATTAAACAAATTAAACTCAGTAAATTAAAATGACCGAAAGAAAACATCTGCAAACTACCTATGGCAAAAAAAGGCCCCACAAAAATGAACGAGGGACCCTTGATATTGTCTGTAGACCTGAGCACTCTCACCATGACCACTCTCCTGTTACAGTTCAATCACCTGTGGCGATGTGGTAAGGTCAAGAGAGCTCTGGGCCAAACGCAAGTGCCAGATTATTAGGTAACACTATCATTTGAACATTTCGGTTTCTGCCACTGCAAATCTGAAATGACATGTGTTTCTATCTCACATAATTATTGGAAAGAGATGATGCACTTAGTAAAATTTTACAATTCAGAAAAAAAAATACTAACATAAAATACTATGAGAATAATTCTGAGATTTTGAATAATTCTGCATTCTTTACATAAAGAATGCAACATACTGCCAACTCTTGTGACAAAATCAAACACGTGCATGGTACATCACTCTTAAATCCTGCTGAAATTTAACCAGGTGCACTTAAAATTACTACTTTGCACTTTGGTTCACAGTTACTCATCACTATACACTACTTACAACATACTATACTGATCTTAATGATTTTTTAGTGGACAGGGACTGTATCTATTCAACTTTCTTCAGTCAAGAATAGCTCTTTATACAAAGGTATTTTTAAGAAAATTCTTGGGAAGAGCCTGTGCTGTGCTGTGCTTAGTCGCTCAGTTGTATCCAACTCTTCGCAGCCCCAGGGATTGTGGCCCGCCAGGTTCCGCCACCCATGGGGATTCTCCAGGCAAGAATACTGGTGGGTTGCCAGTATTCAATCCCAGCCCAGGGATTGAACTCAGGTCTCCGGTATTGTAGCCAATGATAGTAATATAATATTTACTTATAATAAAACAAACTCAACATTTAGCACTCATTGCCATGTAAACCTTATACAAAATAACCTTATGATTTGAATGTAAATCTCTACACATTTCATTCTCAGTAAACTGACTGACAATCAGGTATTTAAGATACCAAAATCACATAAACCACCTGAATTCCAAGTATGAGGTGAGGTGAGGTGAAGTCGCTCAGTCGTGTCCGACTCTTTGCCACCCCATGGACTGTAACCTACTAGGCTTCTCCATCCATGAGATTCTCCAGGCAAGAATACTGGAGTGGGTTGCCATTTCTTCTCCAGGGGATCTTCCTGACCAGGAATCGAACCCGGGTCTCCTGCATTGGAGGCAGACGCTTTAACCTCTGAGCCACCAGGGAAGCATGCTCAGGACAAATTGTACTACAAGGACCTTAAGGAAAAAATTTAAATAGGTAATTGCACTTAATAGTTTTTTAAATATTTAAAACAAACACAGGTCTTATCACTTTTTTGATGGAAAATGCAATGAATAGTACACTCTATGGAGATAGTTAGGCAGGTAGATAAATAGAGATGCAAACATATACCTAAACATATACATGCAAAAAACCAAGTTGTAAGAACCTTGAAAATTCTTTAAGTTACATACATGGTTAGTGACTTTAAAAAACTATAACGTTTTATGGGTTAATCATTTATAATCTCTTACATCTTTATAATATAATAGGAAGTTAAAGTGTTAAAATATCTTCCTTAGTTATGTGAATTCACAGGACAGTTATTCTGCAATTGTAAATAATATTCCTTTTTAACTATACTTAAGGGCCTAGATCTGATACATAGAGTGCCTGATGAACTATGGACTGAGGTTTGTGACAATGCCCAGGAGACAGGGATCAAGACCATCCCCATAGAAAAGAAATGCAAAAAAGCAAAATAGCTGTCTGGGGAGACCTTACAAATAGCTGTGAAAAGAAGAGAAGCAAAACACAAAGGAGAAAAGGAAAGATATAAGCATCTGAATGCAGAATTCCAAAGAATAGAAAGGAGTGATAAGAAAGCCTTCCTCAGCGATCAATGCAAAGAAATAAAGGAAAACAACAGAATGGGAAAGACTAGAGATCTCTTCAAGAAAATGAGAGATACCAAGGGAACATCTCATGCAAAGATGGGCTCGATAAAGGACAGAAATGGTATGAACCTAACAGAAGCAGAAGATATTAAGAAGAGGTGGCAAGAATACACAGAAGAACTGTACAAAAAAGATCTTCACGACCCAGATAATCACGATGGTGTGATCACTCACCTAGAGCCAGATATCCTGGAATGTGAAGTCAAGTGGGCCTTAGAAAGCATCACTATGAACAGAGCTAGTGGAGGTGATGGCATTCCAGTGGAATTTCAAATCCTGAAAGATGATGCTGTGAAAGAGCTGCACTCAATATGCCAGCAAATGGCCACAGGACTGGAAAAAGGTCAGTTTTCATTCCAGTCCCAAAGAAAGGAAATGCCAAAGAATGCTCAAACTACTGAACAACTGCATTCATCTCACACGCTAGTAAAGTAATGCTCAAAATTCTCCAAGCAAGGCTTCAGCAATACGTGAACCTGAACTTCCAGATGTTCAAGCTGGTTTTAGAAAAGACAGAGGAACCAGAGATCAAATTACCAACATCCGCTGGATCATGGAAAAAGCAAGAGAGTTCCAGAAAAACATCTATTTCTGCTTTCTTGACTATGCCAAAGCCTTTGACTGTGTGGATCACAATAAATTGTGGAAAATTCTTTAAGAGATGGGAATACCAGACCACCTGACCTGCCTCTTGACAAACCTATATGCAGGTCAGGAAGCAACAGTTAGAACTGGACATGGAACTACAAACTGGTTCCAAATAGGAAAAGGAGTACGTCAAGGCTGGATATTGTCACCTTGCTTATTTAACTTATATGCAGAGTACATCATGAGAAACGCTGAGCTGGAAGAAGCACAAGCTGGAATCAAGATTGCCAGGAGAAATATCAATAACCTCAGATATGCAGATGACACCACCCTTATGGCAGAAAGTGAAGAGGAACTAAAAGCCTCTTAATGAAAGTGAAAGAGGAGAGTGAAAAAGTTGGCTTAAAGCTCAACATTCAGAAAACGAAGATGATGGCATCTGTTCCCATCACTTCATGGCAAATAGATGGGGAAACAGTGGAAACAGTGTCAGACTTTATTTTGGGGGGCTCCAAAATCACTGCAGATGGTGATTTCATGCAGCCATGAAATTAAAAGATGCTTACTCCTTGGAAGGAAAGTTTTGACCAACCTAGATAGCATATTAAAAAGCAGAGATATTACTTTGCCAACAAAGGTCCATATAGTCAAGGCTATGGTTTTTCCAGTGGTCATGTATGGATGTGAGAGTTGGACTGTGAAGAAAGCTGAGTGCCAAAGAATTGATGCTTTTGAACTGTGGTGCTGGAGAATACTCTTGAGAGTCCCTTGGACCGCAAGGAGATCTAACCAGTCCATCCTAAAGGAGACCAGTTCTGGGTGTTTACTGGAAGGACCGATGCTGACGCTGAAACTCCAATAGTTTGGTCACCTCATGCAAAGAATTGACTCACTGGAAAAAACCCTGATGCTGGGAGGAATTGGGGGCAGGAGGAGAAGGGGACAACAGAGGATGAGATGGCTGGATGGCATAACCGACTTGATGCACATGAGTTTGGGTGAACTCTGGGAGTTGGTTACAGACAGGGAGTGTGTGCTGCGATTCATGGGGTCGCAAAGAGTCGGACACGACTGAGCAACTGAACTGAACAAAGTATATACTTTATGCCTTTCTTCCTTTAACATAAATACACTGTTCAGTCAACTTTCTGATTCACATTTTTAAAGTTTATATTGGAACAAGTTTCATTCCAGTTTGATTTGTGACATAGATAACATTGTAAGCTACTTTACTACATTGCTTCTTAAAAGCCATTTCCATTCCTGCACAGTATACAGATTAAGAAAGTTACACATAATAAGTAATGTGCTACTGTAATTTGAAAATATTCATCTTGTTCACGTTCTCCAGCCCCTACTAAAAGATTTATAACACCACTGAAACAGGAATTGATGAATTCATCACTGTCTGGGGTATTTTGATCATAATCAATAACATAATTTTACCCTTAGATAGGATTTCAATTAAAGCATATTTTTCAAAGCAATTTTATTTAAATATAAAAATGGGGTTTAGTTTCATGAAGGATTAACCCACCGGATGCCAAAAGGAAATTATTCTGCCTCTGAAATTCTGTATTAGAAAAATAAATGAAAACAAATTCTCCTCTACTTCACATTTCCTGCAAGTACATTTCATAAAAAGTTATATTATTATATTTTCATCATGGAAAATGAAAAGCAATATACTTTCATAAAATAATAGAATCATAAAAGGTTTATCAGGCAAAAGTGACAACACACCCAGATACAATGCCACTGCTCAGATAACATGCATTTTATATGCAAAGAAAACACTTTGACTTAAAATTAATTCACCATATCATTACTAAATACCAAAAAATCTGTAAAAAAAATCCTATGAAATCCATGCGTGGTATAAAAATACAATGTATTTTATGAATACGACTAAACTGAACTGAACTGAACTGACTCTACTAACTCTTTTATTTTTCCCTGCTCTGTTAGAATGTCCAAAAACCGGCAACTACAAATCAGTACTTACCAAGAGCGTTGCCAATGACTGAACAACAAAGTGGATTAACTCCCATTTCCAAAGGCCCCTAAGCTGGACTGGTCTACAGAGGGGACTGCTGACCTCAAACTCACCTTAAAACAATGTTCAAACAGAGGAAACTACACCACAATAGGACAAGAAGACGACGACATCAGAAGCAGACAGCTTGCCCAAGATGCTGATCTGGTGTGTATGATCATTTATGTTTTCCTGAATCCTTGGTCCTATGCTTATCAATCAAATGCTTTCTATCAGGGACACGATTCTATGCTACTTTGAAACTCAATCCAATTGTTGGGTTGTGGCCAATTACCTGTATCTACTACTTCTGGGTTACCTCGGTGGATTGGGTAGGGCTTGGTGGATTGGATCTCTAGGGCTCTGATTGGATACCCTCTAGGAAATTTATTTAAATGAGTGTTCAGTCCTATGCTATTTATTCATGATATTACTAGATGGGATCCTGTCATCTGGCCATTAATAATACCTGCTCTGATGCTGGCCATAGATTTAAGCTTTCTCTTAGGGTCATTCAAACTCAAATGGAGTGACAAGCTAAGTCTCAATAAAAAAATTAGCCTCTCATCTATTAAAAGGAAAACTCCCACAATTATGGGGAGGATATACATAGTTAACACCAGGCTATGATCATTTAAGTTTAAAAACTCCTCTATGTTGGAAATACTTAAATCATACTAAAAATTATCAAGCTGGTAATTATGAGACAAGGCTGGGTGCTTTATGAACTATGCCTATTATTACACTTAGAGAGAGTGATTGGTATGGAACTCAGTGGATTTTTGGCACTAATTTATGGCCTTGACATCTACAGGGATGGATACCAAGGTGTAACCTGGGATTCCTATGAATTTAAGGTCATACACGTTAAAAAAATTAGAGGTAACCCTAACCAATCTACCACTGGTATGATCCCAATGGGTCAAAGATCTGTATTCTACTGGTATGACCATTTAGCAGCTGTGTGTGTGTGTGTGTGTGTGTGTGTGTGTGTGCTTTCATTGGGGTTGGAGGATGTAATTGGCCATATCGAAGCCTTAACAACTTTCATAAGCTTTAAATGATAGTAACCGAGCTGATGCTGAAGCTAAAACTCCAATAGTTTGGCCACCTGATGCGAAGAATGGACTCATTGGAAAAGACCCTGATGCTGGGAAAGACTGAAGGTAGGAGGAGAAGGGGACAACAGAGGATGAGATGGTTGGATGGTATCACTGACTCAATGGACCTGAGTTTGAGTAAGCTCTGGGAGTTGGTGATGGACAGGGAGGCCTGGCGTGCTGCAGTTCATGGGGTTGCAAAGAGTCGGACATGAGTGAAGGACTGAACTGAACTGAACTGAACAACAAAGGCCTTTGCCATCTGCGTCTCAGGAGACTGACCCTGTGCTGCTATAGCTGTGGACCTTCAATACCCCCTGAGGGAGTTCAGGGTGGAGGGAGGCACTCTGTACTCCAGGGAATCTGGTGGGACAGGTCTTTAGATAGTTGGATGTTTTAGGAACAGATTCTATGATCTCAATCCTTGCATCTCCTCATATCTAGAGAAGCATCCAGTCCCATCACTTCATCGCAAATAGATGGGGAAACAATGGAAACAGTGAGAGACTTTATTTTCCTGGGCTTCAAAATCACTGCAGATGGTAACTGCAGCCATAAAATTAAAAGACGCTTGCTCCTTGGAATTCATGATGGACTGGGAAGCCTGGCATGCTGCAGTCAATGAGGTTACAAAAATGGGGCTCACGACTGAGCAAGTGAACTGAATGGTTTTTCCAGTAGTCATATAAGGATGCGAGAGCTAGACCATAAAGAAGGCTAAGAGCTGAAGAATTGATGCTTTTGAACTGTGGTACCGGAGAAGACTCTTGAGAGTCCCTTGGACTGCAAGGAGATCCAACCAGTCAATCCCAAAGGAAATCAGTCCTGAATGTCCATTGGAAGGACTGATGCTGAAGCTGAAGCTCTAATAGTTTGGCCACCTGAGGCAAAGAACTGACTCACTGGAAAAGACTCTGATGCTGGGAAAGATTGAAGGCAGGAGGAGAAGGGGATGACAGAGGATGAGATGGTTGGATGGTATCACCGACTCAATGGACAGGAGTTTGAGCAAGCTCTGGGAGTTGGTGATGGACAGGTAAGCCTGGAATGCTGCAGTCTATGGGGCCTCAAAGAGTCAGACAGGACTGAGCAATTGAACTGAACAAAGAAAAGCAATAAATCCCTTCAAGGTCCTCATGACTAACAAGAAACCTTTTATAAAACGAGTGCCTAATGGTACTGAACTCCAGCTTCACCGAAACCTAACATAGTGGCCTTGCCCACTCTGCTTTGGAGCCATCTCTCAGAGCTATCTGAGATGCTGCCTCCCAGGCTGCAGTCCTCATTGTTCCTCAAATGAAACTTACCCCACAACTCCCAAGTTGTGCATCTTTTTTTTAGTCGACAGTTATGACAACCAACAAAGCGACTCAGAGTGGCCTTCCTTCCTTCACTGGACTCCACAGGAACTGGAGCTTTGGTATCAGCAGCGGCCCCTTGCGCCCATCCGCCTCCTCATCGAGTGCAGACGAATTTGGGTAAGTCTCTCCTGGTTCTCAAATCTCCCGTATTGGTTGAGATTCTGAGTTTTATTTGGTGGTGGAGCAGGTTACCTGTCCCCTCCCAGTAGGAAAGATACTGGGGGGAGAGAGGGCGGGTGAAACATCCGAGGCATACCCGCTCATGAGTCTAAACACTGAGTGGAACTTGGTTGAAAGATACCGAGAAATTCTCACCCAGTCAAAAGATATTGGGTGGGGGGGTTGGCTGAAAGATGCCTGGGGAATTACCCACCCAGTGGAAAGGTATTGGGTTGGGGGGCTGGATTAGGAAAAAAATTGAGGAATAGCCGGGGCTTGGCTGAAATACACCATGGTTGCTCCGTTGTAGGGAACTGAACGGTCTTGACTGGGTGGTTAAGAGGCTGATCTGACACTTTTCCTCAACTTGACTGCCATTATAGAATTTGCCTGGAGAAGGAAATGGCAACCCACTCCAGTATTCTTGCCTGGAGAATCCCAGGGACGGTGGAGCCTGATGGGCTGCCGTCTATGGGGTTGCACACGACAGAGTTGGACACGACTGAAGCAACTTAGCAGCAGCATAGAATTTGCCAGGGTTAAAAATGAGGAGAATCTATGACAGCTTTGCTCCGAAGAAAAGGGACAAGATTCCTCCCAGCTAGTTTAGGTTTGTTCAGGTGACTGAGAAATTTACGGGAATGATGGAGGTCTAGTCCTCATACTGTGCAGTGGTCCCATAGGGAAACCCACTCATTAATTGAAATACTTGCTCATCCAGGGGTTGCACGTAAGGACTGGCCATTCAGTGACCTGAGCAGCCACGGTGGTCTTAGATTTTCCGAGGCAGAATCCGAGACACGTTTAAGATGAGCTGAAACGACTCTGGGGTGACTCCTGGAGGAGTTAAGCTCACAAGCAGCACATGGGCCCGCTACACAAGTTCACTGGTGATTTTTATTTCTGACAAATTCAGCTTAAAATGGGAAACAGAATCTCTCACAAACAGAAACAAAGTGGTGTCAGAAAGCCACCCTCTGACTAACACTCCAGCTGGATTCATGCAATACGTATGGAGCTCGTACTTGCAAGTACCTAGTTAATTGGAGAAATTATACTAAAAGAGATCTCAACCTAAAATGGCCAAATTGGGGTTCTTTTGATATTCCAAGGTTGATATTTTTGCACGCACAATGAGAAAAGGCTGGCAGTGCTTACTTTGATTGGTATCTAGAAGGTTCTAAAAGAGGAAACAATACTTTCTTTGCAGGAAACCAAGAAATAACTTGAAACTATCAGAACTAGAAAAGGCTGCTAACATCGACTCTGCCAGGTCGCAGGTCTAGTGGGACTGGGAAGTCATGTTTGGCATTTATGCCACTTGGCTTTTGATTTCTGGGCATCTCTTTGCCTTTTGTTTCATTTGGAATGTGACTCCCAGCTGGTAAGTTCTGGTTTGGTTTGGTTTTGTTGATTTGGTTTGAGTGTCCAGACATCTAGTACAAATTGTTGGAGCTAATATGGGAATTGCTTACTCTAAGGTTCCACACCCTACCTGGGAACCCCTTGGAAAAAAAATGTTTTTAGATGATTGGTCAGTCTATAGCTATGATCCAATGATAAGAAAAATGGCCTAAAAATATTAGATCTTCATTGACACAGGATAGGAAAATGGACTGAAGTTCCCTTATGTCCAGGACTCCCTCCTGTAATCAATAGCCTGGGGCTGATCAAACTAAGACTCCTACTTCCCCAGAGGGACAATCCCTGCTGGGGCTAATCTGCCCTTGATATCAGGGCCAAGTTGAGCACTATCTGGCCTAAATTTTGGCTATAAACCTATGACCATAGAAAAATACAATTTTTGACAATATGGTCAAAATATTCTTTAGACTCCAGAGAAATCTTGACAAAAAAAAAAAAATCTCATTAAGAATTCCTGCCCTGAGGAAATAACTCCTTCTGTACCTTTAGACCAGAGCTCTCCGGATCACTTATCTAGATCATCTCTAAATCCTGAAACAAAAAATAAAAAAAAAATCTTATTCCAACCACTGGTTGGAATTTTGAGTTTTGTACTGTGATATCTGATTCATAACTAAGCTTGGAAAACAAAGCTATAGGAGCTCTTGTTCTATTTGGAGATATGTATGTCTCAGTGTGTGTCTTTGTTTTTTGGATAATATTGCTGATTGCTGAGGTCAGTTTGTAAATCATTGGCAAAATGAAAAGACAAGTTACTGAATGGAAGAAAATATCTGCAAATGATATGACTGGTAAGAGGTTAATATCCAACGTCAACAAATAGGTCATACAACTCAATATCAAAGAAACCAAACAACCCAATTAAACCATTGACAGAAGAACAGAATAGACATTTTTCCAAAGAGGAAATGCAGATGGCCAAGAACAGAAGCAGAAGACATTAAGAAGAGATGGCAAGAATACACAGAAGAACTGTACAAAAAGGATCTTCACGACCCAGATAATCACGATGGTGTGATCACTCACCTAGGGCCAGACATCCTGGAATGTGAAGTCAAGTGGGCCTTAGAAAGCATCACTACGAACGAAGCTAGTGGAGGTGATGGAATTCCGGTAGAGCTATTTCAAATCCTGAAAGATGATGCTGCAAAAGTGCTACACTCAATATGCCAGCAAATTTGGAAAACTCAGCAGTGGCCATAGGACTGGAAAAGGTCAGTTTTCATTCCAGTCCCAAAGAAAGGAAATGCCAAAGAATGCTCAAACTACCGCACAATTGCACTCATCTCACAAGCTAGTAAAGTAATGCTCAAAATTCTCCAAGCCAGGCTTCAGCAATACGTGAACCGTGAACTTCCAGATGTTCAAGCTGGTTTTAGAAAAGGCAGAGGAACCAGAGATCAAATTGCCAACATCCACTGGATCATGGAAAAAGCAAAAGAGTTCCAGAAAAACATCTATTTCTGCTTTCTTGACTATGCCAAAGCCTTTGACTGTGACCGAGGATGAGATGGCTGGATGGCATCAGTGACTCGATGGACACGAGTCTGAGTGAAGTCCGGGAGTTGGTGATGGACAGGGAGGCCTGGTGTGCTGCAATTCATGGGGTCGCAAAGAGTCAGACACGACTGAGGGACTGAACTGAACTGAAGAGGCACGTGAAAAGATGCTCAACTTTGCTAATCATGGAGGAAAAGCAAATCAAAACCACAGTAAAATATCACCTCACACCTATCATCAAAAACAAAAACAAATGTTGGTGAGGAAGTAGAGATAAGGCAATCCTCATACAGCATTGTTGAGAATGTAAACTGGTGCATCCACTGTGGAAAACCGTATGGGAGTTTCTCAAAAATCTAAAAATAAAACTATAAATGACCCAGCAATCCTACTTCTGGTTATATAGCTGAAAAAATAAAAACATGAATTCAAACGATACAAGCACCTATGTGTTCATAGCCCAATGTTTATAGCAGCATTATTTGTAATTGCCAAGGTATGGAAATTACCTAAGTGTCCACTAACATATGAATGGACAGGGAAGTTGTGACATATATCTACATGTATGTAGGTACAGATATATATATATATATATACACACAAACATACATACACACATATATATATATATACACACAAACATACACACATACAGTGGAATACCACTTAGCCATAAAAATGACTGAAAATTTTGCCATTTGTTCACTGATCTTAATGTGGTCAGCTTCAAACTATGTACAGCCCCAAATTAAGAAATGCATATCTTTCTATTGTATCCAATTGGTGTTCCAGGATTTGGTTCTCACCTGTTGACTTTCAAACTGAAAAAGAGATGAAATTAGGACTCTAAGAATTCTGAGTGCTGAACAACAACATTCAACTAAGAAAAGAGAATTGTTAGCACTGACCAGTCCTGATTTAAGTTTCTTATAATATTGAGTCAGAAACTCAAAGAACAAGTTTCTAATGAAACATTTGTGGAAAATCTAATGCCTAAACACAGCAGCCAGCTGAACAGAATAAAACAGGTGGAAACAAGAATAAACACAACTAAGTAATACTGGGGAAAACATATCAGTGCAGCGGCGTGGCGCTCCCACAGACAGAGGTGCAGCGGCGTGGCGCTCCCACAGACAGAGGTGCAGCGGCGTGGCGCTCCCACAGACAGAGGTGCAGCGGCGTGGCGCTCCCACAGACAGAGGTGCAGAAGCATGGCACCCACAGACAGAGGATACTTTGGGTTGATTAGGGAACCAGCAGTGACATGATATGGGCACAGAGGAGAAGCTGAACACAGAAACTTCTTTACTAGAAACAAAGGGATCCTAAGTTCTTCCCTGGACACTTGATGTTTCCTGTGTCCTAGAGGCCTATATGCAGGAAATTCAGGTTGTTAGGTATGGCTGAAATAACAATTTATTCATATCTGTGTATTGGATATGTTCTCTATTCTCATGCATTTTTTAAAGGCAGAATCAGAGGCTTAGAAAAACAATTAGTTAAATGTGAAGCAGAAAAGATTCAGATGTACACTTGCTGAGTTTTTCTGTTCCAAAGCCTGGGGCTGGGGAACAGGGTGGTAGAGGAGTAACCTAGCCCAGAGAGGAGAGACTGGAGGGACCAGAGGCCTCGCTGATGAAAGGACGGTGAAGACCCTGCATCGGGAGAACTCGACCTCAGAGTGATGCAGTATCCAGCTGTTCCCAAATGCGCCTTCATCCCTACAACTAACACCTGTGAGCAACCCAGGAGCCAAGGGGTCTATATTTCTTATTAGCTAATTCTTAGCAAACAGCCTTTCCTGTGTCAGAAGAGTTCCAAACATTTCACATGTATTTATTCTTTTAACAGTCACGACAGCCCGGTGTGTGCATGTTCAGTTGCCAAGTCTGACTCTTTGCAACCCCCTGGCCTGTCGCCCGCCAGGCTCCTCTCTCCATGGGATTCTCCACGCAAGAATACTGGAGTGGGTTGCCATCCCCTTTCCCAGGGGATCTTCCCAACCCAGGGATTGAACCCAGGCCTCCTGCATTGCAGGCGGATTCTTAACCATCTGAGCCACCAGCGAAGCCAAGGACTACTGTAACAGCATATACATTTTAACACTTGAAGAAATATCTTGGGTTTTCCACTGATTCCAGGAAAATAATAAAATCTTCAAAGTACCTATAATTCTTTGGAAAACAGATGTGAACCACATCACATTATCTGAAAAAAAAAAAAAAAGACACTGATACATACATAAATGATGTTGCCATTCCTTCTAGGAAGCAAGTTATAGCACCCAAATTTCCACACAGACCTTAAGAGATTACTCATAGTAGGGCGAAATGTTCTGGAAGCTGAGGGAAGCAGAGGAAATAAGAATATAACCAAATGCAGCTGGTGAATGGTGAATTAAGGCTGTTCACATGGAGCAGCATTCTATAATGTTTTTATGTCACAAATAAATTTGGGATTAATTATTTTCAAAAAGTAAAATCTTTGTACAAACTCCATTGCAAAATTATGTCAGGTTTTAAAAACAGAAAACTCATTTTTAAGCTAGTCAGTAACTATGTTAAAAGCATTACATCAGGGAAGTAATACAGAGGTTTCTTGGTACTACGAGGTATCTGGTACCTATAATCTGCACATTAAAATTTAACAAGTAAGCACTTATATAATGAGGCCAACCAGATTCAACTAATCCTCATTTCTATAATAAACAAGCATTTGAATTTACAGGTGGAACATTAAAATGAGGTTACAAAGTATTCAGAATTATGAATTTCAACCTATATTAATAAGAGTGAGCACATCAGGTTACTGCTAAACTCCATCTAATTACTTACAAATTAATCAAGGACAATAAAGGGAATTAGCATCTGAAAGACACTCATGATAATACCACTAAGAACTGTCAAGCCTCAATTATCCATGCTAATTAAGAAAGCTGGCTAATCCTAAACAGTGGATAATATAACAGTTCCTTTTAATGGCACAGATTATATTTTGTGTATGACAGATCTACCTGAACATTTTGCTTTTCTTTGTTCAGAATGAAAAATACGTTTTCCTTCTTGGTAGATCATGATGCAAGTCAGCTAGGATTTTTTTCAGTTTAAAATGGATAAATTACAAAGTATATAATCTATACCTATAGTAGATAAAATCAAAGTGCTGTTTAGAATCTTTTAGCTAAGCTTTCAAAATTACATTTAATAAATGCAAGTTAAGGTACATGAATTGTGATAAAAATGAAAAAGGTTAACTTTTTCTGAGACACTGAAAGTGTCTCAAATTTAAGCCATATAAAGTGCCTTGTGAGTTACTCTTATTTCATTTTACAGATAAAATTATAGAATGTCCAAGAAGTTATATACAGAGTTACATGTGGTAAATGAATAGGTATCCTATTCTGTGGGGCTTCCCTAGTGGCTCGGACAGTAAAGAATCTGCCTGAAATGCAGGCAGGTTTGATCCCTGGGTTGGGAAGATCCCCTGCAGAAGGAAAAGGCAACTTGCTCCAGTATTCTTGCCTGAAGAATTCCATGGACAGAGAAGCCTGATGGAATACAGTCCATAGGGTCACAAGGAGCTGGACATGACCGAGCAACTAACACACACACCAACAGTCTGTCTGAGCTACCAGCAAAGCCCCATAGCAACAATACTAATTGCCAAGTATAGAGCCATCAAAGGGATGAAGAGCCAAGGCTGAGGTCCACCAGGCAACAAGATCCTGCAGAGCCTGAGCACTGAGGCAAACGGTGTAATGGGGAGTCCAGGTACAGGTTCAAGCTGTAGCACCCCGAGACCTCAAGGCCTGCACCCAGTAAAACGGAGGCACTGGTTCCTGTGATCAAGGCTGAAAGGTAGGAATAACCACCAACCTGAAGCCTATCCTAAATTATCAACATTTCTTTAAGCTCCTTAAACCCTGCCAAAGTTGGTTGACTTGCAGAAAAATACTGATGGTCACAATTGACAGCTTAGGGTGACTCAAGGCTGCAGAATGAGAAATATACAATAGGCCCTTGAAACCTGAAGCCAGAATACAACAGAGCCTTTCAGCTGCCTTTCTCCAACTCCAACACTTGCTTTCCAAGCAGTCACTTCATTCTAGGAGGGCAGGCTGATGGTGATGATGATGTTAACAATGTACTTTCACCTACACCACTGACTTCCTTTTCATTTTAAGATAGACGTTAATACATATCGGCATCTCATAACCTGATACACTAAGGCCTGAAGAGGTTAAACAATTTTACTTAATTCATACGAGCAGCTGGAAGAAATGAGTTTTGCACTCAAGTCTCTAAACCACTAAAACCGATGCTTTTTTTGTTTTCCTGCTATCCCATCCTCTCCACAGCCAAGGGCACCCTACATTATCTTAGAAGTTTGAAATTTCTACTTGTGAAACTAAAAAATGTGTATTATCAAGTAAACATATTTTTTACATGTGTTCACATCTGAATATATTAGTAGTAACAAATTGTCAGGAAACATAAAATGATTATATAGTAACAAGACAGTCAAAAACATTAACAGTTGTATCTTCTTGAATTACAAATCCCTCCATTTAAAAATATTATGCTTCAAACAGGACTCTATTTAGGGGTCTGAATAGTAAGCTAAAATTTAGAATTAAGAAATTCTAAGGTGAGGTGAAGTCGCTCAGTCGTGTCTGACTCTTTGCGACCCGGTGGACTGTAACCTACTAGGCTTCTCCGTCCATGGGGTTCTCCAGGCAAGAATACTGGAGTGGATTGCCATTTCCTTCTCCAGGGGATCTTCCCGACCCAGGGATCAAATCCGGGTCTCCCGCATTGGAGGCAGATGCTTTAACCGCTTATTATAATATCACCTCCTCTTTCCCAATCTATGCCATTATAAGCCTTAAATTTAGTTCTTTTCTGTACACCAGGGAATTTCTGGATGCCAATAATTCTCACTTTCCAAGGTGAGGTACTTGGGAAGGTACTTGAAAACATGAGTCACCCTAGATTCCTCTATTTTTTAAGGTTTTTTTTTTTCCTTAATTTATTTATCTTTATGGCTGTGTGTGTGGCCTTTGTCTAGCTATGAAAAGCAAGGGGCTGCTCTCCAGTCGCAGTGTGCAGGCTTCTCACTGAGGCGGCTTCTCTTGTGAAGTACCAGTTCCAGAGCGCAGGCTCAGCAGTTGTGGGGCAGGGGCGTAGCTGCACCGGGCATGTGGAATCTGCCCAATCCAGGGATTAAACCCATGTCCCCTGCACTGGCAGGCAGATTCTTATCCACTGCACACCCGGGAAGTCCCATCCCAGAGTCTTAAATTAGGAGTGAGCTATTGATTTAAGAAAAATAACTTGACTGGTAAATGGTATGAGCTAATCGGCCACTGTTCCTTTGGTATCTGTGCCTGAGGTGGCACCATAAAGAAGGATCCTATCTTCCTGGAGTATAAATGAATTTATCTGGATTTTAACCCAGGTTTTTCTGAATCGATGACTCCTCTTAGAGTATATTTAGGAACTTTCCTCTTCATACACAAGGGACAGATACATTTTATCAAGTTGTTGATTAAAGAAACTCAACTGAGATAGAATAAAATTATCATTTTTTAATATAAATTTAAAGCAAGTATGTATGTGTAAAACTTAAGGTCAGAATGTTGATTTTCTATCAGATTTCGATTATTAACAATAATATTTGACACACAACTTAGAGTCCATTCATTCAGTATTGGTTCTTAGAAAAACAGGCGGCCTTTCCAAGATGATATTCAAACATGCATGAGTGCTAAGTAGCTTCAGTCATGCCCAACTCTGCGACCCTATGGACTGTAGCCCATCAGACTCCTCTGTCCATGGGACTCTCCAGGCAAGAAGACTGGAGTGGGTTGCCATTTCCTCCTTCAGGGGATCTTCTCAACCCAGGGATTGAACCAGTGTCTCTCACCCTCCTGCATTGTTAGGCAGGTTCTTTATCACTAGTCCACCTGAGAAGCCCATCCAAAGATGGGATTGCAGTTTATTTAGGATGCTTCTATCACAAGTGATTAAAGACAAACACATTTCAAGGAGTGATAAAACTTATGAGGGTAGAGGATGGGTCATTGGTGTGGATATGCTTAGAATGTCTTCATTATCTTTCAAATTCAAAAAAAGTGTGCACTTTAACACTGTACCTGGATGAAAAAATAAAAAATCAGTAAGGGAAGCAAATATATCCCTTAAGAAGCACTTTTCCCTTATAAAAGTTAAAAGAAAATAAGACAAGAACCAAATTTTCTTCCTTTGTGCTGCCAAATATTGGCACAACCTGAAACTGTCCTTGGGAAAGTGGTTAATATACTAACAGAATTAAATCTCACTTCCAAGTCCAGGTTATCACATTTATGCAAGTGTACACACAGAACTCTATTTATCAATTTCAGACTGCTTGTGAAAAGTGCTGAATTCGATTCTTTTGGGGGGACAGAAAACATTTATAATAGCACCAGCCCCACAGCCACATCATCCTGTAACTGGCGCTAAGACTGAAAAAAAAATCTTTATGACAATAACAAGAAAATGAATTTTCATTTTCAAAGGCAGTCTGTATGATCACTGGCTGTCCTGCCACCCAGCTCTTCTGAAGGCATTCAGACCCTTCACTGCAATGTCTCAAAAATCAATAGCAATTTATTCTCTCTTTGGACCCCAAGCAACAAAAGTAAATAATACTGTCACCTCTAGTCTGCCTGCAGAACATGGTCACAAAACAGCCTTGCCACTAAAATACAACCTTACGCGGCTCTTTATCTCTGCCGGCACCGCTGACTGTATTGGCTTTCACAGAGGACAAACACTTCAGTAGAACCACACAAAGAAGGCAAGCTCCTATACCTTGCCCAGACTGAATGATGAGGCCTGAATTAAGAAGAAATTCTGACATTGACCTAAGCTTCCTGTTTCAATGTTGTGAGTTTTATGAAAGAAAAAGAATTTTTTTCCAAGATTATTAAAGTTAAGAGGGAAAGTATGAGATGAAATGTAACATATTTATAATATTTTTTCCTATGGAATTTAATAAAATCAGCAGTCTTTCTGAAGCAACTAGCTGAACTGTAATACTGTGCATCTAAAACCTACATGTGATCAATATTTACATGACTGATAGAAATATTAGTCTATGAGCAAACTAAGAATTAAAAATGAAAGTTCCGTCTTGATTATGTTCTACAGAGTAAGTGCTAGCATCATCAGGAAGGACACCACATCCACGCTGGAATATATAAGACAAACAGTATTTCAAAGCAATAGAAGGAGTCTTATGAAAAATCTAGTATAATCCAATCCTTTTGCAGATAAAGGAAATCAGGCCCCATATCTAACACTAGAAAGATAGTTAATAGAAGAAGCAGGACTCAAATACATTTCTGACATCCTTTTCATTGTGTTCTTGTTCTTATTGTTCTTTCACTAGGTTGTGAATTTAACTCAGATAACTATTATCTCTACTACTGTGGGCAAGAATCCCTTAGAATAAATGGAGTAGCCATCATGGTCAACAAAACAGTCTGAAATGCAGTTCTTGGATGCAATCTCAAAACCGACAGAATGATCTCTGTTCATTTCCAAGGCAAACCATTCAGTATCATGGTAATCCAAGTCTATGCCCTGACAAGTAATGCTGAAAAAGCTGAAGTTGAATGGTTCTATGAAAACCTACAAGACCTTCTAGAATTAACACCCAAATAAGATGTTCTTTTCATTAAGGGGACTGGAATGCAAAAGTAGAAAGTCAAGAAACACCTGGGGTAACAGCAAATTTGGCCTTGCAGTACAGAATAAGCAGGACAAAGGCTAATAGAGTTTTGCCAAGAGAATGCACTGGTCATAGCAAACACCCTCTTTCAACAACACATGTAGAGAAGACTCTACACGTGGACATCACCAGCTGGTCAACATCAAAATCAAACTGATTATATTCTTTGCAGCCAAAAGTGGAGAAGCTCTATGCAATCAGCAAAAACATGACCAGGAGCTGACTGTGGCTCAGATAATGAACTCCTTATTACCAAATTCAGACTTAAATTGAAAAAAGTGGGGAAAACCATTACACCATTCAAGTATGACCTAAACCAAATCCCTTATGATTATACACTGGAAGTGAGAAATAGATTTAAGGGACTAGATCTGATAGAGTGCCTGATGAACTATGGACGGAGGTTTGTGACACTGTACAGGAGACAGGGATCAAGACCATCCCCATGGAAAAGAAATGTAAAAAAGCAAAATGGCTGTCTGGGGAGGCCTTACAAATAGCTGTGAAAAGAAAAGAAACCAAAGGCAAAGGAGAAAAGGAAAGATATACCTATTTGAATGCAGAGTTCCAAAGAACAGCAAGGAGAGATAAGAAAGCCTTCCTCAGTGATCAGTGCAAAGAAATAGAGGAAATCAATAGAATGGGAAAAACTAGAGACCTCGTCAAGAAAATTAGAGATACCAAGGGAACATTTCATGCAAAGATGGGCTCAATAAAAGACAGAAATGGTAGGGACCTAACAGAAGCAGAAGATATTAAGAAGAGGTGGCAAGAATACACAGAACTGTACAAAAGAGATCTTCACGACCCAGATAACTACGATGGTGTGATCACTCACCTAAAACAAGACATCCTGGAATGTGAAGTCAAGTGGGCTTTAGGAAGCATCACTACTAACAAAGCTCATGGAAATGATGGAATTCCAGTTGAGCTCTTTCAAATCCTAAAAGATAAGGCTGTGAAAGTGCTGCACTCAATATGCCAGCAAATTTGGAAAACTCAGCAGTGGCCACAGGACTGGAAAAGGTCAGTTTTCATTCCAATCCTAAAGAAAGGCAATGCCAAAGAATGCTCAAACTATCGCACAATTGCACTCATCTCACATGCTAGTAAAGTAATGCTCAAAATTCTCCAAGCCAGGCTTCAACAATATATGAACCATGAACTTCCAGATGTTCAAGCTGGATTTAGAGAAGCAGAGGAACCAGAGATCAAATTGCCAACATCTGCTGGATCATGGAAAAGCAAGAGTTCCAGAAAAACATCTATTTCTGCTTTCTTGACTATGCCAAAGCCTTTGACTGTGTGGATCACTTTGTGGATCACCGCAAACTGTGGAAAATTCTGAAAGAGATGGGAATACCACCTGACCTGCTTCTTGAGAAATCTGTATCCAGGTCAGGAAGCAACAGTTAGAACTGGACATGGAACCATAGACTGGTTCCAAATAGGAAAAAGAATACATCAAGGCTGTATATTGTCACCCTGCTTATTTATCTTATATGCAGAAAACATCATGAGAAACGCTGGGCTGAATGAAGCACAAGCTGGAATCAAGGTTGCCGGGAGAAATTTGAATAACCTCAGATATGCAGATGACACCACCCTTATGGAAGACAGGGAAGAGGAACTAAAAAAGCCTCTTGATGAAAGTGAAAGAGGAGAGTGAAAAAGTTGGCTTAAAGCTCAACATTCAGAAAACAAAGATCATGGCATCCAGTCCCATCACTTCATGGCAAATAGATGGGGAAACAGTGGAAACAGTGGCTGACTTTATTTTTGGGGGCTCCAAAATCACTGCAGATGGTGATTGCAGCCATGAAATTAAAAGACGCTTACTCCTTACAAGGAAAGTTATGACCAACCTAGACAGCGTATTAAAAAGCAGAGACATTACTTTGCCAACAAAGGTCTGTCTAGTCAAGGCTATGGTTTTTCCAATAGTCATGTATGGATGTGAGAGTTGGACTATAAAGAAATCTGCACGCCGAAGAATTGATGCTTTTGAACTGTGGTGTTGGAGAAGACTCTTGAGAGTCCCTTGGACTGCCAGAAGATCCAACCAGTCCATCCTAAAGGAGATCAGTCCTGAATATTCATTGGAAGGATTAATGTTGAATCTGAAACTCCAATACTTTGGCCACTTGATGCGAAGAGCTGGCTCATTTGTAAAGACCCTGATGCTGGGAAAGACTGAAGGCGGGAGAAGCGGAAGACAGAAGATGAGATGGTTAGATGGCATCACCAACTCAATGGACATGAGTTTGCATCAACTCCAGGAGTCACTCACTGATGGACAGGGAGGCCTGGCATACTGCAGTCCATGGGGTTGTAAAGAGTCGGACGTGACTGAGTGACTGAACTGAACTAAACTAGGTTATGTCTGATCTTTGTGACTTTATGGACTGTAGCCTGGCTCCTCTGTCCATGGAATTCTCTAGGGAAGAATACTAGGGTGGGTTGCCATTTCCTTCCTCAGAGGATCTTTCAGATCCAGGGATTGAACCTACTTTGTAGGTGGATTTTTTTACCACTGACCTATTTGAGAAGTCCCTTTCATTATAATGCTTATTGATGAAAAATTATTCATAGGAATACTAAAAAAGAGATAGTCTTTCTGATGAGAATCTATAGTAAACCAGCATCCTCTCAGGATTATAAATTATTCCTTAAGGGAAAAACCAAGCCCTTTGGAAACTTTCTGCAGTAATTAAATTTTTTAAATCATAGAAGAATTTATGAAGCATATTAGAAATATTTATTGAACTTTTGCAGTGTATTGATTCAGAAAATATATATACACTTAAAAACTATACACAAGCTTAAAAACTATAAAAAAAGAAAATAATCAAATGTCAACTTATATGGTGGCCACGTGGGGGCAGGAGGGGGGAAGAGTTAGGTGAGCGAGAGGGAGCCTGCGCATCCAGGCAGACCCTGCAGGTGGAGGGTATGAACACCGACAGTTCAGGGTTCTGCGTGAGAGCAGGGACTGGTCTAGCAGTGGGTACCTGTGATGTGAAGTGGAAAAGCAGAGTAAGGCCAGATGCTGGAAGCCCCGAAAATCTAGCAGAAAGATTCATTTGATGTGGCAGACACTCCAAACAATACAGAAATAAGTATTTTATATTGGAAAAAGTATGGCAGTTGTATTTTGTCTCACTCTTAGCTTTCAAAAAAAATCCAAACAATTTTTAAAGGTTGTCTACTTGTCAGAAAAATATAACTTAAGATACAATTTTCTAAACCAAAATATCATTTATTTGAGATTTAATTTAAATAACCAAAAACACACCTTTATGAAGAAAATGATCTAAAACTATAAAATTGGCTTTCTGGTCAAATTAATACCATTAAACCAAAGTAAGGGGGAAAACTCTGAATCTCTCATTTTAATTTTGTGACATTAACCACTTGGCAAAGAAAAGTTAAAAATAAGACCGGAAGTTTTGATAAAGCAGGTTTAAATTTCATAGCTTATTAAAGAAGATATATCAAATTGATATATCCTACTATCTAAGAAAATATGAAGTATCTTAGGTTATTCATCAAAGTTGATTCAACATTAAATTTTAAAAGAAATCTCTTTTTTAGGTTTTTTTTTCAAGTTTTAGGTTTAGAAACTTTGTAGAAAAATCAACATCCTTTTTTATTTTATGCTTTCATTGAAGAAAGTTTAGGGGAAAAATATATATATATATAAAACACAGAAATACAAATAATCACATGACAGCCTCCACCAGCGACATCTACTGTGGCATTTGGCACTGGCCTTTTTCTGATTTTAAAACAATCAACAGTGGAGATCTAAATATTTTACCTGTAATTTAGCAATGCGTACAACTGCCTTGAAATTACTGCATCAAAGTAACACAGTAACTCCACTTACTAGAATTTATCTTAAAAAAAAAATTTGTAGATGTGGACAACGGCCTTGCTACAGGAATGTTCAATACAATAGTGTTGAAAAGAGTGAAAAATTTGAAATAATCTGATCCATTAAGAGCAAGACATTCAATAAGTAATTTATAAAAGTATATGTATATATTTTGTCATCCTTTTTCTTTTTATACTTATTGAATACAGTCAGTGTGCATCTTTTATTTTTCCTATGGTCCTAGTTTTTGAAGAAATGTTCTCAGAATGCTCACACGTTAACTTGTACACACTAAGCGGCGTGACTGCACTAGTAGCTAAGTAGGACACTACAGGAACTCCCCAGAACAGGACTCTCCCCGTGACCTCTGCCTGCCTTTTCTCTGTAGAAAACCTTCAAAGAATAAATTTAATCAGAGAAGTGAGAAAACACAGAAAGAAAGGAAAACAGTCAAGCAAGAAAAAATTATAATATCAATAATTTAGCCACCTCCTCAGGGGCTATAGATAATATTCTGAGCCATGTCCTATGAGCTGTTTTGCAGATACTGAAACCCCCAGCAAGTGGGAGAACTTTACTATATGTTGACCCATAAGCACTAGCCCACAGACCCTTTGGAACCAGAAGGTTGATGATGGTGACTGCCAATTACTTCACCACCAACCAATCAGAAGAACATGAGCTGATCACATACCCCACAACCCCTCTCCTTCACCCTCTCTTTAGAAACCTTCGCCTGAAAACTGCTCAGAGACTTCAAATCTTTTCAGCATTAGCTGCCCTGGACTCCTTGCTTGGTGCCTGCATCTTCCTTCACCTCAACCCGGTGTTAGTATACTGGCTTTACTGCATGCAGGCAAGTGGATTCAAGTTTGGTCCCATAACACACTGAGCCCAGCATTAAGTCCTTTTGAGGCAAAATCATGCATATCTCACGTGCCCCTGTACCTTTAGTATCCAGAGAAATGCTTGCCTCAGAGGAGACGGTCAATACAAATTTAACTGAGTGAAATGAGTTAACTATTTATAAGTTATAATCACATACTTTAAAACAAAACAAAAACAGAAGAGGCTTATAATAAAGAATGATAAAATATAGATTAAAAAATAAATGTAAATAAAAGTAAGTGGGTGGGGAGGGGGGGGAGTAGACTTGCAAACCATACAGAGCAAGGAGGAAAACCACAGAGTCAGAAACGAGCTCATGCCAAGAATCAATTATGTTTGCACTGCATTTCAGGAAACCGTATGCTGTAGGCGAGACAACAGAAGACAGAAGTTTAAAGTTAAAACTCTTAGAGTTAAGCCAGCAGAATTCAAATCCTGACTTCACCAGGTATCAGGATCATCAGGAAATCAATACCTCACTCTTTCTGAGGCTCCTTTCCCTACCTGTAGAATAAAGATTTTATGATAGCATTGCAGGAGGGCTGTAAGATTAACATGAGCTAATCCACGCTTGGTGCTGATGGTTCAGTGTTAGAACTCAAGAAGAGCTCAGCGTCGTCAAATTCCATTATACCTATCTATTGATATATGCAAAAGATACCCCTCAGTTCTTCCAGGCTGCATTTATTTCACAAAGTTCAATATTTATCAAGACCTATGTTAAAAATACTGAAGCCCTCAAGTCAATGCTTTCAAAAACCTCATGGAAATAGAAAAACAGAACCATTAACATATACTAGTCAGGCATAGTCAATAAAGCAGAAATAGATGTTTTTCTGGAACTCTCTCTCTTGCTTTTTCCATGATCCAGCGGATGTTGGCAATTTGATCTCTGGTTCCTCTGCCTTTTCTAAAACCAGTTTGAACATCAGGAAGTTCATGGTTCAAGTATTGCTGAAGCCTGGCTTGGAGAATTTTGAGCATTGCTTTACTAGCATGTGAGATGAGTGCAATTGTGCGGTAGTTTGAACATTCTTTGGCATTGCCTTTCTTTGGAATTGGAATGAAAACTGACCTTTTCCAGTCCTGTGGCCACTGCTGAGTTTTCCAAATTTGCTGGCATATTGAGTGCAGCACTTTGACAGCATCATCTTTCAGGATTTGAAATAGCTCAACTGGAATTCCATCACCTCCACTAGCAGGCTTGCCATTTGGGGTTCATTAGGTAAGGAGCAAAGGAGAGTCATCTTGGGCCAATAATGACATCAATATCTTACAGTCTATGATTATTTTAGAAAAGAATATTGGGTTTAGAATGGGAACAGAGACCAGAGGCCAAAGCACTGATAAAGAAACCACCACAGCAAAGTCAGAGAACAAAGCAACACAGGCTGGAACAAAACAAGACAGTGGTTCTGGGAGGAAGGAGACAGACACATGAGAAAGCATGGAGGCCCAACCGAAAGAGCTGGCAGACAGACCAGAGGGCTTCACAGTGTTGGCGCTGTTTTGCTAGAGCAGTGATAAAATTAAGATAGTAACACAGAGGGAGGGCAGTGTGGAGTGGCAGAAAAAGAAGAATTTACTCATTTTAAAACTTGAGGTTTTATTTACTTATTTTTATTTTTTGGCCATGGCGGGTCTTCATTGCTGTGCGTGGGCTTTCTCTAGTTGTGGCAAACAGGGACTACCGTTAGTTGCGGTGCAAGGGCTTCCCACTGCAGCTGCTTCTCCTGTTGTGGAGCACAGGGTCTAGCATGTGTGAGCTCCATTAGCTGCAGCTCACAGGCTTCGGAGCACTGACTCAGTAGTTGAGGTGCATGGGCTTCCCATTGCAGCCGCTTCTCCTGTTGTGGAGCACGGGGTCTAGCATTTGTGAGCTCCATTAGCTGCAGCTCACGGGCTTCGGAGCACTGACTCAGTAGTTGAGGTGCATGAGCTTAGGTGCTCCACAACATGTGGGATCTTCCAGGACCAGGAATTGAACCAGTGTCCCTTGCATTTCAAGGCAGATTGTTAACCACTGGACCACCAGGGAAGCCCAAGAATTTGTTTTTAAATACAGAGAACTGATATATCTCTGCAACACAAAGTAGTGATGAAAAGAAGAATAGAAATACGGCACCTGTAGGTCAGACTGTGGATTTGGAAGCATTCCACACAGAGCTGGTCATCAAATTAATAGGGCTGGGTGAAATCACACACAGAGAGCATTGAAAGTTAGAAGGAAACCCCAGGAATGCCACTTATACTATCAACAAAGAGTATAAAATGCCTAAAATAATAACTAGGCAAAACCTATGAGAAGCAAACTACAAGCTATAGTAAGAGATAAATGTAAACACCTTCATCATAGACACAAGAGATTATGTGTCAGGATGAGAGAAATAATTTGGTTAAAGTCATTCATTCTCTAATTAATTTGTAATTACAATTCTAGCAAAAAACTGCAATATAATTTTGGGAAACGTAATAATATTATCCTAAAGTCATCTGGAATAAGCATCTGAGAGTGGCTATTTTTAAAAGAGGAATAATGAAAGGAGAACCTAACACATATTAAAGTATTATAAAAGCACAATAATACAGTAGCAACTCATGTACAAAAAGATTACTGTATTAGAAACCACAGAAATAGACGCCTGTACAAGTAATTATGGAAATTATAAAAACCTTGACTTTCAAATCAGCAGAGAAAGAGACAACTTAATATGAAGCAACATATAAGAAAAGTTTTTCCTCTGAGATGGGTTGAGGAGGATAGAAAAAGTCTGAGCTTGAAATACATAGAGTGGAAAGCTTCAGTGACAGAAACACAAAAGAGAGTGTTCACTTATTGCGAGTTATGGAAATGAGGGAATTGTGGGTTCAGTGAATGTTTAATGCTGGAAGGATCAAAGAAGACACCCTCGGCCATAATGAAATGAAGCCTTTAGAAGGGGACGTGTCAAGAAGGATTATTTGATTGAGATGATAGGAACAGCTCTTGAGAACAGATGTCTGGATGAATTTTGATATCTGGCTTACTGGAAATGAAGAAATAGCGGAGGTAAAAAAATAAAACTTTATTGTCAGGGAGTGGGCCTGCCAAGTTTAAGATTTCTAAGATGTCAGTTCTGAGAAATGGCATAATAAATCAGACTGCAGCAGTAGAAACGTCTGGCCAGGATTTTGACAGGTCAATAATGTAAGGTCTGAAGCTCCCACAAGAAGTGCCTAGGAATCAAGGCAGAAAAAGGATGCGCAGAGGTAATGAAGTCCTCCATTCCTGTGGAGGACTGGTCTCCTGGTAAACAGATGAGGAGGAACAAAAGGAAGCGACTGCGCTTAATATTTTTTGAGCTGTGACTAAGGTAGAAAGTTTCTGACAGCCAGACTGTGAGGGAGATGCGTAATTTCTCTCTCCGTGGTGTCTAACCCACAGCACATGTAGTGTCAAAGAAGCACCGAATAAAAAGATGCTGTAGGATGTGCTAGAAGAAATGCTGGAAAGCCTAAAGCCACCCCACAATCTGACCACTGGCGGAGGGGACAAGAGAGGATGCGCAGCAGCCACAAGAGCGCATGGAGGTGAGCAGCGTCACCAAAAGAAAGCGGGGCTCAAAGGGGAGAGGTGCAGAAGCTTAAAAGGAAGGTCAGAGGGAGGAGGGCAGTCAAGGACAGAAACAGACTCTTCTGTGACTGGTTGAAACTAGAAAGCCAGGGTAGCGATCAAGAATGTGGAATGCAGCTGTCAAGCAGACCCACATCTGTACCTGCAGCGATTTAGAAAGTATTGTCCAGTTTGCAGGAAAAAATAAAAAAGGCTTATCTAGGTAAAAATTAAAAGGATTATATTTTTAAAAAGCTTTATTGAGAAGTATAACTGGCATACTATAAAATTTTACAACTTGATATGTATGGGCCTATGGATGTACCCATGAAACCCTGGTCCCTCGCGACTCAGACGGTGAAGAATCTGCCTACAATGCAGGAGACCCGGGTTCGATCCCTGGGTCGGGAAGATCCCTTGGAGAAGGGCATGGCAACTCACTCCAGTATTCTAGCCTGGAGCATCCCATGGGCAGAGGAGCCTGGAGGGCTACAGTCCAAGGGGTCGCAAAGAGGTTGGACACGACTGAGTGACTGACAGATGCACGCACCCACGAGACTATTACCACTGTCGACCTAACGAGTAAATCTCCCCCAGAAGATTCTTCCTGCTACTTCCTAATTCCTCCCTCCTGCCCCTTCCAGACTAACTCTTGCCTTCCCACCCTCAGCCCTAGGCATCACTCAGTTGTCCTCTGAGTGATTTTGTAATTGCGGGAATTCTTACAAATGAAACCATAAAGTTTATACTCTCTTTGGTCTGATTCCTTTCCTTCCATACAATGATTTTGGAAATCTTCCATGTTGTTGCACCCATAGATATTTCACTTCTTTTTGTTATTGAACAGTACTCAGTTGCATAGACCTACCGAAATGTCTTTAGCCATTTACCTGCTGATGGACTACTTTCAGCTTTGGGCCATTGCACATAAAGTTGCTACAGACATTTGTGTAGGAGTCTCTGTATGGACACTCGCTTTTGTTTATCTCAGGTAAATGTCCAGGAGTGGAACGGCTGAGTCACGCAGTGGTTCCACACTTAGCTCTTCAAGAATCGGCCAAATCACTACTCCACAGCGGTTTTTCCATTGCCATTCCTACCTGTGGTGTATGTGTAAGAGACTGTTGGTTGTTCCACCTCCTCCCCAATACTGGATATAAACAGTCTTTTTAACTTTATGCATTCTAACAGGTATAGAATGGCATCTCGCTGTGGCTTACAGCTGCATTTCTTTACCAATAATAATGTTGAGCATCTTTTCATGTACTCATTTACCATACATATGTATGTATGTATACATATACATCATCTGGTGAAGCACTGTTTAAATCATTTGTGTATGTTTCATTGGACTGTTTTCTTATGTATCAAGTTGTGAGAATGCTCTACTCTAAATGCAACTCCTTTCCCTGAAAGATGGTTTGCAAGCAAGTTTTCCCCAAGTTTGCCTTGTCTTTGCATTCCCTTAACAGTGCTTCTTAAAGAAGAGAAGTCCTTCGTGTTGATGAACACCTACTGATGGATCATGTTCTTGGTGCTGAATCTAAGAAACCTTTGCCTATTTCAAGGTCACTGAGTGTTCTCTATGTTCTCCAAGATTTCTACCATTGTAAGCTTCACATAGAGATCTATCGTCCATTTTTAGTTAGGTTTTGTATATGTTGTGAGGTATGGATTGAAGTCATAACTATTTTCTACCTGAAAGTGATCTTACAGATTGTCTGATCTAACCCTTTTACTTGTAGATGGTATCTACATTATCAGACAGCGGCCCAAATGTTATGTCTAAAAATGTATGCCTATAAAGTAGATTTGAGACCTAAGTTCAAATCTAAAGACTAAATCAAAAGCTTGCAACGCACCTTCATGTCCTCAGTGTTACAGAAAAATCCAGCAATTGTTACACATGCTGATTTGAAAAGCTACTTTTACAGGTTTAGATTAAATAATCTCCAAAGTGTATTTTTTAAAGCCACGTGTAATACAAAGTAAAAAGAAAAGTTTATTGGAATCAAGAAGGATATTTTAAAGAATACCTCCCCTGACAGAGGTTAAGTAACCACATCACCAATGAAGCTGTAGCATTTTGTCTCAACTATCCCAAAAGACAGTTTAGGACAAATCTTGACTGATATTTATTTGATATCACCACCCTTTTTCAAAAGGGCAAATACTTTGCTCTACTGTCAACATCCAGCAATCAAAAACTATGGTGTATAAGACACTCCTTGGGTATACTGCCTACTTTGCCTCTGACCCAGGATGCCTCAAAATTGACTATTCTGAAGCAGAACATGCCAGTAAGGTTGGAGCCATGCGCTAAGGACCGGAGTGCAGCACTTGGAGGGTCTACATCTTAAATTCTCCCTTATGTGCCTTCCGTAATCACTGAGTATATTTCTTTTTCACTGGAGTAGGGAATGGCAACCCACTCTAGTATTCTGGCCTGGGAAATCACATGGACAGAGGAACCTGGCAGGCTACAGTCCATGGGGTTGCAAAGACTCGGACATGACTGAGTGACTAACAACACTTTCACTTTCATCACTACCATGCAGGATTTTCTTTTTCTCTTCTGATCTTATTGTCTTTCACATTAAAATATTTTTTTCTGATTTCCCCAAATTATCAAATGCAACACCTTTGTCTTTTCTTCTTCAAATAATATTAGGTATACATATACATATCTGTTGTTACATCAAGATTACTGACATACAAATCTAGAGCTAGCTAGCAAACGCAAAATTTGATTCCCACTGCCATTATAACTCAACAGAGCAACCTTGACAAATCGATAAGAGCAATGTAAGGAGCTTATCCTTTAGAGGTAACACCAGATCTGTTTCTAGTTTTAGGGCATTTCAGGAAAACGTTTACTTCAACAGACTCACTTAATGCAAAAGACAATATCATAAAGGCTTATAACACATTTTTTTTTTAAAGCTGAAATATAAGTTCACTAGTAAAGCTCACTGTATAGGTAATAAACTGACAATATTTTTACAGCATAAATAACCACTCCTTATTCTTCTCATAAATTCAAGTTTACATCCATTGGCTTTGTTTAAAGCAATCTTCAGTGAGTCATTTTCTGACCACTATGTCTGAAATATTTTTTTAACAGTGTACAACAGGAGATTTTTTAATATAAACAGTTTTCTAAATTGTCTTTATTATTGTTTTCACAGCAGCCACAATGTGATAAATATTGAAAAAGGTATTAACTATATTCCCGCCTCACATTCAAGTAGATACTATTCAAAAACATGATACAAAGACAAATACAACAAAAAGTTATTACAAAAAATAGGCAAAATACAGAAAATCTCTTATTCAGCCTCTCAACTTCACAGGTGTTTTGAACATCTCTAAAAATAGCAAGGAAGAGTCCTCTTTGCTTAACAGCACATAAGACTCTTATTTCCTTTCCTTCTATCAAGAAATAATATAGCAGAAGATAAAGTAATATGTAACTGTTATTCACTCAATTTTATCCAACTCTTTGCAACCTCATGGACGGTAGCCCACCAGGTTCCTCTGTTCATGGAATTCTACAGGCAAGAATACTGGAGTGGGTTGTCATTTCCTCCTCCAGGAGATCTTCCTGACCGAGGGATCAAAGACCTGGATTCCAGGTCTTCTGCACTGCAGGCAGATTCTTTACTGTCTAAGCCACCACTGGGATTTTTTACTTCCCAGCCACTTTACTGGGAAGCCCATAGAGTAATACACCAACAAAATATGCAGACATTTACCAAGTACAGACTCTCTTGTAAGACTTCTGAATCTTTAAGTAATATGATAAATATAACTTGGGAAACTTGATGATGAAATAAAATTGTCATGAAGAAAACTTAAAGCTATACTGGATGTCCACTGTTGGTCTTGAGTGCATTCTCGTATGCGACAACATTATAGACAAAGAATCTGGCTACACGTTTATCAGCTGTTAAGTTGTTCATACCCTTTGATCCAGTAAATCTCATTTCTCTGAGTCAACCAGAAGTTCTCAAAAACTAATTCTAAACTTGGAGAAAGCTTCATACAGAAAGATGCACAATAGCAGTATTATGTATAACAGCAACATATTGAAAACATCCCAGCTATCTGACAACAAGGAAGTAAAATACAGTGTATTCAGTTCACTTGGATATATATCATTACATGGATATTAAAATCTCCTGGCAAACACAACGTATGAACCCGGTAATACCTAATGAATTCAAATGAAATATAGAAATGTACAAAGAAGATCATTATAGTTACAATAAAAATGATTCATATAATCAAATGCACTGTTAGGAAATCACTATCACTAAAAACTTGAACAACAGTTTTATTGCAGCAATGAGAATACAATACTTATTATCTTTATTTTACTTTCTCATACTTAACAAATGTCATTTAATGAGTAGGTTATTTTTAAATGTAAAATATTTGATATTTCTAATAAGAGAGCCAGGGAAAAGAAATTGACTTATGCTGCTACAGCAGGGAAGGGGGAGGAGCCTAACTTATTCTAGGCCTGGGCTGTACAAGAAAGCTAGTGGAGTCTGTGCTGTTGGACAAAGCTAGTGAAGGTGATGGAATTCCAGTTGAGCTATTTCAAATCCTATAAGATGATGCTGTGTAAGTGCTGCACTCAATGTGCCAGCAAATTTGGAAAACTCAGCAGTGCCCCATAGGACTGGAAAAGGTCAGTTTTCATTCCAATCCCAAAGAAAGGCAATGCCAAAGAATGCTCAAACTACTGCACAATTGCACTCATCTCACACACTAGCAAAGTAATGCTCAAAATTTTCTAAGCCAGGCTTCAACAGCATGTGAACCATGAACTTGTGTATATTCAAGCCAGATTTAGAAAATGCAGAGGAACCAGAGATCAAATTGCCAGCACTCATTGGATCATCAAAAAAGCAAGAGAGTTCCAGAAAAACATCTACTTCTGCTTTATTGCCTACACCAAAATCTTTGACTGTGTGGGTCACAACAAACTTGGAAAATTCTTTAAGAGACGGGGATACCAGACCACCTTACCTGGCTGCCTCCTGAGAAATTTGTATGTAAATCAAGAAGCAACAGTTAGAGCTGGACATGGAACAGACCACTGGTTCCAAATTGGGAAAGACAATATGTCAAGGCATATTGGCACCCTGCTTATTTAACTAATATGCAGAGTACATCATGAGAAACGCCTGGCTGGATGAAGCTCAAGCTGGAATCAAGATTGCTGGGAGAAATATCAATAACCTCAGATACGCAGATGACACCACCCTTCTGGCAGAAAGCAAAGAAGAACTAAAGAGCCTCTTAAGGATAGTGAAAAAGATGGCTTACAACTCAACATTCAGAAAACTAAGATCCTGCTATCCGGTCCCATCACTTCATGGCAAATAGATGGGGAAACAAAGGACACAGTGACAGACTTTATTTTTTAGGGTTCCAAAATCATTGTAGATAGTGACTGCAGCCATGAAATTAAAAGATGCTTGCTCCTTGGAAGAAAAGTTATGAGCAACCTAGACAGCATATTAAAAAGCAGAGACATTACTTTGCCAACAGAGGTCAGTCTAGTAAAACGTAGGTTTTTCCAGTAGTCATATATGGATGTGAGAGTTGGACTATAAAGAAAGCTGAGCGCCAAAGAATTGATACTTTTGAACTGTAGTGTTGGAGAAGACTCTTGATGGTCCCCTGGACTACAAAGAGATCAAACCAGTCAATCCTAAAGGAAATCAGTCCTGAATATTCATTGGAAGGACTGATGCTGAATCTGAAGTTCTAATACTTTGGCCACCGGATGTGAACAACTGACTCATTGGTAAAGACCCTGACGCTGGAAAAGATTGAAGGCGGAAGGAGACGGGGACGACAGAGGATGAGATGGTTGGATGGCATCACCGATGCAATGGACATGAATTTGAGCAAGCCCTGGGAATTGGTAATGGACAGGGAAGCCTGGCGTCCTGCAGTCCATGGGGTTGCAGAGTCGGACGTGACTGAGTAACTTTAGCTGTGGTGTCCAAGAATGGAGTCACTGAAGAGAGAGAGAGCCATTTAAATTCAAATTAATTAAAATGAAATATAAAATTTAGTTCCTCACTCACACTAACTACATTTCAATTGCTTAGTAGTCATATAAGGCCAGTGGCTACTGTATCATACAGCAGACAAAACATTTCCATCATCTCAGAAAATTCTATGGGAAAGAGCAGCTCTAGATAATTTGCATGACCCCAAAGAGAGAAGGGGGGATTCAAAGTGCAAGATTCTCCGGCTAGTTTATGCTAAACTAGCAAGTTCAGTCTACTGATGGAGCCTGTCCTACAGAGTGAAACACTCTATAAAATGGCTGGCCCCTGGGGCAGTAACAAATGAACTATTGATCATTACTTTATATATTTCTGCTAGTTTCATTGGGATACTTTTTTTTTCTGGGTCTAATAAATTCACTCGCAAATCATGTGTCAGAGGTTTACAGACTTAAACAAATTGTACCTCACCCTAAAACAGAACAATTCCACCAACAAGCAGCCTTTCCAGAGAATAAACAAAAATCATTCTTGTATTGTAACAATGGCTTGTCTTGGGGAGGTAGAAAGAGAGGAAATCAAAAGAGAATTTTAGCAATATTTTAAAATTCTTTTCTTTTAAAAATTTCTGTTAAAAGGGACAAAAAAATAAATTCTTCTGAAAAACTAGTACTTCTTAGCATCAAAACCATTTAAGGAGATAAATATTTATAAGAGTGAAAAAACCATATATCTTTCAGAAAATGCAGTGGTATAAAGCAATAAGAAAACAATTCACTGAATCATTAATGCAAGTTTTATCTACTGTGATATTTTGTGCAGCTGGTATTCCATTACATATTACACATTTCCCTGTAGAATGTTTATTTAATTTTCTTGATTTACCCTCATCATTGTATGAAGATGTTCCAATCAATTTTAAATTAATAGGCTGACTTCATTTCGAATATGCAGACTGCATTTTACTGACATATTGTGAACACTACAAAAGGCTGATTATCTTTGTTGAACTATGCCAAGATCCTCTGATTTTTTTCAGCCTTTTCACCCTTGAGATTTAAAACTCAACTCTTTAGCCAAAGAAATTGAGCTAGCATAAACTGTAACTATTAAGATGAGTTGCATTTAAAAGTGTTTTAATTCCCCACAGCTTTCTACACAATTCAAAAATTATGGATATTTTTTAAACTTACAAAATGTTCCTTAGAGTTGGGAATTTTATTCCCATAGCAATTAATATCAGTGGATAATCCTTAAAAAGTATGAACCTTAATGACTGGCCTAAAAACGTGTTTATTTAGAGAGGGAAACAGTCAGAAAAACGCGTTTAGCATTTGGAGTCAGAAGGTCTGGATTTGATGACCGATTCTGCTAATTCTTGAAACCTGTTTCTTCATGGAGAAAATGGGCCTAGTAAGATGGCATAATTTAAAGGGAGTTGTTGTAGTGATGATACAGAGCACGATCCAAAAAGCAGGTTACTTATTTTAAACTCTGATCAATGTTAATAAGGTAAACCATTTGAAACAAAACCAAAACAAAATAGCTACGATTAAAGGACAGATCACAGAAAGATAACCTCCCTTTAAATATACTTAGTATCATGAACAAACAGATCTGTGAAAAATGTAAATAATGGACTAACTATTTCTTTATCAAATGCCCCATTAAACAGAACTTCCTGGGACTTTTCAAATGTAACTTAAAAATGGAATTTAGACATTCTTCATAAATACATTTATCACAGAAAATAAAGAAGATCTGTAACTTGTATAAATTGCATCTGTCATACTGTTAAGTCATCAGGTCCTGATATCCTCCTGCCCATGTTCAAATCCATCCCATCACTGACTAGATGTGGACCCTGGGCAGCTTGCACATCTGACCACTAATGCTGTCATCTGTAAAATGGGGATGATGGCACCAACTTCATGGTGCTGCTGTGATAACTAATGATGATGCCATGAAGACTCTCTCTAAAAATATGCATACTATAAAGTTTCAGTGAACGTCTGAAGTAATTTTAGCATCTTGATTGGATGATTGGTTATGAACACTGTCCTCATGTGATAGGAAGAGACAGACCAAGCCAGCTTTCTGGTGTCTCTTTTTATAATGACACTGATCCCACATTGAGGGTCCCACCCTCACAATCTCAACTAAAGCTAACTACCTCCCAATGTCCCATCAGCTAAAGGAGTTGAGGCTTTAATATATGAATTTGAGAACAGTGGTACAATTCAGTCCATAGCAGTAACTTAAAATCAATCAATGCTGAAAGAAGGTCCTGAATATTTGGCAGTACATGGGAATTGCTTTGTAACCTTGACTAATCTACCTTCATAAAATGATAAAAATAAAGAGACTTAAAGCTGAGTGGAGAATGACTTAAGCTATATTCCTGAGAACATCTTAAGAGCCTTTTCTAGAAGAACAGCTCGGTTCCTTCTACTTTTTCTATATGGGAAAGAGATGAGCTTCTTGTTCAGTCACTCAGTCATGTCTGACTCTGTGACCCCATGGACATCAGCACGCCAGGCTTCCCGGCCCTTCACTATCTCCCAGAGTTTGCCCTTCACTATCTCCTGGAGATGAGCTAAAACAGGATAAATTTAAGTCAATGTTCATGAGGCAGCATGCCTCTTTTTAACACGGTCATGACGTTGCAGACGTTACCTAAAATGACAAAAGAGTAATCACACTGTTGATTTTGAACAATCTACATGAAACACAAAATTAGTCTTCTAAGAAATGCTAACAATTTGTTACTGAAGACATGTATGCAAATTGTCCCACCTGTGTTACTTTTCATACAGGCCAAACCTAGCAGGAATCTCTAATTATCATACCAGTTGGAAGGCTTAACAAGGGTGTTGCCGGCCCACAAATGCAATTTGATTCTCAGCATGACTGCAAGAATGGCAATTTACAACCTCCAGCAGTAAGGAACTAGGAATATTAAGGTTTTATTAATTTATACAATGGAGGGCACATTGTACTTAGATTAGCCAGAACAACAGAAAAGGAACATTTTGGGGATCTTATATTAATACTTATTATTTGGTGCTAAATTTGGATTACAATAATTATGGTAATGATTCTAACAGTTATGAAGCACACATACCTGTGAACAAGATATTTACTCTGTTCACAGCAGACAAATATTTTACTTGAGTAAACAGGATGAATTAAAAATCAAGTCATAAGGTAAATACCTAAATTACAAATGGTACTGCTTTATGTATGGATGAATCTCACAGACATAATATTGACTGAAAGAAATCAGATATAATAGGAAACATAACGCATGATTCCTTTTCTATGAAGTTCAAGAACAATCAGAACCAACCATTGGTGTTAGGTGTCGGAGGGTGGTTACTTTTGGTGTTGGACTGACTGGGAGAATGCACGAGGGAGGCCTCACAACTGTTAGAAACATCCTATATCTTGTGATACAGGCAGTGAGAATATTGGTATATGCATATGGAAAAATCCCTTGAGCTTTACACATAAGATTTGTGCATATCACTATTTGTATGATATATCTCAAGCGAAATGGGAAAAAAAATGTCTATAGTATTAGATAACCATCTAGTAAAAATGAGTAACAGATCAATAGTACCAGTTAATAAATATATAATAATCTTTTTCTTTCATAAGACAAGGTTTTCAATTTTAACTTTACTTTAGTAAATACCAAGGGTGCCCTTAGAAGGTTGTAAAACCCATCCTGTGTAGCACAGCATTACATATTCCACATTTCAATGTGGCTACAACTCCTAATATTCCTGTCAAGATTGCCACATAAGCTGGGTTATTGATAAAACAATTGCTACTCCTGTAAGGAGTTTATTTGCTCTTGTTGCCTATCAGCTTAGTACACAGCAGAAAATATACTTGAAAAGAATCAAGTTCTATAAACAAGAATAAATGATTATGGAGTAGGCATCTCTATAATTGTGTTTTTACTTTTTTTTTCCTTGTTCTTTCACAAGAAGTACAGCCGAAAATTGAACCATAAAGTTTGCCTTGACAGAAAGGCATTAGCCTACCACACTAAAGCACCAAGATAGGAGAGACAGTTATTTATGAAGAAACACTATCTGCTATTATCCTTTTGAGATTCTACAAAAGGGCTAAATATTGATGCATTTCCAAGTCACCTTTCCCCCACTTCTTGTATTAACAAGCAGGAGTATGTTTTAGATGCTCCTAATTTGTCAAGATCAGGTGAGCAGAACTGTTGTACAGAGCACACTGCTCTATTCCTACAAGGGCTCTGCAACCCTGCAGGTGATTAATAATTCATAGGTCTTTCTTAGTTCACATCAGGGGCATTACTCAGAGGGCATCGTTCTTACTGAAAGAAGTTAACAGCAATGGGCCTTCAACGCACAAGTCAAACAAGAAGACGTCTATGAATCTATGCACAATTAAGACCTGTTAAAGAGCTCCAGCTACTCCAGGCCCTCTCCACCCACCCCTCCCCCACTAAAAATACTCAGCATTCTTCATCTGCTTATTCTGGTGGTGTGCTGATGTGCTCAGTCGTGGGCGACTCTTTGCAAGCCCATGGACTGTAACCCACCAAGTTTCTCTGTCCGTGGAATTTTCCAGGCAAGAACACTGGAGCGGGTTGCCATTTCCTTCTCCAGGGGCCCTTCCTGACCCAAGGACTGAACCCAAGTTTCCTGCACTGCAGGCAGATTCTTTCCCACTGTGCTACATGGGAAGGCCTGGTGGGAAGCCACGGAGGGTTTAAACCACCCTCCATTTACGTGGCTGTCCACCAACTCCTGCCACAGTGCAGTCCACTGATGGAGGGGGGCCAGCTGGCCAAGTCAGAGCAGGGCATTTTTAGAGTTTTCAGAGCTGTATTAACACGGAAATTGTTTTAAAATCATTTCCCTTTATTCCATATTGAAATGGTCAACGCTGCTGGGCATAAACATGGTTCTCTTAACCTAATCAGTATGTCCAAACTAGCTTTTCAGGCGGGATTATGACATCTGTCATAACACAAGAACTTCTGGGTTCCAGCATTATTTATTTATCAAGGAAAAACATGAAGGGTCCTAATGTCTTTATGACTGAGAAGAAACAAGTCTCCCGGAAAAGGAACACTATCTTTTATGGTCTTTCTCAGTACGCTCAGGCCTCCAGGGTAAAAAGGAAACCACTCCATAAAATTCATCTCATATAATAGCAGTCCCACCTCAGAAGTATAAAAGGGAGAATTAGGAAAGAGTTTAAGATAGTAGAACAAGGTAAAGCCTGTGCCCATGACTGAATGTCCTGCTTCTTAAAAGCATCTCAAAAACAATAGAAAATCAAAACCAGATACTGTCAGGCCAAAGTGCCTATGGAAGTGTGGTCACCAATTCCAGACCAACGGCATATGTCAGAACTCTTTAATTCTGAGTATATGATAACTCAGAACCAGATGTATTACTCCCTGGGAATGGAAGACATTCATGTTCGTTAAATCAGAGCATTTATTATACATTCCTGGAGATGTATTTTACATTTATTACACATTTATTCCTGGAGATGTATTACACATTTATTATACATTCCTGGAGATGTATTTCAGGAAATATATTTGGTATTATCTAAAATGTACTCCAATACAACTTAAGTTTCAAGTAAAATTTATGCTTTCTGTGTATCAGTAAAAAGGAACCTTGCTCTAGCTAAAAATAATACCTAAATTTTACTGAGGATTTACTATGCACAAGGTACCTCTCTAAGCATTTTGCATGTGTTAACATATCTATAATGCTCATGACAATCCTATGGAGTAGGAATTATGATGACCTCCATTTCACAGATAGGAAAATCAAGCAGACACAGAATGCTTAAGTAATTTGCCCAGACACTCAGCTAGCAAATAATGAAGCTGCTATTCACACACAAGCCATCTGTCTTCAAAGCCCACGGTCTCACACTGAGCTCTCTGCCTCTTAAAGGCACTGTCCATTTACTCCATGAGACAGGATCATTATGGAAAAGGAATAGTTTTTACTCATTAGGAAGGCTGAATCAACTTTGGGGAGGATACATCTATCCCCTACAAAATAAATAGAAATCCACCACTAAAATCACTGTATCAGTGACACTTGCTCTGTTACTAGGCACAAGAGTTTCAATGACTAACAAAGAAAAGGCTTTCAGACAATCTGTAAATGCATAAAGTTATTGATAATAATATATGATAGATAACAGGTCAACTGAGAAAAATTTGATTCTATAACTACATCTCACTCTCTTCTCTTACTTGAAATTGACATCTTCAAAGTCTCCGGTTCCTTTAAGATTCTAACCATGTTGAATCAGATGTTCATCCTTGGGGTTTTTAGTTTTTTGTTTTGAAACCAATGGAATGCCCCAAGTCAGAGTAAGTACGGTGAAGTGATCTTCGAAACCCTGGGGTTTGTCTTTATTGATAATTCCAAATTTTAAGTTCTGCTCATCGATGATTACAGAAAATAACTATCAGATGTCCCTCTTGTCACTGAATTCATGCCTGCATGCTGCAATAAATAGTTTGATCATGAAGGATATGATGTTCTAAAAAATGGACCCTTCCATAGCAGTACTACAATCATTTACCTTGGATGTCTGCGACTGACCTCTTTCAAAACAAAAAGAGCTCCACCAGGATGAAACTAAGTTATTATTTATTTTTCTAAGCATATTATTTATTTTCTACATTTGAAAGCATCAGATTATAAATAAGGAATCTTTTCATAAATACCTTAAAAACTTTTGAAAATTAAAGTCATTGAGTTATTCTTTTTCTTTTTTCCAGCTAAAAATACAGTTTAAAATACTATAAAGAAATTACAGTAATGAGAACTGAAGCCAGGGAGAATTGCGCTTCTTACAGTGGCTGTATTGACAAATATTAGTGGTAGGTTCAGTAAGACTGGACCCAAACACTGGTCAAATCAATGAAAAGAGCATGTACATCTAAAGCAGCGGCTTTTAGTTTTTAAAACACAAAACACAGTAAGAAGCGCAATTTACATCAAGACCCGATAAATACATATAGGTCTCTAAGTGAAATCACAGCTTCAAGAAACCATACAGACCTTCATAGATGAGAAACTCTCTCCTTTCTACTCTACTCTTTTCTATTCTATTCCATTAAAAGATAAAAACTAGTTATAACTGGCTAAGTTCACTTTGTGAGTCACTATCAGCTCACTATTCCATACTGTAGAGCTCTGATCTGAAGGGGATGAGAAAGCCAGCACAGTCAGAAGAATCAGCAGCAGAGACAGGGAAGTGAAAGTGAGGTCGCTCAGTCAAGTCTGACTCTTTGCAACCCCAGGGACTGTAGCCCGCCAGGCTCCTCTGTCCATGGGATCCTCCAGGCAAGAATACTGGAGTGGGTTGCCATTTCCTTCTCTATTTCCTTCTTCCCAATCCAGGGATTGAACCCAGTTCTCCTGCATTGCAGGAAGACTCTTTACTGTCTGAGCTACCAGGGAATCTTAAGGATGTGTCAGAAGTGGGGTGTGTCAGAAGAGAAATAGTAATGATCCCCAAAACAGAGACACTGCATCTTCTGGTTCCCACTGCCTCCAGGAAAAGATGTATCTAAGTGAGACCTTCAGAATCCTGAGTGTTATCTACTGTCCCAGACTTATAGACTGAACTGTGTCCGCATGTAGCCTCATGAAAGTATGTTCCAGGGACCTCCTTACCCAGGCCAGGTACAACTGGTGAGCCACCAAAACATTCATCATGGAGCTGTAAGAATACGTGAACTGTGAAATTCCAGATGTTTAAGCTGGTTGTAGAAAAGGCAGAGGAACCAGAGATCAAATTGCCAACATCCGCTGGATCATGGAAAAAGCAAGAGAGTTCCAGAAAAACATCTATTTCTGCTTTCTTGACTATGCCAAAGCCTTTGACTGTGTGAATTTTTCACAATAAAGTGTGGAAAATTCTGAAAGAGACAGGAATACCAGACCACCTGACCTGCCTCTTGACAAACCTATATGCAGGTCAGGAAGCCACAGTTAGAACTGGACATGGAACAACAGACTGGTTCCAAATAGGAAAAGGAGTACGTCAAGGCTGGATATTGTCACCCTGCTTATTTAACTTCTATGCAGGGTACATCATGAGAAACACTGGGCTGGAAGAAGCACAAGCTGCAATCAAGATTGCCAGGAGAAATATCAATAACCTCAGATATGCAGATGACACCACCCTTATGGCAGAAAGTGAAGAGGAACTAAAAAGCCTCTTGATGAAAGTGAAAGAGGAGAGTTAAAAAGTTGGCTTAAAGCTCAACATTCAGAAAACAAAGATCACGGCATCCAGTCCCATCAATTCATGGGAAATAGATGGGGAAACAGTGGCAACAGTGTCAAGACTTTATTTTGGGGGGCTCCAAAATCTCTGCAGATGGAGACTGCAGCCATGAAATTAAAGGATGCTTACTCCTTGGAAGAAAAGTTATCGGCAACCTACATAGCATATTCAAAAGCAGAGACATTACTTTGCCAACAAAGGTCCGTCTAGTCAACTATGGTTTTTTCAGTAGTCATGTATGAATGTGAGAGTTGGACTGTGAAGAAAGCTGAGCGCCGAAGAATTGATGCTTTTGAGCTGTGGTGTTAGAGAAGACTCTTGAGAGTCCCTTGGACTGCAACGAGATCCAACCAGTCCATTCTGAAGGAGATCAGCCCTGGGATTTCTGTGGAGGGAATGATGCTAAAGCTGAAACTCCAGTACTTTGGCCATCTCATGGGAAGAGTTGACTCATTGGAAAAGACTCTGATGTTGGGAGGGATTGGGGGCAGGAGGAGAAGGGGACGACAGAGGATGAGATGGCTGGATGGCATCACTGACTTGATGGACGTGAGTCTGAATGAACTCCAGGAGTTGGTGATGGACAGGGAGGCCTGGCGTACTGCGATTCATGGGGTCGCAAAGAGTCGGACACGACTGAGTGACTGACATGAACTGAAGAATCAAAGAAGCAGTTTATCCGTCCTACTTAGGGCAATAAAGGATAATGAGAGTTTATCTTCAGGTTTTTCTTTCAACATGGTCTTGGGTCAACAGTGAACAGGTGCACCAAAGCAGTCCAAGACCAGTGAAAGTGCTGGGAACAGCAGGGGAGCCATCACCACTTCTGACAATGGTCTCTGCCCCAAACGTTCGAAAGGCACTCAACCTGGGAAAGGAGATTCTCCATCCAGTAGACTTCACCCCTCTGTCACCAAAATACGAGATGCTGATAACTAGCTTTTTTTTTTTTTTTTTTGCTTCTAAGAAGCTTTAATTACTTAAAACACGTGCCTGCTAAGTCACATCAGTTGTGTCTGACTCTTTGTGACTGTAACAACTACAGCCCATCAGGCTCCTTTGTCTATGAGATTCTCCAGGCAATACTGGAGTGGGTTGCCATGCCCTCCCTCCAGGGGATCTTCCGGACCCAGGGATCCAACCCGCATCTCTTATGACTCCTTCATTGAGAAGCAGATTCTTTACCATTACTGCCACCTGGGAAGCCCCAAAGTGAAAGTGTTAGGCTCTCAGCTGTTTCTGATTCTTTGAGACCCCATGGACTGGAGCTTGCCATGCTCCTCTGTCCATGGGATTCTCCAGGCAAGAATACTGGAGTAGGTAGCCATTCCTTTCTCTAGGGGATCTTTCTGACCCAGGGATAGAACCCAGGTCTCTGGCATTGCAGGCAGATTGTTCATAGTCTGAGCCACCAGGGAAACCCCACATAAACACAGATTCCTCAAATATTCAAATCCTCCAATCCAGATCTCAAAAATACTGGTGCTCTCTCTAAAAGCTTAATTGCAGCCTTTTAAAAAGAGCCATTTGAGGAGGTGTATAGTGACTGAACAATCATTCAAACAGGAGGTAAATATCAGGAATAAATCAGCTATTTCAACTTGCACATGAATTTTTAATATGACACATAAAAATTACTGAATATACAAAAAAGGGGTCTATTGACCTTGTGCACTTCCAGGGATAAATAATGGAGCAACTTGGTGTTTTTAGATGTAGAAGAGGAAATATGGAGCCCTGGTAGGCATTTCTGTCAATAGCTGCAATCGGGAGCTTAATCGTGATTGTTTCTCTCGTTCTACAGGCCAGAGATGCGGGTGATAATCATGGCAAGTGGCAGAAGAACAGGCTCCAGAAGCAGAATCAAAAGTATAAAGAATAAGCATACAGGATGCAAGTCTTTTACGGCAGCCGTTTGGAAACCTGCCTGCCAGCGTTAATGCTCCTGGAAGCAAATGAACAGATGGGCACCTCTAAGCTTAGAGACCCACTCAGAGTTACTCAAAATTAAGATGTGTCATTCCCCGAGAGAAATTACAGTCCGGGAAGAATTCGTTTACCTGTGACTAACCTAAGAACAGTTAGCACAGTTGAAAATTACATCCGAGTCATCGGGGAAGCCCTGAAAATTACACACGAGTCAATTTAAGTTAAATGTGAACCTTCATCCTTTAAAAACGTTATGAGTGTCTAGTACAGAACTTTTTAACCTGATTTAAAAATTGATTTCATTTGATGATACTTTTTATTTTTAATTTAATGATACATTTACACGTGGAATAGTTTCCCAAAGTAGTTCCAAAGCAGGTTTCATGTTAAATGTGAAGTTTCAGTCCAAAAAAAATGGTCCTTATCTGGATTTTCTATGTTAGGCCCACATTCATTTTTTATACCGAACAAATAAGATTTAGCACCACAACAATTAAGTGAATAATGCTGTAGATGGATTTGTCAAGTATGCTTTTTAGCTCTAAAGCTTTAAAGTCAAATTCTAGTAACTGTCAATATGCTCCTATCACATCCATACCTGTCCTCTACACCACAAGTCAGTGTAATCTGCAGACAGAAATGAGAAGAAATTGAACATATTTTATGGCTGTTCTGCTTGAGGGAAGAAGAATAAGGTAAATCAATACTTCTTGTCATTTCATAAAAATACTGTACTCTCCAAGACATTTAGCCAGCATTTGCCCATTTAAGCAAGGACAAAAACATAAAAAAGAAAGTTTTTAACTCAGAAAATTAGCACGTCAATATTTCTGGGTCACAGAAATTGAAGTCATAACATGCATTGCTTCAAAATCTAAGTTAAATACATTCTCAAGGTTGGTTGCTCTCAGTAATGGCAACTATCATTAAGAAAACCTAAAATTTCAGGAACGAAGAGTCATATTTAACATCCTGTTATTGCCACTGAAATATTACTAAATTTATAGCCCCATTAAAAAATGCTGCCAGGACATGACTTTCTTTGTAAAATTAGATCTGTAAAAACATTCTCTGTCTTTGCTCCTACAGTGTATTTTCCTTACTCACTGTCCCATCAATTCAACAGGAAATTTTTCTTAAAACTATGCTGTTCAGTATTATTTCTGACCTTTGGAAATGGATATTTGTTGATTACCCAGCCACGTCGTTATACATTTAAAGAGAACAACGTAAAGCTGAGTCAGAGAGGCTCCCAATGATCTGTCATAATTTAGGAAATGAATTCTGAGTGAACAAACTACACGTGGGCCTGAGTTATAAATCAGGTTATAACTACGCAAATTAAACAAAGAATTCCCTGGTGGCTCAAGCAGTAAACAATCTGACTGCCAAGTCGGGAGACCCAGGTTTGATCCCTGGGTCAGGAAGAACCTTGGAGAAGGGAATGGCAACCCGCTCCAGTATTCTTACCTGGAGAATGCCATGGACAGAGGAGCTTGGTGGGCTACAGCCCATGAGGCTGCAAAGAGTCAGACACAACTGAGTAAGTAACACCTTAAGCAATATGTAGGAATATTAAACAGTATTAATGGGGGAGAATGGATATATGTATATGCATTGCTGAATCCCTTCACTGTTCACCTGAAACTATCATAACACTGTTCATTGGCTATACCTCAATACATAATGAAAAATTTTTTTTTAAAGAAAATTCTTTAAAGTCAGAGATGCAATACACTTTTAATTTTCAGAAGCAATTTTATTTTAAAAACATTTTGAATAGAATGACTAATAAAATATGACCTCTAATGTAGCAAAAAAAAAGTACTAATAATAAAACATAGTAAAATTGGAAGTTCATAGAGTTTAGAGTAGGAGAAACTATGATAGAGTTTAAATCATGGCTAACAACTAACTGCTGATTTGGGGGCAGTTGTGGTCTCTCTGAACCAAACATACATTTTTTGCACAACTGGGATATGCAGAATGCACAGCTATTCGGAAGATTAAATAAGCATCTCCCTACCCAACCAGTGTCTGGCATGTGTTTGGTAAATGTTATTTTTTCTCTCCTACAAATGAACTAACAACAGGTAATGAGGACTGGAGTGAGGACAGGGGGCAACAGGTAGCAGGTTCTAGTGAGGGGAAGAGCGAGGAAGGGGCACAGTGAAAGAAAAAAATGATAGAGGATAAAAATGAAGGACACAATATATCCCCGTAGTAAGGATTGCTAAATATCATGAAGACAAAAAAATCAGGAAAACACAGAGTGCTAGATCATTAAAATCCTGGCTTTTTAGGCCAAGGAGTTCAATGCTGAATCCTTAGCAAGATGTGGTTCTGACTATATGAGAAAAGCCCAGGCTTCTGAGAGGAAGAAGAACACCAAGTTCAAGCCCTGTTTCCCTTGTGGGTTTCTACTTGAAACTTTTGATTTAGAAGTTGATGGATCTTTCCTGTGCCCCTGATTAGGCTTTAGTGATTGGGAATGGAAAGGACTTTTGGAAGAGCATTCATTTGTTGTGAAGAAATCAGATCCTGAATTCACTGAGTTGTTTATTCAAATGATTTGTGACAGCAAGGATTTTTTAAAAGAAGCTCCATCTCGAAGATTACACTTTTTTTCATCCATAAATATTTCAGAATATATCTCTAAAAGGGAAGGACTCTTCTAAAGTGTACTGGAACATCATTACACATCTGCTACTGCTGCTGCTAAGTCGCTTCAGTCACATCTGACTTCATGTGACCCCATAGGTGGCAGCCCACCAGGCTCCCCCGTCCCTGGGATTCACCAGGCAAGAACACTGGAGTGGGCTGCCATTTCCTTCTCCAATATTACACATCTAAAAGTTTTTAAAATATTTCCTTAATATCAAATTGGTATTCAATTATGTTCTACCATCTCTTAATTTTTTAACAAAAGATCCTTTGTTCAACTCAGAATCCAGATGTTTTCTTCCAAACATCCAGGTGCTGGGGTGAGAGTGTGGCTAATTTCACCCATTAGATGAAAAAGATCAGACATGGGCTGACAGTTATTAAAGTTGGGTGACTGGTATAAGAGAGTTCATTATACTACTCTCTCTAATTCAGTACAGCCTTCACATTATTGATAAGGAAAATGTTTTATACTTACTATAGCAGAAAATTAAACAGAAACAAATATCAATAGTATAAAAATAGCTTTATCTTATTTTCTATGTATGTTACAGCAACAAAAAGTTCAGTTCAATTCAGTTCAGTCACTCAGTCACGTCCGACTCTTTGCAACCCCATGGACTGCAGCATGCCAGGCCTCCCTGTCCATCACCAACTCCACAGTTGACTCAAACTCATGTCCATTGAGTTGGTGATGCCATCCAACCATCTCATCCTCTGTTGTCCCCTTCTCCTCCTGCCCTCAATCTTTCCCAGGATCAGGGTCTTTTCAAATGAGTCAGCTCTTCGCATCAGGTGGCCAAAGCACTGGAGTTTCAGCTTCAACATCAGTCCTTCCAATGAACATTCAGGACTGATTTTCTTTAGGATGGACTGGTTTGATCTTGCAGTCCAAGAGACTCTCAAGAGTCTTCTCCATCACCACAGTTCAAAAGCATCAATTCTTCAGCACTCAGCTTTCATTATAGTCCAACTCTCACATCCATACATGACTACTGGAAAACCATAGCCTTGACTCGACGGACCTTTGTTGGCAAAGTAATGTCTCTGCTTTTTAATATGCTGTCCAGGTTGGTCATAACTTTTCTTCCAAGGAGTAAGCGTCTTTACTTCTTCTTCACTTTCTGCCATAAGGGTATCGTCTGCATATCTGAGGTTATTGATATTTCTCCCAGTAATCTTGATTCCAGCTTGTGCTTCATCCAGCCAAGCATTTCTCATGATGTACTCTGCATATAAGTTAAATAAGCAGGGTGACAATATACAGCCTTGACGTACTCCTTTTCCTAGTTGGAACCAGTCTGTTGTTCCATGCCCAGTTCTAACTGTTGCTTCCTGCATACAGATTTCTCAAGAGGCAGGTAAGGTGGTCTGGTATTCCCATCTCTTAAAGAATTTTCCACAGTTTGTGGTGATCCACACAGTCAAAGGCTTTGGCATAGTCAAGAAAGCAGAAATAGATGTTTTTCTGGAACTCTCTTGCTTTTTCCATGATCCAGTGGATGTTGGCAATTTGATCTCTGGTTCCTCTGCCTTTTCTAAAACCAGCCTGAACATCTGGAAGTTCACAGTTCATGTATTGGTGAAGGCTGGCATGGAGATTTTGAGCATTACTTTACTAGCGTATGAGATGAGTACAACTGTGCGGTAGTTTGAGCATTCTTTGGCATTATCTTTCTATGGGATTGGAATGAAAACTGACCTTTTCCACTCCTGTGGCCACTGCTGAGTCTTTCAGATTTGCTGATATATTGAATGCAGCACATTCACAGCATTATCCTCTAGGATTTGAAATAGCTCAATTGGAATTCCATCACCTCCACTAGCTTCATTAGTAGTGATGCTTTCTTTTTTTTTTTTAATTTTATTTTATTTTTTATTTATTTATTTTTTTAATTTTAAAATCTTTAATTCTTACATGCGTTCCCAAACATGACCCCCCCTCCCACCTCCCTCCCCACAACATCTCTCTGGGTCATCCCCATGCACCAGCCCCAAGCATGCTGCACCCTACGTCAGACATGGACTGGCGATTCAATTCTTACATGATAGTATACACATTAGAATTCCCATTCTCCCAAATCATCCCACCCTCTCCCTCTCCCTCTGAGTCCAAAAGTCCGTTATACACATCTGTGTCTTTTTTCCTGTCTTGCATACAGGGTCGTCATTGCCATCTTCCTAAATTCCATATATATGTGTTAGTATACTGTATTGGTGTTTTTCTTTCTGGCTTACTTCACTCTGTATAATTGGCTCCAGTTTCATCCATCTCATCAGAACTGATTCAAATGAATTCTTTTTAACGGCTGAGTAATACTCCATTGTGTATATGTACCACAGCTTTCTTATCCATTCATCTGCTGGTGCAGCTCAACTCCAGAAAAATAAACGACCCAATCAAAAAATGGGCCAAAGAACTAAATAGACATTTCTCCAAAGAAGATATACGGATGGCTAACAAACACATGAAAAGATGCTCAACATCACTCATTATTAGAGAAATGCAAATCAAAACCACAATGAGGTACCACTTCACACCAGTCAGAATGGCTGCGATCCAAAAATCTGCAAGCAATAAATGCTGGAGAGGGTGTGGAGAAAAGGGAACCCTCTTACACTGTTGGTGGGAATGCAAACTAGTACAGCCACTATGGAGAACAGTGTGGAGATTCCTTAAAAAATTGCAAATAGAACTACCTTATGACCCAGAAATCCCACTTCTGGGCATACACACCGAGGAAACCAGAATTGAAAGAGACACATGTACCCCAATGTTCATCACAGCACTGTTTATAATAGCCAGGACATGGAAACAACCTAAATGTCCATCAGTAGTGATGCTTTCTAAGGCCCATTTGATTTCATATTCCAGGATGTCTGGCTCTAGGTGAGTGATCACACCATCATGATTATCTTGGTCATGAAGATTTTTTTTTGTACAGTTCTTTTGTGTATTCTTGCCACCTCTTCTTAATATCTCTGCTTATGTTAGGTCCATACCATTTCTGTCTTTTATTGACCCCATCTTTGCATGAAATGTTCCCTTTGTATCTCTAATTTTCTTGAAGAGATCCCAAAAGTTGGGCTATACCTATTGAAGGAATAATTAAAATTTCTATTGAAGTTGAAAACTTACTGAAAATCTTCAAAAGCTATTAAGTTTATAGAATCAAATTTTGCATATCCATTTCTAGTAGATTTTCAATACTCTAATAGTACCATTTCTTAAGGGAGATGTTAAAAATTAAAATTAAAATATATAAAATATAAATAATAAAAATACAAATATATAAAATATAAATATAAGATATAAAAAATAAATATTAAAAATAAATTTTAAAAATTCCTGGATCCTATTTCATTTCATCTTACATATTCTATAGGATGGGCTTCTCTGGTAGTCCAGACAGTAAAGAATCTGCCTGCAACGCAGGAGACCTGGGTTAGATCCCTAGGTTGGGAATATCCCCTGGAGGAGGGTATGACAACCCACTACAGGCAATTCTTGCCTGGAGAATCCCCATGGACAGAGGAACCTGGCAGGCTATAGTCCATGGGGTCGCAAAGAGTTGGACACCACTGAGTGACTAAGAACAGCACAGCGCATTCTATAGGATAAGTGAGGCTGTCACATCATAGCACAGGTAAGGAGAAGACAGTTGAGGAAGGGAAGTCATTTTCAGACCTCGTGAGCCATGAGGACAACGGAGACTGATACATGCGTTCTGTCCTAAGCCGCCTCACCTGCTGCCCCTGAGAAGTGCTATTACAGGAGACTTTGGGGACTTGGCCCAAATCTTCAGACGTACATATATGCTATGTAAAAGTCTTGCTGGTGTACAGGAAATGCTTTCGCTCCCCTGCTTGAACATTTCAGCAGAGGTGCCAATAGGTTCCAGAAGAGGATCAGCTTAGACAGAGTATCTGTTACTATGGCAAACCCTGCTAGTTGCCTTGTCTCTCCCTCCTTAACAGAATCCTGGTATAATGAGGGGTAGAAGGAGGCCTAGATTTTTTTTAAAAACTACATTTCACAACCAGAGGTGGCCATATAACAGAGTCCTTGTTACTGGTCTTAGTATACCATGGGTGGGCTGTAGTGAAGTCCTTTACAAAGGGATGGATGGACTGTTTTGCTGCATTTTGCCACTAGCCCTTTGCTCCTTTTACCTTCTTATCGGTAACTTTGTGTGCTGGCCAGTGTTCAGGAACCATCATATCAGCATGAGGATCCCAGCTAAACCCTAATGACCGTGGCTCCCAAAGCCCAGGTGCCTCACGTTTCTGCGGCCCCTGGCCAGAAAGACTGTGTTTTTCCTCTTGCACCTCATGTGTCCACAAGTACTTGGCCTCAAGGGAAAATCCACTGACACCCAAACCTCCTTCTGTGGCTCCCCACCTCCCTTCCCCTCAAGCCACACACTTGCCCCCAGGCTTTCTGCTTCTCTTCCCCTCTATCACCTTCAGTCAGTTGTTCTGTATTATGTCCCAGATTTACAGCTATTTCCCTTTGAGGTAGGAGATTCCAGGAGGGTACAAATTCCGTATATTTGGAAGTAGAGTATGTTAGAACTGCTAGAATATAGATGAGGAACTGCGAGAATATACACATTACTATGCACATTTCTTGAACAGAGAGTGGTACTCATAAAACCTGATCTGGTGATGGAGTTCACAGAAACAATCCTACGTGAACGTGTTTTGAAGAGCTCTCCACTGTCCACTAAAAGGTTTTGTTAGCCATTTTACAAATATCATTAAATTACTCCTATGTATGGTTAAGGATTAAGTGATGGTTGGTATATCCTATAGATAGTCACTGGGATAGAATAATAAAACTTTTTAGACCATTTCAGGTAATGTAAGTCAATGGATACATTTAGACTACTAGGCACTGAACCAAGCGTGAGGAAGATGCGGGTGAAGTATATAAAATCATCCCTGCCATTTAAACATCTTACTGAAGGGAAAAATATCACAAAAATATATTAATGGAAATCAATATATAATGCTAACATATGGAGGAAAAAATGCTGCTGCTGCTGTTTAGTTACTAAATCATGTCTGACTCTTTGCAGCCCCATGGACTATAGCCCACCAGGTTCCTCTGAACACTGGAGTGGACTGCCATTTCCTTTTCCAGGGGATCCTCCCGACCCAGTGATCAAACTCTTGCCTCCTGCTTGGCTGGTGAACTTCTTACCCTGAGCGACCTGGAGAGCCCTAGAGGAAAAATACATGCCTCTCCCCTGCCGCTGTATCACAGCAAAATAAACAAAGCTAGGATTAGAGAAATGATTAATTCCTTCTATACGCTATGCTGAAACTCTGAATAGATAACATCTGGTGAATTGTGGAATATGATTAGTATACACAGCACATTGGAGATCACCAATAACTTAGCCATTCTATAGTAACAGATAATTAAAAATTAAATATTTTAATTTGTGATCTATTCTGTCCATTTCTTGTTATATTTTTCAAAGTCAAATATGAAATAAAAGCTAATTTTAAGACTGCAGTGTCTGAAGTCTGAGTTATTAAAAGAATAATGAAGCCATTAACAAAAGTAAGTGGAAGAAACTGATTTAGGAAGAAGAAAAAGAGATTTTATATTTCAAGTATGTTCAATATGCATAAACAGCAGGACAATCCTTGGTTTTTGTCCATCATTTTTAGTTCAGTACAAGTGAAATAGCAGAAATTTTGATAACACAAAGATTTTGACTATTCACATCTGAACTTCACTCACTTCCTTGACTGGAGGCCTCCAGGAAGAGTATAGGATTTGCTTTCCTTCATACAAAAATTGTGACCACAACATCAAACTAGAGGGTTATCTTTTGAGAATTAACTGACATAATTCAAGTAAAATACCAGCAAAGATTACCCAAGTTTGGTTCTGTATGATTCTCAACTTGAAATTGATTCATTTGCTAATCATCCTTCAACATGAAACACTCATATCAATCACACATCCTTTACCCCTGTTCTTTACAAATGTTATACATTCTTCAAGGCCCAATTCAAGGCTCATCGTTTTGATTAGTAAACACTCATTCTAATCTGTATTGATTTTTCCTTTCCTAAAATGTTTCATGATGTATGTTTCTATTAGCTACCTAACAGAAGCAGAAGATATTAAGAAGAGGTGGCAAGAATACACAAAAGAACTGTACAAAAAAGATCTTCACGACCCGGATAATCTTGACAGTGTGATCACTCATCTAGAGTCAGACATCCTGGAATGTGAAGTCAAGTGGGCCTTAGAAAGCATCACTATGAACAAAGCTAGTGGTGGTGATGGCATTCCAGTTAAGCTATTTCAAATCCTGAAAGATGATACTGTGAAAGTGCTGCACTCAATATGCCAGCAAATATGGAAAACTCAGCAGTGGCCTCAGGACTGGAAAAGGTCAGTTTTCATTCCAATCCCAAAGAAAGGAAATGCCAAAGAATGCTCAAACTACCACACAATTGCACTCATCTCACATGCTAGTAAAGTAATGCTTAAAATTCTCCAAGCCAGGCTTCAGCAATACATGATGCGTGAACGTGCAGATGTTCGAGCTGGTTTTAGAAAAGGCAGAGGAACCAGAGATCAAATTGCCAACATTCGCTGGATCATGGAAAAAGCAAGAGAGTTCCAGAAAAACATCTATTTCTGCTTTCTTGACTATGCCAAAGCCTTTGACTGTGTGGATCACAATAAACTGTGGAAAATTCTGAGATGGGAATACCAGACCACCTGACCTGCCTCTTGAGAAATCTGTATGTAGGTCAGGAAGCCACAGTTAGAACTGGACATGGAACAACAGACTGGTCCCAAATAGGAAAAGGAGTACGTCAAGGCTGTATATTGTCACCCTGCTTATTTAACTTATATGCAGAGTACATCATGAGAAATGCTGGGCTGGAAGAAGCACAAGCTGCAATCAAGATTGCCGGGAGAAATATCAATAACCTCAGATATGCAGATGACATCACCCTTATGGCAGAAAGTGAAGAGGAACTAAAAAAGCCTCTTGATGAAAGTGAAAGAGGAGAGTGAAAAAGTTGGCTTAAAGCTCAACATTCAGAAAACGAAGATCATGGCATCCAGTCCCATCACTTCGTGGCAAATAGATGGGGAAACAGTGGAAACGGTGTCAGACTTTATTTTTTGGGGCTCCAAAATCACTGCAGATGGTGACTGCAGCCATGAAATTAAAAGATGCCTACTTCTTGGAAGAAAAGTTATGACCAACCTAGACAGCATACTGAAAAGCAGAGACATTACTTTGCTGACTAACGTCCGTCTAGTCAAGGCTGTGGTTTTTCCAGTAGTCGTGTATGGATGTGAGAGTCGGACTCTGAAGAAGGCTGAGTGCCGAAGAATTAATGCTTTTGAACTGTGGTGTTGGAGAAGACTCTGGAGAGTCCCTTGGACTGCAAGGAGATCCAACCAGTCCATTCTGAAGGAGATCAACCCTGGGATTTCTGTGGAGGGAATGATGCTAAAGCTGAAACTCCAGTACTTTGGCCATCTCATGGGAAGAGTTGACTCACTGGAAAAGACTTTGATGCTGGGAGGGATTGGGGGCAGGAGGAGAAGGGGACGACAGAGGATGAGATGGCTGGATGGTATCACTGACTCGATGGATGTGAATCTGAGTGAACTCCAGGAGTTGGTGATGGACAGGGAGGCCTGGCGTGCTGTGATTCATGGGGTCGCAAAGAGTCGGACACAACTGAGCGACTGAACTGAACTGAACTGATATATATATATGGCTTGTCTCCCCAACTAAACACAAGCTTCTAAACAGCAAAATCAGTGTCTAGAATTGTTCTAGCTTATAGCACTGGCCTCTGGCTCTGTTCAGAGATCAATAAAAATTCTTGCTGAATAAAGAAATCAGTGGTGGTAACCATTAAAATTTGAGGACTAATATTGATTCAGATATACCCCGCAAACTTAAAAAATAACTTACGTCATTTTTCTTTAGTGTCAATTGGTGAGAAAACCAAAATTCAATATGATTATAAATGAAATGAACCAGAAAAACAGCTACTGGTTTGGCCTAAAAAGCATTGCTTAAATGAGATACTGTTATAAGGTAGTTCTGTAAAAGATCCTATACCATAATATTTAGCAAACGCACAGATGGCACGAAATAAGAATGGAAGTAGACTTGTATCAGATTCTTGATATAATCTAAAGTAAGAGGTTTAAGTAACTTAAAAGTAATGTTTTAGTTTGTGATACATTCTTTAAAAAAGTAGATCACCGGGTCAGCACTAGAATTAAACCTATTACAGCAGTGAAAAGTGAAAGTGTCAGTCACTCAGTCGTGACCCCATGGACTGTAGCCTCTGTCCATGGGATTCTCCAGGCAAGGGTACTGGAGTGGGTAGCCATTCCCTTCTCCAGGGGATCTTCTTGACCCAGGGGTCAAACTCGGGTCTCCTGCATTGCAGGCAGCTTCTTTACCATCTGAGCCCCAAGGGAAGCCCTGCTACAGCAGTAAACTACATAAACTATCCATCATTTCAAATGTGATGGAAATAAACCCACGTCTATAGAAGTCAAGGACACCAGTGTGCCAGTCAATTTACCAAGGACTCGAAACGACGTAGTAAGAGAGCTGATTCTGAAAAGCCGAGGATCAACAAGTAAGAGTCTTTGTGCACAACTCAACTTTAACACTTCAGTTATGACTTCATCACTGATCTTTGGGGCTAGCAAAATTATAGCTATATGGCCTCATTCTTTACTTACACACTCACATACCACGCAAATACACACTGCAAGATAAAAACCAATAGAAGCTTATGACTGCATGTGGGGAACAGTCTCATTTATAAACAATTTCCATGTATCTTCTATTTTAAAAGTACTTAAAAACCATAGTAGAATGTCTTTGTAAAACTATCTCCTGCATATTGATGTCTTTAAAATAAAAGCTGAATATTATCTTGATAATTGTTCTTTAAGGTCAAAAAAGGAATTAAAAAAAATTTGAAGAACCAAAATTTTATACAGTAACATTTAGGTAAGGTCTGCAGATTAAGGAACTTCAAGCATCATATATTTTTCAAGATACTGAAATTAATGTTTTTAAATATCTGTTATGGTTTATGGTATATTGATTCTCCGGTTTATTTAAAATTGTTCCCTTGAAATAAATGTTGAGTAGTTAAACAACAAAAGTCCTCTATTTTGAAAAAAAATCATTTTCTAGTTCCTCCATAGATGGCCATTGCAAAGAAGTTTAAACAACTCTAATTCTCAGCTAATAATATACAGAGAGCAGATACACACGAAAGCCTCATTTAGATAAAACGACAGAGAAAACTACCATTTCCTGCGTTTCTTCCTTATCCCTCCCCACACACCACCTAGATTCTGCAAATGGCAGAATAAATGAAAGCTCCTTTCTCCTACATCAACTCCTTTGTCCTCTGAAGGCTGCCTAATCATATTCATCTCTTAAAATGAAGTAAGAAGCATTTCAAAAGCTGTATTCATATTAAATCAACTTTCTGATTCCTGCATTGCAGGAAGAAAGCAATGTAATCACATCTTAAATTGGTTTACAGCAGGCTGTCTACCTTATCCTAGTTCTCAGGATTGATGAAATGAATAGTTTTAAAATAGCACTTTTTGAAATGACATGAGAATTAATAGTGCATAATTATCTCACTGTTGACAAGTGAGAGATGTTTAACTCCTTAAATGAGCTTTCCTAATGAATCAGTGTCAGAGAAAAGCTTCATTGCCTGTACATTGTTGACTGATACTTAGAAGGACTGACTGAAACCATAAAGGCATATTAAAAACCAACTGTTAAAATCATTTAGGTAAAAATTAAATGATCCAAATTTCACTTAATATTTGGCATATCTTAAGATTTTACATAAATTTCTGTAGTATTCTAGATCCTGGATTACTAGGAAAATCTTATTTTAACATTTGTCAACTAAGAAATGTTCAACCTTTCTCTAGAGTTTCAACAAAACAGACTTTAGTATTAGACTTAGTATTAGACTCTTTATTACTGAACAGAAAAAATTTGAAAAGCAGCATTTAGAATGCTTCTAACATGTTTGAGAATTCTAATGAAAGATCAACCATAACACAATGAAATAAATCTTCATGCTTTTTAAAATAAACTTTTAGTACATGTACAAAATTTATTAAGGTGTTATTTTTACCACATTGAAGTTTACCATTTTATATTCATTCCTTGTCCTAATTCACATTAACTTATAGCTATACTGTTCAGTTCTTTATTTTAAATCTTGTGGGTAAAACCAAAACAGATTCACATTTCTAATGCCTGGAAAAGAGAAAAACCGGCACATTTCCAGCAGCAGGGCTATGCAGATGAAACCTAATATAAAACAGTTTTGTTCTTTTTCCCTCTGTATCTTTCCCACAAGCCAACTGTCTACTTTGAGAAGGTTTTCAGGCACTAGGCTAAGAACTTCCTATTTACTCCTGCAGCCCTCCATGGATGTAGATAATATTATCTCCACTTTACAGGTGAGGAAGGCAGGGCTTCCAGAGGCTCCTGTTTCACAGTCACGCAGACAGAAACGAGCAGAGACCCACGATAAACTGAGACAACCAGGATCTGAGACTGCAGCGGCCACAACACAGTGGCGGCCCTTCTGCCTAGAGGCCACAGGCAGTGTTGGGAAAAGAGAGGTCTGCTTCATAATCAAACCCCTAACTTAAGAGTTCAGGCTTCCCAGGTGGCGCTGGTGGTAAAGAAACCACTTGCCAATGCAGGAGACAAAAGAGACGCGGGTTCGAATCCCTGAGCCGGAAGATCCTCTGGAGGTGGGCATGGCGACCCACGCCAGTATTCTTGCCTGCGAAATCCCCATGGACAGAGAAGCCTGGCAGGCTACAGTCCCTAGGGTCATAAAGAGTCAGACACAACTGAAGCGACTTAGCATGTACATACTTCAAGAGTTCAGCAAGGCCTCGGGATGGATAAATTTGGGACAAAGATTCACAGTCTTTACCCGGTATCCTCTTTAGTTAGCATCAGAGAGCAGGACTGAGGAGTTTAAAAACAGATTCTGAGAGTGAACCAGTGAGAGCAAAGGGTGAAGACAGTGTCCACCCAGGCTCTCAGAACTAACAGAACTGCCTGAGCTGGCAGTGCCCTCCACCTGGGCAAAAGGGGCCCAGCGCCACCTGGCACTGGTGGACCACGGGAGGCTGTGGTCAGAAGGGGAAGTACCCTGGGAGGGACGCTGGAGAAACAAACTATTTTAACATCCTTTAGGAAACCAAAGTCTCTGTATCTGCATTCCTCCCCATGTACAAATCCTACTATGTCTTCTCCCAAACTCCCTGGGAGATTGAGCATCAGGAATGAAACTAGGTCACAAGCAGCCAGCTTCAGTCTTGTGTCTCACGTTTCCAATAAAATAATTAGATACACGAATGCTTCAGGCTATTCTAGACCCTATGTCAAAGCTCACTGGACTAGTTTTGCTAAACCGACACACCTGAAAATGTTTTAGGAGCAATGTACTCTGAGTTCCAAATATGACGTCTTCAAGGATAAATCAACCAAGAAATTTTAGTCAAGCTATTTTATAAATATTTGTGAACGTGTATAAACATGTTCTGAATAGAAAAAAAAAAGCTAGATTTGATTTCCTCATTGGCAAACTAGAGGTCACCAAGGGCCATTTCATGAAGAATATTAAATTAACTATTGTATATGAATGGGCCTGGTAGAATCCAGCACCAGTGGGTGCTCAAAGATGATATTTGAATTGCAAAACAAAAGGACTTCATATTTTATTTATACTGCAAAATCTACCAGGAAAACAGTATTCTTATTAACTACTTTTAAACTATATCAAATAATTGTATTTACCAAGAGTATAGAGATTTATATTAGAAAACAAAAACATACTGGGAACTGAAGCGTTTCAAAGGTAAAGATGTACTTCACGCCATCACTTTGTAATGTTCTTTTATTTATTTTTTATTTGTTATCTTCAACAACAAAAATGAAAAATGTTAAAATAAAAAGGGACTTTTTAAAACAAGTTCTAGAAATTATCTTCCAGCTTTTTAATGTCTGTGATGGAAGCCCTCCACACCAGCCATAGCCAAGCTTGATGTCAGACATGCACTGACAGGGCGTTCGTGGTGGGGCCTGGGGAGCAACAAGTGGGGTCAGGGGTCAGGCCCTCACTTAACCAGCTCCTCCCCTGGATATTCTTGAAAACTCTTTCCTCACTAAAAGGAACATGGTTTTAGAAACAGCTTGAAAGTGATATTCTTTAAGTGATATTCTTGAAAACTCTTTCCTCACTAAAAGGAACATGGTTTTAGAAACAGCTATATGGCAATATCATTTGCACTCATAGGTGTATAGATGGAAACTTTAGCCTACAGAGCCAGTCCAAATATTCTGGGCCGCAGATCCCACTGTCTTGACCAGAAACAGATTCAAGTCGAATCTGGTAGTACTTTAAGAACTCATGCTCCAGGGTATAAAATCTAGATACCCCTCTTCTGTATTGCCATTTAATGAGCAGTATCAAGCCTCTTGGAAGCAAGGAACTGGCTTTTTTGAATGCTTCCCTCAAAATAATGAGGTTTGGAGAACAGCTGTCAGTCATGGAAACGCATCAAACATTGTATGATGACCTCTTGAAACCTTGTTCCAAAAGAAAATTAGAAATTAAAATAATACAGTTAAGCACTGATAAAGTTTACAAGATTCTTATCTGCTCTGAAAACATGAAAAGAATCAAATTATCTTCTTGGCCTGAGAAAACTCGGGTTCTGTTTTTAAGGCCCTACTCTGTAACGCTCAGTCGGCCCTGTAGGAAGGTAGTTCCCAGGGCCAGAGGGGTAGACCCCGTAGCTTCTCAGAAGTAAACGAGAGAGCTAAATTAAGGCACTCAGACGGGCATGCACAGGTTGTGCAGAGCCTAGCTGTTTGACTCCTGTGGATTCTAGAGCAGAACACTAAACACTTGTGTTTATTTAGAGAGCAGGTACAGAATAGAGCAGCAGAAACACAGCTTTCTCAGTCTTCCCCTCCAGCTCCTGCTAATCAACGGGAGCCACACAGCTAACAACCTCATGCAAGGGTCTTAAAATGCAAGTTTTAATGATATTTCATTGTTGTGTCCTTGTACCCCAACGTGTTTATTATGTTTTCATTTTACCTGTGTTAGAGAGAGAGAGAGACCACAGCAGGAAAACTGCTCTTGTGAGAAAGAAGGACATAAAATGCAAGCGATGAATTAAAGAGGCAAATGAAGGAACTCTTTTCCTTTATTAGAAATAGAGGAAACAGATTGTGCTCGTCTCCCGAGGGCCAACAGCCGCGCTGTGTGGAATTCAGCCAGCTTCAGTCACAGAGCTCACTCAGGAGTTTTGCTCTGTGAAAAGAGGAAGCCAGATGGGCTATTTACTTTCAACAAGATAATTCTGGAGGAAATTGTTGTAAGTCAAAGAAACTTTTTAGCTTCATCTGCTATTTTAGCCTCTACACTAGATTCAGGAGGCAGGCAGGGAGGGTTCTGTTAGTGAAGAAATAGAGGAGACCTGGAATGGGAATTGGGGAAACAAAAGAGAGCGCAGCGTGAATGTGGGTGGTGGTGTTACCCAAGCCCAGCAGCTGCACAGACGCGCCACCCGCGCTCACATCCTCGCTCCACCAGCCACTCCCTATCACCCTGGACCAGTGATCTCAGCCCTCACAGCCTCAGCGTCCTCCTCGGTATCACGGGGACCATACTGGTCACAAGATGATGTGAAGATTAAACGGCATAATGCAGGTACACCACTTAAAATATAACACACAACATAACTCTCGGTAAACACTGGGAATTATTTTTCCCCATGTCACTATCTCTTCCATTTACAAAATATAAACAAGCTATCATATACATACATATGCATATACAGGTATGTGTATGTGGATATATTCTTAAGAACACAGTAAGAGCTCAATGTTATATTATCCTACCAATCATACTTGACGAATTCTGTATATGTGAAAACAACATATCTTTTATTTTGCTGTCACAGGGAAAGAGTAAAATAATCCAGATAATTTTATCCTTGGGTCAAGAATTTTAAAGGGGTTTTTCTACATAATATTACTTCTGTAAGAAAAACAACTGTGAAAAGAATATAAAAAAGCTCATTAAACTGTGTGTTAGAATTCTCATAAATATAAAGGATGCTTCCTAACCCAGAAAGCAAAGTTTTCTGCATCAAGCAGTAACTAATGGCTACTGGAATGGAAAAGTCATCTAACAGCCACATTTTCAGGATATATAACATATAAATATTGTTTATTAAGCAAAAAAAGTATTCACGTTAAGTTATGGAGTCACTAAGCATCCAAGTTAATCTACCTTTTTTTTACACTTATAATATTTTGAATGATAACTGATAATTCTAAGATAATAAAAGATACTTTCTGAATGGTGCAATATACAATTACATTCAGTCTACTATTTTTACCATGGCAGGAGAAAGGAATACATTTTTAGAAAGATTATTCAACATGAAGGACTAAAATAAACAGATGGTTTCACTTGGGTATCTCTGGATTGATTTTGAGAAAACCACAAACATTCCATTTCAATTTATTGATATTAAAGAAACAGCATCACTATTTTTTGGTAATATATTCTCCTCCTGAAGGGGAAAATAACCCAAAGAAATGATCAATTTATGGATTCAGATAGGACAAATACAAGAGCACATATTTTAAAACTAAAAAATCTAACAAGAATTGTTACTACATTTAATTTTCTATATACTTAGTGACAATCCAGCTGTGCACCAAGTAAACAAAATAAGTGAGAAGGTTCATTTATGCTTGCCGTAATAGCGGTGGATATTTCAAGCTTTATAAACAGTCATCAGGTCATGAAAAGCAATGCAAATCCACTGCATGCCTGGCATTCATTTGAGCCATCTCACATTCCTCTGGGCCATATCTGGGCAAAGGGAACTGTTGCCAATAGGACAACATGTATGCAGCCTGCTGCACCATGAGTGACGAGGTCCTTTGTCTCTGATCCGTGAGTCTTTTGTCTTCTGACAGCACCCACGATACATTAACTGGCTAACTTATTAGATTTTAAGTAGAGAAAGCGCTGCACTCAATATGCCAGCAAATTTGGAAAACTCAGCAGTGGTCACAGGACTGGAAAAGGTCAGTTTTCATTCCAATCCCAAAGAAAGGCAATGCCAAATAATGCTCAAACTACCGAACAATTGTACTCATCACACACTAGTAAAGTAATCTTCAAAATTCTACAAGCCAGGCTTCAACAATAGGTGAACCATGAACTTCCAGATGTTCAAGCTGGTTTTAGAAAAGACAGAAAAACCAGAGATCAAATTACCAACATCCATTGGATCATTGAAAAAGCAACGGAGTTCCAGAAAAACATTTATTTCTGCTTTATTGATTATGCCAAAGCCTTTGACTGTGTGGATCACCACAGACTGCAGAAAATTCTGAAAGAGATGGGAATACCAGACCACCTCACCTGCCTCTTGAGAAATCTGTATGCAGGTCAAGAAGCAACAGTTAGAACTGGACATGGAACAACAGACTGGTTCCAAATAGGAAACTGACTACGTCAAGGCTGTATATTGTCACCCTGCTTATTTAACTTATATGCAGAGTACATCATGAGAAACGCTGGGCTGGAAGAAGCACAAGCTGGGATCAAGACTGCTGGGAGAAATATCAATAACCTCAGATACACCACCCTTATGCAGATATACCACCTTATGGCAGAAAGTGAAGAAAAACTAAAGAGCCTCTTGATAAAAATGAAAGAGGAGAGTGAAAAAGTTGGCTTAAAGCTCAACATTCAGAAAATGAAGATCATGGCATATGGTCCCATCACCATGGGAAATAGATGGGGAAACGGTGGAAACAGTGGCTGACTTTATTTTCTGGGCTCCAAAATCACTGCAGATGCTGACTGGAGCCATGAAATTAAAAGACGCTTACTCCTTAGAAGAAAAGTTATGACCAACCTAAACAGCTTATTAAAAAGCAGAGACATTACTTTGTCAACAAAGGTCCATCTACTCAAGGCTATGGTTTGCCCAGTAGGCATGTATGGATGTGAGAGTTGGCCTATACAGAAACCTGAGTGCTGAAGAATTGATGCTTTTGAACTGTGGTGTTGGAGAAGACTCTTGTGAGTCTCTTGGACTGCAAGGAGATCCAACTAGTCAATCCTAGGGGAAATCAGTCCTGAATATTCATTGGAAGGACTGATGTTAAAGCTGAAATTCCAATAGTTTGGCCACCTGATGCGAAGAGCTGACTCATTTGAAAAGACCCTGGTGCTGGGAAAGATTGACGGCAGGAGGAGAAGGGGATGACAGAGGATGAGATGGTTGGATGGCATCACCGACTCAATGGACATGAGTTTGAGCAAGGTCCGGGAGTTGGTGACGGACAGGGAGGCCTGGTGTGCTGCGATTCATGGGATCGCAAAGAGCTGGACACAACTGAGTGACTGAACTGAACGGAGAGTAAATATCAATTCCCAGATCCAACATACTTATTTCTGGCTAGAACCACTCATGATACTTGATATAAAGCCCAGTTAGGGCAACCATCCCTACACTTAATGTTCCAGTATGAACTTACATAGATGTTCTAGTGTTGAAGCTACTCATCCTAGATTCTTTGACAAGCAATAAAAAATTATTAACATGAGAACGTAAAAACCAGGGTAATTTCCCTACCTTCTAGAATCTAAACCTATGAGTTCTCCTATTGGGCCTCAACATAAAATTAAAATGTTACTCTTCAGCTCCACTTCCCCCATAGTGAAACTCCTATGAAGGGAAACCATTAATGCCACTACACTGCACTTCAGTGAGAAGAAGAAAAGTACTAAGCACATGAGGCAGCCACAGTCTAGTTTAGGGGGAAGGGAGAATTGAGACGCAGCCAAGATGGGGAAGGAAATGAATAAGGAGTGCTACTAGCCACAGGCAATATATACACCCCCTTTTTTTTTATTCTAAGCCTGATTTTCCAAAGTACCATCAATCTATCAATCAACTGACAAACAATAAGCCTATACTCATGGAGGCAGAAAAATAGCTAGAAGACCAGTATTTATAAAATTAAGACCATATTTTATAAATTACCAATGGGGAGGGAAAGCAGGAAAAGTTGCAACAGGCAGGGAATAAAAGAGTTGAGAAATATTTTAATTTCCATTTTCTAAAGGCCAGCACAAGCAAAGTATGTAAGGTTCAAAATTCACCTTCAGAAATGTAAAAAAAAAAAAAAAAAAAAAAAAGATTCCAGTTCCCCCTAGTGCTTTGTGTATGACAGTGCCAAAGGCCTGTCTATTAACTACTGCGTGTGTGCTCAGCTGCTTAGCTGTATCTGACTCTTTGTGACCCCATGGACCGTAGCCCGCCAGGCTGCTCTGTCTATGGGATTCTCCAGGCAAGGATACTGGGGTGGGTTGCCATTTCCTACTTCAGAGGATGTTCCCAACCCAGGGATCAAACCCACGTCTCCTGCACTGGTAGGTGGATGCTTTATCACTGAGGCACCAGGCACCCTATTATCTAATTACTTTCTGTTAAAAACAAAGGAACAACTTGAAAAAGAGGGTGAAATAATAATTTAGAAGCAGAGTTATAAAAGTAGTTTAGTTTCTAGACTTCTGGCTGCATATCATATATGATCAATAAATATTCTAGATTTACTGCTATACAATGTATATACATTTTTAAAATGTGCTTAAAATTAGGAAAATCACATTTCAGAAAGTAACTTCATATTCACTTCTCTCCATAATTCAATAAAAATAAATGGTTTTTGAGAATAGCCACAGACATGAGTTTGATGGATGACCATTTCTCTGCCCACCCACCGTGAGCCATGAAGACAAGTTAGATATGTTTATTCATAGAGTTCTGTATTCTCATGGATAACTGATGTTGCTGGCATATGCTGTTACTTAATTACACAGAGGCAGAATAAATGCCACTGCTGGAGTTGTGCTCACTTACTACAAACAGACACAAACAGTTTCAGGAGAGTTAAAAAGGCAGCTTAAAACTCAACATTTCAAAAACTAAGATCATGGCATCCAGTCCCATCACTTCATGGCAAAAAGCTGGGGAAACAGTGACAGACTTTATTTTTGGGGGCTCCAAAATCATTGCAGATGGTGACTAGAGCCATGAAATTAAAAGACACTTGCTCCTTGGAAGAAAAGCTATGATCAACCTAGACAGGACATTAAAAAGCAGACACATTACTTTACTGAGAAAGGTCCGTCTAGTCAAAGCTATGGTTTTTCCAGGAGTCATGTATGGATGTGAAAGTTGGACCGTAAAGAAAGCTGAATGCCAAAGAATTGATACTTTTGAACTGTGGTGATGGAGAAGACTCTTCAAGGGTCCCCTGGACTGCAAGGAGATCAAACCAGTCAATCCTACGGGAAATCAGTCCTGAATATTCATTGGAAGGACTCATGTTGAAGCTGAAGTTCCAATACTTTGGCCACCTGATGGGAAGAAGTGACTCACTGGAAAAGACCCTGATGCTGGGAAAGAATGAAGGTGGGAGGAGAAGGGGACAACAGAGGAGGAGATGGTTGGATGGCATCACCGACTTGATGAACATGAGTTTGAGCAAGCTCCGGGAGTTGGTGATGGACTGGGAAACCTAGTGGGCTGTAATCCCTAGGGTCACAAAGAGTCAGACACAACTGAGTGACTGAATGGAACTGAACGACCCACATTTTTAAAAGGTTAAAATTTAAACCTATCTCATAAATAAGATGAAAGAACATCTTTAGAATAATTCTGGGAAAAAAAAAAAAATCCAGCTTCACTTCTTTGTTTTAGAACTAGGACTTTTGTGTCATCCAGGGTCTCTATCCAGTGGACTTGAGGAGGAGGTGAGTGAATATTCTAGGTAGAAGACTGTATAGATAACCTCAGAGTTAGTCAAACACAAAGAGCTTACAAACAAATCCATTTTTCCTATTAAAAAATCCCTCAGAATAAATAAAATGAATTCCCACTGAAATTAAATTGCCTTGTAGTTTTGTGTGCAAGGCTTTAGACTTTATAAACACTCCTTGACTTTGGCCTGCCAGGTTTCCTCAATCAATCATGCAGGAGCCTAAAATTAAATTGAAATGATTGGATCAAGGAAAATCAAATTTTTTAACATTTAGGTTCAGTAATGTGATTATGAAGCTTTTAGTGATATTGTAATTACTTTGAAGCTTCGAGCATATGTTTCTACTGAGAGTATTCCATGGAGAAAAGCTGCATTAAGGAAACAAGTAAATATAGACCCCAATGATGCAAAAATAAATTTGCTGGAAAGCTAAAAGCTAAAGGTTGGAGAAGAGACAATGCATTCATGTAATTTATACTCTAAAGATCCTGTGTAGAGTAACCACTTTAAAATCCTAGCTCGTTCCAGAATTAAAATAATGTAATGGCCTCCCTCTAAGGGCAAGCATTAGAGAAGCAATAAAGAGAAACAACAGTAAAGGACAGGGGTAAAAAAAAAAAAATTATTGTCCTGTGCAAGCTCCACTTTTTTGCACAGAAAAATGTGACAGACTAAAATTTCTCTCTCAAAATTAATGAACCATTGTCTCAGAATTTGAAACGCTTTAATACACTTAGTAATTATCAAAATAAAAAACCAAAGAGTTACCTCCCTATTTATTAATGTTTTCATCCATTTCAACACTCACTGGGATTATGCTGGGTTTAGGGGCTACAAGATAAATCAGAGAAGGTAACATCGTCAAGGCAAACAGGAAGGGTGATGGAGAAGACGAAATGAGAGACAAGACAACGGTCTGCTCTCCATTTCTCCTCCGATTCATACTTTCATTCATTCAACAATTATTTATTATGTATGAAGCATACGTAACATAACTGAAACATCCCCCTTTCCTCAAGAATAAGGCAGGTAAATAAACACATAACACTAAAATGCAAAGATTTAAGTCTTCAAAGTTTAACAGGAGAATGATTCTATCAAATAATCTGTAAACACAGAGTTTTGGAAGGATCTGTCCAGTCTATCAAGGCGTAGCTAACCATCTGAATCACTTAAAGCTCCGATGTAGGAAGCGGTGCACTGGACTCACACCATTTAATCTGGCTGATGTCAATTTTATTCATTTATGTTTAACTGGAATTCACTTCTCACTTTCAGCCACCGGTTCTGCTATTTCCTGCTGCCTCGAAGGAGTCCTGACTCACAACATTCACCTGCCACTGACCAGGGCAAGCTTTAACTGTTTGCTTCCTCTGCCCAAATGGGCCTCACAAGTCGACACAGTGTCCGCTTGTTGCAGACATGCCGCTGCTGCTAAGCTGCTTCAGTCGTGTCCGACTCTGATTAAACTGGGACAGACCGGATGCGTACTGCTGTAATTCCTGTGTCAGTCAAAAGTAAATGGGGAAGACAGTATAACCCTGCTGCCAAAGCTTTCTAAAAATAAACCTGAACAGGCCCATACTTAGCATTAAGACCTAATGGGTCCTCATTACTTACAAAACAAAACCTGAACTTTCCAAACAGGCCCTGACCTTCCTCCCTGGATTGTTCTTCCCCTTCTTATGCTCTGTCCTCGTCCATTCCACTTCCTCTGAGCAGCACTTCCCCTCCAGACTCTGCTTCCAAGTCCCCAGGCCTGCTGGTTCGAGATCAGCTCAAATACCACCTCTACTCTGGAGGTCCCCCAGCTGCATCACACAAATACACGCTTCCATTATAGCGTCTGCTGTGGCTGATCATTACTTTGTCCATGTACACAGCATCTTCAAGAAATCATGACTTGCTCACTTCGTTACGGAGACTCGGAGGTGTCTCAGGTCATAACTTTGGGTCTCAGTAAATGTTTGTTGACATGAACATTTATTTTCTTCTTTCATCCAGTAAAAATGAACTCTTTTGTTTTCTTACAAATCAAATTCTGCATCTATTTAATAAATGTATTCCATACTTCCTTTAGAGTTTCTCCTAACTAACAATGCATAATGGAATATTTTCCAAATATTTCAGCTGAAACTGCTTCATGAAACCCAGATTCCACACAGACATCTTTTTTAAAATGAACCAAATTAAGCTTGATTCTTTTCTTGACTTTCATAACTTTACTGGGATTTATATAAAACTTCTAACCGTGTATTTCCAACCTAGCCTGATTAGTTATTATTTACAAGGGCAGGACAATGTTAAATGATTCCATGGGAGCATTAGGTGTCTAACCTTCGTAGTGAACTGGTGACTCAGAAATCAAAATGTACATAAAAGGGTCATTTGCTCCCGCTTTGCCTGATCATGTGTTGTTGCATGGAGTCATAGTTCTTGTCAAAAGCGTAACAAAGCATCCCTTGCTCTACAGCACACAAATGAGCAACCTGGTACAGCAAACCACCCAGATGCAATTCACCATTTCAGCCTGGAGTGTGGCCACATGCTCTTTTGTCACCTGGGAAAACTACCTTGAAAAGTGAGTTATGTCCTTGGCCAGCTTTATCAACTAGTCCACACATACAGACACACACACACATGCTCACACAGTGCTAGATTCCCCATGTGTAACATCACTGTATGGCCACTAAATGACCCCAGAAAAGGAAAAATCAAGTAACATAGCTGTCAATTCAATGTCCTGTATCAGTCATCCTTAGTTCATAGGAAGACACTTTAAAACCAGATTTCAAATGGTGAAGGCCTTAATGGTGACTGTGGTAGGCTGGAGAGACCACTTCGGCATCTCCATATGCTAATTCCTAAAACCTGTAAGTGTGACCTTATATGGCAAAAGAGTCTATTAAATTAAGGATCTTGAGGTGGAAGGTTATCCTAGTGACTCCTAAATGTAACCACAGCCCTCTTATAAGAGGAAGCCAAAGGGAGATCTGACTACAGTGAGAAGGCACGACCCACAGAACAGAGATGAAGGGAGGCAGCCAGGAGCCGCAGAGCCAGCAGCCTGGACAAGAGCAAGAGGACTCGCCACGGAAGCTTCCAGAAGGAACAAGGCCTGCTAACACCTAGAGTTTAGCTCTTTAAAACTCATTTTGGATGTGTGACCTCCAGAACTGTAAGAGAATACTGTGTTGTTTTAAGCTGCCAAACTCCTGCTAACTTGTTACAGCAGCAACAGGAAGCTAATACAGTGATTGAGCCATGCCTCAATGGTATACAATACTATTGAAAAAGGCTAGTGAAATTATGGTACTAGTATTTGTTTTTCTGGAAACACTACTTTTTTGACCAGAACATGAAATTACTAGAAGTATGCTACCATGACTAATTTATTTGACAATTTGTCATAAAAGTATAATCAGATCTATACATATTTTAATCAATGATACATCTATCCTGTCCTTAAGCCTAGGTTTATAACACTGCATTTTGTTCTATTTCCAAAATACTTGCATGCTTAATGCTGAAGATCTGAAAAAACACAGAAAACCATAATAAAAGAAAAAAACATCTCAGACCCAAAGGTAATAATTTTGAGGTACACATCCCAGCATTTTTATATATATAAATGACCCCTAATGCTATAGTTTTCATTTATGGTAAGAAAGTTCTTACATTAATTTACAAAAAAACTTCTTTAACTATCAAAGAATTTGAAAATATTTATCAGTCTTAGATCATTAATGTTAACCATCCTGTTATCATCATTTGTCAAGAACAAAAAAACAATCATGTCATCCCAGAAACCAGACCTCAAGTGGCATTTCCACCTTCCTCTAACTTTACAGGCATAACTTGTATTCTACTGAGGATAAAATGATTGAATTGGGTACAGAAGTCAGAAGAGATATCTAATAAATTTATACATGAATAATTGTGACAACCATAACTGGACTCAACAGAGAAGTTCTTTATATGTTAGACCCCAATACAAATAATTCCAGAACTTCCCCTCAGTCCCTCCCCTCCAGAAGAGTTATTAAATGTGCTGCAGTGCTGCACAGTACCCAACAACTGCAAGGTGTATAATGGCGAGGATACAGACCCAGTGTGAAACTCCAGCATCATGCACTATGAATAAGATGATTTCATGCCTTTCTTGAAATCAAGCTGATGGGGAAAAGAAAACCAATACACTTGATAAGAAACTCTGCAAGCAGTAGGCAAAAACAAATGTACACACACACATACACACACACACACACACACACACAGGAAATAAAAAAGAAGAAAACCCTAGAAAGGACCACAATAAAGGAAGAAATTCCCTTACCTACCACTAACTGGGCACGTGACCAGTTCCTCAATGAACAACAGTAGGAAGTAAATGTAAGACCTCGACTATACATTACTTCCTGTTTATATCATGTAATTGTCCAAACTGACTGCACAGTAAAACACATACAATTCCCACCCAACACTATGAATTCAGGCAATCATTTAAAAACATCTTTCGATGGTGTCACACGTATAACCAGACTTAGTGTATGCCAACTGACGTGTACAGTCCACATCTGCTTGTGATCAGCATCCTGGACAGGCAGCAACTCAGAAAAAGCTGCCCCAGTTGTGCTAAAATCTGAACCTCTCACTCCATGAGGACTCACCAGGGAGCTGGATAGGACTTCAGGCCAGAGTTCAAGGGCAGAGAGAAGACCGAGAGAATGGATTATTATTCTTGGGACTTTATATTTCTCCAGACAAGTAAACCTAACTCCTGCCCTGTCCTCCAGCCAGCTCAAGGTTCTTCACTCCCCAAAATTCTGACTGAAGGGCAAAAAACGTAATCAGGACCATATTACCCTGAAAGCAAAGTGCAGAGACCAGGCCTATGAGTAGTTCATTTTACTGCAGACAACTCCCGAGAGAGAGACAGAGAGAGAGAGAGAGAGAGAGACAGAGAGAGAGAGAGAGAGACAGAGAGAGAGAGAGAGAGAGAGAGTGTGTGTGTGTGTGTCCGGGGAGGAGCCACAGCAGGGCTGGTCTCTTTAGTCACACGATTCCTGACACAACCCTCAGGAACACTTGTATAACCAGCCAAGCCCTGTGGAAAGCCCAGAGGCAAGCAAGGAAAGAGCTCACCTCTGTAATTAGTCAGACAGCAGCTGCTTCTCTGAGCTCTGACAGAATCAAGGAACGTGGGGAAGAAGAAAATGAGGGGAAGAAGAAAATGAGGGGAGCGACGAGGGGGAGTACAAATGGATGATAAAAGCCAATGTTTCCCTCGGAAACACACACTTCCCAAACCTCGTCCTCCTTCTCCACATTACTGACACAAGGTGAATCTCGGGTGTCTCTTTCCTTTCTTCCCATGTTCTGGAGAATGAATCTACTCTGAACAATAAGCTTAAAAAATGACTATATAGTTGCAGAGGGGTTCATCTCAGGTGATGTTATTTACACACTGAAACTTCAAAAAACATTTAATTGTAGGGATAACTGGCGCATTCGTCAATTACAGGGATAAATAGAGAACATGTTTCAACTGGAACAGTAATATTAGTTTCCTAATCACTGCTATTTTCCTCTCCTAATTTGATAAGGGTGGGGGTTTAAGGGACAGAGAAGGTTTGTATCTATTGTATATAGAGATTTTTCTCTCTCTGATGCTAAGGTCTCTAATGTTATACTTTACGGGGAACCCTATTCAAATGTTACAGTAAGAGTCAACTCGATAAATCATCAAGAACTCATCAATACTCTTAAAAATACAAATGTCCTAAGGTGGTCTCAATACATGGGCCAAGCATTTAAGTAAATAAGCATGGAAGGTGAGCTGCAACATAAATCTATGCCTTTAATATCACAAAACTTAAGAGAGAAGCCATTCAGATTACTACAAAGAAGCATTTAAAATGAGCTCATTAAATTCAAATTAAAACAGAAACACTATATAAGCAATGGGCCACAATTAACAGCTTAAGAAACAGCAGGTAAGAAACAATTTCCATTGATCAAAAAAATAAAAACTAACAGAATAAAGTATTCTGCACTGAAATGGGTTTCATGAATATGAAACACTATCAAGTAAGAACTTTTTTTTTCTGAATTTTCAAAAAGGTTTAGAGGTAGAAATGGATTTGCATATCTTAATACAAAGTGCTTTCACTGAATGATTTTCAAGCAATGAAGCCAGGAGGTTTAAAAAAAAAAAAAATGCAGACTTCAAAAAACCCTTAGAAATAGTTCCAAAGTTGAAAAGGGCACAGAGTCACCATTTTGGAGTCTTTGGAACCAAAGAAGACCTGTACATAATTACAAGAAATCTGTGCAAAAATGGAGAACTTCCTTCGTGACACAGTTGTACATCATCACCAACAGCTTTCAGCCTACTTTGGGGACTGAGATGTAGGGTTGCTGCTCATCTAAAATTATTGACATGGCAGAGCAAGAGACAATGCAGTCTATTTAACTGAAATGTAAATTCTGAGGCTTTAAAATTCACCACATACAAGCTTTAAAACTAATATGCAGACTTGTGGCCAAACAGTGCACTGAGACCGTACATTCATGATGACTTTTTCCCTCTGCTGTTTTTTTGTTGTTGTAACTCATGTATCCCTGGGCTTCCCGGATGGCTCCCATGGTAAAGCGTCTGCCCACAATGCGGGAGACCTGGGTTCGATTCCTGGGTCGGGAAAGTCCCCTGGAGAAGGAAATGGCAATCCACTCCAGCACTCTTGCCTGGAAATCCCATGGACGGAGAAGCCTGGTAGGCTACAATCCACGGGGTCGCAAAGAGTCGGACACAACCGAGCAACTTCACTTCATGTATCCCTGGCACCCAGAACAGTACTGGGCACACAGTAGATACTCAATTACTGAATCTGCTTTCATGGAAATAAAGCACGATAAAGTGAGAAGTGAAGGGGTTTTCTTCTTAAATTCATTTGAAAAATTAAAATATATTGTTTCTCATCTATCAGAAAGGCAAAAATATTTTACGCTCCACGGGGGGAACGTGGACACGCACAAATGCTGTTGGTGGGGGCAGGGACACACGGACAGTTGTGAGCTTCCAGCACTGTTTAAAGGCAGTAAGTTTAGGGTGGGGACGGGGCAGGAGAGGGCAAACCCAGCAGGTGCTTTGCTGTGGAAGGCTGGGTCAGTTCTGGGGAGGATGTCTTTTTGTAATTTCTTCAGCTCACACGAGTAGGATAGCTCTTTGCTGCCTTGCTATGGTGGACAGAAGTGTAAAACATGGTGATTTCTTTTAAACAATTTGGAAATACCTAGCAAAATTCAAAATCTATGAATCTTTCTTTTTAAAATATGTATTTATTTATTTGGCTGTTCTGGGTTTCAGTGGGGCACGTGGGATCCTTGGTCTTCACTGAGGCACGCCGCATGTGAGATTTAGCTCCTTGACCAGGGATGGAACCCAGGCCCCCTGCACTAGGAATGCAGAGTCTTAGCCACTGGGCCACCAGGGAAGTCCCTCTACAAACCTTTTAACTAGAAAATCCACTCAGAGCTTGTAATCTTTTTACTTTACATATGAGCTTACATAAGCAAATAAAGTCATATGGACACAAACACTCCTAATGATAGCAACTATCTGAAAACCTACCGTATGCTCATTTATTGGAGACTATCTACATAATTTATGTATATCCATTAAATACTAGACAGGAGTAACTGTAGGGTCCATCTGCACACACAGATTCATAAGTTTTCTAAGAGCTGTCAAGTTAAACAAAGTACAAAAAAGATTGTTCTAATTATTATTTTTTTTAGATCACTAAAAATCATTTTTAAGACATTGAGTTTGAATTTCAATATTGGCAACATAATTATATATATGTATTTCCATGTACTTCAGGGCTTCCCTGGCGGCTCAGTGGTAAAGAATCCACCTGCAGTGCAGGATCCACAGGAGACCTGGGTCAGGAAGATCCCCTGGAGGACAGCAGGGCAATCCACTCCAGTATTCCTGCCTGGAGAATCCCATGGACAGAGGAGCCTGGAGGGCTACAGTCCATGGGGTCGCAAAGAGTCAGATAGGACTGATGTGACTTAGCAGGCACACACTCCTCTACTGGGTGTACATGAGGACATCTGATCCTACTGAAATACCTAAATTTAGTTCAATGCAACATACATATAGGATACCACAAATGTCACTATTAAAACTCAGTTTTAAACACAAACACTGTTAATTTTAAAAGGGTGAAATATAATTTTAAGAGAAATGCCAAAATTTATATTTTTTTCTTAGTTGAATTTTCTTAAGCTTTTTATTCTGGTTTATTTACAGTCCTCTCCATATTTCTCAAAAAATAATAATTTTTCACCTACTTAAGTTGTTTCTGTAGCTGAGTCAGGGCATTTAACATATTAATCTAACTGGGACATGTAGTACTTTTGAAACAGTCTCTGTGACAAGAAAGAATCGTGAGTTTTGAGAAGGTAAAGGAAGATAATTTTATTGGTAGTGAGGAAATCAATTGCTGTGGGGGTCCCCCACGGACCCCCATTTCCTCCTCCAGGGATTCTTCCTGACCCGGGGATGGAACCCGCATCTCTCATGTCTCCCGCACTGGCAGGCAGGTTGCTTACCACTGGCGCCACCTGAGTAGCACACATGTCGGTAAACAAAAAATAAAATCATCCCCATATATATATTAGTGAATATGTTTAATCTTCCGTATATCACTGGATATAGACTATAATGCCTTTCCTGGCTCCAAAGTTTTATCAGAAATGGGAAACTCATCACTCCAAGACCTTCCTTCAATTGCTCCCACTTTCACTTACCTTTGGCATTATTCAACATAACCAAGCCCAAAATTGGCAATTAAGATTTTTATTACAATATACCCACTGACAGAATTAGGCAATGCAACTAGTTGAGTAGCTGTACAGAATAATTTATTGTATATTATCCACATGGCTTTAACATGTGAAGTATTTTTCTCAGGAGAGTACATGGATTTAATTATTTATGTTATACTTATTTGCAGCGTGTAAAACAATAGCTGGAGTATGAGAAACAACACTTTTAAAATACCACCTTATATTCTCCATGGCACTACCAGTGATTAAGAAATGTCTAATCATCAGATCTAAAGATAATACTCTTCCTTCCTGTGTCCCTAAATCCCAAACTAAACCACCTAAACATAGTTCATTCTAACAACATTATTTATATAATCATCTTAGAGAATAATTCAGAATTAACTGATGACTTTTAGATCTTAAATTCTTGCCTTTACATAGCTTTGCGTGTGAGCGTGCTAGGTTGCTTCAGTCATATCCAACTCTTTGCGACCATATGGCCTGTAGCCCACCAGGCTTCTTTGTCCATGGGATTCTCCAGGCATGAATACTGGAGTGGGTTTCCATGCCCTCCTCCAGGGGATCTTCCCGATCCAGGGACAGAACCTGCGTCTCTTATATCTCCTGCACAGAGTCAGGTTCTTTACCACTAGTATCACTGGGGAAGCCCCTAAATAGCTTTACTGTAAATTTATTTCTTTTAGAATTATCCATGTATCAGATTATGTTCAATTACAATAAAATCTGTACAACTGTCTTCAAGACAAGGTGTAGACTATTTTTTCCCTGTAAAATATGGACAGCATGAATTTTGGAAATTTTCATATTTTTCTGATTCAGTTTAGATTTGCGTTAGAAAATGAATCTCGTGTAACTGTCACCTAAAAAAGGTCAAAATATTCACAAAACCTTATATATTTTTCTTAATTAGATAACCCATTCATCAGAAACCACATCATGTTAGAAAAGTAGGAAAAACTGGACAACATCCTCAGGTTTTACATTGTTGCAGTGTCGGTTAGCTGGCATATTCCTCCTAGTGTTGGATAGAACGTTTCAGATTTTAACATTAGTCTAATAAATAACTGATGTAAGAAGAGTTTATCAGTATGTAGAAACTTACTTTTAAAAATCACCTTCCATCTTCTTGGATAAACTACATTCACACGCACCTGAGGCAATCAAAAGTGCTTTAAGCGGCACCCAGTCAAGAATAACTCGCCCCCCCCAAAAAAAAAAACCTCACCAAACCAATTAACACACAGTCTAGAGGAAATCTGTCATAATAAACTCCCCAAGGAGCAATGTTTTGTAATCACATCGTATATTTCCACTAATTTTCAGAGATAAACTAATTTTTGGCTTAACAATCCTGGAAAAGGGGGACTTTTCCAGTCTTCTTTACTACAGTGATTACAAGCAATTCTAACAGCCACTTCCAAAGCTTTATTCACAAAAATGCAGCTAGGTCATTCTGTGTGTGTGTGTATATATATACATGTATATATAAAGATTTATATATATATATATTTTAAAAAAGGTTGTTGCATAATGAATCGTAAATTCATCATGCTGGAAGTTTTAATCCTTACTATCATTCACTATTAATTATTCTTTCATCTCAGACCTCCAAAGAGATTATCTAGAAGACAAAAATCCAAGAGTGTAAGAAGTTCAAATCCACCTGCGGGAATTTCTTTTGACCTCAAGCACCATCACCAGGCACCGGTCTATCAAGAGTTTAGCGCTTCGCTAAGGTTTCCCTTCAAGAGCTCCCCGGACAGTGTGGGTCCCCCCGCCCCGTCCTCAGCGGGAAGACAGCCCCCCAAGGCGCCCCGAGTTGGCGCGGGAAGAGGGGGTTCCCTACGGACCCCCGCGCTCGAGCGGGCGGCGGGAAGAGGGGCTTCCCCACGGACGCCCGCGCTGGGCCCCCCTGGCGAAGGCGTCTCCGGGAAGAAGCCTGGCAAGGCGGGCGCGGGCGGGGCTTGGGACAGAGACACACACGTCTTCTCGGGGAGCCGGCGGCGCGGGCTGAGGGGAGCGCGGACACCGCCACCCGCCACTGACAGCGGGCACCCGGGGTGGGGGGGGTCCCCGCCGAGAGGGGCGGCGCAGAGACGCTGTACCTGGCAGGTACCCACGTACCTATCATGGCCACTGGGCAGGCGGACGCGGCCCGCCAGGCGAGCAGGGTCCCACTCGCACCCGGGCGCCCGCCTGCGCCTCACACGAGCGGCGCTCCGGGGTTAAATCGTCCGGGACGCCCCTCCCCCTCCCCCTCCTCCCGGCGCCCGGCCCTCGAAACGCGCACGCGCGAACGGCGTGCCGCCCGCGGCCTTCTGGGAGTCGTAGTTTTCACTCGTTAAGTACCGCCTCGGGTCAGTCGCCGCCCGCCGCCCGCCCTTCCGGCCTGAGGCCCAGGAAACGTATACGTCACCGGGAGGCGGGGCCATCCGGCCTCAGTGTTGACGCGTCGCTTAGCAACCGGGAGGGTTACCTTTGGAAGCTTGTGGCAGCTCTGGCCTCGGCCCTGCCCTCTTCCCGCCCCTCCCTTCCCCTCAACTCCCAGCACCTAGGAGCTGCCAAACATCTGGATCGACCACTGCTACGAAGGGGTTGAATTTCTACCATTAACGCGCCTTTTTCCATTTTTTCCCCCCGACCTCCTCCTCACATCCATAAATCTCACTGACTCTTTTACTACACGTTGTATGAGAACAAGACATTTTCTAGGAAGATGGTGGCAGAAAAAGAGACCCTGAGCTTAAACAAATGCCCAGCCAAGCTGCCGACGAAGACCAAGCTCCTGGCACAGCAGCCGCTCCCGGTGCACCAGCCTCACTCCCTGGTTTCTGAGGGCTTCACAGTCAAAGCCATGATGAAAAACTCAGTCGTAAGTGATCTTCCCGAATCGAATGCACTCGCTCCCAGTCAGGGGACCCCAGGTTGCAGAGATTGGCTGGCCCTAGGATGGATTCTGAGCCCATGTCCTGGGTGGTCTTCGCCCAAAATGGCAATTTATTCGGCCAGTGGCAGACGGTGCCCAACAGAGTGTGGAGGTCCAGGCTGGGATGTTAAGAAGGAGTCTCGGGCAACTGATGTACTGTGCTCGTTTCTAAGCACCTTCCTAATAACTCAGGGTTTCTAGACCACCTGAATCTATGCTTCAGCTATATACACAAAGAAAGATCCCCTTTACTTATTGATTCCTAAACTAGCCCCACTCAGAAAAGCGCCTTAATAGAAGGAGAAGGCTTGGAAATCATGAACTCCCTTGCAAAATTTAACATTTCTGATGTACAGCTGGGAACCCAAACTCATTAACAGTAAGAAATTTTATCAATTCAACCTAGATATTATAAGAATATCCTAGCATTTTTTCTAATAAGATTCTCACGAAAAGGCATGTTAGAGTACTGAGAAGCAACTTAATAAGAAGTCTGTTTCCAAATAGACCTTTTAAACTTTTAATTTTAAAATTTCCAAGATTTGATGCAAATACTTCTGACTATTAATACAATTCATATTTCATTTCTATTGTTTTGTGGTAGTAAAAATCCATTATTCTCAATAGTATTAGGGGGGAAAAGTTTAAACTGCACATGGCAGGTTTCAGTATATGCATAACAGTTTTAAAAAAAAAGCTTTAAATGTGTGCTACACCAGGTTTTCCTACTGACTAAGCACCTGGCTGAGAATGATATATTCAATAATAAATGCAGCTTTCAAATTTGTGTAATTTACACTCTGGGAGGGTCTGATTTATTGTGTAGCAACTCATATGTTGAATGAATAGCATTGCTTTCCAGTGTCACATTATTTGTTTCACATAAATGTTGCAAACTTAATACATTATTCCTAAACTACATCCTTAAAATATGCAAATGAAATAGATCACCTTAAGACCCACAGGCCAGATTTCCACATTGCTACACAAAATGAAATTCTAATTATTGGAATGTGTGTTAGTTGCATTGCAATAGTTATTCCCAGAAATAGACTAAAACTTTCTGCTTGTTGTAACTGCGGTCCTTTTGTGAGTATATCTTGTAAACAGGTGATCATGGGAGCCAAGATGATTAGTTTATCAGCAACACAGAATGCCATAACATTCAAGCTAATTATTTCTTTTTTTTCCTTCTACTCAGTATATATAATTTTAATGATTTTTCCCAAAATGTTATGTTTCTTCAAAGACATGTACAAAATTGACCAGATTCTTTTTTTTAGAAAAAGTGTATGTATAATCGTGTTTATTTTTTAGAAACCTAGCCTTTCACCTAAAGTCATAATTCTGGAAAATCAAATATTTCAGTATTGTGAAATGTAACAAGACTCAAACAACAACACAAAAAACTGATTATGAAGCAGCCTTAATTATAAATAACTTATTTGAGGTACATTATCTTCTTGTCTCCATATACTTACGGAAAATCCCTTAGTGTGATAATAATGTCTCCTCGGGGATCTTCTAAAGAGGATGTGTCATTCTTTCACTTCATTTAGTGGGAATCATAATTGTTAGATGAAAATATTGTCCATCCATTCATTCAATCAATGATAATTTTGTTTGTTTCTAAACTTCTAAATCTTGCAAAGCCCAGTTCTGGGGATTTGTGATCAGCAAAACAAAGCCCAGTCCTTAAAACTCCAAGGAAAGCTACCACTAACAACAATGGACAGATCTTGACAAAAGAAAGACACTTTATATATCCTAACTTCAGTGGTACAAGAAATAAAACCTTTCCTCTTCATATCCAATATTTACATTTCAACATTTCTGTCCTCAGCAGTATAGGCCTTTTTGCATTATATAGTCAGTTGGGATTTCCCAGGCAAGGATACTAGAGTTGATTGCCATTTCCTAGGCCAGGGAATCTTCCCAACCCAGCGATTGAACCTGCGTCTCCTGCATTGCCAGGTGGATTCTTTACCACTGAGTCACCTGGGAAGCATATAGTCAAAACACCCTTCTTTCTTAAGGTTTATTTCTGTTCAGAAAATAACATGCTGATCCTCCATAACTTTTCGTGACTGCAACTCCTTGTTCCACAAGCCAACCCACAAATCACTTTTCTAGTGTTAGAACTTGCCATCAGTTCCCTCTTTCCAGTACTCACTAATTAAATAAGTCTTCACTCCAGAGCACTTCCACAAGAGATTTACAGACCTGTCTCCTAAGGAGGTAAATGGAGACTCCCAGTGTTTTTTGAGGGTGCTTTAGCAATAGAAGCTTGATCATAGATATGATCATGTGGGCTGTGCAAGCCCAAATGCTTAAACAGTTGTAATCTATATATGTGAATGCAGAATTATTTACAAAACAGTAATGAATGTGAATGGATAATTAAAATGGCATAAAACATGTAAAGCACATAAAACAGTGCATGGCACAGTCAGTGATCATTTGTTACCTAAGGACTGAAGGGATGTGAGTGTGTAGATGTGCAGGAAGAAGGGCGTTAGAACAAAGGGAACAACATAAGCAAAATCATGACAGTGAAGAGTTGCAGTTTAATTTGATGGAAGCAAATAAGAATAGTGGGAGATGAAATTAAATCCATAGAATAGGGTTAGATCACAGAATGCCCTTTTTAATTAGCTTCTTATTGACGTTATACATGTCCGTTGTGAAGTGTTTAAGTGACTTGGCTTAGTAAAGGAGGCTTCCCTGGTGGTTCAGTTGATAAAGTGTCTGCCTGCAATGCAGGAGTCCTGGGTTTGGAAGGTCCCCTGGAGAAGGAAACGGCAACCCACTCCAGTATTTTTGCCTGGGAAATCCCACGGACAGAGGAGCCTGGCAGGCTACAATATACTGGGGTCTCAAGAGTAAAGGTTTCCCCTATTTAAGATAATGGGGACATTTTTAACTTTTTTTTTTCACTAGTCCTCTTATAATTTCAATGTTTTATTTTAAAGCGTTGCTTAAGCTTAATTCATTTTGGTTTAAGAAGCAAGGTATAAATTTATTTTATTTTTCCAAATTGGTCAGCAGTTGCTACATTAACTTTCACTTGTAGTTAAACTGAATTATATATATGTAAAAACTTCCTATTTAATTTGAATGATCTATCACTGCTATATGTGTATTAATCATAGTGGCTCTGTGTATGCTATAATATGTAATAGGGCTACACACCTCTATTATATTTTGCGTTCCTAGAAATCCTATGAGGAGGCAGAGAAGAACTTTTTTCTTTCCGTTTAGCATATAACTCTGACAATTTAACTCTCTTTTGTTGTGAGTCATCTATTCAGTGGCAGAGCAAAGAATGAATGCTATATTACTAGATTTTTCTAACTCAGGCCAGTCCTCTCTTGATCACTTTTTTATTGACTTTGGTAGATGCATAACATGCAAATGGGAAAGGCACACACATCACTTGATAAATATTAAACTAAACATACTGGTATAGCCAGAACCCAGATCAAGAAACCTTACCAACACCACAGCACCCCTTCAGGACCTTTCCAGTAGCTTAGCTGCCCAAATGCATCCCAAGTTAATCTTATCCCAACTGCTGTCAACAGATCTGTGCATATACTCAAGGAATCATACAGTGTGTAGTTGTTTTATCTCTGGTGTATGGGGTCACTGTTGTGAAATTCACCCACATTACTGCATATGATCATAGATCCTTCATATTCATTTCTTTATATTACTTTCATGGGAGAATATAACATAATTTATGGATCCATTCATTTGTTGATGAATATTTCTATGACTTCTAGGTTAAGACTTTTACAAATAGTGCTACTAGGAAAATTCTAGTATTTTTTCATTGAAGTATAGTTGATGTACCATTTTATTTAAGTTTCAGATGTACAACACAGTGATTCACAATTTTTAAAGATTATACTGGCATGCTACAGTCCATGGGGTCTCAAGAGTTGAACACAACAACTGAACATACTTCATTTATAACTACTGTAAAATATTGGCTATATTCCCCGCACTGTACAGTAAGCCCGTGTAGTTTACTTACTTTATACATAGTAGCTGTGACTCTCAATCTCCTACCTCTATCTTGCTCATTCTCCCCTTCCTTCTTGCCACTAGTAATGACTGGTTTGTTCTCCATATCTGTGAGTCAGTTTCTTTTTTTTTTATTCGCTAGCTTGTTTTATATCTTATAGTCCATGTGTAACAGACAATATTCCATGTGATAACAGACAGTATTTGTCTTTCTCTGTCTGGCTTATTTTGCTAAGCATAATATGTTCCTGATCCATACATGCTGTTTCAAGTGGCAAAATTTCATCCTTTTTTTATGGCTGAGTAATAGTCTATTGTGGGCTTTTCTGGTGGCTCAGTGGTAAGAGTCTGCCTGCCAGTGCAGGAGAAGTGGGTTTAGTCCCTGGGCTGGGACAATCTCCTGGGGAAGGAAGTGGCAACCTACTCTTACCTAGACAATTCCATGGACAGAGGAGCCTGGTGGGCTCTATAGTTCATCAAGTTGCAAGAGTCACACATGACTAAACAAAATAGTAATCTCTTGTATATATTACCACATTTTTAAAAATCCATTCATCTATTGATGGACAATTAGGTCACTTCCATATCTTGGTAACTGTAAATAATGCAGCTATGAACATTGGGGTTGTTCACTCACTAAGTCATGTCCAGCTGAGACCGCATGGACTGCAACACACCAGTTCTGGAACTCTCTTGATTTTTCCATGATCCAGCGGATGTTGGCAGTTTGATCTCTGGTTCCTCTGCCTTTTCTAAAACCAGCTTGAACATCTGGAAGTTCATGGTTCATGTATTGCTGAAACCTGGCTTGGAGAATTTTGAGCATTACTTTGCTAGTGTGTGAAAGTGAAGTTGCTCAGTCGTGTCCGATTCTTTGCAACCCCATGAACTGTATGTAGCCTACCAGGCTCCTCCATCCAGGGGATTTTCCAGGCAATAGTAGTGAGAGATGAGTGCAATTGTGCAGTAGTTTGAGCATTCTTTGGCATTGCCTTTCTTTGGGATTGGAATCTCAAGAGTCTTCTCCAACACCACAATTTGAAAGCATAAATTCTTCAGCACTCAGCCTTCTTTATGGGCTAACTCTCACATCCATACATGACTACTGGAAAAACTATAGCTTTGACTAGATGGATATTTGTCAGCAAGGTGATGTCTCTGCTTCTTAATACGCTGCCTAGGTTTGCCATAGCTTTTCTTCCAAGGAGCAAGCATCTTTTAATTTCATGGCTGCAGTCACTATATACCGTGAGTTAGTGTTTTTATTTCCTTCAGATATATCCGCAGGGATGGGATTGCTGGATCATATCATATTTCGACATTTAGTTTTATGATGAATCTCTGCACAGTTTTCCACAGGGGCTGCACCAATTTACATTTTCACCAATAGCATACAAGTTTTCCTTTTCTCCACTTCCTCATCAGCACTAATTATTTATGGTTTTTCAGATGATAACCAGTCTGACAGGCATAAGATGATATCTCACTGTGGTTTTGATTTGCATTTTTTGATTAACAATGTCGAGCATCTTTTCATGTCCCTTTTCAACATCCGTATGCGTGTCTTCTTCAGAAAAATGTCTATTCAGTTCTGCCCGTTTTTTAACTGGGTAAATTTGCTAAAATATAATGCTAAGTCTATGTCAAATGTTACATTTTCTATATTTTCTTCTAGAATTTTATGGTTTCTAGTCTTATATTTAGGTCTTTTAGCCGTTTTAAATTAATATTTATATATGTGGAAGAAAATATGCTAATTTCATTTTTTTTTCACATATAACTGTCCAGTTTTCCAAGCACCACTTATTGAAGAGACTGTCTTTTCGCCATTGTACATCTTGCCTTCTTTGTGGTAGATTAATTGACCATAGGTGTATAGGTTTTTTTTCTGGGTACTCTATTTTTTTCCATGTATCTATTTGTTTTTGTTTTTACCAGTATCGTACTGTTTTAATTATTGCAGCTTTGTAGTGTAGTATGAAATCAGAGAGCATAATACCTCCAGCTCTGTTCTTCTTTCTAGTACAGATTTTTGGAGAGTATATGTATGAATGTTCAGGTTACTGCATCTTAGCATATGAATATGTTTGCATTAGTAACTATATTAAAACCATTTTCTAAATTGATTTTTCAAATTTAAACTCCTGGCCAGCTCTGTATAATAGCACCATTTGCTCTATAATATCATCAATAATTGGTATGACCTAAATTAAATCCCTTATGATTATACAGTGGAAGTGAGAAATAGATTTAAGGGCCTAGATCTGATAGATAGAGTGCCTGATGAACTATGGAATGAGGTTCATGATGTTGTACAGGAGACAGGGATCAAGAGCATCCCCATGGAAAAGAAATACAAAAAAGCAAAATGGCTGTTTGGAGAGGGCCTACAAATAGCTGTGGAAAGAAGAGAGGTGAAAAGCAAAGGAGAAAAGGAAAAATATAAGCATCTGAATGCAGAGTTCCAAAGAATAGCAAGAAGAGATAAGAAAGCCTTCGTCAGCGATCAATGCAAAGAAATAGAGGAAAAGAACAGAATGGGAAAGACTAGAGATCTCTTCAAGAAAATTAGAGATACCAAGGGAACATTTCATGCAAAGGATGGGCTCAGTAAAGGACAGAAATGGTATGGACCTAACAGAAGCAGAAGATATTAAGAAGAGGTGGCAAGAATACACAGAAGAACTGTACATAAAAGATCTTCATGACCCAGATAATCATGATGGTGTGATCACTAATCTAGAGCCAGATATCCTGGAATGTGAAGTCAAGTGGGCCTTAGAAAGAATCACTACAGACAAAGCTAGTGGAGGTGATGGAATTCCAGTGGAGCTATTTCAAATCCTGAAAGATGATGCTGTGAAAGTGCTGCACTCAATATGCCAGCAAATATGGAAAACTCAGCAGTGGCCTCAGGACTGGAAAAGGTCAGTTTTCATTCCAATTCCAAAGAAAGGCAATGCAAAAGAATGCTCAAACTACCGCACAATTGCGCTCATCTCACAACCTAGTAAAGTAATGCTCAAAATTCTCCAAGCCAGGCTTCAGCAATACATGAACTGCGAACTTCCAGATGTTCAAGCTGGTTTTAGAAAAGGCAGAGGAACCAGAGATCAAATTGCCAGCATCCGCTGGATCATGGAAAAAGCAAGAGAGTTCCATGAAAACATCTATTTCTGCTTTCTTGACTATGCCAAAGCCTTTGACTGTGTAGATCACAATAAACTGGAAAATTCTTTAAGAGAAGGGAATACCAGACCACCTGACCTGCCTCTTGAGAAACCTGTATGCAGGTCAGGAAGCCACAGTTAGAACTGGACATGGAACAACAGACTGGTTCCAAATAGGAAAAGGAGTCCGTCAAGGCTGTGTATTGTCACCCTGCTTGTTTAACTTATATGCAGAGTACATCATGAGAAATGCTGGACTGGAAAAAACACAAGCTGGAATCAAGATTGCCAGGAGAAATATCAATAACCTCAGATATGCAACATTCAGAAAATGAAGATCATGGCATCCAGTCCCATCACTTCATGGCAAATAGATGGGGAAACAGTGGAAACAGTGTCAGACTTTATTTTTGGGGGCTCTAAAATCACTGCAGATGGTGATTGAAGCCATGAAATTAAAAGATGCCTACTCCTTGGAAGAAAAGTTATGACCAACCTAGATAGTATATAAAGTATAGTATAGTATAGTATAGTATAAAGCAGAGACATTACTTTGCCAACTAAGGTCCGTCTTGTCAAGGCTATGGTTTTTCCTGTGGTCATGTATGGATGTGAGAGTTGGACTGTGAAGAAGGTTGAGTGCTGAAGAATTGATGCGTTTGAACTGTGGTGTTGGAGAAGACTCTTGAGAGTCCCTTGGACTGCAAGGAGATCCAACCAGTCCATTCTGAAGGAGATCAGCCCTGGGATTTCTTTTGGAAGGAATGATGCTGAAGCTGAAACTCCAGTACTTTGGCCACCTCATGGGAAGAGTTGACTCATTGGAAAAGACTCTGATGCTGGGAGGGATTGGGGGCAGGAGGAGAAGGGGACGACAGAGGACGAGATGGCTGGATGGCATCACTGACTCCATGGCCGTGAGTCTGAGTGAACTCCAGGAGTTGGTGATGGACAGGGAGGCCTGGCGTGCTGTGATTCATGGGGTCGCAAAGAGTAGGACACCACTGAGCAACTGAATGGGTATGTAATGTTACTGTGATTTAATATTCATTTTTACTCTGACTAATGTAGTTTAAAACTTTTTATTTATTGGCCATTTGATTCCCTTTTGTGAAGTGCGTTTCTATACTTTTGCCTGTTTTCCTTTTGGCTTAATTTGGTGGATTTATTTGTAATGATTCTTATTCTTCATATTTTATTCTGAATGATATAATAAAGACTGGAGGAGGACGTGGAAATCCAAATAAATACGTATATTTTAAGTATAGTTTCCCCATTGGTGAGTTTCCTTTTCATTCTCTTATTGGTGACTTTCACCCTTCTATTTTTAAAATATACATTTTTTGAGAAAAAAAAATGATCATTAACAGCTTTCTTATGTATTTATTTATAGTGTTTTCCTCAATCAGTTTCAATAGCTTTATAATGAGATACATATACACTGAGACAAAAGCCTTTGAAACTAAATTGGAGTGATTAGAAACAAAATAGATGAAACAATGGAATAAAATGTAATTAAAGTAGGAAGCTTGAACTTAAGAAAAGGGGGATCAATTTTTTCATTCATAAGGGTCAGTATATTTATTGATTGATGGTCAAATTTCCTTCTGAGCTTCTTGGCATCTGTTGCTGAGAGGGGAACCTTATACACTTCTCGTTATCACAAAAGAAGTAGCCTGTCAGTCCCTGTAGGGCATTCTGCCTTTCTCTACACTGACTTTTCAGGGAAATTGACCCGGTAGCATTTTAAATACATGCAACACACCATACGTACATTTTTATTTCTTACTTGAAATACACTGGTCAGATTCATAGAGACGAGTTCAGTAAGAGCCAGGTAGGCGACATTAAAATCTATCTTGAGGAACTGGGTTTTGCATGAGATCAAATTCACATGGTACATGTGTGTAGACTTTTGGTGATCTGATTTGACCCGAGAACAGAATTCACAGTGCCTTCCAGAGAGTGTAGACTTTGTTTTAGTTCTGGTTGTTCTCAGTCCGTTTTATGACAGGAGCAAGACAGCTGCTGATTTTGTAAAGTGTCAGAGAGGAAGCGTGTGATGCTATGAGCCCTCAAGAGCCAAATGGCCTGAAAGAGGCTAGGTCTAGAAAGGCTTCTCAAAGAGGATCTTGTTTGGTGAGCTATAAAAGGTGAGGGGGACCCAGGGGAAGAGTTGGGGGCAGAGTCGGAAAAGGCTGGGACCAGTCAGACCCGGCTTCCTGCTCACTCAGTGTTCAGTCTTCATTTTATGCTTTCTTTTCCCCAAAGAATTATGTCGTAAATTCTATTCGTTGTGTATATATCTAAAATTCTTCAAATTGTTTATGTTTTATAGACTATATAAGCAAAGTATATATGACTTTATGAAAGTATACATAATACACGTGTCTATATAGCTTACATATTTAGTTTGTATCATATATAATACTTTACATGAAATTGTATAATTGAAGATTCTTTTTAACTTGCTAATATTTTACATGTCATCACAAACTCCTCTTGAGCATTTAAAGCACTTCGTAAAATGCTGTTCTCTGAATGTGCCATCATTTCTTCAGTCATTCACTCAGGTTGCTTTCTGTTTTTTGCTGCTATACATAGTGACAAAATTAATATTTCTAAACATTTTTCTATACTTTTAAATATCTCTTTGAAATATAAGTTCTGAAGTAGAATTACTGAATCGGAGTTCTCTGGAATCTGAAGACTCTGATGAAGTGTTGATGTAAACCTGTCTAGCAAGGCTTGACTGCATCTGTGCTGCTCTTTATAGCCCAAGGAAAGGCCTGGGGCTTTTAAGTACACCAGCCCTGCCTGCCTTCCACCTTCCCCACCTGCAGTGTTTCGAGGGGAAGCAATCTCTCAGTACCTCTGATACCCATTCATAATATATGTTATAAATGGATTGGAAACATGTAAGGCTGTGGTTCACAGATTGCAAATTGTAATTACATGTGTGTGTGTGCTGAGTCATGTCCAATGCTTTGTAACCCCATGGACTGTACCCACCAGGCTCCTCTGTCCATAGGATTCTCCAAGCAAGAATACTGGAGTGGATTGCCATTCCCTTCTCCAGGGGATCTTCCCTACCCTGGGATCAAACCCTTGTCTTCTGTATTAGGCAGATTCTTTATCACTGAGCCATTTGCGTGCCTGTAGTCACCTGATTTCTGGGTCCACCCTCCACATTTTCGATTTAACTGTTCTAATTGTGTCAGGCATAGTTTTATTGTTTAGTAGAGGTTCAGAGGGCTTTCCTCCTATCTCAGCTGGTAAAGAATCTGCCTGCAATGCGGGAGAACCCAGTTTGACTCCTGGGTCAGGAAGATCCCCTGGAGAAGGGATAGGCTACCCACTCCAGTATTCTTGGGCTTCCCTTGTGGCTCAACTGGTAAAGAATCCGCCTGCAATGTGGCAGACCTGGGTTCGATCCCTGGGTTGGGAAGATCCCCTGGAGAAGGAAATGGCAACCCACTGCAGTATTCTTGCCGGCTGACACCCCATGAAGAGAGGAGCCGCGGTGGGCTACAGACTTCAGGGTCACAGAGTCAGACACGACGGAGCAACTAAGCATAGCACAGCACGGAGGTGCAGAACTTACAGGGACATAGTATTGTACTATTCAGTTTTTCCAGACATTTATTAAGCAGTGTTATTCCCTGCTGATATGTTGTATAATTATACATAATACTCAGATATTTCAGAGAGAATTCTAACCAAGGTAACAATTTAAAGTATTGTAACTCAGTGATATGTTTAGAAACTGGTGAAGCCAGTCTCTCCTAATGGTGCTAATCTGAGGGGCATGAAATTCTATCTTGTTTTGATTTAATTTTGCATTTCCTTGATGACTACTGATATACTTTCTTTTCATTGTTCATCTTTTTTCTTTTTTCCCTCAGTGATGTGCCTGTTCCTAGCCTTGCTCCCTTTTCCTATTGGGTTGTCTGTCCTTTTCTTACTGATATATAGATGTTCTTTATATAATCTAAATATGGACCCAGCTTATTCGCTCCTAGTCTGTGACTTGCCATTATACTTTTTTTTTTCATTTTTTTGATGAACAGAAATTGTAAATTTAATTTTAAGTATTTATATTTATCAGTTTCTCCCATTACTGTTTGTATATTTTGTGCCTAATTTCAGAAGTATTTCTGATCCTGATATATTAGGTTTTTGCATATTTTATTCATAAAATGTTTACATACAGATTATAATTGTGTCACTAGATCATTTTTTGAGATGACAAGTAAGACTTTAATTTAATCTGTTCCATATGGAGAGAGACACCCACCCAGTACCTTTTATAAACAGTACCTGGCAACTCTCTGGTCTGTCCTATTTATCTATTACTAAGCCAGCATCCCACTCACATTGTCTTAATCATTGTAGCTTCATCAATATTGATATTTAGTAAGGTGAGTTCTCCAAATTGCTTTCATTCTCTTTCGCATTCTTGGTCTCTTAACATCTGTAATAATTTTAGAGTAGGTTGTCAAGTTTTATGAAAATCATTTTCATAAGAATGTGAGTCAGCCGTTAAGCATACATGTGTCCTTTCCCTTTTGACTCCCAACCCCCACCCCATCCCCACCCTCTAGACTGTCACAGAGTGCTGTGCTGAGCTCCCTGTATTACACAGCAGCTTCCCGGTAGCTATCTGTTTGACATATGATGATAATGTATGCGTTTCAGTGCTACTCTCTCAATTCTTCCCACCCTCTCCTTCCCCCGCTGTGTCCAAAGTCTGCTCTCTCTGTCTGTGTCTCTATCTGTGCCCTATAAATACGTTCATCGGTACCATTACAGGCCAGTATCACTGATGAACATAGATGCAAAAATCCTGAAGAAAATACCAGCAAGCAGAATCCAGCAACACATTAAAAGGATCATGCACCATGATGAAGTGGGGTTTATCCTGGAGATGTTAGGATTCTTTAATATATGCAAATAAATCTTTGTGATATGACAGATGAGTAAATTGAAAGAAAAACTTTTTGGGGGATTTTGCTTAAATTATGTTGGATGCACAGTATAATTTGGGGACAATCATAGTCCATTCTTAATTTGCTAAGGGCTTTGAAAAAATTGTGAGTAGTATTGAATTTTATCAAAGATACTTTCTGCATATATTGAGATGATCATAAGGTTTTTCTTGTTAAGTCTATGACCATTAATATAACATTAATATCGTCTGACATTATAATATTAAATCATTCTTATATTTTTGTAAATTATATAATTATGAAGTGTTCAGCTTAAAAAACAAGTATAAACTATTGACATCTCTTTCATTTATCAGGAAGCAAAAGAAGCCTTCCCCATAACCCATAACAAGTTTCTTATATTTTATTATCCAAAACTAGGTATTAATGCCTTGGTAGTGTCTTAACTCAGTCTGACATAACAAGAATATCACAGACTGGGGGGACTTTAAGAACAGACATTTACTTCCCATAGTTCTGGAGGGTGGGAAGTCCAAGAGCAAGGTGCTGGCCATTTCAGTTCTTGGTGAGAGCTTCCTCCTGGCTTGCAGATGGTCCTCTCTGTGCATGCAGAGAGAGACTCTCCAATACTCTTATTAACTTGCAAATTCCACCCTAGAGTCCCAATCTCATGATGTAATCTAACCCTAATTACCTCTTAAAGGCCTCATTTCCAAACACCATCACCTTTAGGGGATAGGCCTTCAACATATGAATTTTGAGATATACCGATACTCAGTCACTGACAGGTGGGGAGATGGGACTGCTAAATTTCCCTGATCGTTTGGGACTGGAGGAGGGGCTTTCTTCCTGGAGTTCTTTGCTGCTAGAACAAATGATGTTTCTAGAAACTAAAGTAAAACTTTCCTTCAGGAAGAAAATTAATTATGTGAACTACACTTTCATTCTGCAGAAAATAATTTATTGGATTTCAGTATGTTTTTCTTTTAATAGTGTGGATTTGAGAAATTATTTTCATTATACAAATGAAAAATTATGTAGAGTTTTAAGAAAATATCTAAAAGAGAAAAAATATAGTAAATGTCAAACCCCTTCTACTAGTGTTAATCACTCTTGAATTATTCCCAAAAAGCATCACTGCATTCTTTTGAATAAAACTGTAGTCATCATATCATACAGATATTGTTAATATTTGCATTATATCCTCATTTGCTAATTTATGCCTTCTTTTTCTTTGTTTAGGTTTCCTTATGGTTCATTATGCTCTTTGTTTCTCTCTTCATATACTGTCTTCTGAATTTATATACTAATTCTGGTTTTGACAACAGATTTCTTATTTCCACTCTTGCATTTTCTTTTTCTGTATTGGTCTTACTATTAAAATGATACATAATTTTAGTTTAGCTTTCCTCTTTTATATGGTTATTGTTTGTGAGGGATTATTTTCCCTGTTGGTTGAGGCTTTATAGTTATGTTTTGATCATTATTTTTTTATTAATAGATTTGTTGCTTCATGGTTTTATACTTTGGTTTCTACAGTTTTAACCGTTTGAAATTTATTAAAGATATTTATTGGTCTAGAATAGGATCACTTTCTAGAAATGTTCTATGGAAACGAGAAAAGACATTTTTTGTCTATACTTATTTTGGCTTGTTAATTCCAGATGATTTGTCTAAGAGCAGAAGATCAAAAAGAACATCTGTGTAAAAGCATGGTTACTATTTAATGTTATGTTATGAGTGATAAGGATTAGGTCCATCTTAAATTCAAAATAGGCAATGAGTTTTGGTATTTGTTCCTGTGTTTTTCTGTATTCCTACTTATTAGTCCATGAGGCAGCACTTTTTCCTAGGTTACCTAAACTCTTTGAAGATTTTAAAAACATAATTAATTGCTAAAATCCATTTATATCATTAAATGTTTGTGGCCCTTATAATTTTGATCAGTAAGGAGAAAAACACAAAAGAAAACAAGTTACAAACCAGAACCAGAAAATAATGGAGAAAAACCACCTCAGGATCCATTGTTTTGCTGCTCCTTAATCGTGTCAGAGGACTTAGCCAATTCCTGCTCTGCAGTTCTGAAAATGATGCAACCATGGGTCACATCTTTTACTCCTACTTACTCGAGGGATCTAGACTACCAGAACCCATCTATAGTATCTTGATTATTTTATTTTCTGAAAAGTATGTATTTCTATTTCAGTGTGTGTACTTCATATTTAAGTTCTTATAATGAGATTTTAGATAGAGGATTCAGGAAGAGGTATTGGTTTTGCTTCTGCTCCCTTAATAAGAATTAAAAATCCAGCTGTTAACACTGACAACAGCGGTATGGGGGCAGTTCACACTCATTATTGATCAGCAAACAGTGACCGTGTTACGGGCGCGAAGCACACCAAAGTTTAATACGTAGGGTGACCAGTGATTTTGTAGGACCTAGAAAGTGAGGCAAAAGACATTTAGATTTTATATTTGGGATACAACAACTCTGAAGCAAGTTTAAGATAATTCAGTTAGTCTGTCGTAGAGAAGTGTTATGGTCAGAGATTTACTCTTAAGTCTTCCATATACATTTAAGAATCATAACCTAAACAAAAATTTCAGATATTATTATCCATGAATTTGCTTATTTACCAAAGTTACTATCATATAGGGAAAAGGATGTGAATTGATTTATTATAAATAATAATTGTTATGTAAATAATTTATATTTCAGAAGTATCTTTCTAAAGCAATTCAAATTAAGGTCATTGTTATAGCACAGAATAGAAAAAATATGATTATATAATAAATGCCAAATAAAATAATGAATATGGAATATTCATGGCTAGCTAGCTTCCTTTTGTGGTTTTTACTTAGAACAGAGTCCACAGAGAAATATATTTCACAGATTGTCTCTTCTAAACCTAGGTATTTATGAATAAATAGTCCCTGAGAAAAGCAGTAAATCCATTACCAAATCTCATGTGTCTTGCACTTTGTATTTTAAGATAAAAGTCATTTTACATTATAAAACTACAACTTGATTTCAAAATCAGGTAGAATTATTTAGTGGTTTCACATGAACATGAAATATTATTTGAATTTAATAATATATGTATTTTATAATTATAAAAGTATATATTTTAGAATTTATGTAACATAGTGACTATTGACACAGAACAGCAACAGTTGTATAAAATAAGGGTTAGTACTTTTAAGCAATAATGAAGGATGCCTCTGTATATACTTTATTTCTCTTTGGAATTTCTTGAGTATATGATATCATATTTACTTCTTATTATACTAGATCATACACACATTCACAGGGATTTACATGCACAAAATCATCTTTTTTCATTTTTAAATTTTTATAATAAATTCATCAAGTATAGCTTTTATAAGTTTCAGGTTTCAATGGCCAGTGTCTTATAATTCTTTGCCCCTGTGCCTCTCAACACTTGGCACCATGTTCTAGATATCTGAGATGCTCAGTTGTATTTCTTGTTTAAGTATTTTTTAAAAGTAATATGATTGTGAATGTCCATCTACACCTGTTATACATTTACTTCCTATTTATCACTTATGGAAATAATATAGTGATTTCCTGATAAGAACTCCTCCCTTTTATAGGTTAAAAAAAAAACTTTCTCTAAGTCACATTTGGCCTTCTATTTATGTGAGTGGAAGCTAGTTTGAACTGATGTGAAACTTATCAACACTTGGTATTTCAATAAAAAAAATCACAGGAATGGTGTTTTAGATTAGAACCTTTAAACACCGAAGGAATCAAAAACCTTGGGAGCATCTCAAAGGCCAAAATCAGCATCAATATATTGAGTATATTGGATTGGATTGAGATACTTGCAGTGACTCACATAGTACAAACACCAGGTTTTTCTTGAGATAACACTGGCAAACCCAGAATCATCAGGCTGATTCAATCAGGGTAGAACTTGAGATAGACCTAGGAGATGGCTTAACAGGATTCAGGCAAGCCAAATGTTTGAGTCAAAATCCAAACCTACAGTTCTAAACTGAACCAAGACCCAATCAAAAAAAGGATTAGTAATGGGAGGCAGAAGGCTCAGGGAAGCCAAGAAGATACTTAAACCCTTAGTGGCCTGTTTGGAATAGCACAGACTGGCCTTGCCCTCTGCGAACGGTGGAGAGCATTCTAGGGTGCTAATGCTAAGTAGGCTAGAAAATTGAGACCACTGTCAGGCTCATGTGGACAAGTTCAGTGAAATAATTCTGTTCTGTGAAATAATTGGTCTATCTTGTTTTACTCTGCTTGAAACTATAGAGCTCACCTCCGTCTGTTCAGTCATCTGCAAGTAATAACAAGTGACTTTTGTCAGTGATGAAAGTAGATTGGAGTTTATCTGCTAAAACATATTAAAATTCTGGAAAACAAATTCAGAACGTACATTCAGTTTATGGTGAAGAGTCATTAATCTCCTTTCCGTTGTCAGTTGCTTTGCAAAATGAAAATCATTTCTTCAAGTGTCAGCGTGATCCTTGCACAGAGTTGATAAAGTTGTGAGAATAGCTTATCAGGGCTTAGCAGTCAATGACCTATGCCTGCTTCTACCATCTGACCCCAGGCCCACATTCCTTCAGTTCTACCTCTTAACTTTTTCTTACTTTAAATTAATGCAGTTATTTCAAATATGTAAATAACATTTCTTCTTAAAAGACTGTAACTGAGGTACTAACGATAAACTGCATAAAGTATAAAAGTAAATACATTTGGCACACATATACAGCTTGTGAAGCCACCACTGCAATCAAGATCGTGCAGACTTGTCCATTACCCCCAATCCTTTTGCAATCACTCCCTCTCCCTCATTTTCCTAGCTTTGCTTTCTGTCGTATAGATGGGTTTGTATTTATTTATATAGAGTATAAATCTGCCTGCAATGCAAGAGACCTGGGTTTTTCCGTGAGTCAGAAAGATCCCCTGGAGAAGGAAATGGCTACCCACTCCAGTATTCTTGCCTGGAAAACCTCATGGACAGAGGAGCCTGGCGGGCTACAGTGCATGGGGTCCCAAAGAGCTGGACACAACTAAGCGATTTACACTTTCACACTTTCATGCAGAATACACTTCTTTTTTTCCCTGGCTTCTTTTTCAGTCAACGTAATTGCTTAAAGAGGCATCCGTGTTGCTGCATATATTGATACTTCATTGTTTTATTGCTTCCAGTGTTACATTCATATGAATATAGCACAGTTTAAGCACTCACTGTTGGTGAGCATCCGAGTAGTGTCCAGTGTATGGCTGTTCAAAACAGCTGCTATGAACATTGGTGTACAAGTCCTTGTGTGGATATGGGTTTATCTCTCTTGGTTAAATACCTAACAGTGGACAAGTTGCACCAGCTGTCAAGAAGCAGAGAGGATCGAAACCACATCATGGCAGCCTTACCCCTAGCTGGTACATGAAGTTATTAATGGAATGATAAGTTTATCCTTGTCATCTTTGAGGCATTTAAAAGAGCTCCCAAAGCATGTATAAGTCTGTTTATTACATGAGGCTTGTTCTTTTAGGCCTTATAGTACATAGAATAAAAGACAAAAAATAGTTTATTTCTTATTTTAATAAATGTAAACTGTATCACTGTGTACAGCACAATTTCATGATCTGAAAATATCCATCACTGATTTATCTATGATATAAAGTATAGTTATTGTATGAGCTTTATTGAAGTATTGTTACATTTGGTTATGAAAACAAAGTTTTCATAATTTTCTGTACTAAATATATTTATGTTCCCATTCACTGTCTCCATGAAAAGTTTTCCAGTAGAGATTAATATTTAGGATATCTCATAAAAACTATGGTAGTTAGTACTTTAACATTTTTCTTCATTTGTTGAGATTTATCTGTAAATTTACATAATACTCAAATTTATATCTACTTTCATTTATTTTCTGTTAACGATATCTTGGGAATCCATCACATTTTATAAGGAACCATAAGTTTATTTCAGCCTAAGGCACACAGCTAGTTTTCATGCTGACCTGGATGCATATATGCAATCTAGTCAGTGCATTTTGAAAATTTGAACGCTAGTACATGAAACTGGAATAACGAACCAATAAAAATTTTTACAGCATTCAGAAAAATTATTTCTTAGACATTCACACTGTCATTTTACTCATTAAAGTTATTCTAGGATCGTAAGTTAGGTCATGAATTCCTAAGCCTTGGGAAAAAAATCAGAAGGTTTTCTGTTGATCAAAGGACTTGACCTGACTATAGGATAGCAAAATCTTGTTTCGGAAAGCTAGACTAGGCCATTTGCAGCTCAACTATCCACCTTCAGCCAAGGGAGTAGAATTCTTGGGAAGCCTTTCATGTGGCCTCCGTAATGCTCTTCACACGGTAAACACCGTGGTTTGCCACAGTTGCAGTTATTACCTTCATGCAGTCTCTGTCAGTGTTTGACACTGGTTTTAGACTTGCAGATGCTCAAATGCGTCCTCAGCAGATGGCAGGACTACTATAATTTCAGAAGGTTTTCATGGAGATGGAATGAAATATAATAGTGAAACAGACACATGCTCAGCAACATGTGAATCAAATGTAGTTAAGTGCTCAGGAGAGGGTGGTTTTCCATTCTCCCCAAATCTGCTAACATGTAATTGGCCTAGCCTATAACCAGACCTTTTTAAGAGTTTATAGGATTCTAATCTCCTCGATACTTTAGCCACCCGTGGTAATGAGTTATGTGCTCAGGAAGGTGTATTAATGCCTATGAGTCACTAAGGTTCTATCTCGTGTTTGCCTCATCACTTCACTGGCCTTTAACTTGTTTTGCAAATACACTTAATTCAGTAAGGAAGATTGCTTCTCCTGAAGTTTTTCCATTAGTGAAAGGTGTTACAAACCATGTACGTTATTTTTATTTGGATGATATGTATGGTTGAAACAATTATATATATATTGTATATATAATATATATATTGCTTTTTAGGAAGCACTTTAATATTAGCATAACATCTAACCATGTTGGTATTTCTGTTTTCTGTTATAGTTAGGATAATCCTTATATTTTAAGTAAATAATAAAAATCAAAGTAAAAAAATTCATATCTAAGTATTTTATATTGTGACTTGCAACTAAATGCATTAATCCAAACAAACAGAGAATATAGAGATTATTCACATCCCCATTTGGTTTAAACACGGGTGTCTAATTGTCATTTGTTTCTGCTTTAACTCAGTTCAGCTGCTTTAATTAAATGATGCCATTCATCTAGCTGGCGTCCTGAAATCTCTGTATCTTTGAAAAATACAATAAAAAAAGGAATGAGTTCTCTATAAAATGTGGTTTATCTTCAGCTAGAATTTTTTTTTTCAAGATTTTAGTCTTTATCTTAATTGTGAATATCAAATAGAGGCTTTCAGAGTGATATGGGCTAATTTCAAATTTCTCTAAATCTACAAATATACTGTTCATTTTCCCTAGTCTGGGCCTAAATTACTCTGCTTGCATTTGTAATCAGAAATTGATTGGGTTGCTGTGGAAACTGGAAACGTGTGTTGCTGGTTGAAGAAAAACCGAGGTAGAACAAGTACTGTTATCATAGCTGTCTGTCATCCTAAATGCCTGTCATTCAAACAGCACATGGATAGCATTTTCGCACTCTAATCCCCAAACGCTTCTCTTCAGAATACTGCTTTGTGGTCACTCTCAACCCTCTAGACTGAATTTTTGACACCCAATGACTTTGTTACATATTTAATTTGTTTTCATGTTGAATTATTTCTTTCTAACACAAAATGAAATATTCTCATCTTACCCACATCTATAATACACATCGTAGGAAAAAGCCTGAACCTCAGTAAAATACTAGTTGTTGAGAAGCCAGCCATGTGAAACATTTCCACTGCTGGCCAAGAAGATACAGAACTAGGGCAAAAAGATTCAGTTGAAGAAAGAATTTTTAACTTCTGGTAATAAAGGCAGCCTGGAAGAAGTGAAGGTCTATGTTATATAAAAAAATATTTATTATTATAAATACTTATTATTTTTACATAATAAAAAGGCAATTTATGAGTTTTACCATGTGAAAGAAAAGCTGACTTCTAATCGCCTTTAAAGGTGTGTCTTATGAGAGCTGACAAAATAAAGGTTAATGAAAGAAACGAGAGAAAGCAAAAGGAGAGTGAAGCGGCCTCAGCAGAGGCAGGAAGGAGAGAGATGAGGGATGATAAACCAGCATCTTCCAGTGGTACCCATTTCCATTAACACACGCAGTTTTTCTGGAGACTTCCATTGGTTCCCTGATTTCAGTGAGAATAAATGCAGAAAGTCATGTGTGACTTTTAAAGTTTAAAACAAAACATCCCCAGTTCGCCATAAATCTTAGGAAACCAGGGATTCATAAACGAGAGAGCAACTTGCTAAAGAAGGTTAATGGAACAGAGCATCTGTATACAGTAAGTCCCTGGCTGAAAAGAGTGTGGTGGCCCACTTCAGCTCTGAGGTGTCAGGGGAAAGAAAATTCTGGTACTTATTTTAGTTTTGTTTTTATAAATAGTGCCAGACTAAGCAAAGAAATCTGCTTTAGCATAAAAATACTAAAATATACAATATATGTGACATTGTCTAAATGATGATTACCTATTTTATGTACTGTTGAGATTTGCATGCTAGACCCCTCGATTGTAGAGTTGGTACTTCATTCCCCCAATTTTTTCAGAAAGAAGTTTGAAACCGTATGGTTGTGTATAGGAGTGAATAGGCTGGATCTTTAGAGCATGTTCTTGTCTTCCCGTTAAGAGCTAAAACAAAGAAAAAATAGAGAGAAGTTTCCAATACTAGTTACCCTGACGCACAGTTGAAATTGTTTTCACAATTTAAATTTGTTGCTCAGCAAGTTAGGCCAAGGGGAGAAAAATGTCTGTCTAGACACATGTACTATACTGTATATTTTTTCTTAGTTTTGTTTAGTGTTAGTCAGTCACGTCTGATTCTTTGTTATCCCACGGACTGTAGGCCGTCAGGTTCCTCTGTCCATGAGATTTTCCAGGCAAGAATGATGGAGTGGTTTGCCATTCCCTTCTCCAGGGATTCTTCCTAGCCCAGGGATCAAACCTGGGTCTCCTGCATTGCAGGAAGATTCTTTACCATCTTACCCACTAGCAAAGCTTAAAAATCAGGTGAGCATACACTAAAAGTCTCTCTATCCATTTCCCCTTTACAGAAGCATCCAAATATTTGTGTGTCTTACAGAAATGTTTTATGCACTTTAATCAAATATGTATGTTTGCATTCATTATTGTCATACTTCTTTTTTGAGCAAATCTGAGGATTGTGTGAAAGTCACTTAGTTGTGTCCGACTCTTTGTGAGTCCATGGACTGTACAGTCCATGGAATTCTCCAGGCCAGAAAGCTGGAATGGATAGTCTTTCCCTTATCCAGGGGATCTTCCCAACCCAGGGATGAAACCCAGATCTCCCACATTGCAGGCAGATTCTTTACCAGCTGAGCCAAAAGGGAAGTCCAGGAATACTGGATTGGGTATCCTATCCCTTCTCCAGGGGACCTTCCCAACCCAGGAATCGAACTGGGGTCTCCTGCGTTGCAGGTGGATTCTTTACCAGCTGAGCTTTGAGGGAAGCCCCAAATGCACACTGTGAGGACTGTGTAGGATGATATTACAGTTTTATTTTGTTTTCCTCTCATTTTTATAGCCAGGTTGAACAGTTTTTCAATTGTCTGTTGTCCATTTGAATGTCATCTTTGTGAAGTGCTCTTTGTGCTGTCCTGCTCTTTTATCTCTTTGGTGTCTGTCTTTTTATTACTGATTTGTGAGGGCTCTTTATATACAATAGATCTTTAGCTCTTTTATTGGCTATATGTTTTGTAAATATCTCCTCCCCTCTGTGGCTTGTCCTTCCACTCAACAGAGCCTTCTGATAAGCAAAACAATTCTTTTAATGTTACCAGATTAATCCATCTTTTTCTTCATGGTTAGTACCTTCGTCTTAAGAAATTGTTCCCTTTCTTGAGGCTATACAAATATCCTTGCTTTTCCCATTTAGATCTACAATCCACCTGTGGTCAGTTGTTGAGTAAGCTGTAAGGAAGGATCTGACGTCATTTTGTCAACCTGCATATCTCTTTGAGATAGCACCATTTTTTGAACACATGACAATTTCACCATGGCTTCTTGTAGGTTTGGATTTGCTTCTGGACTCACTGTTCTGCTGGCTTATGTCCTGCTCATTCTAACTTTATATTGTGTGTTTTTATGTAGAAATGTAAGTCCACCAACATTTTTCTTCTTCAGGACTGACTTGGATGTTCTTGGTCCTTAGAATTTCCATATCAACTTTAAATTTTCTTATAAAGCTTGTCAAGTTACAGAAAAAGAGTTTGGATGCTTATTTGGATTGCAGTGATGTATCAGTGGTGACAACTGCTATGTTTATTATATTGAATATTCTAAGCCGTGAATGTGGCATGTCACTCACTTTATAGGTCTCCTTTAATTTCCTTTTATAAAGTTTTATAATATTCTCTATGGGTCTTACGTATATTTCTTGCTATTTATTCCTTAGTACATCTTTAGGCTTATTATGCTGATTGTATGATTTTTAAGATTTTTTTCCTACTTTTCGACATGTATAGTTTTTTATGTAAGAGACTTTTAAAGCTTGCCTATTAGTCTTTAATAATATATGTATTGAGTTTAAGACTGTTTGCATACATAATCATATGCGATTGAATATTTTTTATTTCTTCTTTTCCAATCCATGTAACATTTCTCTTGTCCTGCTAGATGCCATTGGCCTTCCAGTTCATTGTTGGGTAGATAAATAATAATTGCCGTCCTTGCCTTCTTCCTGATTCCACAAGGAGAGCCTTTAATATTTCATGATAAAGTATAGTATTTGTTATAGTTTTACTTTAGATTTCTTAAGATTATTGCATACCTGCATGCTAAGTCATTCTCATCATGTCCGACTCTTTGCAACCCAATGAACTGTAGATTGCCAGGCTTCTCTGTCCTTGGGATTCTCTAGGCAAGAATACTGGTGTGGGTTGCTATTCCCTTCTCTCGGAGATCTTCCCATCCTAGGGACTGAACCCATATACCTTATGGCTCCTGCATTGGCAGGCAGATTCTTTACCACTAGCACCACCTGGGAAGCCCAAGATTATTGCAGTGTTCTTCTATTTGCAGTTTACTTGAAGTTTCCATCATAGGTATTGATTTTATAATTTTCTTCTTATTGAGATGATCATTTGCTTGAAATAAGTTTTTTAAAATATTTCTTTATGAATTTTATATTTATATTCATAAGTGACATTGGCCTATAATTATCCTTTTTACTTAATCCTTTCTGGATATATCTGTATATTGTGAAAATAAAATAAAACTGTCTTTAAGAAAATTAAGAAACACATAGTTCCAGATATCAATTATGTGTTTGCTATGTATAAATGAGACAATAAGATATAGTGGCTTGAATGTCAAAAGTACTCTAGTTTTTTTCTTTTTTCAGTTTTATCGTCAGACTCAGTACTATTTTACAAATCATTAATTTCCTTGATCTCTTACCTTCTCTAAATGAGGCATTAAAAATATATTATTTTAAAGCTTCTTCTAGCTCTTGATTCCTGTGACATGCAAACAATTAATGCTTGTGCATGACTCTAAGTATACATAAACTTACATTCTTTTCTTTTCTCTTGACTATTGCATAGTTTCAGCCTATGTATAGAATTTTGAAGTCAGTTTCTAAACTGATCTTGAATTACCCAGTTATCAACTAGTTGCCATATGACTGACTACTAAGTACATTATTTATAGTATTTGTATTAATCCATAGATAATTATAGATGGGATGTGTACTATACTGTAATCATTAACAGCATAATCAGAAGGCACTGCACATGTTATAAACATGAATAACAGAGTCAAACTGTTTTGCTTGGAAATTCCAGCTATACCATCTCTTTGCTGAATGAGTTATTTTTTTCTTTTGCAGTCTCTCCGTCTATAAAATATGATATTCAGAGTGTATACCTCATATAGATATGGGGATTAACTAAGGTAATATATTCAAATCACTAAGACCATTGCCTGCTAAAAATATGATAGCTATTTTTATTAGTATGAGGATATAGTTGTTTTTCAGTTGCTCATTCATTTCCAACTCTTTGCGATCCCATGGACAGCAGCATGCCAGGCTACCCTGTTCATCACCAACTCCCAGAGCTTGTTCAAACTCATGTCCATTGAGTCAGTGATGGCATCCAACCTTCTCGTCCTCTGTCATCTCCTTCTCCTCCTGCCTTCCATCTTTCCCAGAATCAGGGTCTTTTCCAATGAGTCAGCTCTTCGAATCAGGTGACCAAAGTATTGGAGCTTCAGCTTTAACATCAGTCCTTCCAATGTATATTCAGGGTTGATTTCCTTTAGGATTGACTGGTTTGGTCCCCTTGCAGTCCAAGGGACTCTCGAGTCTTCTCCAGCACCACAATACAAAATCATCAATTCTTTGGCAGCTTTCTTTATGGTCCAACTCTCACATCCATACATCACTACTGGAAAAACCATAGCTTTGACTATACTGACCTTTGCTGGCAAAGTAATGTCTCTGCTTTTTAACACACTGTCTAGGTTTGTCATAACTTTTCTTCCAAGGAGCAAGTACCTTTCTATTTCATGGCTGCAGTCACCATCTGCAGTGATTTTGGAGCCCAAGAAAATAAAGTCTGAGACTGTTTCCATTGTTTTCCCATCTATTCATCAAGAAGTGACGGAACCAGATACCATGATCTTCGTTTTTTGAATGCTGAGTTTTAAGCCAGCTTTTTCACTTTCCTCTTTCACCTTCATTCAAGAGGCTCTTTAGTTCCTCTTTGCTTTCTGCCATAGTGGTGGTGGGGGGAGAAATGTGGGTGTAGAGGTTCATATAATGACTTGAAAATAAGCCAGTTCCTTAACTTTGAAAATGCTCCATTATCTTAGTTCAAACAGAAAATCATGTATATGTAAAACTTAGAATCTTTTTTCAAGAGAAAAATAGGACACATTTTTGAAATCTTGAACATGAATAGTCTTTGTTTTTCACTCAGAAGGTGACATAGGGGGAAGTACTTCATGTTTTAGAATGAAAATAAAAGCCTTCATGTTTCTAGCTATTAAACAACAATTAGGCTCCTTCTGCATAAATTGACATGGAATTTCTTTTAATTTTAATGTTAAAAATGGGTAGAGAAATATTCATTGAATAAGAGAAACAACTTCAAGAATAGAGGGATGCTCAGATAATTTCCATTGATTACAATTGATCTTATTTATAAATTTCCAAAATCATATTTAAATAAAGCAATAAATTGGTCCTGCTAGGAGTAAAGTTACTTTTGTTAGGCAAGGATTGTGTCCATCCACTTTTTTATATTGTCTCCATAACAGTGTCCTGGAGGAGGAAATGGCAACCCACTCCAGTATTCTTGCCTGGAAAATCCCGTGGACAGAGGAGCCTCGTGTGCTACAGTCTATGGGGTCACAAAGAGTCGGACACAACTGAGTGACTGAGCAGGACTGTAGTTGTTAGGTTAGGATTTTGGTATCTGAGAGTAAATCTAGTGCTGGTTTCTAGGTTATGTGAACCATGAGAACTTTCATATTACCTTAAGTTTCTAAAAATATTCTTGGTCAATGAGAAAACATATAGTAACAAACACTCCAGATACACTTTCAACATCTGCAAGCATAAGAGCTGAGAGACATAGGAGGAGAAAGAAATTGTGACCATCATTTATTGGAGTGAATTTTACAATACACCATAATTTTATTTACTTAGGAATTATCCTCCTAGACTTACTAATAATTATGGTAATTAATGTTTTCTCACCAGTTGACCAGGTCTGAATAACCTTTGGGAAATAAGAGATATGTATTTGTTGGCTATATAGAGGTAGTGAATCTACTATTCGAAAAGGGATCTGCGTGTGTACTAAGTCATATCCAACTCTTCGTGACCCCACAGATCTGTAACCCAACAGTCTCCTCTGTCTACGGGATTCTCTAGGCAGGAATTCTGGAGTGGGTTGCCATTCCCTTCTCTAGGAGATCTTCCTGATCCAGAGATGAAACCTGTGTCTCTTATGTCTCCTGCGTTGGCGGCTGGATTCTTTACCACTGGCACCACCTGGGAAGCCCTCAAGAATCTGAGATAAATAAAATTACTGAAAATTCACTTAATAGAATGTATGGTTAATTATGAGCAATTATTTTTGCCTACAGTAATATAAATGCAACTTCAGGTGTAATAATTGTGTTTAACTCAATGTTCTAAAAGTCCAATACTAGGGCTATTTTTTCTTGAAAATAAACCTTCAAATATTTATGCATGTGTCTTTGCTCTGGTTAGTTTAGTCACTCAGTCATGTCCGACTCTTTGCGACCCCGTGGACTGCAGCACGCCAGGCTTCCCTGTCCATCACCAACTCCTGGAGCTTGCTCAAACTCGTGTCCATCAACTCGGTGATGCCATCCAACCATCTCATCTTCTTGTTGTCCCCACTCCTCCTGCCTTCAGTCTTTCCCAGCCTCAGTCAGTTGCTCACATTAGGTGGCCAAAGTATTGGCGCTTCATCTTCAGCATCAGTCCTTCCAATGGATATTCAGGACTGATTTCCTTTAATTGACTAGTTGGATCTCCTTACAGTCCAAGGGACTCTCAAGAGTCTTCTCCAACACCACAGTTCAAAAGCATCAATTCTTCAGTGCTCAGCTTTCTTTATGGTCCAACTCTCACGTCCATACATGACTACTGGAAAAACCATAGATTTGACTAGGTGGATATTTGTCAGCAAAGTAATGTCTCTGCTTTTTAATATGCTATCTATGTTGGTCATAGCTTTTCTTCCAAGGAACAAGCATCTTTTAATTTCATGACTGCAGTCACCATCTGCAGTGATTTTGGAGCCCCCCAAAATAAGAGTCTGTCACTGTTTCCATTGTTTCCCCATCTATTTGCCATGAAGTGATGGGACTGGATGCCATGATTTTAGTTTTTTGAATGTTGAGCTTTAAGCCAACTTTTTCAATCTCCTCTTTCACTTTCATCAAGAAGCTTTTTAATTGTTCTTTGCTTTCTGCCATAAGGGTGGTGTCATCAGCATATCTGACATTATTGATATTTCTTCTGGCAGTCTTTATTCCAGCTTGTCCTTCATCCTGCCTGGCATTTAACATAGTGTACTCTGCATATAAGTTAAATAAGCAAGGTGACAGTGTACAGCCTTGACATACTCCTTTCCCAATTTGGAAGCAGTCTGTTTTTGCATGGCTGGTTCTAACTGTTGCTTCTTGACCTATACAGATTTATCAGGAGGCAAGTCAGGCAGTCTGGTATTCCCATCTCTTGAAGAATTTTCCACAGTTTGTTGTGATCCACATAGTCAAAGGTTTTGGCGTAGTCAATAAAGCAGAAGTAGATGGTTTTCTGGAACTCTCTTGTTTTTTGCCCCGAAGTAAAACTTGAGGTAGGGATCAGTTTGCAAGCAATTCGTGAAGGGAGAGCATTCAGGGGACACCTATGAGGGAGTGTGTGCAGCTGGAGGGTGAGGGAGAGCTAAGCAAAGATGTGACTCCAGTGAGAGTCTGGCCTCAGCCTGACCCAATGAAGAGGTCGCACCAAAGATTTTGTCCTCACTTGAGGCAGAGAAGTGAGGCATTTGTGCACAAGAGCTGTCCATGCTCCCTGCAGCCAACAGCCATGACTTCTGACCTCTAATCCTGGGACATGCATCACTCACAGGTCCCTCTGGGCAAGGGGGTAGATATCCTAAGCTCATTGTCCTTCTAGATATCCCAGGTATCCTCCAATATCCTAAGCTCAATCCTTCCGAGAAGGTGTCAGGTGTGTGCTGTCCGCTGTGATGCACATGGGGCCTCCCAGGATTTGCACGGGGCACCGACAGCGTATCACCCTTCTAATGTCAGTGACTGTTGAAGTCCATACTGTGGAGATCAGAATAGGGAGGTTTCGTGTGGACTCACTGAAGAGCAAGGACGCACTTTCAGAGGCAAGATGCTTGAGGACCATAGTGGGGGAAGGGGAGCAGCTACAGAAGAGCAGCTGGAAGAGGCGGAAAAGGACCAGGGCGCCGAGAACACTGTGGGCAAAGGCAGAGCTGGAGGAGTAGGTGCCGTGCAAAGCCAGTGGAGATGGTTCACGACCCATGTGAGTGAGGAACCGCAGGAAGGCCAGAGTGACTGGAGGAGGGTTGGGCCAGACAGAAAGTTGAAATGAGGTGAGAAAGTGGGAACTTCGAAAGCGCAAGGCTATATAGACCTTTGAAAGGGCTTGAGCTTTTACCCTGAGTGGGACAGGCCCCTAAAGGATTTTAAGATAATGGTGTCATGGTAATAGGATCACTCTGAATGCTGCTTCCAGAGCAGGCCTTAGGCTGTGTGGGCAGAAAATAAGGAGACTTTTGCAGTTGTTTGGCATGAAGTGATGGTGACTCAGATGAGGGTTGAGTCATCTGCAGGGCATCTATGGAAAACTGGGTGAATTCAGGGTAGATGGCCTGGCTGGCAGAATCTGCTGATGGCTTTTATACTCAGGAGTGGGTAGGAAAGTGTATGAAGAAATAGAAGAATGAAATCCCATGTGGCCTTCTTTCTGGCGACTCACCCGCACGGAATCCCACCTCCCCACATCGCAGGATGGCTTCACTCTCCCTGCTTCTTTGTGGCTCATCTTCCTTCCCACATGCCGCCTCTAAAAACTCAAATCCCTGTACTTAACCCAAGAAGAACCATTTGGTTCCCTTTTCAGCTTGTCCCTGGCTTTACCACTTCATATCCAAGGATGAACGTTTGGCTTGTACTGCTAAACGAAATGCCTTCTATGTGCTCTAGCAATATAGATGAACTGGTAGAAAGTTTTAAATTATCTTTCCTTTTTCTGTTCATTACAGTTCTCTTTAAATAGAAAGAAGTAGGATCATGACTTCTTTTCCCACTGATATGAAGTAGCTTATTCCCCTAGAAACCTTGGTATGTTTTGGTTGTGAATATTTTTTCCTCATTATTGGTGCTAAGCGCTCTACTAATTATATTATATATCTCTTTTAATATAACAGACTCATATTTTTGATGGAAGATCTCAGATTTAAAGGTGGGAAAATTGATTCACAAAGGTTAAGTGAATTGCCTACGATTAAACGCCCAAGAAGGGGAATTTCAAAAGGCTATCTGAATGAAGCTAAAATTATCTACTTTATAATGTCTTTAAAGATACAAGGAAATAAATTGTTCTAGTAAGTTTTATACGGTCTGGAAACTCTACTGTTATATTCATTGTTATATTAACTGGCACTTAGTAAATTCTCAGTAAGTACTTGTTGAATGAATGAATTATTTTAAATGGCATTATCAACGTGGCACTGGAATTCTGGAGGAAGGAGAACCTAGTTCTGCCTGGGAGCTTCATAGCAGACATGTTATCCTAAGGAGTCTTTAAGACTGAAAAGGATTTTGACAAGTTGGAAATGGAAATCCGTTTACTCCAAACCAAGAAAGCACTGACAGAAGCTATGTGAAGCATAGTTTCTTTTGTGTGGAGACATGAAACTTGAGACTGGAAAGCTCATTTGTGATGGGTCACTTTTAAGACATTGATTTCCAAGTACTTCACTCTCTTTCCATTTTGGAGAACCTGTCAGAGATGTTAAGAAGTGGGAATCATGAGAGCCTAGGGATTCATTTTCTTTACCTTATTTGTGGATTTTAGTTTAAAAGGTCATGGGTGTATAGGAGTCTTTTTCAGTACGACAAAATTGCACAGGCTTTGGTCATACCCATGGGCTTTGTTCTTTTCATCATGGACGCTAATGTACTTTACATGAAGAGGTCATCAGTTGTACTTTGTCATATGCTAAATATATCAGATTTAAAAATCAATTTCACATACAGAACAGACCATCATCAGTTTAGGAAGCAGATTAGTTTTGTATTTTTCAAGCATAACCTTTGCTTTTCATTCTGATAGGAACTCTATTGATTTGAGTACAATATTGTTTCACAGCAAAATGTAACCTTGATTTATATTCTGATATTAAGTATTTATAAGAGTTTACCCTGTCTGTGCACTATTTTATCTCTATAATTACACTGCATAGACCAGGTTTTCTTTTGAATGACATTTAAGAATCCATTTAATTAAAATACCCACTAAAGTACATGGTGGGTTTTGTTTTCATGAAATCAATTAATGATCCTGGCAGGTTGTTGGGTTGTTGGTTTTTTTTTTTTTTTTCTAAATTTTAAAATGAGCCTGACACAAATCAGGAGTATGCAGATTTTCAAATTTACAATATCCATTCAAACTTTAAATGCCCTTGATTAATAAAAATACATGCGACAGCAAAGTATAGCTCTGCTTTTAAGCTGTTAGAGAGAACATAAAATGATTATGGCTTGCCGTAAATGTTATTATGGTCCTGAGATGTTTCCTGAGGGATTCAGCAATCTCCCGCACTTTCCTTAAGACTGACCCGCTCTCCTTGAGAAGCAGACAAGAAGGAGAGCTGCAGAGGCAGGACCAGTGTCGGCTCAGCTGTCATGGCGCTGACAAGACTCTGATAGAAAACCTAATTTACAGTTTTAAGAAGCACATCCATTATCCTTCTGATTTTAAAATAGAACATACATCAGCAAAATGATAGAAGAAAGCACTTAAGAATTATGAAAGTCAAGGACTATTTTATATCATAAAGTCACAACCCTTTTTGAATATTACTTTAAATTATAGCAAAGTCTAATGATATCCATGTGTCCTGTTTGCTGAAAGTTAGCATCACAGTATTCCAACTGCTGATGACCTAATGATCATGGATTTACTATTAACTCCTTTTTACGTTTAGGTAAGTTGATTTATTTTTAGGTAGATGATGATGTTTGGATTGATGAAATAGATGTTCACCAGAATATTCTTAGAATAACTTAGTTTCTGTTGGTTTACATTAAAAGTTCAGCACTGTTTTAATTTTAATTTTATATTGAGGTATTTGCAATGTTGTGTTAGTTTTCAGTGTATAGCAAAGTGGTTTAGTTATACAAGTCCATCCTAAAGGAGATCAGTCCTGGGTGTTCATTGAAAGGACTGATGCTGAAGCTGAAACTCCAATACTTTGGCCACCTCCTGCGAAGAGTTGACTCATTGGAAAAGACCCTGATGCTGGGAGGGGTTGAGGGCAGGAGGAGAAGGGGATGACAGAGGATGAGATAACTGGATGGCATCACTGACTCGATGGACATGAGTTTGTGTGAACTCCGGGAGTTGACGATGGATAGGGAGGCCTGGCATGCTGTGATTCATGGGGTTGCAAAGAGTAGGACACAACCGAGCGACTGAACTGAACTGATTCTTGTCCAGATTATATCCCATATAGGTTATTACAGAATACTGATAGAGTTCCCTGTGCTATACATTAGGCCCTCATCAATTATCTATCTTTATATATACTAGTATGTATATGTTAATCCCAGCCTCCTAATTTATCCCTCCTGGTCCCCCACCCCCGCACCAACCTGTTTCCTTTGGTAACGTTGAATTTGTTTTCTGTGTCTGTAAATCTGCTTCTAAAGAAAAGTTTGATTGTGTCATTTTTTTAGATTCCACATATAAATGATATCATATGATATCTGCCTTTTGTCTGTCTGACTGGCTTCACTTAGTATCATCTCTAGGGCCATTCATGTTGCTGCAAATGGCATTATTTCTTTTTTTTAAGCTGAGTAATATTCTATCATATATAAGTGCCACTTCTTATTTGTCCATTTATCTGAAAATGGACATCCAGGTTGCTTCCGTGTCTTGGCTGTTGTAAACAGAGCTGCAGTGGACGCTGGGGTGCGTGCATCTTTCAGAGTTTTCTCTGGATATATGCCCAGGAGTGGGACTGCTGAACCATATGATAGTGCTATTTTTAATTTTTAAAAGGAACCTCCATACTTTTCTCCCTAGTGGCTGTACCAATTTATATTCCCACCAACAATGGGAATACCTTTGACTTCATTGCAACATGGGGAAAAACAGTCTCTGTGCTATTGGGAAGGGATACGTTATGGTTTTATACTTGATAGACTTCTGTTAAGTTTCAGGAGTGCTGAAGACAACTGAGAACTGTTATCAAATTGTTCAAGGGTTTTGTATTTTATACACATCTGTGCACATATGTATATATGTATGAATTTATTCATTTGTTTTATTTGGTCTGCTAAACTTCTTGACATATCAGTAAGGGAGAGAGCTGAACTGTAGTCGCTCACTCTGATAATAGATTTGCCCGTTTCTTTTGGTTGGTATGCATTTCTTACTTATATATTTTCAGGTGATTTCATTAGGTGCCTAACATTTAGAATTATCATACCTTCCTAATGACTAAAATTTTAAGCTTTATACAGTGACCATTTTTTCCCTAAAAATATTTTTTCTGCCTTTAATTTTCTGACACAGCTGCTCCAACTTTCTTCTGTTTAATGTTTTTCTGGAAGGTACTTTTAATCTTTTACTTTAATATTTTTATTTCCTATTTTTTTGTTTTATTTTTGGTGCTTTGTTTCGGGGGTTTTGAAAACAGCATATAAAGTGGGCTTTGTTTATCTTACCCTTTTGGTCAATTTTGAAAGAATGTAACCAGTTTACATTTATCATGGTTATTAATTTATTTGAACTTGTTTTTACCTTATTATTTAAGAATCTTGCTTTTCTTATTCTATGGCTATTTTTATTATTCACCATCATTTTTAGTTCATTATTGTCTTCGATGGGTTTTTAATCTCTCTTTTGGGGAGATTTATGCATACTATCTCGATGGACGTGAGTCTGAGTGAACTCCGGGAGATGGTGATAAACAGGGAGGCCTGGTGTGCTGCGATCCATGGGGTTGCAAAGAGTCGGACACAACTGAGCGAGTGAACTGAACTGAACTGATGCATGCTATTTCAGTTCTTTTAGTCATTATCACCGAACATTTACCATGCATTTTTATCTTAACAAAATCTAAATTTAAGCTATTTTCACCTCTCTACCCAAGAGTGTAGTGAATGTTGGAATATTTAAACCGTGCTCACTCTCCTACTTAGATCCTACTTTTCTCCAGTATTTTAATTCTGTCCTTTTTAAAATCCCATAAGTTAGACACATTGTTTTTATTATTTTAAATAGGTAATCGATATGCTTATATGTTTACTTTGCAATTACTCATCATTCCTTATTTATTATTTATTCATTTAAATTGTGTCCCCTCTCTCCTGAGTCCACCCCAACCCCCCGCCCCAAGCCCACCCCTCCAGGCTGTCACAGAGCACCAGCTCTGGGTTCCCCGTGTCAAACAAAGCTCCCACTGGCTATCTGTTCTGTATATGGTAATGTCTATGTTTCGATGCTGTTCTCTCAAATCGTCCCATCCTCTCCTCCCACTGAGTCCAAAAATCTGTTCTTCATGCGCGTCTCTGCTGCTGCCCTGCAGGTAGCATCGTCAGTACCATCTTTCTAGATTCCATACACATGCGTTAACACATAACGTTTGTCTTTCTCTTCCTGATTTACTTCACTCTGTGTCATAGGTTCTATTTTCATCCACCTCATTAGAACTGACTCAAATGTGTCCCTTTTTATAGCTGAGTAACGCTCCACTGTGTTTATATGCCACAGCTTTCTTACCCATTCACCTGCTGACGGACATCTGGCTTGCTTCCATGTCCTGGCTATTGTAAACAGTGCTGCGATGAACATTGGGGTGCAGGTGTTTTTGCAGTTCTGGTTTCCTCAGGGTATATGCCCAGCAGTGGGATTGCTAGGTCATATGGGTAGTTGTTTTTTTAATTAAAAAAAATTAATTTATTTATTTTAATTGGAGGCTAATTACAATATTGTGGTGATTTTTGCCATACACTGACGTGAATCAGCTGTGGATGTACATGCCTCCCCCATCCTGAACCCCCTCCCTCCTCCCTCCCTGTCCCATCTGTCTGGGCGCTCCCAGTGCCCTGGCTTTGAGCGCCCTGTTTCATGCATCGAAATCGGGACTGGCGATCTATTTCGCATATGGTAATATACATGTTTCAATGCCATTCTCTCAAATCATCCCACCCTCGCCCTCTCCCACAGAGTCCAAAAGTCTGTGCTATACCTCTGTGTCTCTTTTGCTGTCTCACATATAGGGTCATCATTATCATCTTTCTAAATTCCATATATATGTGTTAGTATGTATTGAAAGGAATGATGCTGAAGCTGAAACTCCAGTACTCTGGCCACCTCATGTGAAGAGCTGACTCGTTGGAAAAGACCCTGATGCTGGGAGGGATTGGGGGCAGGAGGAGAAGGGGATGACAGAGGATGAGATGGCTGGATGGCATCACCGACTCGATGGACGTGAGTCTGAGTGAACTCTGGGAGTTGGTGATGGACAGGGAGGCCTGGCGTGCTGCGATTCATGGGGTCGCAAAGAGTAGGACACGACTGAGCGACTGAACTAAACTGATACTGTATTGGTGTTTTTCTTTCCGGCTTACTTCACTCTGTATAATAGGCCCCAGTTTCGTTCACTTCATTAGAACTGATTCAAATGTGTCCTTTTTAATGGCTGAGTACCATTCCATCGTGTAGGTGCCACAGCCTTCTTATCCGTTTGTCCACCGATGGAGTTTTATTCCTAGCTTTTCATGGACGCTCCGCACTGCTCTCCATAGCGGTTGTATCAGGTTGCTCGGCCCCAGCACTGTAAGAGGGTTCCCTTTTCTCCACACTCTCTCCAGCATGTACTGTTTCTAGACTTCTTGATGATGGCTATGCTGACCTGTGTGAGATGGTACCTCACTGTGGTTCTGGTTTGCATGCATGCCAAGTCTCTTCAGTCATGTCCAACTCTTTGCAACACCATGGACTGTAGCCCATCAGGCTTCTCGGTCCGTGAGATTCTCCAGGCAAGAATACTGGAGTGAGTAGCCATTTTCTCCTCCGGGGGACCTTCCTAACCCAGGGATCGGAACATCTCATGTTTCCTGCATTGGCAGGCAGGTTCTTTACCACTGAACCCCTGGGGAAGCCCTGTGATTCTGGTTTGCATTTCCCTAATCATGAGTGATGTTCAGTGTCTTTTTATGTGTTTGTTAGCCATCTGTATGTCTTCTTTGGAGCAATGTCTGTTTAGGTCTTCTACCCACTTTTTGATTGGGTTGTTTGCTTTTCTGGTATTGAGCTCATCATTCCTTTTTGCATTTCTGACAGTTCTTCTGAAATCGTGTTCTTCCTTCTTAAAGAACATGCTTTACCTCTGCCATTAATGTAGGTCTCTTGGTGGTAAACTCTTTAGATCTCTCTGTATTCAGGCTTTACTCTCATTCCTGAAAGATAACTTTTCTGACTATGTAATTATAGAATAATAGTGATTGCGTTTAAAGATTATGCAGTGATCTTCTCAATTTGTTGTCTTTTTTCCCTCTGGATATTTTTATAGATTCTCTGGACATCTTCTAACTTAAGAACTTTTGCTGGGATATCATGGCATGAATTTCTTGTCCCACTGTGCTCAGCATACACTGGAAATATTGTTTCTTGATCTAGGGAATTTGAAAAATCATAGCCGTTATGTCTTCAAATATTGTGTCTCCTGCATTCTTCCAGGGCTTAAATATCTGTTAGACTTTCTTATTCCCTGCTTCATCTCTTAATTTAAAAAAAGGTATTTCAACCTTGTTTTTTCAGGTGTCTTTCCTATACCAGTGATTGTCTTCAGCCTCAAAAAACTAGGTTTAGGCAAAGAGTTTGACCAAAGTTTTTAATGGAGATTTCTGAAACCCTGAAATAAAGAGGATGCCTCTTGTCCTTCAGGAGACCAACTTCCTGGAGACAGAACAGGCTAAAATTATGGTCTTCACACCCTTTATTTAATCCTTTTAGTAGATGAAAGTCTTCCAAGGATGGCAGTTGTCCTAGAGTGGTCTGGCCAAAGCCAGCATTAAGGAATAAGTTGTTATTTTGCTAAACCACTGGTAGTTTTGAAGTGGTTTCTTATGTTCTGTGACCTAACATGCTGACTAAGAACTGTTAATCTGGGGACAAACTTTATTTTTGCTGTTTTACAAGTGAGGAAACTCTTAGTCTAAATTGAGTATTCACCAAGACCTAGCTATTTGGATGCACAGTTGTCTGCTCTTTAAACCTTACTCTGTAGATTCAGTGCCTCCTCCATGGGAATAGTAATTTCTCCTCCAAAGGAGATACCATGATGATGGAGGAGATATTGATAAAATATTGGTAAGAAGAAAGAATTTATGTGAGAATTTATGTGAGTTGGTGTAACATATAAATGTTGATAAATTGTGAGTAGTGGTCTTCACCTTAGCTCTGAATGGCTGATTTTATTTAAGAATTATTCAGTAAAGTGTATACATATAAATCTAAATATTACTGTTTTAGGCCATTTAGGCTGCTACAACAAGCTACCACAGACTGGCTTATAAACAACAGAAACTTATTTCTGATAGTTCTAGAGCCTGGAAGTCTAAGATTGGCATGCCCACGCAGTCAAGTTCTTTATGTAATGAAAGCCCGTTTCCAAGTTCACAAACAGCTGACTTCTCTCTGTGTCCTCACAAAGGGTGAAGGGAGAGGAAACTTCCCCAGGTCTCTCTTATAAGCCCACTGTGTGTGTGTGTGTGTGTGTGTGTGTGTGTGCACTCAGGCACGCCCTTGCGTGCGCACATGTGCTCACTCAGTCGTGCCCAACTCTTTGTGACCCCATGGACTATCACCCTCGAGGCTCCTCTGTCCATAGAGTTTTCCAGACAAGAATACTGGAGTAGGCTCCAGAGGATCTTCCTGACCCTGGGATTGAACCCGCATCTCCTGTGTCTCCTGCATGGGTGGGTGGATTCTTTACCACTGAGTCACCTGGGAAGCCCATATGAGCCCAAAGGAAGGCCCTACTTTCTGATGTCATCACACTGGGCATTAGGTTTCAACATATTGATTGAATATAAACATTCAGACCATAGCAATTATCCTTCTTAAAAATGGGTTAATTACAAAAATTGTCAAAAAAGTATGCAAATTAATACTGCATAAATGTCATATGCTTGATATGTTGTGGAAGCTGCAGCTAGTAATATTGTAACTGACTCTTTTTGTTTATTTTATAGTGGTATTTATTATATCCTCTGGATTTTCCAGATATTTTTGTTTTATATACATAAGAACTCCCAACTTATCAGCATGATAAGATTATAGCAGTTTAAGTGGCACCCAAATAATTTCTATCAATCACTCCAAGGCTATAATAATTTGAATATCTATTTAACTTCAAAGCAAATCAATTAATAGTCCTTCAGTCTAAATTATACCTGTATTTCCAATAGAAAAAATCTACAGTATTGTGCTAAGGGATTTTAAACTTGAATTCCATGGAGGTAATCCTTTCAAGCTTTAAAAATATTTGTGCTCCTCAGGTTTACATATTCCACCAGCTGTATTTTTCCAAAATAATTTAATTCCATTTAAAAATCTGTTAATTTTTCACAGTGGGGTACTCCCTAGTACAACCATGTATATTTACATGCTGGTTGCTCTTATGTACTAAACGGACTGAGCCTTGAACCTATAGCATCCATTTCTGGCTATGATAAAACTTTATCTGGGGCATTTTTTCAATCATTAACTGTGAAGTTCTTGAATAATCTTCTAGTTTTCCCTTATGTTGGTTTCAGGCTAATATACATTCAGACTTGATTCAATGATTCCAGCTCCATACAGTGTTTTATTTTCCTTTTTTCCATTTTATCAACCCAGTTTTTTCCTTCTTTTTGAGTTTGATGGTCAACTGAGCACTTTCATATGTTACACGCTCTCCTGTGTCTCCTACGCAGGAGTGCGCCGTTCACCATTTCTCATTATTGCCTTTTATTTTCTTTGCATAGACTGCTTTTAAGTATGCTTTGAAAACTCAGACAACTTCTTTGCTAAACTTTCATGTTTTAATGGTTTAATAACAAATGGAGTAGCTATTTCTTGGATTAATAAACAACCTGATACTCAATGAATACCCTCTATTGGTAGTGGAAATATTTGGCTACTAGCATCGTTTTATACTGATTAAATTCCATAGGCTTGACTTTATAAATATAAGCATTTCTCTAGTCATAATTTTATATAGGGGACATGGGAGAATTCCTACCATCAGGAAGTTTATAATCAGGGTGCTCCTTTTGCTATTTTCTTGAAAACTCAAGATAAAATGAAATGCATTAGATTTTAAAAACTTAATAGCTTATAAATTCTGAAAGTAAAATTAGGAATATTCCTCCTTGGGAAATAGCCTTGTTCCTCCCATCTTGGTTACTTTATTAAATCATAGGTTAAATTATTGAGTAGAATGTCTTTCCTTCAGGTAAAGACTGTTTTAATCTGTATATGCAAGTCTCTATTGACACATAAACTTTGATACTCTTCCACTTGATGGAAGACAGGCTGTTCTCTCAGGCAGACACTGCATTACAAGCCTCCCATCCCTCTGATTTTATTGTTTTATGTGGGCGTGCGTGCGCCTGCTCAGCCACTCAGTCATGTCCATCTCTTTGTGACCCCATGAACTAGAGGCCACCAGGCTCCTCTGCCCATAAGAGTTCCCTGGTAAGGATACTGGGGTGAGTTGCCGTTTTCTACTCTATGGGGATCTTCCGAGCCCAGGGAAAGAACCTGCATCTCCTGTGACTCCTGCATTGGCAGGCAGGTTCTTTATCACTGTGCCACCTTGCTGTATGATTTCAAATGAATTATAGAGTATCTCTTGTTTCTGCTTTTTTATTTGCATATGACCGTGTTCTGAGTATTATAATTATTGTGATATTAGATGTAGAAATCAGGGTTGGTGATATCTTCTTCAATCTTAAACTGTAATACCCCCTATAGAGTTAATAGTAATTTAGAGAAATCACAAGGAGCCTAGATTTCATTTGCATTCTTCTTGTGCATTTTTCTCAAATTATGTTAAAATAATTATCAGCATGAAAATGTACAATAAAGGAGAAATCCATGTAAAGGATGCTTATAACTGCTGGCATCTTTGCAAGATAAAGTGGGAAATGATTTGAAAAAAATAGAGAATAAAGAGAATAATTATTAGGAATATAATGGCAGCAAAGTCCTTCCATGAAAAGTGTATTCGCTTTATTATGTTGTTAATGATATATGTGTTGATCATTACTGTGTATGAGACAGTGTCTCAGGTGGAGGTAAATGAAATCCCTTCTCTTGTTTAAGGAGTCAAGCAGGGATATATGACAGCGAGAGTACAAATAACTACATTTCAGAGGAGAATAAAATAAAATCTGTGGAAGATTAGAGAAGGACAAATTACTTCTGTTGTGAGCTGATGGTAGAAGGTATTTGGGAAAGATTTTTGTATATTTTGAATTTGATGCAAAGACACAGATAAGATGGGAGGTATGAGCAAAGTCACAAAGGTGCAAAAACAAAAGATGTTTTCAGTAAATAGTAACTTAAATTACGTTGTTAAAAAGTAATGGGACTTCTCTTTGGGGCATGATAGACTGAAACAAATGTATTTATTTGCAGTCCATCCCAGCCCTACTAAAATAATAGAGACTATTTTAAAAGAGCATGACTTCGAAAAAGGATGGGAATAACCATAAGACAAACAAGAGTTTGTCTTGTTTAAGTGAGACTGAGTTAACAGAGCAAAGAAATCTAAAATTTAATGGATAGCAAAGGGTCAGAAAAATTTTTATATCTCTAACACAAAGAGAAAAATCAAAGCAAATGATTTCTTTTTAATTCCACTCAAAGAACAAAATACAACATGGAAAACATTTAATATTCATAGAGAAATAAGAAAAAATCATCCTTGAAACAGGAAAAGGAAGATGCAGAAATATTTTTTTTCTTTAAGGGACAGTCCTGTGAGACTATTATGAAAAGACCTACAGGGTCCACTGCCAGGGTCCAGCCCGGGTGGATCCAGGGTGATTCGAAGGTGGGGACAGAGTCGGCGTCCTGGAAAAAACTTATTTAATTATAGATATAGAGGGAGATTAGAAACAGATAGTGTAGTAGGAGAATTAGTGGAGAGAAGAGGCTGAATAACTGGTTTACATGGAATCCCAGTCACCATCTACCTAGGCCACAGGCGTCTTTCCATTTTCCCAAAGGAGAGGAGGCACTGAGGCCTCCCCAGTCCGATCTCAGAAGCCCAGGCAGAATTAGCAGGCTTGGTGAGTACCCACATTTCAGATGGGAGTTCAGCCAGGAAAATGGGGAGCAAGAAAGAAACGACACGGGGGAATCAGTCTTTCCAGAAACTGATCCGATTTCTTTATTTTTCAGGTTTGTTTATATACCTTTTTTTTATACATAGGGATGAATACAGAGTCACGCGGGGGTCAGCAGACCTGACCCTTGTCACAATCAGGTTCTTCATATAAAATTATACAAAGGTCTTAAGAGTTTCATCATCTTTTGGCCATGAGGTCTGCTGACATTTTATGGCCCTTTCTGATACCGGTCAGTTAACCAGAAAACTTATTTTTCCAAGGGTGATTTTTTCTTAAATCAATCAGGCGCCACCCTCCAAATAAAGTTGCATTCCTATAGGGTGAGGGTGTAGTGAGTTACAATCAAGAAAGGAATTTACTTAACCTAAGGTTTAACATGATTAATCTTAAAGGTTAATACTTATTTTTCTTATATGCTAGTTATATTCATTATAAGGGCAGGAATATGGAGATTTGGCAGCAAATATTGGCTCAACAAATGTAAACCCTTCACCAATGTTCCCCTTAAGATCTATTTTGTTTTAAGATAGAGATAAAGTTACATTTTTGCATAGCAAGGACACAGTGATTTATAGTGATTTATAACAAAGTACAGTGATCTTATAATAAAAGAGAAGATTCATTAACTCAGAAAGTCTAGTATTGCTAACATCAAAAACTACTATATTTCCTTTTCTATATTCCAAATACATTGATTAATATATTCCCAGGTGCCTAAGGATATGGAGGCCTGATGGCAATCATTGACTCATCAATGAAAAAAGCCCTATGCTAATACTCCAAACTCTCTGTGCTGTTTATGGTTGAGAGGTTGTCACACAAGCTAGGCTGTCAGCAGAGAGGTTTGACCTGAGATATCCTTGTCACACCCAGGGCAGGGAATTAGCAGTAATTATTGGCAGGACAAATGAAAAAACCCTTTACCAATATAATTCCTAATCATCCTACTAATAGTATACTAATGATCTTCTAACTTCTCAAAAGAGTCTGTATTTAGAAAGTTTTAAAACATCCCGTGCCTCTCACAGTTGGGAGGCTGTAAACAATCACATGTGGCCAGACGAGCCTGATCAGGCAGGCCAGAGACCCTTCAGAGTTCGTAAGTTGAAACACTCTTATCACGCCCAGGAATTTTTATTAACTGGAGCTGCAAGTTAACTCCTTCTCTGAGAGAAATGGTTACGGGGGAGAGCTCCCCATAAAGTACTCTGGTTTTGGGGATAGATGCTTGGGAACAGGGGGTTTCCTGAGGCTTGATCACACCTTTGCGTATGCCAAGCTTCCTTCCTCATGGCCTTTGCCATGGGCGGAGTTCCTCACGCTGGCTCCCAACAGTCCACCTCTCCCAGAGCCTTGAATTCTGAGTACTGAGGAACCATCCAAAGCATTTGAGCAAGTGATGCTTGGGATGAAGAGCTTTGCCTTAGGAACATTAACCTGGTACCAAAGACAAAGAGCGGGATAAGGAAAAAGGGGCAGAGATACAATAAAAATTATATAGTGAAAGGAACTGAAGGTCTAAGTTCAAAAAGTGCTAGTAGGGATAGAGGACAGATTTAGGGAAAAAATCATTAGAGAATGGGAAAGAATTGAGCCTGTAGACACAGGAAGGAAAGAAAGTGTTGAGTCTCAGAAGAGCTAATATCAGTGTTATCCTTTTGTGTTTGCAATATTAATGGAAAGTGCAAATAGAAATAATTGAGCAAGACAGAGAAAACTGATCTCTGAAGACAGATCTAAACAGTGAATTTGGCAACATGGAGGACTCTGATGATCTTCAAGAGAACGGTTTTGGTAGAATGTTAGAGGTGAAAGGTGGTTGGAGTGGGTTAGGAGAACATGAAAAGAGGAACCAGAAAATTTAAGAATAATGCTGGCAAGGAGTTTTGCAACAAAAGATCATAGCAGAGCCTTTAAGAGGAGGTCTCATTCACTGAAACACAATAGAGGAATGAATGAGGACATTCTGTTTTTATTTGTGTTTTCCTGTTGAGTGTTAGAGAGCATCCTAATATCTAGAAAGTTTTATAAAGTTTCACTATGATGTTTTTTATAAATCATGGCAGGAAACCAGCTTGCCTTTTGAAATACACAAACTGCCCACAATGCACTCAAACACACAGAAACTAGCACGTATACTTTAAAAACAGGCACGTTGTATTATCAGTGTTAACCCTTTTCTGGCTAGTTTTACATCATGTAAGAATAAATTCAGATATTTGATATTTGTCAATTCTTACAACTTGGCATTGATCAAATAAAAACTTTATTTTAGACCTTTATGGAAGTCAGCGTACGTAAGTACATAAGTACATAAGTACTTAAGTCAGCACGTACATAAGTCAGCAAGTCAGATCCTTGCTTCTCCCTGAAAAAACCTAAGAAGGCATACTTCTGATATCATCTCATAGTCTGAATCATGGTAGAACTCTTCCTTTACAAATGAGTTAGGAAGAAGCACATACATCCACAATACTGGGGGGATAATTGCATTGTCGAAGAAACCATTTGCTAAGACTCAAAAAGCCTGTGCCTGCTAATTCCTTACACGAAACCTTAGATTCTTAAACTTGAGAAGCGAGAAGCTGTGTTTTTCCCAGTATTGCTAAACCCCCCAATTCTGATGGTGGATACCCAATATCTCATGTAGGATAATGTTAAGTAGGAAACTCCTTAAGGGTGAAGCCAGAACCTTTGCAGAACATTGTAGGAGGGAAGTCTTTCTGGAGAGTAGGATCAGATGCTAGTCAAGGACTAACCACCTTGAGAGGGCTCTCACCGTGCCTTCCTGGCAGGGACAGCTACATCAGTTTTTCCTTTCTTAAATGGAAGCATTCATTATGGCTACCTTGTCCTGTTCCACCACTGTATGAAAGAAAGAAAGTGAAGTCGCTCAGTCGTGTCTGACTCTTCGCGACCCCATGGACTGCAGCCCACCAGGCTCCTCCATCCATGGGATTCTCCAGGCAAGAATACTGGAGTGGGGTGCCATTGCCTTCTCCAGGGGATCTTCCCGACCCAGGGCTCAAACCCAGGTCTCCTGCACTGCAGGCAGACACTTTAACCTCTGAGCCACCAGGGAACAAAGAGGTGGGTAAACTGCCCTTTGATTTCATACGAGTCACATCACTCAGAGATGCTCCACTTTGAGCTTTATGTAAGATGCCTGTGTGGAACTTTCAGTTGTCTGTGGAGACTATAATGTATGGGTGAAAAAAGTAGAATGGAGACTCGGTGACGAGATGGGTAGACTTTAGCAAAGACTAGTTAGACTCTTATAAAACCTGTATTCTCATGTTCCTGAACACATAGCTAACCTACATTTCCCATGCTCTTTTGCAGCAAGAAGTAACTATTTTACTGAGTTCTAGCCAATAGAATGTGTGTGGCAATAATGTATGCCAATCCTAGTGTGGTCCATAAAATCCGCATGTGTTGACTTAATGGGGAAAACTTCCAGGACCTGGGAAAGAATAGGAGCCACACTGTAGAGGAAACTGATTCCCAGAATGACCAAGGAGAAGAGAGGAATATCTGCTTTGAACTTTGATCAGAATAAACAAAATTTTAATGGATTTCACACAATAAAAGGGCTTCCTAGGTGATGCTAGTGGTAAAGAACCCGACTGCCAAAGCAGGAGACGTGAGACATAGGTTCAACCCCTGGCCCAGGAAGATCCCCTGGAGGAGGGCATGGCAACCCACTCCAGTATTCTTGCCTGGAGAATCCTATGGACAGGGGAGCCTGGTGAGCTATAATCCATAGGGTTGCAAAGAGTTAGACACGACTGAAGTGACTTAGCACACACACAATAAAAATTGATTGGGGGCTTTGGTCCTTATAGTAGCAAGCATTTTTTGTATTCATCCAATTTTTGTTTTGTTTTTAAATTTCTCCTTCCCATTTTTAAAAAATGTTTTGAAGGTTGTTCTTGTGAATTGTTCAAGAATCCAGTATAAACAGTAAAATAAACAGTAAAATCCATAAATTTTTTTCACTTGCATTGTATTACTTAGGTTTAACTTAGACTTCATTTTAAAAAATCAAATTCTTTGTTAGTGCAGAGTTCTCTTCAGTCAAATAGAATGTAGAATGAATTATATATTAGTTCTAATTTGGTTATATATTGGTTATATATATAATATATATAATTTATATATTGGTTATAATTATATTGGTTATAATTTCCTAATGACCCTTTAAATGATGCAGAACTGTAGTGGTTTTATAAGCATAGACATGCTAAAATTTCTGCCATGAAATAGTTTATAATAGGAAGAAAAATAAATATGTGACCTGCCCTTAGCTTTGGCATGACAGCGAAGAAGAAATGATTGATATTAGGTTATTCATTTATAGGTAGCTCATCTGTGTTTTATTTCTTATCCTGTCAGACTGAGAAGACCTACCAATTTTATTAGGGCTGCTGATGTACTCTGCACTTATAGTTTTATTACCTGGTGGAGAAGCTACAAAATATTGGCAGTCTTTAATAACGAGCACTTTATGTTTCCTTATGTCAGCAAATTTCTTAGATTAATAGTCTGCGTTTGGTTGATGGAACTGTACTGAGCTTTTTTTTTTAAGGTTCCAATTTCTCTAACTGCTTATAAAAAAATCTAGCCGGGGGCCTAACGTGTATATAGTCATATACGTGTATATTTACACACACGCTGTGCTGTGCCGTGCTTAGTCTGACTCTTGGCCACCCCATGGACTGCTGCATGCCAGGCTTCCTTGTCCTGGTGTATACTCAGTTTCATGTCCATTGAATCAGTGATGCCATCCAACCATCTCATCCTGTTGTCCCCTTCTCCTCCTGCCCTCAACACACACACACTGTGTTGTTGACCTATCACTTTCTCTTCCTGGGCAAACCTTTGTCTGAAGCAGATATTAAAAATTTGTCTATGATGATCAATGATCAACACATTGCTGTCTGTGTTATTAAGTTTGTAAAAGTTATATATTTAAAACCAAGAACAAGATTTAGAAAGAAAATACAAATCTTAGTGTTCTAGAGTTGGGAGACATAGGGATGCTTGTCCTTTCATTTTTTGAAATTAAAACTAGTTCAATATAAGTGTTGGATAAGTATCCAGAATTTTGAAAATCTGGAGAAGAGAATTTTAAAAGATTAATTGAAGTAAATATTTAATCTTTTATTTTATTGTAAAACTTTTTAAGACAGATCATTTATTTGCAAGGGATCTAAAACAATGCAAAAGGTTTTTTTTTTTCCTTCATTTGATCTTCAGTTAGTAAGGGGTAACTTCAGTTCAGTTCAGTTCAGTGGCTCGGTTATGTCTGACTTTGCGACCCCATGAATCGCAGCATGCCAGGCCTCCCTGTCCATCACCAACTCCCGGAGTTTACTCAAACTCATGTCCATCGAGTTGGTGATGCCATCTAGCCATCTCATCCTCTGTCGTCCCTTCTCCTTCTGCCCCTAATCCCTCCCAGCATCAGGGTCTTTTCCAATGAGTCAACTCTTCGCATGAGGTGCCCAAAGTATTTGAGTTTCAGCATTAGCATCAGTCCTTCCAATGAACACCCAGGACTGATCTCCTTCAGAATGGACTGGTTGGATCTCCTTGCAGTCCAAGGGACTCTCAAGAGTCTTCTCCAACACCACAGGTCAAAAGCATCAATTCTTTGGCACTCAGCTTTCGTAACAGTCCAAATCTCACATCCATACATGATCCCTGGAAAAACCATAGCCTTGACTAGACAGACCTTTGTTGGCAAAGTGATGTCTCTGCTTTTCAATATGCTGTCTAGGTTGGTCGTAACTTTCCTTCCAAGAAGTAAGCTTGTCTTTTAATTTCATAGCTGCAATCACCATCTGCAGTGATTTTAGAGCCCCCAAAATTAAAGTCAGCCACTGTTTCCCCATCTATTTCCCATGAAGTGGTGGGATCAGATGCCATGATCTTAGTTTTCTGAATGTTGAGCTTTAAGCCAACTTTTTCACTCTCCTCTAGGAGTAGTAACTTAATGACTCTTAAAAGCCCAGAACAATTTTCAGAATAATTGAAACTTGACTGAACTTTGCTATAATCATTTTATGATATTTCTGTCAAACAGTTGTTAGTTCCTATAGCATTAGGTAACAAAGTATTGATAAATATTTACATTTCCTTTATTTAATTTTATGGCATATCTGTATTGGTACATAGGGGCTTCACCGGTGGCTCAGCTGGTAAAGAACCTATTTGCCAATGCAGGAGATACAAGAGACACAGGTTCCATCCCTGGGTTGGGAAGATCCTCTGGAGAAGGAAATGGCAACCCATTCCAGTATTCTTGCATGGAAAATTCCATGGAGAGAGGACTTTGATGGGCTATAGTCTATGGAGTCACAAAGAGTTGGACATGACTGAGCACGCATGTGCTTATTGATACATCGGATGCTGACCATCTTATCATTTATAGGGAACTAAAAAGTTATCTTTTGAAAGTAGAAATCCAATAACTTTACTGTAAAAATCCATAATCGTGTTGTTTTTCCAGGTATAAATTTTACTGAAGGAATATATTTTTCCTTATAGAGATGAAAAAGAAATGTCTACTATTTCAAATTATTATTGGTTAAGTTATAGGATGAAGTTTCTTATATTTAGCTATTTGAAAATTAGTTCATTTCAAAGCATATGAATATCATGCATTAATTTACATAAATTACTTTAATTATCTTTCAGTTTATCATCAGATATTAATTTAGATTATTCTCTTAAATCTCTTGGACTTCTTCAATAGAAAATAATTTCCTGTGAATTTACATTAATTATTTCCCCCTATAAAATCAGGATGAGATAACTGTTCCAAAACGATTAGCCAGAGAGTGCATACTCATTTAGACCATTCTTAAAACTATCATAGGAGAGCTTGATTATAATTTGCATGATTTGAATTTGAATCAAGTCCTTCAAACCTCTATTTCTATCTGTAAATGGAATAAAAACTTCAACATAAAATTAGCCTTTAACATTGATAGTTTATCATTTCCCAGTACTGATATACTAATATTAGAATCAGATTTCAAGCAGGTAATTCTTTTTTATCTGTATGAGAGATTCTGCTCTCATATTATTTTTAAGTAATAAAGTATATATAAATGATGTTTTAGTCTTTTTAGCTGTTACACAATTAGAAAACATTTTTACTTGTTTCCTTTGTATAATATTGACATGAACTAAATTTTCCTGAATTGGCAGTGATGTGTTAGCACAGGAATGGGATATATACTATATAATTAAAACTAAATAATTCACATAAGCATGTGTGTGCTAAGTCACTTCAGTTATGTCCAACTCTTTGCAACTGTATGGATTGTAGCCTGTTAGGCTCCTCTGTCCATGAGATTCTCTGGGCAAGAATACTGGTGTGAGTTGCCATTTCCTTCTCCAGGGGAATCTTCCCAACCCAGGGATCCAACCGGCATCTCTTACGTCTCCTGCACTGCCAGGCAGGTTCTTTACCACTAGCATCACCTGGGAAGCCACAAGCATACTCATAGACTTTAAATATTTTTGTATTGTTTTCCCTTCTTCAGTCCAATTGAACGTTCTAATGTTTTGTAACAAGTCAACTAATTTTCTTCATTATATATATATATTTTTTTACTTAGCAACTCCATACATAGTTAATTATTTTAATCTTTCCTCATAAATCGGTCTTTCTGGCTCATTAATCATCTGTACTGCCCTTTTCAAATCTTATCATATATATTCCTTTCCTCAACACATTGTAAGCCTGACTTTCCCTCTGCACAAAATTTATTATACATTCTTAAGTAGGCAGAAGATATAAATTGCTTTACGGAGGAATGACGCTTTAACATTAAAATGTGTCCAAGAGTAGTCTTATCTAGATCTGCGTTGATCCGGCTATGTATCAAAAGCCAGAAAAGATCTGAATAAGTCTTTTAAATTGCTTTGTACTTCTAAAATACTGAGTTACATTTTATTGGGTAGCTTTAATAAAAGGACAAGATTTATCACTTAGAAAACCTTGGTCTTGTATTAGTATATCATTGTCCAGGAAAATTTCTCTAAAGGGAAACATATATATTTGAAGAGATAGTAGAATAGATTTTTTTGGTTTGTTTTTGCTTAATATTCATTTGTTTTGAGTTTTTTGAGGAAAAATTGCAATAAAACGCAAGTTTCAGATGTATGGCGTTTTAAGTTGATATTTACGTGCACTACAATCCCTGCAGTCTAGTTACCATTCATCACCAGATAGTTGGCCCTCTTCACTTATTTTGCCTACCCCTCAATGCCCTTTCCCTCTGGTAACCACCAATCAATCTGTTCTCTATATCTATGATTTTCACTTATTTTCTTTTATTTGTTTGTTTCATTTTTCAGACTCCACATATTAAGTGAAATCAGTGGTATTTGTCTTTGCTCTGTCTGACTTACTTCACTTATTTTACTGTAATACCTTTCAGGGCCACCCGTGTGGCTGTGAACGGCGGGATCTCCTTTCTTACGGCTGAATCGCAGTGTGTGTGTGTGTGTCTGCGTGTGCGCTCAGTGTATATGCATTTCACAGTTTATCCATTCATCCATCGATGGACATTTTGTTTTCATGTCCTGGCTGCACTGAACACAGAGTTATAGATCTTTCTGAATTAGTCTTTCATCTTCTTTGTATTTATCCAAAGAAGTGGCATTACTCGAGCATACAGTAGTTCTGTTTTTATTTTGGAAGGAAGTCTCCATACTGTTTTCCATGGTGACTGCACTAATCTTCATTCTCACCCACAGTGTACTAGGGTTCCCTTTTATTCACATTCTCACCAACACTTGTTACCTTTTGTCTTTTTGATAATAGCCATGCTAACAGGTGTGAGGTGATGTATAATTGTGGCTTTGATTTTAATTTCCCTCATAATTTGGGATTTTGAGAATCTTCTCACGTACTTTGTTGGCTATCCAAATGTCTTCTTTGGAGATTCTCTGCCCACTTTTTATTGGATCGCTTATGGGTTTTTTTGGTTTTGTTTTTTGTTTGTTGCTGTTGTTTGGATTTTTTATATATATGTTAACCCCTTATTGGGTAAATGATTTTGCAGATATTTTCTGCGATTACCTAGATAGCCTTTTCATTTTGCTGATGGTTTTCTTTTTGTGCACAGAAGCTTCCTAGTTAGATGTAGTCTCACCTCTTTATTTTTGCTTTTGTTGTCTTTGCTTCTGGAATCAGATTGGAAAATTCAGCATCAAAAATGATTTCAAAATGCCTACTGTCTCCTGTTTTCTGCTGGGAGTTTGATGGTTTCAGGTCTTACATTCAAGTCTGATCCATCTTGAGTTAATTTTTGAGTTAAGATAGTGATCCAGTCAGACACGACTGAGCGACTTCACTTTTGCTTTTCACTTTTCATGCATTGGAGAAGGAAATGGCAACCCACTCCAGTGTTCTTGCCTGAAGAATCCGAGGGATGGGGGAGCCTGGTGGGCTGCCGTCTACGGGGTCGCACAGAGTCGGACACGACTGAAGCGACTTAGCAGCACTAGCAGCAGTGATCCAGTTTCATTCTTTTGCAGGTGGCTGTCCAGTTTTCCTACTACAATTTATTGAAAAGACTGTTCTTTCTCTATTATATATTCTTGACCCTTTGTCTTAAAATAACTGACCATGTAGGCATTTTTTTCCTGTGCTCTCTATTCTGTTCCATTAACTGAAGTGTCTTTTTGTTTGCCAGTACCATACTGTTTTAAATTACCAAAGTATTTGTAGTCTACTTTGAAAACGGGGCATGATACCTCCAGTTTTGTTCTTCTTCAAGATTGCTTTGACTGTTTGGGTTCTTTTGTGATTACATACAAATTTTAGAATTATTTGTTCTAGTTCTGTGAAAAATGCCACAGTGATTGCATTGAATTTGTATATTACTTTGGGTAGTATGGACATTTTAACAATATTAATCTTTCCAATCCATGGACACAAAATATCTTCCGATTCATTTCTGTCTTCTTCAATTTATTTCACTAATGTTATAGTTTTCAGAGTACAGATCTTTCATCTCCTTACTTTAATTAATTCCTAGGTATTTTATTCTTTTTGATGCAATTGTAAATGAGATTGTTTTCTTTCTTTTTTTTTTTTAACAGAATGAGGCGTTTTATTACTCAAAAATGGTTCATTTTTTATTTAGTTTTCTGACTCTGTGCTTGTGCTTTCAATACTTTCACAACGATCTTCTGCTCTTCAATAAGGAAAGCACGCTTGATCCTGTCGCGGACACATTTAGCACACATGGAACCACCATATGCTCGGCTGACATGTTTCTTTGTTTTAGACAACCTCATGAGAACTTTTGGTCTCACAGCACGAACCCCTCTAAGTCGGCCTGGGCACACACCACATGCAGATTTTGGTGCTTTCCCAACCTTCTTGGTATAAAGGTAAACAATTCTATTACCAGGGGTTCGGGACAGCCTGGTTTTGTTAGAGGCTGTATTGTAGGATAGCCTACGATGGTATGTCAGACGCTGCACCATCCTGAATGCCTCTAGATGCCGTCCCCAGAAGCGAGATTGTTTTCTTAACTCTTTCTGTTAGTTTTGTATTAGTGTATAAAAACACAGAAGATTTGCATATATTAATTTTGTATTCTGCAGCTTTGCTAAATTCTTTTATTAGTTCAAATAGTTACTTGGAGGAGTCTTTAGAGTTTTCCCTATATAGCATCATGTCATTTACACATAGTCTCTGTTTTATTTCTTACTTTCCAATTTGGATGTCTTTTATTTCTTTTTCTTGCCTAATTGCTATGGCTAGGATTACCAGTACTGTGTTGAATAAAAGTGATGAGACTTGACATCCTTTTGTGTTCCTGAACTTAGGGCTTTTAGAGGTTGGTGTGATGTTAGCTGTAGGTTTGTCACATATGGCATTTTTATGTTGATATATATTTCCTCTGTATATATCACATCTCTTTTCTTTCATAATTCTTGCATTTCTAGTTTTTTTTTTTTTTTTAAATCTTCCACAGGACTGATTGCTTCATCAGGTTTTCAAAATTCTTGGCCAACTGTTTCATAAGAATGTTTACCTTTGCATGAGTTTTCTTCAATTGTTGGTTTGTATTTTTGCTCTTTTATATTTTCCTTTCTTAGGGCATTTTTTGTCTTGGTGCTGTGCTAGGTTTTACTTAAATACTCATCATTGTATAAGTTGACTTTTCCTAGACTGTAATGTGAAGGAGGTTTCTGGGTCATATAGAGGGTAGCATTCTTCTGGGATTCTTAATCTAAAATTCCTCTCCATCTCTGCTGTCAAAAAGAATGAAGGTTACAAGTATTATTTGTTTATGTTTTTACATAGGTGGCCCTTTTCTTCTCCTTGTCGGATTCCAAATGAACATGATGGATCTGCTATGAGTTCTATTTGCCCCCAATTTTGCAAACAAGTAATAAATTTTTTTTCATGGGATTTTCCTCACTCCAAATTATTTTTGTGTTATTTTCTTTAATCCCTAATTGATCTCGCATCACTCACCATATTTCATCTTGTCTATTTCTCCCACATAACTTTTGCCTTACCTTGTTGAGCTTTTGGTGGCAATTTTTTTTTCTCCTAGTTTTACAATAAATGGAATTCATAGTGTACTTGTATGATTCTAGAATAAAAAGAAGGAAGAAATGACCATTCTAGAAATTATTTTAACTTTCAAGATCTTGTACTTACAAACACCAAGGAAGTAAAGTAGTTTAGGAAAAAGACATTTTCTCAACTCCTGTATTTCTTTTTTTAAGTCAAGGTTCAGTTCAGTTCAGTCGTTCAGTCATGTCTGACTCTTTGCGACCCCATGAATCGCAGCACGCCAGGCCTCCCTGTCCATCACCAACTCCCGGAGTTCACTCAGACTCACGTCCATCGAGTCAGTGATGCCATCCAGCCATCTCACCCTCTGTCGTCCCCTTCTCCTCCTGCCCCTAATCCCTCCCAGCATCAGACTGTTTTCCAATGAGTCAACTCTTCGCATGAGGTGGCCAAAGTACTGGAGTTTCAGCTTTAGCATCATTCCTTCCAAAGAAATCCCAGGGTTGATCTCCTTCAGAATGGACTGGTTGGATCTCCTTGCAGTCCAAGGGACTCTCAAGAGTTTTCTCCAATACCACAGTTTAAAAGCATCAATTCTTCAGTGCTCAGCTTTCTTTTATAGTCCAACTCTCACATCCATATATTACTATTGGAAAAACCATAACTTTGACTAGATGGACCTTTGTCAGCAAAGTAATGTCTCTGATTTTTAATATGCTGTCTAGGTTGGTCATAGCTTTTCTTCCAAGGAGCAAGCATCTTTTAATTTCATGGCTGCAGTCACCATCTGCAGTGATTTTGGAGCCCTAGAAAATAAAGTCTGTCACTATTTCTGTTGTTTTCCCATCTATTTGCCATGAAGTGATGGGACTGGATTTCATAATCTTAGTTTTGTGAATGTTGAGTTTTAAGTCAGCCTTTTCACTCTCCTCTTTCACTTTTACCAAGAGGCTCTGTAGTTCCTCTTTGCTTTCTGCCAATGGGGTGGTGCCATCTGCATATCTGAGGTTATTGATATTTTCCCTGACAATCTTGATTCCAGTTTGTGCTTCATCCAGTCCAGCATTTTACATGATGTACTCTGCCTAGACGTTAAATAAGTAGGGTGACAATATACAGCTTTGACGTACTCCTTTCCCAATTTGGACGTACTCCAATCCAAATTGGGTATGGAATGCTTATATATAATTCTAATATCTAATGTGTTTCAAATGATACTTATAAATTCTATTCAAAATGTAATTATGTATGTTCATCTAAAGTAAACTTTACCTATGAAAGAATAAACACTTCTGAATGTAGAGAAAAGTCATCAATAAATATTCTGATTTGTGATTTGTGAGTGTCTAGTGAGGGTTGGTTAGACTATTGGCCAAGACTGTCATGTTGCTAATAGAGAAGAGTTTAAGAGTTTATTCTCCACATGGACTTGACTCTATTTTGGCCACAAGGTGACCTAATATCACCCAGCTTTCACAGATGAAGGTCTTGGCTTAAAAAAAAGCACTTTATTAGTGAAAAAATAAAAATACAAAGTAGATAAATGTAAAAACATATTGCACCTAAACAGGTAATGATGCATTGGTATCTTTACCTAGGATAGATAACTTACTACTTAGATAGGTCTTCATTTCTTGTTTTCCTTTCACATTTTTAATACTTCTTTCATGGTTGAATGAACCACAGTAGAAACCATGGTGGAAAAATCTCAGACTGTTAAAGTTCTAATCTTGTATTTTTTATTATGTTATCTTCCAGCTAATTTGTAGTATGCATGCTTTCTATGTGTGATGGCACACATGTTTTTTGCCCATTTCTTTCTTCCTTCATCTGAACATTAGAGTTTATAAATTATAATCAGAGCATTTAATATCACTGCAGATTGCATGAACTTCCAAAGTACTTTATTTCAGAGGAAGCCAGTAGACTGATGGGAAAACAGAACTTTAAAAAAAATATGTTTAGTTTTTAACTGAAGGATAATTCCTTTACAGACTTTTGTTGTTTTCTGTCAAACCTCATCATGAATCAGCCATAGGTATACATTTATCCCCTCCCTTTTGAACCTCCCTCCCATCTCTCTCCCCATGCCACCCCTCTAGGTTGATTAAGAGCCCCTGTTTGAGTTTCCTGAGCCATACAGCAAATTCCCATTGGCTATCTATTTTACATATGTTAATGTTAGTTTCCATGTTACTCTTTCCATACATCTCACCCTCTCCTCCCCTCTCACCGTGTCCATAAGTCTATTCTCTGTGTCTATTTATCCATTGCTGCCCTGTAAATAAATTCTTCAGTACCATTTTTCTAGATTCCATATTTATGCATTAGAATACGATATTTATCTTTCTCTTTCTGATTTACTTCACTCTGCATAATAGGCTCTAGGTTCACCCACCTCATTAGAACTGAGTCAAATGCAGTCCTTTTTATGGCTGAGTGATATTCCATTGTATATATGTACCATAACTTCTTTATCCATTCATCTGTCGATGGACATGTAGGTTGTTTCCATGTTCTAACTATTGTAAATAGTACTGCAATGAACAATGGGATACATGGGTCTTTTTCAATTTGGTTTCCTCAGGGTTTATGCCTAGGAGTGGGATTGCTGGGTCATATGGTGGTTTTATTCCTAGTCTTTTAAGGAATCTCTATACCATCTTCCGTGGTGGCTGTATCAATTTACAGTGCAAGAGTGTTCCCTTTTCTCTGCACCCTCTCCAGCATTTATTGTTTGTAGACTTTTTGATGATGGCCATTCTGACTGGTGCATTGTAGTTTTGATTTGTATTTCTCTAATAATGAGCGATGTTGAGCATCTTTTCATGTGTGTGTTAGTCATCTGTATGTCTTCTTTGGAGAAATGTCTGTTTAGGTCTTTTCCCCTCTTTTTGATTGGGTTGTTTGTTTTTAACCAGTGTAAATTTAATTTTATTGTAGACAGTTCTAAAAATGTTTTCTGTTAAATACCTAGTTCTTTCTGGAGACTATCAGCTTGCATCATAGACACAAGGATTTTCAAATTTTCTATTAAAATATTCATGATATGTAAGATGCAAATAGTTATAGCCTCTTCACTATACAAAAATAACATTTTTACTCTAATTATTCAGTAAGAAATAACTCTGTTGCAAGATAATGAAGTTTTATGTTTAGATATAAACTATTTACTATTCTTTCAACGTTAAAGGTAAGAGGAATAGAATGTATTTTAAACCCTTGCCCATTTATATTCTCCTTTCACATTTAGCTCATGCATTTATTTGGCCTTGGTGTTAGGTGTGACAGTGTATTAGCCAGGCTGTCGCAGTCATTCAGTCATTTCATCAGTTCTATGAGACAGATACTAAATAGCACCTTCTAAATTGAAATTTCTGATGACTCTCTGGAGACAATTTGAAAACAAGAGTCACACTTGGGCACTTAGATATTTGGCCTTTTCCTATACGTAGCTGCATTAAGAGAGCAACTTTTGAGTAAAGTTTTTTAGCCTTCAACTGTCAAGATTTCTTTCTCATCATCTGATTATTGCATCTCATTTTGTTAGGAAAGCCTATCAATCTTTTTTTTTTTTTTTTCCACACACAACAAGGAATTTAAGGAGCCACCAGTGACTATTACTTTAAACAAAGCAATTTACAGGAAATCATGTAGTCCAGCCACTCTTTTCAGAACTATTTTAGACAACAGAGACAATATTTTGAAATAAGCTCTTAGTTCCAAGTGCATTGTAGTTCAGTTATAAAATTAAAACAACAAAACCGTAATGTGCTCAGCAATCTTTGGGACTTCCTTTTGCCACACAGTTATTGCAAAAGCATTTTAAAATCAAGTTATTGGATCCTAGAATGAAAAAGCTAGAATCCATGAAACTGAGCTTGTTAAGATGATAGAGCTGAGAACAATAAGCCTTGAAAGGAAAACTTAGATGTGTTTCCATAGCCCTTCTGAATTTCAGTTTGTCAAAAGTAAACAAGGAATCCATGTGTGGTTTGAGATTCCTCATAGCTCTCTGAGTAGGTAAGTTCTTTGATAATATTATCCTCCATATCTGTTGAATTAATAAATACTCATCTTTGTTTATAGAGGTGTGGGGAGAGTCCTAGAGATCAGCCCATGTAATATTTTAATCTGACGTACGAGGAGGCTGAGGCTCCAGAGAGTCTTGTCACTTGCCTTGGCTGCGAGACAGCCCACCCTCCCCAAGTTTATGCTCCTTCTCTACCTCAGTGTCTTCATGATCCTTTTCATGGGAACAAGGCAAGATATAATTTGTTGCCAAGCTGAAAAGTTAAGTCTAGTACCAAAGTCTTCAAAGTTTCTTAATTGAGGTACTTGTCATTTTATTCCTTCTTTTTCTTTTCACTGACACTTAATCTTTCTTATGCGACCTATCTGAAAAAATGTATTATAAGTTATTTGGGTTTTTTTTGTAATCCTCATATGACAGCACTAATTTAAATGCAACTTATTCTAACATTTGAAATGCTAATATTAATTTTTGTTTATGCTAATTATATATATAATAGTCTCTGCAAACACTTTAGACTAAGTAAAATTTTCCCATTTATGGAAATGAATTTCAAAGTAGAATATGTGAATTTTAATGTAAGAGATGTTACATAGAAAATAATACATACTGGTTTAATCAATGTTGAATTTCAAAGTAGAATATGTGAATTTTAATGTAAGAGATGTTACATAGAAAATAATACATACTGGTTTAATCAATGTTGAATTTTTGGTTATAAAATTGTGATAATTGATAATTACTTATATGTAAAAATAAACAGAAAATCCAAGCAAATTAATTCTGATTTAAAAATTATTAACTAGATGGTTATGAACAGACAAATCTGTGGTACAGCAACCATAATTCTCTAGTTATTTCTAATTAAAATTGTACAAAATTCAGGTTTGTGGGAAACTATAATATGTATCTGCGCAGTTCCTCTGAAAAGTATGGGCACCCTGAAAGGCTAAATAAAATTTTCTAATGAAAAGGAACAATGCCTTAAAACCCAAATGTTTTCTCTTATGAGTGTTCAGAATTCTATATATCTTTCAGTGACAGTTATTGCATTCTTCTATTTAAGATTCTAGGGGATATTCTTATCTCATTTCCTAAATGATATCTTGAGGATAATATGTTTGGCATATTTTTTTGTCCCCAATGATACCAATCCTAGTGACTGGGAAACACTATGTATTTAATGCATTTTCCAGTGAATGGACGATATAGTTAATATCTATTTTAGAGCCATTTTTTAAACTCTGTTTCTAATTAATATTTTAGTTTATATGACCATAAGTTCTTGAATTCAGATTTGTGTTTCTAATGCTGAAAAATCTATATGTTACTTTATAGGTTCCTCTGGCCATTTTAGCTATGTGTATTGGTTATACATATATCTTCTAGTTTAAAATCCATTCTGGTTTCATAAGTCATTAGATAGTTTATGAATTCCAGTATTATAGTCTATTGATATTCTTTTCTTTCCTCATTTCCAATTACCACTAACTTTACCCTGCTTTAACAGTGACATCTTGCTAGCAGCTCATGTTTTGACAGCTGATAGTGCAGCAAAACTCCCAAAACGTATACCTGGTGTTACTTGATATTCCTTATGCTTTCTCAATGCATTACACCTATTCTGGCTTCCACCCTCCCAGGTCACTACAGCTGTTTAATTTTCAGAGGTCTTTCCGTCTTCTTCTTAATTGACCTCCCTGTATTATTGAAACAAAGCAAAACGTGTCCCTCTCATTCGCTGATTTCTGTGATTCATTCATTTTCCCCAATTACTTGCCACCCTTTTGACTGTTTTTTCTATTCTCCTATAGAATCTAAAATCTCCAAGTAGCATTTTGGGTCCCCAGCCTTTTCCTCACTATACTGAAGCAACTTAGCACACATGTGCACATACACACACACACACACACATTTGCCCACACACACACACACTTTCCCTTTGGAAATGTTTGCCAGTTTCCATCGACTTCACTCAAACACTCGATTATAGACCAACTTTGTTGACAGCCTAGAGCTCTCTAATAAGCGCCATCCTGATTGTTCCATTGGTTCAGCGACCTTATCTGGTTTGCCCCCCGGCTTTTCAACCATAACTTGAAGAAGAACCTAATCCCACCTGAGGGTTGAATATGGTTTATTTGGAAAGGTTTCTTAGGAGAGATGAGGCTGGTGCTTAGTCATGAAGTTGGTTAGTAGTTTCAGAAGAAAAAGTAGAATAAAAAACAAGTACCGGGTGGAGAGAGAATAAAGGTTGATCAGAAGCAGAATGATGGAGACCCACAAGATCTGGGCATGTCTGAGGACTGCCAGTGTTTACTATAATTTTTGCCCAGGCACCTGTAGAGGAATGCTGGGGAGAGCAACAGTCCCCTGGCAAAGGTCTTTGTGTAGCATGTCAATGGGAAATCATTTATGAATTCTAAGCAGATGAGAGATATGATTTAATTAGTCAATTAAAATATTCATTGTGCAGCAGACAAGAGTGATCTAAACAAGGCAAAGCTGGAGGCAAGAAGAGCAAGTAAAGAAAAAGAGCTTACCCATAAAAAATTTAAAGCTTTTAAATGCTAAATAAGTAAAAATGGAAAATACAGCGATAAGGAGATATTTGTTGTAAATGCAAATATGGTTCATATCTTTTAATATAAAACACTCACACAAATTGATTTTGATATAGAAAATACATGAACATACATTCACAAACATTCATGTAGCATTTGTACTACAATGTGGAAACGTTCACCCTCATTTGTTAAACATCATAATCCAAATTGATGCTATGGGCTGAATGTTTGTGTCCCCCCAAATTTTTATGTTGAGCCCCCAACCCCCAGTGTGATAGTGTTTGTAGGTGGGGCCATTGAGAGGAAATTAGGTTTGGTTGGGGCTTCCCTGGTGACTCAGATGGTAAAGAATCTGTCTGCAGCCAGGAGACTAGGGTTTGATCCCTGGGACAGGAAGATCCACTGGAGATGGAAATGGCCACCCACCCCAGTATTCTTACCTGGAGAATTCCATGGACAGCGGAGCCTGGCGAACTGTATAGTCCATGGGATCACAGTCAGACACAACTGAGCAACTAACAACAACAAAAACTAGGTTTAGGTGATGGGCTCATGAGAGTTAGGTCTCTATAATGGGATTACACTCTTGTAAGAGGGAAAGAACCCAGAGCCCACTCGCTCTCTGAACCTGACCTTTCTGGCACCCTGATCTCAGATGTCCAGCCTCCAGAACTGAGACAATAAAAATTCTCTTGTTTAAGTCACCCAGCCTATGGCATTCTGTTACAGCATCCCAAAGAGATTAAAACAGGAGACCTGTTCACCTCTTTAACTAGCAAATAATTTTGTCAAGAATCATAAAATACAAATTTTGATCTCATACTGAAGATTCTGTCTGAAGGAAGTAATATAAAAGGTGGCTTAAGTGATACACCTGAAAAGTTTATAATAATGTAATTACAAAAGGCAAAATAAATAGAAATAATATAAACTCCAAGTATAATTGCAGATAGTTAGAATATTGCCTAGCCATAAAAAAATGACATTTGATATCAATAGCAACATAAAAAGTACACTAAATAGAAAGGACATAAGAATCAAAAAATGGTATTTGCATATATGTTTTTGGAAAAAGTCTGGAAAGAAAGCATAAACATATTAATAGGTGATAGGACAGTAAGTGATTTAATGAGATTTCCTTCCATTTGGCAGTTTATTATTTATGTAACTTCAATTAATTATTTGCATCTTCATAGTCAGAAGCCTGTCTCATCTCTGCTTCCAGACCTCTTCATTCAATTAGCGATGTGCCCTAGGTAATTCCCCTTTAAGATTTTCCCAAACCCAGCCTTCCAGGACAGTGACTACCAGTGGTGAAGAATATGCCTGCCAGTGCAGGAGCAGCAGGCAGTTCAGGTTTGGTCCCTGGGAGGGGAAGATCCCCTGAAGGAGAAAATGGCAACCTACTCCAGTATTGTTCCCAGGAAAATCCCATGGGCAGAGGAGCCTGGCGGGCTGCAGCCCATGGGGTCACAAAGAGTCGGACACGACTGAGCAACTAAACACACAAATCACCTGGAAGTTTTCTTTAAAACTCACTGTTGCCATGGAAGTGAAAGTGAAAGTTGCTCCGTCATGTCCGACTTTTTGCAACCCCATGGACTATACAGCCCATGGCATTCTCCAGGTCAGAATACTGGAGTGGGTAGCCTTTCCCTTCTCCAGGAGATCTTCCCAACCCAGGGATCAAAGCCAGGTCTCTTGTATTACAGGCAAAATCTTTACCAGCTGAGCCATGAGGGAAGTCCAAAAATACTGGAGTGAGTAGCCTATCACTTCTCCAGGGCATCTTCTCCACCCAGGAATCGAACTGGGGTGTCCTGCACCGCAGGCAGATTCTGTACCAACTGAGCTATCAGGGAAGCACTGTTGCCAACGGGCCTGGCTTTAAAGGACTCCACAGTGTGTCCATATATATTGAATATTTATTGAAATATGAATCTTTTACAATACAAGGCACTTGTTATCCTTCTTGGCTCTTACTAACAAAAACATTACTATTACAGTGTTTTGTTATATTGTTAAAACTTCTTAGAAAAACTTTACCAGGTAAAACTTTTTTTTTTTTTAATCAGTGAGCCTGATAAAAGAGCTCACTTTTGTTAATGCTATGGTGCCTTACCTACCATTACAATCAGATTTGTTAACTGTTAATCTTTTGCAGGGCTTCTCAGGTGGTGCTAGTGGTAAAGAACCTGCCTGCCAATACAGGAGATATAAGAGATGCCGGTTTGATCTCTGAGTCAGGAAGATCCCCTGGAGGAGGGCATGGCAACCCACTCCAGAATTCTTGCCTGGAGAATCCCATGGACAGAGGAGCCGGAAGGGCTAATGGTCCATAGGGTTGCAAAGAGTTGGACACGACCGAAGTGACTTAGTTTGCACACAATCTTTTACAAGTATTTTTCTGGTTATTTGGAGACCCGAGGTATTGCATTTTTCTGATATAGTGAAACAATTATGACTGGCAAATAGGACAGACACTGAATTACGTTACTCCTTTCTCAGAAATCTAGACGGATGGCAATGAATTCACCAGTCCTAGGGCCAACATCCCATTGCCTGAGTAGCTCGGAAACTGTAATTCTGGCGCACCAGCTGCTTAATCACAGTGATCTTATGAATCCAAATTTCATGTTGGTGGCTGATTCATGTCAATGTCTGGCCCAAACCACTACAATATTGTAAAGTAGTAAGCCTCCAATTAAAATAAATAAATTAATTTTTTAAAGATTTCATGTGGAAATATTTCCTAATGAAATTAGGAAATCAATGTCTTTGCATTTTATTCTTTCAATGTTAGTGAGTTGGCAAAATGGACCATTAGGGAGACAGTGTAGCTTCTGCACTTGAAGTAAAAGTCTTCTTTTGTTCGTTTTAGCTTTTTCAGTTTATGCTAAAAAACAGATCTACTGAAAAGAAACTTTCAAAGTATATGATGAGGAATTTTAGAGAACCTTAAGTCCCTTCCTACTAATTATTATTAGTTTTCTGACCTTATGACAGAGACTGTGATCTAAGTCCTAAATCCATTACAGCACATTCAATAAATGTAGGCATTTAAAGTACGCTGTCATCTGCCATCGCTTCAAAGTGCATTCAGTATCTCGGTTCCCAAGTGCATTAGATTTTATTAAAAGAATTCAGCTGCAACATCCATTCTTCCTAATTGGTTTATGGATAGCCCCGACCATTCGGGCAAATCCTAATTGCATTTTCCCACAAATCTAGTTTGATTTATGGTTCCCTATTTGCTCTATATTATTTATATAAATTGAGATTAAATTCTTAAGACATTAAATAAAATTTAGAATAGTTTTTGTATGAGACTTATAAGGATCCTTAACAATATTTTTTGCTTTGTTTTTATTTAGTCAAGTTGTATCCAACTGTGTGATATCCAGTAATAATACCTTTATTACCTTTCCAGAGATTAATTATATTTCACTTGTTTCTTTTTTTATGTATAGATTTTTAGAATTAGTTGGAATGAATTATGCATGGAATATTAAAAATAGTATATCTTTCTATAAGGTTTAAGTGGGTATATATTTGGAACAGAAAAAATATTATCTAAGGATATAATGACAGAGCATTTGCATAAAATTAGGTAATGTCCCCTTGCATTAACAAATTTAGATGGGAATATTCTAATCGGTTTTACAAACTGTAACTCTTGAGATTCCAAGAATTAATTTGGAATGGATCGATAGCAGACTTCAGAGAATCTAGTGTTTTTAAATAAGTAAATGGCAGAAATATGAAAACAAAAGATAACATAATAAAATTCTGTCACTGCTGAGTCATTGCATATTAGCATGGACAATTTTTGTAAAACTAAGTAAAGATTTCCATGGAATTGTAGGTATGGAATCATTTCGTAGAGAGCCCATGAATATTTATGGGCAGATAGAGGAAGTATAAGTTATCTATCACAGTTTATAAAAAGCCTTCTGGGCATCTTAGCAATATGTTCATTATTTGAAAAGTTTGGACATTTAGAACTTTGAGTTCTGAACCAGAAAGAAATAAAGTATATTTAGAATAAGAGATAAAAAGGAAAAGAAATTGATTTAAGATAAATACAAAGAAAAAGGAGAAAGATGCCTAATTTCAAACAAATTTTCGGCCAGATAAACAAATGAGAGGCATGCTCTCAACAGCAGAAATGATGAATTGGCATCTAGAAAAAACTGAAAAAGATGGTTAGGAGATGATGGTAAGACAAATAAATCTAAATCATGGTTGTAGCTGAATTTTTAAAGTGAGGGATTGTAGTGGATCTCTGCTGCTGCTGCTACTGATGCTAAGTTGCTTCAGTCGTGTCCAACTCTGTGCAACCCCATAGATGGCAGCCCACCAGGCTCCGCCATCCCTGGGATTCTCCAGGCAAGAACACTGGAATGGGTTGCCATTTCCTTCTCCAATGCATAAAAGTGAAAAGTGAACATGAAGTTGCCCAGTCGTGTCCAACTCTTAGCGACCCCATGGACTGCAACCTACCAAGCTCCTCCATCCATGGGATTTTCCAGGCAAGAGTACTGGAGTGGGGTGCCGTTGCCTTCTCTGAGTGGATCTCTACTGGAATTGAAAAAAGATTCCCTAGCACTCACAGCGACTCTTTGAGACCCCATGGACTGTAGCACACCAGGCCTCCCTGTCCATCACCAACTGCCTTGCTCAAACTCATGTCCATTGAGTCAGTGATGCCATCCAGCCATCTCGTCCTCTGTCGTCCCCTTCTCCTCCTGCCTTCGATCTTTCCCAGAGTCAGGGTCTTTTCCAATGAGTCAGTTCTTTGCATCGGGTGGCCAAAGTATTGGAGTTTCAGCTTCAACATCAGTCCTTCCAGTGAACACTCAGGACTGATCTCCTTTAGGATGGACTGGTTGGATCTTCTTGCAGTCCAAGGGACTCTCAAGAGTCTTCTCCAACACCACAGTTCAAAAGCATCAGTTCTTCAGTGCTCAGCTTTCTTTATGGTCCAACTCTCACATCCATACATGACTACTGGAACCGTCATGTGTGTCCACCCCAGCCAGCTGTAATAAGAGGCTCTTCCCTGTTCCTACTGGAGTGGTGTCAGAGAGACAGGCGCTGGTAGTGAGACCACTCCATTTGTGATGTCAGGGTGGAGAGCAATGGTGGGCACTGCTCCCCTTCTCTGCCAGGACAGTGGTGGTGCAGGCTGAGGTGCTGAAGCTCCTACCCCCACCCAGAGTGATGAGGCGCTCTCTCCACCCTCCCCAGCCGAGGCCAGCTGGGACACCAGTACTTCTGCCCCTCAGCTCTTTCTGCTAGAGAGATACCAGCATCAACCAGCTGAGACAGAAGGAGATCTGAAGTCTCACAACGCGCCAATGTCCAGGTTTCAATAAAGAAATCAGTCGTCACACCAAGAATCAGGAAGGTTGGAAAGCGAATAAAAAAAGACAGCATATGCCACACCCCCCAGGCCTCCAGAAGGTGTTATCACATAGTATTTGCCTTTCGGTCTGACTTATTTCACTTAGACCTTAATGAATACTCCGGTCATTCCAAATGGCAGGACTTCCTTCTTTTTATGGTTGAATGATATCCAATATAGGTCTTCCCTGGTGGGTCAGTGGTAAAGAATCTGCCTGCCTATGCAGGAGATGCAGGTTTGATCCCTGGGTAGGGAAGGTCTCCTGGAGAAGGAAATGGTAACCCACTCTGGTATTCTTGCCTGGGAAATCCCAATGACAGAGGAGCCTGGCGAACTACAGTCCATGGGGTCACAAAAGAGTCAGACATGACTTAGCAACTAAACAGCAAAAACAATATCCATTATACACACACACACACACACACACACACACACACACACAGAGTTGTTTTCTTTATCCATTAAAAAGCTAATTTTTCAAAACCATAGAAATGACCAGTAATCAGTAGTGTATAATAAACACACATACACACGCACACACATATACACTATTGTGCTATGAAGTACAGTGAAAGTGAACGTCGCTCAGTCGTGTCCAACTCTTTGTGACCCCGTGGACTGTACGGTCCATGGAATTCTCCAGGCCAGAATACGGGAGTGGGTAGCCGTTCCCTTCTTCAGGGGATCTTCTCAACCCAGGAATCAGATCCAGGTCTCCCACATTGCAGGCAGATTCTTTACCATCTGAGCCATCGGGGAAGCACTGTAACTTCCTATAAATACGTATGCATGCTGGCTACGTTTTCTTTCCTTAGATTATGTTCTACTACGTTTGGAGGGTATGCTAGAATGGTGACATGATGGTAGATAGTAATTTTTTTTGTAAATGTAACTTCTTGGCAAAATAAAAATCTGTCAATTCTTTATCAGTTCCCAAAAATGTGATTCAAAATTTATTGTTCCATAAAACCCAAAAGTCTGGGAATGACAACTCTACAGCTTCCATCATACTAATATTGTTGAAAACATCCTCTCTTGTATGGCATCCAGCTCAGAGCTCTGAACAAAGTAGTTGCCGTAGGCACATGCTCATTTAACAGTTGAATGAACTTGGCTGAAAATAGCAGCTAATAATTCTAATACCAGACCAAATTTCAAATCTGACCAAATGAGCAAAAGGAAATCTTATTTCTCCACTGCCCAGTGTCTTCTCAGTGACCTGTGTAACCGTATGCTTGGGACAGTGTGCTGTGTAGTGAAGATCATTTTAAACTCTAATAAAGGTCTCCGTGTCACCACACTCCTCAATTCCACTTCAGCATTTAATCATCTTAATATTTCTTAATATCCCACTCAGTTTCTAATGTTGGTCTTTATGTGAGCTTCAGATAAAATGTGTTTGTCTTTATCTGTTTGTTATCTCAGATATATTTTTATGTATAGTTTGTTAAAATTAAGAATTTTCACACAGATGTTAAAAATTAATTCGATGTCAAATAATTTAAGGGCTTCCCTGGTAGCTCGGAGGTTAAAGCGTCTGCCCGCAATGTGGGAGACGTGGGTTCAATCCCTGGGTCGGGAAGATCCCCTGGAGAAGGAAATGGCAACCCACTCCAGTATTCTTGCCTGGAGAATCCCATGGACAGAGGAGCCTGGCAGGCTACAGTTCACGGGGTCGCAGAGTCGGACATGACTGAGCGACTTCACTTTCAAATAATTTAAAATATTAAGATAGTAGGTAAATTATTTGCTATCTTGTTTACATTAAGAATTGACAAAATAATTATTTTTATTAACCTAATAAATGAATAATAATTTACCTTTTTTAAAATAAAGAAGCATAAGAAAAATAATGTTTAGACTATATGTATGGAACAATACAATGGAGTATACTTTCCTAAACATTTCACTAATCACTTTGAATTTTGTAACCTAATGAATTAGTTCATATGTAAATAATGCAGATTTAAAGTTGTGCCCAATGTGAATAGCTCAAAATAAGATATTTCTTCATTGATAAAAATCACAGTTTGACAGGTTGAAAGATTCTCGTAATCTTTTTTAATGCTCATTTTTTTGAAACTCATGTTGTCAAATGTACACCACCATTTTTCTTTTTAAACTGTCTCATTTATCATTACTTAATTTTCAGAGGAGCCTAGTCTGTTACCGCCCATGGGGTCCCAAAGAGTTGCACACAACTTAGAGATTAAACAACAACAAAATTTTTATCACACATTTATGGTTTGTGGTTAATATTCATACCTTGAGAACATATTATTTTTATTTTATTTGTATAGAAAGATTTGAAGGCGCTATTTTAAATTTATTTCTAGAATATTCCACAAAGTATATCAGACTTGGATTAGAACTTGCCGTTATTAGGAATCTTAAAAGTTTTAACACTCTGAACTTAGTTGCTTTTATTAAAATATTTTCCTTAAACAAAAGTTCAGGCTTTTCTTCCTTACAAAGTAATATTTTTAAAGTGACACTTTCTAGGAGTACTTTGTAAGATAGCTTGAAATAAAGTGAATCCTTAACAGTGTTATAAATTTTTTTTCTCCAAATGTTTGTGAGATTTTTGTTGCCCATTATTAAGATAATTTGACGTTTTGTACAAAATGAAACTTATAAAAGCCAAAGTCTTTTCATCTTGCATTTTCCCATGTGTTTTAAAACCTGATTCCTACTTTTATTTTTTTTATTTTTTCCTTTGAAGGTGAGAGGCCCTCCAAGTGCAGGAGCATTCAAAGAAAGACCCACCAAACCCACAGCGTTTCGAAAATTTTATCAACGAGGAGACTTTCCAATTGCCCTTGAACATGATTCGAAAGGAAACAAAATAGCGTGGAAGGTAAGTCCTTGTGCAGCTGCGAGAACCAGCTGTGCTCGCTGTGGAAGCTGTATCTCCCAGTGCCAAACACTCTTGACTGATAAGTAAATAAGCTGGAGTGATTTCTCGGTGAGTGGAAGATGGTGGGTAAGCTCTTAGAGGAAGCCCCTCTGTGTCAGCTGCCCACCTTGACTAACAATTAAATTACAGCCTGCAGGAAAAGGAAATGACAGAGTTGCTTTGCCTTGGAGAATTGTGTGCTGACCGATTCATCTCTATTTTTATGAGAACCTGGCATTCCAGCCCGTTTCAGGCGGTCCATCAAATGATGGAACTGGTGGCTGGATGTGGAGAGCAACAGCCATTTATCTCCCCCCAAATTTCACCTTCCTGCAGGACACTTCCAAATGGAAGCTTTAATTACCTAAATGGATAGGTCAAGATTGTCTGCTCCCTGGAAATGCAGAGTGGAATACAAAAGCAGGCGGGCTCTGACGGAGGCCCTCTCCTCTCTGTCTGCAGCACGTGTCAGCCGGCACAGTAGCTGTCACACGAGCTCTGTTAGAGACTGACCTCCACCGCTGAAAGCCTTATAGCACCGACATTTTTCTGACAAAAGGTTAATTGGCTTCAAAATAAATGTATTGCCTAATGACTCCATTCTAATGTGGCTGTGTTTCTTTCTAAAAGGCTCGCTGGTGTTATTTGTAAAAACTTGCCAATCTCTCAACTGGAGAAGGCTTTTACATTTAATTTGAAAAATGAATGCTGATCTCTAACCACTTCTGCTATTTAATTATTTTTTGTTATCAAGGACTTTGCTTTGGGTGATATTTATCAGCTCTGCCTGAAGACTGGAAAGCAGTTGCATGTATGTGAGCATAGCATCAGGTTAAGGAACACAAAAGGTTTTGCCAAATATTTTGAATTTAGCAATTGATCCATGTAGCGAAAAAGTCCCACAGTATTGTCTGAAGAGTGAATGTCAGGACTGTTTATAATTAGTAACAAACTTATGTTAAAAAATAAGAATGATCAAAGTGAAGAATTCATCAAAGTAAACAGCTTACAACGATTCATTAAAATTAACCTTTTCCTTCTTTTTTGGAAAAACTGAAAGAATTGATTGTATTACATCTGGTATATCTTTAAATGTTTTCACATAATTATCAGACATTTCTAGATCTTGAGCAGTCACATAATATCCAGTTACTGAACTTATTAAAAAGTTACTTGGCAAGGGAAATCTGAAGTTGTCCTTGTTATTAAGTTTTGTCATATATTTTAGGCAAATGAAGGACATTATTATCTTGGTTTTAATCATCTGTCTTAAAATTTGCATTTGTTATATGAAAATGTGCATGATGAGAAAAATATATAGCAATATAACTAATTTAGATATTTCAGTCTTCAAAACTTTAATTAGGGGTTGGTTTGTATTTGATTAATTACATGGCTTTAGAGTTTGTGTCAGTGTACCAATTCATGCATGGTAACATAGAGATGCTCAAGAACTTGATTCCTTTTGAGTAAAAGAATATGCCATATTTCCTTATGCAAAACAAGTGGATTTTGGTGTTTTACATAATTTTAGCACATAAAAATTGTATCAATAAAAGAATCCATAGATTTTTTTTGACCTGTTTGAATAATCTTGAATAACTTCTAGAAATGTCAAGAGACAAAAAAAAAGTTTATCTTGAAAATAATAAAAGCATAGGATGAATCATTTTGCGTTATCTTTGGTACTCCAGCAGTCAGATGGCATATAAACTGCTTTTCTTTTTTATAGCTATATTAATTCTTTTAAGCTACTATTGACTATTGTAGTGATTCAGCAAGCTAAAAAGTCAGATTAAAGAGGAAGCAATTTATTTGCTGCTGCTGGTAGGATAATAGCATACATTTAAAAAGACATCTTATCCTATAACTAGGATAGAAGGTAAACTTCTATCCTTTAAAGCTTTGCCAACCAGATTTCAACTGTACTACTATAATGCTGAAGATAAAACATTAAACTTATTAAGCACAGGCTTGTGAGCAATCTCTCATATTTATTCGTATTCTTGACACATATACTGTGGGGAACGTCTGATACTTGGTAAGACCAGAGGCCTTCTTTTAGGATAACATTTCTAAGGAATGGACATTGAATGCTGAAGAAAGCAGGGCTCCCCAGTTCAATTCAGTTCAGTCGCTCTGTCGTGTCCGACTCTTTGCGACCCCGTGAATCACAGCACGCCAGGCCTCCCTGTCCATCACCAACTCCTGGAGTTTACTCAAACTCATGCCCATTGAGTCGGTGATGCCATCGAGCCATCTCATCCTCTGTCATCCCCTTCTCCTTCTGTCCCCAATCCCTCCCAACATCAGGGTCTTTTCCAGTGATTTAACTCTTCACATGAGGTGGTCAAAGTATTGGAGTTTCATCTTCAGCATCAATCCTTCCAGTGAACACCCAGGACTGATCTCCTTTAGGATGGACTGGTTGGATCTCCTTGCAGTCCAAGGGACTCTCAAGCACCCTGCAAAAACCGCACTAAAAACTGCCCCAGACCCGGCACTGTACTCCCTTGTGTGTGGATAGAGCTCTGGTCAAGCGAGCTTCTCACTTCATGGCCTAGCTTGCCCCTCGCTGAACACTTCTGAGTAGCTCTGATTCCCAGGAAAGTACCTGTCCTCTCTCCGCAGTCCTTGTGACACCCCTAGGCCTCCAAGAGTGGCGGTGAGACCTGAAATGGTGTGTGTAATTAAGTGGTAAGGAGATCCATTTCCTTTATCAGAATTTCAAGGAATGTCTTTGCAAGGTGAGGTTTCTCAACCCACATCCTGAACTGCCATCATAGTTTAGAGCCCGTGAAATGATAATTTCTTCCACATGTCAGAACAACAGGGCAAACCAAATGCCAGAATCTGTGCAGTTTAGTGTATCCCTTGTGGTATCGCTAAAGATCCAAGCATGGTCTAATGTGTCTTTCAGCAATGGTGGAAGTGTGCTTCATCTGCAATGTCTAATACATTACAAGTAGCCATATGTGGCCATTAAGCACTTGAAATGTCCCCAGTGAGCCCGAGGAACTAAATTTTAGATTTTAATTAATTTTAATTTAAATAGCCACATGGTTACCATATTAGACAGTGCTGCTCTAGATTAAGATAAGATAATTCAGTCAAAAATAAATGCTTGAACCTGCTAGCCAGAGAGGCGACTTAGAACTATCTGAGAATCATTATTAAAATGAAAAAATAAGACTGGTATATGCATCTTTGAGATGGCTGTGCTTCTTATGCATTCCTTGGTAAATATGAAAAAAACTTTTGCAAGATATTTGTAGCAAAATTTTCTATATACTTATCAGAGGCAAGTTAATGATCTATGAAAGATGAATCAGTTCAGTTCAGTTCAGTCGCTCAGTCGTTCCAACTCTTTGGAACCCATGGACTGTGGCACTCCAGTCTTCCCTGTCCATCACCAACTCCCAGAGCTTGCTCAAATTCATGTCCATTGAGTCAGTGATGCCATCCAGCCTTCTCATCCTCTGTTATCCCCTTCTCCTCCTGCCTTCAATCTTTCCTAGCATCAGGGTCTTTTCCAATGAGTCAGTTCTTCCCATCAGGTGGCCAAAGTATTGGGTTTCAGCTTCAGCATCAGTCCTTCCAATGAATATTCATGACTGATTTCCTTTAGGATTGACAGTTTGATCTCCTTGCTGTTCAAGGGACTCTTAAGAGTCTTCTCCATCACTACAGTTCAAAAGCATCATTGCTTCTTCGGCACTTAGCTTTCTTTATGGTCCAACTCACACATCCATGCATGACTACTGGAAAAACCATAGCCTTGGCTAGATGGACCTTTGTTGACAAAGTAATGTCTCTGATTTTTAATATGCTGTCTAGGTTGGTCATAGCTTTTCTTCCGAGGAGCAAGCATCTTTTAATTTCATGGCTCCAGTCATCATCTGCAGAGATTTTGGAGTTCCAAAAATAAAATCTGTCACTGTTTCCATTGTCCCCCCATCTATTTGCCATGAAGTGATTGGACTGTATGCTATGATCTTTGGTTTTTGACTGTTGAGTTTTAAGCCAACTTTTTCACTCTCCTCTTTCACTTTCATCAAGAGGCTCTTTAGTTCCTCTTTGCTTTCTGCCACAAAGGTGGTGTCATCTGCATATCTGAGGTTATTGATATTTTGTCCTGGCAATCTTGATTCCAGCTTGTGCTTCATCTAGCCTGGCATTCTGGGGTAAGTTAAATAATCAGGGTGACAGTATACAGCCTTGACATATACCTTTTCCAATTTGGAACCAGTCCATTGTTCAGTGCCTGGTTCTAACTGTTGCTTCTTGACTTGCCTTTGACCTCCTGAGGTTTCTCAGGAGGCAGGTAACGTGGTCTGTTATTCCCATCTCTAAGAGTTTTCCAGAGTTTGTTGTAATCCACACATAGGCTTTTGCATAGTCAGTGAAACAGAAGTAGATGTTTTTCTGAAATTCTCTTGCTTCTTCTGTGATCCACTAGATGTTGGCAATTTGATCTCTGGTTCCTCTGTCTTTTCTAAATCCAGTTTGAACATCTGGAAGTTCTTAGTTCATGTACTGTTGAAGCCTAGCTTAAAGGATTTTGAGCATTACTTTGCTAGCAGATGGAATGAGTATAATGTGCAGTAGTTTGAACATTCTTTGGCACTGCCCTCCTTTGAAACTGGAATGAAAACTGACCTTTTCCAGTCTTGTAGGCTCTGCTGAGTTTTCCAAATTCCCTGGCATATTGAGTGCAGCACTTTCACAGCATCATCTTTTAGGATTTGACCTCTACTAGCTTTGTTTGTAATGATGCTCCCTAAGGCCCACTTGACTTTGTATTCCAGGATGTCTGACTCTAGGTGAGCAATCACACCATCATGGTTATCCGGATCATTAAGATCTTTTTTGTATAGTTCTTCTGTGTATTCTTGCCACCTTTTCTTAATATCTTCTGCTTCTGTTAGGTCCATATGGTTTCTGTCCTTTATTGTGCCCCTCTGTCGTCCCCTTCTCCTCCTGCCCCCAATCCCTCCCAGCATCAGAGTCTTTTCCAATGAGTCAACTCTTCACATGAGGTGGCCAAAGTACTGGAGTTTCAGCTTTAGCATCATTCCTTCCAAAGAACACCCAGGGCTGATCTTCAGAATGGACTGGTTGGATCTCCTTGCAGTCCAAGGGACTCTCAAGAGTCTTCTCCAACACCACAGTTCAAAAGCATCAATTCTTCAGCGCTCAGCTTTCTTCACCGTACAACTCTCACATCCATACATGACCACTGGAAAAACCATAGCCTTGACTAGATGGACCTTTGTTGACAAAGTAATGTCTCTGCTTTTCAATATGCTATCTAGGTTGGTCTTAACTTTTCTTCCAAGGAGCAAGCGTCTTTTAATTTCATGGCTGCAGTCACCATCTGCAGTGATTTGGAGCCCCAAAAAATAAAGTCTGACACTGTTTCCACTGTTTCCCCATCTGTTTCCCATGAAGTGATGGGACCAGATGCCATGATCTTAGTTTTCTGAATGTTAAGCCAACTTTTTCACTCTCCTCTTTCACATTCATCAAGAAGCTTTTTAGTTCCTCTTCACTTTCTGCCATAAGGGTGGTGTCATCTTCATATCTGAGGTTATTGATATTTCTCCCAGCAATCTTGATTCCAGCTTGTGCTTCAACCAGCCCAGCGTTTCTCATGATGTACTCTGCATAGAAAAGACTCTGATGCTGGGAGGGATTGGGGGCAGGAGGAAAAGGGGACAACAGAGGATGAGATGGCTGGATGGCATCACCGACTCGGTGGAGGTGAGTTTGAGTGAACTCTGGGAGTTGGTGATGGACAGGGAGGCCTGGCGTGCTGCGATTCATGGGGTCGCAAAGAGTCAGACACGACTGCGTGACTGAACTGAACTGAACTTGCATAAAATGTTCCCTTGGTGTCTCTAATTTTCTTGAAGAGATCTCTAGTCTTTCCCATTCTGTTGTTTTCCTCTATTTCTTTGCATTGATCACCGAGGAAGGCTTTCTTATCTCTCCTTGCTATTCTTTGGAGCTCTGCATTCAGATAGGTATATCTTTCCTTTTCTCATTTGCCTTTCACTTCTCATTTTTTCTGAGCTATTTGTTAGGCCTCCTCACACAACCATTTTGCCTGTTTGCATTTCCTTCTCTTGGGGATGGTTTTGATCACCACCTCCTGTACAATGTCTTGAACCTCCATCCATAGTTCTTCAGGCACTCTGTCTATCAGATCTAATTCCTTGAATCTCTTTGTCACTTTCACTGTATAATCACAGGGGATTTAATTTCGGTCATACCTGAATGCCTTAGTGGTTTTCCCTGCTTTCTTCAATTTAAAATCGTACTTCGTCAACTATTTTCCTACTGTTAGATATCATAGGATTATTTCAATTTCAGAGGGGATATAATTTCTAAATAATATTAAATGAAACACCCAGATACATAAACCTTTGTTTCTACCTCTGATTGCATCCTTAGGTTAAATTCCCTGAAGAGGAATTAGTAGGTCAAAAGTAATATTTTAAAAGCAGTCATTCCACAGAACCATATTCATTACTGAATCCTCCTTTAAGATAAAAGTCTGCTAAGGTGATGGGTTTCCCTGATGGCTTAGAGGGTAAAGTGTCCGCCTACAATGGGGGAGACACGGGTTCAATCCCTGAGTCGGGAAGACTCCCTGGAGAAGGAAATGGCAACCCACTCCAGTACTCTTGCCTGGAAAATCCCATGGACAGAGGAGCCTGGAAGGCTGCAGTCCACGGGGTCGCAAAGAGTCAGACACGACTGAGGGACTTCACTTTCACTAAAGTGATGGGTAAAGCATCTCATTTCGTTTGTTGATTATTAGGATCGTTAAACACTTTTATGTGCTTAACTAATTTGCTCGCCTTTTGAGCCCTCTTCTTAAATTGTCCGGTTTTCTAGTGAAGAGTTAGTCTATGTCCTATTGATTTGTTAAAAATTTAGGTGTAAGTTTTGTCTGTCAAAAGGATTTTAGTATCCTTTCGACATAGATAATATAAACAGATTCTTAAAGTTTTAATTTTTGTTTATAAGGACTGATGACCACAGTCATTTTAAATCTGTCTAACCAAGTCTCACCTTTCTAATCAAACATTTCTTCCTGAGACTATATATCATGTGTTTTCTCTTTGCTGTCTCTAAATACTCTGCATCATCAGTCTCAAGCGATACTATTACTCTTACACTTAGTCTTAACACAAATGAAAATAAGTCTGGTTTTGGTCCCTAAGAGCTCTGCACTGTTCTACTTATAGAAGTCTTTAAGACAGAAAAAGAAGAGATGCAACAGGAAAACTACGTGCCTAACTGGAGAGGATTTTGAGGTCTTCTTCAAAATGGAAAGTTGTAAAAAAATAAACTGCATACAACAGACAGGTATAAACCTTGTCTGAAACCGTATACCATTTTATTTCTCAGCACCTTATATAATCTGTCCTGAACCACACATACTTTTTAGTCTTTTTAAAAGGAATCTTACTCAGTTTTTTCCTGTTAATTTTTTTTTCAAACTTGCCTTCTTAAGTCACAGAAACTGCATAGTGGCATTGTCCAAATTAGCATAGCAACCTGGGGCATTTCCGCATTCTTGTTTTCTTAGTCTTTGGTATGTAAATAATCTTTGGTAGCCAGTTAGGTTGAAATTAAATGAATAAAGCCAGAACTGTGTGCCTGTGATGCACACAGGTAGGTCCAAGAGAGAATGGACTTTAGGTGGCCCCTCCTCTTTGCCCAAAATGCATCTCCCTCCCTGGCCTATTGGAGGTGCATAGAATTTCACCATTGAAGCATAGTTCCCTGAGGTTAATGTTATAAATTATACATTACTTGTTGATTAAAACTTGGATCATGCAACTTTGTTTTTTGATTAAAAATTAATTCATAAAGCAACATTAATTATGTAATTAAAACACATTTTTCTGTAGTTTAATCACTGAGTTATATGTATATTCATTTATAAAGTTTAATCCACTTTAACATTTTGCTAAGAGATTTTAAGCTGTTTTACAAAGAACTGTAAAAAAGAGAAATTTAACATATAACAGGGAAGATGAGAGAAAATGAAAACCAGATGGGGACCTTCAATGGAGCCAGTAACAAGGCTAATAAAAATGACATACCCTAAATACTTCTGAGCCAGGGATTGTGTCTTTGTTTCTAGCTTGTTCCCTCTCTTTAGCCAGTGCAGTCCCTGAAGGCGTGTCTGGCACAGAGCTGATGCCCAGCGATGTTTGTTGAATGAATATAAAACATCCCGCAACTGGTTACCGCTAAGTTCCGCTTTTCAGGACACTGTTTCATGAGCGTGCGTCTCACCCTCTAGGCCTTACTCTCTTTGGTGACGACCATGTACTGAGTGATTGGCATGGCCCTTTTTAATTGAGGGCTAATAAAGTTTGTTTCACAGTTACTAAAATAGCCGTAGTTAAAGATATTCATGAAATAGCTTAAAGAACAAACAATTAATTAGAAATTAGCCTTAGAGACCAAGTCTTCTGGTAGCAAATTAAGATAAGCACCAGCAAGTTAATTTGAACACACAGTCCAGAGCTGTATGCAACAGTTTCTCTAGGTTGAATTTTACCTTGAAAATGCTTAAATTATATGTAATGCTTTCCCAATGATTTTCGATAAGTTTATTTTTCTTTACAAATGACTGAAAATGTACGTTCAGTCTGAACATTCAAGTAAAGAAAATGCTGTGCATAAGATAATTGGATGCCTAACTTTGTAAGAGTATCTACTGATGGTGTCTGGATCGTGCCTTCAGTTCCATGTCAGCCCCCTAGTTTTTAATACTCATATATGACTCTGTTAAGAATTTCTTCTCTAGCACGTTCTCTTCTTTTTTCAGTTTTCAGAGGCATTGGTATTCATGAAACATAAACAGCTCTGTCAGTGTGACTGTTTTCATTGACATGACTGATAATTTCTACCAGGAAAAACATTTATTGACTATAATTATTATTAAAATGTACGCTAATTTTCTTACAATTAAAATCATTCCAAACCATGATAGCTCATTATCTGTAAATACAACCGCATTTTAAAGTAAATCCCACTGCGATATGATATCTGATCCATTAACCCTCAGTATATGGTTCTCAAAACTCTGTAATTTTGATTAATAATTAAGTCCTCTGGTGCCTTCAGTTTCTTAATGTTTCAGTTTCTTCAGGATTCAAAAAATTAACGCTCTATCTATTACCGCAGGCAAAATCGATATTGATCTTTAAAATCTTATAAGCAAATTTATTTGAATTGAATAATTTGTTTTACATGAAGAAAGAATGAATATATTCTTTGAATTGTCCTGGGCTTCTATATTTTTTGATAACTGCCAAAGCTTGAGTTTGGATAATAGGCCTTAGTAGAACTTGTAAGGCAAATTTTGCAAGAAAAATGACAATTTACCTAATTTTTGTACAAGAAAGGCTGCTGCGTTTCCGCTATTAATTCCTCTGTGATTAATTAATAGATAGAGCTTTTTCTCAAAGTCTTGAAAAAAATAATAATCCTCCAGCAATTAAAGTGCTTTTTGGTGTTTTCTGAAGGAAGGGACTGCATGCACAATTAATGCCATCCTTTTATTTGATGTGAATTGCTCTGTCTTAAAAGTGTACGGCGTGAAAATACAGCCATGTATCAGAAATAACTTTAATTTAAATTGGTCAGATGACCTCCGAAAGCTCGATGAAAGGTTTTCTGCTGAATGGGCTGGTGCTGCCTGCTGCCTGTGTAATTTATGTGAGAAATTAGCGCGAATGGTTCACTTTTATGGAGCAGTGCTGCTTGTAGCGAGCCTGCAGAAACAATTTCCCCCCAAGCCTCCATCTGTTCTTCAAACTAAGGCATATGCTGTCTCATCGAGCTTGAAAGTCAACTGATTTATAACTCCTGGAAAGTGCGTAGATTGAAAAGAAAGGTCGGCCGCTGTTACGTGACAGTGATTTGGTAAGCATCCGCTAAAGACAATTCACATTACAAGGGGCCCAGGGGGAACAAGCGATGCTGTAAGTTTCATCTCAGTGGGCTGACAGCTAGAGGGAAAACAAATGGCTCCCGTTTCTCAAGTTACACAACCCCTGCTCTTGAGAAGTAGCAGTGGTCTTGGTGGAGCCAGGGTACCACAGCTGAGATGCTCTATCACTATCCCTTGAAGAAATGGGGCTGCTGCCACCCTCCCCGAGATAAATGTTGCCATCTCAGAAGCATCCAGTCTTTAAACAGAGGATGAGATGGCTAGATGGCATCACCGACTCAATGGACACTAGTTGGAGCAAACTCCAGGAGACGGCAAAGGACAGGGAAGCCTGATGTGCAGCAGTCCATGGGGTCGCAGGGAGTCAGACACGACCAAGTGACGGAACAACACCAATCTTTTAAACAAAAAATGTGTGTTGCTGTTTTTCAGAAAGTTTTGTTTGGGGACACAAGTCAGACTTTTGATGATTTTTCTTTGTCTCCCCAGAGAGTGAATTTTCAGTTCTATTCCAATTAGTGATATAATGAATATTTCCCTCTCTCTTATCACTTGTCAGATACTCCTTCTTTTTATTGAAGTAGTTTTGGGATCAAAAGTTTGACAGATGACACAGGAATCAGATTGAGGGTATGGTAGGTTAAAAGTAATCATTTGGTTGATGTTTTTATTTAGAGTGATCAGTGTCTTTATATTTGAGGCTTCTAGATACTAAGTAAATTTTCAACTACCCTAAGTTATATTTAAGTTTCTCTGTTACTTTCAGGTAAAATCTAAACAAAGTATTAATGAATATTCATATCAATTTTAATATATATTTGAGGCAACAACTTCAGGGAATGTTTTACCTTTATAGAAAGAAGGTTATGCTGACTGAAAGTTCTCTACAAAAATTAATTCTGGTAGATTAATTAGTTAAACTCATGTAAAAATGTAGGTTTTTCCAGTAGTAATGTATGGATGTGAGAGTTATACCATACAGAAAGCTTAGTGCCAAAGAACTGATGCTTTTGATCTGTGGTGTTGGAGAAGATCCATGAGAGTCCCTTGAATTGCAAGGAGATCCAACCAGTCCATCCTAAAGGAAATCAGTCCTGAATATTCATTGGAAGGACTGATGCTGAAGCTGAAACTCCAGTACTTTGGCCACCTGATGTGAAGAACTGACTCATATGAAAAGACCCTGGTGCTGGGAAAGATTGAAGGCAGGAGGAGAAGGGGACAACAGAGGATGAGATGGTTGGATGCCATCACTGACTCAATGGACAAGAGTTTGAGTAAGGTCTGGGAGTTGGTGATAGACAGGGAGGCCTGGCGTGCTGTAGTCCATGGGCTTGCAAAGAGTCAGACACGATTGGGTGACTGAACTGAACTGAAAAATGTAAATTTTTATCTTTATTATTACCTATAAAGTTTTATGGGAGAAGGCAATGGTACCCCGCTCCAATACTCTTGCCTGGAAAATCCCATGGACTGAGGAGCCTGGTGGGCTGCGGTCCATGGAGTCGCTGAGAGTTGGACACGACTGAGTGACTTCACTTTCACTTTTCACTTTCATGCATTGGAGAAGGAAATGACAAGCCACTCCAGTGTCCTTGCCTGGAGAATCCCAGGGACGGGGGAGCCTGGTGGGCTGCCGTCTATGGGGTCGCACAGAGTCGGACACAACTGAAGTGCCTTAGCAGCAGCAGCATAAAGTTTTATTCTCAATATGAAATGTATAGATTTTATCTTATAAAATAAAAAATGCTGAAAAGTAGAAGGAATAAATGAATCCGCCATCTTCCCACCACTCACTGAAGGCAGTTGTTAACATTTTTCACAGTATTTCTGTCTTATCTTCTCAGTTGAGATTGTAGTATACATAATAGTTTGTGAAGAAATATTTGTCATTATATGGTATATCAAATCTGTATGCCCTTATTCTTAGATTTTCTAACTTTTCTTCTAACTGAAAAGTATTACTGTTTTTGAAAATTTTGAAATTGAATAAAGTGTATACATAGGGTGACATTTACCCAAAGGTAGCCCCTTTTAGCCTACTGTTTGAGTTCAGCTGTCTTCTACGCGCGTGCTTTTATGTTATTTATTTTAGTTTTGGCTGTGCTAGGTCTGCGCTCTGCCCGGGCTTTTCTCTCGCCGAGGCGGGCGGGCTTCTCGCAGGGGTGGCTTCTCCTGCTGTGGGGCACAGGCTCTAGCGCGTGCAGTACTCAGCAGTTTCAGCACGTGGGCTCAGTGGTTGCAGCTCCCTGGCTCTGGAGCACAGGCTCAATAATGCTGGCAAATGGGCTTCATCGCTCCTTGGCAGGTGGGGTCTTTGCAGACCTTGGATTGAACCCGTGTCTCCTGCATTGGCAGGCGTGCAGCATCTCCTTAAGCAAATCTTAAGCTGCCATGACAACCACATAAGCGGATTCGTCATTATGAACATGCTGGTAGTATAGTTTTGGAGAATAGCAAGAGATATTAAGAAAATGGTTTATTAAATATGAAACGCATTTCTTGCTATTGGGTAAAGTATAAAAAGTGAGCAAAGATAGTTGATAGAATTATTATGAGCCAGTCTCCCCCTTCAACCTAAGACATATCCCTTATAGGAAAACAGTCCTGAAGAATTTCCAAGATTGCATTCCAGCCTGAATTAGGGAAATCTCATGAAACCTTCAAGCTATAAAACCTTTAAGCCTCCCTTTTCTTGAGTTGTTATTTAGTTTCATCCTGTCATTTCTATCATTGTCTCCCATACTTAATTTTTAGCTCTTTATTCATTTTTAAATAACTTCTGGAAGAGATTTCCTCTATTTTCTATTTTCTTTAGTATCAATTTGTCTACTAGTGCCTCAAATTCAAATTTAACTTACACTGCTATAGTTAACCTTGCAAATATTTATATTGTTGAGTGATATTGTTGTACATACTGGCTTAAAAATTATTGTACAAGTAGGTTTATCATAGAAAATTTTCTGATATTTTTATCTGCATTTTGCAATACAAATAAACAAAAATAAAAATATGAATCAACTATAGTCCACCCCACCTTCAGGTAGCCTCTTTTACATTTTTAGGATTAACTTTTCAGACCTTTTCTCACCATATACAAATATATGTATGTATACAAATTTTAAAAAATGTTTTGTTCGTACTGTATAACTTTTTAAAAGTAATTACAAGTCATAACTTGCATATGCACTTTAAAAATTATTTTGGGAAGTTCTAGACAGTTCCATAAGTTAACCAATTCCATGTTGTTCGATAGTAATGTTTTCCTTAGGTAGTAATGCTTTTCTTCAGTGTTTTGCTATTACAAGCAATACTATTGTCAGCATTATTGTACATTTCACATATGTTATATCTTGCAAATATATCTGATTGTTCCCTAATGGTAAAAATCTCATGTTCTTAGCCTTTGTCTGTTTTCACCGTAGAGATTTCTGGCTTCTTGCACCTTTGAACGTGTGGTTTAGATGCTAAGTTGTGTCCAGCTCTTGGGACCCCACAGACTGTAGCCCGCCAGGATCCTCTGTCCATGGGATTCCCCAGGCAAGAATACTGGAGTGGGTTGCCATTTCCTTCTCCAGAGGATCTTCCTGACACAGGGATTTGAACCCAGGTCTCCTGCATTGCAGGCAGATTCTTTACCAACTTAGCTACATTTTCACCATATAGATTTCTGGGTTCTTGGACCCTTGAACATGCTCATTTCTAAAAATCACTAATTATGAACATAGTGAATTTAATGGAGAAGGCAATGGCACCCCACTGCAGTACTCTTGCCTGGAAAATCCCATGGATGGAGGAGCCTGGTGGGCTGCAGTCCATGGGATCGCTAAGAGTCGGACACGACTGAGCAACTTCGCTTTCACTTTTCACTTTCATGCATTGGAGAAGGAATTGGCAACCCATTCCAGTGTTCTTGCCTGGAGAATCTCAGGGACGGGGGAGCCTGGTGGGCTGCTGTCTATGGGGTCGCACAGAGTCGGACACGACTGAAGCGACTTAGCAGCAGCAGCAGTGAACTTAAAGGGGCTTCCTCAACATCCAGGTCTATAAGATGATATTCTGTTTTCTTTTGGGGCAGGATATTGGGCTTCCCTGGTGGTGCCAGTGGGAAAGAACCTGCCTGCCGGTGCAGGAGACGTAAGAGACATGGGTTCAATCCCTGGGTCAGGAAGATCCCCTGGAGAAGGAAATGGCAACGCACTCCAACATTCTTGCCTGGATAATCCTATGAACAGAGGAGCCTGGCGGGCCACAGTCTATGAGGTCACACAGAGTCAGACATGACTGAGCACGCACACACACAGACACGTGCAGTGTGTTTTTAATACCTATTATTTTCAGTCCGCCTCAGTCTAGAATTGATGTTTGCCGAGGCTTAGAACATGTCATTGCGCTTGACCTCATTCATTCTCTGCTTGGGGACAAATGAGCTTTCCTTGTCAGTATCCTTGGGTGGACTGCCAAGCTCCCCCAGTCCCTGAAGATTGGTATGGACGTGCTTCAGCTAGTCCTCTTCTGGTGATAAAAAAGGAATTTTCTGTGACTTCTGACACTGAGATCGACGGAGTAGGCGAGTTCCAGAAATGCGCACATACTCAGCTGTGTTTTTCTCTGCCCTTAGCCTTATCCTTACCTTGCTCGTGGGGCACACCACTTTCCAGAATGCAGTGCAGTGTGCTAACAGGGGTCTGCGTCCCCACTTCACTTTTTTTTGAGAGTTGACTGTGAATGGATGTGGGTGTGATGGTTATGGGGATGAGAATGGAAAGGAGCACGCTTTGTCTTAAAAAGTACCTACTTCACAGCTGCAGAATACTGGCCTACTCCATGCCCACCCCTCAGTGGAGTTTGCTCCAGATCTTATGTTTCTGAGGGAGCAGAAAGTGTAGGAGGGATTCAAAAAAAAAAAAAAAAAACCCCACAACCTACCAACTTTAGAATGGGTACCTCTGGTTGCAGCATATGAGTTGATCATGAACTGCGGTTTTGCCTACCAGTTCCACAGGCCTCTTCCTCTGCAGAAACCCCTTTTCTTCCTGCGTGTGCACTCATTATTATACCTGGTTTTCTCTTGCATGTTATGTTCTTATCTTTTTCTGCATCTTCATAGGTAATTTGGTACCATGTTGGGAGTCACTGTGTCAGACACTCTTGTCCAGAAGCTGTTTAAAATAGCTGAGTCCAATTTAGCTGTGTCCATTATTGGACTGTATTCTATTACAGAGAAGTTACACGATCCCATCAGTACCCAGGCAACAGTGACTCATCGACTCTGAAAGGAAGCGAATACTTAACAACTGGTGAGACAGAGTGGTAGCTTCTGTAGCTGGGTTGTTGTCTTCCTCTGGTCCTAAGAAGTTTAGAGTCACTGTCCGGCAAAGAAATGGTACATGTCAAGTGCTTCCTTTTGGGTAGCTCGTATGTTCCTAACCCTTTATGCAGTATGTGTTTAACATTTGCTGCTTTAATTATCTGGTTCAAATAATTTTTATAGACAAATTTAAAATGAGAGGGTCTTCAGTTCAGTTCAGTTCAGTCGCTCAGTCATGTCCAACTCTTTGCAACCCCATGAATCGCAGCACGCCAGGCCTCCCTGTCCATCACCATCTCCCGGAGTTCACTCAGATTCACATCCATTGAGTCGGGGATGCCATCCAGCCATCTCATCCTCTGTCGTCCCCTTCTCCTCCTGCCCCTAATCCCTCCCAGCATCAGAGTCTTTTCCAATGAGTCAACTCTTTGCATGAAGTGGCCAAAGTACTGGAGTTTCAGCTTTAGCATCATTCCTTCCAAAGAACACCCAGGGCTGATCTCCTTTAGGATGGACTGGTTGGATCTCCTTGCAGTCCATGGGACTCTCAAGAGTCTTCTCCAACACCACAGTTCAAAAGCATCAATTCTTTGGTACTCAGCTTTCTTCACAGTCCAACTCTCACATCCATACATGACTACTGTAAAAACCATAGCCTTGAGTAGACGGACCTTTGTTGGCAAAGTAATGTCTCTGCTTTTCAATATGCTATCTAGGTTGGTCATAACTTTTCTTCCAAGGAGTAAGTGTCTTAATTTCATGGCTGCAGTCACCATCTGCAGTGATTTTGGAGCCCCCCAAAATGTAGTTTTATTCCTAGTTTTTTAAGAAATTGCCATACTCTTCTCCATAGTGGCTGGATTGATTCACATCTCCACACCCTCTCTAGCATTTATTGTTTGTAGACTTTTCGGTGATGGCCGTTCTGACTGGTGTGAGGTGATACCTCATTGTAGTTCTGATGTGCATTTCTCTAATAGTGAGCAACGCTGAGCATCTTCTCGTGTGGTTATTGACCATCTGTACTTTTTCTTTGGAGAAATGTCTCTTGAGGTCTTCTGCCCAGTTTTTGATTGGGCTGTTTGTCTCCCTGATATTGAGCTGTACGAGCTGCTTATATGTTCTGGAGATTAATTCTTTGTCACTTGTTTCATTTGCAATTATTTTCTCCTGTTCTGAGGGTTGTCTTTTAATCTTGTTTATCATTTGCTGTGCAAAAGCTTTTAAGTTAAAGAGAAAAAACAGATATCATATATTCACACACACATGCATATATGAAATTGAGAAAGATGGTGCCGATGAACCTGTTTGCAGTGGAGATGCAGATACAGAGGGCGGACTGTGGACACAGTAGGGGAAGGAGCGGGTGGGATGAGCTGAGAGAGGAGCGTTGCAACATCTACATTATTGTGCGTAAAAATAGATAGACAATGGGAATTTGCTGTATGACCCAAACCCAGGGTTTTGTGACAACCTCGAGGGGTGGGATGGGGTGGGAGGTGGAAGGGAGGTTCGATGGAAGAGGCATGTGTATGCCTATGGCTGATTCATGTTGATGTGCGGCGGAAATCAACACAACATTGTAAAGCAATTATCCTCCAATTAAAAATACATGTAAAAAAATGAGAGACTCTACAACATGTTTGCTGCTGCTGCTAAGTTGCTTCAGTCGTGTCCAACCCTGTGCAGCCCCATAGACAGCAGCCTACCAGGCTCCGCCGTTCCTGGGATTCTCAAGGCAAGGACACTGGAGTGGATTGCCATTTCCTTCTGTTTAGCAGATCATAAATTTATATATTTCCCATGAATGCAGTTGGCTGACCCTTTTGGTTTTTCCTCATAGTTGTCTATTTATTATTATTTGTTGTTGTTCAGTTGCTCAGTCATGTCCAACTTTTTGTGACCCCCATGGACTGCAGCCTCCCAGGCCTTCCTGTCCTTCACTATCTCCCAGAGTTTTCTCAAACTTATGTCCATTGAGTCGGTGATGCCATCCACCCATCTCTTCCTCTGTCGCCCCCTTCTCCTCTTGCCCTCAGTCTTTCCCAACATGTATATTATGATGTAGACAAATAATAAATTTTCCAACCAGTCCATTCTAAAGGAGATCAGCCCTGGGTGTTCTTTTGGAAGGAATGATGCTAAAGGTGAAATTTTGGCCACCTCATGAGAACAGTTGATTCATTGGAAAAGACTCTGATGCTGCAGGGATTGGGGGCAGGAGGAGAAGGGGACAACAGAGGATGAGATGGCTGGATGGCATCACTTGATCGACATGAGTTTGGGCCAACTCCGGGAGTTGGTAATGGGCAGGGAGGCCTGGCGTGCAGCGATTCATGGGGTTGCAAAGGGTCAGACATGACTAAGCGACTGAACTGAACCTTTAAAATGACCTTGAGGTGATCAATCCACATACCTATATATCTAGATATTGTAGCATTCCCAAGCATCACTGAGACACCCCTGACTCCAAAATTCTACACTGTATTTTGAAACATATACTGTTATTCATATTTTTACCTAGATATGAATTTTTAAGATGTATCCTGTTTGGTGTTCAGTCTGATTTAAATTAAAAAACTCTGAAGTTCATATTAAATACAGATTGGACTTGCTCGTTGTAACCTTCACATCTCTTAGTCTCTTTTCCGCTTTTTCCCTGTCTCTTTAATCCACTGTGTTTCATTCTACATGACTGCCTGAAATCTGTCTTTCAAACTAATACTTTGCTTTCCTCAGTTAGATTTAATCTACTGCTTAACTTGTGTGTTAAATTTTTAAAATTCAGTTTCAGTGAACATCAATTCTAAAATTAATTTTGGTTTCTTTGAAAGATCTGCCTGTTTCTTCCATTATGTCTTCTTGCTTTTTGGGTTTTCTTATAGTCTTTATCAAGTCATGTATTTTAGGTATTATTTATTTAGAGTCTCTTTTGCATCCATCTATTATGTCCAGTTCCAGGGGTGTGAGTTTGGCTGTGTCTCTTTCTCCTGTTCTCAGCTGTTTTGTTTCCTCAAGTGTTTTATGGATATTTCAGTTGAACTCAGAGTTCCGCTTTTGTGGACTGTATTTGCCTCGGGAGTCACGCTTGCGATGGGGTATGAGGGCATCCCTGTGGATGTGATTTCAAGTGTGTCTCTCCACGGGCATGGCTTTTGAAGTAATTTTTTTATGAATTAGACTCCACGTCTCTGCAACAGTATGTTGCTCACCACTCAAGATTTGAGTTTCCTCTTCATTTCTGAGAACTTGATATTTGCCTTTCTTACTTTTGAGGCTGGTTATGGATTTTCATAATCTTTCAGCCAGATTTTATAGCTTGGTTTGGTCATATTGATCAGAGGCCTTTCTATAGGATTGTTTTCTCAATTAGCCTAATATCTTATCTTAGAGAAAGAACTACTTTAAGATACAACCTTTTTCCATTGTAAGATCAAATCTAAAATGTTCCCACTTAAAAAAAATCGATGAAAAAAGTGCTCTTTATATTTCTCATGGAAGTCTTTTATTTAAACAACTGCAATGAACTAATTTATACTGCATGATTTTTTTTGTGTGTGGTTTTTGTGTTGGCACATAACCACACATAGACAAATATTACATCTATTTTAAAACCAGTATAATTTGGACTTGGAAAAATCACAAGGAAAACATTTATGAAGATTTTATCCCAACCCCAATTCTCATATTTGTATGTAATATATATATATATTTATATAGATATCTTGCTTCTATTTAAGTGTTAGAGTTAGTATTTAATCTTCATTCAGTAAAATTTAACCAGAAAATTAAAGTGGTTGGGGTGAGTCTAAGAAGACTTATATCTTCTTATTGTTTATGCCTGTAATACTAAGTCTCTTGAGAAGCATTAGCCCATCAAACATCTTTTAAATGCTTTCCATGTACAGTAAGTTATATAAAATTTTACTAAACATAATTATGTTTTAAAAATCGATGTAGCATAACATTGTATTAAAGAGATTTAGTTTTTTTTGTTTTTAATAAATCTTCCTCCACAGAATGAATCACATTAGAGTTATTGATTTCTATTTTGAAGAATTGCTTCGGTAGTAAAGTATTTGTATATGCACGAGATAGATTGTTCTTTTATGATTTTTTTTTTCTGCTTTATATTTTTTAAAATGCAACATAGCAAGTGGTAGTGTACTAGACTGGTAATATTAAAACCACAAGTCAAGAAATGCAAAAGTTTAGATTTTTATAATTCTATTTGGGAATCTAGTTTTTTCTGCCAGTGTTCATTATAGTTTTAACACTTCATTATTATAACTTACTACATTTAATAAGCTAACAATTGGGACTAGCCTCAAATCTCAAACAACAATTTAGCAGATGGTTCATGTCATGGAAAAGATATGTAAACTCTCATGATTGTTTCTGTATCATTGGGGAAATGCACTGGTTAGTTGCAACATTACTAGTAGTGTTTTCTCTGGTCAATAACGATAGAATTTAGGTCAGTTTTCAGAAATAATGATGTCTATACCCAATGAATACATCCTCTACAGAATATGCTAGTATTGTACAAAACTTTTTGGTAAGAAATGTTGCGTGTTATTAAGGTAAAGTATTACTGTTTGGCTTCTTAAATAATTAACTCGGGTTTTTCTCATCATTTTCTGTCTTGTACTTTATACATCAGGAACCTTTCCTCTTGCGGATTCCCAGACATGTCATCTTGTTTCTTGCCTCTTAACCTTTCCTCGTAGTTTAGAACCCAGTTCTGGGAAACCAGCATGTCCTATTACTAGTCTCAAAGTTGAGTAAGACAGAAATCTATTTCCATAGCTCACTCTGTGATGGTGGATTTTGAAAGGACAGAGGCAGAGTGTTATTTAACTTTCACCTACCATAGCCTCTGATATATCATGAATAAATATTTTAAAGCTGATGTTTCAACTATTTCACTAAAAATGACATTTTTACATTTTACATCTTTTGTTTATTTTAATACACTTGCAATTAAAATTTTCATCTACTCATCTCAAGAGCCAAGAGTTAAGATCTTAGATATATTTTTAATTTTGTTTACAAGCCGCAAAGATCTTTTCATACTCTTTATTTTTGTATTTCCTTGTAGAATGTGATTTGTAGTTCTTTGGGGACCTGTTTTTGGATCAGCACAATGAACACTGCTTATTTCTGGAAACAGAATTAGTTTATTTAAACTCCAATGGTCTGGTCATCTCGAAGCTGTATTCTTATGTATGCATTGCTTTTAGCTGTGTATCACCCAGTTCATGTCCATGCAACTTAGTAAGAAGTATCCATCTATTCAGTAGACATTACAGGACTGCCTACTATGTATCAGCTGCTGTTCTAGACTCTGGAAATTTAAAAGTGAATAAAGTTGACTCATTGGAAAAGACTCTGATGCTGGGAGGGATTGGGGGCAGGAGGAGAAGGGGACGACAGAGGATGAGATGGCTGGATGGCATCACCGACTCGACGGATGTGAGTTTGAGTGAACTCTGGGAGTTGGTGATGGACAGGGAGGCCTGGTGTGCTGCGATTCATGGAATTGCAAAGAGTCAGACATGACTGAGCGACTGAACTGAACTGAAAGCAGACAGATTATCTGTCCTTATGGAACTTGTATTATAGTAGTAAGGAAAGAAACAATCAAACAAGCAAATACAGAAACTGTTAAATGGTAATATTATGATGAAAAATAAAGCCAGGTGATACAGATACTCTTAGGAGGATAAGATACAATTTTATGGGATGGTCAGGGGACACTTCTTTAAAAAGTAACATTAAAAAAAAAAAGTAACATTTAAGCAGAGGCCATTCGATAATATTGTCAATCCTTCTTTAGAATAAGAGTCCTAACTTGATGCTTTCCCCTTTTTAAAATGTAGCAATATCAAGAAGAAGGAAGTGTTAAAGAAAAAAATGCAGTAAAAACAACCAAATAAATTTTGTGCTTTCAAGACCTATTAATTACTAAAAATCAGTGTCAAAGTTATAATCCAACACTAATGAATTAACAAATTATATTTTAATTAAGTTCTTATTCTACTTTAAGGCTAATTAAGGGATCATAAATGACTGTGTTTTGTATATTTCAGCATAAATATTTTACGAGCATATGCAAATGAGTATTTCCTTTGTGAAAAGTACTTTTCACATTTTAAATAAGAGGAAGCCTAAATAACAGAGCATGCCTTTTTTTTGTGCCCCCTTTCACTTTTCTTTTCAAAATAAAATCAGTGCTAGTCAGCAGATTTAGAAAAACAAACAAGAAATGATGAGATACACATGAGCAGACATATCTGGGTCCAGAAATGCCCTGTCCCGATTGACTTTACATGAGTCACACAAAATTGGAGCTTCCAATGCAGGCGAAGACTGGAATGGAGGCAAAACTTGCTTAGATGCCTTTGGAGACACAATCTGATGAACTTACCACATAATATGCTTTTTTTTTCATATAAGCATATCAAGGTATCTACTCTGACAGTTACATAATATAATGTTGCTCAGAAATTAATACATTTGAATAAAAGTAGATTGACCTGGGTATTATACACATGTTCTCTTCATGTGTTTATTCCGAGCATTCTTTCATCCCTCACACTTCGGAAGTTTGCAATTTATTAGGCGCAGAGGAAGTCGGTGATGGAGTCCTTTGTGCAGTGGGTACAATTAGTCACCAATGGAATGAAGTAAAAAGTAACTTACAATAGTGCAAAATTACCTGTATTTTTGAAACCATAAATCTAAAGCCTGCCCCACTGTGAGCCATAGGGTGAGTAGAGAAAATGTTCTTGGGAAATCAATTGGGTAACAAACTACTTTATCAGAAGTCTAAATTTTGTGTAATTAATGCACATATTTTGTCATTTATTTTGCTTTATAAGATTATTTTATCAGCACAAAAATGTTCATCCATCTCAATCAAAATCTGATGAGAGTTTCTAGCAGATGGAGTATAAACATATTAAATCTATTTTGTATTGAAAGAGTAATGGAATATTTAATAGACATTTACATGTATAACTTCAGCCTGCTTTTTAAAGAAAACAGGATGGAGTCCAAATTTTAGCTCATAGAAAGCCACCATTGTCACTTCAGCCATAGTTTGGACCTTAGATTTTCTTATGCTTCTTTTTAATTATTTATTCAGATTGGACTTTAACACAAAATCAGTAGAGTGTGGAATGCTAAAAAGCCGGGGGCGTGGGGGTGTGAGTATCATTTCTGTGACAAGAATAAATGGAAGGAAGGACGAATGTGTTTTCAGAAGCCCCAGTGATTCACAGCTGCGTGATTAACATTGTGAATCACTTTTTCCCTCTTCTCCCACTTCCTTGCCCCCAGTCCATATAGCAACCCTAATGCATTTTCTGGTTTGATTGGATTACTTCTGATGGACTTAAGCTGAAAGCAAAGTTCAAAGAGAGGAGACCAAATTCAAGTGCCTGGATGATCAGGGATTAACATTTCAAACCCCCATGGGTCCATGGGGAGATGCCTGAGCTCAGTCAGGCAGCCAGACTGGAAATCACGTGGAGTCGCTGATGGGTGTAAAGCTTTTCATTTCATCAGGACACTCATTTCCTGTGACCCTGGACTCTGTTCCCAGTCACCCACAGGGCTCCACCAGGATGCTTTTCCCCTAATTCTTGTTCAAGTTCTCATCGGGGTGTGGTCTATCTGGCTCATCAAAGCAGCCATCCTTGGTCATTCTCCTTGAAACGGCACCCCTTCCTGTCCGTGTGCTCCAGGGATGGGGTGTTTCTCCAAAGCTCAGTACCAGGCAGTATTCCTGCCTCTCCCGGGGGAAGCGGGGAACTAGCTAGGAGAGACCATTTGTCAGTGGATGTCTACGCCATCCACATTTTTTAGACAGGAAGGATTGACGGATGGTAATACAGATGAAAGTGTGAGAGCGATATAGGGGTGAGGGGAAAGTGGAGGTCTTATATTAAAAGAACTTTTACTTATCAAGCATGTGGTTATTTGCACTGCTTTGCTGAAGGAGGGCCATGGAGGAGATGAAGTTGGGAAGAGAGGCTGATAACATGGAAAGCCCCCCTATCTAGCTGCCACTGATTCCTTCTCTCTGCCATCACTTCCAACATTTTCATTCTCCTCTCTCCTTTGTTTATTCATTAACTTACTCATTTATTCAGGCAACATTCATTGACTGTTACAGTGATCTCTCCTGCTTTATTTTTAAACCGCTTCATTTTGTCTTACTCTGCAGACTATTGAAACTCACCTGTTCAGTGTTAATTTCCATAGAGGACTGCTTCTTGTTCTTCCAAACTGAATGTCATTCATTGCTCAAACCTAAAAGAGGGTAACTGTAGTGCACCACCAGAGACAGATAGTCTAGAGAATGAGCGAGACCTCGAGCGACTGGGTCTTGCCACTGCTGTCTTCAGAGCTGCACTTATGCTACCGCTTCTGCCACCTAAGGTAGGCCTTCATGATTCAAGCTAATGGAGTGAATTTATGCTCTGCTTTTCACTGTTCTATTATATTTCATTCAATAAGTATTTACTGAGTGCCTAAGTTTGCCTAGCACTGATTAGGTGCTAGGCATGCAGCATTCCTAGAGAAGGGCATGGCTACCCACTCCAGTATTCTTGCTTGGAGAATCCCATGGACAGAGGAGCCTGGCGGGCTACAGTCCATAGGGTCGCAAAGAGTCAGACAGGACTGAACAATAACACTTTCACTTGTGCAGCATCTAAATCATTACCCTCATGGTGATTGGGTCATTGAATATGATGAAAGTATGTTGGGTTGGTCAAAAAGTTTGTTTGAGTTTTTTCCATAACATCTTACAGAAAATGTATACTTTTAAAAATCAGGCATTTTAGTTGTCTGAGATTTTAACTCAGAATACCATATGATGATATTCTTGGGCATTAGAAAAACTGAAAATTTTATTTTTTTTCTTTGACTAAATTTCATTTCTGCCTTATTAAGAGATGGGTTTTAGAGAAAAGTAAAGCAACCTAGATAGCATATTAAAAAGCAGACACTATTTTGCCAACAAAGGTCCATCTAGTCAAGGCTATGGTTTTTCCTGTGGTCATGTATGGATGTGAGAGTTGGACTGTTAAGAAAGCTGAGCACCAAAGAATTGATACTTTTGGACTGTGGTGTTGGAGAAGACTCTTGAGAGTCCCTTGGACTGCAAGGAGATCCAACCAGTCCATTCTGAAGATCAGTTCTAGGTGTTCATTGGAAGGACTGATGCTAAAGCTGAAACTCCAGTACTTTGGCCACCTCATGTGAAGAGTTGACTCATTGGAAAAGACCCTAATGCTGGGAGGGATTGGGGGCAGGAGGAGAAGGGGACAACAGAGGATGAAATGGCTGGATGGCATCACCGACTCGATAGACATGAGTTCTGAGTGAACTCCGGGAGTTGGTGATGGACAGGGAGGCCTGGCATGCTGCGATTCATGGGGTCGCAAAGAGTCAGACACGACTGAGCGACTGAACTGAACTGAACTGAAAGCTATTTAAGAAAAGCAATTTTTTTTTTAGTCAATCATTTTAATAACTAATTGTAAAATCCAAATATATCATATCAGTTTTCTGACCTATGTGGGCTAATTGCTTCTAAATTTCATTATTAATGGTCGAATGAAATTGAACAAAATTTTTTCTGTATTTGGTTTAAAATTATTTTGATGATCAACATGTTACTAGCATTTACAAATTATTTTCACCACATCGATTGCATTCTTTAGTTCCTTCTGGGACTTGCTGCTTAAAGGGAAATGAGAACAGTGTAGCTCACATTATTCTGATAATTAACATCTGTGAAGGACAAGCTTCTGCATACCTTTTTCTCATAATAGGAGCAAGTGCGTAGAATGAAGCATCATGTGCTGTGGTTTTAATATTTAACTGTTTTTCTCTTTGGGACTGCACCTCTCTCTTCTGCATATAAACACTATTTCTTAAATCTTTTTTTAAAAATCTTTTTGCTCAAATAAATATAGGTGAGTCCAAATGAACTATTTGCTTGGCGAAAGTCTTCTCCACATGAAAATCCATGATTTATAACTCTAATAACTTTTCAAGTAATTTCTTATTTTTTAAAAGTCATTTTTGTATGATTTATAAGAGGAAGATTTAATCAACACTTAAGCTCTATTCAGGCTGGGGTGGGGCGGGGTCAGGCTTTTAAATGTTTCCTGCGTGGCCTACTGAAAATGTATTGAATTTCTTGTGGATCCCCAGAAGAATGGGTTCTGCAGTCTTCCTCTCACGAGTTTTAATATTAATTAGCTTCCGTTGGTTGCCTAACCAGAGCCAGTTTGCTAGCCCTCTGCGGTCTTGGAAATTGTTCCTACTTCAGTATTTGGATAAGGTGATTTCCAGTTAGCAAAGGACTTCTGGTGTGGTTGGTTGATTGTCTTTCTTCTAGTAACCAAACCATTTTGAGGTGATCACATTGACACTTACTCTCACTTTTGATATCTGGAACTCTTCTAGTCCCCATGATGTTTTCAAGCTTGTTTGTGAAGGTTTTTGTGTGTGTTTGTGCGTTTGTTTTTAATGGAGCAATATTCTTAAAAAAAAAAAAAATATGCTATTCTTCTTTTAAAAAATATGTTAAAATTACTTTTAAAATATTAGGAAATAATGAACTTTTTTCCTAAAACAGTTTTATTTGTGCTAATTAAGTGTTGATACAGTGTTATTGCTGTATCATTGAATAATGATAAGATATATGTAACAGACAGTTTTCTCGCTTACCAGTTTGAAGTGCATAGTTCAGTAATAGGCAGCGGAGGCACATATTACCTCTGCCCTCTTAAGGTTTTCTGGTTGGGCTTGAGAATTAAATTGACAGACAGATTAACAAGAGGGAAAAAAACAAGTTTACATAAGTTTCAGGCACTGCGGTGCGCCTCATAAGGAATCAAGACCTAAGGGAAGGGTGGTGCCTACATTCTTTTATAGTAAGTTGAACAAAGAGAGGAAAGCGTGGAAAAGTAATTCAACTATGTGAGAAGGCTGAAGGAGGATATGACTTATTTTAATAAGGTCTGTTTGATTAGCATTCTCTCATTCTCAGCTTCTTGTCCTTGATGATAAGAATCTTACTTACCTGTTCTAGGAGGACCTCTTTCACGTGGGAATTTCGTTGCCTGCTTTTAAGTAAAAGGAGGACATTCAGAGTATTTTTCCTGCATTTGCTATTTTTCAAGTACCTTTAGCCCCCAATAATTCTTTTTCCCAAAGGGCATATTTTGGCCTGGCATATTCTGCCACCCTTCAAGTGTTTAAGTACATCCCTTGTTGCACAACATTCAGAAAACGAAGATCATGGCATCCGGTCCCATCACTTCATGGCAAATAGATGGGGAAACAGTGGAAACAGTGTCAGACTTTATTTTGGGGGGCTCCAAAATCACAGCAGATTGTGACTGCAGCCATGAAATTAAAAGACACTTACTCCTTGGAAGAAAACTTATGACCAACCTAGATAGTATGTTCAAAAGCAGAGACATTACTTTGCCGACTAAGGTCCGTCTACTCAAGGCTATGGTTTTTCCAGTGGTCATGTGTGGATGTGAGAGTTGGACTGTGAAGAAGGCTGAGCGCTGAAGAATTGATACTTTTGAACTGCGGTGTTGGAGAAGACTCTTGAGAGTCCCTTGGACTGCAAGGAGATCCAACCAGTCCATTCTGAAGGAGATCAGCCCTGAGATTCCTTTGGAAGGAATGATGCTAAAGCTGAAACTCCAGTACTTTGGCCACCTCATGCGAAGAGGTGACTCATTGGAAAAGACTCTGATGCTGGGAGGGATTGGGGGCAGGAGGAGAAGGGGACGACAGAGGATGAGATGGCTAAATACCATCACGGACTCGATGAATGTGAGTCTGAGTAAACTCCGGGAGTTGGTGATGGACAGGGAGGCCTGGCATGCTGTGATTCATGGGGTCGCAAAGAGTCGGACACGACTGAGCGACTGAACTGAACTGAACTGAACTTGTTGCACAACCCAATCTCCAGAATCCTTTCATCTTGTAAAACTAAAGCTCTGTGCCCATAAGGCAGCTTTTCATTCCTTCAGCTCTTCCAGCCACTGGCAACTATCATTCAAATTTTTGTTTCTATGGGGAAAAAAATTGGACTTTTTAGAATAGAGTTAATAAATATGTTACATATATGGTTAGACATGTTTTGTTATTTTTATGTGTAAGGGAGGGAAAATACTTTCCTTCTACCCTCTTATGTTTAGTGATCAAGGAGTAGAGATTAAGGACAGATTAACAGAAGCACAGGTTTACTTTATGCACACACAGAAAAGCCTCATAGTAAGAAGTGAAAACCTCACAGAGTCTGTTAGATTCTAGGGGGTTATGTGACATTTTTAGTGGTGTCTAATTTAAAGGGTGATAAATTGGGGAGAAGAGACTAAATAAAGAATAAAAGGTGGGGGGGAGTGGGCTTCTGAGGTAGGAGGGAACAAGTTGTAGGAAGGGGACTAAGAATATGTTCGCCACATATGGGTTGTTTAATGAGATCTGTTTTGCAGACTCAAGGTGTCTCAGGTGAGAAGAGTGGGCTCCAGTCTTCTCCTCTTTTTGGTCTAGAAGAGGAAGACTCTTTGATAAATGGAAATTTCCTTTACAAAAGAGAAACATATGTCCTGCAGAAATAGGGGAGCAGGGAGCTCCTCCGGCATTTGTTGTTTCTTTCACCTTCAACTCCAAATCCTCCTTGTACCGAAGTGGCAACTGTTGGTGTGGAGTATTCTGACCTCTTTCATAGATTATTGGTATCATGGGCTCTAAATGTTTAAAAAAATAGAAGAATTGAGTTAGTTATAAAACACCAGTTTGAAAGGTTGAGCAGACATTTTCAAAGTGGTAAGAAAACCACCTGCATTACAAAATACACGTGAATTAATTAGAAATTAGTTGTTGTTGTTTTTTCCCCTGGTGATTCAGACAGTAAAGAATCCACCTGCAGTGGAAAAGACCCAAGTTTGATCCCTGGGTCAGGAAAATCCCCTGGAGAAGGGAATTGGGAACCCACTCCAGTATTCTTGTCTGGAGAATTCCATGGACAGAGGAACCTGGCGGGCTACAGTCCATGGAGTCTCAAAGAGCTGGACACAACTGGCCAACTAACAGTCACTCTCTCTAAAATAGCAGGATAAAAACGTGTTTTTAAATGTGGTATAAAGCTGTGATGCATTACATAATGAATGTACGCATAAAAAGTGATAAAACCTTTAAAGATGAAATAAGTTGTTTTACGCCTGTTGAATTATGTACCTTCCATTTTCCAAGTATTCTGTTTAATAAATCTCAGACCTCTGTGCATATGTGTATTTATGTATGTTTGTGTTCAATCTACACTTCTACCAACAGTGGTCTTGTTTCTCACATCTTTACTAAATCCTGGAGTTGTTTAACTTTTCAGAAAATTTTAATAATTGTGAGAAGTACGTAACTAGGCGTCAAGATTTTTGGACCTACTGTCAACCTCTGCCAGAAACCCTTCTACTGTACATCAGACTGGAAGTTCTGTCTCTATATGGTCTTTTTACTAATATGATTTGTGTGTTACTTTGTGACAGCCTGAAATCCAGAAGCAGTGATTTCATGTTAAGGAATATGATGAAGACTTTGTTAAGGAATATGATGAAGGCTTATCATACTCTAATGCTAATCCAAAATTTAACTCAAATGTAATACTTTGTAATATATTTTGAATGAAAGGAGTTTGCTTGGCTTATATAGCTGATGAAATCACCTTTATTTTTGTATATTAATTTATAATAGGGCTTGCTTAAAGAGTAACTTAAATATATATGCTTATCCATATTTTTTCTGTATTTCTTGGTATAATTCAGCTTTGTTTCAAAAACTGTGCCTGATGTTTGTTTTCTGTTTTCATTTTTCCATTTCCTTCCATTGTTGGAGTTTTGGAATAAATTATACAAGCTAAACTTATATCATTTTTCCATTATCCAAGCATATTTTTCTGATGATGAATATACTTTAGAAGTGGCTTATTTAATAAAACAGTGTTTCATCAGTCATTCCTATCTGATTCAATATGCAAAGTAATACATGAAATATTACAAAAAGGAATCTTTACATTAAATTTTGTTCTGTTCACCATTTGTCATTCCTTTCATTATTGTTTATAAAGCAAATCCCACTTCGGAACTAAAGATACAATATAGTCTGGTCTTTGCCTACTCTTTTTGTTGCTATCTGTAGTTTAGTAATACAGAACTCAGCAGTGTCTTGAGTCATTAAATGAGATTTAGAAATCATTCTTTGGTAGACACCTTAACACGCAAGAAGGTAAATGAACTGCAAAGCAGTAAAATGAACACCAAGTTAAAATATTTGCAACTAACTTGTTAACGGTAAATGTATTTTATAATGTTTAATTATCTTAAAATATACGTTTGACAATCAAGAAAATCGAGGATCAAAGAAATTCTGTACTAAGCAGAGAAAATCTGAGTGTTTCTGCTTGTGGTGTTACACTTTTTAGTTTCTGCTACCATCAAATTTAGGTGGTCAAGTTTGGATACTTGTCACTGAAGAAAAGAAAGTGTGGGTCTTGCGATCTTGCACTGGACCAATGTCAACACAAATAGTAATCCATGGCTATTTTTCAGCTCTTGTAAATCCTGCCATTACAGATTTTAATGAACGGTCTCACGCTATTTGTCGTCTCTGGTAAAATTCCCGTTTCCAATATGAAAAAAAAGTGATTAGAAATTACACATTTTCTTCCTCTTTCCCCTTTTGTTTTGGCTACTTATATATCCCACATCATGTTCTGTTTTCTTTTGCTTTATTGCTATTCAATACTTTTCTTTCCTAAATCTTTCTGACATGTTGTTTTAAGGTTACAACCCTGCATGTCTGATATTCATCCTAAAACAGTTATTTCTTATATTCTGTCCAGGTTTATAGTTAGATTTTAATGTGAAGCCTAGTTCTGTACCAATGTCTCCATCAGGCCCAGAAGCAGAAGTCCCGCATGCTATTATTATTATTTTTATACAATTTTACTACCCCCTTGTATAAGCAGTTTCTTCTACTGATATTTATCCAACCTGAGAATCTTTGTTATTGCGGCGTCATAAAGCTGATATGTTCTCTGATCAAATAACCTCATTATCTGGATACTTTAGGAAATGATATAATGAAGGCAAACTTTATGGAAAGATGTTCATTTTTTACAACAAACACTTGAAAGCAGTCTAGTGAAGTGGAAGTCGCTCAGTCAGGTCTGACTCTTTGCCACCCCGTGGACTATACAGTCCATGGAATTCTCCAGGCCAGAATCCTGCAGTGGGTAACCTTTCCCTTCTCCAGGGGATCTTCCCTACCCAGCGATTGAACCCAGGTCTTCCGCATTGCAGGCAGATTCTTTACCAGCTGAGCTACAAGGGAAGCTGCAAGGGAAAGCTGTCTAAATAACCACAATTTGATGGTAGTTAATTAAATCAAGTGAACAAATTCGCTTGATGAGATAGCATAACCTTTTGGAATAGGAAATAGTGGAAATCTTTGATAGAGTGCTAAATTAAAAAAAAAGCTCTGGATATAAAATGATATATTCTAGAATTAAAACAATGGAAAACAGATTCACATATCAAACCAGTGAGCAAGAATACCTCAGTTTGCAAAACCCATTGTTTCAGTATAAGAAGAAAGTGTCATCATTTTGTGGGGGAGCAGGAAGGAGGGATTTCCATACTTTTAGGTAAAGCTCATTACTTCTACATTTAAAAATATTTTTTACTACAAAGGTAAAATACACGATAAAAATGTTCAAATATATACATGTTTAGATATTAGATGTATATATTGTTCTGAACTGTGCTATGATCAACATCCACTTCGCTTTTCTTCTTAAGAAAATGTCACTTGCTCACCTTTAACTGTCTGATATCCGATCCCTGGAGACTCATGCCAGAACTCTTTCTCAGAGGCTTAGGACTTTAACCTATATGATCTGCTTAATTTCCTTCAAATTGCTTTCTTGAATTACACATTTACATTTTAACAGAAAGGTGTTAATTTACTTCCAGCTGCTAAAATTAATTGCCAGTTTGCTTTCAATCTTTGTGTTTTAATTTACATGTTATCATACACTGCCTCATGTTTCATATGCCGAATTTTACTGAGCATCATATGATGGTGATTCCCAGTATCAGCACTGATCCTGTCCCTGGGTCCTCGAGACAGCAAATGCCAGGAGTAGGATAAGCAAGCAGGAAATGTGTGATAGCACTCTGTGCGAGAGAGGAAGGAGCCTGGGAAGGGGAGGAGGATTGGATAGGAGCCCTCAGACTGCCCTGCAGCTCTAAGGAGAGCAGGGCAAGGTGGTCAGCAGTCCTTGAGCTGCAAACACCTCGTCGTGGGCCCTGCAGCTCAGGAATGGACCCACCTGGTGTCTCTGCCTCTGGAAGGATCGTCGGTAGGAAGCAGCCTGTGGGCAGCTTGTTCTCTACTGGAACGCAAGGTTACATTGCAGAGTACATCAGCTTGGTCCAGTGATCAGCCCCATTCCCTCCTAACCGACATCTGAGGCACATTCTCATGCCCTCAACATTTTGCAAAATTAACTGTTCATGCTGCGTCATATTCCATCTTACTAAATGTACTCCTTTTGAGTAAGTCAGAAATCTAGAAACCTTCCCTGATAGTTCTTTCTTCCTCACCTCCATAGTCAGATCATCACCAACCCATGCTAATTTTGTGTCTTAAATATTTCTTGACCCTGACCTTTTATCTTTATCTTCACTACCAAAACTCTAATACCTGCACCCCCACCTTTTACCTGGGCTTCCCTGGTGGCTCAGATGGTAAAGAATCTGCCTGCAATGCTGGAGACCCCGGTTTGATCCCTGGGTTGGGAGATCCCCTGGAGGAGGGCATGGCAACCCACTCCAGTATTCGTGCCTGGAGAATCCCATGGACAAAGGAGCCTGGCGGGCTATAGTCCATGGGGTCGCACAGAGTTGGACGAAACTGAGCGACTAAGCACACATCTTTTACTCTGTCCCTCTCGAATCACTACTCCACCATGTAGCCAGAGTAACCTTGGACAAAAGGAATCTGACCCGACCAGACCCAACTGTGCCCCTTTCAATTCACCCATTCTCTTCAGAGGGTGCAGAGTGACCTCGGTATTTCTGTGGTGCATCAGTTCATACCACACTCGCCATTGCTGACTGTGCCCCCTCCGCTGACCACCATGACCCCTCCTCCACCAACCACCTTTCAGTTTGCACAGTGCTTGTGTGTCTCCCCAGCACAGCCGTCCTGCAGGCTCTTCCTTCTCCTGGAGTGCTCTTTATCCCCCTCTTCATCAATACATATTGCACAGTTCAGACCACAGCTCAAGAGTCTCTTTATTCATAGATCCCTTCCTTGACATTTCTGATGCTGCCCAAGCCCTTGAGGATGAGCTCTTGTGGCACCACGTTCTTCATTTTATAGCATTTATTACAGCTTCAACTTCCTGTATATTTTCATAATTACTGATTGCTATACTTTGTAATACTCTGAATACCCCGCTATGCTCTATACTATGAGGGCAGGGTCTCTTGTTTATTTTTGCTCACCAGTGATTTCTGGCACCTAGGGCAATCCTTAGAACAAAGTAAATATGTGTTGTTGATTGAAGTATCGGGCTCGTTGTAAAGGTCTGAGGTAAGACATTGATATGGGAACACTTCTATAAGGATGGATGTGGTCCCCAGCATAAGAGAAGGGAATAAAAACCGCCAGAGAGAATATTCAGATGCTGCTTTCGTGTAGCCGTGTTAAAGCATCTTCAGAGGCATCAAAAAAGGGGCCCACATCGGCTTGCATGTGAAGAATCACAAGTGGTTCCAAAACACTTGAGTTATAAAGACAGTTTGGAAAGGGGCTGGTGATGCGGGCAGCTATAAAGAGAAGCCTGACCATGAAGTACCTTTTAAAATTCTTAATGAAATACAGTTAATTTACAATATTGTGTTAGTTTCAAGTGTACAACAAAGTGATCAAGTTACCTATATATAAATATTATTTTTCAGTTTCCTTTCCATTATATTGTAGTTTATTACAGGATACTGAATATAGTTCCCTGTACTATACAGAAGGTCCTTGTTGTTTACTCGTTTCAGTTCAATTCAGCTCAGTCGCTCAGTCATGTCCAACTCTTTGCAGCCCCATGAATCGCAGCACGCCAGGCCTCCCTGTCCATCACCAACTCTCAGAGTCCACCGAAACCCATGTCCATTGAGTCGGTGATACCATCCAACCATCTCATCCTCTGTCGTCCCATTCTCCTCCTGCCCTCAACCTTTCCCAGCATCAGGGGCTTTTCCAATGAGTCAACTCTTCACATCAGGTGGCCAGAGTATTGGAGTTTCAGCTTCAAGGTCAGTCCTTCCAATGAACACCCAGGACTGATCTCCTTTAGGACAGACTGGTTGGATCTCCTTGCAGTCCATGGGACTCTCAAGAGTCTTCTCCAACACCACAGTTCAAAAGCATCAATTCTTTGGTGCTCAGCTTTCTTTATAGTCCAACTTTCACATCCATACATGACTACTGGAAACACCATAGCCTTGACTAGATGGACCTTTGTTGACAAAGTAATGTCTCTGCTTTTTAATATGCTGTCTAGGTTGCTCATAACTTTCCTTCCAAGGAGTAAGCATCTTTTAATTTTATGGCTGAAATTACCATCTGCAGTGATTTTGTAGCCCAAAAAAATAAAGTCTGACACTGTTTCCACTGTTTCCCCATCTATTTGCCATGAAGTGATGGGACCAGAAGCCATGATCTTCGTTTTCTGAATGTTGAGCTTTAAGCCAACTTTTTCACTCTCCTCTTTCACTTTCATCAAGAGGCCCTTTAGTTTCTCTTCACTTTCTGCCATAAGGGTGGTGTCAACTGCATTTCTGAGGTTATTGATATTTCTCCCAGCAATTTTGATTCCAGCTTGTGCTTCATCCAGCCCAGCGTTTCTCATGGTGTACTCTGCATATAAGTTAAATAAGCAGGGTGACGATATACAGCCTTGGCGTACTCCTTTTCCTATTTGGAAGTCTGTGGTTCCACGTCCACTTCTAACTGTTGCTTCCTGACCTGTGTACAGGTTTCTCACGAGGCAGGTCAGGTGGTCTGGTATTCCTATCTCTTTCAGAATTTTCCACAGTTTATAGTGATCCACACAGTCAAAGGCTTTGGCATAGTCAAGAAAGCAGAAATAAATGTTTTTCTGGAACTCTCTTGCTTTTTCCATGAACCAGCAGTTGTTAGCAATTTGATCTCTGGTTCCTCTGCCTTTTTAAAACCAGCTTGAACATCTGGAAGTTCACAGTTCACGTATAGCTGAAGTCTGGCTTGGAGAATTTTGAGCATTACTTTACTAGCTTGTGAGATGAGTGCAATTGTATAGTAGTTTGAGCATTCTTTTGCATTGCCTTTCTTTGGGATTGGAATGAAAACTGACCTTTTCCAGTCCTGTGGCCGCTGCTGAGTTTTCCAAATTTGCTGGCATATTGAGTGTAGCACTTTCACAGCATCATCTTTCAGGATTTGAAATAGCTCAACTGGAATTCCATCACCTCATTTACTCATTTATGTATATGTTAATCTCAAACTCCTAGTTTATCTCTCCCCCCACATCCCAGAACCCATCTTCTCTATCCCCTTCAGTAACTGTAATTATATTTTCTATGTCTGTGAGTCTTTTGCTGTTTCACAAATAAGTTCATTTGTATCCTTTTTTATTTTTAGATTGTACGCTTAAGTGATGTACAATCTTTGTCTTTGTCTGACTTATTTCACTAAATATGATAATCTCTAGGTCCATCCATTGTTGCTATAAATGGCATTATTTCATTCTTCTTTATGGCTCCTTAATATTCCAGTGTGTGTATGTATGAGTTTGTGTGTACCGCATATTTATCCTTTCATTGTAGAGTGGCATTTAGGTTGCTCTTTGTCTTGGCTATTGTAAACAGTGCTGCAAAGAACATTGAAGTCCATATATCTTTTCAAATTAGAGTTTTGTCCACATGAAATATTTTATGTACAAGTTGAATGATTTGGACTCAACATGAAAAATGTTTGAGAAGGTTTTAAGGAGAGAGAGACCTAAGTAGGTTTTCCTTCTAGAGAGAGAATTTCACCAGTAACAGGGCAGAGAACTTAGCAGACTTAGCTCTAGCCATAAAGTCCCATTCGGGTAGTTCTCAGTAAACTACAGGTGGGAAGGGGGAGAGCTGGAGTTAGAAAGGTGGCAATAGTGAGGCTGGAAAGCAACCGGAGGTTCAGACAAACAGCTATCAGTGAGTCAGCTTCTATAGCACCCAGCCAGTTATTGCAGGAAGCAGGCAAGCTGTTGTCAGGTCAGGAAGGCAGGTTTGGGGGAGGTGGGTTGGTGGTGAGTCAGGGCACGGGCCCTTGGATTTAGCAAGCAGTCGAATGTCATCCCTCACTATGGCAAACACATCAGCTTCTGCCTTCCTGCAACTGCACTAGCAAGGAAACACAATTGCTTCTTTACCTTCTACACCATGTGTCCTGTAGCTTGGGGCAGGGCTTAGGGTCAGGAGAGGGGAGGAGAACATCCATCTGGCCAGTTGGTCCAGAGAGCTAAGGCTGGGACCAGGGGCATCACGGTGAGTGCAGCGGGGCACAGACGTGCATTGGAAATATCACGAAACCCCTGGTGTTCTCCCTTGAGATGAATACAGTGCTTCTCCAAATCTACCAAAATACATCGGTAATCAGTACTTTGCCCTGTAAAAGGATATCAAGAAAAACACTGAAAAAATACTTCAAATATTTTCTTTCTGATTTTCATATCAAGGTAACCACCTTTATTACTACAAAGGCTTCCTTAAGCCAATTTTTATGAAGAAATGGGGAAATTTTTAAAGTTCTTTATCTCCATTCTTTGTGACTTTATTTAAGATTCGTGGATGGTAGCTATGTTGCCTTTAAGGCTAATCTGTGTCAAATCGATTGGATAATAATCACTTACTGAGTGTGTACTCTATGCCCAGCAGTGTACTAGGTGCCAGAAGTACAGATACTGAACACAGAATGGTCTTTGCCTTCTAAAGTTGAGTGATTTGGGGAAAAAGACACACATGTGATGTGCAAGAAAAAGAAAAGACCAAGAAAAGAGTATACATTTTAACAGAAATGTAAAAATCCTAATGCTATGGAAACATACAGGAAAGAGCAACTTTGGGGAAATCAAATGGATGCCAAATAGGAGCTAGCAGTTTGCCAAGTTTGCAGAGAGAAAAACAAGAGAGGGATTTGGGGGAGGAATCCAGGCAAATGAGACTGTGTTTATAGACACACCAGAATATCCAAGAAATTGACATTATCGGGGAACAAGGAAACTTAATGCATCGGCAATGGGAAAAAATGAAGGGGTTGAAAAAGGATCGATTTCCATCCTAAAGGAGATCAGTCCTGAGTGTTCATTGGAACGACTGATGTTGAAGCTGAAACTCCAATCGTTTGGCCACTTGATGCAAAGAGCTGACTCATTTGAAAAGACCCTGATACTGGGAAAGACTGGGGGCAGGAGGAGAAGGGGACGCCAGAGGATGAGATGGGTTTGAGTAAACTCCAGGAGTTGGTGATGGACAGGGAGGCCTGGCGTGCTGCGGTCCATGGAGTCGTGAAGAGTCGGACATGACTGAGCTAATGAACTGACCGACTGGGAAAACTATTGAGCTTTAGTTACACACACACCACCTACACACAGAGAGGAGTGGGATATCTCTTGTGTAATAAGGCATGAGGACGGGAGAGACAAAACTGGAAAGAGTAAACTGTCTTGGAGTTCCGTTCAAAGTTCTGCGATTGTAGTCAGTCCCCAGTTCCATCCATGTATCCGTGTCTGTCAGTCTGTGCTTATTCTTCCAGACTCAGCCCATGGACTCACTTTTATCATCTTTCTAAAACTGTGGAGCCGATGGAGCACTGCATATAGTATGTATGATGATTAAAACACAGTTTTAGTTTAAAACAGTTTTAGATTAAAACAGAGTTTATTAAGTTTAGAGCTATAACTTATAAATGTTAGGTTAATCAAATACCTGAGTAATTAAGGTAGATTTAAGATACATCAAAGGGAAAAGGCATACTTTCTGTTTACTACAGAAAAGTAAATAATAGCTGATCCATATTCTTGGTAAGAAAAAAGGGATATAAAACTAAATTGTGCCTGTGCGGTCAGTCATGTCTGACTCTTTGTGACCCAATGGCCTGTAGCCTGCCTGGTTCTTCTGTCCATGGGATTTTTCCAGGCAAAACTACTGGAGTGGGTTGCCATTTCCTTCTCCATGGGATATTCTTCACCCAGGAATGAACCCATATGTACTGCATTGGCGGGCAGAGTCTTTACCACTGAGCCATCTCGGAAGCCCATAAAACTATTTTAACAGGTATGAAATCTGGGGCAAGTTACTTAACCTCGCTGTGAGCTCAGTTTCCTTAGCTGTATCTATTTGTCTACCTCCTAGAGTTGTCATTTGTTTTAAGGATTAAACGAAGTGATACATGTTGAATTTAGAACAGTGTTTGATCCGTGGTCTGTGGCAGGTATAAATATTAACTGCTGTTTTTATTATCATTAGTATAGTTATGTATTTAAATGCACTTATTCTAATGCCAAAAGTAGAAAAAGATATTAATATATTTTTAGAAATTTTACCTCCCACATATTTTGCCTTAAACTTTAGTTATTTATTTTGTATCTGCACTTAAGTATTTAATTCTCACTCATTTGTGAATTCTTGGAGTTATAGAATCATTTCTGGTTTAAAAGAACTTGGATGATTTTTATCTGATTCTTTTTTTGTTGCTTTCTTGACCTCATATAGTGCCTTGCGTGTAATAAGCATTTAATAATTATGGAACTGCATTATGTAAAAGCTCATCTTTTCTTATCTGTAAATGCCTATGGGTGGCTAATAGTCTATTAAGTTGGTAACAGAAATTTCTAGCAGCATAGGTCCACAAAAGAATTACTTCTGTAATGTTTGTTTAACCAGTGGAATTGAAAGATGTTTTGACTTTGCTCCAGGCATTAGAGGTTTACGTGACCCCCAGATAAATGCCATTTGTCACAAAATGAGACAGTGTGGCAAAGGAATTAAAAAGCAAGCATTCCAGAGCCTACGCTAATCTTTGTTTCTCTCTCTCTCTCTTTTTTATTCCATTTGGTTTGAGACTGGCTTTGTTTTTCACCAAAGAGATATTAAAGCAAATGTTCTTTGTGTCTGTAGTTTTATAACATATTTGTTTTGAAAGATAATGTCACTGACATTAATTGCCATGTACACATGAGAGCGTGACTTTAAAAGCTACTGTACAGCTAGTGATGTTTAAAGTCTTCTAGCTTTGACCAGGACCATCTCAGGATGGTATGAAATGTATCCGATTCTGATTTCACCTACGCAAGCCTGGTGATATGGGTGAAAGGCCCCACTCCACAGCTGGCGTTTAGCATGAAAACATTTCCGGTCCACCGCTGTGCTGTTGTTCAGTTGCTAAGTCATGTCCAACTCTTTGTGGCCCCATGGAATAAAGCCTGCCAGGCTCCTCTGTCCATGGGATTTCCCAGGCCGGAATACTGGAGTGGGTTGCCATTTCCTTCTCCAGAGCATCTTCCTGACCCAAGGGTCGATTTGCTGTCAAAATCTGCACTGGTTGTCCCTTTGCAGGTGGTGTGGTGTCCAACAAACCCGTTCTCCTCACTGTATCGTATTCTGGAAGGCTTCTTGGAGAGGCAGTTGAGTCGCTACAGAGCCGTCACTGTGTGGCCAAATCCTGGATTCTGGAGGCAGGTGTAGCTGGTGTTGATACCTGGATCTTAGGGGCAAATGATCCCTGATTCAGTCTTGTGAGCGTTGCACCCAGTTCAGTTCCGTTCAGTTCAGTTCAGTCGCTCAGTTGTGTCCAGGTCTTTGCAACCCCATGGACTGTAGCACGCCATGCTGCTGTGAGTCTTGTGAGTGTTGCACCCAGGCCTGCTGTTCTATTAGCTGTTTGATCTTGGGCAAGTTATTGGACCTTCCTTGCTCTCTGACTCAGTTCAGTCACTCAGTCGTGTCCAACTCTTTGCGACCCCATGGACTGCAGCATGCCAGGCTTCCCTGTTCATCACCAACTCCCAGAGCTTACTCAGACTCATGTCCATGGAGTCGGTGATGCCATCCAACCATCTCATCCTCTGTCATGCCTTCTCCTCCTGCCTTCAATCTTTCCCAGCATCAGGGTTTCTGATTACTCATTAAAGTGGGGATAATTATGTCACAACCCAGTAGGGCTCTTGTGAGGATTAGATGAATCAATGAATGTAAAACACTCAGCACCCTATCTGATATACAACAAAAATGCATTAAATGATGATCATGTTAAAATTATTCATCATTTATAACACAGAAGAAATTATTAGGCATATTGGCCTGTGGCTCCTTTAGCCCTTCGGTTCAGACCAATTCTTAATGCCATAGAGACTCTTCTTTTTGTTTTTCAAAGATGTGTAATATCTTTGATAACTTTGTTTTCAATCATATATTATTCTCTGAAGAAGAAATTATGACAGGTATCTGTTTTAGGTCATTATTATTATAACTTAACAAAATTGAAAAGGAAGAAAAACTGGTTGAGGAACTTGATTTACCAAATATTAAAATGGATTTACAAATAAAATCATTCCAAAATAGGGTGCAGGAATCAATAAAGAGATCAGTGAATGAATAACCAAGAAAAAGCCCTCCTATCAACACGAATATAATGAATGCATTCTGTGTGAAGAGAGGGCTTCCCTGGTGTCTCAGTGATGAAGAATCAGACTGCCAAGCAACAGATGCTGGTTCAGTCCCTGGGTGGGGAAGATGCCCTGGAGAAGGAAATGAGAACCCACTCCAGTGTTCTTGCCTGGAGAATCCCATGCGCAGAGGAGCGTGGAGGGCCCTAGTTTGCGTGTGTGCTCATTCAGTCTTGTTGGACTCTCTGCAGCCCCATACACTGCAGCCCGCCAGGCCCCTCTGTCCATAGGATTCTCCAGGCAGGAACACTGAAGCAGGTTGCCATTTCCTTCTACTGTCTATGGGATTGCAAAAGAGTCGGACAGGACTTAGTGACTAAACAACAACGTGTTAAGGGAGTTTGGAAGAGAGCTCGTAATTGTTCGGGAAGCCAGTACGAGCAGGCTTTGCTGTCCGACAGGGTGATGCGTTCGTACAGCAGATCGTGCAGTGTTTCTTTCACTTGAGGTGCCTGGGAAAGCACTTAGCACACCTCCTTGTGTGCAACAGACAGGGTAGGAGGCAGATAATGGAACTGGTCTTCCGAGGGCACCAATAACACATAGTGTCAATCAGGTCTGTCCCTCGCTCATGGAGTTCACAATCTCTCAGATGTTCTTTCAGCAGCGCTCTGGGCCACCTCTCCCAAGACGAAAGAAACCTTACACGTGCTTAATGTGGAGGGTCCCTCAGCCTTGTTCAGTTCTAAAGCAGGGATTTCCATATACCAAAATGGCAAATTGCATTGTCATCTAGTACTTTAATAGCAATACATTCAGCTGGCTGTGTGATTTTAGCAAAGTCATCCCAGCATGAGGATGAAGGATTTAAACCTGTGGGGTTATCAGAGAACGATCAGGGGTCACACAGCCGCCCCTGCGTGTGGTAGCACAGCAAGTAACGTAAGCAAGCATTTCATTAAGTATCTGTCATGTTTCCAAAAAAAAAAAAAATATCTTTACACAAAAATGGCAAAGGCTTAGAAGAACCAACGGGTCTTTCGCACATGTGCCATCAAGCTTTTGAATACCTTTTTTGATTTGTTGAAGTAGTTAGCTGATTTAGCTTTATAGGTCAAATAAATGATTATTTTTTTAAAGTGATTTGAATGTCTTTAAATTTTCCTACAAAACACATAGCATTTTAAGTGATAATTCTTCACAGCTGATGTTTAGACCGCGTTTAACGAGACGGATCGGGGTTTCTGTTAACGCCTTTGTACTACCCTGGAAGCTGTTCTTCCTCTGAATTTTATTTTCCCTGTTTTTGGCCGACAAGCCATTTGAGGTGATGCCAGCTTGTTTACCTAGGTCCTCCCCAAGAGGTTAGGTGATTAGACAATAAAAAGAGGAGAAGCCCTCTTGCCAGTAGGTGGCTCACTATGAATGTGCTTGGGAGGGGAGCAGGCACGTCACCCCTCCTCCACTCGGCCTTTGTTTTCACTCCCGGCTTCTTTGAGTCTTTTTCTATAACGTCTGAGTCATTTACAAGGGAAAAGAAAGGGGGAGTTTAAAAAAAGAAAGAGAAAGAAAGCAGCAGCCTTTGAGATCTAGAATAGCAAAAGGCCCCCATCCTTACTCTGAGCGTTCAGAAAGTCCAGCCTAGTCCGACTTCTCTTTTCCACACACAACCGCTTGTTCTTTTGTTCCTTGTGTCCTTGGCAAAGACTGAAAGAACTCAGCCTGTAATACTTGGGCCTCCTGTGTCACTTAAGAAATAATAAGCCATTGTCTTCATTAAGCCAGCCTTGTTTTAGCAAATAAAATCCAGATCCTGGAGAAGGGGAGATTTGGAAGGGGGCAGAGTTAGAGTCGAGATGCTTGCAAAATTCCCTAGAGAAACTGCTTTGTTTCTCCCATTTCATTGCTCCCTTGCCGAGAAGATTCATATTCAAATGGGTTGAGGTTGTGAATAGTTGCTTGCACATTCTCATGCACCCAGGAAGGCTATGATTATGGCTAATTACAATGAAGAATGAAGTCCTAACAAGAGTGCTCAATCAGATTGCTGTTCGAGCATGAAGCAGCTAAGGCCAGCCAATGGAGGTGTGATTTTGGTAATTACAAACAATGTGGCTATTTGAAAAATGCTTAGTAAATCTGTTCAAGACAAAATAAGGTCTAATTAATCACTTTAGGCTCTGAATTCTCCAGATGATCCGTTTGGTCTATTTTTTTTTTTCCTTAGGGTCCCTTTAATAAACTAGATATAAGTTATCAAATATGTCCTTGTTGCCCACATTTCCATTTGCTGAAGGAATGCAACTCTGACACCTGTTAGGAAGCTTCTTTTCTGCCAGTCATGCCACAACCTGCTTTTAACGTAACTTGACAGAAGGTTTTTAAAAATAAACACGCACATATTCTTTCAGCAGGAAAATGCATTATGAAAAGTTATTGTAAAATATTAACTATTAATTAAGCATTTTGGTATCATCAAAATGCTGATGCATGCTAACTTCTCAGTATTCTGAGTCTGGTATCTGGCCCTTGAGTAATACCTAACTACATTCTGCCTTAAGTAATTGGAGGCCTCTATAAAGAAACTATTATATAGGAACTATATGACTCCCCTCATAATTTTTTTCAAAATATTTTTGAACTGAGAACATCTTAAGCAGGACTCTTTTTCTGTTTTGCTATTAGGCTCATAAAATGATCAGAGTTACTGCAAGAAATTTGCAGGGATAAAGAAATCATCTAGTAAAGCTTTTAAATGCATTAATTCTCCAAAACGCCCAGTAGAATGAACTCTGCTCAATCAGTTGAGGAGTTTTATTATTTTCACCTTGTTTTCTAGATATGAACCAAAAGGAGCTCCCTTTTCTTAATTGAACTGACATGGCTAGAAATTAAACTCAGCACAGATTGTAACCTAAGTATCAATGGAAAGTCATCTGACAGCTTTGGCTGCTGTTCCTTATAAGTGCAAAGGAAGAGGATAGGAGAGAAGGAAGACAAAAGGGGACAACATGAATTTGACATTGATATCATCTTAAATAGTTTGCACCATATGTCATTTATAAAGAGACGCAAACACTGAAGTTGTCAGTTTCCTCATGAGGATAAGTGAAGGAAAAAACATTCTTGTAGCAAGGGGAGAAATAATTCCATTCTTACATATCTATAAAGCTCTAGGTTTCATTTACCTTAAGACTGGTAATTTATAATTAGAAGCCTTCTTCCAGGTTTCATCAAATGAATTCTACTTATAATGAAGACAGATTAAATAACAAGCAATGTAGGGGGGCAAAAATGAGTTTTAGAGCCTTGTCTTTAATTATTTAAAAAATATGCTCTCAGTACAACTCATCAACTTGATTGGGCAATGTCAATGCAGAACTGGGTCCCATTCGCCATATTAAATTCTCATTGTTTCATATTAGCTACTGATTTGAGTCTCTGACCTATAACATGTGTGTATTAAAATAATTGTGACTTTTATTTTATTTACTAAAAATACAGATATTCTGGGATTTGCCAGTTTAAAAGCATTTGTTTTAAAATACTAAGATTTAATAGTTAATGATCTATCTCAAATTCCTAATTCACTGGTAAATATATTGTTGCCGGTTTTTAAATTTTAATCAAGAAATATAAATCTGAAATGAGGCTGTGTGTGTCATAGCAGAGAAGACACAATTCTGTTCTCTGAAATGAATTGTGGAGACTGTGAGTGGCTGGTGCTCTGGCTCTGCCTTTGGAGAATTTACATTTCAAGTATAAGGAAAGGTGGTTAAAAATCTGAGGAGTCCTAGCAGTAGTTGCTTGTGAGAATGAGTAAAGTCCATTTTTTTCCCCTGATTAAAATTGAATCTGTTGCTTCCCTTCCCGCTCACCAAACACATCAACACAGATGCAAATAAGGTGAGGCCACTTCCTGTAAATCAGCTGTCAGCCTGTATCAGGGGGAAAAACAGTGAACAAGGAGCGCTGCCTCCTGCAGAGGCTGTGCCATTCCTCTGTTTGCAGGAAGAATATTTATGGCCCTCAGAGCTGGCCGCAGAGAACACTTAAAAATATAACTTTGTACGCATCCAGTGTACTGTGTGAATGAAATCAATTTGAGGTGTAGAATTTGAGAGGACTAATAGAATTTCTCAGTGACTGTGTAATAGCATTAACATGTGTTGGTCTGATGTCCTATTCAATTGCCCACTATATATTCCTAATTCTCACTCATAGATGAGTCTTAGAAAAATTTAACAGATTGTTTAAAGATCGCTCATTTCCTAAGAATATGAATATAAGGCAATGTAACTAATCAAAACTTTATTTAATCTTGATTTAGGCTCTATTAAGATATTATAATATGCAGTATGTTACATACATGTACAATGTGTAATTAAATATTGTAACATGTAATTACATACAATATTACATATTGTACATATATAGTGCCTTATGGGGCTTCCCAGGTGGCGCTAGTGGTAAAGAACCTGGCCGCCAGTGCTGGAGACCTGGGAGATGCAAGTTCGGTCCCTAGATCGGGAAGATCCCCTGGAGGAGGACATGGCAACCCTCTCCAGTATTCTTGCCTGGAGAACCCCATGGGCAGGGGAGCCTGGGGGGCTGCAGTCCCCGGGGTCTCAAAGAGCTGGACACGCCTGAAGCGACTTAGTGTGCACGCTCAGTGCCTCAGGTGTGTGTTCTTGCGCTTAGTCGCTCAGTTGTATCTGACTCTTTGTGACACGGTAGACTGTAGCCCACCAGGATCTTTTGTTCATGGGATTTTCCCAGGAAAGAATACTGAAGTGGGCTGCCATTTCCTTCTCCAACGGATCTTCCTGACCCGGAGATAGAACCCGCATCTCCCGTGTCTCCGGCACTGCAGGCAGATTCTTTACCCACTGAGCCACCAGGGAAACCCATAGTGCTCTATATGGTTCCCTAAATGTGTATTATTTCCTCTAATTTTGAAATTAAAAAAAAAAAAAACCTTCAAGAATAGTAGGGCAAGTGTTCCTAGTTATTTATCAGAGGAGAACCAACTAAGGCGTTCAGTGAAGTGATTAACCTAAGACTATTCACTGAAGAGAAGTGAAGAAGGAGTAGCCAAAACTCAAGTCTCTCTCCCCTGTTAGACTGTCTCTTACTGTAAACACAAATTTCCGTCACACCATGGATATGCAGAAGTGCTGGCAGAAAGTTCTGGGTAGTTATGTGTTACAAAGCTCATTTTTTACTGAATCTTTTTAAAGTAAGCTAATTATAATTGTTGGTGAAACCACTTTACAACCTAAAGTGGTTGTACAACCACTAAAATTTTGCATTTATATCAGTTTTCGTAAGTCATGATCTGTAGAGCTGAAATGCTGCAGAGGTAGTCTGCATTGTAAAGGTATTTTTGTATCAGGATCTTTGGTTTTAACAAGACCCGACTCTGCCTAATTTGGGCACAAGTTGTTTGGGCAGAGGCTGGGCATTCATGACCTGCAGGGGAGGCCCAAGAGCCAGGTTTGTAGGGTCTCCAGAATGAACTCCACTTCCCCCCTGAATATGCTGCACAGGACTCAGAATCACAAGAGAGAGATGGGCAAAGCCTCGGCCATGTAGTTAGACCAGGAAATGAGAGGACAACGCAGGCTGAAGGAGCTTTCTGGGACTCTGTCTTAGTCAGTTCCAGCTGCCATAACAAAAATATCATAGCCCGGGTGGGCTATAAACAGAGCAGTTTGTTTCTCACAGTTGTGAAGGCTGGAAGCCTGAGATCAGGGTGCGTGAGTGGTGAGGGTCCTCTTCCAGACTGTAGACTGCTGGTTCTTGTATCCTCACATGGTGGGGAACAGAGGAACAGTGAGCTCCTGTGGTTCTTAGAGGGCCATTGATACCATTCACGAGGACTCCAGCCTCACGACCTCATCCCTAGTTACCCTCCTAATTACCCTCCCACCATCACATTGTGGGGGTCAGGTTTTAACATGAATTTTAGCGGGACACAGCCCGTAATAGGAAAGAAGATGCTCCTTTCTTCTGGGAACAGAGTGGATACTCCTCCCACGAGGTTCTTATGACCTGCTTTGGGGGAAGGGGAGTGAGTCCCTCCTGCACCTGCCGTTTTTCAAATCCCGTCAGCTTAAATCATTCAGTATGCCAAGGTTTGCCATGTTTTGGAGTTGTGTCCTGAATTCCATCAACTCAAAGCAGAATTTCTATTTAATGTGCCAGGTGATGGTGGCTAAAGGGGCATCTTGATAAACTAGAACATTTATGCTTTCTAGACTCAGAGAACAAAGATCTACGAACAGTCCAAAAAGTTGCTCCATGTCACTAGCAAAGGATGGTTATCTACCTTGCATGTTTCTCAGCTCTCATCCGTACTTTTTTGCACACATAAAATGAGGGTGTACAATCTAAAGCAAGACACAGAACAGGTGCTGGGCTGAGCAGAGCCTCTTTCAGGTGGGGCTGTCACGTCTTGGAGCCATTTCTCTCCTCCCCTGGTCCACGCTGCTTCCTGCCCCTTCCTTGCCTGGCATGTGTGAAAACTGAATCTCTGCCCACCTCTAAGGCCAACTGCTCTGAAGCCTCTGTGTCCTTTCTCCTGGCTCCGACTTTGGCTGAAAATGAATCTGAAACCCTCTTGTGCGACTCTCGGCAGGCTAGCAGTTAACTGGAAGTTTAGAGCCCCATGTTGGTCTTGTTTAGTCCAGGTTTGTGTCACACATGAAAACAGGCTTAGACACGATCAGAGTGCTCAGTGTGATGGGAAGCCTGGCCTGAGAGGTCCACCTGAGTCCCCAGATGAGTTACACAGCTGTGCAAAGCCCCTCACCAGCCACACAGCCCCGGACAGGACACAAGGCCCTCAAGGCCCCGAAGCGTGTTGGGTCCTGCCATCTGTGTACACTCTTGCCCGCTGTCGTGCCTGGTAGGTGGTACACGCCCAACTCGTATGAGGTGAATGAATAAGCAGATAAATGCATGAACAAGCATTACCTCTCTGAGCCTCAGTTTCTTCCGTTTATAAAATCAGAGAGCTGGGTTCATTCTAGTACAAGGATCTGGGTATACCATAATCACTTACGCTGAACTTTGGAGAGAATGCAAGCCTTAGATCCTCACTGATATATTTAAAAACACTGTATTATCATTTTGAAAAGTGTTGAGATTATTTGGGCCAATGGGTCCATTTTTTCCCTAAAAATTGAAATAGATCCATTTCTTTCACAACCAAACAAGGGAGGATGGCCCTGCATAGAAGAGGCTGAGCCACCGGCCAGGTACTTACTGAGAAACAAGTGAACCGAATGTCAAACTTGGAAACCACGTTTGTGCAAAGAGCAAAAGCTTAACACCCATAGAGAGCACCTATGCTGTGTCATACCAAGCTATTTTCACACATGTTATTTTATAAAATCCTGAAGAACGCAGTGGGGTTTGTATTATTATTTAATAAATAAGGCGGTGCAAGCTCAGAGATGTCTTAATCTGCTCAAGGACATATAGACATTGAATGTGTAGAGCGAGAGTTTGACTGTAAGTCTGATTAATTGTTCGTGCTTTTATGCCAGCCTACTGAATGTTTCACTTCGAAGACGTCTACCTTTTCACTTTCCTTTCCTTTTATTGTATTTTTACTTGGCGTGATCCTTATCTCAGGCTTCCTGTTACTCTCCTCCTCCTGATTCTTCCATTATTCCTCTTCTAATGTATCCTTTGATGCATCTGTTTTCCCTGTTGAGCCAAGATGCTTTCAATCCTTCCCTTTCTCCTGAGGGTGCATAAGTCCTACACTTCTTAAATCCCAGTGCCAATCTACTTATGTCTAAATCTCACTTTCAAATCATCATGTTTTTAAAGTCTGTCTTCTTTTTTTTGTTTTAAATTGTGTGTTGGGTTCCCTGTTGACATTTTTTAAGTCCTATATACATGCTCCTTGAAATAAAACATTTACATTTAAAATTTTTGACTGCGAATTATTTGCTGCTTGATTCTCATAATGAAATCATAGTTTGACATGAAAGATATTATTCTAAAAAGAAATCAGTTCATTAAAGGAGCAGAGTACTGCTGAAAAGAAAACTCTAAAATAAACAGATACTTTTTCATTTAACACCTATTTGCTGATCACAAACCATGCATGATTCTGGGTGCTAATACGTATCCTGTTGATCCTAGGAATTTAAGAATCAATAAATAGATAAGTAGAAATATACTGATTTAGGTCAAACCTGAATGATCAAGTGGTTTTCCCTACTTTCTTCAATTTAAGTCTGAATTTGTCAATAAGGAGTTCATGATCTGAGCCACAGTCAGCTCCCGGTCTTGTTTTTGTTGACTGTATCGAGCTTCTCCATCTTTGGCTGCAAAGATGGAGAATCAATCTGATTTTGGTGTTGACCATCTGGTGATATCCATGTGTAGAGTCTTCTCTTGTGTTGTTGGAAGAGGGTGTTTGCTATGACCAGTGCCTTCTCTTGGGAAAAACTCTGTTAACCTTTGACCTGCTTTGTTTTATACTCCAAGGCCAAATTTGCCTGTTACTCCAGGTACCTCTTGACTTCCTATCTTTGCACTCCAGTCCCCTATAATGAAAAGGACATCTTTTGTTGGTGTTAGTTTTAGAAGGTCTTGTAGGTCTTCATAGAACCAGGCAACTTCAGCTTCTTCAGCGTTACTGGTTGGGGCATAGACTTGGATTACTGTGATATTGAGTGGTTTGCCTTGGAAATGAACAGAGACCACTCTGTCATTTTTAAGACTGCATCCAAGTACTGCATTTCAGAGTCTTTTGTTGACTGTGATGGCTACTCCATTCCTTCTAAGGGATTTTTGCCCACAGCAGTAGATATAATGGTCATCTTAGTTAAATTCACCCATTCCAGTCCATTTTGGTCTGTTGATTCCTAAAATGTTGGTGTTCACTCTTGCCATCTCCTGTTTGACCACCTCCAATTTGCTTTGATTCATGGGCCTAAAATTCCAGGTTCCTATGCAGTGTTGCTCTTTACAGCATCAGACTTTACTTCCATCACCAGTCACATCCCCAACTGGGTGTTGTTTTTGCTTTGGCTCCATCTCTTCATTCTTTCTGGAGTTATTTCTCCACTGATTTCCAGTACATATTGGGCACCTACCAACCTGGGGAGTTCATCTTTCAGTGTCCTATCTTTATGCCTTTTCATACTGTTCATGGGGTTCTCAAGGCAAGAATATTGAAGTCGTTTGCCGTTCCCTTCTCTAGTGGACCATGTTTTGTCAGAACTCTCCACCATGACCCATCCTTCTTGGGTGACCCTACATGACAGGCTCATAGTTTCATTGAATAAGACAAGGCTGTGGTCCATGTGGTTAGTTTTCTGTGACTGTGGTTTTCATTCTGTCTGCCCTCTGATGGAGAAGGATAAGAGGCTTATGGAAGCTTCCTGATGGGAGAGGCTGACTGAGAGGGAAACTGGGTCTTGTTCTGATGGGCGGGGCTGTACTCAGTAAATCTTTAATCCAATTTTCTGTTCATGGGTGAAGCTATGTTCATTCCCTGTTGTTTGACCTGAGGCTAAACTATGGTGCAGGTAATAAAGAAAGTGAAAGTGAAGTCGCTCAGTTGTGTCCCACTCTTTGCGACCTCATGGACTGTAGCCTACCGGGCTCCTCCGTCCATGGGATTTTCCAGGCAAAAATACTGGAGTGGGTTGCCATTTCCTCAGGGGATCTTCCCAACCCAGGGATTGAGCCCACTGGGTCTCCCGCATTGTGGGCAGATGTTTTACCATCTAGATAATGCCAAAAGGCAATGCCAAAGAATGCTCAAACTACCACACAATTACACTCATTTCACAGGCTAGCAAACTGATCCTCAAAATTCTCCAAGCCAGGCATCAACAGTATGTGAACTGTGAACTTCCAGATGTTCAAGCTGAATTTAGAAAAGGCAGAGGAACCAGAGATCAAATTGCCAACCTCTGTTGTATCATTGAAAAAGCAAGAGAGTTCCAGAAAAACATCTACTTCTGTTTATTGACTATGACAAAGCCTTTGACTGTGTGGATCACAACAAACCATGGAAAATTCTGAAAGGGATGGGAATACTAGACCACCTGACTGTCCTCCTGAGAAACCTGTATGCATGCCAAGAAGCAACAGTTAGAACTGGACATGGAACAACAGACTGGTTGCAAATTCAGGAAGGAGTATGTCAAGGCTGTATATTGTCACCCTGCTTGTTTAACTTATATTCAGAGTATATCATGAGAAATGCTGGACTGGATGAAGCACAAGCTGGAATCAAGATTGCTGGGAGAAATATCAATAACCTCAGATATGCAGATGACACCACCCTTATGGCAGAAAGCGAAGAAGAACTGAAGAGCCTCTTGATGAAAGTGAAAGAAGAGTGAAAAAGTTGGCTTAAAACTCGATATTCAGAAAACTAAGATCATGGCATATGGCCCCATCACTTTGATTCATGGACCTAAAATTCCATGGCAAATAGATGGGGAAACAACGGAAAGAGTGACAGACTTTATTTTCTTGGGCTCCGAAAGCACGGCAGATGGTGACGGCAGCCATGAAATTAAAAGATGCTTGCTCCTTGGAAGAAAAGTTATGACCAACCTAGGCAGCTTATTAAAAAGCAGAGACATTACTTTGCCAACAAAGGTCCGTCTAGTCAAGGCTATGGTTTTTCCTGTGGTCATGTATGGATGTGAGAGTTGAACTATAAACAAAACTGAGCACCAAAGAATTGATGCTTTTGAACTGTGGTGTTGGAGAAGACTCTTGAGAGTCCCTTGGACTGTAACAAGATCCAACTAATCCATCTTGAAGGAAATCAGTCCTGAATATTCATTGGAAGGACTGATTCTGAAGCTGAAACTCCAATATTTTGGCCCTGTGAAAAGACCCTGATGCTGGGAAAGATTGAAGGCAGGAGGAGAAGGGGATGACAGAGAATGAGATGGTTGGATGGCATCACCGACTTGATGGACATGAGTTTGAGTAAGCTCTGAGAGTTGGTGATGGACACGGAAGCCTGTTGTGCTGTAGTCCATGGCGTCACAAAGAGTCGGACATGACTGAGCGACTAAACTGAACTGCACTGAGAAATATATTAAATGCGACAGACAGATAAATGCTCTCTAACTGCCTATCTGTACATTTGTCTTTAAGAAAAAGGACTCAAGAAAGAAAACCCCTAAATTCTTGTTTTTTTTTTTTCCAGCTTGTGTTTCAAAGTTTATATCAACCCTTAGGTCTGTATAGATTTTACGTAATTTAGTTTTCATTTATATAAGCTTTCCCTGATGGTTCAGATGGTAAAGAATCTGCCTGCAATGCAGGAGACCCGGGTTTGATCCCTGGGTCAGGAAAATCGCCTGGAGAAGGGGCTGGCATCCACTCCAGCACTCTTGCCTGGAGAATTCCATGAGCAGAGGAGCCTGGTAGGCCACAGTCCACGGGGTCTCAAAGCGTTGGACACATGCTAGTGACTAAGGCACACTAAATGAGCCTTCGGTTCCTACGGATGTTGACTTTTCACTCCAAGGGTTCTCAGTTGGTTGGGAAATCTTTTCTGGTAAAGTCAGTACTGCAGGAAGAAGCGGCTTCTGTGCTTTAGTTATTCCCACACTTTGAGTGCTGACTACATTTGTTCAGCAATTCTTGGCAAGTTCCATGTATGATTCTATTATATTCGTATAGCTGATCTATCATGTATATGCAGTTATGTTTTGTTTCCTATCATATCGAAGAATTTTTCAGCCAAAAATTTGGGCAGAGATACATTTAGAGTTGCACGGTGATGATTAAGAGAAAGATCTATGGCCGCCCTGAGTTTTCAGAACCTCAAATGACTCTCTTACCAATTACTAAATGTTAACTGAGCATTTATGAGCACGTGTCATATACTCCCTCTAGGATAGTATAAAACCTCAAGAAATCTAGGAAAATGGCCAAATTCTTGCTCTGGCTGGACTGTTCTCAACAATATTTGTCATACATTGGTTAGACCATACTCTTGCCTTCAGAGCACTGTTTGACACATAAATTTGAAGGGTGCCTATCCAATCCACCTTGGCTCTTACAAAACCAAGTTTTATTAAGATGCATAAGTATGTTAAGAAAATAATATGTTTCTGCTGAATATGCTAGTTTAACTCTTTGGCCTACTGTTTTAGAATGTGATAATAGGGATATAGCATCTTAATATACTTTGCATTAAAACTTCTCATGGTAAATTAAAAGGGCTGTTGAAACAGAATTTTTTTTTAATGTATATACCAAGTTTCAACTATATTGACTTATTTTAAACTTACTGAAGAACATAAAAAGCTTAGACTGTAGCTGTCCAAATTTGTAGTTCTACTAAACCCTGTTATTTAATCCTAAACTTGTTGAAGTATATCACATGTATAATTTAAGTTATTTGAAAGTGTATTTTACACTTCTTAGAGACTCAGAACCCCTTAAATTTATTCCACAAAAGGCCCATCTTCTGTAAGATAAATTTAACTTGCCTCATGCAATTAGTATTTAGAAAGGCTCAAATTAACTAGAACATAGCTAAATAGAACCTTTAATTAGCTGGATTTTTTTTTTCTTTTTGCTCTACTTTTAGGGAGAGAGCATAAGATCACTAGAAAACAAACAAGATAACAAAGATTTGTTTTAAAAATCAGCCTACAAGGTTGGTGCTGGGGTCAGTAAATAGCTAGCCCACTTTTCATATTATAAAACCATGAAGTTATGATTCATTTAAAATAATGACCCAGAGATACCGATGTTCTATGACTCATGGAAAAGATACTAAATTATGTTTAATATACTATTACTTGCTAAGGCAGAAAAATGATCTAATGGATGTTGAGAATACGTTCCGCAATGAAAGATTGAATCAGAATTGGTTTTCTAGTTATCACTCTGAAAACCAAGAAATTAAATTAACCTAAACTCATTTTTACCTGAACATTCTAATTAATCAAATGGACTAACAAATGAATGGTTGAGCGATGAAAAATACTTGTGGGATAAAAACAGAAGAAATACTTTTGGTGAGAGAAACTTCTCATTTAAAATAATTGTGGTGAAAGCTACACATTTACTGAGAGCAGTGTAAGCTTCTTCTAGTCTTTGCCAACTGATTTCCCTTAGGGTCTGATTTCACCTACTCACTTCTTTAGAAATCTTCTAAAGACAAGTGCAGCCCAAAGGCTCTCTAACCAGCTCTACTCTGCTCCAATTAGTCTTTGTAATAACACTTAAAATAAATAAGTATATACAATCTGACGGCATGAATGTGCAAGGTACTGTCCTCAGTAACATAGAAACCCTACTTCCTACAAATCTGACACCTTTGCCGTAACTTCTTATGGTTCTCTACACCTCAGAATCTGAGGTTCAGACAATTCATTTTTTCTATTTTCTGCAAGAGAGGCTTGGCAAATGCATAGGGAAAAAAAAATTCTGTAAACTAGAATTCTGATTTCTCAATCCCTGATTTCATCTTATCTTACTGGCGTTTCTAATTCCAAGATGAACTTGAAGGAACTATTACAATAAAAATCTATCTAGGAAAGGGAGAGAAAGAGGGGAGGAGGATTCTGTCAGAAAAATTATATTTTCACCTAAACCAAAAGATGCTGCTGATATTCATAACAGGATGGGAACGATAGGACATGAGACAAGTTCCACTGTTCGTGTTTGATTAAAGGAAGCAAATCGGTGCATCAGGAAAACCAAACAAAATCTCTGGACTGTACTTCAGAGAGATTTCCTCTCAGCAAAGACACATGAAAGGCATTTGATAAATATTTGTTGGATACTAACTAGCAAAGATAAAGAAAGTTTAGCCGAGGAGCAGAGCCTGCTGGGGAAGACCAGAGGACAGGTCCAGCTTCTGTCCTCCTAGCACTGTGAAGGGCTCTTTGCAGGTGGGTCAACATTAATCCCTTAGAAGAAATCGAGTATCCCTGAGAGTCAACAAAAGAGTCTGAAATGCAGTACTTGGGTGCGGTTTTAGAAATGACAGAATGATCTCTGTTCGTTTCCAAGGCAAACCATTCAATATCACGGTAATTCGAGTCTATGCCCCAACCACTAATGCCAAAGAAGCTGAAGCTGAATAGCTCTATGAAGACCTACAAGACCTTTTAGAACTAACACCAATAAAAGACGTCCTTTTCATCATAGGGGACTGGAATGCAAAAATAAGAAGTCATGGCATCTAGTCTCATCACTTCATGGCAAACAGATGGGGAAATAATGGCAACAATGCAGACCTTATTTTCCTGGGCTCTAAAATCACTCTGGATGGTGACTGCAGCTGTGAAATTAAAAGATGCTTGCTCCCTGGAAGGGAAGTTATGACCCACCTAGACAGTGTATTAAAAAGCAGAGACATTACTTTGCTAACAAAGGTTCATCTAGTCAAAGGTATGGTTTTTCCAGTGGTCATGTATGGATGTGAGAGTTGGACCATAAAAAAGACTGAGCTCTAAAGAACTGTTGCTTTTGAACTGTGGTGTTGGAGAAGACTCCTGAGAGTCCCTTGGACTGCAAGGAGACCCAACCAGTCCATCCTAAGGGAGATCAGTCCTGAATATTCATTGAAAGGATTGATGCTGAAGCTAAAGCTCCAATACTTGGGCCACCTGATGGGACAAGCTGACTCACTAGAAAGGACCCTGATGCAGGGAAAGATTGAAGGCAGGAGAAAAAGGGGATGACAGAAGATGAGATGGTTGGATGGCATCACCGATTCAATGGACATGAGTTTAAGCAAGCTCTGGGAGATGGTGAAGAAGAGGGAAGTCTGGCGTGCTGCAGTCCATGGCGTCGCAAAGAGTCGGATATGACTGAGTGACTGGACATCAGCAACGGCATTAAACGCTCCATGTGCACCAGAGGTGTCTCACCCGAGCACTCCCCTGTCCTCTAGCCCACCTGGGCACCCAAGCTAGATGACTGCAGACTTTATCTCACACCCTCTCAGAAGCCTCAGTCCTTGCCCACTTGTTTCCTTGTTTTACATTTTCATTTTCTTGTATTCTTCTGTTTTTATTTTGATTCAGATTCCTCCTGTGGGATCGTCTTGGTTCTCCCTCCATCATCACTGCCATTTCTCCTCCAGATCTCTAGCAACAGAAACCATACTTTCTGGTAAAAAAAAACAACAGACTTTTTTTCATTTTTTCTGAAGCCTTTGGGGGTAACGCTGGTGACAGAATAGGTGAGCTCTGAACAGCCCTGCACTGAAGCCCATGGTCATCTGTCCCCAGCCCTGGTTCACTGCAGAGCTACAGGGGCCTCTCTTTCTCGGTCCCTGACTTGGAAGCCCTGTAGCATCCCTCTTTGATGCACAGAGCAACTTGACTCTCTTGTCTCTTCCTTCCCATTCAGATGAGTCAAAAGGCCCATCTTTGCATTATCAAAATGTTCTTGAGATATTTTTCCAAACAAAAGAGGAGCTGTCCCTGAAAGGAATGTAGTCTTCCGTTAGCAACTGGCCCAAATTAAAACCGAACATTAAAATGGTAAACTTTTCTCCTTGCTGCACCCACGTATCTCAGTGGATGGAGTCCTGGAAGTCAGGCCATGACCCTCCAGTTTCCTGGAACACCTACCAGTTCGATCTCACCCATCCCCTCCATTGGGGGGAAAGCTCTCTAAGCATTGGTGAAACTACAGCATAACCACTTAACCAGCCTGAGGGGACTGGCTGTCACCTCCATTTATTCTTCATTTTTAGGTATTGTTTGTGCAAAGAAGCATGGTGAGATGAGGACCTTTTGGTCAGTACGGTTTCAGGGCATCTTTATGGAACAATGAGAAAGAGAGAGAGAATGGCCAAGAGTTGTTGGTGTTTGCCACTGGAATAACCATGAAGGAAAATGCCCACATAATTGTGGACGTATTTTGTTATCAGTCAAATGAAGGGATTGGGTTCTCTTAGCTTCCAGATCTTTTTCTGGCTCAGAACATTCTTTAATACTGTGATTCAACCAATCTAACATATCCTTAAAGTCTTAGAGCATGTTTGCTGAGCACATCCCAGTAGAATACCTTGTCTGCAAAAGACTGAGAGTTATTATTTGGGAATAATAAATCAAATCAAAAAAGATGTAGAGTACGTGGTATATTATTAGTTTCAAGTTTGCTAATCCTTATTTTATGAGATTTAATTTTCATGACGTTTACTTTTCCATTCAGCCTATTGTCAGAAAAAAAGAATGCTTTTTGTGTTCATTGAAAAGATAGGCCAGAGACTAGTGAATGTGTGATCTGCCCTTGCTCAGATAAATGTCGTGGTTATAAGAAGTCATGGCAGGGCGTGGGGGCCCTTCTGTTTACCATGATCAAATTAATACCTTACAGACTCTCTGAGTAGTTTGTAAGATGTCACAGATTTATTTTTAATATAATTGCAAAGTTTGAAAGCTAAGAACTATGAAGCCTGATTCTTGATAAATTCACTGTCAATAATGCCATATTCAGAACACAACTACATATTCAGCAAAAATATTATTCCATAAGATTTTATTATCACTCTGAGACTGTACGTTATAATTTGAAATTATTGAAAATATACCTGAAAATAAGAATCCTCTTTGAAAGTATGTGGAACTTTTTGTATGGTTATTTAGTGTTCTCTCTTATTTCTTGATCACTATGGTGGGGAATTGTAGTCTATGTGGTTTTATAAAAATAAAGCAAATCACAGGGTAACTGAGCTAGAAGACGCACTGAGAGGTTGTCTGTGAAACCTGGGTTCCCTCTTTGAAAGTCTCTGGGGATAGAGTTGGCTCTCCAGAATTTTATTAGCCTGGACATGGCAGTAACTGTCACTCCCTTCACTCTAACATGGCCCCGCATTACCTAAGTGTGCTTTCGCCTGTTTAAGTTTTATATGCGGCAAACGCTTGCAAAGTAGTTAGCACACTGCCTTTGTTGCTGTTGTTCAGCCACTAAGTCACTAAGAGGGACTTAGCCATACAAATCAGTTCAGTTCAGTTCAGTTGCTCTGTCGCGTCTGACTCTTTGAGACCCCATGGGCTGCAGCACACCAGGCCTCCCTGTCCATCACCAACTCCTGGAGCTTGCTCAAACTCATGTCCATCGAGTCGGTGATGCCATCCAGCCATCTCATCCTCTGTCAAATCCTTCTCCTCTTGCCTTCAGTCTTTCCCAGCATCAGGCTCTTAATGATTAAATGGTTAACAAAAGATATTAGTATTGTTGTCTGTACAGTAATTTTAAAGAGGTTAACCAAAACCCGGTGGAATTACTGGTCAATTAATAAATGTATTATTGGAATATCTTCATTATACAAATACAGATTCGTAATTATAGGTAAATATTATTTTTAATAATTGAACACTAGAATGCTATCAATATTACAAACAGAAATTAATATACCAACATGCCAAGAAAAATTCATCATGTTGAATTGAGAATCAAGAAGGAAGAAGATATTTAAGTATACCATTCCCATATTTGCTTATGAAGCAACTGCCTGTTTCCAGAGATTTCTTTCCTGCTCAGTCAGTCTTTTGGCTTTAAACAAATAATAATGTATACATAATTTGAGTGAGATTCTTGTATCTACCTTTTTTTTTTTAATTTGACGGAAAAAATAGCAAACATGGTTATGTTTCTGAAAACCTAGGCCTCTGTTCACCTGTGCCTAACAGAAGCCTGGAGACAGCTTTGAGGGAGTAGAAAGGAGTGGCTTTATTACTTTGCCAGGCAAAGGGGGCCACAGCATACCACTGCTCTCAAGACTGTGGCCCTGCTCCTGGGAAGCAGGACAGGGTCTAAGGTTTCAGGGTTGAAAATTGTACCTAAAGATAGCGTTTGATATAGTCTTATGGTTCTTCTTTCCTCCTAGAGTCACTGAGATTATTAGGGCTGGCATCAGGTGGTTCCAGAACGGGTTCTGGTGGCCTTCAAGGTTAAGATTATCATTCTATGACCTTCTTTTTGGAATGAAGAGTGCTCGCAAAGAAAAAGAGTGTTGGGGGCATCGTTTTGGAAAAGTAAACATCAGGAGCAAGTAAACCCTAGCTGGAGGATAGCCATTTTCAGAGTGCAATTAAGCAAAAAAGGAGGCGGGAGGGAAGAGAAAAGTCTGTAGGAAGCCAGTAGAATGGGAGGAAAGAATAAGGGCTTGAATAAGGGCGAGCATAATGGGGATGTATCAACAAGCTTCTGCTACAGCAGTGACATTCATAAAATTAGGTGTTTATATTTATTTACAAATATGCATAGGTACATTAATAAATTAGAAACTACTGTAAAAAATTGTAATGAAACTTGTATGGATTATAGGAAACATTCACAGGAAAGAGGAGGCAAGCAGGTAATTTTTATTATTGGATTATTTGAGGAAAAGCTTATCAAGAAAAATTGCAAATACAGCCATCTATATTTTCCTAGCATCTACCTTTGATTTGAGCAAACTCCAAGGGACAGTGAAGGACAGGGAAGCCTGGTGTGCTGCAATCCATGGGGTTGCAAAGAGCTAGATACAACTTAGTGACTGAACAACAATCTTCAGTCTCACCTACCATGAGCCCCATTAAATATCCCCCCACCTTCATGCAGAATGAAGTGTCTTCCAAGGGCAGTTTGCATAAAGAGAAGTTTACAAAGATCTGGGGGGAAAGTGTCCAAATATATTGCGGGTACCTTATCCCTCATTGTCATATAGATTTTGGCCTCAAAGCCTGAAAATCACTCGATCAGAAGCTCAATTTTATGAGTGTATTTGAAAACTAATTAGTTAATTAAGAAGTGAAAGTACAGAAACTAGTTTAATGTGTAGTAAAGTCACTTGCAGTTCAAGTGTAAGCCTGACTCAGTCAGATTCCAGTAATTACTGCTAAGTCTGAACGTTTTACTTGATATGTTTTCTTCTTGATTTAAGTGTATTATTTACATGTATGGAATTTGATTATTAAGAAATCAATAAGAATATTAAATTCCAAGTTCAGTCGCTCAGTCGTGTCTGACCCTGTGGGCTGCAACATTCAGGCTTCCCTGTCCATCATGATCTCCTGAGGCTTACTCAAACTCATATCCATCAAGTCAGTGATGCCATCCAACCATCTCATCCTCTGTTGTCCCCTTCTTCTGCCTTTAATCTTTCCCAGCATCACAGTCTTTTCTAATGAGTCAGCTCATTCCATAAGATGGCCAAAGTGTTGGAGTTTCAGTTTCAGCATCAGTCCTTCCAATGAATATTCAGGACAACTGGTTTGATCTGCTTGCAGTCCAAGGGACTCTCAAGAGGCTTCTCCAGCACCACAGTTCAAAAGCATCAGTTCTTAGGTGCTCAGAATTCCAAGGGTAGTTTTTTGTTTTGTTTTAATTCCGAGAGTAGGTTTTTTTTTTTTTTTTTTTTTTCAGGTAGCAGCTAAAGTTGTCTGGTGGACAGTGAGTTGGTTGGACCATGTGCTCTGTGAAGGCATGTCTGGTTTCCTACTGGTTCTCCAGCACCTAGTACAGTGCCCAGTGCATAAAGATACTTAATAAATACTGAAAGACTCATTCACAGTAGGTCACACATCATTGTTTTATAAATTTTAGTGGTAGGAGCCGCTTCTTACTAGACCATCACTTTCATTCACTCAGCAAATGTATGCATGTCTTAGTTCTGAATATGTTGTTATAGGTCAGCAAGAAATTGTTTAATTGTTCTTGACATAATGCTATGAAACTACATAATCTTGTCAATAGCAGGGAAGCATAAATTTGTCAAAATGTCTAAAGCAAAGTCTGTTTAGAAATCATTAGAGATCACTGCTAGATGTTGCTGGTATTTGTTTTGGCACGAAACCATCAGTGAAGCAAAGCAAGCTGACCTTCTTAGACCCCAGCTAGATGTTCAGTTCAGTTCAGTCTCTCAGTCGTGTCCGACTCTTTGCGACCCCATGGACTGCAGCACACCAGGCTTCCTTGTCCATCACCAACTCCAGGAGCTTACTCAAACTCATGTCCATTGAGTCGGTGGTGCCATCCAACCATCTCATCCTCTGTTGTTCCTTTCTCCTCCTTCAATCTTTCCCAGCATCAGAGTCTTTTCCAATGAGTCAGTTCTTCGCATCAGTTGTCCAAAGTATTGCAGTTTCAGCATCCATGCTTCCAATGAATATTCAAGACTGATTTCTTTTGGGATGGACTGGTTGGATCTCCTTGCGGTCCAAGGGACTCTCAAGAGTCTTTTCCAAGACCACAGTTCAAAAGCATGAATTCTTTGGTGGTCAGCTTTCTTTATAGTCCAACTCTCACATCCATACATGACCACTGGAAAAACCATAGCTTTGACTAGACGGACCTCTGTCGGCAAAGTAATGTCTCTGCTTTTTAATATGCTGTCTAGTTTGGTCATAGCTTTTCTTCCAGGGACCAAGTGTCTTTTAATTTCATGGCTGCAGTCACCATCTGCAGTGATTTTGGAGCCCCCAAAATAAAGTCTCTCACTGTCTCCACGTTTCCCCATCATATTTGCTATGAAGTGATAGGACCAGAGGCCATGATCTTAGTTTTCTGAATGTTGAGCTTTAAGCCAACGTTTTCACTCTCCTCTTTCACTTTCGTCAAGAGGGTCTTTAGTTCTTCTTTGCTTTCTGCCATAAGGGTGGTGTCATCTGTGTATCTGAGGTTATTGATATTTCTCCTGGCAATCTTGATTCCGGCTTATGCTTCATCCAGCCCAGCATTTCACATGATGTAGTCTGCATTAAGTTAAATAAGCAGGGTGACAATATACAGCCTTGATGTACTCCTTTCCTGATTTCCTGATTTGGAACCAGTCTGTTTTTCCATACCCAGTTCTAACTGAATGCCATTAAATGCACTAAAGCCAAAACGCGCTAAATTTCATTGTAATCAACCTGTGAAGAGTTAACGCTAACTTCTAACAGCCCGAATGTTCTCCTAGATACTAACTGGCCTAACATCCAATTTGGTGCCAAAACTTTCAGTGACCTAGCATGTCATTATTAGGCCACATTTAAAGCACCTTAATATGTTGGCCAAACACTGTGCATGAAAAGAAAGGTTAGCCAGCATGTTATTGCCCACTGTTGGGAAGATCCCTTGGATCTGGAAATGGCAACCCACGCCAGTATTATTGCCTGAGAAATCCATGGACAGAGGAGCCTGGCGGGCCATAGTCCATGGGGTGGCAACGAGTTGGACACGGCTGAGTGAGCACACAGCAGCAGCAGTCGGTCACAGACAGCAGGGCCAGCTCACCGCGCTTAGACTTCTTGTAATGCGAGTTCCCTTCTTTCTGATAAAAGAAACCAAGTTAGAAACAGATTTTATTGCTTACAAATGAGTGGTGTTTCTGCTGGTGCACTTTCACGTTAGACCTCCTATTAGCAATATTGATTATTTTAGGGATTTGCATAAACTCAATATTGGAATGGACTGTTTCACACTTGTTTTGTATTCTAAATCAGACAAATCAGGCCATACATGAGGGACTGAAAAAAAATGCTCAGGTGAAGGCTAGGTTGTCAAATAGTTCAGAGATTTTTTTTTTTATTTAATTTTGCTTCCACTGCCCTTGAAAATGTTGTTACCTTTAAGAATTTGCTTTAATCTCTCCTCTCAGACTTTATCTGCCAATTCACCTCTCATTCTGTGCTATTGGAGTATAATTTCTTGTTTCCCTATATTAGTTATGGCTTTGGGCTTGGAGGCATGAGTTTATTACTCGTCCATCTTCCTATTAGAGTTTTCAGCCAAAGGGTCTGCACATGAGAGAGCAACAGATAAATAGTAAACGAAGTGCCAGCTAGTCATTAGAGCAACCGTTGTCAAATTTCACTCTTGTCGAAAAGTAACCTTGGCTGGAAGCCTCCTTATTTCTTTTCCTAAATCTCTGCCAAATGAAGCCCCCATCCCCCAAATATAGTGATCAGATTAGATTGTTTCAGTGTGGAGAGAGGCCGGTCAGAACTCTCCCACATGCATCTGGCAACCGAGGGAAGAAGCGGGGTGCGGCCTCTACACAGGTTGACGCTCATGTACACACACATACACACCCACGGGCACACACACAACTAAAACTCTTTCAGCTGTAGCTCCTGGGTAGTGTGGTGTTTGGACCTCCCCCATCTGTCCTCACTGAAGATTTTTTAAACCCTTAGCCAAAAGTGACTGGGGAAATACCTTCTTTTTTATTCTGTACATCCTTTTTTTTTTCTCATGCAGGTTCTGAATTAGCTCCTGTCCTCATCCTCTATGAGACGTGGGTCTGTGTCCAAAGCTGGTCTTCTCTGCAGAATTCTGTGTAATAGTTGCTTCTTTCACTCAGGGGGCTTAATACTGAATGCAAAGGATTGCCGGTCTTAAGATCTGTTAATACTTTCTTTTTTTTAAATAGTCTTCAATAATTATATATCCAGGGAGGTTTCCTCCCTCTGATGTGTGTGTGTGTGCTCAGTTGCGTCTGACTCTTCGAGGCCCCACGGACTGTAGCCCGCCAGGATGCTCTAGCCCATGGAATTTTCCAGGCAAGAATACACTGGTTGTCATTTCCAACTCCAAGGAATCCTTCCGGCCCAGGAATCGAACCCACGTCTCTTGTGTCTCCTGCATCGTCAGGTGGATTCCTCACCACTGCCTCACCTGGGAAGGCCGTGCTAGATGCTTACTGACTGTTCGGTCTTGAACATTTCTTTTTTCTCCCCATTTCTCTGGAGCTTGAGCCCTGGGTCTGTCTCTAATGGTGGTACCCTGTGTTTGTTTGAGGTGAACTATGGTGATGAGAAGGAACAGGTGTATGCTTTCCCTCCCCAAGGCAGAGCCCAAGTTTAGAAACGGTTCCCCCAGCAGTTCACCCCTTCACCACCTCCCCTGCATTCCTGTACAAAAACCATGCATGTCATAACGCTTCCTGGGTGAAGCACAAATCACAAAAATCATGTGGGACGCCGCCATCGGGGGGTAGAGCTTAAAGCTCCGTGGTCACTGTTTTAGGTGTTAATCACAAAAGCGAGGCTCAGGTGGAACCTCACTTAAGGTGCGTTTCCAAGAGACTTTGAATCACACTGAAACTTTCTTCTGATTAGGGGGATGTCACGTGTGGGAGGGGAGGCTCCAGTGAAAACGCTTGCCTTCCGTTCTTGCCCTCTGGTAGTGCAGAGGAGTGCATGGTGCCAGCCACTTCCAGCAGGCAAGCGCACCCCGGGTCAACACGGCGGCTGGAGTCTTACCAACTTCGCCTTTGTCGTTCGAATCGAATCACTTTAATATTCAGGAGTCCGCAGTCAGGCGTGGACTGATTAGGACCAAATGTAGAGCAAATGTGCTTATATCTTATAGAAATGCTTTCAGTAGCCTGTTGTAGAATGTCCTTTGCTCCAGAAATGGCCTTTCCCCTTCTTGTCTAGCACAGAAATAAAATATCAGAAGGTCCTTCTGTTTTTATTTAAAAAGATTAAGATTGTTGCTCTTTTTATTTCTAGAAGGAACGATAATGATGAACAATTTCCTACCCCCAAATTAGATAGCAACAGTCACCATGGTAACTAAATTGAGTGCTTTAAATCATTTCTTATAATATTATTTTTAGAACTTTACCTAAGGTGGGAGGTAGGTTTATTTAACTATTTAAATTCTAAATTTAGAATGTAATTGTGAGTCATAACTAGTATGAACAAAAAGCATAAACTGTGTGGATTAGAATTCTGCTGCTGCTGCTAAGTCACTTCAGTCATGTCCGACTCTGTGCGACCCCATAGATGGCAGCCCACCTGGCTCCCCCGTCCCTGGGATTCTCCAGGCAAGAACACTGGAGTGGGCTGCCATTTCCTTCTCCAATGCATGAAAGTGAAAAGTGAAAGTGAAGTCGCTCAGTTGTGTCCGACTCTTAGCGATCCCGTGGACGGCAGCCCACCAGGCTCCTCCGTCCATGGGATTTTCTAGGCAAGAGTACTGGAGTGGGGTGCCTGAGGCATTTTTATATTAGAGAAATGATAAATATAATTTTGGATGTTTGTACCTATTAGTGTGGATGAGATGCAATGTCACAATTCATATATTTACAGTAAAATTGATACTTAATATTATAACATTGAAACAAGAGATATTACACTGTAGTAACTATGTGGGACTTCCCTGGTGGCCTGGTGGTTAGGATTTTGGGCTTTCATTGTCTTGGCCCAGCTCCAGTCCCTGGTCAGGGAACTGAGATCCTGCCAGCCATGCGGCATGACCGGAAAAAGAAAAATACAAATCAGAGCGATTGATTGTTTAAAAAAAGTTTTTAATTAAAAAAATAAGTCAGAAATGTGAATAATGAGAAGAAAATTATTATGATGGACTTAATTGTTAATGTTTCATCTCTAAGTAAAATTGTACCAATGTAACTATCTTAATGATTAGTTCTTTTTTGAATACAGTAGTAATGAAAAATATTTTAATGAATAAGAGCTAAATATTTTACTTTTGTAGAGTGATACTTTAAAAAATACTTTTCTTGGTGATTTTTAAGGGGTAAGTATAATATCAATATCTAACTATGTCAGAAATCTGTTAGCTATATCTGTATATATAAATATATCAATATCTGTCTGTGTTAGAAACAGGAATTAGGGATTAGAGAGTCATATTATACATTAAGATATTTCATGAATACTATTAGAAAAATTAGGAGGTTTTCTGGACGTTTGAATTTGGAGAGAGGACCAGTGCATATGGGGCAAATTAAAAATGAATCCTCTAACTTCATATAGTATATCATTTTTAGCTTGTAGTTTACTGTGATTCATAGCAAGTTAAGATTAATATATATATATATAAGCCCCACAGTATTCTAAATCTGAGTGGAGTGAATGATTACGGTGACAAGTTTAATTAAAGATGCCTAGCTCTTCTTCATGTTCCAGAAATATTGCTACTATAGGCTGGCTTTTTGTATTTAACATTAAAATTTTAACACCTACTTAAATTTTTATTTAGTGAATATTATGTTTCCTGTGATGTGTAATTGCACACAAAGGAACTTCAGACTGTTCCACCAGAGCCTACATGCCTTCCTTACCTCAAAAAAAAAAAAACAAAAAAAAACTCGCAGTTTGCATGATGTTCCTCATAAATTAAAACCCTGATCATGATTCTCTATCAGTTCACAAAAGAACAATATCAAACTTCATGTAAAATACATATTATAAAATAAATACTTTATTGCCAGTTGTGCCAGAAGAGACATAGCCTATTTTTAACATTAAGAGTCTCAAGTCTTCTATAGAAATAGTCCTTTAGTGAAGGGAGAAAATAACTCACAAGATAACACAATGAAACTGTACATTTAGCTATGCATTTAACCCCTCTTTGTACTCAGAAGCAAAAGGCTTTACAAGTTTCATTGTATCTATATTGGGCAAAAAGTAACATTGCCACTGCATGAATCTGGTCCTGGTTGACCTGGTGTTTGAGCCTCTGTCTCACATCCCGACTCTTCATTCAGGAATCCTTGGTGGTAATGCGCACGTGACGCGGAAATTCATCAGTTCTGTTCCTTTGGATCAACCGGTACTTATGTAATATACATATTTTAGGTGAATTCAATAAAGGAGATAAGAAGTTAATCCAGTAAAGGTTTTAATCTGTGGTTAGGGTACATGAGAGAACTCATTCATTTGTGTATTCATTTGACAAATACTTATTGAGCATCTGCCGTGTGCCAGGCCCTGGGCTAGTTGATGCAGACGGGGCTGTGACTTGAGATGAGACAGATGCAGCTTTAAATCTAAGGGTTGCCATTGGCTTCTCCAGGGGAGCCTCCCACCAGACCAGGGATCAAGCCTGCAACTCTTGCGTCTCCGGCATCGGCAGGCGGATTCTTTATCACCAGTGCCACCTGGGAAGAGGACCTTTATTCAGTTCAGATCAGTTCAGTTCAGTCGCTCAGTCGTGTCCGACTCTTTGTGACCCCATGAATTGCAGCACGCCTGGCCTCTCTGTCCATCCATCACCAACTCCTGGAGTTCACTCAAACTCACGTCCATCAAGTCGATGATGCCATCCAGCCATCTCATCCTCTGTCATCCCCTTCTCCACCTGCCCCCAATCCCTCCCAGCTTCAGACCTTTATTAGATAGATTGAAACACCAGTGTGTGTTTCTATTGTAGAAAAAACAATGGACTAACAAAGGAGAAAGTCTCTCACTCAACCTGCTGCAGAAGAATGAGCGCCTTGTGGTGTTTTGAATGTCTGTGGCAGAGGGTGACACGCAGCCAAAGGCTCTGGGTGCTTGTGAAGAGAGTGGCGAAATACAACACTTTGTACCTTTCAGGTAACTCTAGGTTGTACGGAGTAAGGTCAGTCATGATCATTAAACAAGCGTGCTTTAAAGAAGATGAAATGAAAATTTATGTTCCTTTCAGAATAAAACATCTTAAAATTTCTATAAATTGTTATGCCTCATGCATATTGCAAAAATATGCAGTAAAAATAAATTGTACCTGTCCGAATTCTTCCAAGGCACCCTAAAACTACAAATCACTTTAATCTTAATGGGGCATCGTATAAGCTAGTCCACGTTTTATGCCAGTCAGACCAGAGATGTGTGGACAGCATGCATCAGGAACGCAGTGCTCGGCTCTTGCGCATGGTATCATCTCAGGTGGAGTATGTACATACACAACCCGATGCATTTATAAAAAGATACAGCTATTCTAGATATGATTCAGATACAGATAACACTGTCCCTGGGATGGTAGCTGCTAATGAGGATGCTGACGCTGAAAACACTGGATTCTGAACGCCATTGTATGGACTGATCTTGACCTCTTTTAGCGTGTATACTATATTCTTTGGATTGTGCCTATTGACACTATACTGAAAGCTTAAAACCTGGATTTTTGCCTCAGAGCCTGGCTTCAGGGTCTGCCCAACAACTGGCTCCAAAATGAACAAACCTTCAATGATTGCTGCTCATAATGAATTTCTTTTCATGTGGGCTCAAATGAGATCTAGATTTCATGTCTAAGTCACACAAACACCCACACGAAAGGTAAATGCTTATGAAAAAAGTTGTATTAATGGCTCTAATCCTAAACTGTTGTTCAATCGCTGAGTCTCTAGCACTTTGCGACCCCCTGGACTGCAACACGCCAGGCTTCCGTATCCTTCTCTGTCTCCTGGGGTTTGCTCAAACTTGAGTCCATTGAGTCGATAATGCCATCTGACCATCTCCTTCTCTGTAGCCCCCTTCTCCTCCTGCCCTCAGTCTAATCCTATAGGAAGTTTAAATTAGGAGGGCAGAGTTATGCATGTCCCTGCTGCAACAACTGCATGTGAATAAAGAATTTAAAACGTGGTATTCCGAATAATAATGTTCAAGAGGTTTGCGAACGTGCACACCTGTGGACTTGCATTCGGGCTGAAGAAGGGAAGTCCGGGCGTGCTATACTCACACAGTAGGCCTTGTGGTCTGGTACATAAAGCGCTCCCATTGGGCTTGAATCCTGAGGAGCAGATGGAGGCTTACCTCTCCGAATATCACACCTGGAGAAAACTGTCCTATCCTGCATTCAGGCCTTTGCCCGGGTCATTTCTTCTGTGTTTCCTTTGGGTCTTGAGCTCACAGGACTCTTGTCTAAGAAGCCTTTCTGAGCTACCTGCCAAGGCTCCCATAGCACTTGTTTATCCCCATATAAGGGCTCACTATCCTGAATTGTTATTTTCTAAACCGCAGCAACTCCGAGCAGTCGGGTGGATCCCAAGCATTTTTATGAGATAAACCATCTGAGCTGTGACCTTCCTGGTCAGGGTCATCTCAGTTTCCCTCATCGTTGGGTCCTCAGCCCCTGGAGCAGAGTCTGAAAATAGACATTCACTTACTATTTATTAAATGAAACAAATTTTTAAACAGTTAAAACAGGAGTTAAAGTCCTGTGTTTCATTCTACCAGACTTTTAGCTGATCACTAATTTACCTGTTAAATTTTTTAAAGCACGCTTTCGTATAATTTGCTGCTGTGATATTAGCCATATTTGCTGGTGTTATTTAACCTGGCTGTCAGACATGAAATGTCCAGTAAACACGTTTTCTCTTTTCATTTCTTTCATGACGTGGATAATTGGTGCCTGCCGTCTCTTTACCTGGCCATTAATTTGTGAGAATGTTTAAAGCATGATTTCACGTAATTATAAAGACATGTTTTCTGATGATACACACACTGGCTGGCACGTTACCCCTTTCCTTCCTCTCGTGTCGCAGGGTTTGTGGGTCCTCTGATCATTTACATTGCTTTTATAATTTAACTAGTTTTAGAATTCAATTTTATATTTCATATTTTCTTTTAAATTGTATCTTTGATCTTATCAGTGCCTTAATATTTTACAGTCTCAAGGCAAATTTAGTACATTTGGTCTTTTAAGAAAATGACTTATTTTATTTTTGGCTGCACACGTGCTTTCTCTATTTGCGGTGTACGGGCTTCTCCTGTTGCAGAGCGCAGGCTCCAGAGTGCAGGAGCAACAGTTGCGCACACGGGCTCAGTTGCCCCATGGCTTGTGGAATCTTCCCAGACCAGGGATCAAACGCATGTCCCCTGCACTAGCAGGCAGATTCTTAGCCAGTGGGCCACCAGGGAAGTCCTAGTACATTTAATCTTTATATCCAGCAAGAGTGAGCATCAGGTAGCTCAGAATGCACGAAAAGACTTTCTAAAAGTGTGTGTGTATGTATGTTAAAATATATATATATATATACACACCATATACAAAGATAAGTGATGGATGGATGGATTGATCAATAGGTAGATTGAAAATTATAAAGCAAACAGGATAAAATATTTACAGTCTACGAATCTCAGTAAAAGGTATATGGATGTTATTTCTAATATTTTTATTTTTGCAACTTTTTATGAATTTGAAATTTGTTTCTAACGGAAACTAGTTGGAAAAAAAAAAGCAAACGAGCAAACTTCTAATTACTTCATAACTCTTACCGACCAGTGGTACATGGTATAAATGCTTCATACTAAATTAGAAATAGCGTTCATGATGAGCTGAAAACACAAAAGGACAGTATTAACGTAAGTCGCTTCCTTTCCGGTACAGAGTCACGCGTTATGTGAAGGGGTGCTTTGGTTCATAGTCATGTGCGTTTCATCCAGTTCCCGGGGTCTAACTTGGCTCAGCAGTGAAAATTCAAAGATTCTGGGCCTGAGACTTGTATGTTAAGCATCGCTTCAGCCTGGCCGAGGCAGACTTGTTGAAACTGTGCAGTGTGGTCCCACACTCCCCTTGTTCTCGAGTCACAGGAAGCATTTGTTGAGGATCTTGCTCAGCTTTAAGGGTGGAGTAGAGGCTGAAGGTTAACGGAGTCACCATGTCTGTGGAAGATGCTGCGATTGCCATATCATTTTCTGAGTTAAACTTTGGTCTTCAAACGCTTGTTGACATTTGGGTCACTAAACACTACACTACACAGTACAGGGATTATAAACCGTCAAAGAGCAATGGTTTTTTCCACAATCGTCTTACCATTTGAGCACACCTCTTCCTTGAAACTCTCTTTCCTGGTCTTTCTCAACGGCTGCTCTTTCTCCTGGTTCTCCTCCAGCCTCCCTGACCAGTCCTTGTCAGGCTAAGACCAAGATTCTTCCGTGTCCTCTGTCTTCTCACCATCCGCATCTTTTCTCCAGGGCCAGTCTTCTGTTTTCATTTATTAGGAGGTGTTGCTCTTCAAAAACCTGCCTTGTTCTTATGTATCCTGTGAACTCGGTAAAGCCTTCTGTGACTTAAAATAAATATATGGCAGAGCTTCTCCTGCAGGTTCAGAGATCAGTTCCTTACTTCCTCAAAGTGTAACTAATTCTCATTTTTGAGGCAGTAAGAATGTGAGGAGTATAAGCAGAAGGCATGTCCCACCACTCTCCTGCTCATTTTAATTGAGTAATTGTCTTACAGTTTTCAAGCATTTGCTGCTTTGTAAAGTTCAGCTATTGGTATGTCACAGAGAGAAAACATTTTCATATCTTATTTTCGTAAAACACACCTAGGGTTAAGTATGTCAGTGTCTGTGTGTTGATCACTCAGTTGTGTCTGACTCTTTTCAACCCTGTGGACTGTAGCCCACCAGGCTCCTCTGTCTCCGGGATTTCCCAGGCAAGAGTACTGGAGTGGGCAGCCATTCCCTTCTCCAGGGGATCTTCCTGATCCGGGCATAGAACCTGGGTCCCCTGCGTTGCAGACAGATTCTTTACCACCTGAGCCACCAGGGAAGCCCATGCCAGTGTCTGCTGCTGCTGCTGCTGCTAAGTCGCTTCAGTCGTGTCCAGCTCTGTGTGACCCCATAGATAGCAGCCCACCAGGCTCCTATGTCCCTGGGATTCTCCAGGCAAGAACATTGGAGTGGGTTGCCATTTCCTTCTCCAATGCATGAAAGTGAAGTCGCTCAGTCGTGTCCGACTAGTAGCGACCCCATGGACTGCAGCCTACCAGGCTCCTCTGTCCATGGGATTTTCCAGGCAAGAGTACTGCAGTGGGGTGCCATTGCCTTCTCTACGTCAGTGTCTACTCCCTTACAATTATCAGTCACTTTCATTTGCTTTTTCCAGGAGATAAGCATGCAGGGATGAGAATGATAAACTCTAGATAGTATTAATTTTTTGTAATTTAAATCATTTCTGAGAGGAAAAGAATACATGTTATCCATGAAATAGTTGTGCAGCCTCAATTATATTTGAACAGTTGCTTCGTTCCTTAGGGTTCGGTTTAACCAGTCTTGGTGCAGAGAATCCAGTTCCTGGAGGTGGGATGGGGGTTTGGTCCTCAGCCTTGGCTGACAGAAGGCGCCGGCACTCAGCACGGGACCAGGAGCTCGTCTTCACTGGCACCCATCTGGGTAAGCAGTGGCTGAGACAGGCGCTTGCGCCCGGGTCTGTGGCTGGCTCCCTCACACCTGTTTGGGTCCACGGACCCTTGCGCGCTGTGTCCGTGCAGGTGCGAGGCATCCTGCTGGAGCTCCGGGAAACGGTCTGCATGCCTCTTCTGCCCATGGAGTCCACTGGCTGCTCTGGGGCTTGGTCGTTTTCAGAGCCCGTGAGCTAATCACCAGGACGTGAGGCATGGCTGTTTCTACTCCAGCGGTTGCCATGCCTGCGGGCGGAGGAACCTGGAGGTTGGCACCTTCCCGGGGCTCTCCCCAGGAGAGAGGCTGCAGTCCCCTTCTGCTCTTCGCCATGGGTCACCTCACTCCCGACCTCAGCTCGCGGGAGCGTGCAGAGTAAAGAAGGTCCTAGCACAGAGTCTCTTTCTGAGGTCGTCCCAGGGCTCCCCGAACTCAGCCCGGGGTATCCTCTCCTTTCAGAGAGGGACTAAGAGCATTTCCTTAATCGGTCATGTTTGTGTGGAGCTCAGGGGTGCCACTGGCTTCTTTCTGCTTTGGATACACTAACGGCCTGGAATTGAAGATAAAACCTGCTGCTCTAATTTTCTACGATGCATGCATGCTAAGTCGCTTCAGTCGTGTCCGACTCTTTGCCACCATATTGACTGTAGCCCGCCAGGCTCCTCTGTCCATGGGGATTCTCCAGGTAAGATTACTGGAGTGGGGTGCCATGCCCTCCTCCAGAGGATGTTCCTCATCCAGGGATCAAACCTGCATCTCTTAAGTCTTCTGGATCGGCAGGCAGGTTCTTTACCACTAGAGCCACGTGGGAAGCAATTTTCTACTGTAACTTGTCTCTGATTTTCTTCCTTAAGGCAACAAGATGTAGCTGCTGTACCAGAAGGGAAGAAAGTCAGAATTTGAAAAGAGGACATAGGTATATTTTTCAAAATAATACCCTTCTATGGTATCATTATTATAGCTATCAGCTTAGAAGCTCATTTATTGGCTAATTTGGGCTTCAGTGATAAAAGAAGCATAAACTTTCAAAAGCATGTTAAAATAGCAACATAATAATGACACTGTGAAAGTGTCAATTGGATTAAATGAAGTATTCATCTCACCAGAAAACTGGACTAGATAAAGTATTCATCTCACTTGATAAGCCATTATGACCCTCAGGCTTTCAATGCTTATTTTTAGCTATTATTCATCAAGGTAGTTGTAGTAATGAAGAACTCTATATTGTTCCATAATATATACTCTATTTTAAGTCTGCTCAGATGATACCAAATTTTCTACACCATTGATCCATTAAAAAAAAAAAATCTTTCCTTGAATTCTGTTTGCCACTAATCAGGCTATTTTATTCAGTTTTTTAGATGGGTTGACAAATTGAAAACCCAGCTTTAAATGTTGCAGTAGTTTAAAAATAGGAGTCTTTTACTTCAGACTATTCTTAGTTGCTGCTTTGAGCAATAAAAATGTACTTTATAGCTTGTTAACCTAGATTTCATGGATATCTTTTCTACAATGATATAAGTAGATCATTGTTTACTGCCTAAATCAGCCTTGTCAGAGTAATACTCTCTAGTGATTTTTTAAAGTCAGAACAAACTGATGCATTCTATCTTCTGTGATTATACAGCCTGGCATGGCGTTCTCCTTGTATAGTTGTATTTTGAATATGAATAACAATCTTTAGCTGACTTTAGCATTTTATGGAAATCATCATATGTAACTTCTACTTATATCAGCATCTACCAAATTTGTTAACTGAGTTTTATAGCCTGGTTATTTTCTATTTCTGTTGCTTCTAAGACTTTTGAATACACACTCATATACTTCGTATTCATTATATCAGAATATTAGACTACTTTTTTTGGAGGTACCACATAAATTACTAGAAGAGTTCACTTACTATGTACACCTTTTAACACAGTCTACTCAAGGTTAGTACATGTTGCAAAAAAAGCAGAATGCATCAGGAGACAATGTAATGATGACAGGATTTTTATGACCTGAAATAAAGTAAAACAAACTGATTAGAAAGATCATGGAAAAAGCAAGAGAGTTCCAGAAAAACATCTATTTCTGCTTTATTGACTATGCCAAAGCCTTTGACTGTGTGGATCGCAATAAACTGTGGAAAAGTCTGAAAGAGATGGGAATACAGACCACCTGACCTGCCTCTTGAGAAATCTGTATGCAGGTCAGGAAGCCACAGTTAGAACTGGACATGGAACAACAGACTGGTTCCAAATAGGCAAAGGAGTGCGTCAAGGCTGTATATTGTCACCCTGCTTATTTAACTTATATGCAGAGTACATCAGGAGAAACACTGGGCTGGAAGAAACACAAGCTGGAATCAAGATTGCTGGGAGAAATATCAATAACCTCAGATATGCAGATGACACCACCCTTATGGCAGAAAGTGAAGAGGAACTAAAAAGCCTCTTGATGAAAGTGAAAGAGGAGAGTGAAAAAGTTGGCTTAAAGCTCAACATTCAGAAAATGAAGATCATGGCATCCGGTCCCATCACTCCATGGGAAATAGATGGGGAAAGAGTGGAAACAATGTCAGACTTTATTTTTTTGGGCTCCAAAATCACAGCAGATTGTGACTGCAGCCATGAAATTAAAAGACGCTTACTCCTTGTAAGAAAAGTTATGACCAACCTAGATAGTATGTTCAAAAGCAGAGACATTTCTTTGCCGACTAAGGTCCATCTAGTCAAGGCTATGGTTTTTCCAGTGGTCATGTATGGATGTGAGAGTTGGACTGTGAAGAAGGCTGAGCGCCGAAGAATTGATGCTTTTGAACTGTGGTGTTGGAGAAGACTCTTGCGAGTCCCTTGGACTGCAAGGAGATCTAACCAGTCCATTCTGAAGGAGATCAGCCCTGGGATTTCTTTGGAAGGAATGATGCTAAAGCTGAAACTCCAGTACTTTGGCTACCTCATGAGAAGAGTTGACTCATTGGAAAAGACTCTGATGCTGGGAGGAATTGGGGGCAGGAGGAGAAGGGGATGACAGAGGATGAGATGGCTGGATGGCATCACGGACTCGATGGACGTGAGTCTGGGTGAACTCCAGGAGTTGGTGATGGACAGGGAGGCCTGGCGTGCTGCGATTCATGGGGTCGCAAAGAGTGGGACATGACTGAGCGACTGAACTGAAGTAATCTTCAAAACTGGCCGATAATTTCAGAAGAAATGATGGGTCGTTAGAGTTCAGACCACCTAAATTAGGAGTAAAGTAATCTCTTTGAGAGATCATTGCCATGAATTGTAATTTATATTGAATACAAAATCCAGTCTAGCTTGAAACTCAAATGATTATCCTTTACCTTGGATTCTTACCTCCTTTTATTGGTCCTCAGGAAAAATAAATAAAGCAGAAAATATTTAAGTGATAAGCATGTCTACTTATAATATCTATTTCATATCTGTATCTGTATCAATATCTATATCTCAAATAGGATGATATGTAGTAGAAAAAAAATTCATCCTTTCTGGGTTCCAGCTGTGAAATCCTCACCAGCTGTCCAGTGTTTCTTTTCCTTTCTTTTCTCCTGGCTCCTCACTGTCAATGTTTATAACCTCTAATACTTATATTTACTACAATTAAAGTTACTTCCTAACCTAACTATCTCTGGGGTTAGGTTAGGAAGCAGCGTCTTGCCCTCCAGAGTCAGCCCCGTACAGGTTTTCCTTTCACTTGGTGCGTGCACTTCTCCTCAAGGTCACTCAGATAAGGGAAGACTTGTGTCTCTTCGTCCTCGCTGCCCAAAAGGAGGCCGTGTGGCCTAATTACTCTTTGGATGTAGGGACAGTGTGTGTCCCACTCGGGCATTCTCCCTGAACTTTATATCATATAACTCATGCGTCAGCGTCGTTGGGTGGGACCCAAACCAACAGGCTGTGTCGAAAGCCACTCAGCAATCTATAGTTCCTGCTCCACTCTGGAGGCCCCATCACCTGAGCTCCAAGCCTCTGTGACTGACGGTTTCGGAGACTGGAGCCTGGAAGTGGGGGCAGCCTCTGCCTGGAAGCACCCCTTTGAGTTTTGTCCTTATGCCTCTCAGACTCAGCTGCCCCAAACACCTTTTTGCTTCAGGATAGGGAACATATGTACACCCATGGCTGATTCATGTCAATGTATGACAAAAACCACTACAATATTGTAAAATAATAAGCCTCCAATTAAAATAGATAAATGAATAAATTTAAAACAACAACAACAACACCTTTTTGCAAAGCAGCTGTTAGCTTACAACTGGGCTGTTGCCAAAACTGGGTGCCTGATCCAAAGAGGTCTTGGGATTCTCTGCCCTAATGATCACATTTTGGCATAGGTCAGCTTGGACTCAGTGACCCAGGTGTGGGAAGGGCCCAACAAGCTTAGCTCTTCAAGTGGAAATAGTATTTTCAGGAACATATCTAGCCTGACTCCAGTGACATCGTGGCTTTATGTGAAAAACGGACAGCTATCCAGGAGGGGAAACTTATCTCCCACTCTGCCACCTGAAGCAAAGTGGGTAGCTCGGTAGGGCCTCCAGTTTATCAAGGTTCTCCTAAACACCTCTGCCTGGGCCTGCTTCCCCTGTGATCAGGCTAAGAGGAGACCCAGTGCTGTTCACTGGGCTGCCACACTTGCTCAACGCCAGCTCCAGCTGGGCTGAAACAAAAAAATGAATGTGGATGCTCCTTTCCGTAGGCAGAGCTCAAGGCCAGCTCTGGTCAATACTCCTCTTTATAACTCTTGTTATATTTTTCATGACTCTTATTTTAGTTGGTTGCCAATGGCCTCGTTACTTGGTCTGCCACTGTTGGAAAACTACACACTGTTAAGTTATTTATTTGAGGGAATTGCAGGCCATGGAAACAAATCACACGGTTGATCAAACTCTCTGGGTCCCTCGAATAGGTGCCCAGAGTATGGCCCTGTTCTCTGACTAGACTGACTGGGCTCAAGCTACCGATGGAGCCTACACTGCCCAGACGGCCACTGCGGCTGCCTGGGCCCGTCTTCACACTGGGCGAGGTGGTATGTTCACCGCCACACACGGGGTGCAAAGTGACAAAGTGCAGAACTCTGGATCTGCCCCAGGGCTACCACTGCCTGCCAGCCCTGAGTCCTGTTTGTATCTCAGGGGCACTTTGCCCAGGGCTTTGCCCCCACCTGCTCCTGGAAGACCCGTCGCATTGGACCCTTGGCCTCCCCCTGAGGCTCTGGGTGGGTGGCGCTTCGTCACTGCTGGCGTTCTTCTCAGCTGCGCTGCTGCTGTATTCTGATCAGCTCGCTCTAGCCCCACTGCTGGGCCCTTGAAATACACTTGTCCCAACTTTCATGTTTGCGGTCTGATAGAGTTTATGCTTTTTATCACAAAACCACTCAAGAGTGGGCTGATGGACATTCCACTCTGCCTGCAATCCACAGGCATTGTTAAGCATCAATAAGCATTGCAAAAGAAAGAAAGTGAAATGCTCAGTTGTGTCTGACTCTTTGTGACCTTATGGACTGTAGTCTGCACCAGGCTTCACTGTCCATGGGATTTCCCAGGCAAGAATACTGGAGTGGGTTTCTATTTTCTCCTCCAGGGGATCTTTCCAACCCAGGAATCAAACCCAGATCTCCCTCATTGCAGCCAGATGCTTTTTTATTCTCTGAGCCACCAGGGGAAGCATTGGGAGTCTTCAAAAACTGACTCTCCAAAATTCTTTTATCTCTTCCTGAGCCACACACTTTTACACTTTAGTAAGACACTGCAGTCACCAAATGCAGTTGTCCCCAGAGAGGGATCATCTTCTGTCCACATTCTGGGTAATGATCAGGATGAAGGGTCAAAGAAATGTATAGACCTATTTTGAAAATCTGATAATCCACCCTGGTCGTTCCTGGACACGGCACTTCTTTCTTTACCCAGATGGCATCTGCAGGCCCACGTGGTTGGTGCACCCTTCAGGACCCTGTGAGTGCAAATCCGATTCTGATTCAATCATCTGGTTTCTCTCGTGGGGTTGCCATTGACCCAGATCATTAGGAAGAAAGCCCCAGGCTGCGGGTTCTGCTCCCCAAGCCCCACAGGATGGACCCAGCGATAGGGAGCATAGCACACAGACAACTAGGAAGGCTTTCCAAAACGAGGCTGTCCTTGGTTCCCCTCGCCCTGTTGGAAGTAATCCGCAGGTTGGGAGCCACCCAGTCAGGAAATTGGTGTGTGTAATGTGTCCCTGACTTTAACTGAAATAATCAGTGGTGTGGCTCTGGAAGGTGAGCAAGTCATCTTCAACCCCCTGGGCCAGAGATGCGATGAGAGCGTTGCCCCAGACATCCTCATCAGGGGCCAAGGTGAAGTCTGCGTGATCACTACTGCAGTCGCAGCTCACACAAGCAGAAGTCAGTGATTTTGTCAGCAGTCACAAAAGCACAGCAGGGCAGGTAGACCCAAGCAGGGTCCGTGATTGTACTTTTTCCTTCTGATTTTACTGAGATTGTGTGGATAGACTTTGTACTTTTAACAGTTTGGGACCCAAGTGGGTTGAGCCTCCTATCACTGATAAAAATGGATGAATATGAGGCTATTTCTGTGATAGCCTCTCTCAAGCCCAGACCCATGATCTGGAACAGCACTGCATAGAATGACACAGTATAGGCTTTAATCCAAGAAGTATTTCTTGATTATAAGGCTTTATTCTAAGCTAGGCAGATAGAAAATGTAGATGAATACAAAGCATACGCCTTGCTCTCTAGGACATTACAGTTTGGTGGAAAAAGGAAGCCCAAGTTGACTACAAAATTTAAAATAGTATTTTTGTATCATTATTTAGTTACAAAATTATATGGGACCAAAAATTATTAATGCAAAAATTCATAAAAGGGATTGCAATCTCTAAGTGGTTAAAAGGTCAGTAAGGTTTTTGAGGAAGAGATCCATTTGGGTCCATGCCAGGTCCAGCTGACTCTGCCCACCCGTGAAAATTAGACTGATATTTATGGTCTGCCAAGTCTTAGACGTTCTAAGTTGATGTGGACTGCATGGTATTGCATGGTTTTTCTTAATGGTAAGGTCACCAGTTAAGTTTTTATAGATAAATATTTCCTTTTGTTGATTTGGATTTTTTCCTGTTCATTGCTATGTGAAACAAACTTTATAGAAGAAATCAGACCAGATTTGCAAAGTATGTATTTTTAGAGAGAATATTTTTATTGAAACAGAATCAGAAATTTAACAATTTGGATAGAAATTGTTATGATTCTTGCTGGCATATATTATTATTAAAGGAATTTATTAAACATAGTGAAAGTGTTTTTTAGGTACATCAAATACAATAATATTGACAAGAAGACATCAAAAATTTCATTCTATCATGTTGAAGATTAAAATTAAACAATATATGCCAGCAAACAAAATAAAGCATAAATGATAGTCGTTCAGTTATGTCTGACTCTGCAACCCCATGGACTATAGCCTGCCAGGCTCATCTGTCCATGAGATTGTCCAGGCAAGAATACTGAAGTGGGTTGCCATTTCCTTCTCCAGGGAAATAAAGTGTACCCTCCATGAATTATACAAGTTAACTTCAACTCTATTCCAAGTGATAATTCCTGCTAATTAGAAGGAAATATTTCAACTATACAGTATACCTCTGTGTCTCTGGTCTTTCACCCAAAGTTCAAGGCCATAGAGTTCTGTGATTGTCAGTTACCAATATAGAAGGAGCATTAACTGCATGATCTTACATCTTAATCTTTATCAGCATCAGATAAGATTTTTGCTTAGGGCTTCCCAGGTGGCTTTGGTGATAAAGAACCCACTTGCCAATACCAGAGACATAAGAGACGTGGGTTCGATCCCTGGGTTCTGGAAGAACCCCTGGAGGAGGGCATGACAGCCCACTCCAGCATTCTTGCCTGGAGAATCCCTTGGACAGAAAAGCCTGGCAGGTGACAGTCCATAGGGTCAAAAAGAGCCGGACATGACTGAAGCGACTTAGCACGCATGCACAAGATTATTCCTTACTTCCTTATACATTTAAAAGCTCTCTTATGAAAACTTACTTTCTTTGCCTAGCCTAATCTTGACAACAATGCCTAGCATTAAACAAGTCAGTGTTTGGATTAGTTTGCTTAATCTTTCCGAATATGATGGCTTAAGACTTGTATAATCCGAAGAGAAAGGCTGCAGTACTTTCTATATACGAATAACAATCTTGGTTCTTTCTGAAACCTTATAAAAATCCGCATAGATGCACAGACTGCATACCATGCGTCTGGCAGTCTTGTTTGGAGTTCTCTGATTATTACTTACAGGATACAAGAAGCCTTAAACACGTTTACTTCACACAGCAGGATGTGTCTTGGTTGCCTCCTCAGTGAATTTGTCATCGCTTTGCCCAAAGTCAAGAACGATGATTTCATTGTAGTGTTGGTATTTTACTGTGAGGACAGTCGAATGTTTCAGCCAGTTCTTTTCCTTCTTTTATAGGATGATGTTGTTAGTAATCAACGCAGGGAGAGTTTATCCAGGTAATATCACCTGGTTGATTTTGGTAGATTTGATCATGTCTGTGAAGAGATGGCTGTGCTGTGAAGATAACAGGGTCACTCACTGGCATGACCCTGGTCCTCAACCCTGGGAGGGCCTAGGCAGGGCGTTCACACGACCATGTGTCCTTACAAAATTTGAGAAAGTAGGTATTGTAACCGCAGTTGGTTACGCTGCTGTCTCTTTCTGCTCTGGCTTCCTTCCGTCACATTTCCCCTGTGCGGTGGAAGTTAGAGGGGCACTTGGCAGTCGTGGGATTTGGCTAAGAGGAAATTGATGTGGAGATACACTGAGCGTAAGTTCAGTGTGACGCCTTTTGTGGTTCACTCTTCCTTCTCACTGTGCCAACACAAGAAAGGGCATCACCTGGAGGTCCGCTGGGGGTATCTCGGTACGAGCGTGTCCTGTGCTGCAGGCTGCAGACCCACGCAGCAAACGCCTGAGAAACGAGAGGAGAAGCAAGATCAGCAGTGTGTGGAACCACAGGTACACGCTGGTAAGTTCCTGGGTATGTAAGGGTTATATGATGTACTGGATGTGTGAGAAAATGGAAAGGGGAGGACTGTGTTCTCACAATAACTCGGTACGTTTGTTGCTCGGTCATTTAGTCATATTTGATGCTTTGTGACGCCATGGACTGCAGCTCGCCAGGCTTCCCTGTCCTTCACTATCTCTCAGAGTTTGATCAAACTCATGTCCATCAAGTCAGTGATGCCATCCAAGCATCGTCCCCTTCTCCTCCTGCCTTTAATCTTTCCCAGTATCAAGGTCTTTTCCAGTGAGTCAGCTCTTTGCATCTGGTGGCCAAAACACTGGAGCTTCAGCCTCAGTATCGGTCTTTCGAATGAATATTCAGGGTTGATTTCCTTTAGGATGGACTGGTTTCATCTCCTTACTGTCCAAGGGACTTCCCATAGTCTTCTCCAGCACCACAGTTGGAAAGCATCAATTCTTTGGCACCCAGTCTTCTTTATGGTCCAACTCTCACATCCATACATGACTGCTGGAAAGGCCATAACTTTGACTATCTGGACTTTTGTTGGCAGAATGATGTCTCTGCTTTCAATACACTGTCTAGATTTGCCGTAGCTTTCCTTCCAAGGAGCAAGCATCTTTTAAATTTATGGCTGTAGTCATTGTCCACAGCGATTTTAGAGCCCAAGAAAATAAAATCTGTAATGCAATACATATTACATATTATAAATGTGTCCATATATTGATTTGGTTTTCTCATGCAAATTATGTAAAACAAAATTTGTCACCATTTCTTTCTTTGTAAGACAATGGCCTTTAGTAATGCTTCATGAGCAAGTAACTGTTTGTGAGGTTGGATGCTTTCTGCCTTCCAACATATTGAACCGTGTCTTAGCATATCTGATTATCTTGTCCCAAAGCAGTCTGGGATTTCCAAATAGCAAACATGTTAAACCAAAACCAATAATTCATCTGGAGAAAGAGATACATTTTAAATAGCTCTCAGATTTCTTGATAACCCAATAACGAAGAGAAGTGATTCATATGAACCCATAGGAAAAAGATTTGAATTTCCTGCTGTTTTTATATAAAGTTGTGACACCAGTGAAAATAACCCATAGATCTATGCCAATAAGCCACTACCACAGGGGACTGACAACAAGCTAGTTAATGATTTCATGAATTCAGAATATTTAAGATTACCTTCTGTTCGAGAAAACTTGAAGAACTCTTAAATCATGTAGTTCACTTGTGAGAGAAATTTTGGATTTCCCAAATTTGACAATTCTAAAAATGTGCATGTCATAACCAATAACTAGTTGTGAAGATGAAAGATAGTTTTTCAAACTATCAGTAAAAAAAAGAAAAAAAATTAAATTAACCAGGAAGCTAAATGAAAGATCGAACCATCTTTCTATTTTCTCTTTGCTGCTGTGCTCAGCTGTGTCCAACTCTTTGTGGCCCCATGGACTGTAGCCCACCAGGGTCCTCTGTCCTGGGAAATTTTCCAGGCAAGAATGCTGAAGTGGGGTGACGCTTCCTCTCCAGGGGATCTTCCTGACTCAGAGACTGAGGGTTGAACCCCCATCTCTTGTGTCTCCTTTACCAGATTCCCAGCACCATCTGGGAAGCCCTATTTTCTCTTTGTAAAATAATATTTGTGCTGTTATATTCTGTTTCTCAAACAGTACCCCCAAATTGTGTAAACCTCAGGCTGCACAGAACCTGGGATTACCTTGTGTCTGCTCACTTTGTGTCCCTTTCAGAGCTTGAGGTCTTATCATTAGACTAGATAATGAGATGGCAGCTAACCCAGAGAGTCACTCCTCCGTGGGGTAGACAACACAAGCTTATCAAGAAATAAATGTGAAGATATAATGGAGGCTATTGTTCATGCCGAGGTTACAAACCTGTGTTCCGTTAAATGCAGACTGTGAGGTTTCCTTTGACCATAGCTTCTGGTCCCCAGTGCAGAAATGTTACGCTGAGATGCTGAGGTCTGTGATCCTTTCAGATCTCCCATTTACTGACTCTGCTGATCTGTCATCAGTGAATTTCTTCACTTCACGCCTAGCGTCAGTGCGCTGGGAATGAGTATGTGTGATGTCTAGCCTGGTGGTAGCCCAGCATCAGGTGCTGTAAACTTCAGGGCACAGAAAGGAGACGGCCTGCGGGATGGTTCTGGAGGCCTTGAGGCTCTGCATCTACGTGAGGTAGGGTGAGGGGACTTCTCTGCGACACGTGGGTTCCAGGCCGGTCGGGACGAGTTGTCACCCTGATGTGCAGGGAGCTCTCAAAGGCAGGATGGGTCCTGGCACTGAGTTTCACACTCTCCTCCCCACAGCTGCTTTCACAGACACTTGCCCCTGTCCAGGAGAGGTACTGGGGAGTGCTGGAGGAAGGGGTTAATTCTTCCTCTGCTAAGACTAGGTTTCTGATGAGAAGAAGGCCACCAGAGGGTAGGTGGCTGGGGGATAGGGCCTGCCTGCTCTTCCCTTTCTTAGCTTGGCGTGGGGGTCCTCCCAGATCGTAAGGGTCAGTGGCATTCAGTGGAACCCGCTTTCTTGCGGGAAGCCTGCTTAGTGGAAGAAGCACTGAACAGAGTCCCAAAGTCAGGCTGAGAGCTCTGCATCCAGGACTTACAGCACGTCCGAATATTCAGTGGAACTACTGATGCCGAAGCCGAAGCTCCAGTGCTTTGGCCACCTGATGGGAAGAGCCAGTTCATTAGAAAAGACCCCGATGCTGGGAAAGATTGAGGGCAGGAGGAGAAGGGGGCAACAGAGGATGAAATGCCATCATCGAGTCAATGAACATGAGTTTGAGCAAACTCTGGAAGGTAGTGAAGGACAGGAAAGCCTGGTGCGCTGCATTCCATGTAGTCATATATATATATATAAAAACAACATTTCAGAAACTTCAAGAAAAAGCAGCTGCTGCCTTCTGAGCACAGGCTCCGGAACTGGACTGCATGCCAATCCCAGCTCTGCTTCTCACCAGCTGTGTAATCTTTGGCAAGTTTCTTTGTCTCTTTTTCTCTCTTCCTTCACCTGCAAATAATGATGATGGAACCAACCTCACAAGGAGGTTAGGGTTATATGAGCTCATGCAAATATAGAACTTAAAAATAAACATTCAATTCCCTTCAGTCGCTCAGTCGTGTCCAACTCTTTGCAACCCCATGAACTGCAGCACACCAGGCCTCCCTGTCCATCACCAACTCCTGGAGCTTACTCAAACTCATGTCCATCGAGTTGGTGATGCCATCCAACCATCTCATCCTCTGTTGTCTCCTTCTCCTCCTGCCCTCAATCTTTTCCAGCATTATGGTCTTTTCCAATGAGTCAACTTTTTGCATCAGGTGGCCAAAGTATTGGAGTTTCAGCTTCAAAATCAGTCCTACCAGTGAACACCCAGGATTGATCTCCTTTAGGATGGACTGGTTAGATTTCCTTGCAGTCCAAGGGACTCTCAAGAGTCTTCTCCAACACCACAGTTCAAAAGCACCAATTCTTCTGCACTCAGCTTTCTTTATAGTCCAGCTCTCACATCCATACACGACCACTGGAACATTATTTTTATTATCATTAATATTATTGGTGCCTAAAGTAATTTGGAACTAAGAATCAGGATATAAAATTTTGTCTTCTTTCAAATGTTTGTAATTATTACTAAAATCTACCAAGTCTTGATAAAATATTAAAAGAAAATAAGATTTTAGTAATATCCCTGTTATTATTTAATATCTAAATACATTATTTGACTGATATCTAGTATGCATGTTCATAATTCCCAAACCCAAATAAAGTGGGTTTAAAAATCTCATCAGATGTTCAATGTAAATAACTTTAATTCCAGCGTTCATTATCCTTTGGGGTGAGCAAGCACCAGGCTTTCTTCTGCTGCACCCCAGCCCTGTAAGACAACCCAAAGAAGTCCCCAAGGATGTGCTGTGTGACCGAGTTGTGTGGCTGTCACAGCCCAGGGTTAACTGTTGAAAGTGAGCGGCGGTATTAGGTAGGGTGCAGAGCGTGTACAGGTATGAAGGAGGCTTTGGGAGAAAGAAGCCAAGATGTCAAATCAAATACCTTTTGCCTCGAATCCCTCCCTGATGAGTGAGGTATGCCTCCGCTAAGGCTATTGGAAAGAATAGGTCAAGACTCTGAAAGCAATCTGTTCATAAGTCTTTTACACAATTCCTGAATCAAAGTCCTAAGAGTTCCTACCATGGTGATTACTCAGAGCCAGGCATCTAATATGTATATTGGTCCTTCTGAGAGTGCTAAGGAAAAACACGCAAATGTATTTCATTAATATTGTATGATATGTGTGTTTCAATGTGTACATGCACAGCAAAATACCAAAACACTTAAAAAAATATTGTTTGTTTTGTTTTGACAAGAAGATCGCTGCTGTATGACTTGGCATGGTGCACGCCTAATTACTTCAGCCTTTGCCAATGTAGTGTGCATTTATTCTGCCATTTTTTGGAGATTCTTTCATGGCATTTAAAAAATGTATTATGTGTTTCATCTGCACATGTCCAGGCCATGTGTAGTAGCCTCTATGTGTCTTTATAGTATCGCACTTACAGATAAAATAGCTGTAAGTATGAAACAATCAATTTGGATGTTCCAAAGATTAATTTGAATGGTTTGTAAACCTTTCAATGTTTACATAAAATAAATGGCTGATTGTATACCTTTCAATTGTCCTGGAATAATGTAGTTTATTTTCTATGAACGACTGTAGAAATTCTAAGCGTATGCTCAGTGCATAACAAATTCCAAATTGTATACTTTTCTATTTTTAAGAAATTACATGCTTTTCCATGTCTAGCTCTAATTTATCATTTTGTAGTTACGCCCAATGAACTGGTAGACCATTATCCTATCTTATTAGAACATTCAAGGCTCGCTATTCTGAAAATATATCAAAAGAAGAGCAAAACAAGGGGATGTACACAGAATGCCGAAGTCAGTTCCACCACTTTACAAAATTTTTAGGTGGAGATAGCATAATTCTTAACAATAGAGGCATAGCATATTTCGGTTTTGCCTGAGTTTTCAGATCAATTTTGTAGACAAAAATAATCCTAGAGTTTCATATTTGACCAAATTATTTTCTTCTGAATCTCCCAAGAGGAAAATAAAGCTTTCCTTTTATCAGTTTGACCCTGTTACAAATGTTGCCCTTGAGGTTTTGCTATTCAATTCCAAAGACATTTTAACAACCATAATCCAAGAGAGAATATAATGTATTTATCATCTGATCATTTTCATAACATCTACATTTTTGCTATAATAATATATGTCAGTGTTCATCCTTCTTAGCTATCAGTGTAACGCTCTGAGATTAAACTATGTCTGGTTATTTAAACATCCAAAAGCTGAAATGCTTTATTATTTCTGCTTTTTTATTAAAGGAAAACTAAAATTTGGCAAGATCTTAATAAAACTGGTGTCAGATTAACATGAATTTCCCCAACACTATGGTTTATTGTCATGTTCTAGGTAGTAATATTGTTATAATCTGATTCTTCCCCTACCCCCAAGTATGTAAGTAATAAAGTGTCAGTTGTGTGCAAGAAACTTACGTGGAGGATGAGGAATATTGGAGAATATATTTATTTTTTTTTCTGGGGGAAAAAGAATGATATATTAATAACCTAATTAAAAATACCTAAGTGTTTGACATTGAGGAATATATAGATGTCTTTTAGTTTTTTATCTACCTGATTCCCTTAATTTAGGGAAATTTCCCAATTCTCTTTCATGTCATTATGGAAGATTTGTGAACCAGAGGTTTTATTCAACCTGCCTCTGGGTAAGCCAGGGCATCATCACTCAAGATTCTCCAGAGAAGTAGAACCCACAGGATTTACAGAAATAGACTCATTTTATGGAACTGGTGCTAATGATTGTGGGGGCTGGCAAGTCCAAAATGTGCAGGGCCTGCTAGCAGTTTGGATATTCAGGTAAGAGTAAATGCTGCAATTTTGAGTCTGAAATTTGTAGGGCAGGCTGGCAGGCTGGAAGCTCAGACAAGGTTTCTGTGTCATAGTCTTGAGGCCAAATTCCATCCTTTCCTCTCTGGAAAACCTGTTTTCTGTCTCAGGGCCTTCAACTGATTGGCTGAGGCCCACCCACCTTGCGGAAGGCAATCTGCTTTGCTTGAAGATCCAGGGAGAACAGGGCCATAGGGTGATGGAAGCAAGGATGAGAGGAGCTGATCGTTAGTGAGGCTGTTCTGACAAGGGCCTTTGAGGCCTGGATTCAGCTGGGCCATTAGTCCAACTCTGCCCAGAAAGTCTCTCCTTCGTTTGAGTAACTAAGACTCTTGACAAGTGAAGGAAACCTTTGCAAAACCCTTCAGTCCTTACAGTGATCATGGTGCAGTTGAGTTAAATGATGCTCAGAAATTCACTGAGTCATTTGTTCACAAACGTTTTAATGCCTGTTTTTCCATCTGTAGACATGCTAGGCATTGTGCTAGGTCTTGGGATAAAGCTGTCTGGACTGTTTGATAAAACAGACCAACAGGGAGCAACTGACGGCGAGTGAAATATATTTAAAAAAGACGGTGGGGAGGATGCGATAGCGAACACTGAAGGAGGAGCTGACCGTCTTGGGTTAAGGAACTGGACTTCCTGGAGGAGGTACATGAGCTGGAATCAAGATTGCCGGGAGAAATATCAACACCCTCAGATATGCAGAGGACACCACCCTTATGGCAGAAAGTGAAGAACTAAAGAGCCTCTGATGAAAGTGAAAGAGGAGAGTGAAAAAGTTGTCTTAAAGTTCAACATTCAGGGAAACGAAGATCATGGCATCTGGTCCCGTCACTTCATAGCAAATAGATGGGGAAACAGTGGCTGACTTTATTTTTTTCGACTCCAAAATCACTGCAGATGGTGACTGCAGCCATGAAAAATTTTAAAAGATACCTACTCCTTGGGAGGAAAGTTATGACCAACTTAGACATATATTAAAAAGCAGAGACATTACTTTGCCAACAAAGGTCTGTTTAGTCAAGGCTATGTTTTTTCCAGTGGTCATGTATGGATGTGAGACTTGGACTATAAAGAAAGCTGCATGCCGAAGAATTGATGCTTTTGAACTGTGGTGTTGGAGAAGACTCTTGAGAGGCTCTTGGACTGCAAGGAGATCCAACCAGTCCATCCTAAAGGAGATCAGTCCTGAGTGCTCATTGGAAGGACTGATGTTGAAGCTGAAGCTGCAGTACTTTGGCCACCTCATGCGAAGAGCTGACTCATTTGAAAAGACCCTGATGCTGGGCAAGATTGAGGGAAGGAGGAGAAGGGGACGACAGAGGATAAGATGATTGGATGGCATCACCGACTCTATGGACATGAGTTTGAGTAAGCTCCGGGAGTTAGTGATGGACAGGGAGGCCTGGCATGCTGCAGTCCGTGGGGTCACAGAATCGGACACGACTGAGCGACTGAACTGAACTGAACTGAGGAGGTGCGTGTATATTGACACCTGAAGAGAGGGTTCAAGGAAGAAGAATGAATATGAGTGAAGGTACCAGACCAAGAATTACACAAGGAAGTGAAAAGCCAGGGTGGCTGACACCGAGACAGAGGCGGAAAGAGAGGTGGGAAGCCTTCATTTGCGGGAGAGACTTGAGTATCAGCCAAACCCTCTCAGAGCCCTTGCAAGAAGCCAAGTCCAGTATTTGAGGAACAAGGTAGATGGTAACACCCTTACATGAGACAGGTGTGCTGGAAGGAGGGCGTATGTTTAGAAGCCAACATAGTTCAGTTTGAGGTTTGCTACATTTGAGAGGAGAGATTTAATAGTGTTTGGAGCTCAGGAGGAGTGTCTGCAGTGTCGGCTGGCATCTGTGTGAACCAAGTGGACAAGGGCCCAAAGACGGAGAGAATTCCTCCTGAAGAGAATTAAAAAAAAAAAAAAGTAACACAGAGACAGCACTTTAGTTAACTGCCACTTAAACAAATTTACCAGTTATGAAAGAAAGGAAACCTTTCAATTTGCTAATCAGACACCAGGGACAGAGTCACAGAGTGGGCATTGAAACAAATCCCATAGCTGATTTAATTCAGCGCTTTAATCTCAAAACTAAAAAAAATTTAAGCCAAGAGATCCTCAAGACCCAAAATAAAACTACCTGATATCTAGTACTTTGCTCTTTCTTCGGTAGTTTAGTGGAAAGGGAGAGAGGAAGAGAGCACTTTGGTGGGACAAATATTTCAGTTTTTTTTTCATACTGCACTCCAATTTTATTTGAATGCCTGTTCACCTAATTTCAGTTTCAATTAGTGTTGAGCTGTGATTGATTGGCAGTAGCTGCCCAAAGCACTGTATCTGAAGCCACATTGGTTTGCAGGACCTACTACAAGAAGGGCATATATTTAACGTCCAAACTGCCCTCAAAGGACAGTGAAATGAAGATTGATTATCAGTTTTGCAGGGAGAACAGGCTGGAGCCAGAACCGCCTGGCAACCTGGAACCTGTGGTCTCCCCAGCCACCAGGACTGGCGGAAGAAAATGAGGCACAGGTGCCATCTTTGCCATTCCTGTTTCATATGGTTTGCCCATTAAAGTTAGAATTTGTTTTGATTCTGACAGGAAAAAAAAGAAGGAAAGGAGAAGTTGATTCCCAGCTGTAGCAAGGTTTTTAAGGTGGTTTTTTTTGTTTTTTTTTTTGTTTTTTTTTTTTTACTATCATCTTCATTTATTGAACATTAGACTTGAATGTTAATAATTGTTTTCCAAAAGAGTAATTAAAATAGAGTTACTTTTTTAACTCTTCCTTCATCCAAAAGAAAGATCTCAAAATAGGAAGTATGTAAGTGTTGGTCTCATCCAGCAGCTTATAATTCTGCTCTCTATGTCAATTCCTCTTTCCTCCAAGAGAAAATTTTCTGTGGAGGTAATAGCTTTGTCTCTGCTTTTGATGAGATTTTTAGAATGTTGGAAATAACTTTGACAGGAGGGAAATTCTCTCAGTATAAGTTAAATAATCAGTAGTGAATAGTGTTTCTAATGCAATTTAAAATGCCAACTTATATTTGAAAGAATCATGTAATTAGAGTTAAATACATTTAGGAAGTGTAGTTATCAGCCGTGTTAAGAGAAAATTCAATGTTTGTAACAACGGTGAGGTGTGAATGTGCTTGTTCGGGAGTCTTCTCTCGACCTTCTGCACGTGTAGGTGATGCCAGCGCTTCTTCCATGCTTTTTGCCTACTCATCAGTATAAGCAAATTCTCAAAAGGGGATCAGGGTCTCAAAAGTCCTAATCCCTCTGATTTGGGATTTCGGTGGGGACTGAAACATTGCTAGAGAACAAACCCAACATTCACTACCATTTTTTGCTTAAATCTCTATGTCTCAAAGCAAATTTCACTGAAAACAAAGACCGTAAACCTAGTGTATTAGAGAAATCTTTATGTTATGGGAAATACACAGTCAGTTCTAGAATCTAGTGCATTAACAACATCTGAAAACCAGTGAGTTTCAGGTAAAGGTGTAAGTGTGAGGAAATATATATTGTGCTGAAATGTGGCATTCTCACTTATGTGAGGAGCTAGGGTTTTTAGGGTATTGAAAGTTAATATTCTATGAAATGCTTCTTAAGCAGAAGCTTTAGGTAAAAACCTCCCCAAATAAAACCAAGTCTCATTATTGAAAAACACTTTGTTCATATACCTTGAACTCTTATTTTAACTATTTGCATATATGATTTCTTTATTCAAGACATTTTGTCTTGGAAAATATGCATTTGTTTATGCAAATTGTGCCCTTTAAATCTTGCAGCCTTTAAACACCTCTGCTTTCTATTCTATAGTTTTGAAATGGTTTATATTTAGCAGCATTATTTAAAAATATCAATATATACCTTTTTTCTGTATTAAAGGTGTATCTGAACTCATTTGTGAAGCAGATTTGAAATGAAATAATTTTTCTTTCTTTCAATTGGACCTTCATAATTTTTTATAGTCTGAAAATCAACTCAGCATCATTGGAAAATTGTTCTGGTAAAGAGGAAGGAAAAAGTGTAGAAAAATATTTTCTATAGATTTATTCCTTTAGAGAATAGGACCCAAAAAGCAAGATTTGTTTGTTGGAATTTCATCCAACATGACATGATAAGAAAAATAATGAGTTAACTTATTTTAATTCATAGTCTCAAATAACATAAAGACCCATTCACTTTTTATGCAGGTTGTTATTGCTTAGTTGCTAAATCATGTCCAGCTCTTTTGCAACCCCATGGACTGTACCCTGCCAGGCTCCTCTGTCCATGAGATTTTCTAGGCAAGAATACTGGAGTGGGTTGCCATTTCCTTTTCCAGGGGATCTTCCCAGGCCAGGGGTCAAACCCATGTCTCCTGCATTGCATGTAGATTCTTTACCACTTAGCCAGTGGAAGAATACGTATGGCTTGCTTTTGGGGAGGGGAACTGTATTATTTCATATTTATTACGTCTAAAAATTGTACTTATATTTCAACTAGACTCATACTGTTGAAGTTATGAAACATTTAAAAAAAAAGAAGTTCTGATATCTTCAGTGGTCCATTCTGGTCCATTTTGGTAGATTAGTAAGCCGAGTCCCCCTTTTTCTTTCAGAATGTATGTAGCCGAGTCTCAAGGATCAGACTTATTCATAGGGACCATCGTCAAGTATTTTCTCCCTGATTTTAGTGATTTAAATCTCATATGTCTTAAAAACTTAAAAAGTCATCTGATATCAAAACAGAAGAACTCTAAGTGGTATTTTCTGCTAATTTTAAGAGATTTCTGTGCTGATCAAAATATACTGAAACCACAGTTTGTTTATATCACCACTGGTTATCACTGACTTGTGATTTTTAAATGCTGGAACTAAGCCAGAGGCATATAGTTAGAAGGAGAGTACTAGGTGGCACAGTGGTAAAGAATCCACCAACCAATGCGGGAGATACAGGAGATGTGGGTTTGATCACTGGATTGGGAAGATCCCCTGGAGTAGGAAATGGCAACCTGCTCCAGTATTCTTCCCTGGAAAATCTCACGGAGGAGCTAGATGGGCTATAGACCAGGGGGTCACAAGAAGTTGGCCACAACTGATCACAAACACACACAAACACACATCCAGTTAGATCTAATCATATTGCCTGTCTTTTCTAGTGGACGTGCAACAATAATATTACATTTACATGTGATTCTGAAGCTCAAAGTTTAGTCAAGTTGTCCAAATTTGCATACATAGGTTCTAAGTAGTAGACATCTGTGATTCCAAAGGCATACTTTTCTGCAGTCTCCAATTGGATTATTCTAATAGTGCTCAGGACCAGTTAAGTTAAAGATGCCCAACTTAACCCACGTACAAATAGGGAATGCATCGGCACATATAGAGAAGTCCAGTGGCATACTGTCTTCGGACACAACCAGTTCCAAGAGGTCTAAACTATTCTACCGTGGCACCGTCTCTCAGAAGGCTCTTAGCCACATGGCTGATGGTACATCTTAGCAGTTGAAGACCCACATTCTGTAGGCTCATCAACCCCAGCAGACTATCTTTCCTAGTAATTTGCAGAAATGAACTGGAATAAGTTTCAGTTAGCTAACTTTTGGTGACATGAACATCAAGGACACAGTCGTATGGACAGGGAGGTTGGGGGCACTTTGACTGAATTGTATGTCCATCCCTTGGCTATGGACATGCACCCAGTGGCTGTGGGATCAATCTGACTTAAAACATAGGGGACTAGGTCCCCACAGGAAGGGGGAGCACTGTCACCGAAAGATGGGGGGGGGCAGAATTTGGATGGGCCAAGGCAATGGATGTGCACAACAAATTGTTAGACTGTTAAGACTGTTCTCCTGCATCTCTGCCCTTTCGGGAGGGGACAACTGTATCTAAGGCTGCCTAAGTGATCTTTCTGGAATAAGATCTGAAAATAACACTCTTGCTATCAAGATCACCAAGATACAGCAGAAAGTCTTCAGTACGCAGGGTTCCTCTCGATCTAACTTCTTCCTTGGGCTTCTTTAGCTGTTCTCATTTTGAGTCACTCTCCTCAACTCCAGCAACACAGAACTCCCATAATTCTTCCAAACAAGCATACTATTTCATGTATTACTTCTCTCATAGTCTTCTGACTCTTTCTCATAACAGGGATTTTCCTCAAGTTAAAGGCCTGAGGCCCTTCCACCTTGTTGTCTTTACATGTCATGTAAAATCACCCTTTAGCATTGCATTCTCCGAATTTCCTTCCTTGACCCCACTCCCTACTCTTCTACATGTCCGTGGTACTTCATGCATTCAAGTGTCATTAGCATTTATCACCCTGTGTTATAATATGTGACTTATGGGTATATCTCCCCCACTAAACAATGAAATTATTAGGAGTAGGGTCTGTGCATTATCTGAATTATCCTCCATGAATTATCTCTCAGCATTTTGTACAGAGGTTGGCACGTAATAAGCACTGAGTAAATGGTTGATCAATGAGTGAGTAGGTGTATAAATGAATGAGTGGATTCTTACCAGTTTGACACTAAAGCGATTCCCTGTTTCCTCTCTGCAAACAGCTGGTGAAAAGCATTTGGGAGGCAGTATGTGTTGAGTGCAAGCGGCAGAGCTAGAAGACCAGCGTTCAAAGTCCTGCTTCTCAGCTTGCAGGTTGTGCATCCATAGTCACGGTACCTAACCCTGGAGAATCCCAGGGGCGGGGGAGCCTGGTGGGCTGCCATCTATGGGGTCGCACAGAGTCGGACACGACTGAGGCGACTTACCAGCAGCAGCAGCAGCAGCAACCCTGCGTGCCTCTGGGTTCTCACGTAAAAAGAGAAGTATAACTGTTTCCATATACCAAGTGCTCCCCTCTTTAATTTCCATTAACCTTGCAATAAATATAAGTATTCCTGTTTTAGAGGTGAGTCGATTGAGATTTGGAGCAGTTAAGTAGCCTGCCCAAGGGCACACAGGTCCTAAAATGGGGAGCTAACATTCAGCGGAAGGATTGCCTGATTCTAAACCCTCACAGTTTTAACTGCGCCAAGATTCCGCAACTTGTTTTTATTGAGTGGAAAATGGTACGAGGAAGTATTTTTCTTACCTTAGATTAATTTTCTACTAATGATTGCTTTCTGTATAAGAATGTAACCTGAACCAAACAGCTTTTAGATATTGCTGTAGTTGAGCACATTACTTTGAAAATATCTGATGCTTATCCCTATGGGTAATTGAACATAGATGGTGGATAAATGACAATCTTTTCATTTGAATTTAAAAACTGATTGCATTCAACCTTTGTGCTGTTTGTGTGCATGTGTGCTCAGCTGTGACCCTATGAACCATATAGCCCTCCTGGCTCCTCTGTCTATGGAATTTTCCAGGCAAGAATACCAGAGTGGGTTGTCATTTCGCTCTCGATGCCGGGGTGGTACCCACGCCTCCTGGGTCTTCTGCATTGGCAGGTGAATTCTCTACCACTGAGCCCCCTGGGAAGCCGTGCTGTTTCCGCTCAGTTCAGTCCCTCAGTCTATCCGACTCTTTGCGACCCCATGGACTGCAGCACGCCAGGCCTCCCTGTCCATCACCAACTCCCGGAGCTTGCGCAAACTCATGTCCATTGAGTCAGTGAGGCCATACAACCATCTCATCCTCTGTCATCCCCTTCTCCTCCCACCTTCAATCTTTCCCAGCATCAGGGTCTTTCCCAAAGAGTCAGTTCTTTGCATCAGGTGGCCAAAGTATTGGAGTTTCAGCTTCAGCATCAGTCCTTCCAATGAATATTCAGTAATGATTTCCTTTAGGATGGACTGGTTGGATCTCAATGCGGTCCAAGGGACCCTCAAGAGTCTTCTCCAACACCACAGTTCAAAAGCATCATTCTTCGGTGCTCAGCTTTCTTTATAGTCCAACTCTCGCATCCATACATGACCACTGGAAAAACCATAGCCTTGACTAGATAGACCTTTGTTGGCAAAGTAATGTCACTGTTTCCACTGTTTCTCCATCTATTTGCCATGAAGTGATGGGACCAGATGCCATGATCTTCGTTTTCTGAATGTTGAGTTTTTAAGACAGCTTTTTCACTCTCCTCTTTCACTTTCATCAAGAGTCTCTTTAGTTGTTCTTCACCTTCTGCCATAAGGGTGGTGTCATCTGCATATCTGAGATTATTGATATTTCTCCCAGCAATCTTAATTCCAGCTTGTGTTTCTTCCAGTCCAGCGTTTCTCATTTTGTACTCTGCATATAAGTTAAATAAGCAGGGTGACAATATACAGCCTTGACGTACTCCTTTCCCGATTTGGAACCAGTTTGTTTCATGTCCAGTTCTAACTGTTGCTTCTTGACCTGCATACAGATTTCTCAGGAGGCAGGTCAGATGGTCTGGTATTCCCATCTCTTTAAGAATTTTCCACAGTTTTGTTTATGTAGATAATAGCAATTTGTTCCCCCTAAAGAAAAAGATCTATTGAAAAGTATATCTAGTTCATAATGGTGGAATTTTATTCAGGATGCGGTTAAACTGTGTTTCGTTTCTCCATTTCTTTCTGTCAAATTGCCTAAATAGAAATAACTGGGTCTCCAAAGCCCTAGATGGAAGCATTTGCAGTTCATTGCCCATAATTTTCTCTGCAGATGAGTTCTGAGACCTACTCAGAAACAAGGATAAGTGGATCAAACCAAAAGCTAAAGAAATTTCCTTACCTTCCGGCAAACCATTGGCAGCCAGCACTAGCTGGCTAATATAATTCTAAGGATTACAAACACCTCACTTTACAATCCCAGATTCATAAAGTTAGACTTCATGTAAAAGAATGATTGGCCCAAAACTGACATATTAAGAAAATTAGGAAAATACTGGACAATTTTTTTAGTAGGATAATTGATATATGTTCCAAGTCATGACATACATCTGCACTCATACCAACTTGTTTTCATTAACTTAGACAATTGAAATGAAGAACTAAGTTATTTTAAGCAAACAGCTTCATTTTACATTCATTTATTTCTGCTTTGCATGAAGCACAGCTGCATTATAATGTGATCAAGCACGATAAAGTGTGTTTCATTGTTTATAGGTAGACAAATTATACCACTCAGGTAGATGTATGATTCCACCTAAAGTGTTTTAAAAGTACAAGTGCATGAAATTTTGTTCTCTTCCAAAAATAACTCTTACTCAAACTATAGATTTGCTACCTCCTATTACCAAAAGCAAATGAAATGTTCTAGACCAATGCTCTGGAGCTATTTAATTGAAATTATTTAACTGGTAGTACATTTTCCAGTGTTTTTGAATCAATCCTTTGGAAAAATAAAATGACCGAAATAGTTGCTACATTCAGAATATTTCCAGAATACAGATATATTTATACTATGTATCATATAAATGTATGCTATGTATATACACACATTTATGTACACACATACTATATATGTGGCAAAGCAAATGATTACATGGTTGTTGTTGTTCAGTTGCTCAGTCTTGTCCAACTCTTTTTGATCCCATGGACTGCAGCTTGCCAGCCTTTTCGCCATCTCCCGGAGCTTGCTCAAACTCATGTCCATCAAGTCAGTGATGCCGTCCAACCATCTCATCCTCTGTTGTCCCCTTCTCCTCCTGTCTTCAATCTTTCCCAGCATCAGAGTCTTTACCAGTGAGTCAGTTCTTCCCGTCAGGTGGCCAAAGCATTGGAGCCTCAGCTTCAGCATTGGTCCTTCTAATGAATATTCCTTTAGGATTGACTAGTTTGATCTCCTTGCGGTCCAGGAGACTCTCAAGAGTCTTCTCCAATACCACAGTTTGAAGGCATCAATTCTTCAGTACTCCGCCTTCTTTATGGTCCAGCTCACATCCTTACATGAGTAATGGGAAAACCATAGCTCTGACTACACAGACCTTTGTTTTTGCACTTGTCTTTGCAGTCTAGGATGTCTGGCTCTAGGTGAGTGATCACACCATCGTGGTTACCTGGGTGGTTAAGGTCTTTTTTGTGTAGTTCTTCTGTGTATTCTTGCTACCTCTTCTTAATATCCTCTGCTTCTGTTAGGTCCATAACATTTCTGTCCTTAATTGACTATATGGTGTGTGTATATATATATATATATATATATATATATATATATGTATAGTATTTATATTTTATATTTGTATATCTCACCTGGGACATATATGTGTGACAGTTTTCTAGGTATAAGACCACAGCAGAGTCTCTATGTCATAGGAAATACCCATCTTCAGCTTATCAGATACCACCACATTCCTCTCCACTTGAATTCACGGTAGTTCAAGGCGGGCTTATTGGCAAAGATTTACAAAGTTGTGACGAGAAGGCAAGTCAAGTGACAGTGCAGTAACCTAGGGCTAGGGGCACTTGAGTTTTGAACACTCCTAGGTTCTAAAAAGGGTGACTGACAGAGGGGACGTTTACTTGACCTCAAGGTGATGTAGAAAAAGTTGCCTTGAGAGGCTTAGTGTAGAAGGCCTGGCCTAGAGGAGCCAGAGGAATATCCAGTCTTTTCTCTCCACTCTCCTGCCATTCTTGTGCTAAAGCCCACATTAGTCCAATACTGGAGACAAGAAACTATTAAATAAAGCCAGTTGATGTTGATCATTCAGGTCAGCTTCTCATAGCAAAGAGTAGGGGAAAATGAGTATGTCCACTATAATGTCTGAGTCATTGAAAGTATTTGGCATTTTCCTCTTGACTAAATAAGTAGATTATCTTCTCATGTACTTTATGTACTTATGTAGCTTCTTCTGTGAAGTGTCTGCTCAAGTATTTTGCCTATTTTTATTAGCTTAACTGTGTTATTATTCACTTGGATGTATTCTTTATATATTTTAGAAAGAAATATTACTTACTAAATATTACATATTTAGTAATATATTTAGTAATATTTAGTAATATTTTCTAAAAATATTAGTAAAATTTAGTAAATCTAGTAAATTACTAAATATTAGTAAAATTTAGTGAATATTAGTAAAAATATTTAGTAAAAAAATTTTAGTAAATTTTTAGTAAAAATTTTAGTAAAAATATTAGTAAAATATTTAGTAAAAATTAGTAAAGTTGGTAAAATTTAGTAAATATTACTAATATTAGTACTATTTAGTGATATTTAATGTTAAATTTAGTATTTATTATCACTAATATTTAGTAATATTTAGTGATATTTATTATTACTAATATTTAGTAATATTTAGTGATATTTACTATCACTAATATTTCGTAATTACATATTTAGTAATGCTTTTTGTAATACGTGTGTTTCAGATACTTTATCTCAGTCTGGTTTACTTTCCCCATTTTCTTAAGGGATTTATTTTGAAGAACAGATGTGTTTAATTTTGATGAAATCTAATTTGTCATTTTTCTTCTATGGTTTGTTTTTTTGTATACTATCTCACAAAATTTTGACCACCCCAAGATCTACATTTTCTTTATTTTTATAAAAGTTTCATCTTTTTAGGTTTTACATTTAGTGCTATTATCAATTTTTAGTTAATTTTTGTGTACAGTACGTGTTATGAGTTGATTTTTTTTTTCTACACAGACAATGAATATACCCAGCATCATTTGTTGAAAAAGATTCTCCTTTCGTCATCAAATTGTCTTGACATCTTCATCAAAAATCAATTGACTATCTATGTATATGGGTCTATTTCTTGACTCTCTGTTCCATCCCACTGATCTGTATGTCTTTATTTTTGCCAATTTCAAACTGTAACTTTGTAGCAAGTCTTAAAATCAGGTAGAGTTTTAACTCCTCCAGGTTTTGTTTTTAATTATTTTTGCTTTCCTAAGTCCTTTGTATTCCCTATGAATTTTAGAAATAATCTGCTAGTTTTTATTTAAAGACTGATGAAAGTTTGTTTGAGATTGCATTGAATCTGTAGATCAGTTTAGGGACAGCTGCCGGTTCCAATCCATGAATATGGTATATTTTCAGTTATTTAGTTCTTATTTAAATTTGCTCCGGAATGTTTTCTGATTTTTGGTGCATAGTCATGAATATGTTTTGTTAAATTTATTCCTCCATATTTTGTAATTTTTACATTAATTTAAGTAAAAGATAAAATTTTATTTTCCAATATTTTGAAGCTAATATGTAAGAATATAAGTACTTATATTTATATATTAAATCTTATTTATTTCCTTCTGTTTGCATTTTATATGCTGAAATACATTGAATGATTTCCAGTGTTAAACCAACCTTGCATTCTTGAAATGAACCCAATTTATTCATAATGTATTGCTCTCTTCATATATTACAATATTTGCTTTCTTAGTTTGTTAAGAATTTTTGTGACTATCTTATGAGAAAATCTATAGTTGTCTCTCTCTGAAACATTTTTTGCCAGATTTTGGTATTATGTTATACTGGCCTCCTAAAACTTGTTGAGCAATGATTGTTCCTTCTCTGTTTTCTAAAAATATTCATTTAAGTTTGGTATTATTTTTCATTTAGTGTTTGATAAAACTCAGCAGTAAAACTATCTATGCCTGGGGTTTCCTTTTTAGGAAAAGCTTTCATAACAAATTCATTTTTATTGATACAGAGATATTCAGATCTTCTGTTCACTCACAGACAATCATGATAACTTGTATTATTAACATCTGCTTCATCCAACTTGTCCATTTTTTTTGAGATAACAAAACATCCTGAAAATGCATATAAATGGAGTATATTTTTATTTGTAGGCTTCCACTCTGTGTAATCATTCTTGTAATCTTTAGGACTGTATGCCATTCTTTAAATGGTAAATGTATTGACAAGTTGCAAATTTTGTGCTGACTGTAGCTCAGTTGGTAAAGAATCTGCCTGCAGTGCAGGAGACCTGGGTTCGATTCCTGGATTGGGAAGATCCCCTGGAGAAGGAAGTGGCAACCTACTCCAGTATCCTTGCCTGGAAAATCTCACGGACAGAGGGCTGTAGTCCATGGGGTCGCAAAGAGTTGGGTACGACTGAGTGACTAACACTAACACTAGTTATTTAAGTGATTTAATATGATGATCAATCTTTTAAACACAGATACACAAACTGTTACTTTTCCTTGTTATTTTGTTAGACTCTGTAATATAGTACTTTTTAGACCACCAGATATTTCAAATTAATAATGTTCAATAAATTGGAAATCAATTTGCTCCTCATTGTAGAAGGAAGCCAGTTGTCATAGGTATTATTTATTAATCTTTCTGGATTAAATTCATTAAGAAATGTGTTCTGTTGGAAAATTTGATAGCATTTACTTTTAATGACCATTAGCTAATAATAAATTACAGTATAATGCTTCTGGAAGTACATGTGATATCCATATGAATATCAAATTAACTCATAATTATCTATTCTATAATAATGAATATCAAGTCAATTTATAAAGACACACTCAAAGCGCTTCTGAAATTTTGTGTTATCATCTGTTTTAAGAATGAGACATGACTATAGCTCTTTGGAGCAATTGTGAGCATTCAGTGAAGTGCACTCTGGCTACAGTTTTGTTTTCTGGTATTTCAGGCACAATGATTTTGAAAACTGAAAAGTGTCATGACACCATGGTGGGAAGGCGGGTGCTTGTATTCAAGAGAGGGAATGCATTCTATAGGTACGATTATGAGAAACATTTTTAAGAATAGAATAAAATGACTGCTACCTTTCAAAAGAATCTACAATGCATATGTATTAATTATGAAAGAATTGAGGAACATGAAAAAAAGTATCCATTGGCTAGCCAGTGAAAGTATGCAGCCCTAAGCTGGCTTTGCCAGTTACTTAGTAAGAAAATTATTCTATTTTTCCTCCAAATAAAAATTCATTTCTCTACGTCCCCTTTTGTATCACAAAAAGAATAATTTTACCAAGTTCATGGGTGGTATTATTAAATTTAGTAATTAATATTGTAGCAATTTGGCATAGAGGGTGATATTACAAAGATGAGAGGATCCAGGGATACTAGCAGAAGGCAGGTAGGATGTGCAGCTGGCCTGTTATGACCGAAGAGAGGATCAAGGTCATAGAAGTTCAGGTAAGAGTGAGGAAGGAAATAGTTGCATAGTTAGAAAACAGCTTTCGAGATAAGCCTTAAAGAATGCAACAGTGGGACACAGCAGTTTAGGGGGTGTATTTTAGAGGAAGAGCACAGCGTGAATGAATGCACAGAGATAGAAAAGTACCGTGTGTTTCCAGAACAACAAAGATGCTCGTGTGTGTACATGTCACGTCTGTGATTTGTGGCGAGTAAGCACTGCCGGGGTCCAGCCCCGGTGGATCCAGGGAATTCGAAGGGTGGACAGCGTTGGCGTGAGAAAAACGTATTTATTGATTGATGTAAGATTAGATTAAGAAACAATAGTGTAGTAGGAAAATTAAGTGGAGGAAGAAGGCTGAATAACTTGGCTTGTGGGGAAGGCCAATAAATTCTCTGGACAAGAGATTTGCACCATCTACGTGGGGCCACCAGGGCCTGCTTGAATCTCTAAGGGTGCCCCACCTTAGGCTCCCTTTCGTGCGGGTCTTAAAAGCCAGGACAAGGAAGTAGACTTGGCGAGCCCCCCCAGTCCAGATGGGAATTCAGCCTGAAATTAGAGTGAAGAGGAGAGGAAAGAGAGAGACACGGGGGAAACCAGTCCAGCGACTGGCTCCGTCCTCTATTGTTCAGAAGGCCTTTTATACTTTTGATAAAACATGGAGATCAGTGGGTAACACAAAGTTATGCAGCGTTAGCAGTCCAGACTCTTATCAAAACCAGGCTATTCTCTTTGTATACCTAATTGTATACACAAGTCTTAGGTAATTTGCATCATCTTCCAGCCAAAAGGGCCAATTAACATTTTACAGCCTTTTTTCTGATAAGGGTTTGTCAACCAGAAGACTTATTTGTGTTGATCTTCCCAAGGTCTGGTGCCACTCTCAGAAAGCACTAAATAAAGTTACATTCTTACACAGCAAAGATACAGCAACTTATAACAAGTAGAGGGAGTACAGTGATTTACAGCAAAAGAGAAGCAATTAACTCAAAAGTCTAGTGTTGCTAACATCAAAACTACTATGTATCTTTTTCTACATCCTGCTTACATTGAGTAACAACCTTCCAGGTGCCTAAAAGATAAAGAATATGGAGGCCTGGCAGCAGTCATTGAGTCAACAGTGAAAACCCTCTACCAATATAATTTTTAACTCTTTAGAAAAGGCTCTGTATCTTTAAGATGCTTTCAAGCTTTGTGCCTCTAGCGGTTGAGGGGCTGTAAGCAATTCACAAGCTGTAAGAGGTCCGTCCGGGGCACCTGTTAGGCAAGCTAGAGAGCAATCCGAAGGGGTTAACTGAAACATCCCTTTCAAATGCAGAAGACTAAAGCCCTGAGTTGACTTTTTCCAGAGAATATTAGAAAAGTGGAAAAGCAGGCAGATTCTTATTTTGGGGGGGAGTGGATGCTCAGGAAATTCCAGGGGGAAAACCTGAGGTCTGATTAGCCTTGCCATCAGAGCTCTTGCCGCATGATCTTGTCACGGGTGGAATTCCTCACGCTGGCTCCTGGCAAAGCACAAACAAATAGTGTGTAGTCCCTGATGAACTGAGGCCTGAAGTGACCAGATTCACAGTTGGATGTTCGTTCATAAAGATACTGTGTGAGAGCCCAGGAAAGAGAAAAAGACAGAAGCTTTGAAGGTCATGAGTCTTCCGAGCCACGCCCCTCTCACACTGTTTGAAATGGACTAGACTGAGGAACAGGGAGACCCATGGTGCTCCCTGCTAGAGGGTTATACAACGGTTAGTTGGCTTCAGTCGCTCAGTCGTGTTGACCTCTTGCAACCCCATGGACTGTAGCCTGCCAGGCTTCTCTGTCCTTGGGATTTCCCAGGCAAGAATACTGGAGTAGGTTGCCATTTCCTTCTTCGGGGGATCTTCCCAACCCAGGAATCGAGCGCATATCTCCTGCATTGCAGACAGATTATTTACTACTGCCACAGGGAAGCCATGCAGTTAGGTAAAAGTCATAACCAGTGGTGATGGCAGAGCAGGAAAGAAAGGGTTCAGATGTGTGATGGGCACGGTGGAGGTGGCAGGGTCTTCAGGATGCTCGTTTGCAATGAATCTTTCCCCAACATACTGTTGTCCTTGGATGAATCCATATTAATTGAATGAAGGCATTGTGCTAAATTCTACTGAACTAGGTTTTTACAGAAATGTATGTTCTCATTTGTTTGTATTATTCTGGTGTACATGACTCATTAAAATTCATTTAAGATGATTATAAACATTTAATATGTACCTAATACAAGTACTACAAGTAGCTATATAATAATAAATCAACAAACTATACATATAGAAGATACAAGTATGTACATATTTTATGAAAATAGTCTGGGCACATCTGCCCATTCTAAAGAGATGAGACCCCCTGCAAGGCCAGAACAAGATAAGATTCGCTGACCCCAGGCTGGGTTTGACCACAGCAGACTCTTCCCGCCTCGTCTCTTGCACTCATGCTCCTCACTGTACCATCTCACCATCCCTGTTCACAAGCGCAGCTCTTGGTGCCTGTTAGGTGTTCACGGCTGCGGCAAGTTGCTTTAGGCGTGTCTGACTCTGTGCGACCCCATAGACAGCAGCCTACTAGGCTCCCCTGTCCCTGGCATTCCAGGCAAGAACACTGGAGTGGGTTGCCATTTCCTTCCCCAGTGCAGGAAAGTGAAAAGTGAAAGTGAAGGCGCTCAGTCATGTGGACTCTGTGTGTTTGCTAAATGGAGAAGTGGGTGGTGGGAGGGAGGAGGGAAAGAAGGAATCAAGGAAGAAAGGGAAGGAAGAAAAGGGACCCCAAGGGAGGAGGATGGAAGCTCTGCCTTCACCTCACCCGCTTTATCATCTCGAGCGAGTTGGTTAACCCCCTGAGGCATGAGCGTTTCAATCTGTAAAAAGGAAACAATGGGCTTGTTAAGAAAAATTGAAAGCCAACGTATTATGATATCTGGTATTAGGATTGTACCAGCCAGAGAATGGCAGATACTCACTCAGTGTCGCTCCCACCCTGGGGACGTTATATTTTACCCCCTGAATCCCACCTCCCTTCTTCTTGGGGTTCCTTACTGGGACTCTTGTCCTAGACAGAGGTAACCATGGAGCCTGACAGCTTTGGATGGATGAATAAGTGGTAGAATCAGTACGTGTCTAGTTGCTTGATATGCATCAATCCTTCCAAATTCCCTTACATCGTCTCTTTTATAACTGTTGGCAAATATTCTTAAGACTGATGAGCGGATATGAAATGTGGGCAGCGGCTGTGCAGCAGAACAGCTCAATGGTTCAGAGCATGAACATCTTATCTTGGTCTCATGAGAACAGTTTCTCCAACTCAGCAACCAGCTACCGGCCACCGTCAAATTTGAGTAAATAAAAATACTTGATCATTTTCAGTAGAGCGCAGCTAATGCAGAGAAACACATTTGGTGATCAAAATTAGTATTTTTAGGTAGCCAAATGGAAGGTAAAGTTTATCAGGTCATGTTTAAATTAGAACTTGTTTTTATTCTAGATAATAGGGAGAACAAAAGCACTTATTTTTTAAATTCCACAGAAATATGAAAATAAATGCTATTCATATGATATCAGCCTAAGGCTTTCATAAAAACACAGTTAATTTCCAAAATAATGTATCTATTATGCTTTATGTTCATGAGGATAATTTGAAACATACATTTCTACTCAGGGGCTTTTGAACTAAGCAATGGAACAAACGGCAATAATTAGCTGAACTACAAACCAAACTTGAATCTTAATGTGTTTTTACATAAACTACTTCTTGTTACTGAGGATTGTTTGAAGAACTTAAAACACTTTTTTATATTGCGCACCTAAATAAACCAGCCTTGTATAGACCAGGAAGGTCTGATGGGAAATGCGCATAAGGCTGACCTGCCCTGTTCACGCAAAGGTCTTCCCCTAGGAGACCAGGCCCTGGGGCAGGGCCTTATTAAAATCCCCTCCAGGATTTTCTCCAGCACCAAGGCCAGCAGAGGAGAGAAAGAGCCTGCTGAGGGGGGGCCTGACTCTCCCCTTGTGCCTCTCACTTCCCTTTGGACCTATTTTCCTATTATTTGAATGCATGGAAACTTTTTTTTATCGGATGCTAGGTACTGTGAATTTTTAAAGTTTGGAACCATATATTTTTGTGTGCTTCTAAATATTCTTGAGCATTGTTTTGAAAAGCAGCTTAATTACCTGCACATAATTTCCAAGGGTTTCTTTAAATCTCTTTGACAAGTTGGGGTGGATATCTTTCCCCTGTTCCTGAGCCAGTACCCATCTGATCCCTCTCCCCAGTGCCCATTGAATCAGGGTTTCCACTCTGTCTGATGAGAACACGACCTAGTCTGAGCCCCGTGGCACTTGGGGGCTGTTTCCCCTGCTCCTTTTTGGTGGGTGTTTCCACGGACTCAGGCTGTTTCCTTACACGCATGCATCCATCAGTATTCTGTCAAAGACCCTCTCCAGAGCTCTCTTCCTTTTTCTCGCAGTAAATCTCTCCTCTCCAGTCCTGTGAAAGTGAAAAGTGAACGTGTTAGTCACTTAGTTAAGTCCAGCTCTCTGTGACCCCCTAGATGGTAGCTCACCAGGCTCCTTTGACCATGGGATTCTCCAGGCAAGAGTATTGGAGTGGGTTGCCATTACCTTCTCCAGGGGATCTCCCCGACCCAGTCAAACCCAAGTCTCCTGCGTTGCAGGCAGATTCTTTACCATCTGAGCCCCCGGGTCCTGTGAGCTGTAGCCATACTGACCTCCCAGGACTCCCAATTCCTTCTGGCTTGGTGTCGGCCCTTTCTAGCTCTGCACCAGGCGTGAGCTGGAGCCGTCATAGGGCACCTCTGGGGACCATGGTTGGTCCTGGGCTGTCTGATGCCAAGTATCTGACAATCATTGTTTTGTACCATCTATACTACTTTTTAGTATTTTTAGGAGGGAGAGTAAATCTAGTTCCTGTTACTCCATTTGGGCTGAAGGCAGAAGCTGAGTTGGTCAAGGAGCTAAGAGAGGAGATCCAAAATAGCTTCAGTATTGTCAGTTGTTGTTAAACAAAACAAAAATCGGCCCCTTTTTGACATCTTTGTGGATAAATAAAAGGCTTAACATGCAGGAAAACCATGTGTTATGTGATATGATATGTCCTATCAAAGAAAACTTTTGCAATCTTGATGGTGCCAACAAGTGATCTTTCAAAATGTGAAAGTGGCTGGAAAATCAAGTAATTTTCTTAAACTGGTTTTCACATTTTATTTAAAATGTCCACATTACATTGCTAAGAATTCTTAAAACTTTGTGTTGTCTAGCTATTCAAAATAAGAAATAATGTAATGTTGCTTATCATCTGAGATAAATTATAAATATTTTATAACTACTATGAATAGGAAAACAAAATCAAAATGTACTTGCTAGAGGTGTGAAGTCTAAATCCCTTGGAGAAACATTTTAAATTCTAAAAAATTAGAGATCGTAGAAGATTGGAGGACAGCATAAAATTAATATTTATCACTGTGGATTGGGCAACATATTACCAAATTTAAACTTGAAATTTAAAGACTGGGATGAAAACAAAGCACATTTCAGAATTACTATTTTCAAAAGACCATCACCAATTCAACAAGCGCACAAAAATTCCATGGACTTGCTATAAGCAGGATCCCAGAGCTCAACTTTTTTTTATTAGTGTATTAATTTAGGAAGTCTTTGCTATTCACCCAACGTGATTTCATTGCAAGCTTTGTGTGTCACGAAGCTGTTTTATGGACATATTATTTCGACTTAGCGAATTCCCTAAAGCAAGCACTGCTTTGCAGTCCTAAAACTATGCTTGGAATTAGAGGTAAGGTGACATTCTGACACTTAGTTATGCCAAGCCGTTGATATTGTAGACCATGTTGCCATTCTGTGTCATCAGAAAGATGAATGGCAGCATAGCGCGGTATTGTCTGCATAAGAATTTTGTTATTTCAGTTACTTACCTTGTACATCACTATGTTAAACAAGGATCCCAAGTCTTACTTCTGTTGATAGTTGGTTTAAAACATATCCCTGCATTAAGTAAAAGCAAATAATTTATTTGAAAAGTGTATATCTGTAATTTGTCAGGCGCTTCTTGATTTTTAGTTTCACTGCGGAGAGACCTACTTACTTTCATGCTCCTACTAAGATGTGCATTTCTAAAGTATTTTAGAAACCATGCATCTGTAAGATTGAGTTAGTTGCTGAGGCAGGAAGCAAGCGAGAAGTCAAGGACAGCTTCGAGGTTTCTAACTTATATTGGCAGTGAATGGTGTGACTGCAGAGGGAACATGGCGGGATGGATGGATTTCTGTTGAGAACGAGACAGAGGAGTTGAATTTGGAATATGCTGAATTTGAAAGTGCCAGTCAGACCAGCAAAGGGCATGCATTGCTTTGAAGCTCAGCAGAAGGATGTGGGCTAATGTTATTTACCGGAGTGGGTGGTTAAATGCAGGAAAGCCTGTGTAGAGCAACACTATCTAATAGGTACGTAGGAACCACATATGTAATTGAAAATTCTTCTGATTTAAGCCACATTTAAGAAGATAAAGTTAAACTTAAAAAAAATTAATGATATTAACCCTACACATTCAAAATATCGTCTCAACCCGCAGCATCAGCTATATTTCAAGTGCTCAGGGCCATGTGCAGTTCCTGGACTGTGCAGGTGTAGAATGAGAAAGGAGGAGTGTGAACATGTGATATTTAAAGATGCAGAGACCTGACGCAGAGGTAAAGAGAGGTCTTCCTAGGACTCAGCTTGCCCACAAGTAGAGAGCAGCATCTTAACGTCTTCCCCCCAGGGACTCTTTTCTTGACAGCAGGCAACATGCAGGATTACTTGCGAATCCAGTCTCCATTCTCAGAAAGTACATCTTCTTTCCAGACTGCAAGTTAGCGGTGACCTCCCCCCGACCCCCCCCCCACCCCGGCCCCCACAACCTGAGGCTTGCAGGTGTGTTTACCAGCCATCGGGGCAATGCCGTGTGTAGCATTCCTGCAACAACGGCACACATTCAGTGTCTCATCCTGCCCTCTCAGTTGCATCAGTTCAGTTCAGTTCAGTCGCTCAGTTGTGTCCGACTCTTTGCAACCCTGTGGACCGCAGCACGCCAGGCCTCCCTGTCCATCACCAACTCCTGGAGTCTACCCAAACTCATGTCCATTGAGTCAATGATGCCATCCAACCATCTCATCCTCTGACGTCCCCTTCTCCTCCTGCCTTTACTCTTTCCCATCATTAGGGTCTTTTCCAATGAGTCAGCTTTTCGCATCAGGTGGCCAAAGTATTGGAGTTTCAGCTTCAGCATCAGTCCTTCCAATGAATATTCAGGACTGATCTCCTTTAGGATAGACTGGTTGGATCTCCTTGCAGTCCAAGGGACTCTCAAGAGTCTTCTCCAACACCAGTTGCATCAGGAACTTCCAGTCTTCAAAGTGGAAACGAGAGAAAGGTATGAGACAGCCAGACCACTCCCTTGCTTAGGGCTTTGCAGCTTGTTTGCAGCCATTTGCAGGCCATCCCTCATTTAGGATCAGAGAGAACACTGCTGGAGACCTGGGTTGGTGGAGGGAAGGGATGATTATCAAGTGAGCCGGCTTCTCTTCAGAGTTTTCCCTTTTTTCTACTCTCCCCCTCCTCTTCCTCTCTGCTTTCTCTTCTTTCTTTTCAACTATGTCATTTTTTTCTCTTCCTCTAACTTTTCTCCTCCTGTTTTCCTTATTTTCTCCCAGTCTTTGTTCTTATTTCTTTCCCATTTACTACCCTCTATATTTTCCATTTGATATATTCTATTATATATAATGTAGCTATAGAATATATCTGAATGTATTTATAGGATATATAAATATATGTGCTGTGCATTATGCATATATAATATATGCCTATTCTATTTGTTAATAATTTAGCTGCCTTGAAGAGACAGTTTCCTTTTTTTTTAATGAGTTTTTTTTTTAATGTGGACCATTTTTAAAGTCATTATTGAATTTGTCACCACTTTTAAAGTCTTTATTGAATTTGTTACATCCCTTCTGTTTTATATCTCGGTTTTTTGGCCCTGAGGCATGTGGGATCTTAGTTCCCTGAACAGGGATTGAACCTGAACCCCCTGCATTAGAAGGTGAAGTCTTAACCACTGGATCACTAGAGAAATTCTGGAGGGTTCCCTTTAATAATTATTAGCATAATAAAAAAGTCACACATCTTGGGAGGATTATTTTCATTAAGCTGACTCTAAGATGAACTAGAAATGCATGTTTATGATCTGTTATATTATTGAACACTGTCTTATGTGCCAGGTTTTTATTTTATTTTTATTTAAGCAGTATTTTAAATTCATAATTACATTTAAGTTGTTAATTTACAAAATTTATTTAGTGCCTGCTTGTCAGTCTTTTTCTTAAATTGAGAACCATGTGATACATTAGTTCTTACTGTTAATTTTATTTTCTGAAATTATTTAAGCAAATCAAAACTAGAATGTCAAAGTATTTCTCAAATGAAGCTGAACCAAACCCATAATTTAGGTTTGCTGCTAATTCTAAGTGCATGTAAGCACTCCTTGTAATGGATTTCTATACTTCTTCTGGACCGTGGATCTGGAGCTATGGAATATTGCAATTAAAAAAGCATCAGGAGCAAACCTCTCAAGTATCTCATTGTACAGGTATTTATGCTAGAGCTCAGGGAGGTGCCCTGATGGGACCGAGGTCAGAGAGCAAGCCAGAAGCAGAGGCAGGTTTGGAAGAGAAGTGGACAGAACGCACACTTCACAGACTCTGCTCCATTCCAGGCAAGGCAGGGATTCGATACATCTTCCCATCCGCTCTCTCTGGTAGGTTTTTCTCTATGTCCTCTCCCTGTCTTTCTCTCTCTTTCAGTCCAGAATGAAGAAAAGAGAGCAAGAGGACTGCTTCTCTAAAACCCATATAGCATCAGAAAGAAATCTGTTCCTTCACAAGATGTGAAAGTATCATCTAAACCTCCTCCCCACTCAAGCCCACGCTGGACCGGTCACCAGTGCTCTCAGCTGGCTTCATTTTCTCTCATCAGCAGGCTCGGGACAGTCTGTCCTTCTGTCTCAGTTTGTTTTCTAGATGACTTTTTGGAGGGGTGAAATGTTGCAAAGGAAGGTGACGAGAACCGCCGTCGTTCAGTCACACTGGCACACAGGACCATTGCTGTACATTCACAGAGTGGTTGAAAGAGTTTCTATTAGACTGTCAGAAACTACAGTACAGGATATGAAAATAAATATTTTTAGAACTCAGAATTTGTTTTGAAATCAAATTATGTGTGTGGATGTACAGTGACCATGTTTCTTTCATGTTTGAGAGACTGTGTAATCCCCATGTCTGCCACCTGGCGTCCCCACCTCTTCTGGCCTTTGGGGGTCCGGCTCTCCTTTCCTGTTGAGTAGAGCAGCTCAAGCCTCTCCTCTTGTGTTTGAGGATGTAGCCAGTTATTATCCGCTTCCTCTCTCCAGCAGCTCCCAGGTTTTTGTTCTCGGTTCTTTAATTTCGTGACTTCCTGTTTCGTGGGATTCCCAGTCTTCCCTTTGCATCATGCCCATGATGTCCACTTTCTTCATTCCCCCAAAGGGCCACTAACACAAGTCTCTTGTATTTTACCTGCTTTTACCCAGGGTTTGGGATCATACACGGAGATTAAAGCACATCACAGAAAGGAAAGCGAAGCAGACTTAAAGCATGTATTAGACACCACCATCCCCAAAATTCACCCACAATTCCCTGACATCAGAGAGTTCTGTTTGGGGGTTTTGGGCTAGTTATATCTCCTTTAAGCCTCTCTCACTCCCCGGCAAATTCCCTGGTTGCTCAAGTAGTAAAGAATAAACCTGCAACGTGGGAGACCCAGGTTCAATCCCTGCATTAGGAAGATCCCCTGGAGAAGGGAGCGGCAACCCACTGCAGTATTCTTGTCCGGAGAATTCCACGGACAGAGGAACTACAATCCATGCGGTCGCAAAGAGTTGGACATGACTAAACGATTAACATAACACTCCCTCTCGGCTCTCCCAACTCTTTTCTTACCCACTCTGTAGCTTTAGATTCAAACCCCAAGAGGTTGCCCTTTTCCACGTAAAACATGTGTGCTATTCCCTAGAGTCAGCCTCCTTTGCAGAACCAAAGTTGAAGCTTCAAAAAACAAATAGTCCACTACTCCTTATCAACTCTTAACACCAAATAAAGGAAAAAAAAAAAACAAGTATTTTTAAAAATATCCCTTGGAACTTTGAAACTATAATTTTTTTTAACACTATCAAATACCTCAGCAGCTACCTTTAATTAGCATGGGGGGTAGAAAGGGTTATTCCCCCACATACTGGAGGGAAGGAGGATTATGTTCAGTTTGGGGAAAGCTATCAGCCAGTGTCCCCCTCAATATTACTGCCCATTCTCTCTCTCTTTTCTTCAGGAAAACACATTTAACAAAAGATGTGTGTCTATTGCCTACTTTCTTTTTAAAATTTTTTATTCTATTTTTTTTTTTTTTTACTCTGTGTTTATCTGGATATTTTGTACAGACCAGTTTTCCAGTTCATTAGTCATCTCTTCAGTATGGCTGATCGAATCTTAAACTTCTCTGCTGAATTCCTACTTTGAAAATATCACGGTGCTTTTCAGATTTAGAATTTCCATTCGATTGTTTTCGTGTGTTCCAGCTCTTTGATTAAATCCCTTACATTTTCGTCTCTTTTTGAACACATTACTTAACAATCATTTAAAGTCCATATTGTATAAGTGAAAGTGAAAGTCGCTGAGTCATGTCTGACTCTTTGCGACCCCACGGCCTATACAGTCCATGGAATTCTCTAGGCCAGAGTACTAGAGTGGGTACCCTTTACTTTTTCCAAGGGATATTCTCGACCCAAGAATTGAACCAGGGTCTGCTGGACTGCAGGTGGATTCTTTACTGAGCTATCAGGGAAGCCCATGTTGTTTAATGATATCTGATTTACCTTCAGTCACTTTTAATCATTTTTTATTCTTGGCTTTGTATCATTTGGTCCAAGTTTCTGCCATGACTGATAATATTTGGTCAACTGCTTGAAACTGTGTATAAAAAGTTTTGAGACTTTGGATGATATTATTTTTCTCCAGAGATGCACATTTTTAAGGGGCAAATAGTGTATGGACATGGACTTCCCAGGTGGCACAGTGGTGAAGAATCTGCCTGCCAATGCCAGAGATGTGGGTTTGATCCTTGGGTCAGGAAGATCCCCTAGAGTGGGAAATGGCAGCCCACCCCAGAATTCTTGCCTGTAGAATCCCATGGACAGAGGGGACTGATGGACTACAGTCTGTGGGGTCACAAAGAGTCAGACATGACTTAGCAAGCAACTAGACAGCAATAACAAGTATATGAGCAGATCTCTATACTAGGTGAACCTCAATCACATCCTTTAAGGCTGTGGTTTAAGCTTCATGACAGCTATTCTATTTCCAGTTCCCTTTGCTTTTAGGGCCTATCTCTGTAGAAGGCCCTGAAACACTGGGGTGTCTACCAAGCACCCATCTCTGGGCCTGATGTTCCCTGCCTCTTCAGCTTTGCTAAAATATTTAAACCTCTACTTAGATTTTTAGCTTCTTAAGAAACACTGTCTGCATGGTTTTCGGCCTCTCTCCCGGGCTGGTGGAACTGAGGTGGAAAATGGTTCCAGGGCGAATTGCAACTGATGTCAGGCTCACTTCTTTGTGGTTCTTTTTCCTTTAGGATCTTGGAGCTGCGAGTCTTGGTTGACAAAAAGAGCCTGAATTCCAATATTTTTTCCCCAACCCAGTGAGACCGACAGAAGTTCTAGGCCACTGGTTTCTGTTTAGACTCTGTACCCTATGAAGTAAATTGAAATATATCCCAAGGAGGAAAACCAGGGGTAAATTTTTAGCCACCTTCCTTTTTCCGGGAATTTGGCTTTTCAAGCCCTAGAAGCCTCTGTGACTGACTGATGCTTTCAAACAGTTTGTTTCTTGGATTTCATATAAATGCTATTTGAAGCAGTTGGCTTAGTTTGATATAAGATATCCAGAAGTAGAAATTCTTTTACATTAATTTTTTTAATAGTGAAAATAATTCATTCATCTGTTTATCTTTGGCTGCCCTGGGTCTTCGTTGCTATGCATGGGCTTTCCCTGGTTGTGGCGAGTGGGGGCTTCTCTTCACTGTGGTGTGCGGGCTGCTCACTGCAGGGGCTTCCCTTGTTTTGGAGCACAGGCTCCAGAGCCACGGGCTTCAGCAGTTGTGGCAATGGGGGCTTAGTTGCCCCGTGGGCATGTGGAATCCTCCTGGACCAGGCCTCGAACTTGTGTCCCCCGCATTGGCAGGCAGATACTTATCCACTGCGCCACCAGGGAAATCCTACATTAACTTTTTTCAATGTTATTTTTCTTTGCTTCTCATCTGCCCGCCCCCAAAATACACAAAATAACAGCATTCTGAAACCTCAATTATAGGAAGACACCTACCCTTTTCAGTCTTGGCAAGAAATATCCGGGGAGACAAATACAATCTTGTTTGCATGTCTGTGTATGTATATCTATCTTTTTTATTCTGTCAATCTGTATCAGTATATTTAGAAGACTGTTAGTGTCACTGGAGATGCTTATGGGTTAGTCTTGTAGAATTTCTTTCAGCAGTCTTGACATATTTTGCCATTTACTGCTTATCTTAGTTTAAATGTATTTTTAAAATATATTGTATTGTAGACATATGACAAAAGATTATTTTTTTAACCATTTGCATCTTTCCTATAAATTTCTTATTTTTTTACGAGTGAATTTGGAGCATAACATATGGGAACTCTTGCGTACCGGTGGACTTTGGGTGGTTCAATAGATAAATAGATAAATAGTTCTGTTCCACAGGGAGTGAAGTTCATGTCCAGCCTCAAATCTAACTTGGCCAGAGCACTTGAGCTGAAGTGGTGTTCCATTAGTAAAGGAAAGTAATGCTGAGTAATGCTCTGTGGCATTCTTGGTCCATGATGGATGCAGGGGCCCAAGCAAATTGTGACTGTCACTTCACTTCTCCTCTTCGCCTTAAACATACTTGCTTGAAGTTTTGTTAAAAGAAGTATATATAAATGTATTAGAGGAAGTATGAAAACCCAGACGTTGGGATTAGTCTTAGTTTTGAAAGAAGATTTGCTTTTGCAGTATTATATGTTTTTCACTTAAAAAATACTACCATGTAGTTATTTTTTTTAATTAAGAAATTGCATTATTTAATCTTTGTGAAAAAAAAGATCATGTTGATTTCTATTTTTTTCTTTGAATATTTTTATTTCCACGAATTGACTTTTCCTAATATGTAGTCCAACTGTGGGGAAACCATTATTAAACATTAATGAATAGATCATATCTTGTACAGGGAATCACATACCTCCTCTCGCTCGAATTAAAAATATGCTGGGTTTGGAAGTATGTTCATTATTCAAAAATGTTTTCATTATTGAAAACACATCAATCGTTTTAAATCTATTTGCTCTTTGTGAATGAATTAAAGAAAAAAAATACTATAAATATCTCGTTATTCTTGGATTCAATCCAAACTGATTTTTTAAGCTTATAAAATATATATGAGAAGGAATTTAATATAAGCACTCATAAAACTCTTTCAGCATGGAAAGGGCTGATAGCCCAAAAGAAGAACTGAGACAGAATGAGGCCTTGATGAAGAAAAAGTAAACTTGTTCCAACTCTTAGGGAAAGCAAGTAAACAAATGTTGGAAGGCTCAAATCCAGCTTTCAAGTTGATATAAGAAAAAATACCCGCTGAAACAGATGATATGTTTCATTTTTCCCCTGAGTAGAGGAGATGAAAAATGTCCTTCTAAAGAAAAACTGAATCTTACAAGTAGCAGTGAGGGTTGATGGTTATAGGCACTTCCCCTATAAGCTGGGTGGCATTTATTTATTTTCTAATTTCTTTTCATTTCACCCCCATTTATCAGTTACTGGGTTGCAGGTATTCCGGAGATAAATATTTCCTCATCCTCTCCACCGATGGTTTTTAAAAAGCAAGTCAGTTTAGCTCTTTGCCACTGTTTTAGTCTCCCCAGGGTGAGGAGAGGTGGGGAGCTTTGTCTCACAGTCAGACAGCTTTTCTGGCCTTCACCCCATCATCTTTGCCTTGAGACTCAAGAATTCTATTCTGCTCTCAGGGTTCTGCTGATAAATCCTAGAAGAGAAATACTCTGCATTTCATAAGCATATAAATGAGATCCATCATTAAACAACAGTGTCAGTAGCTCTCCCACAGCTGAACCTGATAAGATATGGGTAATAATCCATTTTCTCTATGCTTCTGAGAGTGATTAAAGATGGAGGTTCATTTTAAGTTAGCGCTTCCCTCTATATGTTGTAATAAATTATTTGGTTACTAACCTGATCTCTACTTATAAGACAGTAAGGAAAAATAGAACTAAAACAATTCTTCACAGTGCCAATGGTTTGAACTTATTTATATCCAGTCCTTTGCCCTCAGCAGCTCAAGAATTCAAACTTGGGAATCCTGAATTTAGATAGCTTACTGAATTTTCATAATATAACCCTTTCCTCTGTAATGCAAAATATCCTGAAAGAAGCTTCCATCAGGAACTCTTTTAACAAAACCTAAGGAATTTGGGTGGTTCAACAGATAAATAGTTCTGTTCCACAGGGAGTGAAGTTCACGTCCAGCCTCAAGTCTAAATTAAATGAGCTTGATCGTATCTCTCAGTCTCTTGTGAACAGCAGTCCAGAATACCGAGCTGTATGAATAATTCCACCGTTCGGCGTGATTGATAGTCTTGGCTCAGGAGAGTCCCAGCATTGAACTAACAACTGCACTAAATTGTATCGCATCTTTAAAGGAGATAGCCCTGTTTAGTGAGGGCCCACTTACACGAAAGGGGCATGTTAACTAACATGCGCCACGCTCAGCCTGTGACTAGATAGAGGATGCTTCCAGCTCAGCCGCTGGGCTCAGCTCTGAGGCAGGCTGTGCAGCTCCAATTGCATGGAATGATTTATTTTCTTCTCCAGGGCTGCTTTTAGCTTCGACTTTTTTTTTTTTTAATGTGATATTATATCTACTGATAAATATGTGAATTTTTCTTGCTAAATAATTTGTCTCTTGCAGTGATAAGAAATATCTGTATCTCAAACACACAAGAAGATGCCTATGGCTTTAGTCCTTGCGCATTCTTTGGCATCCAGAAGTTCATTGTATTTATTTACCTGCTATTTGGTTATTTAAGAAAAAATATTTTAAAGTGATGAAGCCTGGAATTACAATGGACTTTTCCTCTTTGATTTAAGGAACCGACGCTGTCACAACTGCATTGAAAATATCCTCTCTTTATAACCTGTACTTAGTCAATTGTGTTTATTGCCTTTGGGGCTCTGTCATAACAGTAGTTAAGGAGGAGCTCCAACAGAAATAAAATTAAAAGCAAGTTTTAGCAATCAGTATTCCTTTAATATTTTACAATTCTTATTAAGCTTTCACAGAAAGACATCTACTCGCAATTTTCAGGTTTAATAAAATTCCTTAAATGATACGGAAAGAATTTCTTTTGAATGTAAAGTATGTAGATGAATCAGTGGAAGAAAAATAACTTAAATAGCAAATTAAAATAAAATAATTATTCCTTAAATAAAATGAGCTTTCTTCCTGAAAGGCAACATAAAGCAATAGCTTTTATTTCAAAAAATAGAAAATTTAAGGTAAATTGCTCCCAAGAATGTTAGGGCTTAAATGACCTTGAGATTATTCTCTGACTGACAGTCAAACTAACATATCAGATAGTGGTGATTTTCCTCTGGAGCTGCCTAGAACTGCAATAGTGCTTGACTGACAGAGCTTTCCCTCTCTGAGTCTCTCTCTGTCTCCCTCTCTCTTTTATTGTTCTACTACCAAATGTCAATCACCCATGATTAATCAGGAAAGACTGATGGCACATTCTATTCCCGAACATAAATTCACTTTTTCTCTAACTGTAGACTTTATGTGCATAGACAGGCCGTGGTTTTGTTTCACTACTACACACAGGCCAAGAACCAGAAATTAAAAATAACCTAGGAACATTTTGATGTGACCCTTAAAAATTCTATGAATGATGAAGGTCAATAAAGGTGAAATACTGCTATAGAATACCAATTTTGATTTGAAAAATTCTAATATAGAACTGCATAGCTGTGACAGAAGTATTTTTCACATAAGGTTTTACTTACTAATTGAAATGTAACTCAAACTATGTAAAATAATCATTGCTTTTCCCGTGCATAAGTATATTAAAAAAAATAACATTCACCTTTACAAAGTGTGCGTTCCTATTGTTTACTGTAGTATCATCTCACAAGTTAGACTTTGAGAGCTTCATTTTGCACCTGTTAGTCCTAAACATCTCAAAGCAGCAGTCTGTTGTGCTGTATTATATTTTTTAAGCTTTTTATTTTGCATTGGGGTATAGCCAGTTAGCAATGTTGTGACAGTTTCAGGTGAACAACCAAGGGCCACAGCCATTCGTATACATTTTCCCATTCTTCCCCAAACTCCTTTCCCACCCAGGCTGTCGCATAACACTGAGCAGAGTTATTGTGATGTATTTTAAATTAATTTTCAGTTGCATTAGGAAGAGAACAATAGCTTGGTTATTTAGTCATCCCACTCATAAAGGAGGTATTTTAAAATTTCTGACCTTCATGTTTAACATGAGAAGTATCATAGGTATTTTGTATACATTTAACTCAATCTGCCTTTTCTTGAATTCATAAGCTGAGGAAAAAAGTATAAAATTTCTTTGTTGTTTGAATAACCTTGAGTTTCTCAATTTAAAATTGATCACTTAAAGTATTTGAACATTACTTCTATAATTGTGTGAACTTTTAGCCGACACTAGATCATTATGAATGAATCTAATCACAATGAAACTAAGCCATGCCATGTGGGGCCACCCAAGATGGACGGGTCATGGTGGAGAGGTCTGACAGAATGTGGTCCTCTGGAGAAGGGAATGGCAAACCACTGCATTATTCTTGCCTTGAGAACCCCATGAACAGGATGAAAAGGCAAAATGATAGGATACTGAAAGAAGAATCCGACAGGTCAGTAGGTGCCCAATATGCTACTGGAGATCAGTGGAGAAATAACTCCAGAAAGAATGAAAGGATGGAGCCAAAGCAAAAACAATACCCAGCTGTGGATGTAAATGGTGATAGAAGCAAGGTCCAATGCTGTAAAGAGCAATATTCTATAGGAACCTGGAATGTTAGGTCCGTGAATCAAGGCAAATTGGAAGTGGTCAAACAGGAGATGGCAAGAGTGAACATCGACATTCTAGGAATCAGCAAACTGAAATGGACTGGAATGGGTGAATTTAACTCAGATGACCATTATATCTACTACTGTGGGCAGGAATCCCTCAGAAGAAATGGAGTAGCCCTCATGGTCAAAAAAAGAGTCCAAAATGAAGTACTTGGATGCAATCTCCAAAATGACAGAATGATCTCTGTTTGTCTCCAAGGCAAACCATTCAATATTACAGTTATCCAAGTCTATGCCCCAACCAGTAACGCTGAAGAAGCTGAAGTTGAATGGTTCTATGAAGACCTACAAGATCTTTTAGAACTAACACCCAAAAAAGATATCCTTTTCATTATAGGGGACTGGAATGCAAAAGCAGGAAGTCAGGAAACACCTGGAGTAACAGGCAAATTTGGCCTTGGTGTATGGAATGAAGCAGGGCAAAGGTTAATAGAGTTTTGCTAAGAGAATGCACTGGTCATAGCAAACACCCTCTTCCAACAACGCAAGAGAAGACTCTACACATGAACATCACCAGATGGTCAACACTGAAATCAGATTGATTATATTCTTTGTAGCCAAAATGGAGAAGCTCTATACAGTCAGCAAAAACAAGACCAGGAGCTGACTGTGGCTCAGATCATGAACTCCTTATTGCCAAATTCAGACTTAAATTGAAGAAAGTAGGAAAACCACTAGACCATTCAGGTATGACCTAAATCAAATCCCTTATGACTATACAGTAGGAGTGAGAAAAAGATTTAAGGGACCAGATCTGATAGACAGAGCGCCTGATGAACTATGGATGGAGGTTTGTGCCATTGTACAGGACACAGGGATCAAGACCATCCCCAAGAAAAAGAAATGCAAAAAAGCAAAATGGCAGTCTGGGGAAGCCTTACAAATAGCTGTGAAAAGAAGAGAAGCAAAAAGCAAAGGAGAAATGGAACGATATAAGCATCTGAATGCAGAGTTCCAAAGAATAGCAAGGAGAGATAAGAAAGCCTTCCTCAGTGATCAATGCAAAGAAATAGAGGCAAACAACAGAATGGGAAGAGATCTAGAGATCTCTTCAAGAAAGTTAGAGATACCAAGGGAACATTTCATGCAAAGATGGGCTCAATAAAGGACAGAAATGGTCTGGACCTAACAGAAGCAGAAGATATTAACAAGAGGGCCAAGAACACACAGAAGAACTGTACAAAAAAAGATCTTCACGACCCAGATAATCACGATGGTGTGCTCACTCACCTAGAGCCAGACATCCTGGAATGTGAAGTCAAGTGGGCCTTAGAAAGCATCACTACAAACAAAGCTAGTGGAGGTGATGGAATTCCAGTTGAGCTCTTTCAAATCCTGAAAGATGATGCTATGAAAGTGCTGCACTCAGTATGCCAGCAAATTTGGAAAACTCAGCAGTGGCCACAGGACTGGAAAATGTCAGTTTTCATTCCAGTCCCAAAGAAAGGCAATGCCAAAGAGTGCTCAAACTACTGCACAATTGCACTCATCTCACACGCTGGTAAAGTAATGCTCAAAATTCTCCAAGCCAGGCTTCAGCAATATGTGAACTGTGAATTTCCAGATATTCAAGCTGGTTTTGGAAAAGGCAAAGGAACCACAGAGCAAATTGCCAACATCCGCTGGATCATGGGAAAAGCAAGAGAGTTCCAGAAAAACATCTATTTCTGCTTTATTGACTATGCCGAAGCCTTTGACTGCATGGATCACAATAAACTGTGGAAAATTCTGAAAGAGATGGGAATATCAGACCACCTGACCTGCCCCTTAAGAAACATATATGCAAGTCAGGAAGCAACAGTTAGAACTGGACATGGAATAACAAACTGGTTCCAAATAGGAAAAGGAGTACGCCAAGGCGTACATCATGAAAAACACTGGGCTGGAAGAAACACAAGCTGGAATCAAGATTGCTGGGAGAAATATCAATAACCTCAGATATGCAGATGACACCACCCTTATGGTAGAAAGTGAAGAGGAAAAAGAGCCTCTTGATGAAAGTGAAAGAGGAGAGTGAAAAAGTTGGCCTAAAGCTCAACATTCAGAAAACGAAGATCATGGCATCTGGTCCCATCACTTCATGGGAAATAGATGGGAAACCGTGGAAACAGTGTAAGACTTTATTTTTCTGGGCTCCAAAATCACTGTAGATGGTGATGGCAGCCATGAAATTAAAAGACGCTTACTCCTTGGAAGGAAAGTTATGACCAACCTAGATAGTATATTCAAAAGCAGAGACATTACTTTGCCAACAGAGGTCTGTCTAGTCAAGGCTATGGTTTTTCCTGTGGTCATGTATGGATGTGAGTGTTGGACTGTGAAGAAAGCTGAGTGCCAAAAAATTGATGCTTTTGAACTGTGGTGTTGGAGAAGACTCTTGAGAGTCCCTTGGACTGCAAGGATATCCAACCGGTCCATCCTAAAGGAAATCAGTCCTGGGTGTTCTTTGGAAGGAGTGATGCTAAAGCTGAAACTCCAGTACTTTGCCACCTGATGCAAAGAGTTGACTCACTGGAAAAGACTTTGATGCTGGGAGGGATTGGGGGCAGGAGGAGAAGGGGATGACAGAGGATGAGATGGCTGGATGGCATCACTGACTCGATGGACATGAGTCTGAGTGAACTCCGGGAGTTGGTGATGGACAGGGAGGTCTGGCCTGCTGCGGTTCATGGGGTCGCAAAGAGTTGGACACGACTGAGCGACTGAACTGAACTGAGATCATTATATCCGTGTGTCTGGCATCCCGTGCTACATAATGTTTCCCACTAATTAATTTGGAGTGATCTTCATTATTAGCACTTCTTCATTATTAGCACCTCTTTATTATAAGCACTCAGTTATTATCTCAACAAATTTTGAAGCCTATGCTTTAGGCAGTGTGCTGAAATGGATGAACCTGCATGGGTGAATGAAATTCTCCTGTCAGGAAAGAAAAAGGAAATCTCTTGTCAACTAGCTCATAGGTGAATATAGGAAGATGGAAGGAGAACCTACTCTATGACCTCATCTTAACTTGACTGAATCTGCAGAGACTAATTCTAAACAAGGTCACATTCTAAGTATCTGCAGAGACACAGTATAACTGGTAATAACTGTCTCAGTTGTTCAAATTTGGTATGTTCTTTATTTCACCAGTAGAGGTTTATCAAATTTTTACTGTGTATTTTGGGTGGATCTTTGGTGATGCCTTTAGAAATGCAACTGTTCAACCTTTTTGCAGTGAAAGGTAGAAACAAAATAAATGGTAAGAAGCAGTGATTCAAAGGCAGGCTCTGCTGTCAGACTTGGGCTCCAATCTCATTTCTGCTCCGCACTAGCAGCATGACCTTGGGCTCAGCCTTTCGTGAGTCTCAGTGTTGTCATCTGCAAAATGGGAGAAAGGGCCTCACCTTGAAAGGTAAAGGAATTAACTTACTTGACTGCATTAAATACTTTTCATAGAGTCTTGGGTTAGTCAACACTCCATTGCTCTTAAGATTATTGAAATCTATTGTCTCTTGGCTTCTAGCAGAGTCTTAGTTTTAGTAGAATATAATAATATGCCCTGTGAGGTGCTCTCTTGTAGTTCCTTTCTTCCTCTGTAAATGCAGGGCATTCCACTGTGCTCACTGAGCCATACATAAGCAAACTAGAACCTTACCTTGTCACCCATCATCACTCCGGGGTGGCGGGAGGCTTCCGAGGGCATAGACTGGAGTTGGAAAGCTGGGCACACTCTGTCCTGAGTCCTGCAGGCCTAGTGGGAGAGGATCCCAGGACATAGGAAACTCAAGGACGGAGGCAGTAGGTGTGGGAAGTTGAGACAGTTAGGGTGGTCAGAGGGTAAGAATCCAATGAGTGAGAAATAGGCATCCAGAAGTACCTGTCACTAGGCACAGGTGAGCCTGATTCTCTGTGAGGGGAGGCCCTGGGCCCAGAGATGCTTGCAGGAAAAAATGCTGGAAATTTAAAGCCATTTGATTTTAGGTATCAAACAGTGACAGACTTTATTTTTGTGGGCTCCAAAATCACTGCAGATGGTGACTGCAACTAGGAAATTCAAAGATACTCACTCCTTGAAAGAAAAGCTATGACCAAACTAGATAGCATATTAAAAAGCAGAGACATTACTTTGTCGAGAAAGGTCTGTCTAGTCAAAGCTATGGTTTTTCCAGTAGTCATTTTTGGATGTGAGAGTTGGATGGTGAAGAAAGCTGAGTGCCGAAGAATTAATGCTTTTGAACTGTGGTGTTGGAAAAGACTCTTGAGAGTCCTTGGACTGCAAGGAGATCCAACCAGTTATTCCTAAAAGAAATCAGTCCTGAATATTCATTGGAAGGACTGATGCTGAAGCTGAAACTCCAATACTTTGGCCACCTGGTGGGAAGAACTGACTCCTTGGAAAAGACCCTGATGCTGGGAAAGATCGAAGGCAGGAGGAGAAGGGGATGACAGAGGATGAGATGGTTGGATGCCATCACTGACTTGCTGGACATGAATAGGAGCAAGCTCCGGGAGATGGTGATGGATAGGGAGGCCTGACGTGCTGCAGTCCATGGGGTCGCAAAGAGTCGGACATGACTGAGCAACTGAACTGAACTGAATGGATTTTAGGTGTATAATTGAGTGTATGTAGGGCAGAAGACAGTCACTCTCAAAAGGCTTCTAAGTGTCACAGGAAGAGCTGTGCTTCTCAATATCACCTGGCCTGAGCCACAAAATCCGAGAAGGAGTTAGGTGGCAACCTCTATGATCTGATCTCAGAAATATTATTCAGGTCCTCAGAGACTCACTAATCCTTCCTTACCTCTTAAGAACATAATGTAACGTGTGCTCAGTCGTGTCTAACTCTTTACAACCGCCTGGACTGTGGCCCCCCAGGCTCTTCTGTCCATGGAATTTTCCAGGCAGGAATACTCGAGTGGGCTGCCACTTCATACTTCAGGGAATCTTCCCGACCCAGGGATCTACCCTGCTTTGAATGTGAATTCTTTACCATTGCACCACCTGGGAAGCCCTTACCTCTTAATTGATTTCTCAAATTCCAAACATTTTAAATATTTCCACTAGTTGATGTTCTAAATCTACCCTTGTAGAAATCCCTTTAATGTGTTCTTAATCATTTACTTCAATTATGGGATTGCATTGGTAAAGAGCAAGTGTTGGTTGACAAGGAGTAGGAGCCTGCAGGTGTGTAGTGACTAAATTAGGCACAAGCCCAGTTCGGGGAAGAGTCCACACATGCCTGACTTTTATCCTCCAATCGTGGCCAGTCCATCCAGACAGAAGATCAGGGGCAGAGACTTGCTCCCTTCTTCAGGTCATAAAAAGTGCTGTAAATATGTCAATTGCACTTTCAGGTAGCACACAAAGGTCATTGTAAATATTTGTGCAGCTGAAATACAATAAGTGAAAGTGAAGTTTCCTCAGTCATGTCCAACTCTTTGAGACCCTATGGTCTAGAGTCCATGGAATTCTCCAGGCCAGAATACTGGAGTGGGCAGCCTTTCCCTTCTCCAGGAGATCTTCCCAACCCAGGGATCGAACCCAGGTTTCCCACTTTGCAGGCAGATTCTTTGCCAGCTGAGTCACCAGGGAAGCCCAAGAATACTGGAGTGGGTATCCTATCCCTTCTCCAGCAGATGTTCCCGACCCAGGAATCGAACCAGGATCTCCTGCATTGAAGGCAGATTCTTTACCAGCTGAGCTATAAGGGAAGCTTTAAAAAACCAGGAAAGTCAAAAGTTTGTCAAAGGCTCAGTAACCTCTTCTCCATCACCCAGTGACAGATGTCACTTAATTAAGTCACTTGGTCACTGGCCATACATATCAATGCTTCCAACATTTGCAGCTGGGGAGCCTGTTAGCATCACGTGTGTTTCTTAAAATGAAAGGGCATATTTGTATTCTTTCTTGGGTCTTTGATGTATTTGTTCACTTATCTTTTGTCCAACATCCATATGAAAGAGGGCCATTGAAAGGTTTTTCTTTCAAAATCAAGAAATAAGAACTTCAGTTCACTTTATCTATTGAGGTAGGAAAATATAAAATGTAATTATGAAGGACATGTTTCAAGCCATAATCCTAATAAATAGAAATGCAAATACAAATGAGGGGGATGTAGACCCCCTCCCCAGTCATTTGCTAAAGAAACAGGCCACACATTACTCTGAGTGTCAGAGAAAGCAAGATGAAATTTACTTGGAATTTCTATCGATGGTATTTTAATTTAATTATTAAAGGTACTGAAAAATGTTTGCTAGTGATATAAAGCATATTTATGTTTTAGTGAGAAAGGAGAGGCTTTGAAATCCTGAGAATGACCAGATTTTTGACTGAATGAATCACCTAGATATCCTCCAGAATTTTAAGCAAAGAAATTAATAAATCCGTCATTAATTAGATTAGTGTGGTTCATGGACTGTTTGGAGCTTTGATGGTGGTACTTTGCAAATCTAGCTAGCAAAAGGTCTTAAAAACCATGCTAGTCTCCAGATTAACTCTACTTTATGAAAAAGAATGAATTTCAAATATTAATATCCTATATTAATATTTAAAGATTCATTTAAAAACCCATTTTTAAAATAGCTCAGTTAAGGATTTTTTTTTTAACAACATATCTCATTTGTATGACAGACTGTTGCCCAGAGTAGCTCATATATAATTCTTAAAATGAAAACTGAAATTCCCAAGCACACCTCATTCATGCTTATTGTCCGCTGAATAACCTGAACCGAGGTGGTCATTCTTGTTAGAGAATCTGCCCCATTTATCCATGGTCACATGCGTCGCTTTGCTTTTAACATTAATTTATTCACCAGACAAATGTTTCTTTGAGTTCCTAGAACGTGTTGGACATTGTCTTGACGTGAGTTTCATCAGTCAACAGAAGTCTAAGTCCTTTGTGGGGCTCAGGCATGCGGAGGCTGACTTTCCGTGAAAAGCGTAACGATTTCATGGGGTATGTCGGGAGGCCATAACTGTGAATCAACCAGAGAAGGGGGATAAGGAGTGCAGGGCTGGTGCAGGTCGGGGCACACCTAACATAAACCGAACCATGAGTGGCCGTCCCACTGAGAAGGTAACATTTAAGCACAGAGAGGAGGGTCTGGTCCTCCATGGAGAGGATGGAGGCCGGTGTCCCTGGTGGGGAGTCGGAGAGGGGACGCACGACTCGGTGTGGTCAGCAAGGTCATGGGAGGGCCAGATCCTTCCAGCCTGGCAGGCCATCGTAAGGCCTCATTGCTAAGAGGAGGAAATAGTGGGAGATTTGCATGGAGGAAATCTCCCTGGTGACTCAGAGGGTAAAGCATCTGCCTGCAATGCTGGGTTTGATCCCTAGGTCGGGAAGATACCCTAGAGAAGGAAATGGCAACCCACTCCAGTATTCTTGCCTGGAGAATTCCATGGATGGAGGAGCCTGGTAGGCTGCAGCCTAAGGGGTCCCAAAGAGCTGAACAGGACTGAGCGACTTCACTTTCACTTTGGGTGGAGGGACGACATGATCAGACTACATTTTAGAGAGAGCCTTCTGGCTGCCATGTTGAGAAGAGATTGGAAGGGAATAAGCATAGGAACAGGGAAGTTGGTTAGGAGGCAGACACGTTAACTCAGGAGAGAGACAATGGGCCTCAGAGGGAAAGGTGCAGGGGGTGATGAGGTTGGGTCCTGGACTTCCGTCTGTTCCAACAGTATGTAGAAATGGAGGCTCAGTATTTAGCCCCAGGCCATAGCTGTGCAAACTCACACTTGCTCCCTGTGTTTCTAACTTACCCTGCACCTCTGCCCTGATCCCACTGTGCACCAGGAACAAGCGCCCAGTGAAAAAAAGCAAAACCCAGGAACGTTTCAGCTCTGTTTGTGGCTGTCCTCCAGAACCCAGTCACTTCAGCTCTGCTTGCTTCTGTTCTCTGCAGAGTCCTGATTTTCCCCAGGCTTCTGATCCTCAACTCTGCTAGTGGACTCAACAACTGAATTTCGTTAGCTGGTTTCTGGCCTCCTGTGGCCACAGGGTATCCCCCAGGCCCTCACCTCTGCCAGGTGGGCAGGTACAAAAGCTGGCTTCTGCAGGTCACAGCTGGGGCTGATGGAGCACAGTTCAGGAGATGAGAAAAGCTGAGAGCAGAGCCCGTCGAAGGCCGCTGTCAAATTCAGAGAGTTGGTCTGAAAAACAGGCGTGAAGTCTTCAGGCAAAGGAGTGGAAAAGAAAACGATATGGTCAGGAAAGGAGAGCCGCAGAAGGGAAGAAGTGAGCAGTTCAGGAACAATTTCTGTGATTAGAAATTATCATCATAGTTTATATAGGGGCCTGGCTTGAGTCGACCACCAGCCACCTGATGCATGAGTGGGTCAGGCAGGCTTTGGCGCTTGGCCCTGTCTGCATCCATCAGACTCATTAATTGAATTTATCTTATCCTTGTGCCTGATCTCAAGGGTTAGGTTTAGAGAACACAGTACCCTTCTGAGTTTTTCAGTACGATTTTGGTCCCTAGGGGCAGACTCCTAATGCAGATTGCCTTAAATAAGAAAAATCAGGGACTTCCCTGGCAGCCCAGTGGTTAAGAAAGAAAAAAAGCCAGTTTATTGGCTCACATAGAAAGTGCGGGATTATACCTGTTCTGCCATGGCTCGATCCGCTCAGTCTCTCGAACGCTCAGTCTCTCTTTCCAGTTCTCAGGTCTTTCCTCTGGTGTTGGCTTCATTCTCAGGTCGCTTAGCAACTCCGTGAGGAAGATGATTTCTCCTGCCCAACAGCTAAAAGCCCACATTGAGGCTGCATCACATTAGCCTGGTTGAGGCCGTGCACCCAGGCCAGAATCATTTCCTATGGCCCAGGGAGAGACAGAATAACTTCTTGGAGTGAATGCTTCCCTTGCTGGTTGAATTTTGGAGTGACTCATATATACCTCTGAGTTTACTCATGACGTGGTGCAGAGACGTCCCCAAACGAGAGGAGAAGGTGGCCGCAGTGTGTCCATCTGTGGTTGGTGTGATACTGCTCACGAGCTTCTCAGGGTATGTCTTCCCCGTCATGTTCACAGTCTTGGGGCTTGCTGGGAGCGTGGTAACAGTTCAGGTAGTTAAGGAAACTTTCTGAGAGAAGAAGGAGATTCCTCCAAATCCTGTCTGTATCATGAGAGACTGCCAAGTACCCAGCCCCACACTAAGGAAGCCTCAGCAGCCGTAGCAGCCTCAGGCCCCTACGACTGTGGCCCCTTCATGACACACGCGTGCATTCTTGCCAGAGCCAGAGATCCTTTCCTCTTCCTGCAGCCTGGTCTTTTCATCCGGTGGTGGCACAAGCCACTTGAACTCAGTTTCTCTGGCCCCGAATTCCTCATCTTCCTATTTCCCTTCAGCACCCCTGGCCTTCCCATACCCTGCTCCACCTCTGATCTTCTTCACATTTTCCCATTTGGGTTGTGAGCCCCCGCTTCCTCCTGTCACCCCAGATTTGAGGCTCTATCACCATTCCCACCTCAGCCCACTGCTTCTCCAATCCGACCTGATCCATCTGAGGAAAGAGCCTTCTGCATGTTTCCTACTTAAGATGCTCTTATGACTCTCCTTTTCTTACAAGTCAAGCCTAGACTGACTCCTCCACGGAGCCCCCCAGGTTCTCTGCTCTGGGCCCTGCTTACCTCCCAGTCGCCCTCCCACTGTGCCTCCTGAGCACCAGTTTAGGGCTCTAGCCATATCCGGCCTGCTATGCCCAAACCAGTATGCTCTCCGCCTTTGCTTTCTCTCCTCCTTGACCTTGAATTCCCTTTCTCCTTTCATGGAAGTGGTGAACATCTGCCTGTCCTGCCGAGTCTCAGGCTCTGTGACCCCTTTTCTGGTCCTTCGGGATTCACCACTCTGTCTGCAGTGGGCCCACCTCAAGTCCGAGCCCCCTCTTCAGCCTCTGCAGCACGTTTCTGATTTTTGCCCGTCTCTGCACCCAGGCCCCTTAGCAGGCTCCAAGCCTCACTGAAGGCAGAGGCCATATCTCACTCATGCTTTTACCCTCAGCGGCTAACATTCATGATCACTGAATAAATGGATTAAGGGGCAGGAATGAGGGAGTATGTTTGTCTGAGGAGGTTGTTGATACCACTCTCTCCTTTGAAGGTGTGGCTAATGTGATTGCACCAAATGCTAAATATGAGTGTTGGCAGTGGGGCTGGGGAGGCAAAGGACAGTCACTAGGGACAAGGTGGATGACACTCCTGAACAGATGACTTCCTCATCTCACAATCAGGGCACTGTGATTAGAAGACCCCCAGGGTCCCTCTGAGGGCTAGCAGGCTCTTTATAGACCTTTATTTGTTCTAATGATACCAGTTTGTTACAATAAAATGAAGATGTCTGGGGAAGCACTGGATGAAAGTGAGTTTGGGGTAAAATATAGTTACAGAAAGAAAGGCAGATTTTCTATAATGAACTGCTTATAAAAATCACCAAGATGCTTGTTTGGCAGGTGAAGACAGGTGGGGGAATTTAAAGTATGAAAGAGCACATTTGTTTAGGGAATGTAGTTCTTAATGACTAATTTTATGTAACAAAAGATTCTCCAAGAGGTGATTATATCAGTTATTAAAAGATGTTCATGTCTTGGGTGTGCAAATATCAAAGCATGGAATTTCTCATCTCTTATTCTGCAATGCCAAAATTGTAAGCTGCCAATAAAACTCTTGTGGATCACATATATTGTGTGGAATTTTTCGCTGAAAATAATATAAACATAATGACATAGCATACAGTAAGAATGAACATTTAAACATATGTGCGTAAATATGTGTGTGTATATACCAGTTCAGTTGCTCAGTCATGTCCAACTCTTTGCAACTCCATGGACTGCAGCACACCAGGCCTCCCTGTCCATCACCAACTCCTGGAGCTCACTCAAACTCATGTCCATTGAGTCGATGATGCCATCCAACCATCTCATCCTCTGTCTTCCCCTTCTCCTCCTGCCTTCGATCTTTCCCAGCATCAGGGTCTTTTCCAAGGAGTCAGTTCTTCCCATCAGGTGGCCAAAGTATCGGAGTTTCAGCTTCAGCATCAGTCCTTCCAATGAATAGTCAGGACTGATCTCCTTTAGGATGGACTGGTTAGATCTCCTTGCAGTCCAAGGGACTCTCAAGAGTCTTCTCCAACACCACAGTTCAAAAGCATGAATTCTTCAGCACTCAGCTTTCTTTATAGTCCAACTCTCACATCCATACATGACTACTGGAAAAACCATAGCTTTGACTAGATGGACCTTTGTTGACAAAGTAATGTCTCTGCTTTTTAATATGCTGTCTAGCTTGGTCATAGCTTTTCTTCCAAGGAGCATGCATCTTTTAATTTCATGGCTGCAGTCACCATCCGCAGTGATTTGGGAGCCCCTAACCCCAAAAAATCTCTCACTGTTTCTATTGTTTCCCCATCTATTTGCTATGAAGTGACGGGACCAGATGCCATGATCTTAGTTTTCTGAATGTTGAGTTTTAAGCCAACTTCTTCATTCTCCACTTTTGCTTTCATCAAGAGGCTCTTAGTTCTTCTTTGCTTTTTGCAATAAGGGTTGTGTTACTGCATATCTGAGGTTATTGATATTTCTCCCAGCAATATTGATTCCAGCTTGTGCTTCCTCCAGCCCAGCATTTCTCATGATGTGCTCTGCATATAAGTTAAATAAGCAAGGTGACAATATACAGCCTTGACGTACTCCTTTCCTGATTTGGAACCAGTCTCTTGTTCCATGTGAAATTCTAACTGTTGTTTATAACTATGTATATATACATACATACTTTTGCTGACCTTGAACAATTTTTGCTGACCTTAAAATTCACCAGTCTCAAGAGTGTTTTCAATATTAGAGACTCTATCCAGGCCTGCATACTTTTCTCTTCTTCTATATTTTATTACAGGTATAATATGTCAGTTACATCATGAGTTGAAACCACATACACGGTCACTTTTATAACACTGCTTCAACCTAGAGAGTTATTCCCTGGGGAAAAATGTCTTATATTACGTATCTTTGTCAACCCATAGATGCTAGTGAGATATTTTGCCAGGAAGAGCTGGAACTCAGTATTTATTTAGTGAATTGTTTGGAAAAGAGATAAATAAACACAGTAGAAATCTACTAGCAGACTCGTAATTTTGGAATACAAGGTAGTGGAAACAGGAGCAGATAATGTTTTATAGTGGTTAAAACCCTGGATCTTAGAACCAGGCCTGATTTTACATCTTAGCGCTGCCATTCACCAGCTAAATAACTTTGGTCGAATCACTTAATCTCATTAAAGCTCAGTTTCATTATCTATAAAACAAATGAGTTTCTCTGAAGGTAAAATGAGATAATGCTTAGCAACATTTTCAGCCCACAGTAAACTCTGATCACTGTTACTATTTTTATGAAAAGTCATAACCACAAAAATACTAAGTTAACGCTGTTGTATAGGCCTCCTTTATGTTCATCACTGGCATTTTCACTGAAAGATGTGATTTTAGGAGCTGCTAAGGGAAGATCTAAAGTTGTGAGGAGGAGCATTCTGGAGTCGTGTGTGGCTAGACGTTTAGAAGGATGGTCTTGGAGTAATCAGCAGATTTTCTGGACACCTGAGAATTACCAGGCAGGCTTGTTGCTTAGAGATTTTAACCTGGACTTGAATGCACTGTGAAGTCAAAACTGAGCTCTCAGGAAGGAGGATGCAGTGGTCAATGTCAAATGTAGAAAAGTAACTTTGCTGTATGCAGTAAGGAGTGAGCGATGAGAAGATAGATTTTGAAGCAGGGTCTTGAGCTAAGATTAGGAAGTAATCCACCAAGTGAACAAGTGGTTGGGGTCAGAATTATGGGTTCAGACTTCAAAAAATGTCAGGAATTGGTGTCTCAGGAGGTGACATCTTCAAAAGGAGTTTCCCTCTGGGAAATCTGTTATTCAGTTGCTTAGTCATATCCGACTCTTCGCGACTCCGTAAACTGCAGCATGCCAGGCTTCCCTGTCCTTCACCATCTCCTGGAGCTTGCTCAAACTCATGTCCATTGAATCAGTAATGCCATCCAGTCATCTCTTCCTCTCTCATCCCCTTCTCCTCCTGCCCTCAGTCTTTCCCAGCATCAGGGTCTTTTTCAATGAGTCAGCTCTCCACATCAGATGGACAAAGTATTGGAGTTTCAGCTTCAGCATTAGTCCTTCCAATTCAGGGTTGATTTCCTTTAGGATGGACTGATTTAATCTCCTTGCAGTCCAAGGGACTCTCAAGAGTCTTCTCCAACACCATGGTTCAAAAGCATCAATTCTTCAGTGCTGAGCCTTCTTTATGGTCCAGCTCTCACATCTGTACATCTGAATTTGATTACCTCACTTTATCCTAGGTCAGGAAGAGCCCCTGGAAAAGGAAATGGCAACCCACTTCAGTATCCTTGCCAGGATAATCCCATGGGCAAAGGAGCCTGGTGGGTTATGATCCATGGAGTCATGAAGAGTTGCCCATGACTGAGCGACTCTGCATGTGTGCTATGTCCAGAGATGACTTACCTCTTGTTGCCTCCCTCTCTAGAGTGTGATAGGCCACGGGAACCATCGAGCCGTGTTTTGGAAGTGCGCCCAGTGGGGCTGGGGTGAAGATGGATGAGCTCAAGGACTCACAGTTGGGGAGGGGGACGGCAGATGCAGAAACAAACGGGCAGGTCAGTGATTAGACATGATCCCTCTGGGGAGCCCAGAAGGACTGTGAGGCGTGGGCGTGGAATGAACATAATTGCGCTTAGAAATATCTCCCTGCTGGCGTCATAGAAGATACATAGGAAAGACAGATGGAAAGAGAACAGAAAATAGGATTTTTAACTCTTCCGAAGGTCAGAGATGAGGAATGCCTGTTCTAAAGTGCTGGTGAGGGGAAGGCGAGTGAGGAGTGGATTGCAGAGATGGTTAGAAGGTGAACTTAACAGATATCTTAGGTCTGGACTCAGATACATTTGTAGTGTTGGTAGAAGGGAGAGAATGTGTTTTACACCGACCGACCTCCTCGTCTTATCTCCTCCTGAAGTAGAAAGCAACGGCATTTCTGAAGATACGGAGGCAAAGACGGACTAGTGGGTGTGAGGTTGGGATGAGGGAGGGAGAGCTGCCAATTAGAGCAGTTCTGAGAAATAGGCGTCCGTGGTTACCCCTGCAGCTGGGGTTCAGGAGTGAAGCAAGCTGATGGCTGGGCTGGTCTAGGTGTGGGGATTAGCAGAGAATGTCAGGGAAGGACGCGGTCTGGCTAAGCACGTGTTCAGTGCTTGTCGGTTGAATAAATGCACTTGAACACCGTGGAAAAGAGTTTCTTAGAAGATAGACAAGAAGGTGAAAATCTGCAAACAAGTAAATGATCTTGTTTCCTAAGAGACCACTTGTTCAGGAAAACCTTATGTGACCTACCAAGGAGGTTCACTTCCACCTGTATTCCCAGTGGTACCTGTCACCGTCCCGTGGAGGCATTTTGCCTACTGATAATCGATCAATACGTTATTCATGATGATCTGTGTGCTGTCCACTTCCCCACTGGTCTTCCGTCTCTGTCTCGTTGGCTACTGCATTCTGAACACTGACATATGTGTGTGCTTATTCGCTCAGTTGTATCTGCCTCTTTGTGACCCCATGGACTGTAGCCCGCCAGACTCCTCTGACCATGGGATTCTCCAGGTGAGAAGTGAGTTGCCATGACCTCCTCCAGGGGATCTTCCTGACCCAGGGGTCAAATCCACATCCTGCATTGCAGGCAGATTCTTCACCCACTGAGCCACCTGGGAAGCCCCAAGTATGTACACATAGCAGCTGCTCAATGAATCTGCGGTGTTCAAGTGCATATTTTAACTGAGAGAATGAGATATTCTAGAATATTCTGTTGCTTGATGGTCCCTTGTAAGGTTTTGTGAATTGCTTTAGTTAGGAAGAAGAGTAACAGATTAAATTTCAAATGGTGCTCTACTGGAATATAGTTTATTTCAGGCACATAGGGATGAGATTTTATGTGTTTACATTGAAAGTACATGGAAATTACACAGTGGTTAGATATACAAATACGTATATCTTAAACTAGCTTCTGGGCAACTTAAATCTAGCTTCTGTGATTATTACACTTATACCTGATGCTCTCTGTGGTTTCTCGTTTTTTCCTCCCATTATGCATTTTATTATAATAAGTGTTTTGAACTGGAAAATGCTCATAAGTTGTACATGATGTGTTTTATTATAGAAATGAGTGCTTGGCTTAAGAGCAGATGCTTGTTATTTGGAACTTGAAATGAGGAAACATCATTTGCTAGAATATATCTGGTAACAGTGCTGTTATTAATACTAAATCTGAAAAAAAAAATCAACCACCACCCTTTGCAGGTATCAAATGCGTATAGCCTGTGATACATCGGATTTCTGAATCCTTACCCTAGCATCTTCTGTTGAAATCCAAAAGCACATTATTAAAAGTTAAACTGTTCTCTAGGTTGTCTGCATAATTTCATGCCTCGGCGTAATAGATATGAAACTTAGGTCACACCCACTGTGTGGTCTTCATATTTCAATTACATTTAGGCTTTTGACCAACATATTTCTGGAGGATGCTGGCAAAACTTCTCTTTTCTAATCATGTTTTTTAAATTCTAAAGTGTAAACTACTTTCCTTAGCAATACAAAAATTTCCTTCAAAAACGAGTCCATCAGGACCCTGAGGGATGGGGTGGGGAGGGAGGTGGGAGGGGGGTTTAGGATGGGGGACACATGTACACCCGTGGCTGATTCATGTCAGTGTATGGCAAAAATCACTACAATATTATAAAGTAATAATCTATAATCCTGTTAGCCTCCAATTTAAATTAATTAATTTAAAAATAAAAGAGTCTATCAGATAAAACCAATCATAAATTAAAATTGGGGTAAAATATGAATGCATAGTGGGAAAAATAAATAGCTATTTATATATTTAAAATATCCTATATGTCTTCCCCTTAAACATGGAATATTCGGAGAAGGCAATGGCACCCCACTCCAGTACTCTTGCCTGGAAAATCTCATGGACAGAGGAGCCTGGTAGGCTGCAGTCCATGGGGTCACTAGGAGTCAGACACGACTGAGCGACTTCCCTTTCACTTTTCAATTTCATGCCTTGGAGAAGGAAATGGCAACCCACTCCAGTGTTCTTGCCTGGAGTATCCCAGGGACGGGGGAGCCTAGTGGACTGCTGTCTATGGGGTCGCACAGAGTCGGACACACTGAAGCGACTTAGCAGCAGCAAACGTGGGATATTATTCATAAATACTTCTAAATCATATTTTTATTCAGCTAATACTAATCTGTGGATTATTTGTATGATGATTTACACAGCAGCTATCTTTTCCTCTGCCAGGCTGGAACTTAGACCGTCATAACTAAGTAGGCAGAAAAACGTCTTGGGGCTTGCTTGTGTCTCTTTCTGTGCTTCTTAGAGTGTTTTTCTCTCTCTCTGTGTTAGAAAGCCAGGGAAATCGGGGGATCTATGCGTGGTTCACCTTCATTGGACAGTCCAACATTAAATAAACCCACAAGTATATTAGCCTGTCGTTTATTTTATGAAATTATAGTGTTACTGTTATATAATTGACCTCATCAAGAATATTGTCAAAACAAGAGAACTCTGCACCTTTCTTCCTCACCGAAACACTGTGAGGATTAATAAGGTGTGTGTCGCTCAATCGCGCAGTTCTTCCAGGAATCTCAAAGCGAGAGCGAGGCGGCGCTTCCTTTTGAAAGGCATGTGTTTTACTGTCAGGCCAATCTTAGAGCAGACAGCACAACGCATATTTCTGAGTTAACTTCCTGCTTTCTTAGACATGTCCAATTATTGATGTTCCAATGTGACAGAAGCCTAGTAAAAGAAGGAAGCAGGAAGGTGGGAAAGACATTGTTACCCAACTTTCCGTCAGATACTAGAATACAAGCATATAATGTTCAAAGAGAAGAGCGCCCGAAGTCCAGGTAACAGAAACAGAAAACTTAGAAACAAAGAATGGGCCAGAGTCTTACCTATATCATCCTTATTCCCCCATTTTAAGTTAGACACTAATAAAGGTACATTAGCTAATTTTATTCAGTCAAAGAATATTTGTTGTATTTTCATTTTGTAAACTTCAAAGTAAAGCTATTTATTGCTGATAATAATAATAAAGTATTATTTATTAATTAATTATCAGGTACTGGTCAGGTACTCAGGATAGAAAACCCGGTGTCCTCTTGGTTCCTCCATTTCCCCTTTCTCTCAAGCCATTCCTGAGCGGTGGTGTTTTCTGTCTCCAAAATGTATCTCAAATCCATCCTCTTCCCTCCCTTCCCGCTGCCACCATTGTCTCCTGTCTTGAACATTGCAGCTGACCCCTACTTGTCACCCCATCTTCTCTGTTGCCACCCTGCCCTCATTGCCAAGAAAACAAAAGTGAGCTGAAAATGTTGATCAGATTACATCACTCACTGCAGTGACTTTGTTTTTCGGTTGGAGGATAGTTGCTCTACAGTGTTGTTAGTTTCTGCTATAGAGCAAAGGGAATCAGTCAGCTATATGTTTGCATGTCTCCCCGTTTGTGGATTTCTTTCCCATCCAGGTCACGGCAAAGCACTGAGTAGAGTTTCCTGTGCTGGACAGTAGTTTCTCATTAGTTATCTATATGGTACTTAGATGACTCTTCCAACTCTCTGCAACCCCATGGACTGTAGCCCGCCAGGCTCCTCTGTCCATGGGATTCTCCAGGCAAGAGTACTGGAGTGGGTTGCCATGTCCTTCTCCAGGGGATCTTCCCGACCCAGGGCTGGAGCCCCGGTCTCCCGCACTGCAGGCAGACGCTGTCCTGTCTGAGCTGCAGGGCTTCCCATTTTTCACATAGAGGTGTCTATATGTCCTTCCCAGGCCCCCGGTACATCCCACCTGCCCCTTTCGCCCCTCGGTATCCGTACGTTGCTCCTCTATGTCTGTGTCTCTATTTCTGCTTTCCAAATAGGTTCATCTATACCATTTTTCTAGATTCTGCATAGGTGCATTGATATACCATATTTGTTTTTCTCTTTCTGATGTACTTCACTCTTCATGACAGTCTGCAGGTCCATTCACGTCTCTGCAGAGGGCACTCTTTTGAAAGATGCTCATCATCACTAATTATTAGAGAAAGGCAAATCAAAACTACAGTGAGGTATCAGCTCACACAGGCCACAATGGCCATCATCAGAAACGGCTACAAATTATGGATGCTGGTGAGGGTGTGGAGAGAAGCAAGCCCTCCTACCACTGTTGGGGGGAATGCAGTGACTATTCATCATACTTATTTAACAAACCAAGCTCTTTCCTGGACTCTGGCTTCCTCTAACTCCCTGAGTTCTATCTATTCAGTGTTATTTCCATCCTTGGACGCTCTGAGCGATGTCCTTCGTGAAGGCCTGGGGACCTCTACACCACTCTCTCTGTGTGAAAGGGCTGGCGCTTGCCCACTGTTTAGATCTCACCTTAAATGTTCCTCCTCCGAAAGGAAGCGATCTTTCTCAGCCCTCTTAGTTGGTTAGTTGTTGCCATTTCTCTCCCTACTTTTTAATCTCAGTTGCAATTTATTAAGGTAAACACTATGAATTAAACAAAAAATGGCACCCCACTCCAGTACTCTTGCCTGGAAAATCCATGGACGGAGGAGCCTGGTAGGCTGCAGTTCATGGGGTCGCTAAGAGTCAGACATGACTGAGTGACTTCACTTTCACTTTTCACTTTCATGCATTGGAGAAGGAGATGGCAACCCACTCCAGTGTTCTTGCCTGGAGAATCCCAAGGATGGGGGAGCCTGGTGGGCTGCCGTCTATGGGTCGCACAGAGTTGGACACGACTGAAGCGACTTAGCAGCGGCAGCAGCCTGTTTTAGAGCACTTATCACAAATGGCCATTATTTGCCTTCCTGTTTGTTGCAATTGTAGACTTAAAAAACAGTCAGACCCTAGAAGTTGAGAACTATGTTTTATTTGGTGGGGATTTTTAGGACTTCAAGCTTGGGAGACAGCATTCTCAAGTGCCTCTGAGAGAAGCATTCCCAGGAGTGAAGGGCAGGGGTGGGGAGGAGTCAGGCTGTATAGAAGTTTGTAGCAAGGGGCAGGTAGTCTGAATGTCAAAAGATTATTGTTAATTTATTCTTGCCTGGAGAATCCCATGGGCAGAGAATCCTGGTGGGCTGCAGTCCATAGGGTCACAAAGAGTTGGACAGCATGCACGCATGCAGGTATCTCAAGCAATGTAGCACTTTTCTTTGAATGGGAAGATGCGTGAGTCTGGGCTCACTAAAATCATTCCTTTCGTATGCATCTCAACTATCTGGAGCTAATATACTGTGTTTTTCACATCCCAGGAGTTCTCAGTGCCCACCGTGGGGAGTGGCTGATGGCTTCCACCTAGTACACATTCTTCCTGGGCTCAGAAATTCACATTTGGAAGGCCAGAACTGCTGATGGCTGTGGCATCCCTCTTTAGTGATATGGCAGGGAGTACTCCATTCCTCACATGTCTTCCAAGGGTGAGCAAGCTCCCTGAGGGCAGAGGAGCAAGCCTGTGCCACTCAGCCCTGACTCATAGCGCCCTGCACCAAGCTTGCACGTGGCATTGCTGAGTTGATGAGTGAATGGCAGGGGATGGTGCCAATAGACCAGGTGACTAGCAACTTATGTGCCAAACGGAAAACTGGTTGCAAAAAAAAAAAACAACAAAAAACCAAAACAAAAAACAACAAAAAAAAACCCCACAAAAAACTGCTTGGATGTGAGGTTTGACAATGACCATTTAAACTAGATTTTGAGACTCTGCATGCAGCCTGGCCGTGTGCTTACCTCCTTCTCATGTGAGTTTGATTTCCCGTGAGGACAGCTGCAGTTTTCTCATCTGAAAGAAAAGAAGTGAGAGCAGGTTATCACCAGGTACCCCTCCAGCTCTGAGATCTTCAAGCTGTTTTGGAGCTATCCTCAAGGTTGTGCAGAGGCCGCCTGCCCCGCAAAGTGCCTTGAAATGCCACACGTGGCTGAGGGATAATGAGAGGATAAGTGAGCCCAGTTTGTATAGAGTATCAGTGAAGAACCCCTTGGTATTTCAGAGCGATGTCTGGGGCATATAGTCAAGCTTCTAGACACAGGTTACCTTGCAGTAGGCTGGTCACATTGAACCTGCAATGGCTCTCCTGGTTCCTATTGTCTCGTTTGGCAAGAATCTCAGCTTCCAGTGAAGCACGGAGTTGCTGACCTGTGTTGTTCAGTTGCTAAGGTGTATCCAACTCTTTATGACCCCGTGGACTGCAGCACACCAGGCTTCCGTGTCCTTCACTATCTCCCTAAGTTCACTCAAACTCATGTCCATTGAGTCGGTGATGCCATCCAACCATCTCATCCTTCCCTTCTCCTCCCACCTTCAATCTTTTCCAGCATCAGGGTCTTTTCCAATGATTCAGTTCTTCGCATCAGTGGCCAAAGTATTGGAGCTTCAACTTCAGCACCAGTCCTTCCAATGAATATTCAGGGTTGAGGATTTGTAGGTTTGTAACCAGCACAATATGCTTTTATTGTTTCAAAACCCGTGTCCTTCTCTATTTATTTTCACCCCTCACCACATCCTCACCCAAGGAGAATCATGCCAGCTGGATATCAGATTAAGAAAATGCTTATCATTAGTGGTCTTTTCAGAACAACTTTGTGAGCCATGCTGGAGCATCCATAGTGTCTTTTCACAGCCCCTTATCTCTTGAAAGTTGTTGAGAGAGTTAAAGTTGCCTGTCATTAATCCTTGTTCTGAACACTGTAAATCAAAGGAGTGAAATACTTCTCATCACAATTCAGACCCCAAGCAGGTAAAAACTACAGCATAAAACAAAATTTCATACTGGCATCGCCCTGTCACCTAAGCCATATTTTCTGCACTGAAGTAATCAACCAGAGGGTACCCTGGTGCTGTAATTCAATGATTGTTTCAGAGGCTGTGGGTTTTGTAAACGCATCCATTTTTCAGTATCCCCGCACTGAAGAACAAGCTTGGGTAAAGACGTGGGTATCATTCTTACTTGACTATGGAAACGGATAGTTTGGTTCTAGTCCCCACAGCTGTTCTGCAAGTTCACTTTGTCTTGGCAGTTTCCTGAACCCAAACTCAGGTTGTAAAGACCGAACATTCTTTTCTGTCACAGAGCATTCCTGGTGAAGGCTTTTATGTGTAAGTTGCACTTGACATGAGTTTTAGAGAGGAAAGGTGGGTAAATAAAGAATCACACAAGGAGTAACAGGAGCGAGCTTCTGTCTGGGGCCCTGATATTGATTTGTGGAGCCCTGTGTCATCCTACCTATCTGGGCTGCTGTTCTGCCCTTTACAAAATATGGATCATGGGCCCTACTGTCAATCTGTGTAACCTATGAAGTCACTCATTATAGATAAAGAACCAGCAACGAGCCGATGCACCCGCCACTCACAACCACAGCAGTATCACAAAGATCTGTAAGTGAGCTTCCCAAACGCCTTGGGAGGAAACCAGTGTCGACACCCAAAGAATTTATACACAACGGGAAAAAGAGTGGCAGCCTCAGATGTCCTCGCAATCACCGTTCTCGAGACTGGAGGTTCACGGCAGCAGTCCATCGTCCTCTACCCCAGATCTCACAGGCACAGAGAAACGGGGCCAATACTTTACTAGAAAATACTGGTCAAAAGGAAAGCAACCTGTCTCCAAAGTGAATCTTACTGGATAAAGTTTTTAATATTACCAACACCAAAAACAATCATTCTTCTCCATACAAATAGCACTAGGGATTGGGACGGGGGCTTCCACGTGCCTCTGTTATTAACCCCTGCTATGCCCAGCTTTCATTAGGTCCAGGAAGAAGCTCCCTCATTTCTCTGAAAGTCCCTGCCTCTCTGAGCTGCTGGTAAAGGGGAGCCGTCCTGTATTTGTGCTGTCCCCCGATAGCTCAGCTGGTAAAGAATCCACCTGCAATGCAGGAGACCCCAGTTCGGGTCCTGAGTGGGGAAGATCCACTGGAGAAGGAAAAGGCTCACCCACTCCAGTATTCTTGGGCTTCCCCTGTGGCTCGGCTGGCAAAGAATCTGCCTGCAATGTGGGAGACCTGAGTTCGATCGGTGGGTTGGGAAGATTCCCTGGAGAAGGGAAAGGTTGCCCACTCCAGTATTCTGGCCTAGAGAATTCCATGGACAGTCCATGGTGTTGCAGAGTCAGACACGACTGAACGAGTTTCACTTTCAGTTTCGCTCCCTGTCGCTCAGTCAGTACTGCACCTGTATCTTATGTCTGTACTGCAGCCAGAGGCCTCACAGTTTTCCTAGAGACACTTCTGTATTCCACTCACTCTGTGGCCACGTGTGATCATGAGGGCTCTGAGCCCTGTGTGGGGATAGGTCAGGATGACGGAAGGCAGAAGGCTGGACCAGGAGCTTGAAATCCGGCATCTCGTCCTTCCTCTGCCTATCACAGATTCTAAGACTTCCGTGAGTTTCCAATTCTGAAGAGCCAGACTTCCTCATTTATAAGATGAAGAGGTTGGATTGGGTGATCTTTGAGATCACTTCTACTGCTGCTGTGATTCATTGTAAAATAATATATGTCTCAGCCTCCTATAGACCAGTTGAGGAGTAATGCTTCTTAGGCTATTTATTCCTTTACCGCCCGACCTGTGCACGAATGAGGTCTTAAAAAATTGCCTACTTCAGCCACCTGGTCCAGTCTGCTCCACATTTTTTTCTGAAGTTTACTTCATTCAGTTGGCTATTTATCATGATCATATCCTTCTTAGTCCACTATGATCTAAACAAACTGTGCCCTCTCTATTAATAGTTGTATGAGTATGGAATTATATATCCTTGCAACTGCATTGACCCAGCTTCATCCCTGTTATAAATCATGAACTAAATAGATCCTTTCAGTCCATCTCCTGAACTTGCAGAAAATTGGACTTTTCCATCGAGTCACCTTCATCCTCTGATTCCAGCTGCACAGCATCCACTGAAGTGTGAAATTCTTCCGGGTTAAAAGATGAGGAAATCTCATAACTCAGCTGCTGAACCTGGTGGTCTTTCAGGCCAACTATACCTTCTTGAGATTCGAGACAGTGGTCACACAGCAAACTGAAGAACTGCCTACTCAGTGTTCAACACCATTTGAATGGTCTTCTATATCTAACACTCTATAATGGAAGGCGATGTGTTCTGATTGACAAAAGTCCTGAAGTCATAATAGCTGCTCTCCTGATTTTTTGAAATTATTTTTATGTTTTGGCCGTCGCTGCATGCGGGGTTTCTCTGGTTGTACCAAGCAGAGGCTTCTCGCTGTGGCGGCTGCTCTCTTATTGCAGAGCACGGGTGTTAGGTGCCCGGGCTTCAGGAGTTGCAGCACGTGGGCGCAGTGCTTGCGGCTCACAGGCGGTCTGGTGCGGGCTCAGTAGTTGTGGCACATGGGTTTAGTTGCTCTGAAGCATGTGGGATCTTCCTCCACCAGGGGTCAAACCAGTGTCCCCTTCATTGCAAGACAGATTCTTAACCACTGGATCACCAGGGAAGCTCCCTGATTTTTTAAAAATTTAAATGTTTGTTATGGCATTCAGGAAACCCAAGTGTTTATAAACAGATGGTAACTTTTATAGGTCAAATTCTTTTATGTTTTATCTACCATATAGTACAAAGAAGCTGTGCCTTGGGGTTAAGGAGTACTCCTAGAAGTGTCCTCTACTCTAACATGGATAAACTTACTTTTAAGCCTATAACATTGTCAGAGAACAACATTCTAGAACACAGACAACTCAGCATAGTTCCTAGTATGGTAAAATAATGGTAATGATGGTGATTGCTGTGAATTTTGAATGGGGCTTGCCCAACACACTAGATAAGTCAGGGTCTAGCTCTCCAGGACCTGACATTAAAGCAGATGGGTCATGGGACAGCACACAGGCCGTGCCCTTTGCTGGTCTCAGTTCTTTGGCTATCAGTGTAGAAAAAGGGGGGGTCTCTCCTAACTAGTACACATTGTTGACTTGAGATCCAAATGAGAGAAGGGATGTGAAAGTTCTTTGCAAGCCCAACATTGCTCTCAGCTAGTGGAAGGCCCTTCCCCATCTCGTGCATTGTTACTCTTGTTCTGACTGTAGCTTTCGGGACCCAGCCTCCGGGCCACTCCCCCCGGTCACCCCCCAGCATTGTAACTGAGTGTTGGGTTGACAGCCCCTACTGTGGTCCTGTAGCAAGTTGAGCAATTATTTTGTTTGAAATTTTACATTATTTTGTCTCTAAGTTGTTAATCTTCCTTCTTGAGATTGCTTCTGAGTTCTTTCCTTCAGATTTAGATATTCCACCATTATCTACTTTTTTGAGGTTTTACTCAGCCTATTTATGATGTGATAATGTAATAAGCCATTGTTTCAATAAAGAGAGACTAATTAAATATCAGAAATTCATCAGGACCCTCTTCTGCACAGAAAATTAATAATGACTTGTGTGCATGCGCGTGTACACACACACTCACATGTGTGAGCATGTGTACCTTATGAAGAACAGGAAAATGACTGTGGGGGTTCCATTGTTTAGGCCAAGGCTGCTAAATCGACAGGTTTCTTATGGTCCAGAGAGACTTAGATTTCAGGAAGAAAGAAGGAAAATATAAGCCCCTTAAATATTATAAGTAACATTTAAATCACTCAGGGAATTTAAATATTCTCTAGTCATTATTTTCTAAATTTTCTCTCAGTTAGTTATCCTTTTTCATGTGAAACTTTAGTTGAACGTTTGGAGAATTTATTGTAACATTATAAAATAGTCACAGAAAAGACCTGCACAGACTTCCAAAGCTTGAAACTAAAGAGAAAATTGCAGGCATATAATGGATCTTGCTGATGTAAATACTTTAGCTCTAATGCAGCCATCATTTCTCACTGCAAATGTGGGGCAGGGTGCCACTGTATGCCACCTCCATAATGAACATACGCAGTTCAGTTCAGTTCAGTTCAGTCACTCAGTCATGTCTGACCCTTTGTGACCCCATGAACAGCAGCACGCCAGGCCTCCCTGTCCATCACCAACTCCCAGAGTTTTCTGAATGTTGAGCTTTAAGCCAACTTTTTCACTCTCCTCTTTCACTTTCATCAAGAAGCTCTTTAGTTCTTCACTTTCTGCCATAAGGATAGTGTCATCTGCATGTCTGAAGTTATTGATATTTCTCCTGGCAATCTTGATTCCAGCTTGTGCTTCATGCAGCTGTCTGGCTGGATGAACATAAGCAGTACAGTGTTATAATTAAATAGCAATTCATTTTTGTTTTTAAAATTTCAAATTTTCTGCCTTTTTTATCTATTGACATGCATCTTACTTCCTTAAATAATAATGGTAATTCCCACCAGAGCTGACACTTATCTAATGCTTAGTGTATTTCTAGGAGATTTATGTTTAATCTTCACAAGAATAGCCTATGAGGTAGATATTATTGTCTCCTTTTTATGAATGATGAAACTGGGTAATGGAGAGATGAAGTCACTTGTCCATCTTATTCCAAGTTTGTGGCAAGTAGAGCACAATACGTGTCCTAGGTCATGCCTGTCAATCAGGGTTCAATAGCAATGGCTGTTTGCCTTGGCTAGCTGTGACTTAATGTTATAGAAATGGGCTTTCTGGCACTCATGGCCTATTTTCTGCCTTTCACTGAAAACTTGGAGAAGATAACTGGTTCCTATGGAATTTCAAGTGTGTCACTACAGTAATCTTAGCTGACTTCGTCCTGTTAGCCTGCTTTCTTGCCAAGAGCATGCCTAGAGTGTGTGTGGACACCCAGTCCATGTGGGTTAAGAGGCTGAAAGATACACATTGAGGAGAATAAACCCACAGATGGTGAGTCGAGCCAAGGCAGGGACCCAACCACCTTCATGTACGTTGCTACTGTAATCTCTGCCCTCTGTCCACGGAGTTCTCCAGGCAAGAATACTGGAGTGGGTTGCCATATCCTTCTCTGGGGATTGTCCCCACCCAGGGATCAAACCTGGATCTCTTGCATTGCAGGAAGATTCTTTACCATCTGAGCCACCAGGGAAACCCACTGTAATCTACACTTAGCTATCTTAGCTAAAATGTGATAGTGTCAATATATATGTCCTGATACATGACAAACGAATAGCATGTACTAACCCTTGCTAAATTTAAAGCATGTCGCAAAGTGCAAGGTAGCAGTGCAATAAGTAGAGCTATATGGGAAACTCATCTGCTCTTTACCAAAATCCACTTGTACAGGCTAGCTCTTCTTTATGTTTTGTTTCAGACTTTAAATGCAATAAAGTGTTTACAAAGCATCAAGCACTGTGCTCATTTTTCATGCTCTCCTTCAGCTTTTTCATTTATTTATTTATTTGCTCCCTGAACCACTTTTCACCACAGATAACTCTGCTGACATACAGCATAATTATTCATTTTTTCTCTCAGCTACTCAATTTTGCCCTATAAGTTTTGTATATTAAAAATCAGCTTTGTTTAGTGTATCCTTCTTAATCACCTCAACATTTTTTTTTGATTGATTTACCTCTGTTTTTAGGGATAGTTGTTTATAAAATACTTCAGTTCAAATAAGATCTTTAGTAGGTCTTCCTTGATTCCTTCCTGGCTTCCTTCCTTTTGTCCTTCCACCCACAAGTGTCATTAAAGTCCTGCCATACTGAGTGCTATGTGTGGATACAAAGCTGTAAAGTCCCAAGCTTGCGCCTCAGGATTTCCCACACGAGGGGAGAACAGACTTTGGTTGTGAGAGCAGAGTAGGACGGGCTGGTTTCTGAGAAAGGATGTGAAGCATAGAGGTGTGCAGAACAGTCATGATCACAGGGCAGGTTGCAGAGAGAGAAAGCAGGAGGCGAAAAAGATCAGGTCTGTATGGGAGAAGTCTTGAAGCTGTGAAGCCGCGAGCAGTGCCTTATAGTGAGAAATCGTAGCCAGCAGCTTAAGACAAGCTTACAAGGAGAGTTTGGTTACACAATATGAAAGGCATTGTGTACAGTGCTTAAAATTTAAATTTTATTCTAAAGATTTATAAGACTTATTAAAGGTTTATAAACAGAGGAAGAAAAGTGTTTTGTAACTTAACAAAACTTTGGCAACAATTCTGAGAATGCATTAAAGTTGAATGATGTTAGAAGGTCCAGCCAGGAAAGCAGAATAAAATTGTTGTGTCATGGATGGAAAGATGGAGAAGAGTTTGAGAGATATTTTTAAGCAGAGTTGACAGAATGTTAGAACTGATTAAACTTGAGGAGATAAGAAAGGTAATTGAACATAACTTCTAGATTGAATGGATTAGTACATGGTGCTGTCATTAACTATTAAGAGATGTATAAAGAAGAAGGTTTGTTCAAAGATAATTCAGGTTAAAAAATGTTGAGGTTGAACAGTAATGAAGCATCCAGATTAAGATGTCAGGTTAAAAAGCTGGTAATAAAAGTCTGGGGGTGATCTCTGACATAAATCATACCAATATTTTCCCAAGTCACTCTCCCAAAGCAATAGAAATAAAAGCAAAAATAAACAAGTGGACCTAATCAAACTCATAAGCTTTTGCACAGCAAAGGAAACCATCAATAAAACAAAAAGACAACTTACAGATTTGGAGAAAATATTTGCAAATGATGTGACCGACAGGGGCATAATTTCCAAAATATCAAACACTTCATGCAGCTCAATAACAACAGCAACAAAAACCCAGTCAAAAAATGAGCTAAGGACCTTTTTAGAAGACCGAAAAAGACATTTCTCCAAAGAATACATATAGATGGCCAATAGGTACGTGAAAAGCCATTCAATATTGCTAATTATTAGAGAAATGCAAATCAAAAGTAAAATGAGGTACCACCTCACGTGTCAAAATGATCATCATTAAAAGTCCACAAAAAGAAGAGGGTGAAAAGGGAAGCTTCCTACACTGTTGATGGGAATGTAAATTCACAGAGTCACTATGAAGAACAGTATGGGGAATCCTTACAAAACTAAAAATAGAGATTGCTTATGATTCCACTCCGGGTACATAGTCAGTTGTTGTTGTTTAGTCACTAAGTCGTGCCCAGCTCTTTTGTGACCCCATGGAGTACAGCCCGCCAGGCTCCTCTGTCCATGGGATTTCCCAGTCAAGAATACTAGAGTGGGTTGCCATTTCCTCCTCCAGGGGATCTTCCTGACCCAAGGATCAAACCCACGTCTCCTGCATTGGCAGGTGGATTCTTTGCCACTCTGCCACCAGGGAAGTCTGAAAACTATATTTCGAAAAGATACAAGCACCCCAGTGTTCATAACAGCACTATTTATAATATCCAAGACATGCAAGCGATCTAAGTGTCCACTGATGAATGAATGGATGAAGAAGATGTGATACGTATATTCAAAGGAACACTATGCAGTCATTAAAAGAATGAAATAATGCCACATTTGCAGCAGTGTAAATTGACCTAGAGATTGTCACACTAAGAGAAGTGAGTCAGAGAGAGAAAGAAAAATCCCGTATGATATTTATATCTAAAATATGACACCAGTGAACACACTTACGAAACAGAACAGACTCACAGACACAGAAAACAAACTTACGGCTATCAAAGGGCAAAGGAGGTAGGGGAAGAATAAACTTATTCTTAGTTTTGAATAAGAAGATATAAACTACTATGTTTAAACAACAAGGTCCTACTGTATAGCATAGGGAACTGTATTCAGTATTCTGTAATGGACTGTAAGGAAAAAAAAAATATATGCACATGTATATATACTATATGGCTTCCCAGGTGGTGCTAGTGGTAAATAACCTACCTACCGATGCAGGGGACGTAAGAGATGCAGGATCGATCCCTGGGTTGGGAAGATCCTCTGGAGGAGGACTTGGGAACCCACTCCAGTATTCTTGCCTGGAGAATCCCAGGGACAGAGAAGCTTGGCAGGCTACGGTCCATACAGTCACAAATACTCAGACAACACTGAAGTGACTTAGCACGCATGCACATATGTAATATATATGTAGTGTATGTATAACTGAATCAGTTTGCTGTGTACCAGAAACTAATACTACATTGCAAATCAATTATATTTAAATTAAAAGAAGTATAGAGGTGGGAAAGAGAATTTAGAGTCAGGTTTTAGCTGTAGAAACTACTGGTGTCTTAGTCCACTCAGGCTGCTGTGACAAACTAGAGTAGATTGGGAAGCTTAGAAAGCAAACACTTCTTTTCCTCATAGTTCAGGAGGCTGTAGGAAGTCCAGGAGCATGGTGCCAGCAGACGTGGAGTCTGGTGACATCCCTCTTCCTCGTTTTCAGATGGTCACGTGCTTGATGTGCCCTTACGAGGTGGAAAACAGAGGAAGGAGGACAAAATTCTGTCTGTGTATATAAGGCGCCGATCCCATCAGTGAGACCTCCTCTCTCATGACCTAATCACCCTTCTCTAAATATCATCATATCAGGGAGTGAGATTTCAACATTTGAATTTGGGGGCAGGGCGGAAAAAAGAAAATTCAGTCCATGACATTTGGCACGTAGGTGTTAGTTGAAACCATACTTAATGAAAAGCTGCCTTCTCAGAAAAAGAATGTATCAGATGAGAAAACCAAATATTGGTTCTAAGGATGGCTAACATTTTAAATTCAGAAAAAGGAGAAGGAGCAATTTGTATAAACTGGCAAATGGTCAAAGAGGTAGGAGAACTTAAAGATGCTTTTCTTTCAGAAATGAAAAAAAATGTCAAGATATAAGTATAAAGTGCCTTAGAAAATTGAAATATGATAGAAACAGATGAACAAAAAGAACTCGTTTAACAAGTGAAAAATGGACTTCCCTAGTGGCTCAGATGGTAAAGACACTGCGGTTCAGTCCCAGAATTGGGGAGATCCCCTGGAGCCTGGTGGGCTAAAACCCAATAAAACTAAATTATTCATAAAGAAGACAAGTCATTGACACTAAAATTTGAAACAAGGCACATATGCCTGCTTTTATTATTATTTAAAATTATTTTTATTCTTTTTTTTTTTTTTTTGGATCATCGAAAAGGCAAGAGAGTTCCAGGAAAACATCTATTTCTGCTTTATTAACTATGCCAAAGCCTTTGACTGTGTGGATCACAATAAATTGTGGAAAATTCTGAAAGAGATGGGAATACCAGACCACCTGGCCTGCCTCTTGAGAAACATATATGCAGGTCAGGAAGCAACAGTTAGAACTGGACGTAGAACAACAGACTGGTTCCAAATAGGAAAAGGAGTACGTCAAGGCTGTATATTGTCAGCCTGCTTGTTTAACTTCTATGCAGAGTACATGATGGGAAACGTTGGGCTGGAAGAAGCACAAGCTTGAATCAAGATTGCCGGGAGAAATATCAATCACCTCAGATATGCAGATGACACCACGCTTGTGGCAGAAAGTGAAGAGGACTTAAAAAGCCTCTTGATGAAAGTGAAAGAGGAGAGTGAAAAAGTTGGCTTAAAGTTCAGCATTCAGAAGACGAAGATCATAGCGTCTGGTCCCATCACTTCATGGGAAATAGATGGGAAACAGTGGAAACAGTGTAAGACTTTATTTTGGGGGACTCCAAAATCATTGCAGATGGTGATTGCAGCCATGAAATTAAAAGACACTTACTCCTTGAAAGGAAAGTTATGACCAACCTAGATAGCATATTGAAAAGCAGAGGCATTACTTTGCCAGCAAAGGTCCGTATAGTCAAGGCTATGGTTTTTCCAGTGGTCATGTATGGATGTGAGAGTTGGACTGTGAAGAAAGCTGAGCACCGAAGAATTGATGCTTTTGAATTGTGGTATTGGAGAAGACTCTTGAGAGTCCCTTGGACTGCAAGGAGATCCAGCCAGTCCATCCTAAAGGACATCAGTCCTAGGTGTTCATTGGAAGGACTGATGTTGAAGCTGAAACTCCAATACTTTGGCCACCTGATGCTAAAGCTGAAACTCTAGTATTTTGGCCACCTCATGTGAAGAGGTGACTCATTGGAAAAGACTCTGATTCTGGGAGGGATTGGGGGCAGGAGGAGAAGGGGATGACAGAGGATGAGATGGCTGGATGGCATCACCGACTCAATGGACGTGAGTTTACACAAGCTCCAGGAGTTGGTGATGGACAGGGAGGCCTGGAGTGCTGCGATTCATGGGGTTGCAGAGAATCGGACATGACTGAGCAACTGAACTGAACTGAACTGAAAATTATTTTAGAGACTAATGTATTAATAATGTCAGGAACTATAATATATGACATATATAATGGAGAGAAAAGTTTTTCTTACATGCTTTCATCATATAAAAATTTTTAAAAAATGAGGTTTGCAATTAAATACTGTTAGAAATACCCAAAGAATTTGGTTAAATGGATGGATATGAAACAAATACCAAAAATGTGCTTTTCTTATATCAACAACCAGTTGGAAATGAAAATGGAGGAAAATTATAAAAACCAAAGAGCTAAGGAAAATATATCAAAAATATTACAATACTTAGGTTTAAATCTATAACTTCAATAAATAAATATAAATATAATGGCATTTAGATTAAAAGTATATTTTATATTAATATTAAAACATTTGTACAGCTAAAGTTACCTTAAATATAAAGATGAAGAATAAGCCCAGAGACTATGTATTTGTAAACATTTGAAAGACAAACAAACAGCTCCTTCAAACTGATAATTGAAAGGTAAATAACACAAATAAAGACAGACAAAAATTTAAACAAGTAATGGGTGAGCAAACATAAAGTGACATCTGAAAGTTGTTCTTCTAAATTAAAACTTGAGAAAACATAAATTTAACATCCCAGTGAGATACTGTTTTCTGAAATTCTAGCAAAAAAAATTTTTAAAGCCTGGTAATACCCAGTTCTAGCAATAGCAGGGCTGATGTTTATCAGCCGTCATGTTAATGGCAGGCTGGTGTTTATTGTAAGTTCAATATGACCCCATATTACTAATCTTTCAGATCATAAATATTTGCTACTTTGAGCTCCCTTTCTTGCCCAGAACTCTCATCCCACCTTCTCTGACTGATCAGACCCTTCTATCTTCAATAACAGTAAATAGAAGGTTAATGCATGTCACCTGAATGTTCTTGAATGTTTCTGCCTTGTGCATTGTTAAATATTTTGAATATTATCCCTGGACAAAGGTATACCAAAGTGGGCATTTGCTAGTACTGCAAGTGGGGATATGACTTGCTAAAACTTCTTAGAAAGTTATGTGACAGTATTTATTATTTTATTAACATTCCTGTCACATGTTATTTTTTAATCCTATATAATGAAAACACTTTCATATAATGATATATTTATAAATATGTTTATGTAACATCAGTTTAAATACTCAAAACTATAAGCAACATGAATGCTTATCAATTAGAAGATAGCCAAATAAACTGTAGTACATTTCTGCAATGGAATATTTTATAGCTACTTAAAAGAATTAAATTAAATTTATGTGTACTAACCTGGAAAGATGTCCATGGTACATTGTTTCAGAATTAAAGATGTACAGAGTTTGTACCATTTTCATTTTAGAGAAAGAAAAACACCTCTCTGCTTCTGTCTGTCTCTCTCAGTCTCTCTTTCTCACACACAGACATGTGCACTCATGCAACGTTGACATAAATCTGTATGATCTGAGAGTTAAAAATCTGCATGCACATACACCCCTAGTTGTGGGAGGAATGAGTGCAAAGGGTTGTGCAAGGTGTTAACTTTCCCTTCATACAACTCTGTGTTTTCAGATCTCTCTAATGTGTATTTTATTTTTTCCCTTCAAAAAAGAGAAGTAGAAAAATGAGACAAAGAGGAATAGAGACAGTGCCAACCTTTAGAGTTGAAGCAAAATGATTCTAACAGAGCGTGACAAACTAAAGGCAAGTTATATTATTTGGTAGGAAAAGAAAGTCATACACATTTAGTTTTACTTAAAACTAACCCATTTCCTCAAAAGCAATGATTTTTAGCGTTTTTAGGGGTAAAGCACCCTTAGGAGAATCAGATGAAACTCCTTTCCCAGATAAATGAACATGAATTCTCAAATTCATAAGTTGCATATAATTACATAGATTTTATGAACCCCAGGGTTCTAGTCTTCTGATTAATTTTTTAATTAAAGCAATTGAAAATAAGTTAAAACAAATATTTCTTGATTATGTCCTATTTTCTCATTTTGCTAATAGCCTGTTTTGGGTTTGGCATCACATAATTTCTTAGGACGAATATGTTTATTTCACCATTAAAGATTTAAAAGGAATTCAACTGAATCCCGCCAGTATAGAATGTGTTTACTGCTTTCTCAAATTTTCCACTTCAGCCAAACCAGAATATGACCGATTTCCCAGACACAGTCAAACTTCCGGCAGTTTGTGTCTTTTGACCACCTTTGCCTCTGTTTAAAACAGCCCTCTTACCACCCATCCTCCCAGCCATTTCACTGCTTTCGGTCTAAATCCTACCCATTCTTCCAATCCCAGTTCCAAAGTCATTTCTTTAATTAAATCTTCCTCTAGCTTATCAGCTGGAATGAATCTTCCTATCTTTGTGACCCCACAGTGTCTGTTTTTATTTCCACCATATTTCTTAGCACATGTATATAATGTTATGGTTAATTGCATAGATGTCTTATCTTATCTACTGGCCTATTAGGTCCTTTAAAGTAGAACTCATATCTTGATCATTTTAAATCTGCTCTAGCACCTATCAAAGGGCCTTGCAAATAGTAGGTCCTAATAAATGTCAAATTGAATCGATTTTGCACTAACTTTGATAGGAACCTGAAGCAGAATGGCTTTTTTGGCCTTAGATTTTTCTAATGCAGTTTTGTGTATTCTGTACAAATGTGTCTCAGTCTACACAAATAGTCCATAATTTTTAGTCCTAGCTTTCAAATTGTGCCTACATTAGGTGATTCTTGAGATTCCCAGGTGGTGCTAGTGGTAAAGAACCTCCCTGCCCAGTGCAGGACACATCCGAGATGTGGGTTCGATCCCTGGGTCAGGAAGATGCCCTGGAGGAGGGCAGAGAAACCCACTCCAATGTTCTTGCCTGGAGAATCCCATAAACAGAGGAGCCCGGTGGGGTCTGTTGGGTCTCAAAGAGTTGGACTCTAGTGAGCAACTAACACTTTCACTTAGGCTATTCTAGTAAATGTTATTTATTTGGCAAAAGAATAGTGAATTTTTTTTTCTATTTTATTTGTCTATTTGATAGTCGCCTTTTAAATAGTGCTAGTGGCTTCCCAGGTAGCTCTGATGAGAAAGAATCTGCCTGCAATGCGGGAGATATGGGTTCAGTCTCTGGATTGGGAGGATGCCCTGGAGAAGGAAACGGCTACCCACTCCAGTATTCTTACCTGGGAAATTCCAGGGACAGAAGAACCTAGTGGGCTACAGTCCATGGGGTTGCAGAGCGAGACACGACTGAGCACGTAGCCCAGTGAATTAATATAACTTTATATTTTGCATAATTTTTCAGCTTTAAGTGAGTAGTGATTTTTAAATTTATTTTCCTATCAGGATAATGTGTATAGCTGACAAAACCCTGCATATCGGTGTTTATGGCAGCTTTATTCACAATTACCAAAACTTGGAAGCAAACAAGTTGCCCTTCAGTAGGTGAATAAACAAGCCGTGGTACATTCATAAAATGGATCTGTATTCCATACTAAAAAGAAGTGGTCAAGCTATGAAAAACAATGGAGGAATCTTAAATGCATATTACTGAGTAATTCACGGGGTCGCACAGAGTCAGACACGACTGAGCCACTGGAATGAACTAAGTGAAAGAAACCGATCGAAAGGGCTACATACCACATGATTCCAATTATATGACATTTTGTTCCCCGATAGCTCAGTTAGTAAAGAATCCGCCTGCAGTGCAGGAGATTGGAGCTCGATCCCTGGGTTGGGAAGATCCACTGGAGAGGAGGTAGGCTACCCACTTCAGTATTCTTGGTCTTCCCCTGTGGCTTAGCTGGTAAAGAATCTACCTGCAATGCAGGACACCTGGGTTCGGTCCTTGCATTGGGAAGATCCCCTGGAGAAAGGAAAGGCTACCCCCTCCAGTATTCTGGCCTGGAGAATTCCATGGACTGTAGAGTCCATGGGGCCTCAAAGAGCTGGACATGACTGAGCGACTAACACTTTCATTTTCACTTGTAAAAGATAAAACCAGGAGACAACAAAAAGATCAGTGGAGGGGTGACTAGGCTGAACACATGTTATACATGGAAATTAGGCTAGAATAACCACATATTAAAATAGGGACAGTAATTATCCCAACTCTTCGTGGTAGTACCCTTTTACTTTAACTATTACCCTTTAACTTTTGCTTATTTTTCAATTTTTTTCTACCCAGAGCACATATTACTTTTATAACTAGAGGGCAAAAAGAAAACAAAAAATTGAAGAAAAAGAGTGTGAGCTGAGAAATCAGAGCTAAAATGTGGATTTGAGAATAATCCGTATATAAGTAATAGTGAAAGTCATGGATAGTCATTAAACTCCAGAGAGAGATGATCTGTCTCTCTTAATACCTGCTTAGTATATAGATTTTATACAATAAACTGAAACATTTCAATGATTCAGTCATATGTTTATCATTCATACGTTTATCAAAAGTCAGTTAGAGCCTTGGGCCTTTGTCATTTGCAGATGTTCAAAGAAATGAACATGGCTTTTAAAACTGATTTGATAAAGAGAAGACCTTGACATCTGTGTACAGTAGTTCATTTTCTTAACTTTTCTTCAGAAAATATGTCATGCTCAATTTTTATATCAAGAAAATACAAAGAAAATCTACACAAGGCAAAAATACTAAAGGTGTGTTTGCCCTGAGATATGTTGTGCTGACTATAATTGGCTTGTCAGTATGTGTCCAACATATGCTAATGGAGCAGTGAAAAATCCAAAATACGGTTTATTTGGTTACATTAGTCCTTTTTATAGTCAAACCAGTAATATTTATTTAGCTCTTACTCAGATGCTAGGAATGAAAAATTACAAAACACGGCCCTGGCACTTAAGGAGCAGAAGAGAGCTACCAACAGCAAGCAGCAAATCGTGTGTTCCAGTAAGTGACAGAATGAACGTTGGAAGCTTGAAGAATGTGATGTCACTGTGAGCCCATAGGTTCATGCAGACTTCGTAAAGGAGGTGATGACTAGGCATGAATTGCAAAAGCAAGAAAGAAAAGGGAGCTTCAGATAGACTCGGTTCAGTTCAGTCGCTCAGTCGTGTCTGACTCTTTGCAACCCCATGGACTGCAGCACAACAGGCCTCCCTGTCCATCACCAACTCCTGGAGTTTACTCAAACTCATGTCCATTGAATCAGTGATAGACTCACTATATTGTTATTCAAAGTGGTCATTTCAGTTTACATTCTAATCAGCCAGACATAAAGAGTCCCCTTTATGTCCCCATAAAGTTGTTCCTTATGCTGGACAATGCTTGACATCGTCATACCTTAATCTACACTTGCCATGTTGGACATCTTTTCCTGTGTTTATTCAGCAACCTATGTTTTCTCTTCTACGAATTGTGTGTTAATCTCCTCTCCCAAGTTTCTCTGGAGTTGTTTATCTTTTTCTTATTGATTTGGGGGAGTTCCTTTTAATATTGTAGATGTAATTCCTTGCTAGGAGAGACTTTTCTCTCCCTTCTTGGAGCCAGGCTACCTGAATCTCACACTCACTTACATTGTGTTCTTAAACAAATTGCTTAACCTCTCTGAGCTTTAATTTTCTCAACAATAAAATTGGCCTAATACTATATCTATCTAATGGCAAATAGGTGGCAAGTTCATGGCAAATAGATGGGGAAACAATGGAAACAGTGAGAGACTTTATTTTGAGGGGCTCAAAAATCACTGCAGATGGTGACTGCAGCCATGAAATTAAAAGATGCTTGCTCCTTGGAAGAAAAGCTATGACCAACCTAGACAGCATATTAAAAAGCAGATATTACTTTGCCAACAAAGGTCCGTCTACTCAAAGCTCTGGTTTTTTTCCAGTAGGCATGTATGGATGTGAGACTGGGACTGTCAAGGAGGCTGAGCACTGAAGAATTGATGCTTTTGAACTGTGGCGTTGGAGAAGACTCTTGAGAGTCCCTTGGACTGCAAGGAGATCCAATCAGTCCATCCTAAAGGAAATCAACCCTGAGTATTCATTGGAAGGACTGATGCTGAAGCTGAACTCCAATACTTTGGCCACCTGATGCAAAGAACTGACTCCTTGGAAGAGACCTTAATGCTGGGAAAAATTGAAGGCAGGAGGAGAAGGGGACGACAGAGGATGAGATGGTTGGATGGCATCACCAACTCAATGGACATGAGTTTGAGAAGCTCTGGGAGCTGGTGATGGACAGGGAGACATGGCGTGCTGCAGTCCATGGGGTCGCAAAGAGTTGGACACGACTGAGTGACAGCTGAACTGATATCTATCTAAGAGAGCTGTTGTGAAGACTAAATGAGTTAATATTTAAAGCACTGAGAACCTGCTTAGCACATCATAATTGTTACACCTGATATTGTTGTCTTCCTCAAAGGTGAATTAACCCACTTTCACTTAGGGGGCCACCCTTTGGCAGTCCAGGCTTTCAGCAGGAGTCTTCATTCCAAATCTCCGCTTGTGAGGCCCCAAGGACTTGCCTTCTGTCCCTGTGCCATCCAGGCCTCAGAACACAAGTTTCTGGAGCTAGAATGCCTCCAGGAAAACATGGTGTAGCCATCACATGGCTCACCTTTCCTTTATTCTCCTCTTTTTCTGGCACCTGTTTTCTCAAAGAATGAATATGAATTAGATATTTCCTATTATTTTTGCACTATTTCTAGCCGAAAAAAATTTTAAGATGAAAGTTGTTCTAAAATATTCAGTATGTCACATTGATGGATGGAGAAGTCTTTTTCTGTTTCTCTCGTAATATGGTACTTCTTTTCCTTATTTACAAAAATTCATTCTTTATTAAACATATTACCAGGTATTTTCCTCTCATGTAGCAAGTTTACTTTTTATGTAGCAAAGTTTAATAGTGAAATCCAGCAATTTTTATGATTTCCAATTTTGGAAGCATACTTCTTTGGATGCCTCTCTCACCCCAAGACTACATAAAAATTATTTACACGATTCAAACTTCCTTGCTATACGTTTAGGAGACTAAATGTCATTTAGAATTTATTTTGTGAGGTCAATTAGGGAATCTCTTACAATGTTCCACCGAAGCATCTAGTTAATTGTCGTGTCAGCTCTCACTGAGAACCGTTCCTTTCTCTAGACGAGGCTGTAGATGTGGGGATCTGCGTCAGTGCTGTGGCCAGCTGTGTTTTGTGGTCCTTGTGTGGGCCGCTGCCAATAGCAAGAAGCATGACAGCAAGAAACACAGTCGCTCTTTCCCACACCCAAATAGTAAGGCATTTGCTATGTTTCCTAATGGACAGAAATTCATGTTGACAGAATAGGAAAATATGGCATTTGTAATTACTTGTGCGCCCCAAACCATATTTGACCTGAAATACTTGAGGCTTAAGAGATGCAAGTTTGATCCCTGGGTTGGGAAGATCCCCTGGAGGAGGGCCTGGCAACCCACTCCAGTATTCTTGGAGAATCCCATGGACAGAGGAGCCTGGTGGACTACTGTCCAGTTAAGTTCAGTCAGTTCAGTCGCTCAGTTGTGTCTGACTCTTTGCGACCCCATGAACCGCAGCACACCAGGCCTCCCTGTCCATCACCAACTTCCTTGCTCAAACTCATGTTCATTGGGTCGGTGATGCCATCCAACCATCTCATCCTCTGTCGTTCCCTTCTCCTCCTGCCTCCAATCCCTCCCAGCATCAGGATCTTTTCAAATGAGTCAGCTCTCCGCATCAGGTGGCCAAAGTGTTGGAGTTTCAGCTTCAACATCAGTCCCTCCAATGAACACCCAGGACTGATCTCCTTTACGATGGACTGGTTGGATCTCCTTGCAGTCCAAGGGACTCTCAAGAGTCTTCTCCAACACCACAGTTCAAAAGCATCAATTCTTCGGTGCTCAGCTTTCTTCACAGTCCAACTCTCACATCCATATATGACCACTGGAGAAACCATAGCCTTGACTAGATGGACCTTTGCTGGAAAAGTAATGTCTCTGCTTTTTACTATGCTGTCTAGGTTGGTCATAACTTTCCTTCCAAGGAGCAAGAATCTTTTAATTTCATGGCTACAATCACCATCCTTAGTGATTTTGGAGATCAGAAAAATAAGTCAGCCACTGTTCCCACTGTTTCCCCATCTATTTGCCATGAAGTGATGGGACCAGAAGCCATGATCTTTGTTTTCTGAATGTTGAGCTTTAAGCCAACTTTTTTACTCTCCACTTTCACTTTCATCAAGAGGCTTTTTAATTCCTCTTCACTTTCTGCCATAAGGGTGGTGTCATCTGCATATCTGAGGTGATTGATATTTCTCCCAGCAATCTTGATTCCAGCTTGTGCTTCTTCCAGCCCAATGTTTCTCATGATGTACTCTGCATATAAGTTAAATAAGCAGGGTGACAATATACAGCCTTGATGTACTCCTTTCCTATTTGGAACCAGTTTGTTGTTCCATGTCCAGTTCTAACTGTTGCTTCCTGACCTGCATATAGGTTTCTCGAGAGGCAGGTCAGGTGGCCTGTATTCCCATCTCTTTCAGAATGTTTCACACTTTATTGTGATCCACAAAGTCAAGGGCTTTGATATAGACTACTGTCCATAGGGTTGCAAAGAGTCAGACATGACTGAAGTGACTTAGCTCCCAGCACTCAAATAATTATGGTGAGAAAGGATTGTTCTGGAGGAATTAATTACTGATAGATTTTTCTTACCAGTAGGAAGCTGTCAAGGTTTCGTTCACCTCTCGTTAGAACTGATATGTCTCAGAGTGCAAATCCAGGCCCTGGCATTTATCGAGGGTAACATCAGATATTTTACGTAGCTGCCTTCATTAATTCAGTAGATTCTTCTGAGCACTTTTATGTGAAGCGCTATAAGGCTGTCAAACTGTTCATTGGTTTATGACGTTTAGATACCTTAATTGTAACCTGTCTCAGTCAAGAGTGTGCCAAAGCCCCAACTCATAGTGGAAGCTCAATAAAAGATTGGGTATTCACTGCCCACCTCAACTTAAATTGAATTAAACGTCATACAAATTCAGAAATAATGTAGGGCTGGGCTTCTATATAGTTACTTAACATTATAGCAGCATACAAAATTTCCTTTGTTAAAGAGGATTACAGTCTGTAAGTTAAAACATTTTAATTATAATGATTATGTTCACTTTATGATGTCTGCTCTTCCCATGCAAGGTTTGATCCACTAAACATGACTAATTTTCTGTGATTTTAATTTTAACCTAAGCATTTCAAAATTTCTGAGTGGAACATTATTAATCCTGGTGATTCATGACCTGCCCTGCCATTTTGCAGTCTTTTAGTACAAAACCTTTCATTTAGAAAATTGCAAATGGAGGTGTGAACCTAAAGTATTACTTAGGAACATTAATTATGAAACATAATTATAAACACAAATGCCTACATTCATAATCATTTTACCACTTTACAATTGTACCAGAGACCTCCAACTGGATGTACTAATACTTGTAACATCCTGTGGTTGAATTCATTTAAATAGACTCCGGAAGAATTCAGCCATAAGCTGAATTTTACTTCAATTTGTCTGATAATTAAGATCCTTGTACTGGGTTTTAAACCTGAGATATTAGTGAACTGAATAATTTTGACCTAGACTCTAAATTTTAGTCCAGACTTCTTTTTCTTTTTCTATCGCAGACCTGCCCGCTGTTCTCTTGAGTGGCATCTGGCTTCTTCAGTCAGAAGGCAGTGCCCAGTCCCCATGGTGGATCACCCTCCCTTTGGTCTCTGTGCGGCTCCTTGGAGGACCCCAGCCTCTTCCTGTCCATTCCTGTTTCTGTGGCAGGTACAGGCTTTCCCGGAATTCGTCCTGTGAAGGTATTGAAACCGACCATTTCCTGCAGGGCCCCTGTTGGTACCCCAGGCACGGGGCTTCTCCAGAGAGCCCCCTTTAAGACCAGAGCTCCTTGCTCCTACCCAAGAGAGTGGTGGCCTCCTTACTTTGTAACGCTTGGAGTCTTCGAAGATAAATTGATCTGGATTTAAACTGTAGCTCTGACATTTTCTTGGTTTGTGACCTTGAATGTGTATCTTGACTTTATCTCAGCGTCTTCATTTGTCAAATGAGGACACAGCAGGTTGTGGTAAGGACTCGGATGACATACAGAGGGGAGCGTCTGGCTGAGCCAGAACTCAGTAAGCAGTGATTTGCGTTATTATTATTATTTTTTAATTTTGTATCACTGTTTGTTTACTTTCTTCAAAGGTTTATATTGAATGTTCTAGAATCTAGGAGCTCTATTAGGTACTGAGGCTACAACTGTGAACAATCTAGTCTCTGTCCTTGGAGAGCTTATGGTTCAGTAAGAAAGTGAAAGTGAATATCGCTCACTCGCGTCCGACTCTTTGCGACCCCAGGGACTACACAGTCCCTGGAATTCTCCAGGCCAGAATACTAGATTGGGTAGCCTTTCCCTTCTCCACGGGATCTTCCCAACCCAGGGATCGAATCCAGGTCTGCCGCATTGCAGGTGGATTCTTTACCAGCTGAGCCACAAGGGAAGCTCCTTGTTCAGTGAGGAACGAGACAAAAAAAAGACATGCAATTCCCTGCCATTCAGTGAGAGGAAGGCTGAGACTTGGGTGAGCCGTGGGGCTTCTGGAACAAACAGGAGTGCTGTTATCCCAGCTGTATGAGCTTCCAGCAATAGCTTCCCGAGCAGGTGATGGTCCCAGTTTCCGAAGGAGAGACAAGAGTCTGACACGGGGAGGAGGGGAGAAGCCTTCTCAGCAGAGGTGGTAGCACACATGGGGGCCACAGAGGGATCAGGTGTGTTTGTGGGCTTTGCAAAGACCCTAGCACCACTGGAGAGCTGGGTGCAGGAAAGACTGAAGCCTTGTAAACGGATGGAGCACTCACTATTCAGTAACTTACCTTGTACGTCATCCAAAGAGTGAATGAGATTAAACAAGAAGGAAATGGGTCTCCTCTATTCTCCGTGAGGTGAAGAGTGAACAACACTGCACTTCTCTAAAGACAGATGTGAGTGCTGCTGGCGGTGGAATCGAGTCTGTAGAAGCCAACAAACCTGCCTTCTCCACCGTGCATTGATTTGGAATGAGTACATGTTTCTCAGACCTAGCTACAGAGAACAAAGCATGAAAACTAGGGTAAACCAGGCTGCTGCTGCTGCTGCCTTTTTTTTTTTTTTGTGAATGACAGCCAATAAGAGGAAAACAGAGCTATTAATAACAGACTGGAGAGCTATCAGACCAAATCAAAGAGAAGATTATCTGTGGATAACTTGTGATTTGCGTGCGTGTGTGCTCAGCCATGTCCATCTCTTTGCTATCTTATGGACTGTGGTCCATAAGGCTTCTCTGTCCATGGGATTCTCCAGGCAAGAATACTGAAGTGGGTAGCTATTTCCTCCTCCAGTGGATCTTCCTGACCCAGGGATCGAACCTGCATCTCCTGTCTCCTGCATTGCAGGCAGATTCTTTACCACTGAGCCACCAGGGATTCCCAACTTCCGATTTGCCTCAGTCTCTATTTTATAAATTGAAAATCAGCAGTCTTTCAAAGAATACGATACCCTTTCCTATTTACACAGTACACTTACTATTTTAAGAAATTGTCTCCACTGTGTTTGATTCTTGGTGGAATTTGATTTCATTATATGATCTTTTTTATGGGTTTTGGAGACTGAAGCAATAGGCAGCCTTCACTTATTTACACAAGAAGGTATAAAAAAGTCACACTGATAAGATTTTGTTGATAACTTTTTACATAAGTTGATTAAATTCTAGCCTAATGTGGCAAAACAGAATCGTCTAATATACATTATGCCATTTGTTTAGCCCAAGAAAATTCACTCATCCAAGAAGTCCACTGATAGTACACTCATTTAATATAATTACCATATTATGCATAAAATAATGTGCTTAAAGACAGTTAGGCAACCTGCTTTAATCACTGCAGTGAGTTGTAAATGAAAAAAGTCCTGACTGTAATATTAAAAATATTGAGAGCATTTTGTACCCTGTCTGCTGTAATAAAAGGCAGCTTCTTCAGAAAGACATCAAAATATTTGGAAGTAAGAAGTCTTAAGAACTTTCAATTAAAAAGTCCCCTAGGTTGACCCATATTACACACTATAGGCCTATCTCGATGACAACAAATTAATGCTTGTGGAGTGTGTTGAATATCAACTTGGTGGTTTGGGAGCCGCAGGAGGAGAAGGGGACGACAGAGGATGAGATGGCTGGATGGCTTCACTGACTCAATGGACATGAGTTTGAGTGAACTCCGGGAGTTGGTAATGGACAGGGAGGCCTGGTGTGCTGCAATTCATGGGGTCGCAAAGAGTTGGACACGACTGAGTGACTGAACTGAACTGAACTGAACTACCTTGCTGACCATCACGGCATTTGTTTGTTTATTGCCAGATAATATATTCCATGGGAAAATCTCTTGACTGACTCTCAGTAAGATTCACACACTTATCTTTGACACCTTCCTTGCATTTGACCTTCAACAAATTCTCTAATGCCACGTGTACAAATAAGGAATAAAAGAAAGAAGTAAATAAAAATTGTTGTGGTTGTTCAGTCACTAAGTCGTGTTCAATTCCTTGTGACCCCGTGGACTGTAGCCCATCAGGCTCTTCTGTCCATGGGATTTCCCAGGCAAGAATACTGGAGTGGGATTGCCACGCACTCCTCCAGGGGAATTTTCCCAACCCAGGGAAGATTTATAATTTGTAATTACCTTAGTGTTGCCCACAGTGTCTTGAGCATAGTAAATGCTCAAGAAGTAGTCATTGAATGAATAAATGAGTTTATCAGTTGGTAGATGAAGGAAATGTCTTTGCATTTTGTAAGACAGCTTGGTTGAATAGCTGGGGAATGTTCTGTTTATTGAATAGAGAGCATTACCACAGACAGTCAAGTGAATATAGCTGTATATTTTCTCTTTTAAAAATCTTTTTCTTGTCATCAGATTCTATTTGATTCATTAGGTAGGCCTACTCAGCAATGCCCTTCAAATCATAAACTTGAATCCTCTGTAGTGAGAGTGTCTAAAGGTTGGATCCAGATCTCAGGTGTGTTAGATAAGCCTGAGTCATGGTATTTTTGAGACATTTACAAATGGAGAATCTCCATGTCCAAATTTCTAGCTTCTCATGAATACTGCAAGATCTGGGCCCGTATTTCTGTGTGTCAGTAATATCTGGAGTCAAGTAACATCTTCCCCTCCTAGATATCATGCATAGCCCATTTTTCTCCCTTCTCACCAGTTCTTCTGACTGCAAAATGTAGCCTAGTGTCAGTTGACCTTAATTATCCTGTTTGCATTATTATTTTTCTGAAAGTAGAGAAATATTCCTATGGGCCCAGATTGACTGGATAAGCTGCGTGTTGCCATAAAAATGGGAGAGAGCAAGCTTTTGTGTGGAAGTGAATAGCCATCTCATCAACTGACATGAAAATAAAGTGGATCTGGGGGAAAAGGCTATAATATTCTTGCTTCCATTGTTCACCTGACTTGCTTAATTCCTATAGGCGTTTGCATTTTCATTCTTGTTTTACAAATATTAATGATGAAAGGAAGAGAAAACCAGCTCTGTTTGTGATACAACGATGGGGTTAGAAATGACATGAGCTGGTGCTGGCATCCATCCCCGGTGGATCCAGGGCAATTCGAAGTGGGGACGACGTGGCGAGGAAAAACTTATTTATTTAGAAATATAAAAGAGAGATTAGGAAAGAATAGTGTAGTAGGGAAATTTAGTGGAGAAAAGAGGCTGAATAACTTGGTTTATGGGGAAAGCTAATAAAATCTCAGGACAAGAGATTTGCACCATCTACGTTGGGCCACCGGCGCCTGTTTGAATAGCGGAGGGTGCCCCACCTTAGGCTCCCTCTCTCACGGATCTTAGAAGCCAGGGCAACTAAGTAGACGTGGTGAGCCTCCCCGCTCCAGATGGGAATTCAGCCTGAAAAGGAGAGGGAGGGAGAGGGAGAAAGAAAGAAAGAGAGACACGGGGGGAGCCAGATTTCCAAGAAACTAGTTCAAGAGACTAGTTGGAGAAACTGGTCCATCCTTTATTGTCCAAAAACGCCTTTTATACTTTTTATTGTACATAGAGATCAATGGATGATACAAAATTATGCAGTGTCAGCGGCCCTGACTCTTATCGAGACCAGGCTTTTTCTCTGCATACTTAGTTGTATACACAAGTCTTAGGTGATTTACATCATCTTCTGGCCAGAAGGGGACAACAGAAGATGAGATGGCTGGATGGCATCACTGACTTGATGGATGTGAGTCTGAGTGAACTCTGGGAGTTGGTGATGGACAGGGATGCCTGGCGTGCTGCAATTCATGGGGTTGCAGAGAGTCAGACATGACTGAATGACTAAACTGAACTGAACTGAACTGGTCAGAAGGCCAATTAACATTTTACGGCCCCTTTCTGATAAGGGTTTGTTAACCAGAAGACTTATTTGTCTTAAAAGTGTTGTTCTTCCCAAAGTCTGGTGCCACTCTCAGAAAGCACTAAATAAAGTTACATTCTTACACAGCAAGGACATAGCAATTTATAACAATGAAAGGAGTACAGTGATTTATAACAAAGAGAAAAGTAATTAACTCAAAAGTCTAGTGTTGCTAACATCAAAACTACTATATTCCTTTTTCCATATCCCAATTACATTGAATAATATCCTTCAGGTGCCTAAAATATAAAGAATATGGAGGCCTGGCAGCAGTCATTGACTCAACAGTGAAACCCATCACCAATACAATTTTTAACTTTTTAGAAAAGGCTCTGTATCTCTAAGATGCTCTAAGCTTCGTGCTTCTCGCGGTTGGGGGCCGTAAACAATTCACAGGTTGTAAAAAGTCCGGGCAGACTGGTTAGGTAAGTTAGAAAGCCATCAAAGGGGTTTAAACCGAGACCTTCTTTTGTATGCAGGAGACTGTTAACTGAAGCCCTAAGTTAATTCCTTTTAGAGGCAGAAGAGTGGAAAGCACAGTACAATAAGGCAGGCAGACTCTGGGTTTTGGGGGTAGATGTTCAGGAAAACCCAGGGGGAACCCCTGAAGCCTGACTCGCCTTGCCCATCAGGCCTCTTCGCATGACCTTGTCATGGGTGGGATCTCCCGTGCTGGCTCCTGGCAAGCTGGAAAAATCTGGGAAAGTGTAGATAGCAGGAGAGAGGAAGAAAAGAGCTGTGTCCAGCTCAAATCTCACTTTTGTTCTCTACCTGCTTCTTTCCAGGTATTGTTGCTTTGCTTCTTAATTATTCTCTTTCTTGCTCTCATTCTCTACTTGTAACTGTTCTTATTGTTCCCATCTTCTCCCCAGAAATATTTCATCCACAACCAAAATTGGATGAACTCATAAAGAAATGAACTCTAACACCAACAACACCACTAATGATGACAAGAGCTAACATCTATTGTGTTCCTCTCTGCCTGCCCACTGAGTTAGGTCTTTTAAATAAACTAGATTTAAGCCTCACAATAGTTACTTACAGTAACCCTGCTATCCCCATTCTACAGATGACATGACTGTAACTTAGAATGGTTAAATAATTTCCTCCAGGTAATAAAAGAAGAACCAGTATTCAAAGGAGGGTGGCATCATTGCCCTGTACATGCCCTTTCACCTGGACTTGCTTCTGTTCAGGTCCGTTCAGTCACTCGGTCGCATCTGACTCTTTGCGACCCATGGCCGGCAGCACGCCAGGCTTGCTTAGTAGTTGGTTATTCAACTCAACTAGATCATTAACTCATGCTTAAAAAAAATGATAACCATATCAGTTTGTTTCAGAGTTCATTGATCCTGAAGTATAATTTACAAAATAAAACCCTCTTACTATAATTTAAGCTATGGTTGGTCTTTACATTCCCAAACTGACGCATGGAAAGATTTTTAAATTTCAGTGCTTTTATTGAATAGTTTTATAGTATGTATGTATACAAACATAATATTTTACATAAAATGTGTTGTCTATAATATATAATATATATAAAATTCCAGTATGTATGAGATACTTTTTATATATGTAAACTTAATCGATGTATGCTGTTTGTTTCCTAGTGAGCATATTTATCTGTTCATTTGTTTATTTGTTCAGAGTGGTACCATATAGACAAGCTCATGTTGTTGGGTGGCATACCTTCGATAACTTGCATTATGAATGGGTTATGATTCAGTCAACCCTGAACACAAAATCTGACTCTGCCACTTACCAGCTGTAAGACCTTGTTCAAGTTTTTGTTTGAAAAATAAAATGGAAATATATACAAAAGGCTGTTCTCTATTCTTGAGTGTGCTTTGATAGCTTGTGTCTTTTAAGAAATTTGTCGGTTTCATCTAAGTTGTCATATTTATAAGCATAATGTTTTTTTTATAATATTCTTTTCTCTATTTCATTAATTTCCACATGGATATTTGTTATTTTCTTTGGTTTTCGTACTTTGGTTTGCACCTTCTATTCTTTTTCTAGTTTCTTTTCTTTTTTTACATTAATGACATTTTATTTCAATACTTGTTTTTCTAACAGAAGCTGAGGTCATTGACTTTACATATCTCATCTTCTTTTCTAAAAGTGAGATTATTGCTATAAACTTTCTTCTAAGGACTACTGTGGTTGTATACCACATATTTTGATATATTTTTCTTCACTCAGTTAAAATCCTTAAACATTTTTCTTTTGATTTGTTCTTTGACACATGTGTTTTGTTTAGGCTCCAAATATTTTGAGGTTTTCCAGATATTTTCCTGTTATTAATTTCTAGTTTAATTTCATGTTGCCCGGTAGCACACCTTGTATAACTTGAATTGTTTTAAAATTTCTGAGACTTGTTTCACGGCCCAGAATATGGTCTGTTTGGTAAAAGTCCTGCGTACGCATTAAAGAATGTGCATGCTCTTGGCGGCTGCAGCGTTCTGTAAATGTCAACCAGGTCAGTCGGCTGATAGTGTCGTTTGCGTCAATTGACTGATGATACCATCCTCGTTTTCTGCAGCTTTACTGATTTTTTTTTTTTTTTTGGTCTACTTGTTCTGTCAGTTATTGAGGTAACGGCATTGAAATCTCTGACTATTGTTGTGGATTTCTCTAATCCTTCCTGCTTCCCAGGTGGTGCTAGTGGTAAGGAACCCGCCTGCCAGTGCAGGAGACATGAGAGACGCAGGTTCGATCCCTGGGTTGGGAAGATCCCCTGGAGGAGGGCATGGCAACCCACTCCAGTATTCTTGCCTGGAGAGCGCCATGGACAGAGGAGCCTGGTGGGCTACAGTCTATAGGGTCACAAAGAGTCAGACACGACTGAAGTGACTTAGCACAGACGCATGCAATCCTTACCGCAGTTCTATCAGGCTTTTCTTCTTGTACTTTGAAGTTTTGTTCTTAGGGGCATAAATATTTAGGATCATGTCCTCTTGACAAACTGACCCCTCTATCAATAGGAAGTGACTTCATTTATAATTTGCAAGTTTCTGTGCTCTGAAATCTACTTTGTCGATATTAACTTAGCCTCTCTAGATTTATTCTGATTAATTTAGCATTACTTATCTTTTCCCATTCTTTGACTTTCCCTCTATTTGTATCTTCATATTTAAAATATATTTCTTACAGTCAGCATATACTATTGTGTAGCTTTTTTATTAATTCTCACAATTTTTGCCTTTTAATTTCATTGCCTTTAAATATTACTATGCTATGGTTGTTTTTCAATTTTTCTCTTTTTAAAAGTCTTGTTGGGGTTAGTATTTTTTGTAACTTTATTTTATCTCATTTAATAGCTCTAAATTTTTGCTGTGTTGTCTTAATCACCTTAATGTTTATAGTATACATTTTTATGCTATAAATTTTATGCTAATTTATCATATTGAAACTTTAAAAGATATTATATGATTTATGTAAGAATATAGACATTCTTTCCTAACTTTTGTGTTCTGTATCATAACCTTTACTTTTTTATGTTATAAGCCTCATAATACATTTTTATTGTATTTGCTTCAGTCATTTATCTTTTACAGAGACTAAAATCATAAGAAAAAAAGTTGTTATAAAACCCAAATATTTACCATCTTTGATGGTTTCGTTCCTTTCTGTAGTTCTAGATTTTCATCTGGTATCCTGTTCCTTCTGCTTCAATGACTTTCTTCAATTTTTCTTGAAATGCAGGTCTGCTGGTTATTAATTCTTTCATATGTCTGAAACAGTCTTTCTCTTTACTTTTGAAAAACATGTTTGCTAGGTAAAGATGTCAGGTTTTATATGAAATATATATATTTTGTTCTCTGACTGCTTTTAAGATTCTCTCTTCATTAGTCATTTTAAACAATCTGATTGCTCTTTGCTTCTGTGTGGTTTTCTTTATGTTTCTTGGGCTTGAAGTTTGTGAAGCTTTTTGGATCTGGTGAGTTATAGTTTTCATCAACTCTGGAAAACTTTCTGGCACTATTTCTTCTTCTTCCCTCCTTACCCTTTGTCCACTGAAGATTCCACTTACACCTGTATTAGGTTGTTAGAAGTTATCCATCAACTGACTTCAAAAATTGATGCTCTGTCAATTTTTTTGGTCCCTTTTCATTGGATACTTCCTATTTTTGTGTCTTCAAGTACATTAATCTTTTGTTCTGCAGTGTCTAACTTGCCATGAATTCTTCCCACGGCCTTTTCCTTCATATACATGCTAGTTTTCTGGAGTCCAATATGGATTTGTTTATATCTCCCACATATCTACTTAACATGTCCATTCTTTCCTCTAACTTCGTGAGCACGTATATGGTTATAATAATTGTTTTGATATCATTGTTTACTAATTCTATCATGTGAATCATTCTGAGTCACTTTCAGTTGGTCATAGGTCTTACTTTCCTGCTTCCTTATATATCTGTCATTGTGAGTTTAACTTGCTGAATGCTAAATATTTTTGGGGATGTAGCTTTGTTCTGGAACACAGTCAAGTTACTTGAAAAGAGTTTGGTCCTTTTAGATTTGGCTTTTAAGCTTCATTAGAGAGAACCAGGGCAGCATTTCATTGAGGGATAATTTTACTCTATTGAGCCAAACCCTTCTGAGTACCCTACCCAGGGACCTACAGTTTATGAGGCTTCTACCCAGACTGGTGGCGACAGGCGAATCTGCATCCATGCGTGCTTCCTGCACACGCTCACTAAACTCAGGTGCTTCTTGCCCCAGGCTCAGGTGGTTTCCTTACACTTGAGCCACCCAGAACGCAGCTGAACACTCTGGAGGAGCCGCTGCTCATCTCCAGAGCTCTCTGTCTGTAGAGGTGGAGCTATCTCTTTGGTACTCTTCCCCTTGAATTCCAGCCATCTTAGCTTTCCTGGGCTCCTTGCTCTGTCTTCTCAACTCAGGGAGACCCCTGGGTTCTTCCTCTTTGGCCCACTGGCTACAGACTTTCTCTGGGCAGTGAGTGGAGGCAATGGCAGGTTTTACTTTATTAATTTCATGCCTCTTCTTGTTGTTGTTCTATGTTTACAACCTCTAGAAGGTTATCAGAAAAAACAGAGATTTTGATTAATTGTATCTAGTCCTTTGAAGGTCTTCACTGTTCCTTCACCCATTTAGGTCCCAAGTTTTTCTATAGCTTATCCTCCAACGCACACACTCATGTACACACACTTGGACATTCACGCGCAGTGTTAGTGCTCAGGCCTTCAAAGATGGGCTACCACATGTACTTCTGTGAGCTGCTTTCTCAACAATTATTTTCTGTCCATAGTCTCTTCTGAAATAAGAGCCAATGTAACACCATTTCTTCAGCAAAGTCACAACTAATTGAGTCAGAATTTTGTAGACCAGGCTTTCATCCAGAACTGCATACGATCTTTCTGTGACTAGCTTTAGTTTGTAGATTCTCTAAACTTCTAGATGAAGAGGGTCATCTATATCAGATCCTCTCTCTATATGGATCTCTTCCTTTCTCCATTTTGAAAGGCACACAGAAGACTAGGTGGACAAAGGGTTAGTTTCAAGTTTTAACAAAATCTGGCCAAAGCTTAATTAAGCCCAGTCTAAAGATTCTCTGAGAGGTCCGGAGAACCAGGAACTTCATTCATCCTATCTGAGTGGTGATTCAGCATCTCACACAGTGGGGGACTGAGGAATGTCTGGATTGGTAACATGAAAGAGGCTTCTAACCTGCTGAACAAAATATCCAAGTGTATCATGTCCCGAGGAGAAATGTTGACGTCTGTGATTGAAGCGTGGAACCACTCGCTTCCTAAAAGTGAACTTCAAACTAGCTCTTTAATTAGCCAAGTATTCAGCCTTGAGCAAAGCGCTTTACCTGGGCTAGTTTCTGTTCATCTTTTAATAAAGGAAAGACCATGACAACTTGATTTCTGAGATTTTTTTTCTAGCCCCCAAAGTTTTTATTGCTTAGTTTTGCTGTAATACTGGGAAAATAGCTCTGAGAATGGAATAGTATGTTTTATTCAATGAATTCTATGAAGCACAAGACTAAAACCATGTGAACTCGTATACTGGGTCCATGCAACAACGGCAACAAATCCAGATAACAGGCAAAAATCTAAGTTAGTGTAGTTTTCATGTCGTGCGGAGGCTAATTCACGTAGCAAATGTTTCACTCGTTGAGATATTTTTTCAGAATTGAAAATGTAAAATCACTCCCATTTATCCCTATTAGCATCTCAGATTCAGCATCGCATTAATTTGTTTCATCACATTTGGCAATTTCAATAAAAATAAAGACTATAGTCCCCCTCCCAAATCACTTAGATCGTCTTCCTGTGATTTTTTTAGGAAAAGACTTTGCTTTCCTGTGTGGATTATCTTCAGAATCCTTAATCTAGGCATTGTTTCTTTGACAATCCAAATCATGGAAATTATTAGCACAGCTAGCCATTTGCTTTCTAATTACCTATGCTGTGGCCAGTCCCATCGGTGCTTAGACAACTGTGAAGGAGTTATTTACATCTCTGAAAGCTGTATGGAATCTTACACAGCTGAAGGTAAATCATTCCTGGCAACAGAATTTTAAACTCATACTTTAAAAACTGCCCAAAAAAACTTTAAGGGTAAGCCTTATTATTGTTCTAAAATTTTATTTTTATGAGATTTGAGTTTTTTTCATTTGTTAAAGGGTCTTTTTTTTTTTTTTTAAAAGAGGTTAAGGTCAGTGAGTAGCAAGCACTTAAAGTTACAGATTTTATGTTTTCAGTGACATGGAATATATTATTAATATTTAATTGAAAATAATATACTTGTATCTTTAGGCGTATATATATTTCTGTTCATTTCATAGCTGGTCTTGTGTTAATAGGAAACATAGAATGTTTACATTCAAGAGAAATAAAAATCAGGTCTTTTTAATGCTTGGATTGAAGGTCATTTTGAAGATTGAAGGTTCCAATAGCATTTCATCTAGTAATAAAATTCAGATTCCTTTACAAAATGCTGTAAAGCATAGTTCATAAATTAAATTTAAAAACCAAAGGATTGTAGAGTGATTCAGTATAATCAAATTGGTTTTGCTGTAACTAGGTGAGACTAAACTGTGATTTAATTGTTCTTTGTAGAGTTACTATTCAAAATACTAAGTTCTGATTTATCCAGTGTTTCGTGAAAGCAAAATCCGTGCTGTTTTTGTATCTCATTCTCTCGGAAGCACCGTAAAGAATTGAGGAGGTCTTGCTGATGAATTAGCACTTGTAAATGTGGATAATCCTGACAGTAACAAGAAAATGGACCTAAATGCGCACACCCCCGCCTCAGTTCAAATCCTCTCACTCATCAGTACAGAGCCGCCTCCAATATGAAACCCACCCTGCCTACCCAGGCACGGTCAGCCATTCACCTTTTGTATTGTAAGGAAATAATTTCAGTATCTTTATTTTGACAAGCAATCATATTTGCTGCCCAGTGACATCCTCCCAGGCATCAATAGTTGACCCTTGTTATTCTTCTCTTTATGTGTGTCTACGAAGTTTAGGTCTATGGTTTTCTGTTTGTTTGTTTGTTTGTTTTTATAAATATCACCCTCTTCCTAATCAGAATTCCACACAGTGAATTAATTCACTCATTAAAAAGCACCTTCACTGTGTCAGGAGCTGTCCTAGGCTGGAGGTCCCAGTGAATGATGCAAATGGAATTGCTTATTCTCCTGGAGCTTACATACTAACTGGAGGAGACAAAAAATAAATAATAACGTCAATAAGTGAATCACACAGTTTGTGGGGCTTCTCTAGTGGCACTAATGATAAAGAACCTCCCTGCCCATGTCGGAGACACAGGAGATGCAGGTTCAATCCCTGGGTCTGGAAGATCTCCTGGAGGAGGAAATAGCAGCCCACTCTAGTATTCTCACTTGGAGAAGCCCCTGGACAGAGGAGCCTAGAGGGTTACAGTTCAAGGCGCTGCAAAGAGTCAGACATGACTGAGCACATAGCGTTGGGAGGTGCTGATGGCCGTAGGAGGACAAAATGGTGCAGCGTAAAAAGGATCAGAAGGACTTGTGGATGTAAGGGTCAGAACTCTTTCCCGTTACTCCTGATGTTGCCTTTCACGTGATAGGAGCTCAGTGAGTGTGAACCCTGGCCCTGCTCCTCAGTCACTCTGTCCCAGAGGTAATGGCCTGATTCATTCTGTTAGTGAAGTTGGGAAAGATTAACTGGGTTGCTTATGGTAGCATCGTCCAGGTCCATGAGGACAAGAAGGAAACCTTATACTTCTTGGTATATACACTGGTATATACATGCTCAATAATTGTTGTCCCAATTAACACATCATGCTGCTTTTATGTCAGTCTCAAAGTCCAAAAGAAATTTAGTCACTATGTTTTCCCCATAGTCAAAACAGGGTTATCAATGCATTCGTTGTTGTGACGTTTCAAATTTACTCAAGTGGAGCTCAGCATCTGGAAAGCAAAAAATTAAAGTCTTGCTTTGCACTGTCCAATAAGAGCTAAGGACATGTTGAACCAAGGTGATTTGGAAAGTGACCTGTGTTGCCAAGATGGTCTCATAGCAAGAGCGCAGGGAGGCAAAGTCTAGCAGGAAAGCGGGAGACTCAGTACTGAGAAAGAGCAATAACATATCCACGAGGGCAGATGGTATTTTAAACAGTAGATCTGAATCTGCTTCAAGCCCACAGATGTTTCCCACCAGGGCTGGAAGGACGCGTAGCCGTAGGATGTGCATTCTTGCTGTTGTCTGTCTGGCTGAGCACAGCACCCCTCCAGGAGCTGCTGTCCCAGGCCCCGCTGTGCCTTGCCGTGCCCCTGTTTACAGCCCTGCAATGGGCTAGCTTTGCAGGAAGAAAGCACCCATATGGTTTGCTTATCATTCTCAAATTATATAGTTACTCATCCGTTTCCTTGACAAGAGTGTAAGCACCCAAGGGCAGGCACATTCTCTTGCTTACCTCTGCATGCTTTTGAATACACTGTGCAGTGCCAGGTATACAGCAGGTAGGTGCTCAATAAATGTTCATTTAGTGAACAAAAGTTTTCAGGGTCTGTTTGAACCCCTAGACCTGTGCTTCCAACACACTGGTCAATACCCACATGTGACTAATGGGCATATAGGCACACATGCTTGACATAGCTAAATGTGGTTAGTCCAAATTATAAAATATTGATATATTATAAAATATACACCAGACTTGGACGAGTTTCCATCCAAGAAAGAATACAAACACCTCATTAATTCCTATATTGGTAACATGCTAAAATAGTAACACTTGGGATATATTGAATAATGCAATATAGTAATAATATTAATTCTGCTTGCTTCTTTTTGATTTTTAATTTGACTATGAAAAATGTTAAATTTGTATGTGGCTGTCATTGGTGACTTATATTAGATTTTTTGGTTTTTTTTTGGACAACTCTGCTTTAGTTGAACGCTGGATAGGATTTGAGTTAAGGTAGCCAATAACACACAAGTGAGCCCTGTGACAATGAAATACACAGGCTTTATTGTCACTGGAGTTGGCGTGGCACGTTGAGAACTGCCATGGTGCAGAAAGACTGTTCGCATTGCAATAACAGCAGTGACTGAGGGTTGCAGTGGTAGCTGTTGTATAGACTCCTGCTCACCTGAGGGGTAAATTGCCTTCCATTAATCAGCATGGATAGTTTCCCCTTTCTGAAGCTGCCTTCAGATACACTTCAACTTTGTTGTGCTTTGGAGGGATCTGATGTTAGGCTGTGAAGGAACTCAGATTTTTCAGGAGCAGTTTGAGCAAACTTGATTGTGAGACTCCGGAAGAAACATGTGGGCAGGCAAACAAGTATATCTGGGTGCTGTATTGCTACCAAAACCCGACACATCTAACTCGTCACACTATTTGAGAATATATTAAAATCAAGTATTGTATCATTTACAATACAGTAAAATCAAGTATGAATTCAGTTCAGTTCAGTTCAGTCGCTCAGTCATGTCCGAGTCTTTGCGACCCCATGAATACGTTCAAATAATTTTAGAAATGTAAAAAAGAAAACTATTCTTTACACTAAAAAAAATCCAATTTTACCTTATGGAATTGACTTATTAGAAAACAATTGTGTTAAATTAACTTTTAAAGATTAGACCAGCTTGGATCAAAACCAAAATAATATAATAGCTGCATACCTGATTAAAGTTGTTTTGCTAAATTATAGCAATAGGTGGGCAATTTCCCCACCAATTGTTATAGTTTCACCTGAATTTTGTAATATATGCCATATAGGAGCATCTTCCTCATAATTTTATGATGTTTTGAAAAAACTTTCTCAAATATAATTCAGTACTCATTTCTTTAGCAGACCAATTCCAATTACCACAATGAATTATATTATTGAAAATATTTTTAAGTATTACGAATATCTACCACTAAAAGCCTTGTCTTTTGTAGATAGATGATTTAGTTGTCTTTTACAAGAAATGCAATACTGCATCAGCCCTCCTGAATTCAAATTCTAAACTGATAAAATCCTATAACAATAGCTGCATACCATAAAATAAGCCAATATTTTCTGAATAAGAGCCTAATTATCAAGAATAATGATGGAACATTTCCTAAACATTCACATTACACATGAAAAGGTAAATCAGCTTCCAGTATAGAAAATCTGTACTTACAGGTTTTTTTTTTTAATGTTATTTTCAGTGTATTTGAGTGATTATCCATTACATTATGCTTGTTATTTAAGCCATAGTAGCTTTTAATAAACTTTTGCTTGGTTGAATCATGAGAAAAGATAGAGGGCCTAACCTATACAATACTTTGTGTTTCTTTTCTTTTCCTCTTAATTTCCTTCTTTCCCTCTTGTTAAACAAACAAGACATAAAAGATGGCCATCACTGGATGAGAAGCATTAGGTGGTAATCTAGGAAGATCTGGAGACAGGACTGAAATGCCCCCAAGACCACAGCCAGCAGCAATTTAACCAGCCAGCACACCTTCCAAGGGCCATGCGGTCAGACTGCCCATGGGTCTCAGAATAGCTAGCTTCTTCTTTTTTTATTTTTTTCAAGTTTCTACTTTGTATTGGGGTATAGCCAGTTAACAAGGTTGTCACAGTTTCATGTGAACAAGGAAGAGACTTAGCCATACATATACATGTATCCATTCTCCCCCAAACTCCCTTCCCATCCAGGTTGCCACAGAACGAATTCCATGTGTCTGAATGGCTAACTTCATTGCCTGTTTCTTTCAAATTTGATAGTATCTTTTTTAAGAATAGTGTTTAAAGAGGGATGGCCTAGCTGTAATTTGCTCCTCAATCATTTACTATGCTCGGGATAGGGAGGGCGTAGGGAGAGGGAAAGGAAGACATGAGAAGTGACAGGATTGGAAAAAAATCTGCTGCTGAAAGTCCCAAAGGCTCTGATCTGTTTGCTTTAGTAGGGTCGAGTAGAACTAGTGAGCAAAGGACGGATGCCAGACTCTTTCTCTGACTTGCTACACGCAGCATCTGTTTATTCCAACCAGTAGCATTCCTAAGAGCATGTCTCTGGACCGCTCTCTTTAGAGAAGAAGAACGGTTTATTAACCCAATGTCTGGCTGCGCTGTTACTGCTCTTTGCTACCCATCCCTTGTAGGCAACTGTTGTAAAATGATGGGAATGACCTTCTATTTTGTTATACAGGCCTGGGTGTGGATGTTCATATTTCTCTTGCATAGAGAAATGCTAATGTACTCGCCATACTTTTGGAAGTACTGAATTCTTTCTAGTTCCTCGCCCCACAGCATCTGATTTGGAGTATAATAATAGGACCTCCAGGTGGCTCAGTGGTAAAGAATCTGCCTGCAATGCAGAAGACCCGGGTTCGATCCCTGGATCAGGAACATCTCCTGAGAAGGAAATGGCAACCCACTCCAGGATTCTTGACTTGAAAAATTCCATGGACAGAGGAGCCTGGTGGGCTACAGTTCATGGGGTCGCAGAGAGTCAGACACGACTCAGTGCTGAAACAGCAATACGGCATTCGGCAAGATTATTCCGTTTTCCACAGGCTTTTCCCATTCTGTTTCCCTTTGTTTTCTTGATATTTTTACTATATCTGTGTCACCAAAGCATACAGCCATTACATATCATCTTTTCTCCTTATAACTATCAGTCTTACTTTGACAGAGAAATATATACCTCATCTTCACCCCCAGACCTTATGACAATATTGGGCTCTCCAGACATTCGGTTGCCTGAGCACCAAACTGACTTTAGACAGTGCCCATGAGTTGTTGACTGTTCCTTAACAGTTTGCTCAAGACTTTATGTTGGAAAGTGATTAAGCTACATATAAAATGTTTGGCTCACATTTTCCCCTTGAGGTACTCCATTTCTTCTGCATAGAGCAATATTGTTGAAAAGTATGATGATAGCTTTCATACGTGGATTGCTAATTTTGCTGGATTTTATTTTTGATTTTTAGCTTTGCTCCAGTAGTTTTTTTTAAAGTGCAGCCTGATATGGATCTTCCAGGATTGAATTTTCCAGGAATATGATGTTCCCTTTCAATATGTAGTTTCAAATTGTTTCTTTAAGGAAAATTTCTTTGAGTTATATTTTTAGTACATGTTCTGTTCTCTTGCTCTGGGTTTCTTCTTTGGGAGTTTTTCTCAAATCTGTTTTGCTTGTCTTTACCTGTCAGTTTCACTTAAGTCCTTTCTGTCACTCTCTGGTGATATTTAAAGTATTCCTCCTTTTCTTCTTTCATTTCTCTTACACTGTTATCTGTTGTGACCATTCTTTCTTGTGTTTCTGCAGTTAAAAAAAAAAAAAGAAAAAAGAAAAAAAAATAGGCTTCATTTCTGATATTTTTTTTGCATTAATTTTTTTTAAAATTCTCTCAATTTGTTTTGGAATTTTTTCTAATTTTTGTAATATTTTTTATTGTTTAAAATCATTTTATCTTGTTTTGAAACATTAGTTCACAGGTTCTTCTCTTTGGGGGCATTTCCTCCTAGAATGCTTTCATTGTCTGTCTCTACCTTATGACTGTATCATTATGCTGCTTACTCTCTTTTTTTAAATAATGATTTTGTGTGAGATTTGACATTTTTTCCTCTCTCCCTATACCTTCAGAAGGGAGGGACTGATCAAGTTAGCTTTTCAGGCTTTGCAGCTCCTCAGCTGCTTCTGCTGTCTCTGCAAAGTGGTTTAAAATGATTTGTTTTCTTTCTGGACAGTCTCTTTCCTTTTCTCCTTTGGCCTGGTGCTTCTCTGCTTGATTTGGATTCTATTTCAATGGGTTCTCCTTGGTGGAGGGCTTTTTAACAGAAGGGACTACAGATATTTAATGTTGAAAACCCTTTCAGACCTTTCCTCAGACCCCTGTTGCTCTCCCTGAACTGAAGTCCCACAAACCACTCCTCGTTTCAGACGCTGCCCCACGTTGCTTCTAACATCTGCTGGAGAAGTTCCAGACTTTGGATCAGGGCACTCCACTTGCCATCCTCACCCTTCTCCTGCACAGCTGCTACTAGCACGTGGGTCTTTGCTCTTCGCCCACTGAGGCAGATTCTGAGGGCCAGGGGGCGCCTGGCACACTGTGTGCTTGCAACTTTTGTATACTGGCTTCAGTTGTGCCGTCCCAGTGGGTCTGTCTGTTTTTATGATGGACTAGGTAGGGACTCAGAAGCAATGCTACTGCCATTTTTTCTCCTTTGCCTATAGACCTTGACTCCCATGCTAAAAGCAGAAGCTAAGAAACTTGGTCTGACTTTTCTCAAGATAAATTCAGTTCAGTCACTCAGTCATGTCCGACTCTTTGCAACCCCATGAACTGCAGCACACCATGCCTCCCTGTCCATCACCAACTCCCAGAGTTCACCCAAACCCATGTCCGTCGAGTCGGTGATGCCATCCAGCCATCTCATCCTCTGTCGCCCCCTTCTCCTCCTGCCCTCAATCCCTCCCAGCATCAGAGTCTTTTCCAATGAGTCAACTCTTCGCATGAGGTGGCCAAAGTATTGGAGTTTCAGCTTCAGCATCAGTCCTTCCAATGAACACCCAGGACTGATCTCCTTCAGAATGGACTGGTTGGATCTCCTTGCAGTCCAAGGGACTCTCAAGAGTCTTCTCCAACACCACAGTTCAAAAGCATCAATTTTTCGGCACTCAGCTTTCTTCACAGTCCAACTCTCACATCCACACATGACTGGAAAAACCATAGCCTTGACTAGACGGACTTTTTTTGGCAAAATAATGCCTCTGCTTTTGAATATGCTGTCTAGGTTGGTCATAACTTTCCTTCCAAGGAGTAAGTGTCTTTTAATTTCATGATTGCAGTCACCATCTGCAGTGATTTTGGAACCCCCCAAAATAAAGTCTGACACTGTTTCCCCATCTATTTCCCATGATAAATCTAATCTAATTCTCAAGATAAATTAGACCTCCTCAAATAGAGCAAAGTGAAGACCATGGCCGTTTCAGCTATCTTTGGCAAGATATCTTTGCATTTGGCAAAAACTAGGTATCCTTAGAGAATGCTAATTATGGGAAACAATTACTTGACAAATTGCCCTTCATTTTAACTGTCAGGGTAACAATGTAAAGAAAACATAAAACTTCCAGTCTCTACCAGTTCAGGAATGGTGCGATCTTAAGGCCAACTGCCAAGAACGCAGGCCAGCTGTTACAAGATTTAATTAAAACAGTTTTCATAATTAGCATAACTTGTTTATGAATGTGAAAATATTTCTTATGTGAATAATACTGGTCACCTTGTCAGTTATGGGGGAGAGAAGAAATCCTACAACATATGGAGCTGTGAACCAATTATTAAAAAAAAAACCAACAACTTGGAATTGTTCTTGAAACATCATCCATTCTGTCACCTCCCATAAAATAAAAACAATAAAAATAAAACCAAACATGGATACATCCCCCTCAACCTAGTTTCTGCATATAGTTTAAGAGGTAAATGACATTATACTTTATTTAAATTTCTTTTGCTGGGAATGGATTGAAGTGAACTCGGACCAGTTTAAGCAGTGAGCATTCCCCAGAGTGAGTCCCTTGAGTTCAACAGCCTGCATTAGGATCGCAGTCCTGCCGTTTTCTAGCTCTAACTCTTGAGTGATCTTTCTCAATTTTGTCAATGAAGAATAAATCACTGAGACAGGCCCCTCCCCCTTTCAGAGTTTTACCCTGAAAGATCCATTGTTTTCAGTGATATTTTTCAGTACAAGCTTAGTGCTGTAATTGTTCTAAAAATGTCATATTCGGAAAGGAAGAAGGGGGAGAAGAAGAAAGAAAAGAAGGAGGGGAAGGGGAAGAGAAAAAGGAAGATGGCAAAAGAAGAGGAAGACTGAGAATGTCCTGCCTGCTCTTTTCTGCCCAGTATCTCGAACGGTCCGGCCATCATCAGTCAGTAAAATGCCCGCATGGCTCTCAGTCTCCTGCAGGTCCTGGCTGCTGTCCCTCATTGCACCTCCTTCTCCTGCCGCTGCACCTCCTCTCCGGCTTCACCGTCTGGTGTCTGACCATCCTACCGCCTGCTCTGTCTCCCGGCTTCTGCTAAAGGCCTGACCCTTCTGCCCATTCTTTGTGGTGGAGCCCAGCCTTCGCTCCTTGGATCTTGTCTGGGTCACTCTAAATCCTCCTCTGGGTGATCTGCCGCTTCCCTGCAATGGTCTCCTCCATTCCAAGCCCACTCGTTCAGATGCCCCCTGGCCATCTCCACCCACCTGTGTGGTGCACAGATCAGTTCAGTTCAGTTCAGTTCAGCTCAGTTGTGTCCGACTCTGCAACCCCGTGGGCTGCAGCACGCCAGGCCTCCCTGTCCTTCACCAACTCTTGGAGCTTGCTCAAACTCATGTCCATCGAGTCGGTGATGCCATCCAACCATCTCATCTTCTGTCATCCCCTTCTCCTCCCGCCTTCAATCTTTCCCAGCATCAGGGTCTTTTCAAAGGAGTCAGCTCTTCGCATCAGGTGGCCAAAGTACTGGAGCTTCAGCTTCGACATCAGTCCTTCCAGTGAACGTTCAGGTGGTGCACAGTGGCTGCTGCAGAACTCAGCATGTCCGCGGTGGGACTCAGGGCCTCATACCCGCTCCCTCCCACACTCTTCACAGAGCTGCCCTCTCTCATTGCCTGCAGCCGGGTGGCAGACCCATGCATATGGCGCCAAAGGTGGGAGCCAGGTTCTGTGCTTGACCTTGGCCTCTTCCCCATTTCCGCTTTTTAAACCTTTGCTTCTCCCTTTCATTCTGCCCCCTAAACGTCTCTTACATGTGTCTTCCCCTCCCCATGCCCAGTAACCCCGACAGGTACAGAGCACATTTCTAACTCAGCAGTGGACTGCCAAGATGTTTGTCTCAGCTTCGGGTTTGTCTCTCCCAGTCTCTCATCCACATGGCAGCCGAATTGTTCAGCCTGGAAATACAGATCCAATTTCTCATTTCTCTGATTAGCATCTTTCCATTTGCTCCTTAATAATACTGAGACTCAGGACAAGGTCCTGCATAGCCTGGCTCCTTCCCTGTATCCAACCTCTTCTCTCATCATTGCCTGCTCCCCATTTTCTAAGTCCCCCAAGCCTCAGTTACCCTGAACCTTGCCCTTCGCCACTGGCAACATTCACAAACATCTCCAGCTTGACCCTCTGGCATCTCTTCCTGTGACTTTTTTTCCTGGCTTGGGGGACCCTGCTGTCCTGAGTTAGGCATCCCTCTTGTATGATGCTCAAAATTTGAGTTTCCTTTGTATAACTTCCAATTTTATCATAACAGTATCTTATAAAGTCCATTTTAATACCCCAAATATTTGAGTTCTTCTTCCTAGAATTTTTGCATCTTAAGAAGGGTTGCTGTGCTCAGTCGTGTCTGAGTCTTTGTGAACTCACAGACTGTAGCCTTCCAGGCCCCTCTGTCCATGGGTTTTCCCAGGCAACCATAAGGAAGGGGAGTGGATTGCCATTTTCTCCTCCAGGGAATCTTCGTGATGCAGGGATCAAACCCGTATCCCCTGCCTTGCAGGCAGATTCTTTACCACTGAGCCACCTGGGAAGCCCCAAGAATGGTTATGTGCAACCAGTTAGTGACCATCCGCTGATAGGCTAAGCCCGATAAGCTTACTGGTGCACTTTGGAGCCATCCTAATTTCTGCTTGGCCCAGCCAGTGGAGGACTGCTACTGGCCACAGGGAGGAAAATAGATCTGAGCCATTTGAAGGAAGGTGGGACCAGAAACCCATTTATGCATCTCAACAGATGCTTACCGAGCATCCACTAGGTGTTTAATAATATGCACTGTGTTAGGAATTGGGAGCTTAAGGATAAACAAGACAGCCTTAGCCATGGAACTGCAGTCTGGTGAAGACAGAAGATAGACAGCAAAGCCCATTATTCTGTAATTACAGGCTGTAATATGTGCGCCATAGGACGAGAAGGCTCAGTCTCCGGCTGAGCTATCTGTAGCCTCACATTTGTGTTGTTTTCTGACCTACTGCTCTTCTCACTGGGGGAGGCACCGGCCGCCAGCCCCGCCTGACGCGAGAGCGGGCACCTCCTGGTGAGATTCTAGGGATAACCCAGAAGAAAGGACAGCAGCCCGGGGCCTCCTGGCTGTGATGTGGGAACCAGGGAATCTGGTTCTTCCTGGAGCAGCTTTATGGAACTTGTTCCTCACTAACGAGTGTCCCAAGAAACACCGAATTCCAACTAGCTAGGCTGTACGCCAATTCCAATTACCTGCTCCACTGACTCATCCGTGATTATGTGTAATAGAATTAACCGTAGCACTGAACCCACACGCTTGTGGATTATTTGCCATTTTCCTCACAGTTTTCAACATTTTAAAAATCTGTGTGTCAAGTCGGAGATTGAGGAATAATGAGATTTCCTTAGATTTGTCCTGGGTCATGATGTACTTGTAATAAATCGACCCTGAATTTGCTTAAATAATTTCCTGCTTCCATTCCCTTGATAACTATAATACCATCCTATAAAAAGGAAAGGGGAAATGTTTGTGAGTATTGGTCTTCAAGGGCTACCATTCTCAGAGATCTTTCCAAATATATATATATATATATATATATATATATATATATATATATATATATATATATATATTGTATTTTTACTTTTACTTGCTGAAGAATTACAAAACATCTAGATCTTGTTTTCAAATAAATGAAAGCATCAACATGGTGATTTAGCTCTCTAAGCAGTTCCCTTTGTCTTTGGCAATTCTCTAATGTATAACTAAGGTATAACCACTATTTTAAGCCGACCACTTTGTAGTAATTTTGAGAGTCAAATATGGATGACATTTGTGGGAAGCATTAAAAATCAAAGGACTTAGGACTTATTCTCCTCTTGAATTTCAAGATTGAGGTTTTTCCCTTTGATTTGTGGGGGAAAGAACCCGACAGTGTTGGGACTCCAGTTCCCCTCGAGAATTTGGGGCACCATTTCTTTCCATCGAAGCCTGCGGGGCCGGGCTGGGGGTCAGCTCCCAGGGGAGGGGCGCTGCCCAGGAGGGGTCCACCACCCTCCTGCTAAGGGCCCAAGTGATGAGCTCAAATTTCGTTCAGCCAGTGCAAATTGATGGCCTGTTTAAACAAGAGCAAAAAAAAAAAAAAAAAAAAAAAGAGGTATTTTTGAATCAAAAATTAATTTGATAAAGGAGAACAAAGTAAGACTATCACATTGAAAGCCTTGTGTATAAATCCAGAAATTTGAACCTTGCGGGAAAAGTTACATGTATTTAACCAGTCAGTGTCTTTCCCCTGAAGGTGATGGTCACCTAACTTTCTTCCTCCCTGCTTATTTCACACTTACATAGTACAGAATACTTATAATTACAATTTTAGCTACCAGTCTCAACTGTTTTCACAGTTAATGGAATCTGTTTGTCTAATAACAGACACTAATGAATACTATACTTTCCCACAAATCATTCTGGCACAGTTTAACTGTTTATAAAATATGAATTTTCTAATTATACATTACTTTGATAGAACAATTTTATAAAATGATTAGTACCATTTGTAAGCCCATTAAGCAAGAAGACACATGAAAAGCAGATATGTGCTAGAATTAAAAAGATATATAATATATTTATATTTTTTAATATAAATTTATTTATTTTAATTGGAGGCTAATTACTTTACAGTATTGTATTGGTTTTGCCATACATTGACATGAATCCACCACAGGTGTACATGGGTTCCCCATCCTGAACCCCCTCCCCACTCTCTCCCTGTACCATCCCTCTGGGTCATCTCAGTGCACCAGCCCCGAGCATCCTGTATCATGCAGACATCTGTCTGCTGTCCTGCCAGCATGTAATTACAGCCACCATCCCACAGTAACAGTAGGACCTGGACGAGTTTTCTTATGTATAAGAAATACATATTTTTTAAGTGTTTAAAAACTCGTCCAGGTCCTACTGTTACCATGGGGTGGTGGCTGTAATTACACGCTGGCAGGACAGCAGACAGATGTTTCCTACAAGTCACCTCCAACGTCCCCCCATCACACATGTAAGCATCTGCCAACTTGGTTATGTTCTCCATCTGACGAAGTTCCTTGCGTGGGGGACGGGGAATTACTCCTACCTCACAAGGCAACCCACTCCAGTATCCTTGCCTGGGGAATCCCATGGACGGAGGAGTCTGGCAGGCTATAGCCCATGGGTCGCGAGAGTTGGATGACTTATTGTGACTAAACTACCGAGAGTACCTACTTTATAGCACATGGGGGCACTCGACAAATATCTGTTGAATAACTGAAGTGTTGCACAGTTGTAAATCTCAGAAGAGTCGCGTGCCAGGGCACACAGAGACGGGACGCAAAGATGCCACAGCAAGTTTAAGGTGATCTAGAAGCTTCTCCCCAGGGCAAGTCTGTCACAGGTTGTCTATTGGGATTGTGTGCCTGCTGGAAGCCCTGGGAATGGTAGGTCATTCCTCATCAGAACTGCAGGATAAATCTTAGTATCCCCCCATGCTTCCTACAGAAGGGAGCACTCAAGGTGAACGATGAACCCACTAGGTTTTTCTGAAAGTTGCCCACATCTTTTAAAAGCTATAGTGCATTTGAATGGAAATGCACATAATTCAAGAATGAGAAATTTATTTTTTTTATCTGGTCTGGAAATAGAGTGTGACTCTGACTGTATCTATTTGCTTCATACAAATTCTCCTTGCAAGCCTTCTCATTTCCCTGAGGTGTGCAGAACATTTTTTTTTCCCCTAAGTTCGTCTGACTGCTCCAGCTTTTTTCATCTTTTAATACTAAGGAGATCTAATTTCTGTACAGTATCATGTTCATTGCACTGAAAATGGTGCCATATTTAATGATGCAAGAAAATTGGAAAATATTGGCTAACATCTGAGAAACGTGTCTCTCTTAAAATCATTATTTCAACATCTCAACTGAATTTCTAGAATTAATTTAATGCCCCTTGTCTATGTTATGGGAACATTTTCAAGGTGATTCTTGACATAATTCTTAAACCTCACATGAATAAAAGAAATCCTAATATGTGTGCTTTTAGAATATCAGCTTCTTAGTTCTCCCAGTGACTCGGTTGCCACAGGATTTAACATCTCAACCCCACAGTTACAGAGGGGCCCCATGTCAGGATCAGCAGACAATCATCCAGAAGTAATTTGCTTAAAGTTTCCTCTCTGCTTTTCACGGCCAAAGCAAAATGTAGAAGGAAGCAGGCGTTCATCTCACAGACCCAGTGGGACGGGGCTCCTTCACGTACACAGAACAATTTTGTGCTGGGTTGTGTTAAGTTGCTTTAGTCATGTCCAACTTTTTGTGACCCCATGGACTGTAGGGGATTTTTCAGGCAAGAATACTGCAGGAGGTTGCTGTTTCCTCCTCCAGGGGTCTTTCCAAGCCAGGGATCAAATCTGTGTCTCTTATGCCTCCTGCATGGGCAGGTAGGTTCTTTACTAGTAGCGCCATCTGGGAAGCCCCGTAGAACAAGCTGCTTGGTCATTTCGCCCATCTCTGGCTCCATCTCTGCTGTCACCATCTTCATCATCAGCTTGTAGGCTGCTGATGCTCCCCTGCCACAAGCCAAGGGAAGGGACAAGAGCCTGAGAACCACACAGGAAGGCCATGGGCCATGGGCCATGGGCCAGTCCTGGAGAGGGATCCTCTTACTTGCTAGGATCAGTTACACAGCCATACCCAAAGCCAAAAGTGGCTGGGAGAAGTAGCACAGACGTGAACGCCAGAAGAAGCGGAAATGAAGGAACAGCTATCTCGTTTCCATCCCATTATAATATGCCAGGGAAACAGAAGCAGAAAAATTAACGTACACCTGATTGAAATCAGTGTATCTTTTTTAAAGGAAATTTTAGCCGAGCGTGTTGTTCAGTCGCTCAGTCGTGTCTGACTCTTTGTGACCCCATGGACTGCAGCATGCCAGGCTGCCCTGTCCACTCTCTTCTGGAGTTTGCTCAGATTCATGTCCATTGAGTCGGTGATGCCATCCGACCATCTCATCCTCTGCCACCCTCTTCTCCTTTTGCCTTCAATCTGGCATCAGGGTCTTTTCCAATGAGTTGGCTGTTCACATCAGGTGGCCAAAGTATTGGAGCTTCAGCTGTAGAGTTGCCTTTGAATGTTGTGTTGGTTTCCACCATACAGCAGATTGAATCAGCGGTGCATAGATATTTGTCCCCTCTTTTGGGTTTCCTCCCCATTTAGGGCACCGCAGAGCACTGAGTAGAGTCCCTTGTGCTGCACAGTAGGTTCTCATTAGTTATCTGCTGTGTGCAGAGGAGCCTGGCAGGCTATTGCCTATGGGTTCGCAAAGAGTCAGACACAACTGAGCGACTCTCACTTCAGTGTATATATTAATATGTCAACCCGATCCTCCCAATTCATGCCACGGCCCCTTACCCTCCTTGATGCCTATACATTTATTCTCTATGTCTGTGTCTCTATTTCTGCTTTGCAAATAGGTTCATCTGTACCATTTTTCTAGATTTCACATGTATGGGTTAGTATACGATATGTGCTTTTCTCTTTCTGACTTAATTCACTCTGTATGACAGCCTCCTGGTCCATTCACGTCTCCACAAAGGGCGCGATGTTGTTCTTGTCATGGCTCAGCCCCACCTTCTTTACCCACTCCTCTGTTGATGGACATCTAGGTTGCTTCCGTGTCCTGGCTATTGTAAATGGTGCGGCAGTAAACACTGGGCTGCATGTATCTTTTGGAATTCTGATTTTCTTTGGGTGTGTGCCCAGGAGTGGGATTGCTGGGTCATAGGGTAGTTCTATTTTTCATTTTTAAGGAACTTCCATAATATCTTGTAAGATCATCTATTGTTGGGTCTGTATCTAAATGTCACAGGCTCATGAGACTCCCTCCTGGTGTAATTTTGTTTTCTGTATTCTCTTCCACTTAAAACTTGTTGTATCAAAATTATGGAGGATTTCTAAGTATCTAGTGACACTTTACAGGCATTTTAGAGCTCAACTCACAACTTTCAAACTTAGATTTTGATCATTTGACCCTCCACTGGTAGACAAAGGGCCATGTCAAATACAGGTTCTGATACAGCTGCTCCTCAGAATCATGTAACCCTGGGAGAGAGCTCATTGTCCACAGTGACCTGTTGTAGTATTTCAGATTTTACTACTGCTTTCTGTTCTGCTAATGAGTAAAGTAGGCCCCATACCCACAATATTTTAAATTTAATTAACTGATAAAAATTTTTTTGTATAAAGTTAAAACTGTTGAAAGTGACTTCAGTAACATAAAGATATTGGTAATGCTTTGCTTAATATGAAATTATAAATTTTAATTGGGCCACATACATGCAAAAGAGACATTGTGATAACCTCAGTTTTTTCGTTCCCAGTTCAGTCACTCCAATTTCAAGTCTCATTTTTGAAGTAATATAACAATTTTCTGATAAATTGTTCGAGAGTGTCATTTTATAGCACACAACCAGAGTGGACAGAATAATGCCCCGGAAGAAATCTATGTCTAAAATCCCTAGAACATGTGAACATGTTACCCTTCATGGCAAAAGAAACTCTGCAGATCTGATTGAGGATTGTCCAGCTGGACACAGTGCAGCTGGTCCTTATGAAAGGGCCACAAGAAGGTCAGAGTCAGAGAGAGGGGAGATGACGACAGAAGCTGAGGCTGAGTGATAGGCGAAGAGGACTTGAGCCAAGAGACACGGTGAGCTTCTGGAAACTGGAAAAGACAAGGAAACCGATTCTTGCAGGAAGCGTCCTAAACCATTGCAGCTCTGCCAACACCTTAATTTTAGCTCATAAGACTTCTTTTAGCTCATTTTGGACCTCTGATCTCTAGTTTTATAAGATAATAAATTTGTGTTGTCTTAAGGCTCTAAGTTTGTAGTAAGTTGCTGTAGGAATATAATATACCAACTGTTTTAAGCCAGTATGTCATAGTCTATTTATGTTTAACTTTTCCAAGTTACTGTCTATAAGAGATTTTTTTTAATGATCTTATCTACCAGTTATTCTCTCCTTTATCACCAGGGTATAAAGATAGCCTGAGGCAACTGTGGTCAATGCATGCATTTTCATTGCCAGTGATTTGGATTGCATTGCTTACTAAGGAGATTATGAGTTAATTCTAAGAGTGAAAAGGGGGAAGTGTTTTCTTTTCTAAGAAAAGTTTCTTAGCTATTAAGAAGAGATGAAAGGAAAACTTATTTTCTCTTTTTGTTGATAAATGTTTTTGTAGCTAGTTGTGATTCCTGGAGCTCCTGCAGCCATTCTGTGATTAGGAGGGGAGCCAGCCACACCTTCCACAAAAGCACAGAAGACAACTGGAAACAAGCAAGCTTTTTGATGTTAGTGCTGAACCATTTAATTAAACAACCAACTTTGGAGCTGCCCTAACGTGGGACACTTTGATTTATATTGCTGACTAACCCTCGCTGATACAGCTGAGTAGGCATGGTCAGCAAGAGGAAAGTAATTGTGGACAAGAGAAGATGGCAGGAAAAATAATCACATAAAAGAAAGGTGCCAGAAATTTTGTAAAACCAAGAGGAAAATTAATTTTTAAAAAAATTTTAGTTAAATACATGTGTGTCCTCAGTTGCTTCAGTTGTGTCCGACTCTTTGTGACCCTGTGGACTGTAGCCCTCCAGGCTCCTCTGTCCAAGGGGATTCTCCAGGCAAGAATACTGGAGTGGGTTGCCATTTCCTTCTCCAGGGGATCTTCCTAACCCAGGGATCGAACCCGTGTCTCCTGTGTCTCCTGCATTGCAGATGGATCCTTTACCCACTGATCCACCTGGGGTGCTCTTTTGAAAAATAAAGTTTATTTGTTTATTGACGTGCATATTCCTATTTATTTCTTAGTATTCTTTTCTATTGTGGTTTATTACAAGATATTGAAGATAGGTCTCTGTGCTATACATAGGCCCTTGTTTATCCATTCCGTATGCAAGAGTTTGCACCTTCTCATCCCGACTCCCAGGCCAACCTGCTTGTGCCTCTCCTCGCACTTGGCAAGCACACGTCTGTCCTCTATCTCTGTGTGTCTGTTTCCATCCCTCACATGAGTTCATTTGAGCCATCTTTTAGATTCCGCAAGTTAATGATACCATGTGGTATTTGTCTTTCTGACGTACTTCACTCAGGATGATCATCTCTGGGCCCATCCATGTAGCTGCAGGTGGCATTATTTCATTATTTTTTTGTGTGGCTGAGTACTATTTCATTGTATGTATGTATCACATTTTTTTTTAATCCGTCCGTCTGTGAATAGATGTTTAGGTCGTTTTCATGTTCCTATTTCTTTGTATAGCCAGTTGTTTTTTACTTCATTTGGAGTGAAGCAGATGAAACCTTGTTCTGACGTAAAATAAATAATCAGAATCACACGTGCTTCACTCATATCAAACTCTCCTGTGCTTTTAGAAGGTCGGAGGGTCAGGGCAGTCAAGAGTCAGAATGAACATTTTGTGGATTTTCATGGCCAGTCAAATTCCATGATATGGGCAGTATGTAATGTGTGAAAATGTTATATGAGACATATGTATCTCTATATGTATAGAATTAGCCAAAATCCTATTCAGATGCAGTAAGTCACAACATAAGGTTTCTTATGGCTTGGGACAGCTGATCACACGCTTCTCTTCCCAACTCCGCATCGAGCGATTTCAAATTGATAGATCATAATTGGCTGTGGCAAGAGCGTTTACACCACAAAAATTGACAAATGCTACTAATCAGAACTCTCTTCTCCCGCAGCCAGTGGTTAGCACATTTACCGTGACATTACTGGGAGCAATGACGGTGAAGACACGGACCCTACCCCCACTGATGACTCTGAATTTTAACTCCTTTTCATGTTAAGCACTGAGTTTGCTTACTCACTCAGTCGTGTCCAACTCTCTGCGACCCCATGGACTGTAGCCCACCAGGTTCCTCTGTCCCTCGGGTTTGCCAGGCAAGGATACTGGAGTGGGTTGCCATTTCCTTTGATGACACAATTCATATTTTAACTCACTAAATCCATCTGCTCAAAATTGCTGGACTGATGTGCTAAAATTAGTTGCTAATGCTAACAGTACATTGCAAGACTGAAGGCTTACGTATCTGAAACATTTTCAGACTTACTTTGTTCAACTTTTTCTTCTCTGCTTCTCATCTCTCACTCTGTGAAAGCTGTGTAGACGATCAGGAATTAACTCGAAGATATTCTTTAGCTCTCTTGTTTCCTGCAGTTCCAGGGCTCAGAGAGAGCTGGAATATGACCATACTCTGCGTTGGATCTAACAAACACCGGCATTCTAGAAACTGCCAGGCTGTGTATCGTAGGTCATAACACATAACCCCGGAACGAGGCAGAATCTGACAGACCCAATAATCTGGGCCTTGTTGGACATGTTTCATGAACTGAAAAGTGCAAGAAACTAAATGAAATCAAAGGCCCCTTTCAGTTGAAAAAAAGAACAATGAGCCTAAATAAGTTAGGATTGATGAGTGGGCAATTCAATCACTTTCTGCCTTTGGGCAAGTCATTTTACCGTAAATGGAATTCTGGTTCTCACTTGTGAATCAAAAGGGGATTGAAATGAATGATTTAAAGTCATGCAAAATGACACGTTGCTCCCAGATGACTGAATTCGGGAGGTCTGAAAGCAGCACTTGCTTGACATATTTTTCAGAAATTGCCAGGAAAACACACTAAAATAAAGGACATTTGATCCAGACAAGAGTATGGAGTAAATTAACTAAAAAGAAATTCATTCACTCATTTACCCATTTTTGCCATCCATCCATCCAGGTCTGTGTGACAGCCTCTGTGATGTGTTAAGTTCTGGTCCAGATATAAAACAGTCATAAAGAGAGAAGACGTAACGAGAGAGACAAACTGTAAACGAGTGTACGTGTGCATGCGTGCGCGCACACGTGCGGGGGAGAGCTGAGTGGCGCTGGGAGTAAACATCATGTTTGTACAAAGCTCTGTGGCCCCTTTATGGCCAATACTTGTCCTCTTCTTGCTCTGGAGATTCCAGGTTCACGCATGATGTTGGGGGAGGTGGGAGGAGGGGGAGGAGACGAAGCTGAAACTGATCCGGTCCGCAAGTCTCACTCCCGCCGCTCTCTTCTCTCCTTCCCACTGGGCATCCCCTCGGCGCAGGAGGAATTTCTTGTGGCTTCACAAGAGCGAGGTACTGTCTGGAACCAGCCTCATCTAATCCTTTTGTCCTTCCCACAGATATTCAGGTGGACTCACAGGTGATCTCACGGGGTCCTTGGGCATGGGCCTCCATCCTTTTATCTGCTGTGGAGTTTTCCATGATTGGAACTGGTCCTTGGGCCATGCTTTTGGCATGAATAATGCCTGATGGCTGCCTCCGAAGCTTGGCTGCTTCCGAAGCTTAGCCGCTGGCTGGATCTCCGAGTTCAGCTCATCAGTGTTAGTTGCTCGGTCCTGTCCGACTCTGTGCAACCCTCTGGACTGCAGCCCGCCAGGCTCCTCTGTCCATGGCAGGATTCTCCAGGCAGGAATACTGGAGTGGGTTGCCATTCCCTTCTCCCAGGGATCTTCCCGACCCAGGGATCAAACCTGCGTCTCCTGTGTCTCCTGCATTGGCAGGCAGGTTCTTTACCACTAGCTCCACCTGGGAAGCCCTCAGCTCATAAGGGTGCCGCCAGAATTCAGCTGAGTCTGTCTCCCTGTCTTGGTCTTGCAGCCATCACCCCCAGTCTCTGCTGTGACTTGAAACTTCCCCGGGCCATGCTCTGAGAGACCAAGCACAAACGGCAAGGCAAGCACAATCCTCTACCAACATGCGTCTCTAGGATGCCCCTCAACCCTCTCTCAGTGTTTACTGCTCGCCCATAAGCGCGCACACGTGCGCACACACTCAGTTCCCATCCTCAGTGGGGGGTTCTGGGACTCTAATGCTGACCCCTTGCTCTCCGCCACGCCCTCCTCCACCCCTCCTGCCACGCTTGGGTGCAGGGAACTTCCTCCTGCTTCCCCCCACCCATCAGACAGGCAACAGACGATCTAGTTCATGTTCCCAAATAGGTAAATGTTTGGGTATACACGCTGAATAATTACTCGTGTAATTATAATATGTGTCTGCTGCTGTTACAGGGGAGCTCGGTGATAATAATAATGATTAACATGTACCTGGTGCTCCTCTAGATGATTCGCATGAATGAGCTAATGTATTATTTACAGGGCATTTGAACCTGTACCAGTGTAATCCCTGCTTTAATGAGGGCACTGAGATGACTTGCCCAAGGACAGACGAGTAAATTACCAAAAGAAGCAGGAGCAGAAGCAGGATTTAGGCTCCAAAATCTACTTACCTAGGCTCCGAAATAATCTCAACTACTTTCACGTGGACAGGACGCAGCCCTCGTAGGTTTGCATAAGACATAAATAAACATGGAAATGGAAAAGTACCGCAGGCACGCAGGAAAGTAGAACTCATTCAGCAAAGAGTAAGATATGTGACGTAGCTGGAACCCGGGTGGTGAGAGTGAAATGTCAGAACGCGAAGCTCAAAAGGGAGTTTGGGGCCAGACCCCAAAGGGCTGAGTTCACCGCGGTGAAGAGATTAGGATGTACCCTGCACACATCTGGTGAAGGACAGCTTGAAGACAAGTGACCCGGGCCGTGTATTTTTAGAAAGGAGCGTCTGGCAGCACTTTGAGGAATGAGCAAGGGACAAGCGAGACTGGTATCGGGCAATCATTTGAGAATCTACCCGTTGATTAATTCTTTCAGCAAAGGTGAGGTGGTCTATACACAAGGAATTAATATGAAATATTACAGATTAAAAAGAAAAGGGATCGAACGTGGCATCTGGGGCTCACAAGTTAGAGCGTGTGACCAAATGTAGACAAGTATACAAGCTTAATAAATAACCTAGTAGAGGCATGTACGGAATACTCTGGTGCTGCAAACTCTTAATTCTTCGTCCTGGAGAGGACATGAAAGGCTCTCTGACCTGGGTGCCAAGTCAAGTACGGTGGAAGCTAGAAACACTTGGAACACAGTTAACATTCCTTTAAGTCTGACAATAAAACCGTGGATCCCATGCGCCTGATATACCACAAGTTCTTAATAAAAACTAAATATTTTGTGGATTTGCAAACTAGGTATCTTAGCTGACTATGGTTGTTGTACAGTGAAAAGGGTCTTCGCCGACTTCTGACTTTGCTTTAGAGTGTTTTTACTCACAGACGAAAAATCATCCCTGTGTATTCTGTTGATTTTAAGACTCAGAGGAGGCGGGAGATATTAGGTATCAACTGTGAACAAATACAGACCCTGTCCTCAGGGAGCGTAGAGATATCTCTGCAGAAACCTTATTACAGAGGAAACACCGTGGCATAACAGTATCTACATAAATGGCCTTGTAAAAGCAATTAGTTCGGATAAGTCGCTCAGTTGTGTCTGACTCTTTGCGACCCCATGGACTGCAGCACGCCACGCCTCCCTGTCCTTCACCATCTCCCAGAGTTTGCTCAGACTCATGTCCATCGAGTCAGTGATGCCATCCAACCATCTCATCCTCGGTCATCCCCTTCTCCTCCTGCCTTCAAGAAACAAAAGGCAATAAGCAGAGTCTAGAGAACCCAGGAGTAAAGAGAACAGGTGGAGAAAGGAATTTAGAGATAGAAAGAACAGAATTGCAAAGAACATTCTAAATAGCAGTGCTTGGTCTTCTCTGAAGACACTGTATTCATAGATGTTGGAAGGTAGAGTTCACTGTAAGAAGAGAGATACCAGCTCCCCAAATTGTATAATGAGAAGAATGAAAATGACCCTTTCACTCAGTGTGGTTTTGAATTTTCTCTGTAACCTTCACCAAGTTAAAGGAAATGCTGTTTATACTACACACTAATAATAAGTTCAGTCTTTCTCACAGCAAAGAAAACATACTAACATTTTTAGAGCTCTGTTTGGATACTATGATTTAAGATGTTTGTTTCCAGGATTACGGCCCCTTGTACAGAGTGTGTATTTCCCCATGTGTCACTGGTATACCATTGTAAAATGTCAAAATAAATTGATTGTCAATATCACATCTGGTATGAAAGACACACACTTAGGTGTGTGGCCTAAGGTTATACTCTGAAGCAGATATTCAACGAGGCAGATAATACTTTTTCATTAAAAATTTGGCAGCGGTTTCAGCCGATAAATATGGAATCGGGAATTTTATGTACAGTTATTTTATATGCATCTTTTGCAGTCTTTCTGTGTGGTGGTGTACATGTTTGCATTCATACGTTATTATGAATATTAGTGTCTTGATAACAAAGGCAGAATTTTCAGCATTGTAAGTTTTCATCCCCTAGATTTATTCTTATACCACTCAAACCCGGAAGGATGGCGTCATTTTCTCTAAAGATGCTCTGGCCCCCTTGCAAGTCCCCCGAATCGCTGGCAGATGTTGCCGTGTGCCTGGCTTTAACCTGTGTGCTCTCTGGGTTCAGTGTCCTGTGTCCTTCACAAATGACTTCTGTTCTTCAATCACTTTGAACAGAGCGATAGCGGGACCAGAATAGTTTAAGGAAATGTTGGCACACCCCAAAGGTATTTTTTTTCCCTCTGCAAAGGGCACAGAGCAAAACTGAAAGAGTGTAGTCAGTACAGAGGAACTAGGCTGACAGCTGCAGTTTATCAAAAAGTAACTCAACAAGGAAAACAGCGGAGGGCTCCTTTGTTTCATATCGTCCATCTACTGGTGCCTTCTACTACCCAAGCCATGTTTTCAGATTTTTGTGTATTAACTCACAGCATTCACTGGGAGGCAGGCACTGTTGCTGTCCCACTTTACAGATGAGGAAACCGAGGCGTGGGGCGATGCAGTGGTTTGGAAGCGCTCAGCGGCTAGTAATGGAGGAGCCACGACGCTGCTCCGGAGCCACGCGCATTTACTCCTCCATCCTGCCTCCCTCCTCACTGAGGACCTGCAGTTCACATTAACAGCTGTCCTTTAGAGCTTCCCCAAAGGCTCAGTGGTAAAGAATATGCCTGCAATGCAGGAGACATGGGTTCGATCCCTGGGTCGTGAAGACCCCCTGGAGAAGAGAGTGGCAACCCATTCCAGTATTCATGCCTGGAGAAAGAATTCCATGGACAGAGGAGTTCTGGCAGGCATGCCAAAGCATCGTCAGGCAAACTGATGTGCCTTTTCATAGTTTGGTGGCATCTTTCCTGAAACCTTTCCCCTCAGTTCCATGCACACAAATTATCTCTCCTTCCTTTTCACTTTACCCGATTACATGGGCCAACTCTTTCAGTACTTGGAGAAGAGCAATTAGATATTCTAATTTGAGTTAGACCTCGAGATGTAAATAGCCTTTAAGGGGAGCATACCTAAGGATATTTTGTTTCTAAAAAGAAATGAAACAAAGCTTTAATAAATCGATGGAGGTGTTTTCAAAGGTAGGATCTTCCCATGACTCCCCTCCTCCCCCAAGCGTTGCGCAGAACGGAGAACAGATTCACAGGCCAGAAGGTTCGCAAGCCCATGAACAGGTCTAACGTGTATTTGAGAGGGAGATAGTCTTTCTACGTGCTGATAATGGGTCTCCATGAGATGGTTCAGGTTCCTTTGTGAATAGCCCTCTTCTTGAGAAACATTTTTTATATTGTTGTTCAGTTGCTAACTTCTGTCCGACTCTTTGACACCCCATGGACAGCAGCACGCCAGGCTTCCCTGTCCATCACCATCTCCCGGAGTTTGCTCAAACTCATGTCCATTAAGTCGGTGATGCCATCCAACCATCTCATCCTGTCATCCCCTTCTCCTCCTGCCTTCGGTCTTTCTTTTTTTAATATATATTGCCATGAAACAATGCCATAACTTATGTTTCACAATTTGTATACCTTATTTCATAAATGTTGCCAGTTTTCGTATTCCAATAATCACTTGTTTCCACTATGATAATTTAGTAGAGCATTCAAGCCGTATTTCTCCTTAATGAGAAGCCCGTGCACTCTGGCTGTCCTGTATGATTTTCCTAGCTCCCTGGTCACCAAGTTCCCTGACTCTTTGTTTTCCTTACTGAGGACTGTCCTGAGGACCTTACTGAGGACCAATAGAACCGTGGGTTCTATTGAAGATCTCACTTCACGCTCTTATGAGACCACGATCTCTATGAAGTGACCCTGCAGTCACTAGTACTGACCCGTTTGCAAACCCCAAAATGTCTGTCTTAACTCTTTAGCCATGTGCACGCAAAGGTTTCATAGTTTACGTCCAGAACTGAACATGTAGCCTGTTCTATACCCAGAATGCTGACCTCTTCTCATCATGCAGAACTTAACAAGGTTTCCTTCCCCAGGGAAACTGTACCTCTCGACTTCAAATCATAACCATCTCTCCTTTCTCTAAACCAGGGCTTTTCCTCTGGGTCTGTATGCTCTCACTGGTGTTTACTCCTGTATACCTTGAATTTTTACTTCACTTTTGATATTATATTATTGGCAGAGAATAGAGAGGGAATTAATATCATTTAGCATATAGTGTCTCATTTAATTGATGCTTTCAAACTGTGGTGCTGGAGAAGACTCTTGGGAGTCCCTGAGGCTGCAAGGAGATCAAACCAGTCCAACCTAAAGGAAATCAGTCCTGAATATTCATTGGAAGGACTGATGTTGAAGCTGAAGTTCCAATACTTTGGCCACCTGATTGGAAGAGCCGACTCACTGGAAAAGACCCTGATGCTGGGAAAGATTGAAGGCAGGAGGAGGAGGGGATGACAGAGGATGAGATGGTTGGATAGCGTCACCGACTCAATGGACATGAGTTTGAGCAAACTCCGGGAGATGGTGAAGGACAGGGAGGCCTGGTGTGCTGCAGTCCGTGGGGTCGCAAAGAGTCGGACAACACAACTGAGTGACTGAACAGCGATGGCATCTCAATTAGTTATGATAAACCTGGGAGTGGGGTTCCTCTTAACAAATAGTGAAGAAAACCCCAGAGAAGGTCAGTAAGTTTCTACTAGTCACATTTTTAAAGAGATGGAACTCACCTCGTGCGAGTACTGGATTTGGACGCAGATCTGCCTGATTCCTGCTCCAGGCTGCTCTCCATGAGTGGAGTGTGTCATTAGTTTACCCTTTCAATAACCGGTTAATGTTAAAATATGAATCAAAGGAAATAAGTAATATTTTTTTATGAACACACTTTTTTTTCCTACTCACTAACTCCAACACTCTTAGCTAGTTCAGTGATTCAGTAGATATTTGTTGCTTTTTTTTTAGGTGAAATTTAAGAAATATAAAACTTGTGAGCATAAAGAACCTTAATATATTAGTAACTAATCCCTGACGATTATATACATAGCAAAATTACCTGCTGATGTAAGAGATAGCCAATATTGCTATCATAGTAATTTCTTCTTAAAGTTGCTTCACAGCATTAACTTCACCTAAATTAATCCTTTCCGGAGCTCTTTAATTCTCCTTACTTGGTTGAGTGCATTAAGGTTCATAGTAAATTATCTAATCATGGAGAGCTTTTGTAAAATGGTTCCATACTCTACAACTGACACCAATGGTAAAAGCCACAAATAATCTGTTTCTAACTCTGTCTCGATTCCTAAGACTGTGCCAAGACTTTCTAGGCCTTTCACATATTGCTTGCTTTCCCCAAAATATAGTTATTCCCTCTCTACATCTGATAAAAAATTATGCTATTTTTACCATTATACAGAATTGTGATAAATGAAAGAGAAACTTTGAGATGTATTTGAAGATGTATCTTAATATATATTTTGCTCCTTTTTAATCTACCCTCCTGATTTTTTTTTCTTTAAAAAGCTGTTTAAAAAAATTTAGGAGATGCATTTAACTGGGATTTTTTTTTTTTCTCTTCATTTATTCCACATCAGAGCATCACTCATTGACTGCTACAGTTAGGAACACACAAGTCCTGGATAATAAAGGTTAAGTGTGCATAAATTCGAGATCTGCTTACAACTGACCTTTAGCTGTCTTGTTAGCATTTCTGACAGAAACTTGAAATAAGGTTATTCCATAAAATAATTTGATTCTCCAGTCCCAAGTCCAGATTTGTTATTCAGTAATTATTATATTAATAATATCTTCCAGCTAGATAAAACCTTCAGTATTTGTAATAAACAGCAAGCCATCAAGATAGTGAAAATGTGACAGGTCAATGGAAAGAAACACTGGGTTTGGGTTCTCACTCTGTCCCTCCTCAGAATGTGGTCCCAAAAGGTCACTGAGCCTCTCAAATCTTCCGCTTCTCACCTTAAGAATAGAAAACTTGCCTTGAGTTTAGGTGTCAAACTTGTAGATTAACTTGAACATAAGTCACCGCCATCATAAGTTTGTCTGTTCATCCATGAGTATAGTCAGTATATTCATTTGTTCATGGAAGACCATTCATGTTTTCCATTTATACTTGTTAGTAATCTTTTGTAATTGTCTCCATAAAGTCTTATGGGCTGTTAGTTTTATTACTCTGCTTGCGTGCTAAGTCGCTTCAGTTGTGTCCAACTCTTTGCGACCCTATAGACTGTATCCTCTGTTCCTGGGATTCTCCAGGCAAGAATACTGGCATGGGTTGCCATTTCCTCCTCCAGGGGATCTTCCCAACCCAGGGATCAAGCTTGCGTCTCTTACATCTCCTGCATTGGCAGGCATTGCCTTAAAGGGTTTATTTGCTTCATTTCTTGCTATTGTGAACATTAAAAATACATAAATTTTAATGGCATATTGGGATACTACTATTTTTAGTTTGCTGATCTTTTATGCAGCAATTTTTCTGAACTCTCTTACTAATTAAACTTGCTTGTAGATTCTCTGGGTATACTATGTGGATAAACATAACATCCTCAAACAACAAGAGCTTTTTTTCCCACCAATCTTTATATGTATTTTATTTTCAGCATTAGCTTGAATTTCCAGGACAATGCTGAAGAGTGATGATGGTTAACAATCTTCTTGTTTCTTTTCTAAGGAATTCAATGGACTTTTCCATAATTTAAATGTTCCTAAATGATTTTATCAAGTATTCTATCTGCACTAAATGATCACTAAATAAGATCATTAAAATGATCTTATTTTTAATCCTTTAAAAATTTAAATATGATGTTGAAATATTCTGATATTATTGTAATACAGCCAATTTGGTCATACTTTTTAACATGCTATTGAATTCAATTTGCCTGTTGTTTTATTTTTGATTCAGTGAGATTAGACTGTAGCTATTTGATTCTAGTGGCAAGGTTATGCTGGCCTCATATACTGAGCTATGCAGTTTTCCTTTATTCTTTATTCTCTAAAGGAGTCTGTATAAATGGGCATTTTTCTGTTCTTTTAAGCTTAAGTAGTCTCACTGTAATTCACTTCTTAACAAGCTGTTATTTCTATAAGGATTTTTCCCTTTAATCTATGAGTAATTTAAAAGTAAATTTCCAAATGTATGGGAAGTTAAAAGCTTGGCTGTCTTTTAGTTAATGATTTGTTATTCAGTTTAAAAAATGTAACACGTGTAACACAGGTATTTCAGAATTTCCCGAGACTTACTTCCTGGCTTAGTGCTCATTTAGTTTTCTAAACTCAAGTGCGCTTAGCTGCTCAGTCATGTCCGACTCTTTGTGACCCCATAGACCATACAGTCCACGGAATTCCCCAGGCCAGGATACTGGAGTGGGCAGCCGTTCCCTTCTGCAGGGGATCTTCCCAACCCAGGGATAGAACCCAGGTCTCCCACATTGCAGGCAGATTCTTTACCAGCTGAGCCACAAGGGAAGCCCAAGAATACTAGAGTGGGTTTCCATCCCCTTTCCAGGGGATCTTCCCAACCCAGGGAGTGAACCCAGGTCTCCCGCATTGCAGGCAGATTCTTTACCAGCTGAGCCAGCTGCTTGTAAAGAATGTGTCTTATCTAATTATTGAATGAAAGTTTTTATATTATATATCCTTTAAGTAAATCTGTGTCTAAAATTTATTGTCTAAATTTCATAATGAAAAGTAGACAAATTGTGATAACAGAAAAATAGAAAAGGAAAGGTAATAACAGGGGAGCCTTGACATATTAAAATCTATTAAACAATTGTGATAATTAAAATAACATTGGTTCATGAATAAATATTTTAAAAAGATCAGTGCAATAGAATAGAAAGTCAAGAAGTAAATAAATATGGTGGAACAACTAGGTAGCCACTTGGAAAAAAGTTGCCACTGGAAGCATACTTCACACCTATACCAAGAAAAGTTATAAATGCTTTAATGAGATTTAAATATAAGGGAAAGAATCATAAAAGTACTAAAGGAAACAATTATAAATTATCTTTTCTAATTGTTTCTATTCTTTCTGCTGCAGAATGGAGGAAAACTTTTCTAATGATGACTCAAACTTCAGAACCCATAAAAAATTTATAAATTCTAAAACAAAAAAAAATCTTTAAAAAATTGAAACTCCTATCATACATAAAAGATAAATCCCCATAATATAAAAGAGCTCCTAAAGAAAAAGTTCAATGTAAGCTTAAAAAAAAGAAATGGCCAAGAATGTGAAAGTACAATTCACATAAAAGGACATAAAAATGACTTTCAAAAATATCTTTAAAATGTGATATTTCTCACAGTAGAAGAACTATAAGGTAAAATAACAGAAAAATAACATTTACCTGATTGTTGTCGTTATTCAGTCACTAAGTCATGTCTGCCTCTTTGCAACCCCGTGAACTGCAGCACGCCAGGGTTCCCTGTCCTTCACTATCCCCCCGAGTTTGCTCAGACTCATGTCAGTTGATTTGCTGATGCCATCCCCTTCTCCTCTTGCCTTCAATCTTTCCCAGCATCAGGGTCTTTTCCAGTGAGTTGGTTCTTCTCATCAGGTGGCCAAAGTATTGCAGCTTCAGCTTCAGCATCAGTCCTTCCAATGAATCTTCAGGACTGATTTCCTTTAGGATTGGCTGGTTTGATCTCCCTGCATTCCAAGGGACTCTCAAGAGTCTTCTCCAACACCACAGTTTGAAAGCATCAATTCTTCAGCGCTCAACCTTCTTTATTTTGCGTATAATATTGTCAAAAATCACAATTTGTTGACTTTCTCTTTGGATAGGCAATGAAGAAACAGGTACTCTCGTATATTGTTGATGGGCATATAATTTAGTATCATCCCCATGAAGCACCACATAAATACTGAAAATACAGTTTCTCTTCCAGGAATTTCTGCTCTATCACACTTATTATATGTTTTACTGTACCTTTATTTTCCATCTTTTTCTAACATTATATTTTGAGTATACCTCTTATAAACAAATCTGTAGCTGAAGTCTATTTTCCCCCTCTTCAGAATCTCTTAACTAGAGAATTTAATCTGTTTACATTTACTATGATTATTTATCTATTTGGATTCATCCTACATATTTTCTTCTCTTCGTGTTTTCTCGTGGAGGCAGGTGGGATGTTCAGTCAGCCTTTTGTAATGTTGATAGAGCTTTATTCCCTCTGCTATGGTCTTGCTCTTGAAAGTTAATTTTATTTCTATTCTTTCTGTGCGTATCTTTCGCACTTTAATATGCTGAGTTAAGTCTAAGGTTAATCATTTTATCCTCATCCCTGTCAATGCAAAGGCCTTACTCTGAGGCAGGTCACTTTTCTCTCATCATCTTTATTTCTCCCTCCTAGTATCCACAGATCCACCTTTAAATCACTGTAATTAATGATCTTTGCATTTTTATAGTCAATGTTTATTTAGTCTTATCAATGTTTTTGAAAAAATGTATATTATTATCTCTTCCATCTCTTCTTTGTCCTCAGCGCACTTCAGTTTTTAATAAATTTTATCCTTTGGTTGAAGTGATAATCCTTGGGTTAAAATAACAGCAACAACAAAATCCAAAAAAACAACAACAAACCTTTTGGTCTGTGTCTTAGCCAAATACATTTAATTTGGTTTTATTTTTAAATGGTGATTTAGCTGAGTACTGTATTCAAGATTAACAATTACTGAAACCTCTCAGCACATTGAAAGGTTCTTACCCTGCCTCCTGGCCTCTATTTTATTAGTTAGACATGTAAGTTAAGTCTAATTTTGGTCATTTATATATGATCTGCCTTTTGTTTCTAGTTCCTTTTAAATCTTTTCCTTGACTTTGGAGTTTTATAGTTTTTATCAAAAAGGTGTCTAGATATGCATGTTCCATCTGAGAATTCACACTTTTGTTTGATTTTGAATGAGTCTCCACCATTATTGCTCCAAACTCCCCTTTCTCCATACTCCGTCCTCTCTGAAGTCCCATGAGTCAAATGTGGGAGCATCTTGGGTTGGGATTTATTTGCACCTTTTCCATTGCCTCAAGAGTCTGTGTTGACCCCTCAGTTCTGTGATCCAGACCCTTATTCTCTTTTAATCTGGAACCAGTCTATTCTTCAAACTGCTATTGAATTTTAAGGTTAATGATAGTATATATTTTCTGTTAAGCAAATATTAACACTTCCGTAATTTGCTTTTATCTGAGCCCCAGAAGTTTCCTTTCCATGGTCTGAAAACATTTTTTTTTTCTCCTTAATTCCTTGACTTATTTGATTAATTCCTTAATGCCTTTGGGTTTCTGTTTCCTGAAGTGAAATTTTTCCCAGCAAGAGCTTTGTCAAACATCAGACTTCCTATTTCTACAAATTCGTGGAAAGAGTTTCTGGTCCTCTTTTCACAAGTGAGATAGCACCTTAAGGTTTCCAGCGAGTTGCAGGAGTTTCAGCCTAACTCCCTTCTCTTGCCAAATGCTCTCTTTTCCTAACTCTTGAGATTTTAAAAGCTCATTCTCAGTCTTATGATGTGATCTGTGTCTGACACAGCCTAGGGTCAGACACTATCATCTCTGTGATTCTGGTTTTTGTCTTTAGCTCTAGCATCTAAGGATTTCCTAACTTCAACTTCAAATTAAATGCATTTTGGGTTTTTTTAGACTTTATAACAGTGTAAGGATCCACATTATCCTTCCTGAGTGAATTTCCTTTTTGACACTAAAGAACATTTTTCACATTAAAAGTCTTACTTTTTAAATCATGTACTATTACAGGATTTTAGCTATATATTTGGTATCGTTGAGAAAATGTAGTGAAAGCGTTAGTCACTCAGCTGTGTCTGACTCTTTGCAACCCCATGGACTATAGACTGCCAACTCCTCTCTCCATGGGATTCTCCAGGCAGGAATACTGGAGTGGTTGCCATTCCCTTCTCCAGGAGATCTTCCCAACCCAGAGATTGAACCCAGCTTCTGCATTGCAGGCAGATTCTTGATCATCTGAGCCACCAGGGGTTCTTCGTCACAAACATATCCACACACATTTGAAAAAGAGAAGTGCATCTGTGTTTGAAACATGTTATGTATACCATCTGTGTTAGTTGCTCAGTCATGTCCAGCTCTTTGGGACCCCATGGACTGCAGCCTGCCTGGCCCCTCTGTCCATGGGATTCTCCAGGCAAGAATACTGGAGTGGGTTGCCATTTACTTCTCCAATATAATCTGTAAACAATGCTTATATGTAAGATCTCTTGTAGCAGTTTAACAGTTGCCTTAAGGATTGAAAATAGTAAGGTAAAGCTTTATGTTAGAAATGTCATCAGAAGTCTAGATGAGGTCATAATACATTAATAGATAAGTGCACCTTTTCAGATTTTTGTGATTCTAAGCAAGATTCTTGGTTATTACCATAGGACTCCTAATAACAGATACTATTAATGATACTTCATTTGCTAATTGAAGCAAGGGTATTGCAAGTGTAAGAGTAAGTTTTTTATTTGAGTTTTTTTTAAAAGTGAGACTCATAACCTCATTGGTTTTCTGATCCTTCAGTGCAGCGTTACTTCCTTGCATATTTGCTATAGGGATTAAAAAAAAGCATGTTTGATAGAAGAGGTGAAGTTAGAATTGTATTGCTTTTGACTAAAGGTCACTGTAAGATTTAGAGATCAACTTGTAGGTCCTACGTGATCTTTAAAAAGTTATAAGACATAAATTTAAAAGAGAGAAGTTCTGTGAGTAAAATACTTGATAATTTTAGACTTCATATCCAAGCTGTCATCAATCAGTATTTTACCATGAAATTTTATCTGATATGTTCAAAACAGCCCTTGTTCTTTGTCTCATTTCAAACAGCTTTCTTTGAATTCTGGAGTTCTTGCATAAACTTTGAAGAAAAATTCCCAAATTTTATAGTAGTTTGAAAGTTACTATTTTTACAGTAATAGTAAAGAAACATAAATTATAATTTATCTGTTATGAAGAAGTTATCTTAAAAGAAAACTAATTTATATAACTGAAAAAGGTTTACTGCTACACGAACGGTAAAAATGATCTTTTGTAAGTTTAAATGAATAAAAGAAGCCAGCAACTTAAAAGGCCTCTAAAGGATAGTAGTTGTCACGTGGCAAATATGCATGCAAAGATAAATAAGAGATCTACTAATTTATGTCTAGTTTGTTTTAATCTTGCATTATTCTCAACGTCTAGATATTTTAGAAAGATGACCTTGTGTTATTCCAACATATTAATTATAGAGCCACATTAATATGTTTGTTTTTGATAATACTGTGAAAAACAGAAACTTTTCCTTCTGAAGTTTTAAAGGTAAACAGAACAGCACATTATTAAACCCTGAATGATTTCTGGTGAAATGAGGGTAAACAGAAGCATCAAGAAGCCTGTGCTGATTGTCTATTAAAATACTCACAAAGTTCCTGAAATATAAATAATCGCTGCAGCCTTAATGGAGAAAACATGGCATTTTATTTGTAGGGTGCCTAAGGGTATAGAAATGTACATGCTTCCTCGTGGCACAGTCTACGTTTGACACCAGCGCCTCCGTGCACTCTGCCGTGGTTCCCACCCTCGGCTCCAGATATGGTCATTCGTCACCTAGCCTTTGTTCTGCAGCTGAGTACGCTTCTCAAGGAGTTAACCCAGAGGACAGATTCAAAAGGTCAGAATTAAAATTCAAACACATGCTTACTGAGTATTCACCCATTATGTGCCAAACACCCTTCTAGGCAATGACAAGCTCCCCACACAACGGAACTTAAGAAACTGCGATAAATAAATGATAAGAGCCCCAGAGAAAATCAAACAGAGCAGTAGGCAGTGGTGAGAGGGCCTCGGTAGACTGAAGTCTGGATGAAAGGGAGTGGTCAGCGACTGAGAGGTCTGGAAAGGAAAGGAAGGGTGCATTCAGAGAGCGTCTCTAAGGAGGAAGGAGAGGGGAAAGAAAAGTCACCATCTGTCCAGGGAACAGCGCTGCAGAAGGGCGATGTGGAGGGACGGGAACAACCGGTCAGGGAGGCCCTGGCGGGACCTTGGTCAGGGGCCACAGCAGGTCAAGACACAAATGTGCAGAGAAAGGAAGCAGGAAGGAAAAGCCCAAAGAGGAGATTAGTTAGAGGCTGTTGCAGTAATCCAGGTAAGGAAGGTTGGGGGCTTAGGCTAAGCGGGTAGTAAATGAAACGGTGGAGAAGTGAGTGAACTAAGCATATGTTTGGAGAGAGTATCCATCTACCTTCTGATGGATTGGATGCAGAATTTGAAGGAGGGAGATCAAGGATGAACCGCAGTGATAGGAGCACGCTGTCAGGAGGCCTGGGGAAGGCATCGTCACTAGATCAACTGTGCCATGCTGATGAGAGCCGCAAAGGGGCCGGAGCAGTGGGCAGAGTGAAGGTCACCAGGGACCTGGGTAGAAGTGAGAGCAGCGAAGCCATAGGGTAGTGGGTTAAAGCGAGAAGGAGGGTAAAGAAGCACAGACACCTTTATTGTGGAAAACTGTGAAAATCATGTGGTAATGAGAAGGAACTCTTCGGATAAAAAGAAAAATACAGTAGAGCCAAGTCAGATACATCATTTCAGATAGATCATTCAAAACAAAACAAATACACACAGAGTTCCTGATTGCAAATGGAATGTAAGAATGTTCCTAAGGCCTAGGCCAACTTCATCAACTGAAACAATGTTATAATGATAAAGAAGAAACCTTGGAGGATATGTAAACAGGAAAGAAAGTTATGTGTAAAAAATTACCCTGTGGCAAGTAGCAACATGTCTAGAGTTTTAAGAAGTTTCCATCCTCAAAATATGATGGCAAGTTGTTATTCCATTATTAAGACAATAGATCTTAGTGAAATAGACATGCCAAATAATTGATAAACAGGCCGGAAGAAGAACTTCCAAGACGAGAATTTCTGATATGAAAGAACTGCTGTGGTCAATGTGCTCAAAAGTGAAGTTGCTCAGTCGTGTCCGACTCTTTGCGACCCCGTGGGCTGTAGCCCGCCAGGTTCCTCCGTCCATGGGATTCTCCAGGCAAGAACACTGGAGTGGGGTGCCATTTCCTTCTCCAGGGGATCTTCCTGACCCGGGGATCGAACCCAGGTCTCCCGCGTTGCAGGCAGATTATACCATCTGTGCTAGGAGGAGGTAAAGACGTGGAGGTCCTCTTTTTTTCTTCCTCAATCTCTCGCAGTCCTTCACTCAGTGTTGCTGCCTTTCAAGCGCTCTCTTTTCTTTTCCTTCCCGTATTGCTTCTCCCTTTGCTTTTCTTTCTTTTTTAAAACTTTTGAAATCATGTGCATTCTTGGAATCCGTCATTTGAATATGCGATGTAAAACAGGAGAGGAAAAAAACACATCCAGCTATGAGGTACTTAGAAAAGATACTCTTAAAATACAGGGACTTCTTCTCATTGCTCTCTGCAGCTCGATGGTGACTTAAATGGGAAGGAACTCCAAAAAAGAGGGGGTACATGTATATGTGAGGCTGATTCACTTTGCTGCACAGTATAAACTAACGCAGCATGGTGAGGCAAGTGTGCTCCAATAAAAAATTTAAATAGGATAAAAATAAAAGCTTATCGTCAACCCCCATATATATATATAATATATATATATAATGCTACATGTTATATAAATCACAGGAGGAAGAAAGCAAAAGGATAGAAAAAGGTATAGTAGATAAACTAGTGATAGCAAAATTATTATTCAATTAGACTAAGACAAACTGCATTAATAATGATAAAGAAGACAGAGACAAGAGGATAAAGGGAGATTATAGTAATGCTGAACTTCGATACTCTTAACAAAAGGCCTAAGAAGTAGTATCTTGCCCTGCAGCCAGCCTGCTTGGGTTTGGAGCCCAGTTCTATCACTAACTAGCTGCAAACCTTAGGCAAGTTATTAAACCTCTCTGTGCCTCAGTTTCCTCATATTGAAAATTGAGATGTCAATAATACCTACCTCTTAGAGCTGTTGGTCCTCCCAGCCAGCTCAGTGGTGAAAAATTGACCTTCCAGTGCAGGAGACAGGGGAGACAAGTTCGGTCCCTGGGTCAGGCAGATCCCCTGGAGGAGGAAGTGGCTACTCAGTCCAGTATTCTTGCCTTGAGAATCCCATGGACAGAGGAGCCTGGAGGGCTACAGCCCAGGGGATCGCAAAGAGTCAGACATGACTGAGCGCCAGAGCATGTACGTACTTAGAGCTGTTATGAGGATTAAGTGAACTAATACACATAAGTAGTCACAGTAGTGTCTGGTACCGTAAAATGACATTTTCATTGGTGCTATTGTTGATGTTGGAGTCGTTGCTCCAAATCATACCAAAAAAAAAAAAGAAATCAACAAAATTCCAAGGAAAAATGGGCATGTCAGTTATCTTAGTAGGATATTTTTAACTTACTTCAATAAGATACATACATTTTTTAAATGTTAGAGAAAGCTCTAACATAGTTGCAATGAAATATTTATACAGGCTATTTTGTCTTTAAAGACATCACACACCAAAATGTAAATAAAACAATCCATATAACAAAACTACAAATTTGAAAGGAAAAAGTAAGCGAAAAGTAATATTCAGAGATCAAAAATTAAGATGACAGACATTAACCAGACATATATTAAAATACAAAATCTTAGCTCATATTAAAGTACAAAATGTAATGATTTGCTCTTTTATAAGAGACATATGTAAAAAGCAACAATGGGTTTAAAAAGATTTAGCAAAAAATTAAAAAATATAGTACAGGAGACACATTATAAAATTAGGTTAGAAGGTAAAACCGTAGACAACCACACTGTACTTTTTGGAGCTGAATGATGCATTGATTTTTTTAAATTGTGAAAAATAGCACTCTAAAATGTTTTCAAATACACAAAAATCCTTGAGAAGTTTAGTATTAAATATAAACTTCATAAACTTATACTATGAATAAAGCAAATTTTACAATCATCCAAGCAATACAAAGTAAAATTTATATCTATATATACCTCCATTTAGGATTTATTTTCCAAGCCCTACTTCCAAAAGGACATGAACATTCAAATCTTGAGTGCTTACTTCCTTAGTTAGCTGGTAATTCACGAGCAGTCTGGAGACAGACCTCCCACTTGGGGAATTTTAGGACATTTGATTCACCCAAACTCATGGTAAGCACTCAGAAGCGTGGAGGAGTTATTATCTGTTATTCACACCAGGGGCAGGCAGGATAGACACTCCAGAATTCTGGGCAAGAAGTGGAGGCTCTGAAAACTTCCTAACGTAAAAGGGTTTCTCTGAGGTCCTGATGGAATCCTCACTTACTTACGGTGATAATTGGAAGCTGGGTGCTTTCGTGAGGACTTGAAAACCGGGGAAATTTGCACGTCTTCCTGGGAACAGTGCATCCTTTGCCTGAAGGCGCGTGACACCCACAACCCTAGTCTATTGCCTTCTGTCCATCCGTGATCTCACCACCCAGTCTGTCACCTGCGGTACTAAGTCAGGTCATGGCTATGCCACCCAGTAGAGAGTCTGGGCTAGATCAAATCTACGCGTGAACGGCTCCCAGCGTACCATCTCATTTCTCTCTTCTGGAATTTTTGTTCCCATTCCTTTTGGTGCTTGATACAACTGCAAAGGTCTGGACAGGAGGTCATGTAGACATTATTGAGAGTGAAGTATATAGAGGTGGAAAAGAGATATATCTCTGCCCCCAGAAGAAACAGAGGAGAGATTTGGAATATTTTAATTTTCATGTGTCAATGGCCTATTTAAGTTCAGCCTAATGTCTGTCTTTCCCATTTTTTTCTTGAGGGCCCCAACATTCTTCTTGACACCCAGCTCCAGGAGACGTCCATGGGATCATATTTTACCCTTCACTTTCATATTTGCCAGGTCCTGAAAAGACATATATCATAAGATATATTAATGTGCAATTAGATTCTTGTTTTTGGAAATTCAAATGCTAATCTCTTTCTTCTCAGCTGTTTTTTTCCCCCATTTTAAATCTTTTCAGTATACATACCATGGGTTTCTTGAACCCCTTTTCAGTATTGCCTTTGTGCCAAGTGGTAAAAAAAAATTAATCTAGGACCCCCCTCCCCCACAAAATACTAAAATGCTCCCAATGTAGATGATGATTTTAATCTGGTAAGATTTAAATAGTGATGATTTTAACCTCATTTCTAGATTAAAGACATGGCAGTATACTTCCGGTCATTAGATGAGCTGGTTAAGAAAATCTTCCTGAAGTTCTGAAGACCTTACTTCTCCTAAGTTGGTGACAGCTTCTCAGTTGGCTCAGCCACGCTTTGCCTTACTCTTGTTTTCACATGACATTTTTTTTCTCTCTCTCTCCTTTCAGGTAGAAATTGAGAAGCTGGATTACCATCATTATCTGCCTCTGTTTTTTGATGGGCTCTGTGAAATGACATTTCCCTATGAGTTTTTTGCTCGGCAAGGAATCCACGACATGCTGGAACACGGAGGGAACAAGATTCTTCCTGTCATTCCACAGCTCATTATCCCGATAAAAAGTAAGTGAACAGGTGAAAACAGCATCACTCAGTTTATATGCTGCCACTTCCTGACAACTCGCTAATTAAGCAATAAGACCCAACAGACTGAGGGTTTATCCCCAGGTTTTGCAGAAATTTTTATAAACCGACTTTCGGGGCCAGAAACTCCAGATGTCCTAACATGTCCCATCAGGGCTCCTCCAGTCCCAGTGGCCGGGCCCGGCCCCCGAAGGCCCCCAGACTCTGCCTGCCCCACGGCTGCCCACCTGCCCTACTGCGGATGCTCCCGCTTTTGTCAGTGCTGCTGAGTAAAAGCAGGGGTCAGCGCCCCTGAGCAGCTCAGGGGCAGAGGAAAGCCCACCCCTTCCCAGCCAGGGCGGCCCCAGGCATTTCACCCACTGGATCTGGGCCTGGCTGCCCCATGGCACACGGAATGAGCAAGTCTTGCTTCCCCATCCCTAGTTCCACTCACTCGCGGCTCCAGGATGGACCACTGCCTAGGGTGATGGGCAGGACGCCTGCCTGGTCTCCTGGATAAGGGGCACCACCACCCCACGCCCCACCCCCCAACTCACCGTCTCAGGGGTAGGTCTTGCCGTGGGGTTTGACAGAAACAAGAACAAGATAGCTCAGGACGGGAGCGTTTATTCCCCACAGTCTAGATAACTTAATCTGACCTGTGGCCACTGTTTTATTGATTTTACCCTCGTGGCTCAGACGGTAAAAGCATCTGTCTACCATGCGGGAGACCCGGGTTCGATCCCTGGGTTGGGAAGATCCGCTGGAGAAGGAAATGGCAATCCACTCCAGTACTATTGCCTGGAAAATCCCATGGACAGAGGAGCCTGGTGGGCTACAGTCTATGGGGTTGCAGAGAGTCAGACACAACTGAGCGACTTCAATTCAAAGTGGCATCAGAATTCCCTATTTTGGGACAGCACTTCCATCACTGCTTAAATCAAGTCAGCTTAAAAACTTGCTCTCATGTCTTTCTCTAAGAGATCCGTGACTGACCACTCCCAATTTCCACCAAGACATAGAAAGTGAAGCCAAATAAGAGGGCAGTGCGGCCTGCTGTGAAAGAAGAAAGTGTTAGTCACTCTGTTACATCTGACTGTTTGCAGCCCTGTGGACTGTAGCCCACCAGGCTCCTCTGTCCATGGGATTCTTCAGGCAAGAATACTGGAGTGGGTTGCCATTCCCTTCTCCAGGGGATCTTCCCAGTCCAGGGATTGAACACAGTCTCCCACATTGCAGGCAGATTCTTTACTGTCTGAGCCAACTTTATTAAAAACCAATTTTCGTTTCCACCCATGCATCAGCTGAGTGAAGGGGCTGATCTTTAAAGGCCTTCTGGAAGGATATATAATCCTGAGTTATATTGAAACCTTTTCCAGGAGTGATTTATTCTTTCCAACAAGTCATGATGTTTAAATATATTAAATCCTAGTTGAAATGCTACATCTTCTGAAAATGATGTACCAGTTTTATTGATAAACACAAAAGGCCCAGAACATTCTACCCAGGAACTATCTTGAAAGTGCATTATCCTTTTCTCCTGCACCCATCAGAACGGCCGCAATTTCCAAAATCTGTTCTTTTCTTGACAATAAGCTTTTCACGTTGGGATCTCTGCCTCCTCAGCAGTCTCCCCCTCCTAGGCGTGATGAAAACGCTGAAGGGCAGAAAGAGAGTTTCTAAGTAATACTTTGATTATACCATTTGCAAATAAAACATCCCAAAATAGCATATTGCAGGGCAAGGTGAAAGGATTTTCAATCTTACTTCATCTAAGTGTTTTGAAAATACTTCAGTGAGTTAAGAGAGAAGAGATGTGTTCTAAGTACATGACCACACCCTAGAGGTCATTTACTGATGAGTGAGAACATGAAGAACGCAGTAAACGTGACCTGTCAGGGAATGGTCACTTTCGGTGGTAGAGAATCCACCTGCCAACACGCGCAAGACTCAGGTTCGCGTGAGACTCAGGTTCGCGTGAGACTCGGATTCCATCCCTGGGTCGGGAAGACCCCTCGAGGTGGAAATGGCAACTTGTTCCAGTCCGGCGCGCTTACAGTCTATGGGGTTGCAAGCAGTTAGACACAAGTTAGCCACCAAACATCAATAGCATGTAACTATTAATATGCATGGATTTGATCATTTAAGGTTCCAGAAGCAATGAAAATCTCTCTCGGGAGATATCCTTGTTTGCCATCCTGGGCTTCTGCTACTATACACTTACCCTGGAATCTCACTCAACTTGCTTCTTCTCAATTTGTCTGCTTCACTGAAAGGCAAACTTCTCTCAGCAAAGAACAGTGACTAACTATGCGAGGTCATGCACGGTTCCAGCGCAGTGTGAAAAGCCCTTGCGTTTGTAAGCTACATGCTTCAGGTTGAACCAGAGGCAGGCTGATGCACGTAACTGGTGTAACTTATCACGGCCGTATGTACCTTATTTTCAGACCACACTACTAGGAAGATTTGGACTCATTCCAGGGCAAAAGTTAACCTTACCACCACCATCAGCTAGAAGTTCTTTAACAGCTTTTCTTGAATTCTAATTCAGAGATAATGAATATTTTTGAAGGCAAAGCAAAATATATAAACTCCGTGTGAAGCTGTAAATGGGATTAACTGCCTATGTATTTCTAGAATCTCGGGTTTATTTCAACTAAATAAAAGATTGATAACTATAAAGAGAAATGGTCACATTCAGTGTCTCTACAATTTCTGATATAAAAAAGGGATAAGAAGACATTTCACTGTCTTCTTTTCTCCTTGGCTCAAGACCCCAAGTGGGGTCATCAAGTAATGACGGGAACGGTGGACATTCATTTAATACCTTGCTCCCTTTATGAGGCTTTAGGGCATCACTATGGTGTTCCCCTTCCACCTCCCACTGTCTCTTTTCTACCTTCTTGAGTTATTCTGGGTCAAAAAGTACAAAAAATCCCCAGTATAGACTATTCGGTGTTGCGATGGAGCATTGATTGCTAAAGCAACATCAAAACGTCGGAGGCAAGGAGGAAGTGGGAGGGACCCTCTGAGCAATCCAGACTGCACTGTAGACTTCCGTACACTCCATCCAGTGAAGAGAACATGAATCCATCCGAATCCAGCAGAGCAATCCCAGGAAGAAGTCACTGGAAACTTTGCCTTGTGAATGCGGAAGGGGATTCCCCTAGCAGCCGGGGGACCAGGAGGCTCCAAGACCAACCTGCAGGGGTTGAGAACTCTCTCTCTTCGACCAAAGCAAGAACTGTAACAATAACCCAGCCACATGGGAGCCATTCAAAACAAGTTGCTACCCACAGGGAAGAAAACATGAATTATCACAGAAAAAGAAAAAATAATACCTCAACAGCATTTTGCCTAGGACCCAGAAGAAACTCGTACAAATGTGTTTGACATCCTCAGGATTCAGAAAGATAAGGGAGAAATTCACAAGATGAGGCCAGACTCACATGAGAATAAGCCAACGCTGAGTGGCAAAAGGAAAACTGAAGACATTACAGCAGAATCAGCATTCCCCAGAGGCACAGAAAGTCATCAACCGCACAACATGCAACGGTACACGGAGACCACCGCCTTGAGAACCACCCTTAGAAAGGACAAGGATGACAAGCAGCGTGAGGAGCGAGCATAAAGTGGAGAACGGCGGACACCGGCAGGAGCTCAGAGTTACAGGAGGTCCCCAGGGGGTCACCAAAACAACAGGGAAAGAGATGATGGTGAGGGGGATGGAAAGGAGCTTTCAGAGCTAAAAAGTGGCCCTTGTTTTGCAGGTAGAAAAGGTTCATTACAAAGAAAAACATCTGGAGGGGGGGAAGATGGTACACACAAAGAAATAACAAATAGCACAGGCTAAGCGATTTTTGTAAGAGTAAATTCCAGAGAGCAGTGAGAGTTGGCAGAGAAATAACATATGTGCATTTGCTCATCTGCGTGAAAAGGCGCGATGTAATAAACTGAACGGAAACTGGTTTAAGAAAAAGGAGAAGAAGACGGATGGACTCAGTGAGCGTAATGCCCACCTGACCTTCATACAAAAGGTAACCGTGGACGTGCTGTAACACTGAGAGTAAAGCCAAGTTAAGAATCCAGAAATGAGGATGTCACAGTTTGAAAAGCAAGTTGCATTAAGAGTCACTAAATGTAGAGTTAGGTTTAAATAGTTGATGGGAAAGAGTTTCAAAACTGCATGAAATGTCAAATAATTATTTTGTATATTATGTGGCAACAACAACAAAAAAATTCCAGAGAATTTGGGTGCAAACCTTCAGAGTCAATGGAGAAGATAAAAATATTTAAAGAGTCTATACATTAAAAGAAGGAAATTGAGTAGGTGGCAAGGAGGTGCTAAGAGCCAAAAGCACAAAATAAAGTTAAAATGTGAAAGCAAATACATCAGCCATGAAAATTAAATTTCAAATTGGTTTGTGGAAAACAAAATCTGAATATAAGCTCTCTTTACATATGAAAGCAAATAACACTTAAACATTTAAATTAAAAGCTGTATTGGGGGGAAAAAGAAGGCAGGAGTAGTTATTTTAATTTTTTTTTAGAAAAGTAGAATTTAATGAAAAGTTTCATCTGTGTAAAGAAGTTGAATTTACATTGATAAAAATATTCACAATAAAGATGCTGTTGACATGACCCTCTGGGCTGTGTGATGACATCGTGTTCTGGAAGAATAATCAGCTGCTAGACTGATATTTTGTGCTTCCGGAAAAAGAGCAAGCCTCTTAATTGAGAGAGAGTCAGAGTCCTTCCTCCATGGCCTGACCTTGGGCCCTAAAATCTACGTACAATCTCTACCAAACCAAGGGGACTGCCTACCTTCTAAAGCACCACTTCCCGGCTTTACTGCTCACATGAGTAGTTTTCAGACCCCAGGATAATGAAGGTTCCACAATCAGTAGATGTGAAGCGGACCTGAGATGCTACATCTCTAGCAAACCCCCAGTTGAGACTGCTGCTGTGGGGTCAAGGCAAGGCTGTGGGGTCAAGGTTATGCTGGAACTCCTCAGACCCTGCTGCAAGACTCTGGGCTTGAGAGCAAGTCGGGAAATGAGCTGATAGAAGACAGAGGCATGATCACTTTCTTATATGTAATAAATCTGGAAAACTGCTTCATTCATGACGTGACTAATTAAAGAAGCATAAAGTTTGATTTTTAGACCCTAAAAGTATCTATCAGTAGATTAAAATAGGTGATATATCAGATGAAGTACTGTGCTATGCTTAGTCGCTCAGTCGGGTCCGACTCTTTGCGACCCCATGGACTGTAGCCCGCCAGGCTTCTCTGTCCATGGGATTCTCCAGGCAAGAATCCTGGAGTGGGTTGCCGTGCCCTTCTCCAGGCGATATTTCCAGCTCAAGGATTGAACCCAGGTCTCCCGCATTGCAGGCAGATTCTTTACCGTCAGAGCCACCAGGGAAGCTCATCAGATGAAGTACTAAGGGAAAAATGAAACACTGTCAATAAGGCAACAACTGTTTGAAAAAAGCCAAAGGAGCATGCAAAAATAATAATAATAAGAAGAAGATGACAAAAGGAAAATCAAATAATCCGTGATGATCACAAATACACAGGAGAAATAATCACTTATCACAAGAAAAGAGCCTTGGTTTGAAAACTTCTTTTGAGAGAGAGTTCCCACTGTCTGATTGTTCCAACAATATGGTTCTTTAGGGGACTATCACACATGGAACAATGGTAAGACGTTGCCTCTCTTACCCAAACTTGCCTTCTTTCTTCCTCAAGCCTTTCAATATCGTTTTGTGCAAGTTTTGTATAAATCAGTAATCAATTGTTTCACTCTTATGACGACGTAGTTGCTTTTGAACTATGGTTTTGGAGAAGACTCTTGAGAGTCCTTTGGGACTGCAAGGATGTCAAACGAGTCAATCCTAAAGGAAATCAACCCTGAATATTTGTTGGAAGGACTGAGACTAAAGCTGAAGCTTCAAAACTTTGGCCACCTGATGGCAAAGAGCCAACTCATTGGAAAAAGATACTGATGCTGGGAAAGATTGAAGGCAGGAGGAGAAGGAGGTGGCAGAGGATGAGATGGTTGGATAGCATGACTGACTCAATGGACATGAATTGGAGCAAACTCTGGGAGACTGTGGAGGACAGGGGAGCCTGGCGTGCTGCAGTCATCGGGTCACAAAGAGCTGGACACGACTGAGCGACTGAATAGCAAACAACCGTCCACTGCAAATCACACAATTTCTGTGATTCCATTTTTCTCTTAGGCAACTTATTTTCCTCAGTATTGATCATTGCCTCTCATTTTGTTTGCTTGTTTTGTGTATACCCAGGGATCAAACCCTAGTCACTTGCATCTCCTGCACTGGACTGTGTATTCTTTACCTCTGTACCACCTGAGAAGCCTGCTTGCTATTTTTTTTTTCCCCAAATACTTCAGGATCTAGGAAATGAACGTTCTTTTCCCCGTTTTCAGAGCATCAGGCAACTCATCAATTCCCTTTCTGTCCCTGGAGTTACCCCTCATGCCCTCCCCCTTTCTGCCTCTTCTCCTTATTCCTCTTTCCTGTTTGACCTCTTTTTTGCATAGCTGTTTGCCCTATTTTCCTCCTTATGTTTTGAAATGCACATCTTCCAAAAGTTTCTTATGAGTATGTGAAAGGTGTATATTTTCAGCCCTTGCTTATCGGAAAAGTCTACCATCACACTTATTAGTTTGGCCACACTGAAAATCGTTTTCATCCAGAATTTTGAGGCCATGTCTGTGCTGCCTTCCGGGTCCTCACACTGCTTTGAAAGTCTTGATTTTCACCTGTTTCCAGCCTCTTGCCTGTGGCTCATTCCCCACAGTCTCCGAGAGCTTCCTGGCTGTGCTCTTCATCTCTGGTAATGTGAAATTTCACGTTGATAGGCTTTGATGTGGCTGTGTTTTCATTCATTGTCCTGGGAAGTTTCGGTTTAGAGACATATGTCTTCCAGCCCTAGAAGCTTTTCATGTATTATTCCTTTAATGATGCTCTCCCTCCACTCTCTCTTACTTCTCTGCTGTAATTCCTGCTACAATACATTGCACCTTGTGGGCTGATTCTCTCATTTTGTTAGCCTTTTGCTCATATTTTCCAACTGTGTCTTAGTTCTACTTCCTGGGGAATTTCCTTGACTTTATCTCCCAGAAATATGATTGGATAATGTGTTAATTATCTAATTTTACCTTATTCTCATTGTTCTTTTTAAATAGTATTTTGTTCCCTTCTTTTATCAGTACATTATGCCCATTCTTTTATTTCTCCATGAATATTTACTATAGATTTGTAGGATTTGGGTGTCTATTTTTTTCCTTCCTAACTCATTATATCCTTTCCCCCCTCATTCAGTTACCAACTAACTTCCTTTTTACTAGCTTTTATGACTTTCCCACTCCTGGGTATAGATCAACAGGATGGTGTACTAGTTGTGAGTAGCTTCTATGTAATCAGACTGCGCAGCTTATAAACCTGCCACGTGTTGCCACATGACCTGAGGTGAGTTGCTTTCCTCCATGTAACATTGTTGCTTCATCTATAAAATGAGGATAATAGTATGCATTTATATTTTCTCTCTAGTTTATTGCCAGCCAGTGGTTTCTGTATTTTATGTTTTATACTATTTTTTTAAAGTCTCACCTTATTTCTATTTAACTTCCCAACCCAGTGGATCTTCCAAACCCAGGGATTGAACCCAGGTCTACCGCATTGCAGGCTGGATTCTTTACCATCTGAGCCACCAGGGAAGCCCAAGAATACTGGAGTCGGTAGCCTATCCCTTCTCCAGCGTTGTCTTCCCGACCCAGGAATCGAACCAGGGTTTCCTGCATTGCAGGCAGATTCTTTACCAGCTGAGACACCAGGGAAGCCCTATTTAACTTTAGGTTTATATGTTTTAAATTTTGTATTGAATTATAGCTGACTTGCAATTTTATCTTGGTTTCAGGTATACACTATAGTGATTCAGTATTTTTACAGGTTATACTCCATTTCAAGTTGTTACAAAATGTTAGCTTTATTCCCTATGCTGTACAGCATATCCTTGCAGCTTATTTATTTTACACACGTACTTTGTCTCTCTGAATACAATACACCTGTCTCACCCCTCCGCCTTCCTTCTCCCCATTATTAACCACTGGTTTGTTCTCTTTATCTGCGAGTTTGTTTCCACTTTGTTATGTTCACTGTTCTGTTTTATTTTTAGGTTCCATGGATAACTGCTAACATACAGTATACGTCTTTCTCTGACTTGTTTCACTAAGCACAATATCCTCTAGGTCCATTCATGTTTCGGCAAATGTCAAAATTGTATTTGTTTTATGGCTGAATAATATTCTATCATGTATGTATACACCACATCTTCAATGCAGTTGGTTTATCCAGATAGGATTCAAATCGTATTATTCAGTCTAGCTACTATAATCCTCATTTCACAGGTGACAGAACTGAGGCATGTGGAATGTAAGAAAAATGTCCATGTCATACAGCTGCAAAATGGTGGACCTGGGGAGCTGAATCCTATCTGGATCCCCTGAGCATCTTCCCTTCGTTACAAAGCCCCGTGCCGCATCCGCCACAAGCGACACTTTTTAGACGCGTAGAGAATAGTTATAAAAATTAGCCAGACCCCACGCCGTAAAACAAACCTCAAGAAATATCAAACCATGGAAAGCATACGAAGGAGGTTATAGAACCAAATGCAATGTATGTTAGAGAGCCTTTGTTTTAAATCAATAACTAAAACATTCGCGTATATTTTGAAATTGACACATACTTTTACATACCCCATGAGTCAGATAAGAAATTGTAATGAAATTATTAAGTATTCTAACTGCATAATGATTAAAATATCACATAAATTACATATTAAAAACTTACAAAAATATTACATTAAAATATTACAAAAATGTATTAAAATATTTAACACATATGAGATAGTAAAATAGGATTAGAAGGAAATATGTAGCTTTAAACATGTTATAAAAAAAAGATAAACAAGGAAAACAGTAAATTAAGTATCCCTCTCGATAAATGACAGGCAGGGAGAACAGTAAAAGAAAGTCAAAGGAAGAATAAATATTAGTATAAAGGCACAGTAAGATTAAAATAGGATACAGTCATGTAAGTGAGAGCATTAAAACTAAATAAACACTGATTGGTTTCCTGACATGATTTATACAATTGATAAACACTTGTAAAAGTTAATCAATAAAAAAGTGAAAAAAAAAGGCAAAAATAGCCAATGTCAGAAGTGAAAAAGGGATTGTTATTTAGGCCCTACAGACATTGATAGGATATGTTGATAGTATATTATAAACAACTTTATCCCTAAAACTTTGGAATTTCAATTAAATGGTCAAGTTTTTGGAATATGTAACTTACCAAAACTGACACTAAAACCTGAAAAATAAAAAATAAGTTAAAGTACACAGGGTAGTATGTCAAGTGAAGAAATCAAATTTGTGATTAAAATTCCTCATACAGAGATAATAGAAGGCTTGGTTAGTTGTGCCAAAGACTTAATGGAAAAAATAGTTTAAATCTTCCTCAAATTTTCCCAGATAATGAAAACAGAGAATTTAGATTCTATATCCTTTTATGATGCAACATCACTTTCTACCAACAAGGACATTACAAGAAATTACAAGAAGGAATCTTCCACGACAATCTCATTCATAAATATTAATGAAAAATTTCTCAACAAAATTACTAGCAAACTGAATCTATTGATATGTAAAAATTATTTGTATCTCATGACAAACTTGGTTTTATTTCAGGAAGATAAGATTGGCTTAACATTAGTAGAATCAGTTAATGGTGTTTATATTTGTGTATTAAAGGGTAAAAATCAAGCATCTCAAATGATGGTAAAAAGCATTTGATAAAATTCAACACCCATTTCTATTTTTAAAACAAACTAAGAATAGAAGGAGATCCGACCAGTCCATCCTAAAGGAGACCAGTCCTGGGTATTCATTGGAAGGACTGATGCTGAGGCTGAAACGCCAATACTTTGGCCACCTCATGTGAAGAGTTGACTCATTGGAAAAGACCCCGATGCTGGGAAGGACTGGGGGCAGGAAGAGAGGGGGACAACAGAGGATGAGATGGCTGGATGGCATCACCGACTCGATGCACATGAGTTGGGGTGAACTTCCGGGAGATGGTGATGGACAGGGAGGCCTGGCTTGCTGCGATTCATGGGGTCGCAAAGAGTTGGACATGACTGAGCGACTCAACTGAACTGAAGAATAGAAGGAAATTCTCTTAATATGATAGAGGGAATCTTTAATTTTTTTTCAATCAGAGAAGGCTAGGTTATGAGGAAATAACAACCAGTCTCCAAAATGAAAAGCTTAAAACAGTAAGTGACTTAAATTTCCGTTTCTCACATCGGCTGCACGCCTCCTGCGGGTTAGTGGTGATGGAGGCGTTCTCTTCACTATAGTTGCTTAGAGGCTAGAATGTTATAATTCTGCCATGGACATCATGACTAATAAATGGGGGAGACTCTGGATTCTGTTTCCTTTAAAGAGTGTCAGTTCTAATTCTAATGGACAGTTAACCTGCTAAACACAAACTGTAAACTTTGTCTTCCCTGTGGTGAACAGCCGGCTAAGTTCTTTCATCTTCCAACTTCTGGTCAGTTTCCATGCCTACTGGGATCTCTCTCAGGTGTGTCATCCTTAGAGATCAGCTCAGGCAGAATTTCCATGCAGATTTTTTTGTTTACTTCATCTGTAGGTCTCTATCTTCCAGAATTCCCTCCTCTAATTTTTTTTCATGCTCTGCGAGCCCAAAACTCTGTTCTCTGATATCTCAATTAAGTGTACCTTCTGTTTCCTTCTGCCTCAGGACACACAGCTTAGTTTTTAGAGAGACGAAACCTTTCAGCTCATGAGTCTGACCTAGCACACTTGCATCTTTCAGGGAGGGACTCCCATCTGGCTTCTGCCTACGTGCCATTCTTTGGCACGACAGTCAAGGGGTCCCATTAGGTATCAGGCTGTGTACTATGTTCTTGACTTAGTTTCTTTCTGTTTCCCTTCATGCACCCCATTCTCTAGCCAAACTGATTGTGCTATAGAACTTCTCTTGTGCTTTTCTAATTGTGTGTCTTTGCTCACTTTGGAAGCACACCCATTCTCACACATTAACAAATGCCTAAAGTGTGAGTGTTAGTCACTCGGTTGTGTCCAGTTCTTTGTGACCCCATGGACTGTAGCCTCCAGGCAAGAATACTGAAGTGGGTGGTAACCATCCCCTTCTCCAGGAGATCCTCCCAACGCGACCCAGGAGAACCTGAGTCTTCTGCACTGCAGCTGGATTCTTTATTTGAGACACCAGGGAAGCCCTAAAAACCCACTTCCAATAGGAATTGTTTTGAGATCTTTTGATTCTTCTCTCTCTCCCTACTCTCAACTCTAGTCCTCTCCACACCCTGTCCTCCTGTTCCTACAGAACTTTGTATCTTTCTCTCTTATGTCATTTAGAATATAATGTTAGAAAGTAATATATACCCACTCAGATGGTAAAAACCTGCCTGCCAGTGCAGGAGACACAGGAGACATGGGTTCGATCCCTGATTTGGGAAGATCCCCTAGAGAAGGAAATGGCAACCCACTGCAGAATTCTTGCCTGGAGAATTCCATGGACAGAGGAGCCTGGCAGGCTACAGTTCATGGGGTGGCAAGGAGTTGGACCAACTGACCAACTAACACTTTGACTTTCACGTCATCAAATGCACTGTCTAGTATACAGTAGATGCATCAAAATATCAATATTTTCAAAATTAATCAGGTGCATTCCTGCTGTCCATACTGAAATTTGTATAGGTATCATAGTCAAAAGCATGAAGTGGCCATTTACGGTTGCCATTGTACTGCATATTATATAAAAACCACCTCATAAGAATCCTTAATATGAAACAAATAAAGCATATAATGATATAATGCTTTCCACTTATTAGAGGAATTATTTAAGTAGTGAGAGTAATTGTTTATTCATCTACATTGTTTTATGTGATGCCTTCTGTTTGTGAGCACTAACATCCATGTGTGAGATGGTCCACTAGGAGGCAAGGTGACCTGGCTGCTAAAGAATTATAGAAATATCACTGATCTACAAATAGACAGGACATTAAACAGTGGCCTCATTAGGAGAGCTCTAATGAGTCGAGGTCACCCAGCTATAAAGGACAAACATGCACAGACTCAGCTGAAGCAATTTAAACAATAACATTTTCAAAAGCAAAATTGGTCTTTTTAAAGAATGCTCATTGAGAAAAAATATACTAAGGAAAGATAAAATATGAGATCACATGCAAAAATTATTTTGAGAATTCTATTTAATCAGAAAGCAAGTCCAATTGAAATGCACTATTTTTATGATCTAATAATTTTACTTATATCTCTTGAAATTTTATGGGTGAATTATTTTTAAAATGATAAAATGTAGTAATTTTTTAATTTAAGAAGAAAATACATAATTTGTTCTAAAAAATGTAAAAAGGGTGTATTACATAGGATTATTTTGGTTACAAGACACAAAAAAGAAAACAAATTCAAATTATCATAGTCAGGTTTGCTTAATAAATTCACATAGCTGAACTATCCTTTGGCCACCTGATGCGAAGAACTGACTCATTTGAAAAGACTGATGCTGGGAAAGATTGAGGACAGGAGGAGAAGGGGACAACAGAGGATGAGATGGTTGGATGGCATCACTGACTCAATGGACATGAGTTTGTGCATGCTCTGGCAGTTGGTGATGGACAGGCAGGCCTGGCGTGCTGCAGTCCATGGGTTCGCAAAGAGTCCGACACGACTGACTGATTGGACAGTCCTGGGTCTCCTCTCAGGGCTGGTTTAACGTTGGTGGCTTGTCAGGGTCACTCTGGCCCTGTTTCATCCGTGGCCATCTTAAAGCTGGCTTGCTTTTTGGCCTCAGGATACTCCGAGTAGATCCTGAGACTACACGCTTTCCTATTTATACCAGTGGGAAAGAACAAGTGTTACTGTCCCTTAATTTCCAGAAAGAATAAGAGTCAAAGATGCACCGTGACTGCACCAGCTCGGGGCACATGCCCAGCTTAGGACTGTGGTCAAGGGGAGTGGACACACAGACCTGACTGACTGACTCAGTTCCATGTGCCATGTGACCTCTGCCCAGTGCAGCTTAGTGGGAGTGAAAGAGTTAGCTTCTCAGAAGACCAGGAGTTCTATGGCAGAAGCATCTCTTGCACACCAAGCATCTGCTGCTGCTGCTGCTAAGTCGCTTCAGTCGTGTCCGACCCTGTGCGACCCCATAGACGGCAGCCCACCAGGCTCCCCCGTCCCTGGGATTCTCCAGGCAAGAACACTGGAGTGGGTTGCCATTGCCTTCTCCAATGCATGAAAGTGAAAAGTGGAAGCGAAGTAGCTCAGTCGTATCCGACTGAGCAAAGTGACGCTCCCAAATGGGAATTCCTGGCTACTGAGGGCCGTGCAATCTGGAACCCCCCTTTTCTGAGGGAGCTTCAGCAGGTGGTACTAAAGCCCGTGCTTCTCCGTGGCCTCTGGAGACTAGCGTGGCCGCTGGAGAATGTGGGCCTGGCTTCTGGGGTCTAGTGATGGCTGCACCGTGTTGTACAGATTGGTGCATCTTCTCGAGTTCGGGAGATTGATGCACACCCCTAAATAGTTGCTGTGGTCACTGGTGGAAGTTGCGAGGAAATGCCCTGTAGCATGATCAGCAGGCTCTTCCTGAGGGACATGTCGTGTTGGATATGCGTCGTCATGGCCCCCGGTGGGGCTGTGAAGTCCAGCTGCCTGGAGGAAGCTACTCACTGTCCTTCCTCTCTGTCCGTTTCTCTCCCACTTAGCCTGTCAGTTGCCTTACTGCCTTTAATTCTCCATCAAAGAGCGTCATGATGCAAAACCTGGTGTCCCTCTGCGTGAAGTCCTACAACGTAAATAATGTGGGAGTGGACACGAGGTGATAGTAGCCTGGGGCAGAGGCTAGATATTCTCAGAGGCATTTAGTTACCTGCTCACTTGCCAGAAGAAAAATTCCTTCCAGACCCATGAGGGCGAATAAAACCAGGTCTACCCCTACGTGAATAGAGAAGAAGACTCAGAATGAGCCAAAATAAAAATGATGAGGATGGAGATTACAGCTGTCCATGCCAGAAGGTCACAGTAGAATGAGGGAAAGAGCTAAAAGTAGCCTTACTGCATTTCAAACTGTATCTACTGCCTATGGCCGTCCCTTTCCCATTCTCGAACAAACACGCTCTCTCGCCCTTCCTGTGTTGTTGAGAGCAAGGACTCTGAAGTCAGCCTCCCCGCTCAGAACTCTAACTCTGCCACATACATACCAGCTGTCAGACAAGGTCACCACTTGGGGGCTGAATTTATAAAACTGATTAGTTTAGTGATTAAGTGAGAAAGTACACTTTAAGCTCTTAGCAGAGGCTGTCATATGTGATAAACATTAGGGTCGTCCTTATCATCACCATCAGCATCATTCTCTACTGGACTGTGGCGACAGATTTTGGGTACACAGGATAAAACCTCACATCGTTATCTTCATCTTTCCACAGGAGAGCTGAGCTTTAGTCAGGGAACTGCACTACTGCAGAGTGTTGCTTGTTTTTTTGTTTCTGTATTTTTTTTTTTTCAAAATATGCCAGGAAACCCACCTGCATCAGGATGATTTGTTCACCAAGAACAAACACGTAAGCTCAGGTCCCAACAGGTGTCTAGTCTGACTGCTCAAAGTCCATGCTAGCGCCTGTGTTCACTGAGAAGCTCTGAACATCTCTCCTGAGCAGGCTCCAAGTCTGGGGCTGTTATCCATCAGGATTTGGTAGGATGCTAAGAAGTGGAGTCTAACCACAATAAGCACAGGCTTTGGGCTCATGCAAACCTGGCCATTAACTAGCTATGTGGTTTTGATAAATTAATTATTTCACCTTTCCCAGGGGTTTGGGAAAAAAAAAAAAAACTTCCCAAGCATTCGGTAAGGATTCACAGATCATATAGGTTGGAGGTTTAGCACAGTGCCAAATCAAGTTGGTAATAATAGTAAAGTATTATTTTTACCTCCTTAGTGTTCCTTCATGGTATGTCTCTACAGACTTCCTAACTCTGGGTCATCAAAAAATTAATAGATTTGGATTTTGTAACATTGGACTTGGTCAAGTATGGACCATTGCAGTATTCCAGTAGGGACAATGCAGGTTGATACTAAACCATCAGAGCATGTTGCCTAAATTCAGTTATTCACAACATAAGGAAAAAAGAAAGTGCTTAATTCTTCAACCATTTCTGTATCTTGCCTTCAAGAGAATTCTTGCCAGATGCCTTGCGATATAGTCTTTTATGATCTCTTTTGTGAGTGAACTTGTTAGAACGCATGAGATAAGCTTGGCCTGACATTCCAGAGAGCTCACACTGGCTCCTAGTAACCATGCTGTCTTCCTGAAAGCTCTCAGATCACTTGCTTAAATAGTAATAATTAGTCCTAGAATTGTACCAGATATTGATGTCAAGCTTAAAGTGAAGTCTCTCAGTCGTGTCCGACTCTTTGCTACCCGATGGACTGTAACCTACCAGGCTCCTCTGTCCATGGGGTTTTCCGGGCAAGAATACTGGAGTACTGGGCTGCCATTTCCTTCTCCAGGGGATCTTCCTAACCCAGAGATCGAACCCGGGTCTCCTGCATTGCAGACAGACGCTTTACCGTCTGAGCCACCAGAGAAGCATTTCTTCTTTGGGGAGGAAAAGGCAGCTCCTTTTTTGGAAAGTAGTGTATCTCCTTGTCTTCTGTTTTGTAGCACACCCTGCAACTGTCTCGTTTTGTGAATAGCCTGGGTGCACTCTACCTTTGTTCACAGACTGCTACTTCTGTTATCTGAAAGCTAGTTCAGACTTAGACACCTTTTCTCAACCAAAGGAAGAAGCATAACCCTAACTCTTAGAAGCAATGCCTGCTTGTCACAGCAGATTGTCGCTTGCTTATACTCCAAGAGTGGTCCCAAGACTGGCCAACTCCTTCATCTGGTTGTCATTCCACCGTCACGCATTCCTTCAAGTTGAACTGAGTCAGCAGTATGGGACAGGGGAGCAGGCCACTCCAAAGAAACCGATCTTCCTCTGCTTTTTGACAAAGGACGGTACTGACAAGTTTACTCTCAAATACTGTTAGAGACTTCAGACAAATACTGCATGAGAGCAAACACAGGCCCAGCCCTGCTTGCAGGAAGATCGAAGAGGAGCCTTGAATGAGATTGTTCTTCAGGTTCCTCTGGGCCTAGAAAGTTGTGAGTACCAAACAGGTCATGCTGCTGACTATAATGTGGAGACCACCTTGGTAACTGGTGGTCTTGTTTATTTCAGCAAATTATATCAATTGTGTATCTGTCTTTAAAACTAAGTGTTTAGTGAAAAGAAAGGCCAAACACTGTCACCAAATACTGAGTTGTATTCTATCATCCTGAAAAGTGAAAAAATCAAACTGTTTGGTCTCTCAGTCGTGTCTGACTTCAGGTGACCCCTCCAGGCTCCTCTGTCCATAGAGTTCTCTAGGCAAGAATTACTGGAGTGGGTTGCCATTCCCTTCTCCAGGGGGATCTTCTCAACCTAGGGATTGAACCTGGGTCTCTTACATTGCAGGTGGACTCTACCATCTGAGCCACCAGGGAAGAATATAATCTTATCTATCAAATAAGGGGAAAAGTTACCCACTTGGAATAACAAAGTTTTGATGGAAAATCTGAATTTTGCATTAAAATAATCCCTTCTGTATGAGATTAGAGAAAAAAAAATGATGCTTTTCTTATAACACTTATTGGAAAACAATGAATTTCAGAAAAATGGTAATACTTTTAATAGACTTACTCCGTAAAATAGCTAAGCTAATTCTCTGATGCTTTAATTGAGAACTCAGGCCACATGATATTTGCTTGTATAGCAAATGAGTTCTGTTTTGGAAGGAGAGTAATTTCTGTAATTTTAAAACCTAAATTTGGTTTGAGCGTGTATTTTGAATTCATTATATTCTGAAAATTAAAAATGGATATGTTTACAGCTCCTTGACTAGCAAAATTTATATTCATTTCAGTTTAATTCAACTAATATGATATTGGTCACAGCAATGTAATTATTAGTTAAATATTTCAACATCAGGAAAAATAATACATAAAATACTTTAGGATATCTATAATAGGAAAATCATAAAGACAGAAAGTAGATGAGAGCTTACCAGAGGCTCAAGGGGAAGCGAGTGGAGAGGGCTTTTTTTAAAAAGAGGTATAGAGTTTCTGTAAATTTGGAAATAGTGGTGATAATTGTACAACATCGTGAATATAACTAAGCCACTGAATTGTATACTTAAAAATAGTTAAATAACACTTTATATTATATATATATTCTACACAGTAAAATTAAAATACATAAGATATCAAAATAAGAATGATTCAAACACTAGTAAACCTAACAAAGGGCTTCCCTGATAGCTCAGTTGGTAAAGAATCTGCCCGCAATGCAGGAGACCCCGGTTCAACTCCTGGGTCGGGAAGATCCGCTGGAGAAGGGAAAGGCTACCCACTCCAGTATTCTTGGGCTTCCCTTGTGGCTCGGCTGGTAGAGAATCTGCCTGCAATGTGGGAGACCTGGGTTCGATCCCTGGGTTGGGAAGATCCCCTGGAGAAGGGAAAGGCTGCCCACTCCAGTATTCTGGGCCTGGAGAATTCCATGGACTGTACAGTTCATGGGGTCACAAAGAGTCAGACACGACCGAGCGCCTTTCACTTTTACTTTCAAACCAAACAAAAGTACACAGAATCTACATGAAAAGTACCGTAAAGCTTTTCTGAGGGGATTAATGAAAGAAAAATAGAAACAGGTGAAGAAATACATGTTCCTGAATGGAAAGATGGCCATTTCTGACTATTCTCTACATTTGTTGGAAATTTTTATCAAAGTGCCAAACACTTCTTAACCATATCAAATTATTCTAAATCTCATCTTAAAATGTAGATAGCAACAAAACCCTACTGTATAGCACAGGAAACTCAACTCAGTGTTATGTGCCAGCCTGGAGCCGGGGGTGGGGCAGGGGGGGCGGTCTGGGGAGAACGGATACATGCACAAGTACGGCCAAGTCCCTTCATTCAGTTCACCTGGAGCTATCACAACATTGCTAATCAGCTGTGCCACAATACAAAATATTTTTGGCATTAAAAAAAACCAATTTTTTAAAAAGAACAATCAAGAAAATATTGAGAAAGAACAAGGAGACAGGGCTAGAGTTCTGCTACATTAAAACATAAATTATGATCAGGAAGAATAATATTTTAGGTAAGTAGGCAGAGGAACTAAAAAGCCTCTTGATGAAAGTGAAAGAGGAGAGTGAAAAAGTTGGCTTAAAGCTCAACATTCAGAAAATGAAGATCATGGCATCTGGTCCCATCACTTCATGGCAAATAGATGGGGAAACAGTGGAAACAGTGTCAGACTTTATTTTTTTAGGCTCCAAAATCACTGCAGATGGTGACTGCAGCCATGAAATTAAAATACGCTTACTCCTTGGAAGGAAAGTTATGACCAACCTAGATAGCATATTGAAAAGCAGAGACGTTACATTGCCAACCAAGGTCCGTCTAGTCAAGGCTATGGTATTTCCAGTGGTCATGTATGGATATGAGAGTTAGGCTGTGAAGAAAGCTGAGCGCCGAAGAATTGATGCTTTTGGACTGTGGTGTTGGAGAAGACTCTTGAGAGTCCCTTGGACTGCAAGGAGATCCAACCAGTCCATTCTAAAGGAGATCAGCCCTGGGTGTTCTTTGGAAGGAATGATGCTAAAGCTGAAGCTCCAGTACTTTGGCCACCTTCTGCAAAGAGTTGACTCATTGGAAAAGACTCTGATGCTGGGAGGGATTGGGGGCTGGAGGAGAAGAGGATGACAGAGGATGAGATGGCTGGATGGCATCACCAACTCGATGGACGTGAGTCTGAGTGAACTCCGGGAGTTGGTGATGGACAGGGAGGCCTGGCGTGTTGCAATTCATGGGGTCACAAAGAGTCAGACAAGACTGAGCAACTGAATTGAACTGATGCAAAGTATGTTAATTAAAAAAAGAAAAGTAGTGTAAAAAAGAGTATTTTTAAATGGAATAAAGTCCAGTGTCTACATATGTCCATGGTAAGATAGATCTCTATTGTCTGCATCTGAGCTTATAAATCCCCAGCTTTTACTGTGTTTACATTCTATTTTCAAAATAAGAGCACAGTGAAAATATACTTTATAATCTTCTTTACTCAACTGTATCTTATAAACATTTTCTTATTTTTCAAATATTTTCTATTACTGATGACTTTACTCAACTGTATCTTATAAACATTTTCCTATATTTCAAATATTTTCTATTACAGATGACTTTAATAAGTTGATAATGTCCCATTTTACAGGCATACTAGATTTTTCTTAGATCAGTATTTTGAAAACATTTAGTTTGCCTCTCATAATAATTAATAGTATTGATAGCATGCTTTCCTATAGCTCTTTCTGCACAGCTTCATCCTTCCTTTGATTAAATGCCCAGAAGTGAAATTGCTGGGTCACGTGTCCATGCATGCTGTTTGTAATGGTTTTCAATGTGGTATTAGGAGAGTGCCTCTTTCCCCAGGCCTACTTCCATTCTGAGTATTAAATTTCCAAAACCTTGTTGTTAATATGATACTCAAAATTATAGAGAAGTGTTTCCTTTCATTTGCTTATCAACCAAGTTGAAAGTTTTACAATAATCATTGTTCTCTTGTGTTTATTAATTTGTGTATTATCTATTCATATTATTTGCCCATTTTTTAAATTAACAGGTTCCATCTTTTCCTGGTTTGTGACAGCTATTTGTATATCAAGGATATTAACATTAATACCATATGTCAAAAAGATTTTTTAGAATTTGTTGTCTGCTTTTGCACTTTGTGTGGTGTATCCAATTTTAAAAGAAATAGAAATATTTCCATCTGATCTGCAGTAGTGAATCATACCTAATAGTAGAAAATGTTCTCACCTTGCAAAAAAGTCATAGCAATAATGGGTTTTATGCTTGAGGAAATCATACATGTAACTTATAACCATCTAAGATGAATACGTTTTACCACTTTGACTTTAAATTATTTTTCCCTTATTCTTCAACAATTTCTATATATCTGGAAGCTCTGTCTTGTTGATTATACTTGAAAGCAGTAAATGGTACAATAGAAATCCAATTTTCTGAATATAAAGGTTCTCCTGGTTTATCTATAATGTCAGTAGATTTCTCATGTTAGACCCTTTTCAAAACCTTAAATCTTGAGTTCAAAGTCCTTGCTTACATCTTGACAATTGCTTTCAGACCCATCAACACAAGAATAAACACATTTCTTCTCTTTCAAACTACAGAATCATAGTCTCTTTATATCTGTTAACATAATTTTTCAAAAGAAAAGACCTTTGCTTCCAAAGAAACCTCTTTTTTATTTAATTCTATTGGGACAGTAAGAACAAAAAGACTTCCAATTTAATGGTATTTCTTAATTTCATGAGAATGAGGAAGAGGAATAGAGGAACTGACATGGGAATGGACAATATTAAAAAAAAAAAAAAAAAGAAAATCTCTTGGGTGAAGTTAAGGGGCTTTTATAGTTCATTGTGTGTGTGTTCAGTTCCTCAGTCATTTCCGAATCTTTGTGATCCCGTGGACTGTAGCCGGCCAGGCTCCTCTGTCCATGGGATTCTCCAGGCAAGAATACTGGAGTGGGTTGCTGTGCCCTCCTCAAGCGATATTCCTGACCCAGGGATCAAACCCATGGCTCTGACGTCTCCTGCGTTGAAAGGCAGATTCTTTACCACTGGAAGCTTCATACCCTGGCTGTATTTCACAGCTCCTGCAGAAGTTTTAGAGCCATTACCCGGTCATTTAGGATGACTCACTGTTCCATTTTAGACGCCATTAAGAGTAACATCTCAGGCATTTTATTGTCAGTCATTATCAGTTCATTGACAGTTATCGCAATCATGTTAATTCAGTTGGGGTTGCAATGAGATCAAATATATTTTCCTAATACTATTATTACTATCCATGGTCAGAGAGATGATTAATTTATCCCCAAGTGATCAATTAATTATATATATCGGGATAAACTTATATGTAATAAATGTAATAAAACATTCAGCTGAATGTGGCCATGAGTCCTTTTTAAGCAGGAGAGTGGGATAGAAGGATGAATAGAGAGAAAAGGCAGAAACCTGGGAGTTGAGGCATCTGATCCTACTTGATTAGTAAGACAAGATGAGACCTAGGAATCTTGTAACTTGGGGGAAAGTACTACAGCCTCACTCTCCTTTTATGTCCAACTACACATACTCACATAGTTCTTCCCGTCATTCCTTGATGATCCCAAGAAAAACATATACACGATGATAAAAACCATTTGGAAGACTATTTCTTTGCTATCTTGGGCTTTGTTCCCACATTGCTAACCAGAACTTTATCCTTATGAGCTAGAGTAGACCTTATAAAAGAAGTCCTTTACCCAAAAGGAGGGAATCTAGCCTGCCTTTCTTTCTCTGCGTAAGTAACATCCACTCATCCCTTAGGTCTTCACCTGTGTCTAGGAGCTTTCCTTACTTTCTAGACTGAGCTGAAAGCCCATTTTGACTTGCCGCTTCAATACCATATCCTTCTTATGAAATCTAAGTATACTTGCAGTATTTGTCCAGTATCTTCTTACATACTGTTTCACCAGCTCAAAGGGGCTGAGTACTCTGCCTTGTTCACTTCTGTATCTCCAATTCCAAAAATAATGGCTGGTACATAATGCATCCTCAATAAATATTTCATGAATGAGGATTAAGTAAACTAATATATATAAAGAACACTCAGTTTAATTACTGGTATATAGAGGTATCCAATACATGTTAATTACTAGCATATGAACAGACATCTGTACCGTACTGAACCCTAGACATGGTGAACTTCATTAGTAAGCTTTCGGAAACAATGTCCACTGCCCATAACATTCAGAATGATGTTTCTGAGGGCTCCCAGTTCTCGTCCGTAAAATGAAGCGGGGTCAGTCGGTAGGGATCGACGACCTCTGGCTTCCTAAATAGACAAAGCAACTTTTCACTTGGATAAGACCAGAAAAAAAGGATCCCACTGCTAACTACAGGACACTCTTCCTGACCTCCCTCTCCAAGTTCCCATGGTCCTCTGAGGCGCCACTCTTGACTGTCTCATTACTACAGCTTTTAGGCTAAATTATAGCATTCTATTTTTGGTTGTTTTTCAAAAGATATGGTATGGCCTGCAGTGTGTCTGAGTGCTATAATGATGAGCCATCATGCAACCAAATTCCATAGTTATATTTAACTTGGTTCTCTGAGTTAAAAGTCAAGCCATCCCTATTCATTGCATTTGTGTTTACTTTCAAACCAAACAAGAATGTAGTCTGAACTGGGCCACGAGTTGTGAGGCTGCCCTGCGGTGGTTTCAGACCTCAACCCCCATTTTGTTGTTAGAGGGGATGAAGCTGACCACAGTTTATTCTAAAAAACTTGCTAGTGATTTCATAGGGAATAACTATGAAACCAGTATAAGTGATACCTTATATTCTTGGATTTTTAATAGAGAATTTAATTTGGTTCCAACTTACCCTAAGAGTCACCTTTGTGCCTAACTAGTTTATGCCAGTACTTTATTTTTTTTTAGGAAGTGGTGTGGGGGAGACTCTGAAGTCTTTGAGCAGGTGGCAAGATCATCGATCCTGCTCTGAGAAGGTTAATCCAGCAGCACAGTGAAAAGACAGGTTGCGGGAGGGGAGCAAGACAGAAAGAAGGCAGGGGGGTCAGCAGGGCAGGGCGGAGCTCCAGTGGAGGAGGTCCCAGGGCCAGAGCCGGAAGAGGTGGTGAAGATGGAGCCCCAGGACCAGATGAGTGAAGGGGAGGGTGGGAGGAGGACACAGATTCAAGAGCAGCCTCAAAAAGAAAATGCTGGTGATAAGATGACTCCGTAACGTGAAGAATGCAAAGGATGAGAAAGAGATCTTGGCCCTGAGCAGCTAGGAACCTGGCTGTATCAACATGGGGCAAATAAGAAAAAGAAGAAGTGTGAGGAGGAAGCTTATCTTTGGAACAAACTGGATCTGAGGGGGCTAGCAAGACCCAGGCTCCTGGGAATGTGAGCTGAAGTTCAGGAACAAGGTGAGGACTGCCTCACAGGTGCCTTGACCATGGCGTCATTCTTTTGGATAGCTTAGTTCCTTTCATCCCTCCATAAATGATATATACTTTTTAAGGTCCTAGTCAGTTTTCTCCTTAGAAAGTAGAATATTACAAATAAGAGCCTCTAACTTTGTGCTGAGGTAGTCTCGGGCATCACGGTTTTATCATTCACCATCTTTGACCTTCTATAATGCGTGCTAAGTCACTTCAGACTGACTCTTTGGAAACCTATGGCCTGTAGTCCACCAGACTCCTCCGTCCATGGGATTCTCCAGGCAAGAATACTGGAGTGAGTTTCCATTCCCCTCTCCAGGGGAATCTTCCCATGTCAGGGATCAAGCCCATGTCTCTTGTGTCACTTACACTGGCCGGCAGATTCTTTACCACTAGCATCAGCTGGGAAGCCCACCTTCTCTAATCAATGCTGTATATAGCTTTTCTATTTAAATCATGGAATTTGTAGCTCAGTCGGTAAAGAATTTGCCTACAGTGCAGGAGACCCGGGTTCGATCCCTGGGTTGGGAAGATCCCCTGGAGAAGGAAATGACAACCCACTCCAGTATCCTTGCCTGGAAAATCTCATGGACAGAGGAACCTGGTGGATTGCAGTCCATGGGGTCGCAAAGAGTCGGGCACGACTGAGCGACTAACACATAAGAAAGTAAGTAATAAGTTCTTATAGTTAAGGAAACTGGGACCAAGAAAGTATGGGGAGTTGGTCAGGTTTACACAGCCAGTTATCAGCAGCCTGGTCCCGGGCCCTCTGCACTCCCCACTGGAGCAGGTTTCCAGACTGTGAAACGTGGGGGACGCCAGACAACCCACTGTCTCCTCTCCTGCCTCCGGTACAGCTTGTACTGTGCCTTCAGAATTGTTCTTTAAAAGCATTTGTATTCCTTTGGTCTCTTAATTACTCCCAAAGTTCTGAGCATTAAAAAAAAAAAATTGCTTTCACTCCCTACTTTCTTGAGAGTCTAAATATGGTCACTGTCCCTTCTACCAACAGTATTCTCGATTTTTGTAACCAGTCTATAGTTTCTGCTCAAACACAGCATACCCAGTCCCTTCTCCCCCCTCAAGTGTTTTTTTTTTTTTTTCATGGCAGTAGTTTTAAGCATAGCATGGACTGCTATCTGAAAGGGATTGTTGCATAAAAATTGATCTCTTGTCCACCTCCATAGGGTCCTTTAACTCTGGTGATATGAACTGATCTTTTATCTTTCATGTTACCCAGCCATCACCAGCCTCTTCTGTGAAGGACAATGAGTTGCTTTCTTAGGACTGATGAGGAATCAGTGCAAGCTGGGAGAAGAGATATTAATAATACACAAACGAGATCCTGTTTCTTGCATTAAGAGCTATAAACATCTTTCCAAGCTGTAATCATCAAGGTTCGTCCCGTTGGCGATCCCCAGCAGAGTACAGTGTAATTAAATGGCCTACAGAATGACTTCACCCTGACACTGTAGAAACTAATGCTCTTCCTGGCTTGTTCCTTTCCTACTGGATAGATGCCTTGAACCTACGGAACCGCCAGGTCATCTGCGTCACTCTCAAAGTCCTACAGCATCTGGTTGTGTCAGCTGAGATGGTGGGTGAGGCGTTGGTGCCCTACTACCGGCAAATCCTTCCCATCCTGAACATCTTTAAGAATAAGAATGGTGAGTTACCCCAGGAATCACAATGTCTTTTAAGCACTAAAAAAGGGGGAGTGCTTTGAAGTAGAGTTAATTAGCAACACATTTAGGATTTATTATTGCATATAAACCAAGATCCACTTAGCGATCTAAACAGCATAACCCCTACCCCTTCTCCTCCTACTCCCTAGGGAAATAGTCAAATTAACAATTTCATTTATTATTCTTCACACGTACAGCTTACTTAGCACAGAAGCACTGAAGCAGTTCTGTAATCTTACAATAATAAAATTGTAAAGTTTTTAACTGTCTTTGAATATATTGGTAGGTTTTGAGTTTGTCCTTTCTCTTGATAGTGATTCTGCCTTTAGGTATTTTCTCTTAAAATTAAAGTTACTTTTTTTATTAACTGCTGCTGCTGCTGCTGCTAAATCGCTTCAGTCGTGTCCGACTCTGTGCGACCCCATAGACGGCAGCCCACCAGGCTCCTCCGTCCCTGGGATTCTCCAGGCAAGAACACTGGAGTGGGTTGCCATTGCCTTCTCCAATGCATGAAAGTAAAAAGTGAAAGGGAAGTTGCTCAGTCGTGTCCAACTCTTAGCGACCCCATGGACTGCAGCCCACCAGGCTCCTCTGTCCATGGGATTTTCCAGGCAAGAGTACTGGAGTGGGCTGCCATTTATTAATTGATTTAGGATGAATTTTAAAAACAATATTATTAAAATCTGGTACAGGTTGTTTGGAGAGTTTTAATACATGTTCTCCTATTTCTTAAAAAAATAGAAAAACAGATAATCTTACTGTTACTTAGTTACTTAGCTGATGGTAAGTACTGATTTAAAAAATATATGCTGATGCATTTATTTAAAAAAATATTATTCTGTGGAAAGCGCTGGTGCACTCAAGTGAATCTGCTTCACCCAAACAAAGGTATGAGCAAGTTGTGCTGACCTCCTGGGAGGCAGTGAATGTACATCTGTTTATTGACCATGTGATTTTCCTTTTGTACCTGTTGAAACGATGAGAATCTAGTTTTCTTTCATGTTGCTAACTTTGAAGTCTCATATTTCTCATATGCACGGTGTAAGTCAACATTTGATGTTAATTTCTGACAGCCATGTAAATAAGTTAGTAATTTAGTGGAACAGTGCATGAAAACTTTGCAATATAATCTGCTTACTGTATAGAGAGGAAAAAAAAATCAAACCCCAAACTGCACATATGACAGCTTCCGTCACAAACAAGTCCTTTGTTTGGAATCATTATTTTTCATATAATTCCTAAATTACTGTTAAAAGTCTCCTTATATCAGGCAGACTATTCAGGGAATCAGGGATTCATCAGAGTCTGTAGCTATCTTTCAGTAGCAGGACCTACTTACATGTTTAATGTCAAGCATGTTTAGTAAAAATGACTTCAGCTAGGGTTATAGGAGCTTAAGAATGCTCATAATGGGATGAATTGATACACACTGCAAAATATTTAAGAAATATAGAGTTAATGTAGACATTTAGATGAGATGGTTACTCTTTCAGGAAAGTAAAAGTTGGGTGTTAGTAATTCAACATTTATGATCTAAACTGAAACTTTTAGTTACAGCATTTCTACTTTGTGAAACTTGCGTAAGTATTCCTGATTCATAATTCATACTTTTACTGTCTAACAGCATCAAATAAGAGGTAGAGATAAATCAGAAATGCTAGAGATAAAGTCAGAGATGAAAGAATCAGGGAACACCCTCTCCCAGAAATCTCAGTTATAGTCAACACTTCTGAGTTGTGTGATTGGCAAATGTGTCCTCAGTAACCCTCACAGAAGCCTGTGATGTGTGGACCATTACTGGCTCTAGTTTTCCACTGTGACTCTTCTGCGGAAGCATTTCCTTCTGCGCTTGGCGGTCGTGAAAGGGGAGCACCAGCGTCTTTTCCACCTTGCACAAGTGGGAGTAGGGGCCGCCCCCACATGGGTTAATGTCCTCCCGGTCCTTGGACCTGGAGCTGGAATCTAAGCATCATTTGTGTCTTCGTATAAAAGAAGAGAAACAGTGATATTCAAAAGGTGATTAGAATCTCCTCGTCCTCAAGGAACCCTGTAAAGAGTAAGTACACCTGCCAGGAAGACAGATAAATCTCTTGGGAGCCCTAGACTGTTCAAACGAATTGGCTCCCGTTTCTGCCTCGTTACATTGATACTATCAATACTTATTTAATTCTTTAACTTATAAATGTTCATATGCTTCACAAAAGAAGTGATTGGGTTTAGGAATATACCCCTATTTCGATTTTATCAAAGTGGAGATTTTATCGTTTCTATCACAGCCTTAATTGGTCCCACACACAGCTAATTATCTTGGAACGTTTCTAAATGGAGGCACCAGGAATTTGACATTCAACTATTTTTCTGGTTAATATCTTTCTGACATTTGAGGGGGAAAAATATTAGCTTCAGCTTCATTTTCTACTTATCTTAGAAACCTGTCAGTACAATGCCAGAATGCAGTTTGCTGTATTTCCAGAGGGTCCTATTACCAAACTGGAGCATTCTAGCTCTAAAACGCAAAACTATTCTTCAGAGTGGCTATTTCCACAGCTCCAATCCTGCCAGTAGAAACTAATCACAGGATTCACAATTACAATAGTATTTTCAGCCTGAAAACAATTTAGCTTTGATAGCATTTTAATAAATGTTGCTTCACGATCATATTCTATTCATATCCACAGAACCACATTTACATTTTTATCTAAGCAGATGTCTTTAGTGACAGATATATTTACCTAAAAATAGATTAGAAATTTGCGGCGTTAAGATTAGGAAAAAAAAAAATTCATTCTTAATTTCGGCGTTTCTGAGAGTAACTTCATTTTCTGTTTCCTTTTTCCCTACTTACGCATAATCGATGTCTTGTTCAATTCATAGTCAGAGATATATTTCTTTCCAGTTCTATAGCAAAATGTTTTTGAGACCGAGACCCAATATAAATGACTGAAAGAAAGCATGAAAGAGAGGCTATTCCTTCAAATATAGTGACTTTGCCCTTCTGCTAGTGTTCTTTCAAAGCACAAGCTTTAGCATAATTCGACTGCCTGCTCCTTTTTTGCAATTTCTGTCCTGTTTTCATGTCAGCTGGACCTTGTCTGACATGATCTGAGGGGCCGAGCAGTTTGCCAGTGCACCGCCGGGCCAGCGGTCTCCCCAGGGGACCAGTGGGGATAAGGCAGAACCCGGAGGAGTGGGTGCCGCTGTTAGCACAGCCTGTGTCCCCAGCTCCATCTATAGGTGTGGAAACTTACCCCAGCCCCACAAGATCAGGCCTGCTCTAGGACATAGAGTGGCTGGAACTTCTGTTTATGAATAATACACTTTTAAGTGTTTGTAATTAGACTGTGCTTTAAAAAAACGCAACAGGCAAGTGGGTGAACTGCAAAGTGGGATAAAGAGTAGCATTTGAGAGCAGAAGAGATGTGACCTTAGGCGGATCATGTAACTTCTCTGAACTTAAACTTCTTCATCTGCACACGATACGTTGATAACGTCTTTTCTGCAGGTCGGCATGACACATTGAGATCACGGCCGCCCCTTCACGTGGGGCCTGGCCTTGACTTTTAAACAAGAGTCATTATCCTCTGACAGCATTACGAATGTGTGCTCCGACACTCAGTCCTTTCCGACTCTCTGCAACCTCATGGATGGTAGCCCACCAGGCTCCTTTGTCCCTGGGATTTTTCAGGCAAGAATAGTTGAGTGGGTCACCACTTCCTCCTCCAGGGGATCTTCCCCACCCAGGGATCAAACCTGTGTCTCTTTTGTCCCCTGTGTGGGCAGGCAGATTCATCAGTAGTGCCTCCTGGGAAGCCCCAGACAACATTATATACACATATAATGTTATACACGTATATGATACTGTAAACCAATGTAGTGATGCTATATAAATTAGTATAATGCACAGGAGTAAGTGCTTTAATGTATTATGTCCCCTGATGGTAGCTCATCCCCTGGTCCTTCTGTGGGCCTGTGAGTGAGGCATGACCTCCTGGTTTACCCAGCTCACCAGCACCTCTGTTTCAAAGGACTCATCCTGCCTCTGATTGCCAACACCAGGTGGGGGCCAGATAAATTAAGGACTCTGTGACTCACTGAGGGATAACTGGTTCTCTAATCCATCTCTCCCTGGCTAACTCAAATATGTGCCAGATGTTTGGGGGTAGGTCCTTATTTTCAAAAGAGAAGCCAAGTGTGACAAGCAGGGGTGACTGGATCAGGGTCCTCTTTGGAAGATGCAAACTAGCATCTAAGCTTGAACTTGTTTTCTTTAATTCTGAGTAATGAATCGTGGACACCTAAGATAGGCTGACTTTCCAGGGACTGCTGTGGAGCGAAAGAGAGATAAGAGTTTCTATGACAGCAATCTCTTCTTTCCTTTGTTCTTTCACAAACATTATTAAAGGTTTCAGAAAATGAAGATGATGGGAATGCTCAATTTACAGCTTTCAGAGAGGTGGCTACAGAATTAACGATGCAGTGTATTACATTTGAGAAACATGAGCCAATAAATGGCATTAAAACATTTACAGTTAAAATATGGGGCTCTGCCAGCAGAGTAGGGTTTTCCAACCACCCTGCTTTTCAGAGGCAATCCTTACTTGGGTCCTTTTTTTTTCCTAATTGCGCCAGTAGTCCTGAAATAGCTTCTAATGGAAACAGTTCGGAGATTCCACATATCAACAGCTCTAATAATACATTAATTTCATGTCACAGAATATGCAGAAGTAAATGAAATAATGAGGTAACATGCCCCCATGTGTGTGAACATCAAACAGTCTTAGATTTGAATACTTCCTAAAATGTATGCTGTAGCCTATAGAAGTCCATGAAAAGAGATTTAAACTTTCAGCTCAGATTCAGACAAATTAAATAACACGGGAAATAAAGCATTAAATTGAATTTTGGGGATTTTTAAAAGTTTGTACCAGATCTTTCACCCTGATATTTAACTAGTTTCTGAAAAATAGAAACAACTGTTTTCCACTAATAGTCTATTTAAGCAGCTGCTAATGAGAACCTAAGGATTCCCAGTCAACCTGTTTCATATACTCTTCATGTATTTCTGTGAGTTCTATGGGACCTATTTTTATGGTCCTTTAAAATGCTGATGAACTTTTGAGAGCTGATTGTTTACAAAAAATTTCTGTAGTTCTTATGTCTTACAATTGACTTGCATAAAGTTTATTTCACAGAGCTTTTAATTTTGAATTAAGAGTACCCCCGCCCCACGGAATTCTATACAAATTTTAGCACAATTTAGAAATTTGCTTCGTGTTTTCTTCAGCGTCATTATGTTTATGAGACTCGAAAGCCTTTTAATGTCCTAAGTTTACAGAGCAAACTATTATTAATAGAATACTACGCCACAATTCCTGAAAGGTGGATTTAGGATGATTATATATCTATCTAAACTCTCCGGAACTCTTCTTCCACTCAGACATAACTAGCTGGTGTGAAAAGAATCATAGGAGTCTAAGAGATGCCAGATTCACGTAACTGCCCTTTGATCAATGCCCCTCTCCAAATGTACCAAACTACACTTTATCAGACTATTAGTTTCATGGCCAAACTGTGTTGAACTTTCTTTTTTCTGTGCAGAGTGTGGCACACCGAGAAGAATCAGTTGCTTAATATGTGGTTGTGTGAAATGTATTCACTCACCTAGTCTGTATGACCATTACTTGTTTATCCAGTCCTATCCTAAACAGCCCCACTACTTCATGAGATGTTGTTGTTCAGTCACTGGGTCATGTCCAACTCTTTGCCACCCCGTGGACTGCAGCACGCCAGGCTTCCCTGTCCGTCAATGATCCCACCCAATCATCTCATCCTCCATCATATCTTTCTCCTCCTGCCCTCAGTCTTTCCCAGCATCAGGGTCTTTTCCAATGATTCAGCTCTTTGCATCAGGTGGCCAAAGTATTGGAGCTTCAGCGTCAGCATCAGTCCTTCCAGTGAATATTAAGTGTTGATTTCCTTTAGGATGGACTGGTTTGATCTCCTTGCTGTCCAAGGAACTCTCAAGAGTCTTCTCCAACACCACTTCATGAGCTAGCTTGTCCTATTTCCAAAGAGAAAATCACTCCCTATAGTAAGCAAAATACATGCCAGATATTACTATCTGGTTTATATCTCTCATCTGAACCACACAGGATAATGTCTAGTCCCTTTTCCAAATGGCAGGCCAGCAAACATTATATAAAACTTTCCTACCACTTCAGTCTTCACTTCTCCAAGTTCAATGTCCTTTCTTCCAAGAATTCCTCACAAGATCTTCTAGAGCCCTGACGATCTTATAGGATGGAGATGGTGGACACACGCACCTGTGAACACTGATGGTTCTGCAATGACCCAAGAGAGCGGTCCCATGGGACAGAAGGTCCTGGGAAAAGAGGCTTCCGTGCCCTCACTTGATGCCCCTGTACGTGGTCAGTCCATAAAATGGACATCTTGCCCCTGTGAAATCTTACCATTATGCTGGGGGCAGGCATATACTTTCAACTGCCTCTGCGTGCTCTTCCCTGTAGACCGCCATGGGTGCATCTGCCCAGAATAAACATTCTTCTCAGTGTCTCTATATCTTGAAACACATGGCCTGCTAGGATGATGACCAAGGGGATCAGAATCTGCTTCTGAAGCCTGTGTAGGCTGTGTAGGGCCACTGTAGTGAATTACCACAAACTGAGCGGCTTAAATAACCAGAAAGTACTGTGTCAGTTCTGGGGGCCAGAAGTCCACACCCCAGGTGTCAGCAGAGTCACACCCTCCAGTGTTTTGGTGGTGGTGGTGGTTGTTGTTGTTCAATCCCTCAGTCATGTCCGACTCTTTGCGACCCCAAGGACTGCAGCACGCCAGGCTTCCCTGTCCATCACCAACTCCCGGAGCTTGCTCAAACTCATGTCCATCGAGTCAGTGATGCCATCCAACCATCTCATCCTCTGGCGTCCCCCTCTCCTCCTGTCTTCAATCTTTTCCAGCATCAGGGTCTTTTCCAATGAGTCAGTTCTTCACATCAGGTGGCCAAAGTATTGGAGTTTCAGCTTCAGCATCAGTCCTTCCAGTGAATATTCAGGACTGATTTCCTTTAAGATGGACTGGTTGGATCTCCTTGCAGTCCAGGGGGCTCTCAGTCTTTTGGGGAGAATCTGTTCTCTGCCTCTCTCCTCGATTCTGGTGGGTCCAGCCACCTTTGGGGTTCCTTGGCTTGTAGAGGTATCACCTCAGTGGCTGCCTCCCTCTCCACATGACGTTTCCCCCGTGTGTCTGTCTCTGAGTCTCATCTCCACTTCTTATAAAGACACCTGTCCTTGTCAGGCTTGGACTAGGGGCCCACCCTATTCCCATATGACTTCATCTTCACCTTACTAATTACATCGGCAATGACCTGATTTCCAGATGAGGCCAACTTCAGAGGTTCCAATAAGGACTTGAGTTTGGGAAGGAGGCTCTTCAACTTAGACCAGGTAACTCTTTTCCAGGGTGTGTGGTGGTATAGCCCCGCCATTGATGAGTAAAGCCGGAGGTTTTGCATGCCTTCCATTCATCCCATCACATCACCATCACTGAACTGGACCTAGTTGCATAAAGCCTGATGAGAACTCCCTCATTTAACAATGAGGAAAAGCTTTCTTCCTTTTCCTTTCATCAGGAAGTGAGTGTTTAGTTATGAAAGGAAAGAGATCTAGGTACGTTTGGAGTAGAGGAGTTGGCAGGAAATTGATTTTTTTTTCCTCTTTGGTAATGCTGAAAACTAACAGAGAGAGTCAGCAAATGCCCTCACACTGGGTGCTTCCTGGGATGTCCCGCGCTCCCAAGGGCACTGCCGCCACCCTCCGTGCAGAGGACCGCAGGCACCCACTCTAGGCGGCAGACTGCATCATCTGCGCCTGTCCCTGCCCACCCAGGTGGGTGAGAGGGTCAGGCCACTCTGCCTGCATGCGGTTTGGATCAGTAAATAGGGATTCCGCTTGTGAACCAGGACAAGTGGGACAATATGTGGAAAAGCAAGTGGCGGGCGGGTGTTTAAGAGTGAAGGCGCGGCGTCATGTTTCTGGGGCAGGCACCCTGGCTCAGGGCTTGTGAGCCTGGCCTGGTTGCAGAACCGCTCTGTGCCTTAGTCTCCTTGGTGTGAAAAGCGAGTTGTTGGGAAGAGGACAAACAGCTCAGTGACCTGCAGAGAACTGTGGGCGATGATTTCATAGAAGTGTGGGCAGCATGAGAGTAATGGGGGTGGATGATGAAACGTGAGTGAAATTGCTTTAGCGACTACTGGGTGTTAACCTGTAGTCTTATCGCCTATCTCACAAGATGGAGAGAATTATACATAGGTAGTTTTGTGTTCCCTCAAAGAAAGTGAAATTAAATCTGTTTTAGAATTAATATAAGATTTTACTGCGGTGATTAGATGAAAAATAAATATTCAAGAATCAATATATTTTTTTTATGTGCCAGTAGTCAAAAAATGCAATACAAAACTTGTTTTCTAGATGCTAATAGTTCCTGCTTGCAGAGATATTCCATCAGAGATAAACTTTTACTGTCCAGCTCTCCCTCCCCCAGAAGATAGTTCTAATTCCTCCTTTGGACCCCTCAGTTCACTTCAGAAGCAGGCAGAAGTATTTAATCAAAGGGCTTTGCCTTGGTAAACCGGAGATCTATCAGGAACTGCCTGCCCCGGTGGAGCCTCTTTCCAAGACAGACCCTGCTTTCAGTGTCTAAATAACTTTTATGTTCGTAGTTTCTCTGTATGAGTCTTAACAACGCTTAGTGTCCAGGTTTCATCCCGGGCGTCCCAGGTTCACTTGCATCTGCTTCATCATTCTAGTTTCACCACTGCTCCCACCGTGTAAGTTCACCTCAAGGGATCAGACTGTCAGGAGAACTCTGAACTGTAGACAAATTCAGCAGCCAGGCACATCTTGAGAGTCCTGGATCAAAGGCAAGTTTAGTGGATCAAGAACAATTTGCATTTTTAGTTAGTCGTAAAAAAATAAATTTCCATTCACCACTTCTAAACTGAAGTAGAGGATGGCATCATGGACTCGATGGACACAAGTTTGTGCAAACTCTGGGAGATGGTGATGCACAGGGAAGCCTGGTGTGCTGCAGTCCATGGGGTCGCCAAGACTCAGACACGACTGAACAACGAAAGAGGGCCGCAGGTCATGCGGAAAGAAAGACTTGACAGGGGGTTGGAATCGAGGGGCCATTCGTGCCCCACCACCTGCTCACTCGAATGGGCCACATGGCCCACACCCTGGTCCTTTTCCTCAAGAGACCATCCTCAACCCAGGCCGAAGACTTTCAGGAAACAGCCGGCCTCCCAGGAACCTTCGCGGATCCCGCTCTGACGTGGAGAACAGCGTCGTCCTCTGTAGGTCTTCCTGACCTCTCTCAGGCTGGGTGGATTCTATTTCCTGGCCTGCCCAGAGGCAGGGAGAGAGTGGGGATAACCGGCCATTTGTTAACCTGTCGGCTAAGCTCTGTTTGCAGTGTGTGTTTTGTTAGCCATCGGGCCCCCTCTGAGTACTCCACAGAGACCTACAGACCAAGGGATCTGATGCCAGCTGGTTCCCAGTCCTTAGCCCTTTCACTGCTCACTGGCACCTTCCTGAGCAGGAGATTCCACCAGGTCAGCTAAGACCTTTGAGATATGCCTCCGGATATCTGTGTAATATGCTTGAATGTATACAAAAGCTCACAATGGACCTCCAGTGAGCAAGCATGCAAATACTAACCCAACAGGGGAAAAAAAAGTGTTCTTTTCTGTTTATGCAGAAAGAAAGTTTTACTTAATCGGCCCAAGAAAGCATATAATGATTTCTAAAGCTTTAATTTAAGGAGATTCCTTTATTCGGGCAGATTATACTTTGTACTTTTTAAGTCACCTAAAATATCACCTGTTCTGGATTTACGGATAATTAAGGTCTCATTCTCATTTTCCTTTATATGAAAATCTTTCAGGAGCGCCAGAAAATGGCTTTTTAGGGGTCTCTATGTGGGCACTGCCGAGAAAAATAAGAATGTCACCAGTGTAATTGTTGCCTTGAATATTCGTTATTCATGACATAATTAAAAGGCAAATTTAAAAGCAGGTTGGAGACCCAAAAAGAAAAATTTTTAAAGCCTCCTTCAGTGGGGGAGCCTTGCCCTGACACTGCGTAAAACTCAGCAAGACCCGCGCTATTCCATTCACTCAGAGGTTCCTCAGGCACTTTGAGTCACATACGCAATTCCAGTGCTTGAGTCCCTTCTTTTAACAGAACTGATCAAAACTGGAAACTTCCTCTACCTTCAAGTATTCTTCTCTCTCCCTGCTTGGGTTCGCTCTGGATTGGAAGCTGGCGGTGGGAAACGGCTTCGCCTCTGTTTCTTATGTTGTCCCCCTCCCGAAGCCCCGGAACCCTGGCTCCCCAGGTCTCCCCGCACAGGGTTGTCAGGGTCGGGGAGGCGAACCACGAGGACTGGGAGCCTCTTACTGATGGAGGCCGCCTTGAGCCGGTCCCCCCACCCGCAACGCGGTTCTCATCCCCTGCATTCACCTCCAGTTTAGAGCTCTGGTCCCTCTGCTCTTCTGGAAACCGTCATCCAGGGCGGAAAAGATCCCATAGCATCGCTCCCTCCCACTTGGAAAAGATGCTCGCTCACCCCGGGCCCGGGAAATGCTGGGGCCCCAGCGCCCCCGGTCCTGCTTCCCGGGCTCTGTTCACTTCTCATCTTCATGTTGCCCACTGCTGGGAGCACACAGGGCCCTTCCTTCCAGGGGGGTAGGGTTGGCACGGAGCACAGCCACAGCCGCCTTCAAAGAAATCCCGGACCTCTGAGCACACGCGGTCTCTCTTGAAAAGCCTGAACTGTCCAGTCGTGGGATGGGTCCCCTGAAAGCCCTCGGTCCTGCCACTGATGAAGCTCTGGCCCCACGATGCCCAGCTCGACTCCACGCCACGCTGACTCCGGTTTACTCGAGCCAAACACCAACCTGTAGGAAGAATTTTCCGCCTAGTAGGAAATAAGCTTTCGATTTTTATCGTCCTCCTCAAAAATCTATATTTTTCACATTGACAGCAAGGAGGAATGTATATAGTCAGCATCAGCTTAACCATCAATGAAGGAGGAATTGAAAAATACAATAGACACATTTCCTTAGAAAAACTGCAAATATTACTGATATTTCTTTGCTTGCCTGCCTTCTGTATGAGGCTCTCATATACATCTTGGATTAATGTTCCAAGTAATAAAGAAAAAAGTAATGATGGCAGGGTTATTACCAGTACAGTTCTGTTTGGATCCTTCCAAGATCAATTTACTTTTTCCCCCCAAAACACGGTACTTTAATATCAGCTTTTTGTGAGCCTATTTATATCCATTTTGAGATGGCGGTGAACAAAAAAATGACGCTCCTTTCAGTGACTTTTAGATTTTGCAAAACTATTACAGCTCCGCCTCTTCTTCCTCCGGATGAATCCCATATTTTTTTTCTTAAAATTTATTTCTTGAGCCCTGAAGTTATCTTTATCACAAACTAAAAAACTAATTAATGATACAATATTTAAATTTTAAGAGCAATAATATAATTGGGCCATACTAACAAGATTATTGCCCAGTAATTCTCCCACTATTGCCAGCTCTGCTTCTGCCTCCAGTCTGGTTGAGTGTTTATACAGATAAAGGCTTTGAGGAGTTTGTAGTTCTTCTAATGGGAATCACTGAATATTATCTATGTTTCTGTGTGAGTGTATTGCTTTCTTGTAAATATCGTAAATAACCATCTAACTAGGTGGCGAGAGGTAGGTCTGTCTAGAAAATGTATTATCCTTTCAAGTGAAGTCACTCAGTTGTGTCCAACTCTTTGCCATCTCATGGACTGTATCCTACCAGGTTCCTCTGTCCATGGAATTTTCCAGGCAAGAGTACTGGAGTGGGTTGCCATTTCCTTCTCCAGGGAATCTTCCCGACCCAAGGATCGCACCCAGGTCTCCCGCATTGCAGGCAGACGCTGTACCGTCTTTGCCGCCAGGGAAGCCCAAATACTGGAGTGGGTAGCCTATCCCTTCTCCAGCAGCTCTTCCCAACCCAGGAATCGAACCAGGGTCTCCTGCATTGCAGACAGATTTTTTTTTTTTTTTAACCAACTCAGCTGTCAGGGAAGCCCTTTCAAAGTTTCTTATAAACTATGAATATAGAATGATGATATTCAAGGGAAGCAGTGCAATGTTTATATTTTTGTGAGGAACAACCACAATTTTTTAAAATTTCTGTTAGGGTTTTAGGCAACAACGTAATAAGGGGAAGGGTGTGATGACAAGCCTGTCAAAATCTGCTCACATGCTTCTTTTCTTAAACACCTGCCGAGCTGGCCATTGCTTGCTGGGCCCCTGGGCCTGCTTTCTCTTCCCTTAAGGCTGGTCTCATACCTCCAGGAAGACAGATGCAGCAGGCAAACTCCAGGAGCCACTGAGAGCAGTGTGTGTTTCACCTGTTATTTGGAAGATGCCAAAGAGGACCACACAGTACATTATTCATTGATTCATTGAATAAAAAATTGAGTGTTTACCGTGTGCCAGCACAGCAAATCCTCCCCTGTTGTTCAGTCCCTAAGTCGTGCCCATCTCTTGAACTGCAGCATGCCAGGCTCCTCTGTCCTCCAGTGTCTCCCAGAGTTTGCTCTAATCCATGTCCATTAAGTTGGTGATGCTCTCTAACCATCTCATCCTCTGCCACCCCCCCTCCTAGAAATCCTTGAAAGATTGAAAGTGTGCTGTCTTGCAGCCATTTCCCATTTACCAAATGCATCAGACACCTTTGCAGCCTTGCCCTGTGTCTGAGTCAAGACACGCCTCTGCAGGAGACCTGAGTAGTGAAGGAGGTTTCCACCCTCAGAAGAAAGCAAACTGGAGCTTCCTTATGACCATACACCACTCCCCACCACCACCCCCCCCCCCGCCCCCCACCAACCTCTTCTATACTCTTGGGTAATTGACCCTGAGGTCAGGGCACCAATTTGGGACAGGAAAATCCTAGATTTGATGGGAGCCCTGTTGAGACTCTTCAGTGGAAAGAAGAGTGCTGCTTAGACTTAATGCATTTTCTGAGCAAATGAAATAGCGAGCAATGTAAGAAAGACGTAGATTTACCACCATGACCATTAACTTCTTGTAGGAGAATGGGGGAATCTGCCGCCTCAGCCTGGTTCCGCTTTATGAGGAGACGCTCCTTAAGTGAGCAGCCTTCACATATTGTGATTTAGTTTGTTTTGATTTCCAGCTTTATTGAGATGTCCTTGACACATAGTATAAGTTTAATTGCAAAGCATTATGAGTTGATATATGTATATGTTATGAAGTAATTACCAGATGAAGGTGAGTTAGCACCTGTCACCTTACATCATTACAAATTTGTTTTCCTTGTGATGAGAACTTTTAAGATCTATGGTGGTATTAGCAACTTTCAAATATGTAAGACAGTGTTGTCAACTGGAGTCACTAAATATTGTTAATCAGCTGTCTCTTAGAATTTCTAGGACCAAATTTTTCTGAATCTTTGTTAAGTGCTCCTTTATACATAATTCCTGCTAAATTTTTGCCAAGAACTACTTTATGATAAGGGGCTTCCCTGGTGGCTCAGACGGTTAAGCGTCTGTCTACAATGTGGGAGACCCGGGTTCGATCCCTGGGTCGGGAAGATCCCCTGGGGAAGGAAATGGCAATCCACTCCAGTACTATTGCCTGGAAAATCCCATGGACAGAGGAGCCTGGTAGGCTACAGCCCATGGGGTTCCAAAGAGTTGGACACGACTGAGCGACTTTACCTTACCTTACCTTACTTTATGATATGTGTGTTGTGTTTATAAACTCATCCAAAGAGCATCTGAGACTATTAGACCTGAAACTATTAACCAAGTAAATTTGAGAGTCTATCCAAAGGCATAAGACATAGACCATGGGGGACAATGCTTTATCTAGAGCATTCTCCAATGTCAGGAATGCTTCATAGGTCTAGACTTATTCTAATCTAATTGGCCTAGAGAGTCAAATAGCAATAAACTAGAAACTCTAGGGTCTTTTTAAATGTCTGGATATAGTCACTAAAATATAAATTCCATGAGGACAAGAACTTTAATCTCTTTGTCACTGCTTTATCACCAGTTCCTGGGCATTCTTAAATCAATAAATATTTGCTAAATAGATGGGTGAGTAGATAGATGGGTAGGGTATTCATTTACTCTTGCCACCATAACAAACTGCCACAAATCTAACTGCATACACAATCAGTTTCGTTCAGTTCAGATACACAGTCATGTCCAACTCTTTGCGACCCCATGGACTGTAGCACACCAGGCTTCCCTGTCCATCACCAACTCCCGGAGCTTGCTCATACTCATGTCCACTGAGTCAGTGACACCATCCAATCATCTCAACCTGTGTCATCCCCTTCTCCTCCTGCCTTCATTCTTTCCCAGGATCAGGATCTTTACCAGTGAGTCTGTTCTTCACATCAGGTGGCCAAAGTATTGGAGTTTCAGCTTCAGCATCAGTCCTTCCAATGAATATTCAGAACTGATTTCCTTTAGGATGGACTGGTTGGATCTCCTTGCAGTCCAAGGGACTCTTAAGAGTCTTCTCCAACATCATAGTTCAAAAGCATCAATTCTTCAGCACTCACCTTTTTTTAATGGTCCAGCTCTCACATCCATTCATGACTAATGGAAAAACCATAGCTTTGACTAGATGGATCTTTGTCAGCAAAGTAATGTCTCTGCTTTTTAATATGCTGTCTAAGTTTGTCATAGCTTTTCTTCCAAGGAGCAAGCATCTTTCAATTTCATGGCTACAGTCACCATCTACAGTGATTTTGGAGCCCAAGAAAATAAAGTCTGACACTATTTCCATTGTTTCCTCATCTATTTGCCATGAAGTAATGGGACCAGATGCCATGATCTTAGTTCTTTGTTTTTTAATTTTGAGTTTTAAGCTAACTTTTTCACTCTCTTCATTCACTTTCATCAAGAGGCTCTTTAGTCCCTCTTTGCTTTCTGCCATAAGGGTGATGCCATCTGCATATCTGAGGTTATTGATATTTCTCCCAGCAATCTTGATTTCAGCTTGTGCTTCATCCAGCCTGGCATTTTGCGTGATGTACTCTGCATGAAAGTTAAATAAATAAGCAGGGTGACAATATACAGTCTTGACATACTCCTTTCCCAGTTTGGAACCAGTCTGTTGTTCCATGTCCAGTTCTAACTGTTGCTTCTTGACCTGCATACAGATTTCTCAGGAGGCAGGTAAGGTAATCTGCTATTCCCATCTCTTTCAGAATTTTCCACAGTTTGTTGTGATCCACACAGTCAAAGACTTTGGCATAGTCAATAAATCAGAAGTAGATGTTTTTCTGGAATGCTCTTGCCTTTTCTATGATCCAATCGGTGTTGGCAATTTGATCTCTGGTTCTTCTGCTTTTTCTAAAACCAGCTTAAACACCTGGAAGTTCTCGGTTCACAAACTGTTGAAGCCTCACTTGGAGAATTTTGAACATTACTTTGCTAGTGTGTGAGCTGAGTGCAATTGTGCAGTAGTTTGAACATTCTTTGGCACTGCCTTTCTTTGGGATTGGAATGAAAACTGACCTTTTCCAGTCCTGTGGCCACTGTTAAGTTTCCCAAATTTGCTGGTATATTGAGTGCAGCACTTTCACAGCATCATCTTCCAGGATTTGAAATAGCTCAGCTGGAATTCCACTGCCTCCACTAGCTTGTTCATAGCGATGCTTTCTAAGGCCCACTTGACTTCACATTCCAGCATGTCTGGCTCCAGGTGAGTGATCACACCATCGTGATTATCTGGGTCATAAAGATCTCTTTTGTACAGTTCTTCTGTGTATTCTTGCTACCTCTTCTTAATATCTTCTGCTTCTTTTAGGTCCATACCATTTCTGCCCTTTATTGAGCCCATCTTTGCATGAAATATTTCCTTGGTATCTCTAATTTTCCTGAAGAGGTCTCTAGTCTTTCCCATTCTGTTATTTTCCTTTATTTCTTTGCAGTGATCACTGAGGAAGGCTTTCTTATCTCTCCTTGCTTTTCTTTGGAACTCTGCATTCAGATGGATATATCTTTCCTTTTCTTCTTTGCCTTTAGCTTCTCTTCTTTTCTCAGCTGTTTGCAAGGCCTCCTCAGGCAATCATTTTTGCCTTTTTGCATTTCTTTTTCTTGGGGGTGGTGTTGATCACTGCCTCCTGTACAATGTCATGAATCTCTGTCCATAGTTTTTCAGGCACTCTGTCTATCAGGTCTAATCCCTTGAATCTATTTGTCACTTCCACTGTATAATCATAAGGGATTTGATTTAGGTCATATCCGAATGGTGTAGTGGTTTTCCCTACTTTCTTCAATTTAAGTCTGAATTTGGCGATAAGGAGTTCATGATCTGAGCCACAGTCAACTGCTGGTCTTGTTTTTGCTGACTATATAGAGCTTCTCCATCTTCGACTGCAAAGAATATAATCAATCTGATTTTGGTATTGACCATCCAGTAATGTTCACATGTAGAGTCGTCTCTTGTGCTGTTTGAAGAAGGTGTTTTCTATGACCAGTGCGTTCTCTTGGCAAAACTCTGTTAGCCTTTGCCCTGCTTCATTCTGTACTCTAAGGCCAAACTTGCTTGTTAACTCTGGGTATCTCTTGACTTCCTACTTTTGTAATTCAGTCCCCTGTGATGAAAAGGGCATCTTTTTTTGGTGTTAGCTCTAGAAGGTCTAGAGGTGGCAAGAGGTCACTTGATATCAGGGGCTTCCCTGATAATTCAGTTGGTAAAGAATCTGCCTGCAATACAGGAGACTCTGGTTCGATTCCTGGGTCGGGAAGATGCCCTGGAGAAGGGGTAGGCTACCTATTCCAGTATACTTGGGCTTCCCTTATGATCCAGCTGGTAAAGAATCCACCTGCCATGTAGGAGTCCTGGGTTCGATTCCTAGGTTGGGAAGATCCCCTGGAGAAGGGAAAGGCTACCCCCTCCATTATTCTGGCCTAGAAGACTCCATGGACTGTATAGTCCATGGGGCCACAAAGAGTCAGAGTGAGCGGCTTTCACTTCTTTCAAGAAGGTCTTGTAGGTCATCATAGCAGTGATATTGAATGTTTTAAGGGTATGGAGCCAATGGACTTGGTTAAATAATATGATCAGAATCTAATAGGGCTGAAATCAAGGTGTCTGCCACCCTGAATTCATTATAGAATTTCTAGAGAAGGATCTACTTCCTGGTAAAAGTCCCAGGTGGCTGTAGGACTAAAATCCCCATGTCTTGGCTGGCTGACAACACTGGGTAGCTGTCAACATCTAGAGGCTGCCCACCTGCCCTGGCTCATGGCCCGCTTCATCTTCAAAACCAGAAAAGGCAGCTCAAGCCTTTCTCACACTCCTCATCTCTCTGACCAGCCCTCTCACATCTCGTCTGCCTTCTTCTGTTGCTTTCAAGGGCCTGTGCAGATAATCTTGGATAATCTTATTTTAAGGTCAAAGTCTTTTACAACAGTACTTAGACTAGTGTTTGGTGGAATAGAAAAGGATAAAAATCATGGGGGACATCATTAGAATCATGTCTTTGGATTAAGTCACCCAAAAGCTGATGTCCAGGTGGCCATGACTAGAACCTTAAGCATATGTTCAAGGGGACACAGAATTAATCTTACTTCCTAAAGTTTTCACAAAGTCAGGACAGTTCTGTCCTCGCATGATAAATTCAGAGAAGACTGTGGATGTGCAAAACTTGGAGAGGGCAGCAAGATGTAGAGTTGAAAGGTCTTAATGTCATCTCAGAGCTGAATCACTTTATCTAATAGTTTGACGATTTATATTTAAGTGGAGAGAAGAATCAAGAAGTTAAACCTGTCTTTTAAACAATTGGCCTGTGACAGAAGGACAGCATACCCAGCCAAATCTGATTAGCTTGTTAGACAGTGGTGGGTCTCTCTCCTACTTATGCTGCTCAACACAGACAGTATATTTCACTTCCTGAGTAATTCCATCCACATACCTAAAATTCCCACAGGCCAGCAATAGAAAGGACAGGGAAGTATTGTTTTTGGAATTGCTATAGTTGCTTTACAGATGAAGAAGCTAAGGACTGGATCGAATGATTTGCCCAAGGTCGTATGACTGAAATAAGCCACGGCCAAAGCCTCAAAAATAAATAGATCCTACATCCGAACCTGAGTGCCAGATACTCTGAAAATGTAAATTGCTCTGCCAGAAATAGGGGTTTTGAGCAACAGATTTCTTTCATATAATGTACTAAAGTAAATGGAAGTTTCATTGATCCACTTTAACAATTATTATGTGCTGTCAGATCAAAGCAGCTGTTGCTAATCTTCCTCACAAATTCATATGCATTATAAAGCAAAAATGTTTTTGTATCAATTTCTTTCGTGGAGTAGTGATCAATAATAGCTTGAGAAAAACTCTGAACACAGGAAGCTAGCAGCAAGTTCACCTGATTAAAAGCATCAAACATAAGAGGACTAACTAAATCTCTAGTGTAACTTCACTCTTTTTGCCAGAAGGAATTCAGATGTATGTTCTTAATCTAGTGACATTTCTTCTTGCAATTTTCAACAAAAACAGTGTACATAGTCTAATCACCTTAAGGACCAGATCTTTCTATAAGGAATTTTCTCCCTAGAGCACATTTCAAAATTAATGTGGAAGCATTTAACTGTATTTCATGAAATCTAAGATGTAATCAAGTGTTAAAAATATTTTATATTTTATGCATCCATGAGAAAGAAAAAGTGTTTCCAATTCAACTATGACACGCTATTAGTCCTGAGTCAGAAATGTAAAAATCAAAAAAATTTAAAATTGACTTAATGGAGTATATTGAGTCTAATGCAAGTGAGGCAACTGCTATCTCAAACATGAAAACTCAATCGTTGTGAATGGAATGAATATCCCATACCATCCACTCTCTGGAATTTTCCTACACATCCCCTAATTCTCACAATTACCATATTATTAAGTATTAAGTAGTAATACAACTACCAAGTATTAAGAGCAGTTTACAAACAATGAAAGTACTTTAGTGCTTCACCTAAGGTCATTCAGAAGCAGTCAAGATTCAGAACTAAATTAGTTTGATTCAAAATGTATTTATTTTGTTTTCTAAAGCTGGCTGGTTTACAGTCCATGGAGTTGCAAAGGGTCAAACACGGCTGAGTGCGTGCACACACTCGCAAAGAGGTTAGAGGTTTTCCCCTCTGCTTTTGATTTCTTGGTCAATGTATCCACCCATTTCTTGGGTATGGACCAAGATGATAAAGGGCAAAGAGGCCAGATCAAAGACAGTATTTCAGAGTACTGGGTACATTGCCAAACTACGAAAATAGATAGCTTTATTAGATAACTCAGATCCGCATGAACATAGACATTCACACACATTTTTAAAATCACAGGAATTTTGGGGGATACATTCAGTTCAGTTCAGTCACTCAGTCATGTCTGACTCTTTGCAACTTCATGGACTGCATTACACCAGGCCTCCCTGTCCATCACCAACTCCTGACTCAAACTGTGCAATTAAAATTATTAGCATTTAGCTAAAGGAGTATGTCAAGGCTGTATATTGTCACCCTGAATATTTAACTTATATGCAAAGTACATCATGAGAAATGCTGGGCTGGAAGAAGCACAAGCTGGAATCAAGATTGCCGGGAGAAATATCAATAACCTCAAATATGCACATGACACCACCCTTATGGCAGAAAGTGAAGAGGAGCTAAAAAGCCTCTTGATGAAAGTGAAAGAGGAGAGTGAAAAAGTTGGCTTAAAGCTCAACATTCAGAAAACTAAGATCATGGCATCTGGTCCCATCACATCATGGCAAATACATAGGGAATTGTGGAGACAGTGTCAGACTTTACTTTTTTGGGCTCCAAAATCACTGCAGATGGTGACTGCAGCCATGAAATTAAAAGATGCTTACTCCTTGGAAGGAAAGTTATGACCAACGTAGATAGCATATTGAAAAGCAGAGACATTACTTTGCCAACAAAGGTCCGTCTAGTCAAAGTTATAGTTTTTCCAGTGGTCATGTATGAATGTGAGAGTTGGACTGTGAAGAAGGCTGAGCACCGAAGAATTGATGCTTTTGAACTGTGGTGTTGGAGAAGACTCTTGAGAGTCCCTTGGACTGCAAGGAGATCCAACCAGTCCATTCTGCAGATCAGCCCTGGGATTTCTTTGGAAGGAATGATGCTAACGCTGAAACTCCAGTACTTTGACCACCTCATGCGAAGAGTTGACTCATTGGAAAAGACTCTGATGCTGGGAGGGATTGGGGGCAGGAGGAGAAGGGGACAACTGAGGATGAGATGGCTGGATGGTATCACCGACTCGATGGACGTGAGTTTGAGTGAACTCCGGGAGTTGGTGATGGACAGGGAGGCCTGGCGTGCTGCGATTCATGGGGTCGCAAAGAGTCGGACATGACTGAGCAACTGAACTGAACTGAAGTGATTGCTTTTGAAGCTACAATGGCTTGATCTGTTTGGCTCAAAAAATGTTCAACCAGAAAGAAAAAACACGCTTAAAAATAGAAAAGATTTTAAAAAAAAGTGGCCATTGATATAGTTAAATTTATAAATGCTATAAATCTGTAAATGTCCAGGAGAAATGGTTCAACATTGGGTTACTAAAAAAATGGTATGTTCTATAAAATGTATACTGAAGTGTTTAACACCAGGAAGATAAGCTTTTTTAGGATTCTATTATCAAGTGTTAGTCACTCAGTCATATCTGACTCTTTGCAACCTCATGGTCTATAGCCTGCCAGGTTCCTCTGTCCATAGGATTCTCCAGACAAGAATACAGTGTAGTTTGCCATTCCTTTCCCCAAGGGGTCTTCCTGACCCAGGGATCAAATCCAGGTCTGTTGCATTGCAGGTAGATTCTTTACCATCTGAGCCACCAGGGAAGCCTGTAATCAAGGCCATGAATTAATATGCAATGTTGTGACATGATCCTGTGATCTCTGTGAAATTAATTATGGAAAGTTAGAAATCTCTTCTCTTAAAAGTTGATGCATTCTTAGAATTGATTGCTTATCTAAACTGTGTCTTTCATTAATATAAATTTCAGGGAAATTGTTCTGCCGATTGTATTTCTAGAGTAGATATTCCTATTAAAAAATATTTTTTAGTGAGATTATCTAATTGGCCCCAAGTTTTTTCTAATAGTTACCTATTGTTTCTGTGGCACATGCCAGATGCTAGATTAAACGCTTTGCTTGAATCATCTCATTTAATCTACACACAGCTAGGAGGAAGACAGTATCCTTAGTCTAATTTAAGTAACAAGGAAATGGAGGCAGAAGGATGAAGTCATTTGCTTGCTGTTGGTCAGTTAGCAAAAGGACAGTGAGAGCATTGTTCAAATGGAAAGAGGAACCAGAAGTGGTAAATTCTATAGTTTTCCCTGTTTCACTAATATTGTGTTTCAACTGCACCTAATTAGGTATCTCATTACAGCTTGTTAGACAAGTCATTTCCAATATACTGATTTCATCTTCCAGTGCTCAAGCCAGCCATGTTCAACTAAAAACACTCTTAAATTTGCAGCTTGTTCCAAAGTTTTTATTTTCATTCTTGCTACCATTTTTTTTTAAAAAAGTAGTGCTCAATATCGGTTATTTCTTGTGATTTATTTTGTTTAATAATAAGTGGCATTGATCTTGGATGAAAACTAGAGTCAAATTATTTTTGCAATAGGATGGAATTTTTTACATAGATATAGTTTGTGAAAGTGTTTTACTAGATGTATAACATATATAATAATCAAAATTTTACAGCACCTATTAAATATTAAAATTCTTCTCAAGTAGTCAATATAGCATGTTTGCTGAATTTATAAATGCCACCTGAAGTACCACTTGGACATGATAATATGGATAGCTTTGAAAAGTGAGAAATTTTGTTCTGAAGCGTACAGTTCCTCCCATGCAGTCATCTGTTCTTTGTGTCGAAAGACACTTTTGCTGACAGTGTTAGTTTCTGCATAGAAGTCCTCCTCGTCAGCAAGACTTAACTTGAGATGATTCAAAACAATTGCAAGAAATGTACTTTAGAAAGAAGAGTTTGTAAGATTTGTCCACTGAAAGATGTGAATTAATTGTAACTTGGAGTGAGGGGAAAAAAAAACCCTGGTTTCACTTTTATAAGTTTGGGGAAGATAAGTCATTAATAATGATCAAGGAGAAAGTCATTCCTTCTGAAAGATGGCTTGCTAGATGGTCAGCCTGAATATGCAGTTAGTTTGAGAGGAAGAGGGAGAGGAAGGAAAGAGAACAGTGAATGGGATTAGAAGCGCAGAAAAAATTTTAGTAGACAGGGAGATTAAAATCTAAAACCGGAAGGACATATTTCATAATTTTTTTTTTTGGAAATCAAAGAAAAATATGGTGAAATGGAGAAACACCAAAAATGTACAGAAAGAGCATCAATAGAACCATGGGTTTTAACCGGAGTTGTCAGGCAGGGATGCGCTGAAAATGAAGGCCACAGGATGTGCTGAAGGGGACAAACACTAGGCTCCCGGACTGTGTCAGAAAGGCCCTGTGTCGCCTGTGGCAGGCCTCCGAAGAGTGCAGCCCTCGACAAGCGCCCGTCTGACCTCTGCTTAGACCCTGAACCACGTGATCCTCCCAGCACCAGAGTGCAGCTAGCGCCATTTTTGAAGAATCCAACTGAAAATGTGTTCCCTTATATTTAAGCAAAACCTTACTTTCTGTAACTTCTCCCGCTTTGGTCTTCACTCGGCCCTGTGGTTCTCACTCAGATGCTCTCCTTGTATCCAGGGCCCTCTTACTTCCTAGCTTTTCTCAGAGTTATTGGTGCACATTCTTCTTGGGTACTGTTTTCCTATTGACTGATTTTGGGCAAGGTATCCTTTTACTTTGTCATATTCCAAAATATATTAAGAGATGGTCTTACTTTCTCTTATTGACATTCCAATTCAACATTCATTTGCTGTGCTTTATCGGTTTCTTCTCTTCTCAGAAAAACAGCTCAATTTCTGTTCAGTTTCTCCAAAATTCTAACACATTGGTTGAAATTTGGTTCTTTCTTCTCAGACAAGTTGGCATTTCAAATTATACTGTATCGTAGATGTATCAAAATCTTGTGTGTTCCTTCCTCAAAATGTGAAAAATTCTATCACTGTTGATAGCCTTCTGTTACTTGAGTTTTAGCATTGACGTAAGTGATATTGTTTGACATCGAAGTTGTCCACATAAATTCAGTAAATGTCCACATAAATTCAGGATGAGGCTTAGATAGCTGTTTTAGCCTTAAAGCAAAATATCACCATTGCAGATCACTGGGTCAACAACACTTCAAAAAATATGCTAACATCTTTTTTTTTGTTTTTAACTTTTCATTTTTCTGGGGTATAGTGAAATGCATTTCTGTTGGGGGTAATAGCCGTTTAACAATGTTGTGACAGTCTCAGGTGAACAGTGAAAGGACTCAGCCATACATACGCATGAATCCTTTCTCCCCTAAACTCCTCTCTCCTGCAGGCTGTCACATAACATTGAGCAGAGTTCCAAACATGCTGACGTTTTGGTTGGTTTTGGTTAATAACATTTTATTGAACAGCCCAACAAGCTGGAGTCATGACATGTTTCATATTGCCGGAGAAAATCTGTGATTGTATGTAGGATTTCTCTACCAGACAACTTCTTTAAAAAACCAAATGCAGTAATCTTTCAATAGTTTATTTCCTTTGCACTCCAAGTTGCAATCACTTACCGATTCTATTACTCTCTCATTTGCAGCTTCATTTCTGCACTATTACCAGGCACCCCTCCTGCCATTGCTCTAGTTTAGGGCGTTAGGATCATACCTTGTCTATTATAATGAGTTCTTTCTTGTTCTCCTGGAAGCAAAAATCACATTTCTTGTTCTGTGTCAAATTGGAAAACCTCCCTGCAATTTTAGAAACAATAGTCACCAGTCTAAAAATGCTGGAAACAAATGTGCTAGTGGGTCGTTTTCTTTTCTTAATATTTCTACTTTTATAGTCTCATTAGATTATCTTAGTACTAGCTGTCATGGAAAAGAGACAATTCAGCTCCCTAGACAAGCCCTTTCCCAATACTCCGATGCTTCAGCATACATGCTCTTGGGACAAAGGACACTTTTTGTAAAAGAAGAAATATGTCAACTCACTGAATGTTGAAAGATAAACAAGAAGGGATTTCTAATTTAAAAATAAATAAATAAAACAACTTTGCTTTGCATAGCGACTTTATCTGTGGTTCTACGCAAGCTGCTCCTGAAGACAAGCACACGGGTTATGTGATAAGGGTGAGTGGGACTGCCGAACATCAAGGTCAGGTTCATGTGCCTCTAGCAATTCACTGGAGCAGGCACTGGATTGGCTCTGAGCCAACACTTTGCTGCTCAATCCTGCAGACGAAGGAAGCAACCTCTTGAGGGGACCATTGTGTAGCTGATCATGAGAACTGGGTTCCTCTACTGCTCCTTCTGGGTGGTTGTATGACCCTACATGAGTCACCGAGCACCTCTCTCTATGCATTCTTTCAGCGAGTAAGTGGGAAGAATAAATACTCACATGTCCTCCAGTGTGTCCAACCAGAGTGCTTCCTGACTCTTGGTGGACCGGCTCTGTGACTGACTCAGAATCTCTTTGTGCCTCTCTTGTCTGTTTCCCTTCTCTCCAACCTCAGAGGTGGCTGTCAGTTTTCATCAAGTAATCTGTGCCCATCCCTTCCTGCCAGCCACTTTGCCCAGAGCCTTTTACTCTGGTACCCAAGAATGGAAAGGCCCAGTTCCCCTGCAGGGTACCCCTGACTTCCCCTCCCTCTTCCACCAAAACGCATCCCAGCGACCCAGCTGCACCTCACTCCTGAGCCGCTGAAATCGGTCGTCTCTGGGGTTTATGATCCTCTTGTAAACACTGGCAAAATCAATGAGATTTCCATACTGCAGGGTGAGGAACATGATGTCAATGCTATTGATAAGTATGAGGTAAATACGGGGTGCTCCCGCCGCGTTTTTGTATGATGAGGTGTTTATGCAAACAACATGTACACAGGGCGTAAAGCGCCTGGGGCAAAATAATATTCCCCCTCCAAGCTTGGTAGCTGCGAAGCTTAGAACCAATAGGAAGCATTCTGCTGTGGTTTGAAGTGCCCAATTAAGTGCATTCAGGAGTTTTTTTTTTCCCGACACCCCCTCTTTGAAGCACATTTACGGTTGGTGGCAGAGCATTGATGGCTGTCTTAATGTTTCATTGTTATAGAACATTCCTGTGATTTCTGTACTCTTTAATGCAGGACCCATGCTCTTTTGAAATGATCTGTGAGATTTCATGCTAAGCCTTGCTTCCTGTTTTTATTCTAACTGTATTAACCAGTTCTCTTTGGAGAATCTGCTTGCAGCTTGGGTGTACCTCACTTTATCTAATAAATGTGTTCCTGGCACACAGTGTGTAAATCAAATTTTAACAAATTGAATCATATATTTAAATGCCTGAGGGGCACTCATTTTCAGAAATGAATCATATTCTGAATTTTAAGTGAATTTTTAACACCCTAATTTTTCTTTTCTGAGAATCCAGGTTTTCCACTTGGGTTTGCTTATTTAGGTAATACCAGTATCAAATTATCAAAGTCATTGAGGAATTTTAAAAAGCAAGCAGTTGAAAGCTACTTCTTAATGACCCTCGTGTTTGCATCATTACTGACATAGCTAATTTAACTACAACTGAACACACATAGTTAAAACGTAAACCAGTTGTTTGGCTGTATGGATAAGAGAGTTAATGGGAAGGGGAAGGGAAGGGGCTTGTTAGATTTTAAAGTCAGGTAAGGATTTCTCTTGGACAATGATTCTAGGCTAGCCAAGGTCTTCAAGGGAATTAATCAGACCTATTAAAAAGTTTCCTTAATTAATAGCTGGTAACATCCCAGTGACTTGGACATTTTAGAAATTTAATCAACCATTAAAATAAGCAGTGGGTTAGTTGCTCAGTCATGTCTGACTCTTTGCAACCCCATGGACTACAAGCCCACCAGGCTCCTCTGTCCATGGAATTCTCCAGACAAGAATACTGGAGTGGGTTGCCATTTCCTTCTCCAGGGGATATAATAAGCAGTAAATCAACCAAATCTCCTACATATAAATAGAAACCTTGGATCTCATAAGATCAATGTTTGATGAATGCCCACTATTTGCAGGATTCAGAGCTTCATGGGAAAAGAAGATATGGCCTTGGAGTGCCGGGGGTCGGGGGGCTTCTGTGATGACAGTCCCTGGTTGTGGTGGAGGGAATGATCCATTTTATCTTCCAGGGAACCAGCCTAGTCTTCAGAAAAAAAACAGGGAGATATCTTATACTCTTATTGATATTAAAATTGCCCAGAGGTAAAGATTTATATACTATGTAGATAGCAGTCTTTTTTTCTTAATTAATCAGAAAAGCATCCTGAGAGTGACAAATTCTGAGACTGATTTTCGCTGCGCTGAAGATATAAGTCTACATTAGTCCATAATTCCCCTAACCCGAGGGATCGTTTGAAAGATTAGAGGTGGGGGAGGAAGCCACCTGGGTACGACTGAAGGAAGCCAACTTATTTGACTGCCTTTAGTTGAAAGTACACGTAAGCACAGTGAGGGTACTGTTTTATAGCAAAGTCATCACATGTGTACACGTAACCCTCAGATCCAATCAGGTCCAAAGAGCGGGCCAGGAACCCTTGCATCCACTGGACTCCTGAATCCACAGCCAGGAGAGACTGTGGGATTGAAACAAAACCGCTGTCTGCCACTCAGTTTCAGCTCCTTGTCTGCCCCTGGTGTTTAATATTGGCCCGATGTGAAAGTGTGTTAGTCACTCCAGTCGTGTCTGACACTTTGCGAAACCAGAGTCTGTGGCCCTCCAGGCTTCCCTGTCCCTGGGAGTCTCCAAGAAAGAATACTGGTATGGGTTGCCATTCCCTTCTCCAGGAGATCTTCCCAACCCAGAGATCAAACCCGGGTCTTCTACATCGCAGGCAGTCTTTACCGTCTGAGCCATCAGAGAGGCTCACGTGACCAGGTGTATCCACCCTACAAGCTAGCTGCTACTTCAGCGGCTACACACCCCGAGACACAGCAGCCTGTTACAGCGTTGGAAGGCCATGTGCCCTGGATGTCTGGGGTCTTTCTCAAGGCCCCCTCCCACCCTGAGACACAGGCACACTTCTACAGGTCACTAAGGGGAAACTTCCTGTGGGGATGGGGGAGGCTTTGGGGTGGAAGTTCATCTCTTCTAAATTTGGTGCCTGAGCCTGTGGTGTGAGCAGGGCGCTTTTGGTTACAATGTCTGGGATGTCATAAAGCAAAGAGCGGGAACTGAGGCCCACGGATAACTGGACATAGATGTCAGCTGCGTCTTCACAAACATTTGTGAAAGCAACAAGTGAGAGTAGGGCTTTCGCTTCTGTTGTGGTTTCTGTGATTTAGGTCAGAGGCTCAGGGCTGGAACTCCAGTTTGCATCAAGAGAGTAGAGGAAAGGGCAGAGAGGTGGCGCTGGACCTGTCCGCCCAGCTCACCGTCCATCTAGTCCAGGAGCGCAGAGATGAGACGGCTCAGGAATGGCTGTGAAGGGCTTGGGCAGGAGGGTGGTAATGCCACCTCCAAACAGAGGACAAAACGGGTAGTGGTGTGGTTGCTGAGCTCAGTCTGCACGTGCTGGAGGAGCCCAGGGTGCTGTGGGACCTCCAGGAGAACAAGTCCGTGAAGGAGTTGGGAGAGCAGGCGGCACGTGCTGGGTACCCTGCCGGCTTTGATCTGGTCACCCGTGGAAGGGTGTGTGTAATCTAGGACATGCACGAGAATGCCAAGGCAGAGAGCGTCAGGTGAACAAGAGGGGAAATCAGAACGTGGGTAAAAGAAAGAATCCAGGGCACACTCACCCAGCACTTTCTAGAATCATCCTTCTGGGATCCCTCCAAATCCTCTGCTGAGCCAGCATCACAGTCTAACCCCAGCTCCCACTGTGGACGTGGTCTTTTCCCACCAGGGACAGTAACGGAGCTCCCTGCTCCAGCCTGGAGAAGACCCCAGAGAGGAGGTTTTCTACTGGGCACAATGTAGGTGGGCTGAGGGTCTCTAGGAAACAGAAAGGTAGAGGCCTGACACTGAAGCTCCAATCCTTTGGCACCTGATATGAAGAACAGACTCCTTGGAAAAGGCCCTGATGCTGGGAAAGATTGAAGGTGGGAGGAGAAGGGGACGACAGAGCATGAGGTGGTTGGATGGCATCACCTACTCAATGGACATGAGTTTGAATAAACTCCAGGAGTTGGTGATGGACAGGGAGGCCTGGCGTGCTGCAGTCCATGGGGTCACAAAGAGTCGGACACGACTGAGTGACTGAACTGTACTGAACTGAAAGGAGTGGAGCTTCTGAGGTTTCAAGAGAAAGCATCTAGTGAAAAGGGAGTCAAGGTCTTTACCTGGAGCCGTAATTAGATCATAAGACATTCAAACTGCTCAGCTTGGCACAGCGAGACTAGACCACAGACAGGACAATGCCTTGATGTTTAATTGTCCTAATCTACAGGTGCGGAATCACTGGCCTTTATGAGCTTAAAATTAAGAGTGGATGGGAAGGGAACTCAGCCTGTATCAGTGATGAAGGCTAAGATACACATCATGTTTCAGTTGGACACAGAAAACCTGGGGTCTGCTATTGACTCTGTCAGTAACTCATTACGTGGCATGAAAGGGCGCCTCTGTGTGTGTTCCTGGAAATAGCAGTGAGAACAGTAATTATTTCCCGGGAGTGCGCTGCCTCCTGAGGTATTTATACACTGCGCAATGAAGAGAAAAGCAATACTTGCCACCTACCTGCCCATTAGAGGTGACGTGTGGAGGATGGTTTCGGATTCTTGGATGAGAGGGTGGACGAATACCAGCATATCACCCGCTTCCTGGGTGACGGGGCCATCGGCACAGTCTGTCCTTTGAGTTGTTGACTTCAAGTTTCCTCATCTGAGCACGTGGCAGAGCTCCAGAGAAGTGAGGATCCATTCTTCATGGTTCAAGAGAACCTGGCTAATTTTTGTTAATGGCAACTGTTTGAAGACCAAAATTTAAACAATGAGGCTACTGCAATGGCAGCTGTATGTCACTTAGAGATCCTCCTTTCTGAGTCCTTTAAAGGGAAATGGTTATTTGATATTTTTTCAGTTTAGGCTGTTTTTACCTTAACCTATTTCAGTGGCTAACTTAGTCAAGAAGAACTAGTTTTGAAATTCAGAGGGTGTTGTATTTATTTTCCATACGTCTTGTCACTTACTGGGTACGTTTGTAAACAAATATGTTCCAATTTTTGAGGAGACATATGGCTTCTAACTTGTTTGACTTAATAAGGTAACAGAAGTTCTGTGCACGATTGGCCTCTAAGGGTTGCGTTCTCTCAGGGATTTGATGCTCCAACGAGGGCTTCATTCAGGAGTCGCCTCTCCCCCTCACCTCCCCCTTCTTTCTCAAACATGTGAGAGAGCCACCCTTGCAAAGATACTCTGAAAAACTCTAAAAACAGAACAGATGAAGCCTTAGGATATTTTCAGTGGATAATTTCAACTTTGGGGATGCCAAGAGCCGACTCATTGGAAAAGACCCTGATGCTGGGAGAGACTGAAGGCAGGAGGAGAAGGGGACGACAGAGGATGAGATGGTTGGATGGCATCACCGACTCAATGGACATGAGTTTGAGCAAGCTCTGGGAGATGGTGAAGGGCAGGGAAGCCTGGCGTGCTGCAGCTCGTGGGGTCACAAACAGTTGGACACGACTGAGTGGCTGAACAACAGTATTTTCAACGACCCGCTCTTACTTCCTTTTCTTTCCTTGGGAAGGTTCAGAAAATCCATTTCTTCTATCGGACGCCCCTCAGTGGTGCTCAACCTGAGGTACCAGAGAGGAGCCAGCAAGGGGCCGTGGCAGGAGAGGTCCCTCCCCGTGTCCCTGTGGGTCCTGTCCATGCAGAGCCTGCCCAAGGCTCTTCTGGGGGCAGGAAGTCCCCTCCTCAAGGCGTGGCTGGCCCGGGTCCCTGTGGGAGGCTGTCCGGGGCAAGGCTCACTCTGGTCAGGTAGCCAGGAGGGTGAGAGGCCACACGGGGACCAGCCGTGGACCGACCCTGCAGCCCGATGCCCAGGCTCCAGTGCCAACTGCACCTCTCAGCGGCCCCACGGCAGCTACGCTTTGTGGGTCACGTGAGCCGTGTTTGTTGTTTAGCTGCTAAGTTGTGTCCAACTCTTTTGCGACCCCATGTCCTCCTCTGTCTGGGGGATTCTCCAGTTGGGAATATTGGAGTGGATTGCCATTTTCTCCTCCAGGGGATCTTCTCGACCCAGGGATTGAACCTGCGTCTCCTGTGTCTCTTGCACTGCAGGGGGATTCTTTACCCACTGAGCCACCAGGGAAGCCCCACACAGGTGAGGCATGCGGGAAAGTTGATTCATTTACCTGAGCCTCCGTGTTCTGGCCTGTCCAAGTAGAATGTTACTACTGTTACCTCACAAGTCGGCTTTAAGGATTTTGAGTTCACATTGGTGAAACATTCAGAACATTGCCTGGCACCTGGGAGCACTTTGCAAACGGTAACTAATGGGCTCTTCCTGCCACTGTGCATGTTGGAGTTGAGAAGAAACTCCAGGGAGATTGTTGGGGGTAACTCAGCACCATCTGCAAGTCCACACCTATTTTGGATAATGAAAGTGCAAAGTACAAGTCGCTCAGTCATATCTGACTCTTTGCGACCGCATGGAATACAGTCCATGGAATTCTCCAGGCCAGAATACTGGAGTGGGTAGCCTTTGCCTTCTCCAGGGGATCTTCCCAACCCAGGGATCAAACCTAGGTCCCCGCATTGCAGGCATATTCTTTACCAGCTGAGCCACAAGGGAAGCCCAAGAATACTGGAGTGAGTAGCCTATCCCTTCTCCAGGGGATCTTCCCGACCCAGCAATCAAACTGGGGTCTCCTGCATTGCAGGCGAATTCTCTACCAACTATTGGGGAAGCCCCAATAAAGACCTAATATTAATATATCTTGTAAACCATACAAATATCAACAGGTACAGGAAGGTGACTGTAACCCATGCTTTTCATTTATGAATCTTGTATAAAGACAAAGTGCTGAAAATACTTAGGAAACTCAAAGATGCCTGAAAGCCACTGCAATGATATCTTAATATATAGCGGCAGCAGGTAATGAAAAGCAGGAAAATTGCTGAGGAAATGACTCCCCCGCCAAAGAAGTTGCTATTTAATTGTAATTTCAGCATCCTTTTATGTATTTGTTTGTTCATTTTACACCTTTAAATGCTAGGAGTATTTGGGGGGGACTCATGGTCTAAACTATTCATTTTGTATCTCCCTATTTGAAAGGCCACATGTCCGCCATTTCTGGTGTCAGCTCAGCCTCTGGCTTCCTTTCTAAGACACATTTTGAAGACACTTGGGTTTCCCATTCGTGGAAGAAGGAAAATAATATACTCCTTTTTTAAATAATAAAGTGTGTGGTTGGTTGCTCAGGTGTGTCTGACTCTTTGTGATCCCATGGACTGTAGCCCACCAGGTTCCTCTGTCCATGGGGATTCTCCAGGCAAGAATACTGAAGTGGGTTGCCATTTCCTTCTCAAGGGTGTCTTCCTGACCCAGGGACCGAACCTGGGTCTCTTGCATTGCAGGTAGATTCTTTACCATCTGAACCACGGGGGAAGCCCTAATAATAAAGTAGTGATTTGAAGTTGCTTCCAGGAAAGGTAGAGTTTTAGCGGGGGATAGTTGTCTTTTGCATGGCTTGAGAGGGAATAACAGGAAAAATAGATAAGAAGAAAAGCTTTAGTGGGGACTGACCTAGTCGTCAACCATGTGTGGGAAGAACTCGGCTCTCTTGTACCTCCCACTGGCCTTTCCACAGGACCAGCTGTATCATCCCACGTCTTAGTGAATTCAGCTGTGTGCCCCCACGTCTTAGTGAATTCAGCTGTGTGCCTGCCCCTGTGAATAAGCCAAGCATGTGTGATGTGGTCATCTCACCTGTTCTCAGCCACTTCACCTTCAACATGTGAGAAGTCCGCTTTTGCTGGCTCTGTCAGGGTGCGGCATTTTAGCTCAGGAAGCCTCCATGAGCGTGTTGAGCCCTTACATTGCAGAGCAGGGGGCCCTGGACTAACGGGGCACATGACCAGGTGATGAGGTTGGCCAAGAAGGCGAGCCGAGCTGTAGACGTTCCCTTATTCAATGTCTTAGCGCTCGCTGTGTGCACTGCAGAGCGCTGCCTCTGTTTTCTTTTCCTCCCCAACCCAACTAGTTTACTTGTATGAGTTTTTACCCATGGAGACTGCTGACTAACATTGATGTTAGTTGAAATCTTGTCACTTAAGAGCATGAAGTTGCTGATCTTGGTGGCATCCCGTATGAGTTCCGGTGACGAAGGTGCTCAGAGAGTCCCCATCACGTGGGGAAGTGAGCCAGGCCCAGACCTTCTCAGGCTTGGGTTCCTTCCTTTGTCGTGGGAGCCACAAGATGCTTCCTCAGACCCCGGCCACACGCTTCCTCTGCCAAGTGCCAGGAGGTGTTTGATCGGCAGTCCTTGAGGCCAAAGTGTGACTCCATGAGTAAGATAAAAGCTGTTCTAAATCTAAGAACTGTGAGGTACACTCTTCTCCTTTCCAGAGTCATAATATGAAAGCATTGTCCCTACCAACCTCACAGTGGCTGCGCTTAGCCACACCTGACTCAGTCGATGTTTTCAGGGATAATGGAATACCTGAAATTTGGTTTGTTGACCTCTCATCTAACCCCATCAAGACTCAGTTTGTTAATCAAAAAATCAAAACAATTATGTTGTTGTGAAGCTCACATATGATAAAGTGCTCTGTAAGCTGCAAGTCATTATTCACGTAATCATTTTTCTCTTCCTTTCCAATTCCTCGGGCAAGAGTCTCTTCTTTGGCCACACTTTTATATCTTAGTGTCATGGAGTACTCAAACAGTTCTCATCCTTTTATCTACAAATGAGACGCATCTGCCTGCTGCAGCTCTGTCTACTCCAGGGCTTCCAGGGTGCAGGCTGATGGGCCACATTTTGCTTGGTGGCATCTCATGGGTTTGGTGACCTCTCTTATAATTCTCACTTCCAGCTGACCTAGCACTGAGGTGGCATTTCTGTGTCTGCTTTACTGCACCTACTGTGTGAATTTCACCTCGCTTCTCAGTCAGAGGAGCTCATTCTCCTGAGTTGAACTCTACAGAACATCCATTTCATTCTCCTTGGTAATCGTTTATACTGTTCATTGACAAAAGCGAAAGGTCACTTGGGGAAAGAAGGTGCTGTATAGGGGTCATTTCTGCTGATGCGGCTTCTCATTCTTTTGGATACCTACTCTAAGCATCTATATTGGCTTGTGTGCTTTGGGAAGAATTAAAAGTCTCCAACATAAAGCATTCAGAACGTTGAGATAGTATCCTGAAGGAAAACAGTAGACAAGCTTGTGTGTTCTTGTTTGACACAGTAATGTGTTTCTGACTCTGACTTGTTCTTCTTTTCCCGTCTTCATCCCACTTGAGTTGTTATGTTTTTTAAAAGAAAGGGAAAAAAACTTTGGAAATACATCAAGTGGAAAAAGGGAGAAACGCCAACTTTAAAACAATTTCATTAAATTTTGGTCTTTTTAATTTGGAAAAAAGATGTTTACAATAAAATATGACTTTAGAAAACATATTCGATTATCTAAGATCTCATCTAGTGGGTCTTCAGTTGAAAGTCACATATTGTAGAACCAACTATGCAATCTTGGGCATATGAACATAAATTAATTCTCTGCATTTTTCAACATGATGCAGGAAAAACCCTGCTTTCTAGAATAGATAATGAAATTGGAAATATATATATCTATATATATACACAGAATTTGATTTTTCTCAAGGAAATGATGTTAAAATTGAACAAAGCTTTCTAATTATAGAAACTGATGTTCAGTTTTTTGATGAAAATGGCCACATATGCCATCTTAAATATTTGAATTGATTTTCATTGGCCACATATCCTATCATCTTAAATATTTGAATTGATTTTTTATTTAAACCTTAATTTAATAGATTATAAGGTAACCAAATATAAAATCATTTGACTTTATTTTTCTTAAGAATTCTTTGGACAAGAGGCAGAGAAACTTAGGAAGGAGGCCCTGACCCAATAAAAAAATATCCAGAGTTTCCACAGGATTAGGATCCTTCAAAAGAACGGAGGTTGGGGCAGGGCAGAGAAGAGTGCAGAAAGGAAGTTGGGGCTCAGAGCTAGTGGAGAAGACAAGTGCTTCTTATACACCAGAGTCTCCAAGAGCAGGGTAATTTTATAGGATGCCCTTTGCACTGTCTGATGTAAGCTCTACAATCAATAATATGATGGTAACTGTTGAACAGCCTATATTCTGATACCCCATAATAATGCTCCCTATAGGTATCTTGTACACTTAAAACTTCTTTTACATACTTCAAAATGTGTGTTTCCATGAATTATATTCTTATGAAAAATAATTTTAAAATATAATTAGAAACTGTAAAGGTGGAGGAGATAAAGGAGAAGAAATTGTTTGCCCTGCTCTAACTAAAATAGTGCAGACATTGAGAGAGAATCAGCAGAAAACGGTCAAGAGGCCAGAAGCAAAGCTCAAAGTATATAAAAATCTGAAATTCAGTAAAGACGACACTTTAAATCAGTAGGGGAAAGCTGAATTATTCAATAAATGGAACTGAGTTCATTGTTCTGTTTGGGGGAAAATAAAGTCAGAATGTGTGCCTCCCAGTACTCCACAAATAGTTTTGAAAAAGTGCAAAGATTTATGTGTAAAATATTAACAGTATAAAAGTACTAGAAGAAAATGTACAATAACTTATTCTAAAAAATGTCAGGGTAGAGAAGATACTTCTAACCTAAACCCAAAAGCTAAGAGGCATTGAGGAAAAGATTGATGGATCTGACTATTAAAAAAAAGCTAAAAACTCATGTGCAAGCAGAAACAACCCAACATAGGGTTCCTTGGCAAATGACAAACTGGGACAAAATAATTTCAATACATAAAATAGTAAACATTTAGTGCCCTGGACAGAAGAACTGTACGAAAAAATATCTTCATGACCCAGATAACAACAATGGTGTGATCACTCACCTAGAGCCAGACATCCTGGAAGGTGAAGTCAAGCGGGCCTTAGGAAGCATCACTATGAACAAAGCTAGTGGAGGTGATGGAATTCCAGTTGAGCTGTTTCAAATCCTGAAAGATGATGCTGTGAAAGTGCTGCACTCAATATGCCAGCAAATTTGGAAAACTCAGCAGTGGCCACAGGACTGGAAAAGGTCAGTTTTCATTCCAATCCCAAAGGAAGGCAATGCCAAAGAATGCTTAAACTACCACACAATTGCACTCATCTCACACGCTAGCAAAGTAATGTTCAAAATTCTCCAAGTGAGACTTCAACAGTATGTTAACCATGAACTTACAGATTTTCAAACTGGATTTAGAAAAGGCAGAGGAACCAGAGATCAAATCGCCAACATCCACTGGATCTTGGAAAAAGCAAGAGTTCCAGAAAAACATCTACTTCTGCTTTATTGACTATGCCAAAGCCTTTGACTATGTGGATCAAAATAAACTGTGGGAAATTCTTTAAGAGATGGGAATACCAGACCACCTTACCTGCCTCCTGAGAAATCTGTATGCAGGTCAAGAAGCAACAGTTAGAACCAGACATCGAACAACAGACTGCTTCCAAATTGGGAAAGGAGTACATCAAGGTTGTATATTGTCACCCGCTTATTTAACTTATATGCATAGTGTATCATGCAAAATGCCGGGCTGGATGAAGCACAAGCTGGAATCAAGATTGCTGGGAGAAATATCAATAACCTCAGATACGCAGGTGACACCACCCTTATGGCAGAAAGAGAAAAACTAAAGAGCCTCTTGATGAAAGTGAAATAGGAGAGTGGAAAAGTTGGCTTAAAGCTCAACATTCAGAAAACGAAGATCATGGCATCTGGTCCTATCTCTTCAGGGCAAATAGATTGGGAAACAATGGAAACAGTGACAGGCTTTATTTTTTTGGGCTCCAAAATCACTGCAGACGGTGCTGCAGCCATGAAAAAGAGTTAAAAGATGCTTACTCCTTGGAAGAAAAGTTATGACCAACCTAGACAGCATATTAAAAAGCAGAGACATTACTTTGCCAACAAAGGTCCGTCTAGTCAAAGCTATGGTTTTTCCAGTAGTCATGTGTGGATGTGAGAGTTGGACTCTAAAGAAAGCTGAGTGCTGAAGAACTGGTGTTTTTGAACTGTGGTGTTGGAGAAGACTCTTGAGAGTCCCTTGGACTACAAGGAGATCCGACCAGTCCATCCTAAAGGAAATAATTTCTGAATATTTGATGGAAGGACTGATGCTGAAGCTGAAACTCCAATACTTTGGCCACCTGATGGGAAGAACTGACTCATTTGAAAAGACCCTGATGCTGGGAAAGATTGAAGGCAGGAGGAGAATGGGACGACAGAAGATGAGATGGTTGGATGGCATCACTGACTCAATGGACAGGAGTTTGAGCGGGTTCCAGGAGTTGGTGATGAACAGGGAAGTCTGGCCTGCTGCAATCCATGGGGTAGCAAAGAGTCAGACATGACTGAGCGACTGAACTAACTAATGCCCTGGACACACAAAAAGCTCCTAAATAGTAATAAGAAGAAGACAGACAATGCAATAATAAGAAGTAATTCAGAGAAGAAGCACAAATAATCAAAAAAAGCAAAGGGATGATTGATTGTGTTAACAATAAAGTAGTGAAAATCACAATGAAATACGACCTCTTGTTTTTATGAGATCCCTAGAAACAAACACTCTTGTTTACAGCCAAAGAGAAGGTGAACAGGAAACATAATTGTTTGAAGGATAATTTAGCAATCTCACCTTAAGTGTGCCTTTTGCCCCACCCTGAAGTCTACTTCTGGGCTTCCCTGACATCTCAGTTGGTAAAGAATCTGCTTGAAATGCAAGAGACCCCTGTTCAATTCCTGGTTCGGGCCGATGCCCTGGAGAAGGGCTAGGCTATGCACTCCAGTATTCTTGGGCTTCCCCTGGGGCTCAGCTGGTAAAGAATCCGCCTGCAATGCTGGAGACCTGGGTTTGATCCCTGGATTGGGAAGATCCCCTTGAGAAGGGAAAGACTACCCACTCCAGTATTCTGACCTGGAGAATTCCATGGACTGCATAGTCCATGGGGTCCCAAGGAGTCGGACACGACTGAGTGACTTTCACAACTCTATTTCTAGCCGACTATCCTGTGGAAATAATAACATAGGTTTTATTGAAATAGCAAAGATTTGTAAAGTGTCTAAGTGTTTATCAGTTACTACTGATAATGGAAGGCTGTGCAGAGTTTTTATAAATTAGGATATATACATTCTGCCTTGGAGAAAAGAATTTATTGTAAGAAAGCAGGCATACATAAGCATGGGAGAACCAAATGAAGGCATGATTCTCTTTTTATCCAGTAGATAACACATGTGTTTGTACATGCAGAACCACAGCAATAAAGCATTGCAGCAACAGTGATGAGCAGGCGGTGAGGGAGGGGTTCATGGGGGAGGCCTTTGGCTGGGTGAGAGACTTTTATTTTAATCCGAACTTGCCAAATGATGCTTTCATTTACAACAAGGTGCTGAAATACAATGGCATGCAATTTTACTCAAGTAGCACGCCTAAAGTACTGTCTCGTTAACCCCTAGATTAGGCCTCACACCTTCTGCTAGAATGGCTGACCTTGAGACAGGGCTCCAGAGCCACCGCATGGCGTCTGCTGCATACATTTAATTCCTCTGGATGACTCCTTCCGCTTCTTCTCATTTCACAGAAATAATTTCTGTGACATTTTGTTTTTACACAGCACTGAGCCCGAGAGTGTCTCCAGTATTTACGAGGGCATTCACAAAGGGAACAGAGCAAATGCAGTTTAGACAGGTCACAATAATTCTCCCAGTCTTTCTGACATCCCGTGCTTCAAGCTTCACCTTTCTTCCACACATACTCAATTAGACTAAAATATGGCGCATAAAACGGTGGCAGAAGAATCTGAAAGGTCACTGCAGAGATGAAAATAAAATAACTCCATATAAACCATTCCTATTATGAGTGAATACATTTAGATTTTGTTACAAATAAGAACCCAGCAAAATTATCAGAGCAAAGTGGCACAGACCGAGACATTCAGAACAGCACGAGGGTGCTGGCGAGCCCAGAATGGCTGTGTTCACGTGGTTTTTGTGTTTCTCAGCCTTGAGCTGCCCCAGGAGGGTGGGGGGTGGGGTGGGCACTGCTGCAAGACAGGGGTGTCTGTGCTGTGTGCTCAGTCCTGTCCGCCTCTTTGTGACCCCATGGACTGCAGCCCACCAGGCTCCTCTGTCCATGGGATACTCCAGACAAGAACACTGGAGGGAGTTGCCATGCCCTCCTCCGGGGATCTTTGGGCCCAGGGATCAAACCCACAGCTCTTAGGTCTCCTGCACCGGCGGGCGGGTTCTTTACCGCTAGCGCCACCTGGGAAGCCCTGCAGATGGTGGAAGCTCAGGAAAGATTTGAAGAATAAAAGCTTCAGGTTATTTTATAACTGTGTGTCCTCACTTGGATTGGTTTTGATCAGCTTCATTTTCTGTGGCAGGAGAATTAGATCAGTCAATAGGTCAGTAGCAGAAGCAGCTTGCCCAAACCCAGAAAAGTCACAGGGCTCTTTGTGTATACAGAGGAGGGCCTTGCCTTTCCTGCTCACAGAAGTGGCGTATCATGACAGCCTCGTCCTTCGGGTAACCGTCCTGTCTCCTGAACACCGCGTGCCTGTCAAAAGCCCACTTGTATCTGAAATGCACAGTAAGCCTGGTGAAAGCCAGCCGATTGTTTTTTAAATTAAGAGATCATGTTTAAGTGTTATGTCTTTTGTTTTTTTCGCAGAGGTATATATTTAATTTCTCACTTGCTTTTATAACCCATCTCATCACATGAGGTTTTAGAATATGTGCTCTGTATTTTTTTATTATTCCTTTGTTCCTTGATTGTAATTTTTTTTCAGAGAACTTTGAAATTTTCAAATTGCAGAAGGTTTTTGAATTTAAAGTGTTAATTGTTCTAAAATACCAAAATCGCTGAGATTATCTGAAGAAGATGGTTCTATATACTCAGAAAAGCCACTTAAAATTGGATAAAATTGAGGAATTAGAGCAAAAGCTCCATTCCCAGGGTATTAATCTAGGCTTTCTTTGAAACAAGACACAGGGCTGAGAAACTGCCCTTGGTTGTAAATGGAGAATGAGTTTAAACATCCTCCTGAAGAATTATAATTTAGTTCTAGTCAGGAGTAACTGAGCAAGAGGAAACCTGGTTACTTTAAGGCTCTCAGAGTGTTAGGAAGAGAAACACAAACACCTTCAACCACTGTGGTCTGGCTCTTTTAAGTGCCGCTGTCCTGAGGGGAACCAATGGCTCCATCACGGATGTCCAGGCTCCATCACGGATGTCCAGGCTCCGTCACGGATGTCCAGGCTCCGTCACGGATGTACGGATGTCCAGGCTCCGTCACGGATGTCCAGGCTCCGTCACGGATGTACGGATGTCCAGGCTCCATCACGGATGTCCAGGCTCCATTACGGATGTACAGATGTCCAGGCTCTGTTACGGATGTCCAGGCTCCAGGCTCTGTTACGGATGTGCAGGCTCCAGGCTCCGTCACGGATGTCCAGGCTCCATTACGGATGTCCATCGTGGAGGAAATGAATTCAGGATGCCTTTGTCATCCCTCTTGTCTGCAAGCCAAGCTTCTTGAAGAATCAGGCTGTATACTTCAAGTTGCATGGCTTAATTTACCGCTGAAATGGAGCATGAAGTGGTTAATGCTGTGGCCCTTGGGCTCTGAGACTCTGAACCCTGGCAGGTCATGTACATGGATTGTGGAGGATTCATGTGATTCACGCGACGAGAATAGTCATGCACAAAGTCTCAAGACTGTCGTTAGCCAAAATTAGGTGCAGACTATGCACAACTAATGGGAAATTTTCAATATAGATTTTGGATACTTTTATCTCATGGAAAGCTATTTTTGTCCATATCATCAAATTTCCAGAAGTAATAAATCTTTCAGTATGTTTGAAAGAACTTATCATTGAAAAACCTCACTGATAAAATTTGATAGACATCTCTTACCATCTGTTATTTAAGTAGAAACTTAGATGGTATGTATTAAATGTTAAATATAAGAGAATTCTCAATGTTCTAAAAAATAGTTTAAAATATTGAGGAAAATATTTTCTTACCTCCATATAAGGTTCTGGTAGCTCCACCTCCGACGGTATTTCTTAAAGTACATCCTTGGATGAACAGCTTTAGAATCACCATGCTTGTTTAACGTGGAGTACCCAAGGCCTCACCCATTCCTTGAGTGAGAATCTCAGGGCAGGTGGGACTAAGAATCTGGAATTTGTACTTTAATTCTCTAAGTAACTTGTATCCACACCCAAATTTGAGAACCACTACTTTGAGATCGTATCATTAATGAGTTTGAAGTCGGATTTAGTCCCATCATAGGAAACGGTCATCTGTATGTGTCCGGGTTTATGGTAAACTTCAGGTGAGAGATGATGTGTCTGTACCACTGGCCAAAGATGAGCAAGTGAGGGAGGCAGGTGTGATTCTACAGCTTCATCCCAGTCCAAAAACTTAGCAGTCCCATATTTGGTCAGAAATAATCCTATTGTTGGCCTACTCATTCTAAACAGTATCGGCGTTTCAAAATTATGACCGTTCCCTATGGTCAGAGGTTGCACAGCATTCTGCATCCAGGGGCTGCCAGGTCTTAGAGATAAGCAAGTGCTGTCCTGATCAGCACCCCCTGGTCTTCCTGCTGACCACAAGATGGTATGGCAGTGGCTAAGGGGCACAGGCTCTGCCCCCTACCCTTGGTCAAGTTCATCCAGCCTCACCACACCTCAGTTTCCTCGTCCACAAAACGGGGCTAACAGTACCTACCGTAGAGGGGTCCTTACGATGATTAAGTGGATTTATAGCTATAGAATGCTTGAAACAGTGCTTGGCAAATAGTAAACACTGTATGAGTGCTTGTTGAAAAAGTAACAACTCGAGAAAAGGTGATTATTCTAGTAAACTAAGGCACAAAGAGAAGAATGAAGGGCTCATCACCCATCTGGAACGGGCATTGTCCTTCAAAGAAAGACTGAACGTCTTATGTTTCGTAACTGCTCCTAGGAAACGAGTCAAACAAAAGAATTGAAAGGAGAAATGCAAAAGACAAATGAGTGATGTCTTAGACACGGAGTCAGAGAATAATGAAAAGATGGAGTTGTATAGCTCCTTAACCACAGAGTTACTTACGCATGTCTTGATTATGTATATTTCATCAGGATGAAGGGTGGTGGTATTCGTAGGGGTGCTTATACAAAGTTAACCCACAAAATTGGACATTATGCCACCCCAACCTGGGCCTGGGACCTCAGCCCTCAGTTTGTCTTTAGGGGCAAACTTCTGCATGCTTCCTTTTATTTTCCCTCCTCCCCTCACCCTAAAATTCTCAATCGCTAATTTTGCCCACTGTTCCTTTGCTATGTCATTCTTCCTTCTTTTTTCTCTATCGCTCTTGATACTCTATTTCAAGTACCAGCCACTAATCTCAACTGGGACTTTCCAGGTGGCTCTTCTGGTAGAGAACTCGCCTGCCAACGCAGGAGATGTAGGAGACACAGGTTCGCTCCCTGGGTTGGGAGATCCCCTGGAGGAGGGCATGGCAACCCTCTCCAGTATTCTTGCCTGGAGAATCCCGTGGACAGAGGAGCCTGGAGGGCTGCAGTCCACAGAGTCACAAAGAGTCAGACATGACTGAACACACGTGCAGTCTCAACTACCTTAACAAGCTCCTAACCAGCATCTCACAGACCCCACCACCTTCGCCATTTTTCCTTCAAAACCTGTCACGGACTTCCCTGCAATAATGGTTTTCAAAGTTATTTCCACGCGGGTCGCACTTGCCGGGTGGCAGCGTCATCTCCCACCAGTGGTCCTCTACGCCCGTGTCTTCACCTCCCAGAGCCAAGCTTCCACTACACTCAGGAGGCACTTCCTCCACGCCTTTCCCCACAGAGTGTCCTGTGCCTGGAGCTCTGTTCTGATGTGGACTGGAGTCATAAGGGAAGCTTCACTCAGACAGAAACATTGCAGGAGGTGGGTACTGCGTTGGAAAGTGTCTCCCAAATTTTGCATCCCTCCCAGGGGCTCAGGATGTGACCTTATTAGGAAATAGAGTTGTGAGGACATTATTAGTTACAATGAGGTCCTACTGGGGTAGGGTGGGCCCTTAATCAGTGTGGCCGGTGTCCTTAAAGAAAAGGAGACAGGCAGAGACAGCCACACCCCAAAGGAAGAGCCCTCCGTGGAGATGCAGGAAGAGATTAGAGTGATGCTTCTACAAACTGGGGGTGGCCAGTGACCCTAGAATTTGTAGAGAGACATAAAACAGAAGCTTCCCTTAGCTCTCTCAGAGAGAGCGCAGCTCAGCTTACACCTTGATTTTAGACGGTGAGATAACGCATTTTTGTTGTTTCAAGTCACCAAGTTAGTGATCCGTTTTTACTGTGGCCCTAGGAAACTAATCCAGTGGGTGTGGAACGCTGTGTTCTCATTGTGAAGTGGAGCTGTCCCGCCCTCTGACCTCACGAAGGTGTGGTGGGGATCAAGGGAGATGAGAGATGCAAATGTTATTTGACAAGTAAAAGTCTACACAAAGGGTGATGTAAAGTTCTTACTTTCCCAAAATCCTTTCATCCCCCTGCATAATCCCTACCACCATACTTTGCTGATGGTATGTGCTCAGTAAACTTTTTCAGTGTTTTCTTTTAATTTATTCTTTTAATGTTTTGCATCAGTTGTATCTTAAAAGATTCAAAACTTAGATACAGAGAACGCAGTATTCAGACTACTGTCTAATCATTTGCATGCAGCTTCTACTGTATCTAGTGCTATTTCAGAAAGACATGGTTTGGTTTGTCCAGTTCAATATAAGTAATAGATTACACTATAATATTCTAGAGTATATTCATTTTTAATCTACTGTGAAAGAAAGTGAAGTTGCTTAGTTGTGTCCAACTCTTTGCGACCCCATGGACTCTAGCCTCCCAAGCTCCTCTATCCATGGGATTCTCCAGGCAAGAATACTGGCGCGGGTTGCTATGCCCTCCTCCAGGGGATCTTCCCAACCTAGGAATCAAACCCAGGTCTCCTGCATTGCAGGCAGATTCTTTACTGTCTGAGCCAGCAGGGAATCCCCTCATCTACTAAGGAAGTTAAATCTCTATGTATTTAAATATAAGATTGATCTAAGATAAAAACGTTTAATTATTTTCAGAAATATGGCTGGCTTTATGCTGCTTACTAGAAATCTAATAACCATGTTTTACTTTAAGATGATTGTTTCAATGGCATTCTTTTGAATGGGCTCATCAATAAATTTATCAATCGACTACTCCAACAGTAGTACAAACTTCCCAGTTTTAGTCCAGAATAAAATGGTCTTTTGCAGAGAAAAGAAGAGTCTGAATACTGGGAGTCATTATTTATGAAGTGAATGAGAACAAATTTCCCTTTTGATACCCAACTTCTATTTAAAGTAAAACAACTAGAGTATTATTCCTTCTATATGACTTTTCCTCTAAGACTCATTAAGCAGTTTCCCTGTGCCCTGTGACTAATACAGCCTTATAATAATTCAGCAGAGCTGATGGCAGTCCCCAGTTGGAGGAGAAAACCACACCTGGGAATTTACAGGCCATGAGCAGATCCAGGGGGAAAACCCGCGCCTTCTGTCGCCACGCACTCTTAAGACGTCCTTGGCAGGAACTATACTCAATTGATAAATTACTTCTGGGCTCTTAGTGGCCTTTATTAAGTCCAGAAGAAAAACACCTATGTAACTCTTAATTGTGTTTAGTATCAATTTGGATTCTTGGGAGTCAGGGCAAAAGCTCTGTTTTCAAGAGAAATTCAAATAATATAAGTTGGGAAATATAATTGTAAAAGTTGTTCTCTAGAATTAGTGAAGAAGAAAGGTAATAGGGGTTGGGGAAAGTAATTTCTGGATAATTTTCATTGGCTCCTTTTGTCCAAATAGCAACTATGTTGAGCAAGTCAGTTAGGTTAAGCTAGGCTGCACAAAGTAACAGAACATACTGCTAAATTTCAGTAGCTAAAGAAACAGTTCAGTTCAGTTCAGTTGCTCAGTTGTGTTCAACTCTTTGTGACCCCATGAACTGCAGCATGCCAGGCTTCCTGTCATCACCAGCTCCCGGAGTTCACCCAAACCCATGTCCATTGAGTCGGTGGTGCCATCCAGCCATCTCATCCTCTGTCATCCCCTTCTCCTCCTACCCTCAGTCTTTCCTAGCATCAGGGTCTTTTCAAATGAGTCAGCTCTTCACATCAGGTGGCCAGAGTATTGGAGTTTCAGCTTCAACATCAGTCCTTCCAATGAACACCCAGGACTGATCTCCTTCAGGATGGACTGGTTGGATCTCCTTGCAGTCCTAGGGACTCTCAAGAGTCTTCTCCAACACCACAGTTCAAAAGCATCAATTCTTTGGTGCTCAGCTTTCTTTATAGTCCAACTCTCACATCCATACATGACCGCTGGAAAAACCATAGCCTTGACTAGACGGACCTTTGTTGGCAAAGTAATGTCTCTGCTTTTTAATATGCTGTCTAGGTTGGTCATAACTTTCCTTCCAAGGAGGAAGCATCTTTTAATTTCATGGCTGCAATCACCATCTGCAGTGATTTTGGAACCCAGAAAAATGAAGTCTGACATTGTTTCCACTGTCTCCCCATCTATTTGACATGAAGTGATGTATGTTTACTTATTTTTCAGGTTAATAGGTCACTGCTGGTCAGGTTCAGATGAGGTGGGAGAAGAGAAGGACTCAGGTTCAGATGAGATGGGAGAAGAGGACTGTGGTCTATGTAGCTGCAGGGACCTAGGCTAGTGGGTCCCTACGATTGCGGCCTTGTCATAGTTTTTTTTTCAACTGAAGTATAGTTGCTAAACAATATTGTATGTTACAGGTATACAATATAGCAATTCACAATTTTTAAATGCCATACTCTGTAAAAGGTCAGTTTTCATTCCAATCCCAAAAAAAGTCAATGCCAAAGAATGCTCAAACTACTGCACAACTGTACTCATCTCACAAGCTAGTAAAGTAATGCTCAAAATTCTCCAAGCCTCCAAGGTTTCAAGGCTCCAAGTCTTCAGCAATACATGAACCGTGAACTTCCAGATGTTCAAGGTGGTTTTAGAAAAGGCAGAGGAACCAGAGATCAAATTGCCGACATCTGCTGGATCATCAAAAAAGCAAGAGAGTTCCAAAATAACATCTATTTCTGCTTTACTGACTATGCCAAAGCCTTTAACTGTGTGGATCACAACGAACTGTGGAAAATTATGAAAGAAATGGGGATACCAGACCACCTGACCTGTTTCTTGAGAAACCTGTATGCAGGTCAGGAAGCAACAGTTAGAACTGGACATGGAACAACAGACTGGTTCCAAATAGGAAAAGGAGTATGTGAAGGCTGTATATTGTCACTCTGCTTATTTAACTTCTATGCAGAGTACATCATGAGAAATGCTGGGCTGGAAGAAGCACAAGCTGGAATCAAGATTGCCGGGAGAAATGTCAATAAACTCAGATTGCAGATGACACCACCCTTATGGCAGAAAGTGAAGAGGAACTAAAGAGCCTCTTGATGAAAGTGAAAAAGGAGACTGAAAAAGTTGGCTTAAAGCTCAACATTCAGAAAACAAAGATCATGGCATCTGGTCCCATCACTTCATGGCAAATAGATGAGGAAACAGTGTCAGACTTTATTTTGGAGGGCTCCAAAATCACTGCAGATGGTGATTGCAGCCATGAAATTAAAAGACACTCCTTGGAAGGAAAGTTATGACCAACCTAGATAGCATACTTAAAAGCAGAGACATTACTTTGCCGACAAAGGTCCATCTAGTCAAGGCTATAGTTTTTCCAGTGGTCATGTATGGATGTGAGAGTTAGATGGTGATGAGCGCTGAAGAATTGATGCTTTTGAACTGTGGTGTTGGAGAAGACTCTTGAGAGTCCCTTGGACTTCAAGGAGATCCAACCAGTCCATCCTGAAGGAGATCAGTCCTGGGTGTTCATTGGAAGGACTGATGTTGAAGCTGAAACTCCAATACTTTGGCTACCTCACGCAATGGGTTGACTCACTGGAAAAGACCCTGATGCTGGGAAGGATTGGGGGCAGGAAGAGAAGGGGATGACAGAGGATGAGATGGCTGGATGACATCACGAACTCAATGGACATGAGTTTGAGCAAGGAAGTTGGTGATGGACAGGGAGGCCTGGCATGCTGTGATTCATGGGGTCGCAGAGTCAGACATGACTGAGGGACTGAACTGAACTGATAAAATATTGGCTATATTCCCTGTGTTGTAGAGTACACCCTTGTAGCCTATTTTAGGCCTGATAGTTTGTACCTCTTATTCCTCCACCCCTGTATTGCCCCTCCTCCCTTCCCCCCCGGCAGTGGTAACCACTGGTGTGCTACATATATCTGCATCTGCTTCTTTTTTGTTATGTTCAGTAGTTTGTTGTATTCTTTTAGATTGTACATATGAACAATATCATCCAGTATTTATATTTCTGGTTTATTTCACTCAGCATGATGCCCTCCAAATGTATCCAGTGTTGCCACAAATGGCAAACTTTTGTCCTTTTTCTCAGCTGAGTAGTATTCCATGATAAGTGTATACTACAACTTTGTTATCCATTCATCTATCGCTGGACACTTAGGTTGCTTCCATATTTTGGCAAATGTAAAGAGTGCTGCTATGAACATTGGGTGTGCATGTATCTCTTTGAATTAGTTTTTTTGTTTTTCGAACGTATACCCAGGAATGGAATTGCCGGATCAGGTGGTAGTTCTAGTTCTAGTATCTTGAGACCCCGCCGTGCTGTTTTCCTCAGTGGATGCATGAATTTACATTCCCACCGACGCTGTATGAGGGCTCCTTTGTCTCCACATCCGCATCAGCATCTGTTACTTGTGTTCTTTCTGGTGATAGTCATTCTGCCAGGTGTGTGGTGATACCTCATCGTGGTTTTACTTTGCATATCCCTGATGATTAGCCGTGTTGAGCGTCCTTTCATGTGCCTCTTGGCCACCTGCATTTCCTCTTTTCAGCTTCACAATCCCAGTCATCCAGAGGAGGAAAAGACATGGAGGAGGGTACACGGGAGGGCTTAGCAGGCCAGACCCGGAAGTGGAACATATCACTTACACTCATGCCCCTTGACAAAAACTCAGTCACATGGCCACACTTTACTGCGTAGGATTCTGGGAAATGTAGTCCAGTGTGAGTACTCATGAACCAGGAAGTGGATTTTAGAACAGCTGTGAGTCTCTGCAACAACAACAAAAAATGTATACTCCGTGGTTATTATGAATGATGATAAGAATGAACTGATTTTGTCTATATGTAATTTCAAGCAAAAGAAGTCTGATTCACGTCTGTTTCTAAAACAGAAGTTGGTCATTTGGGGGGGAGCATGTGATTAGAATAAACCTGGGGAGGAGCCTCCTGTGTAGCTGTTTCCCTGCTCCTTTCTGCTGTAGGAGACACATTCTACCTCATGCTTATCCACGGAGCCTCTGCCATGGGCAGGGTGATGCTGAAGAAACTGCCCGTGGAGCACTGCTTATGTAGCACAGCTGGCCACATACTTTGGGGGTGTCCACTAAAGATGAAACTGTGGAACCCCTTGTTCCAAAAGTAGGAGAAAAACGCTGCTAACTAAAAGATGAAGCTTTTTCCTTTCTTTTATGGTGTTTCTCTCTCTCAGTTCTTTGTGTGTGTGTGTTTTTTTCCCTTTAATGCTATTCTAAATAAAGGAAAATTAAAATAGTAAATCATTAGCCTGAATATTATCATTCATCTTTATATTGTTCAATTCCAACTTAAAATGCAAACATAAGAACTTCTAACTTATATGTGAAATCCCTGAAATCACACACCCGTAGATCATATGTGCATGGGTTTTGTTTTTGCAAGAACAGTGGAAATGCTGCACCAAATGAATTCAACTGCTTTGATTCCACTTCCTGATGCACACATATTCTACCAATATTCTATTTTCAGCTTATGAATGAGTATGGGAGGACTGAAAAGAAAAGGGAGTATGGGTCCCCCTGTCTTTCTCTGTTCTACATTATCCTTTCCCGCTTAAGTTGCTGATTAACACAGAGTAACAGGAACAAGAAACAGTGTGATAGGGCTCCGAGGGCACTCAGAGTTCTCAGAACGCCATCGTCCTTTCTGCATGCAGAGCAAGTCCTGGTTCGAACAGAAAGGATGGCCTCCCCGTAAGAGCCCTGTTTGCTCAGTCTTACAGGCAAAAAGAAAGGACCCTGAAAGATGAACTCCCCAGGTCAGTAGGTGCCCAATATGCTACTGGAGATCAGTGGAGAAATAACTCCAAAAGAATGAAGAGACAGAGCCAAAGCAAAAATAACACCCAGTTGTGGATGTGACTGGTGATGGAAGCAAGGTCTGATTCTGTAAAGAGCAATATTGCATAGGAACCTGGAATGTCAGGTCCATGAATCAAGGCAAATTGGAAGTGGTCAAACAGGACATGGCAAGAGTGAACGTTGACATTCTAGGAATCAGCAAACTAAAATGGACTGGAATGGGTGAATTTAACTCAGATGACCATTATATCTACTACTGTTGGCAAGAATCGCTTTAGAAGAAATGGAGTAGCCATCATGGTCAACAAAAGAGTCCAAAATGCAGTACTTGGATGCAGTCTCAAAAACGACAGAATGATCTCTGTTCGTTTCCAAGACAAACCATTGAATATCACAGTTATCCAAGTCTATGCCATGATGAGTAATATTGAAGAAGCTGAAGTTGAAAGGTTCTATAAGGACCTATAAGACTTTCTAGAATTAACACCCAAAAAAGATATCCTTTTCATTATAGGCGATGCAAAAGTAGGAAGTCAAGAGATACCTGCAGTAACAGGCAAATTTGGCCTTGGATTACAGAATGAAGCAGGGCAAAGGCTAATAAAGTTCTGCCAAGAGTATGCACTGGTCATAACAAACACCCTCTTCCAACAACACAAGAGAAGACTCTGCACATGGACATCACCAGATGGTCAACACGGAAATCAGATTGATTATATTCTTTGCAGGCAAAGATGGAGATGCTCTATGCAGTCAGCAAAAACAAGACCAGGAGCTGACTCCAGCTCAGATCATGAACTCCTTATTGCCAAATTCAGACTTAAGTTGAAGAAAGTAGGGAAAACTACTAGACCATTCACGTATGACCTAAATCAAATCCCTAACGATTATACAGTGGAAGTAAGAAATAGATTAAGGGACTAGATCTGATAGACCAAGTGCTTGATGAACTATGGATGGAGATTCGTGACATTGTACAGAAGACAGGGAGCAAGACCATCCTCAAGAAAAAGAAATGCAAAAAAGCAAAATGGCTCTCTGAGGAGGCCTTAAAAATAGCTGTGAAAAGAAGAGTAGCAGAAAGCAAAGGACAAATGAAAGATATACCCATTTGAACGCAGAGTTCCAAAGATCAGCAAGAAGAGATAAGAAAGCCTTCCTTAGTGATTAGTGCAAAGAAATAGAGGAAAACAACAGAATGGGAAAGACTAGAGATCTCTTCAAGAAAATTAGATATACCAAGGGAACATTTCATGCAAAGTTGGGCTCAATAAAGCACAGAAATGGTATGGACTTAACAGAAGCAGGAGATATTAAGAAAAGGTGGCAAGAATACACAGAAGAACTGTACAAAAAAGAGCTTCATGACCCAGATAATCACAGTGGTGTGATCACTCACCTGGAGCTAGACATCCTGGAATGTGAAGTCAAGTGGGCCTTAGGAAGCTTCACTACGAACAAAGATAGTGGAGGTGATGGAATTCCAGTTGAGCTATTTCAAATCCTGAAAGATGATGCTGTGAAAGTGCTGCACTCAATATGTCAGCAAATTTGGAACACTCAGCAGTGGCCACAGGACTGGAAAAGGTCAGTTTTCATTCCAATCCCAAAGAAAGGCAGTGCAAAAGAATGCTCAAACTACCACACAATTGCACTCAGCTCACAGGCTAGCAAAGTAACGCTCAAAATTCTCCAAGCCAGGCTTCAGCAATACGTGAGCCATGAACTTCCAGATGTTCAAGATGGTTTTAGAAAAGGCAGAGGAACCAGAGATCAAATTGCCAACATCCACTGGATCATGGAAAAAGCAAGAGAGTTCCAGAAAAACATCTATTTCTGCTTTATTGACTATGCCAGAGCCTTTGACTATATGGATCATAATAAACTGTGGAAAATTCTGAATAAGGTGGGAATCCCAGACCACCTGACCTGTTTCTTGAGAAATCTGTACGCAGGTCAGGAAGCAAAAGTTAGAACTGGACATGGAACAACAGACTGGTTCCAAATAGGAAAAAGAGTACCTTAAGGCTGTATACTGTCACCATGCTTATTTAACTTCTATGCAGAGTACATCATGAGAAACGCTGGGCTGGAAGAAGCACAAGCTGGAATCAAGATTGCTGGGAGAAATATCAATAACCTCAGATATGCAGATGACACCACCCTTATGGTAGAAAGTGAAGAGGAGCTAAAGAGCCTCTTGATTAAAGTGAAGAGGAGAGTGAAAAAGCTGGCTTAAAGCTCAACATTCAGAAAACGAAGATCATGGCATCTGGTCCATCACTTTATGGCAAATAGATGAAGAAACAGTGGAAACAGTGTCAGACTTAATTTTGGGGGGCTCCAAAATCACTGCAGATGGTGACTGAAACCATGAAATTAAAAGACGCTTACTCCTTGGAAGGAAAGTTATGATGAACCTAGATAGCATATTAAAAAGCAGAGACATTACTTTGCCAACAAAGGACCGTCTAGTCAAGGCTATGGTTTTTCCTCTGGCCATGTATGGATATGTGTGAGAGTAGAACTATAAGGAAAGCTGAGCACTGAAGAATTGATGCTTTTGAACTGTGGTGCTGGAGAAGACTCTTCAGAGCCCCTTGGACTGCAAGGAGATCCAACCAGTCCATCCTAAAGGACATCAGTCCTAGGTGTTCGTTGGAAGGACTGATGTTGAAGCTGAAACTCCAATACTTTGGCCACCTGATGTGAAGAGCTGACTCATTTGAAAAGACTCTGATGCTGGGAAAGATTGAGGGCAGGAGAAGAAGGGGATGACAGAGGATGAGATGGTTGGATGACATCACTGACTCAATGAACATGAGTTTGAGCAAGCTCCGGGAGTTGGTGATGGACAGGGAGGCCTGGCGTGCTGCAGACCATGGGGTCGCAAAGAGTTGGACACGACTGAGCTAATGAACTGAAAGAACTGAGATGTAACACTTCCCACGATGTTGCACCTCACAGGCCCACCCGAATTCTATCTCCACTGGGCACAACAAGCCCATGGGAATGGGCACCCAGGAGGGGCAGGAGGACTCATTTCCCTCCCTCCCCTCTGCACACGCACATGCTCCACTGTCCCATCACTCCAATTCCAGGGCACAGACTCAGAAATAATGTCATTAAGAGTTTGAAGATGAAAACAGCACAACATTAAAGCAAACACAAGGCTCTCCGGAGCACAGGGCCCTGTGCAGAATCAGGAGGTTCACACCCAGGAAGCCAGCCCTGCCCTGGAGAAAGATTCCCCTCATCGCTTTCAGAAAAAGAAACTGATAGATTAAAGCAGTCAGATTACCAGATTCATAAATCCATTTCAGTGCTAAGGAACATAGAGACTGAGTTCAGTGATGACAAAGACCAACACTGTAGTCTAAAGCCCGATAACTGTTGGACGAGCCATCAATTTGTAGTGACTTTAAGGGGGAAAAATATTAATGTACGTCTTGATTGTAAGGTGCATCTTTAACGTCAAAAAATCTAAAATGCGACTAAGCTGCTGCTGCTGCTGCTGCTGCTGCTGCTGCTGCTAAGTCGCTTCAGTCGTGTCCGACTCTGTGCGACCCCATAGCTGGCCGCCCACCAGCCTCCCCTGTCCCTGGGATTCTCCAGGCAAGAACACTGGAGTGGGTTGCCATTTCCTTCTCCAGTACGTGAGAGTGAAAAGTGAAAGTGAAGTCTCTCAGTCGTGTCTGACTCTTCACAACCCCGGGGACTGTAGCCCACCAGGCTCCTCCGTCCATGGGATTGTCCAGGCAAGAGTACTGGAGTGGGGTGCCATCGCCTTCTCCAAAATGCAAGTAAGGGATCCTTCAATTCCTAGAATTTCAGTGTAGCGTGTGTCTTCCTATTATGTTACTCCCTCATAATAACAATGGATTAGTGTTTCCCTTTAAAATTTAATATTTCAAGCATTCAGAAAAATATAAATAGGAAATGAATACCTGTATACTCATCAAACAATTTTATCAAATCTTTACAGTTTCCCATGTTTATTTCAAGATTCTTAAAGAAAACGGAGAAGGGAATGGCAACCCACTCCAGTCTTCTTGCCTGGAGAATCCCATGGACAGAGGAGCCTGGTGGGCTACGGTTCACGGGGTCACAAAGAGTTGGACACAACTGAGTGACTAAGCACCTAAATAAAAAGCCTTTCACGTAACATCAACACCCTCTGGAGACCCCTCTTCTAATTGCATTACCCTTCTTCTCTCCTTGGAGGTTTTCTGAAATCAACATTTATCAGAACATATATCCATACCATAAACAATATATTTTCAATGTTTTTCATATTTGATAAATACAGAGTAATGGATTACATATCATTTGGCAATATGCTTTCTTATCTATCATTATTATTTTTGAGAGCTGTATGCTACATGTGGTTCCTAGTTAATTCATTTTAATTATTGAAGTATGTATGTTGCATAAAGATACCCCAACTTATCCATTTTATTCATGGTCATGTGAAATGTTTCTAACTTTCTGTTAAACCACAATTTTGGAAATCTTTATTTCTCTGGATATACATAAGCCATAGATTTTTAGGGCACACACCTAGAGGTTGGCTCGAAAACTGCAAGCATCTCATCTTTCTTTCTTCTTGGTACTTTCAAAGGCTCTCCAGCTTACATGCTCTTGGGTGGTTGATGAGAGATGTCGCTCCACATGTTGGCTGACACTCGGAAATGTCAAATACATTCAATTTTGCTAAACAAATGGGTATAAGGTGATATCTTTTGATTGGCATTTATTTAATGACAGCTGAAGTTTAGCATTTTTTCTTGTCAGCTCATCAAATTTCTCTTCTATGAATTACCTATTGAAATGCTTTGCTCATTTTTTGTTGAGCCTTGAATCTTTTCAATTTGTTGTATTTTATTGATTAGGAATCCTACCCCCTTGGTTATATGTGTTTCCTGACTTCATTTATTTTTTTTTATTTTTTTACTTTATTTTACTTTTACAATACTGTATTGGTTTTGCCATACATTGACATGAATCCACCATGGGTGTACATGCGTTCCCAAACATGAACCCCCCTCCCACCTCCCTCCCCATAACATCTCTCTGGGTCATCACCGTGCACCAGCCCCAAGCATGCTGTATCCTGCGTCGGACATAGACTGGTGATTCGATTCTTACATGATAGTATACATGTTTCAATGCCATTCTCCCAAATCATCCCACCCTCTCCCTCTCCCTCTGAGTCCAAAAGTCTGTTATACACATCTATGTCTTTTTTGCTGTCTTGCATACAGGGTCGTCATTGCCATCTTTTCCTGACTTCATTTAATTTTCACTCTTATCCATGAGATCTTTTGCAAAAATAGGAGGATAATTTTAAATAATCAGATTCATTGATCCTCTCATTGTGATTTCAGGCTTTTGATCTTGATTAAGACAATACTCTTGTACATGTTTTCCAAAGACACAGAGTTTTGTTTTTCACATTTTAATCTTTATTTCACAATTTTTTTGAACAGCTTGACATGGGAATGTAATCGTGCAAGTATCATGTACTGAATGCCTCACCCCTGACCCATCGATCTGTTCCATGCCCTGTTACATATGTGGCTTCTCTCTACGCATGCGTGTTTCCTGCCCCTCTTGTTTTAACCTCTGTAGGTTTACGTGCCCTCCGTATAATTCCTCAAAATTATCTGACGTATTCTCCATTGTGTGCTGCTGAGAATCAGCTTGCCGGGATGTATGAAAAACCTTGCTGGGATAATTTTTAGAATTACCTTGAATTCATTATTCATTAATTTGTGGGAAATTGACATGCTTAGGTGATTGAATTTTTCCATCCACAAATTGTTGTTGCTGTTCTTTGCTAAGTCATGTCTGATTCTTTGTGACCCCATGGACTGCAGCTCGCCAAGTTTCCCTGTCCTTCACAATCTCCCAGAGTTTGCTGAAACTCATGTCCATTGAGTTGGTGATGCTATTATTTAGTTCTTTCTGGATTTATTGTTTTATTTTTTTCTGTAAAGATTTTGCACAGCTCTGGTTAGTGTGAAGTTCACTTTTAAAAAATACTTCTCTGTTTACTACAATCTTTAGGTTTCTTTTATGACATAATCTAGGTTTATACATTTATATCTGAAACTGTCTTACTACATACTGATTTTTTGCCAGTTTAGGGATTACTGAATGAACTAATGCAAAATCCATTTTCTGCCAAATACACACTTGATTTTGAGTAATTTATTCAGCAAAGTACTTTTTAAAGAGAATCATATGTGATGAATTAAAATATCTTAAATAGATTGAACATGTTCTTATTTCACTCAAAGTGCATTCTAGATAATATAACTATCAGTTCAGTTCAGTTTGCTTAGTCGTATCCGACTCTTTGTGACCCCATGGACTGCAGCACGCCAGGCTTCCCTGTCCATCACCAACACCCAGAGATTACTCAAACTCATGTCTATTGAGTCGGTGAGGCCATTCAACCATCTCATCCTCTATCATCCCTTTCTCTTCCTGCCTTCAATCTTCCCCAGCATCAGGGTCTTTTCAAGTGAGTTAGCTCTTCCCATCAGGTGGCCAAAGTATTGGAGTTTCAGCTTCAACATCAGTCCTTCCAATGAATATTTAGGACTGATTTCCTTTAAGACTGACTGGTTGAATCTCCTTGCAGTCCAAGGGACTCTCAAGAGTCTTCTCCAGCACCACAGTTCAAAAGCATCAATTCTTCAGCACTCAGCCTTCTTCACAGTCCAACTCTCACATCCATACATGACTACTGGAAAAACCGGAGCCTTGAGTAGAAGGACCTTTGTTGGTGAAGTCATGTCTCAGCTTTTTAATATAACTATATAGTATAACACATAATTACTATAATATTAAAATGAGTCTATAAATAGCACCTACAGAGAAAGCCTCAACTTTAAAGGCTTTGGACACGTCACTGTTTCAGAAGATGAATAGTTGGAACAGTGCTCCTGTTTATAGCTCTCCTTTCAAATGCAAGAGGAGGATATTTTTTCACTTGGACTATTTTGAGATGAAAAAAAAAAGCAAAGAGATTTCATGATAGCTTTAAAACTAGCAGTAGTTTTGAAACATGAAATAGGGAGGTTGCCTGTCATCCCCACTGAAATCAGGGATTTAACGAGCTCCCTTTTATAGTATCTCCCTACGCTTTATTTGTGAGTCTCCACATTCTTTGCAATGCCACAGAGATTCTCGAGATGAATTTAAACCTCATCACTGTCCGTGACCCACAATATGCAGACTGACCATACTGCATTCCACCCTCTTGAATGTGTTCCCCAAGCTGCACCTCCCTGCTCTGTTTTACTGTTTGCTCACCAATCGTTAGTGTCATTTTATTCCCCAACCTTCTAAACACAAAATAGAGGTTCAGCCTTATCCCCTAGTAGTGTTGAATTAACCCACCAAGATCCTCCAAAAAAAAAAACCCAACCTAGGATTTCACATGTGACAAAGAGACCAGCCACTGATACATCACAGAGAGCTCCCAGACAGACCCGTTCACCCCATCCTCGACACGCCCCTCGACTCCAGGAAAGCCCACCTGCTCTCCTTTACATACAGGATCTAAAACTATGCTCCGAGCCAGGTGTCAGTCTCCACCCAGCCATGCTTTCAGGCATACCAACAATAATGGCGGGCATTCATCAAATGTTCGCACAGTGCCCGAAGCTTCACACAAGCCAGCTCATTTAATCCACACAACAGACCTAGGAAGAAAGAACATATTTTGCAGATGGAGAAACTGAGCGGACCTGACAGATCCAAACGTGGTGCCTGGCTCCACGGCCCCAGGACCCTCTGCATTTGGGACCAAGTCCTGCTCAGGTTTACGGAGGATCTCATACTTCTCACCATAACCCAGGAAGGTGCAGGCTGTGTGGCCCTTTGAGCGGTGAGGAAGCCTTGGAGCCCAGGTCTCCCTACCTCAAGGCCTGACACTGGGGCCTTGTGCCCAGAAGGACTGAATAGATGAAGGAGACGGAGAGCTTGTCAAGGAAGCCACAGAATTAGCACGTCCAAATGCCAGATACTGCAAACTCAAAGCAAACTGCAGACCTGCCATCAATTTGACAGTAATGTTTTCATAATTACAACATAACAGACCATGAATGGTATTCACCTGAATTATAAAGAAATGTAAGTATTTTCTTAACGCTTCAGTTTAGATCTGAAAATCTTCCTAATTTGAGTACCAGGACAAGGCTTACACATGGGCTTCGGAGGGATAAATAGAAAAAAGAAAAAGCAAAACACTATTTACCACCATGGATAAATATCTGACACCTCTACCCCAAAATGAGACATTTAAGTTATCAGTATGATAAGCAATCTCCCAGGAAGGCAATTAGCACTAGCACATCTATTCTTTATCCCCACCTGTAAATAGCACCACTTGAATAAAAATGTAGCTGAAACATTCATTACAATTCAAATACTTGGATGAACTTCGGTGATTGCTGTAGCCTCCTAAATGACCTCCTAGATCTAGCTTTGTCTTTGTTCAGTTCCAGGCGTCATTTCTAGAATAGCCATCCCAAATCAGTGTTTTTCCCCTAGGGTATTAGTGGAAATATGAGTCTAGAGTCCCAGTCATATCCTGAATCTTCCTTGTGCTGTTTATCTGTCACTGTCCTGGGACTGCCGTGCAAATAACCAGGAACTTGGTAGCTTAAAACAACAGCGTGGCATCTCCCAGTTCTGGAGGACAGATGTTCAAGGTCGGTCTCACTGGGCTGCAATCAAGTTATCGACAGATTGCCAGTGGCTGCTGGCATTCCTGTGCTTGTGACGGCATCACTCCGGTCTCTGCCTCTGTCTTCACATCACCTCTTGCCCTTCAGTGCATATCAAGTCCCACCTCCCCCCATCTGCTTCTCTCTTATCAGGACGCCTGCTGGATAATCCAGGATAATGTCCCATGGTCATCATCCTTAACTTAATCACATTGGGGAAGACTCTTCTTCCTCACGGGCTTCCCTGTGGCTCAGCTGGTAAAGGAGCCACCTGCAATGCGGGAGACCTGGCTTCGATCCATGAGCTGGGAAGATCCCCCTGGAGGAGGGAAAGGCTACCCACTCCAGTGTTCTGGCCTGGAGAATCCCATGGACAGGCCATGGGGCTGCAAAGGGTCGGACATGACTGAGCGACCTTCACTTCACTCGCTTTTCCTCATAAGGTATTGTTTACAGTTTCCCGGAATTAGGACCTCAGAACTTTTTGACCATGATTCTGCCCACTCTACTTCTTTGTGATTTCAGGTAAATTGTTCAATCTCTCTAAATTCAACATTTTAATCTATCAAATATGTATAATAACAGTACCTAACCTGTAGGATAATTGAGATAATTTATCCAAAGCACTTAGTATAGTGTCTGGCAAAAATAAGCTTTCAATCAGTAATAGCCGTTTTGTGTCTAGATGTAAAATATTCAGTATCTTTCCATTACTTTGGGGTCTGAATCTGAGTCCAGAAAGCTGGTATGTCCATCATCTGGCCTCAAGAATTTTTCCCAACTTTGCCTTTTCCTGATTTCCTTATAGATCTTGCCTTCTCACCGGATGTGCTTGCTAACGAGTCCCTCCGGTTAGTCTCCCTTCTCTCCTCTCCACACCTCTGTTCTTGCAACTCTTGTCTACAACACAGCCCCTTCCTTCTCGCTGTCCAAACAAGCTCTGTCCTGCCAGGACCAGCTTCAGTTTCCTCCTCTCCTTGAAAGCTTCCCCAACCAGACCTGTCTGGACTAGTTGCCCGCTGTGGGGACCATCAGGGCTCCTGGAGAGCTTTATAAACTCTGCCCACGAAGGCCCTGCACATTTACACCCTGGAGCACACAAAGGCATACCAGGAGCCAAACACAGAGCAAGGATGGATAAACCACAGGAGGGGAGAATTCAAGGAAGTCAGATCTGGGCCCAAAGACTAGATTAACATCTTATCTCTAGAGAGCAGAAGCAGAATAGGAATACCAGGCAGTGGATGGGCCAAAAGCTGCAGGCCTCTGGAGATCCCGTTTACTAAAGCAGCGGTGGCCAAGAGCTAGGTTGTGTCGGGGAGAGGGAAATAGGAAGAGTCTCCCACAGGGTGGAGATTAAGACAGGCATAACGCTTAGAGTAGAGGGCCAGACTCAAGTCTTCCACTACTGAAAAAGTAAATGAAATCCGCTGGCAGCTGGTGCCTGGTTCTGGATGGGGGCTGAGGAGTTGAGGAAAGACGACACAAAACTACTAGCAAGAGGCGTGAGTACAGATTGGGAAAGAGGGAGAGAAACAGAAAAAAGCTTTACACTTAAGTCTGCACATAAAAGTTTTGTAATACATGAAGGAATCAAATGCTAAAAAGACAGTCAACAAAATACGAAGTTGGAACATATATTCATTCCAGATTAAACTAAACTTACATAACAGTATGAGAAGGGCGAAGGTGAGTATATTCTGGATGTATGAAGAAGTAAGCAAGACAGTCACAAATTTTAAAGAAGTTATTTTTTAAAAATAGAAAAGACAAAATAAAAACAGTTGGATATAAAGAAGAAGGAAGTTATGAATTTTGGGTAAATAAAGTGGAAAGCTTTAGAGAGATGATGAATTTTAAACTAGAACATTAAAGAAGAGATTCGTGAGTTGAAAATTATTACGAATGGAAATGTTTCTCAAATTGAGATAGATTAACTATGAAAATCCCACTTAGATATATCATGAGAAAACTGCAGACCATTAAAGAAAACAAAAAGTATTTCGAACCACCAGGAAGGACAGAGCACCACGAAGCAACCTTTGGGTTGACAGTGGAATTAATTAGCCATAAAGGACACAAGACAGTGAGTGGATCAATATCTTAAAAGTGTTAAGAAAAAGTAACTACCTTAAATTTTATACACAGCTAAAATATCACTCAAGAGAGTAAGGATGAAATTAAGACAGTTTCATACATACAAAGATTGAAAGAGTTTGTTGACTCTCTTTAACTCCATGTAAAATTAATGTTAAAGTAAGTGCATCAACAAGAAGAAGAAACCCAAAGCTCAGATTAAGATGGCAGAAACAGCGCCAAGTCCTAAAAGGGATCAAACATTAGTAAGATTCATCAACGGTTGGCCACTTAAAAACAACAACAACAACAACAAAAACTCCACACAGCAGGGGCACAATATTAGAGGAGCTTGACAGTCTGGTAAAGTCTACGAACACCTTCCTAGATTATCTGGGAGGAAGGAAGGAGGGAAAGAAGGAAGGAAAAATGGAAGGAAGGGTCATGTAGGAAGGAAGGAAGAGGTGCCCAGGCCAGTGGCTCCCTCCTCCTTTGTCACTCACACTGGATCCTACCCTGGTTCAGGCCCTATGTCCCCTGCACCACCCACCTACCCACCCAGGTCCTGCTCCCTCCAATTCCTTCTCTACAACTTAATGCAATATCCATTTACCAAGTGGGTGTGGTCCTGTCCCTGCCCCTGTGCAGGGACCCTCTGTGGCTGTGGGAAGCCCCACATGACTGCTTCCCAGCCATGGGAAAGGAGGGAGAGAAAAGAGAAAGGAGGGAGGTGATTTGTTATCTCACTGTGTGTGTGTGTGTCTGTGTGTGTGTGTGTGTGTGCGCACACGTGTATGCAGGTGCCCAAGGTGAACTGTGTCCAACAGTTTGCGATCCAATGGACTGTTTGTGATCCAATGGACTGTGGCCCACCAAGTTCCTCTGTCCATGGGATCTCCCAGGCAAGAATACTGGAGTGGATTGCCCCTTCCTACTCCAAGGGATCTTCCTGACCCAGGGATCAAACCCTCATCTCTTGCGTCTCGGGCATTGGCAGGCAGATTCTTTACCACTAGCGCCACCTGGGTAGCCAGTTATCTCAGTCAGTGTCAGCCGAAGTGCTTTCCACCTGTTGGATTGCACATTGATGGATTGCTCATTCAGTCAATCACTTTCTCACTCATTCACTGTATAAACATTCATTCAGTGTGTGATCTGTTTTGGTAACACATGAGGTACCCGATACTGTGGAAACCCTGCTCCTCAGGAGCTTGCCATTGTGCAGAAGAGGAGGAAACACTTGGGTCCCATTCTGGGCCAAACAGAAATCTGTTGGAAGGCAGAGGGTGATGTGGGCTCCTCACTGGGGCCTGCAGCCTGAGGGGCTGGGGGAGGGGGTGCCACATGAGGCTGGGAAGCAGTCATGTGGGGCTTCCTGCAGCCACAGAGGGTCCCTGCACAGGGGCAGGGACAGGACCACACCCACCTGGTAAATGGATATTGCATTAAGTTGTAGAGAAGGAACTGGAGGGAACAGGACCTGGGTGGGTAGGTGGGTGGTGCAGAGGACATAGGGCCTGAACCAGGGTAGGATCCAGTGTGAGTGACAAAGGAGGAGGGAGCCGCTGGCCTGGGCACCTCTGCACGGGGTGGTGCTGGGAATACCCGAGAAGAGATTCTGAGAGGAGAGTCGGGGAACCTGGGGGGTTGGAATTAAAGGAGATTTCTGAGCCGGCACTCGGTTCAGTTCTGTATCCTACTCTTTGTGACCCCATGGACTGCAGCACGCCAGGCCTCCCTGTCCATCACCAAGCCCTGGAGCTTACTCAAACTCATGTCCACCGCATCAGTGATGCTATCCAACCATCTCATCCTCCGTCATCCCCTTCTCCTCCCGCCTTCAATCTTTCCCAGCATCAGGGATTTCCAACAAGTCAGTTCTTCGCATCAAGTGGCCACAGTGTTGGAGTGTCAGCTTCAGCATCAGTCCTTCCACTGAATATTCAGGACTGATCTCCTGTGGGATTGACTGGTTGGCATTTCCAGTCAGTAACTGTGTATCAGATTCTTGAATAGTAGCTTTTAATTCTTTCTGTTGATCATGCATTTCATCAGTTAAATTAAAATTGTGCATGAAAAACCTACAACAGCACATATGTAATTATAGACACTATATATATTATTATAATATAGTAATATACTGTATATAAAATAGTAATATACTGTATATAATAAGTAAATCAATGAACAAATATTTGTATGGTAAAACCACAAAGGTAAAAATGCTAAAGGATGATAGAGAAAGAAAATATAAGTATTATTCTCCTGTACCTTGTTGGTTTGGTGAGTTCAAGGCCATTACATCAGGGACAGGTTTCAATTCTGAAACACAGAGAGGAGCTGGCCTGCAGAGGATCTCTTGTAACAGAAGACGGGTGCAGGCGTGGAGAGTCGGGCCCCCTCGCAACGTTCTTCCTTCTCCTCTGCACCTGCTAAAGTCTATAAAGGTAACTGAGGTCTTCTGGGCCAGCTGGGAGCCTTACTGCTCTTACTGATACACCTCAGTGGTTTCTGGCATGATGGCTGCGCCTTCTCCCCACCGTCCCTGAGAACATTTTCTGGAAAGAACCTAGAATCTGGAGTCTGAAGGCCTGCATTTAAGTGTGGCCTTGAGCTCTTCCACTGTATGATCTGGGACAAGTGACTCAACCACTCCAAGCCTCGGTTATCTAACCCTTAACTAGAGATCATATAATATTTTTCACGCATATTATATGCATAATATATCCACGTGTATTTTATGTGTAATATGTATTCGCATATGTTATGTATAGCATATGTAGTACACACCATAAATCTTCACACATATAATGTACGTTTACATATATTATATATGATATGCCTTATGTGTCATGAATTTCTCACATATATAGCATAATTATGTATTAAGGGTTAAATAAACCCATACATACGAACGTGATGTGTGAGCTAAAGTTAGCATTTCCCATGATGTATTATTCACTGTTGCTCTGGTAAAACAGATCCCAAGCAATGCAGTCTGCGTTTTCTGTCTCCATTTCCCATCAACTATAAATACCATGTTACTCCCTAAGGGTCCAGAAGCATCGACTCTGCAATCCTTAGGTTACCTTTTCCTGTTCTATCTAGGGTGCTGATTTTCAACTGGGAAAGATTTTCCCTCCCAGGGGAGTTCTGGTTGCTTCCCAGTAAGGGTTGGGTGGTGGTATTGGCATCTAGAGGGTGGGGGCCAGGGATGGGGCTGAGCATCCTACAGTGGACGCACAGGATGGCCCCTCACAGAACGTGTCAAGTGTCAGCTGTGTCCAGATTGAGCCCTCCCTTGACTTGCTAACCCATCTCCCAAACCCGCGTCCCCAGGAATAATCTGCATGTGCTTGAGTGAGATGGAGAGCGAAACTGACTGGGTGAAGGGCATGGCAGTCTGACCTTTGAATTGCAGCTTCTGTGCCAGGCACTTCCCTGCTTTCAAAGAAGCCCTTGGTCAGGCCCTAGGCCCCATGTGGAGGAGACGCTGACACCTGCTGGTGAGCAGACGGGGAGCTGAGTCTGCCGGGCAGGACGAGGGAGGCAGGGGGCAGCTGGTGCTCTGTCCGCACTTATTAAGGTTACCTTTCTGATGTGTACTAATTCTCTGGTAGTGAAAACTCTAAAATTGCTGAACTTCACTGATGCATAACCAGCGTAAGTTCTCACTGCTTTCCCTTCTACCATTTCCTTCTCCTCTGTCTTGTTCTCTGGCCCTTATGCTCTGACATTTCTGCAAGGAGAAGGACCCTCTGTGGCCGATCACCGTTCCTACCTTGCTCTTCTCCATCTCAACGAGTCCACGTGTAGTGCCCACTAGTGAGCAGGAGAGGCCGGCTTTGTGTACTTTCTGGAGTCCCCAGACTTGGTCTTCACCATTTTCCCCATCACTGCAGAATAATCGGTCAGCACGAGCAACTGGGATAGTCTCTTTCCCACCCTTGGTCACTCACCCTGAGGCGTTCTGTCGCTTTCCCAAAACAGAAATTGAGTCGATCATCTGAACTGTGAATTATCCAGTCTAATGGCATGGAAATTAATAAAACAAAGTCCTGAGACTACCATCTGTCTCAGAGTTATCTACTTGTAGATGTTTATCAAGCTAAGGAACTTGCCATATGTGTAACATATTGTCTGAAGGCAAGGAAAATGTCTACTTTTCTCTGGGAAACCCCAACATTGTATGCTATGTTTTTGTTCCATCTTGCCAGACCACCTTCTCTTCTTGCCATGGGTGACTTGGAGAGCTACCTTCCATCTCTCTCAATCAGGTTTCGCAATAGCAATTCTAAAGGTTCCGTTCACATTAGGTGTTCAGCCTCATTCTACAAAGGGTCTGGAAACATCTTTCAAGACAAATCTGTTCTTCTATTTTGCCTTACAATCTAACCTGTTTTTAAAATGCCTTTTCAGAAATAATACGATGGAATTTTTCTGCCAGTGGCTTTTCTCCAACCATCTCTAATTGCTTTGGAGATAATATTCCATTCATTTTCACAATATTCCTCTGAAAATGTGGACAATATTATGCCACCTTGCACATGGTCACAATACAACTTGTGGGAGTTGGCTGACTCTTTTTCTCTGTGCCTCTTAATTGCTCATCCCTTTTCCATCTTGTCAGTCCATGGAATGTAGTTAATTCTCTTCTGAATATCCTCTGCAGTTAGCTGAGCATCCTTTATGAAACCGGTCTCATCTCCTACAACAGTTCCTTGAGAGTGTCTTGCCTTCCTTCATTAGCCTGTAGGTTTAGTATCTGTGCCTGATTCCTACGGGTTCATACACTGAGCTCAACACAGTTCAACGTACAGAATCAGAAGAGTGCTTAAGATTTAAGTGAAAGGAAGGCCTGAGGCTTCCCTGGTGGCTCAGTGGTAAAGATCTGTCTGCCAATGCCTGAGACATGAATTCGATCCCTGATCTGAAAAGATCCCTCATACTGCAAGAGCAAGGAAGCCCGTGAGCCACAACTATTGAGCCTGTGCTCTGGAATCTGGGAGCCACAACTACTGAAGCCAGAGCGCCCCAGAGCCCAGGTTCTGCCACAGGGGAAGCCGCTGCGGTGAGAAGCCAAGCCCTGCAGCTGGAGGGCAGCCCCCACTCCCCACAACTGGAGAAAAGCATGTGCCACCGTGAAGACCTGTGACAGTCAAAAGTAAATGAATAAAATTATGAAAAAAAAAAGGAAGGGCCACGATCATTGCAAATGGAGGCATCGTTACTATATTACAAAAAACACACTTGTATATGTTAGGTAGTTAGAATAGGAAACAGGAGTCCAGAAGAGCGGCAGCTAAAAGACAAGGAAGGGAAAAGCCCACGAAAATAGAACAAAGGAAGGTCGGAGGACCAGAGTGGGGACCTCAGATAGAGCAAACAGCACTCCCGGCTGGCCCAGTTTACACGGGGCGGGCCCCGGGAAGAAAAGACGCATGAAAACAGGAGCCAAAGGGCCGGGGCGCGCTCTCTTTCCCTCTTACTTTCTCTCTCTCTCTCTTCTCTTCGCACCTTTTGGGTCGGCATGCCCTCACACCTCAAGGATGTATTTTCCTTTGTTTTCTAAATAAAACTGATTTGTCCGAGAGCTATAACATGGACTGTCCAAGAGCTGTGATGCGTCAAGGGCTTTATCATCCTTCGCTTCAAATCTTTGTTTTGACGAGACAGAACCGAGGAGATCTCACTCCCCTGACATATATTTACTTCTTGAATACAAAAAGATGACGAATAATACATTCGCCTCAAGGACCAAACATATCACCTCCTCTCAGGAAACTCTTTAGCAACCACCATAGACGTGGACTCACACCTGCATTTGAGACTCTACACTGCTGCTCCCAAAGTATTCCATGTATCTTTTTACTCGCCACGAGGCCTGACACTGCGTCTTCTATACGGGGTGTGTGTGTGTTAGTCACTCAGTCATATCTGATTCTTTGCAACCCCATGGACTGTGCTCACCAGGCTCCTCTGTCTGAGGAATTCTCCAGGCAAGAATACTGGAGTGCGTAGCCATTCCCTGCTCCAGGGGATCTTCCCGACCCAGGGATTGAACCCAGGTCTCCTGCACTGCAGGCAGATTCTTTACCATCTGAGCCACCAGGGAAGCCCCTTTTACGCAATAGGATCTGGTTCACGTTCACTGTTTGGTTGATACCGTCGGAAGTAGGACATTAAGCAGAAGAGTGAGTCAGCTTTCCTGGGTCTCTCTGATGTATATGTGTCATTAAACTTTGATTTTTTTTTTTCCTGTTTAAAGGAAAAGTAATTAAGCAGGAAATTTACTCTTGGGGGAACAAAGAGATCCCTAGCTACTGTCCACCTGCAGAAATATTAGAAATTTGCACTAGGCCATAGACTATAACAATGTGAAGGGTATTATCCTTACCAGACTTTTATCCTTACTGCTTTTAGTACCCTGAGTGTTTTGAGCGTCTGTGGCCACTAGAGGCAGCTTCTTGAGGATGGCGTTCCTGTGAATCACCGCTGTACCGTTCCACTGGACTTGGGGCAGTGTCTGAAACATGTATCATGCATTTTATGAATATTTTTAAATTATTGTTTTATTATACAATTCATTAAATTTGTTATACTAAAGGACAGGTCCAACATACTTTCCACTGAAAGGCGTTATCCTGGGTAGGGTATAATATGCACAAGCCAAATCGGGCCTTCTTGGCGGTTAGCATCTCACACAGGAAACATTTCTTCTCTGACCAGAGAGTTGTGTCCAAGGCCACCGCCCTTCTCTTTAGAGCACCCTGCTTTATGGAACAACCGAACGACAGCACCTCAAAAACGCACAGGCTCCTCTGAGCTTCAGATGGCAGCATACCCAACATTTAAATTCAATATGACACCAAAATATGTAAATTCCAGTAATATAGCCTTTCTTTGCAAAAAAGAAAGCCCATCCCCCCCCCCAACTCTTTTTCTTTCGGTTTCAGCTTTGTGTGTTTGGGGATGAAAGATTAGAGGCCCGACAGCACCCAGAACTCCGGGCCGTCCCGCACACTGGAACCGTTTTGTGCTCCCCCTGACGTGGTCTGTCCGTGCGATTGTAATTAGAGACTGCAGTGCCGCCCGTAGGAGGGTAAGAGATTCAGAGGTCCGGCACCGTCTGAACCTGTTGCCCCACAACGGACTGGCGAGGGCGTGCGGGGACCTCGGAGGAGTGAATGAATGTTTTGTGGAAAGTCTATGGCCGGAAAAACAGTGTCCCTGATGTCATGTTGAAAACTTCCAAGCTGTGCTGGAGGAAACTGCAACAACTGATTGGATCAGTTAGGAAGGAACAGCTTACAACTCTGCCAGCCCTGTTGGCTTCCTTCCCCTCCCTGAGGGTCCAGGAAACCTTCCCCTTCCTCTTCCCCCTCCCGCAGGCCCTGCATCTTACTCCTCACCTCCACATCTTCCAGGGGAGGGGACTCTCCTCCCCAGCTTCCTGCCCGCCCAGACCCTCCAGCCCCCTCTGTCTGCTCCACCCTTCTGCACCCCCCAATCAGGTCTCCACTCTGAAAACCTACCTGCCTGGGGCCTCACCCTCCCCAAACTTCTGTCTTCTTAAAGTGAAGTGGCTCAGTCATGTCCAACTCTTTGTGACCCCCACGGACTGTAGCCCGCCAGGCTCCTCTGTCCATGGGATTCTCCAGGCAAGAAGACTGGCATCGGTGGCCATTTCCTCCTCCAGGGGATGTTCCCGACCCAGGGATCAGACCCAGGTCTCCTGTGTCTCTTGCATTGCAGGCAAATTCTTTTACCGTCTGAACCACCTGGAAAGCCCAAAGGTCCCCTTAGCCCTGCCTGAGGGTTCCCCCCTGGAGCAGAGTCGGGGCGCCGGCTGGGCTGGGTCCTAGTAAGCATGAGCGCACGCGGCCTCCAGCCTCCGTCCCGAGGGTGTCTCTCATCCAGTGCGTCACCCCGCCTCTGGAGCCTTGTCTCCTCTGCTGGGGATGTCCTGCCTCCTGTCACTACCAGCTATACTTCAAGGTCAGCTCAATGTCACCTTCATAGGAACTGTTCCAGGCTCACATTGCCCTCCTCCCACCCCTAAGAGGGAGAAACTGGTAGAATTATTTGCTCACTCTGTGTCCTAGTCGTGCTTGGGTCAGGATGTAACGCAACACTGAGAACGATAGTGTCATCTCTTCTGGTGGATGGTGGCCTCCCGGACTGGAATCTGGACTCAGCTGTCACGAAATCCCCTAGGCCAGTGAATGGTATGCAGTAGGTGCTATATTGAGGGCAGGAGGAGAAGGGGACAACAGAGGATGAGATGGTTGGATGGCATCACCGAGTCGATGGACATGAGTTTGCATAAGCTCAGGGAGTTGGTGATGGACAGGGAGGCCTGGCGTACTGCAGTCCATGGGGTTGCAAAGAGTCAGACACAACTCAGCAACTGAACTGAACTGACTGAGGCGGTACATAAATATTGGCTGAAATGAATAGTTTAAGTTATAAATTTAGGGAAAGAGCCAAGAAGCATATTTTTCTGCTGGGTTTTGATTATATCATTATTGGTTTAGGATGTTTTCCTATCCTGTAACTTGAAAAACCAATTTCATATCTTCTCTTATATAATGATTTTTAAAAATTAGGATCCATACATAAGATTTAAATATATCAAATAGTCTTACTGTCTAAGAGAAATCTTAATTGGACAATACATGGATTTTTTGAAAAATTTCCTACATCCCAAAAAAAGATATGAAAACTGAAAATTGCTCAATTTGCTTTAACATAGCTACAATTTGATAAATATTTTGGATGTTTATTTGCAAAAGAATATAAAGAATCTTTATTTCAAAGTCGTGTTTGGCAGAGCTGAAATATCACCATTGTACTCCACCAGAATGCAACATTTGTTGTGCTGGGTTGCTGCTGTTGTCTTTTAAATTCCTTGCTCTTCAGGCTTTTGTTTAATTCTTACGCTTTTTTAATGTGGTACCAAGGAGAAAATGTGATAGCAAATTCCGTGGTGTGGAACGGGCTGCCCCCCACCCTCCCTTCCCACCAACACACACATAATGATGTCTGCATATGTTCTAATCCTTATCCACAGGGTTTTGTTCCAGGCCTGAAAAAGACAGCCTCCCACGGAACAAATAAGCTCTCCAAAGGATGTGTTTTTCTTTGGTGTTCCTGAAGATTAGCACGTATCTGTGCTGTGTTGTATGGTATTGCAGAGAGGCATTTTATTATTTGTCCTAAATAGGAAAATGTGCAAAAAAAAAAAAAAAAGGTTTGCTTATTCCAGATGCAATTCTTTCATTTTACATAAGTCAGCATCAGTAGGCAGGAATTCAGTCACATGAATAACTTTAGATTGAAAATCATGAATAAAATTTAAGTTCACTGCTAAAACTTACCCTTTGGTATAAGGAAAATGACATACATAAGCCTTAATTTTTCTTAACTTAATTTATTATCAAAACTGTATGTATAGAATGGAGTATGAAATGAAATCCATGTCAGAAATTTACAGATATGTTATGTAACAATCTTCTTCAGAATTTATGCATAGAAAGTCATGTTTATACTTTTGAGCCCTTAAAAATCTACTCCCAAACATTTCTTTTAAAAATGCACTGTTTTTCTTTTTACTTTACTTTTGGTTTCTTTGGTTCAATGACAGCTACTTAATATACATGCCACTTACAATGGCACTTTCCAGCTGTGTGTGGAACTTTACATTTAAGTATCAATTTGTGATGAAAGAATGCTTCCAACTCACTTCTCATCAGTATTAGAGGTCTTAGCAATTGCCAATTATTTTTCTAAATTACCTATTTAATTAAGTAAAATATTGTGAATTTAAGATTATGAAGTGCTCAAGTATTATTTTATCTCTAACTAATTAATGAGGGGAAAAGAGGAAATGGTATTTTGCTACAGTAAGTGACTATTTATAGAAGAAAATGCCTCTGTGGCCCAATGTCTCAGTTTATGGAGAGAAGCACAAACTCTTCTTGAAATCCAGTTACACAAAGGCTCTTTGCTGGGGTATACCCTGCACTGATGGTTTATACCAATGAAGGGTAAACTTGTACGTTCAGGATGTTGAGGGTGATGTTTCCCTTGCCTGTCTACGTACATCCAGGTCCCCCAACAGCCCTGGAAAGTATTCGTTTCTGTTTCACACCCCGTGGACGAGAACAAAGCCTTGAACTTAGGAAGGACCCAGATCATAGCTGTGGATACAATGGGGTCTGTGGTTCTGTTGTAAAATTTTCATCCCCAAAGTACCATTGGGTACCCCTCTCTACTCCTGACCAGACCACATTATGGGGTCCATGCAGACTGAGGAAAACTAGCTCCCAATCCACCTGCCCAGCAGCTTTCAGCAACATTTCTTGTTGGTGTGCAGTCACAAAGTCATGCCTGACTCTTTGAGACCCCATGGACTGTACTCCGCCAGGCTCCTCTGTCCGTGGAATTTTCCAGGCAAGAATACTGGAGTGGGTTGCCAATCCCTTCTCCAGGGGATCTTTCCGACCCAGGGATCAAGCCCGTGTCTCTTATGTCTCCTGAACTGGCAGGCAGGTTCTTTACCCCTGAGCCACCAGGCAAGCCCAACAGCAACATCAGGAGGTGTTGAAAGCCGCTACTCACCGGCCCTGGTAGCCTGAATTCTGCTCCAGACAGAGATCACACACTTCCTAACAGCTCACCCCAGAGCATCCTCGCCACCCACATGCCCAGCCCAGCGACAGCACTGAGCTCCAGAGGGCAAGGCTGGGCTGCTTTCCAGAGGTGAACTCGCCCTGCCCGCTTGCTGAGAGCATTCAGTTCAGTTCAGTTCAGTTCAGTCGCTCAGTCATGTCCGACTCTTTGCAACTCTTTGCGACCCCATGAATCGCAGCAGGCCAGGCCTCCCTGTCCATCACCATCTCCTGGAGTTCACTCAGACTCATGTCCATCGAGTTGGTGATGCCATCCAGCCATCTCATCCTCTGTCGCCCCCTTCTCCTCCTGCCCCCAATCCCTCCCAGCATCAAGGTCTTTTCCAATGAGTCAACTCTTCGCATGAGGTGGCCAAAGTACTGGAGTTTCAGCTTTAGCATCATTCCTTCCAAAGAAATCCCAGGGCTGATCTCCTTCAGAATGGATTGGTTGGATCTCCTTGCAGTCCAACGGACTCTCAAGAGTCTTCTCCAACACCACTGTTCAAAAGCATTAATTCTTCAGTGCTCAGCTTTCTTCACAGTCCAACTCTCACATCCATACATGAGAGCGTTAGGGGACAGTAAAAGGGAAATGGAAGCAATTTGCAACAGGTGTGGACAGGTTTCCATGCAGAATAATTTCTGCTTGTACTTAAATGTTGGGTAGAAACTTTCTATCCTGAGGAAAGGTTGGGTTTTGTTGTTGCTTTTTATCTTCAGATTGAAACGGATCCTTTAAGCATCAGGATACTTTGTGACCTTTATGGTGTTCTTTATGACCAGCGTAGGTGATATTGACAGTCTTGCATTTCCAGTCTGAGAGGGAAACCCTTTTCTCAGGGTGATACCAGGCTCCCACCTGGAAGAGCAGAGAAGAAGCCTTGTGTTCCCACCTCTGCAAGTGCAGTGTGCTTGTTCCCTTCATCCCCCTGGTGAGGGGAGCACTTCAGCTGCAGATTTAGACTTGGGAATTGTTTTCCAACATATTCCACATGCACTTTTAGGTAATATATTTTAAGGTACAAAAAATAATGAATTCTGTGATTATTTTCCAGCCTAATCATGTGAATGCTTGGCAGTTCTGAGAGGGGAATTTTTTGTTTTTTTACATCAGCTTAGAGCCAATGTCACTTGACAATTTGAAGCCTCCAGAATGCTGTCAGCAGACTGGATGGATGGCTCAGTTAAACACAATGAAAGTCAATAAAGACAAATGCAGACTGCTATGCTGAATAGTAATAATCCTATACATTCAAAGTGAGAAAGGAAACCAATTAGATTTAGGATGGGGGAAAGATGAAGAGGTTTTGACAAGCGAAAGCTGAGCACAGTTGGGAAAAGAGCCAACTCTTTTGTGACGTATCAGTAGGCCTGCTATTGAGGGGAGGAAGTCGGGAGTCACCCTTCCTCCACATGGAAACTTTCAGTTGCGATAGCGGACACCCCAGGATGAACACGGGTTTGGAAGAGGAAAGAACTGATTTCTGACGACGATCAGAAGCAAAGCCTCAGTCTCTAATAGAAGAACGGCAGGCCTTTGTGACAGCTTAATGGTGAGCGGTGTTGGATTCCTGATCTCCAAAAAAGATTTAGCTTTGGGACCAGGGACCAGGCTTGATCACCCAAGAGCTTTGGTGGAGCAGAGTTTTATTAGACTAAAAGAAGACAGAGAAAAGTTCTGACACAGCCAGCAGAAGGCAGACGGAGAGTGTCCCCCTCGCTAGTCTCAGCAAGGCCTTTGTACTCTTGTCAGACCCACTGCCACAACATACTTCTTCAATCAACAAGATCAGAACTGGCAACAGAAAGGTCTGACCAGACCCAGACTTCCCTGGTGGCTCAGACAGTAAACCGTCTGCCTGCAACGCGGGAGACCAGGGTTCAGTCCCTGGGTCGGGAGGATCCCCTGCAGAAGGAAATGAAAATTCGCTCCAGTATTCTTGCCTGGAGAATCCCATGCACAGAGGAGCCTGGCGGCTACAGTCCACGGGGTCACAAAGAGTCGGACATGACTGAGTGGCTTCGCTTTCACTACCAGACCCATTCCCACGGTATAGACGTTTTAAGATAACAAGATTAGCCAGAAGGTTCTTGTTAAGGAGAAACATATCCTTGAGCCAGACACACTGTTATATTGACTAAGACAAAGCAATGCAGGAAAAAAGGCGTTTGTCCTTTTCTCCTCCTTGAGAACCTTGGACCCCTTCCTCCTCCTCCTCCTCCTCCTCCGCCTCCTCCTCGGGGACCTTCCTAGGAAGTGCCTCTCTCTTTGGCACCGGGGGCACGGCGGCTCTGAGGAAGGGTGAGTGTTGATCCATAGAGGAGCCCGTGCCGTGGGCCCCTCATGGTCCCTACCCGCAGCTGTGATGTCCTCTTCAGTGCTGGCCCTGGGGCTCCTCTGGGGTCTGTGCTCTGTTAACGGGGGCTCCATAAACAAGCAGCCCCTCAGCCTCAGAGCAAGTGAAAGTTGCTCAGTTGTGTCTGACTCTTTGTGACCCCATGAACTATACAGTCCATGGAATTCTACAGGCCAGGATACTGGAGTGGGTAGCCTTTGCCTTCCCCAGGGGATCTTCCCAAACCAGCGATTGAACCAGGGATCTCCTGCATTGCAACTGGATTCTTTTCCAGCTGAGCCACCAGGGAAGCTTAAGAATCCTGGAGTGGGTAGCCTATCCCTTCTCCAGCGGATCTTCCCGACCCAGGAATCGAACTGGGGTCTCCTGCACAGCAAGCAGGTTCTTTACCAACTGAGCTCCCAGGGAAGCCCTGGTACAGCTGTGCCCAAAGTTGCCAACGCTGCACGAGCCCAGGCTTGCTCAGCCAGACAGAAAGGTCAGAAAGAGAATGGGGCAAACAGCTGCAGTGGCATTAAAAAGGGTTCTCCTAGGTGCTCTGGGCTTCCCTTGTAGCTCAGTTGGTAAAGAATTGGCCTGCAATTCTGGAGACCCGGGTTTGATCCCTCGATCAGGAAGATTTCCTGGAGACAGAAATGGCAACCCACTCCAGTATTCTTGCCTGGAGAATCCCATGGACAGAGGGACCTGGCAGGCTACAATCCATGGGTCGGACACGACTGAGCTACTTAGACTAGACTAGGTGCTCTGGGGTCATTTGTCCTCCAGTGCCACCACAGGGATAAGGAAAATGGTGAGCAACCTAGGTATTTAGCTGAAACCCTGCGTGCATGCTAAATCACTTCAGTCATGTCTGACTTTTTGCTTCCCCATGGACTGTACCCACCAGGCTCCTCTGTCCATTGGATTCTCCAGGCAAGAACACTGGAGTGGGTTGCCATGCCCTCCTCAGGCTAAATGTTAGAAAGGCCGATTTGACAGCTCAGGGAGATACTCCGTGGGTTCATCTTAAGAGGCTGTGGACTCTTCCTCATTGGTAGCATGTAATCCTACGTGAGGTGAGCTTCTGCAGGAATCCTTACCTTCTCAGTATGAAGGCCAGACAAAAGAATCCCGGAACAATAGGGGGAGAAAAGGAGTTAAGTTATCCACACTGATTTGCCAGAAATAACTTCCCTCTGTGTGTGTTTATCACCTCCTGCTCATAGGCAATCTAAGCTTCTAAGCTTGCTAGATGGAGCAAGTCAAGATAGGGGTGGCTGTTCATCTGAATTTCAGATGAACAACACATTTTTTTTTTTAGTAGAAGTATACCCTGGTGGCTCAGAGGTTAAAGAGTCTGCCTCTAATGTGGGAGACCTGGGTTTGATCCCTAGGTCAGGAAGATCCCCTAGAGAAGGAAATGGCAACCCACTCCAGTATTCTTGCCTGGAGAATCCCATGGATGGAGGAGCCTAGTGGGCTACAGTCCCAGGGGTCACAAAGAGTTGGACACGACTCAGCGACTTAACTTTCACTTTCACTTTCATATGTCATGCAATGTTTAGGACATACTTAAACATTTTTGTTGTGTATCTGAAATTTAAAGTTGATGGGGCATGCTGTGTTTTCACTGGCAACCACAGCAGTAAGCACAAGTCTTACGCTTACGTGACCTATGGCCTACTGTCACCCAAGTACCGCCTGCCAGAATGATCACATCAAATCAGATAAACCCGGGGTCTTCCTTGATGGTCCAGTGGTTAAAAATCCACCACAGTCATCCACCACAGAGTGCCTGTGAGCTGCCAAGAAAAGATCTCTCAGGGCGGAGGGAAGGTCCCACCAGCTACAACTAAGACCCAAGGCTGCCGAATACATACATACTTTAAGAAGTAGTGAATTAAATAAAATAAACCCAAAATGCCTATCTTTGGAACACTGCAAGTTGAGTTACTACATGTATCCTAAGGAGACTAACATAAGTTTTAAAAATTCATCTTAAAAAAACACTTAATAGGTATGTGTAGATAGATAGATATCATAACTGATAATGCAAAAATGAATTGTCCTTGGCCTCCAAAGCCTTCATACCTGGATTATTGAACTTAACTCCCTAACTAGTACCTCCCGTTTTACTGCCTCACTATTTTTCCCTTCATCTGTGTTCTATAAAAGACTCCCAGCCAGCTGGTGGAGCCCCCTGTTTCCTCATGTGACTTCCCTGCTCAGAAGTCTCAGTGAGTACCTGACCTGGGATAAAAGGCTCACCCCACGCCTTTCACAGAGCTGTTTCTGCTTCCTTCGCCCAGGAATCAGGCCCTGTGCTAGAAAGCTACCAATTTGTCCAGTGATGAAAAGACAGGCCGTATATAACAAATCGTAACATGAGTAAGGACCACAGGGGGATCCCCAAAAGGGGGGGAGGCGGTGAGGCAGGGGAATAATTCCCTCTCGGGAACCAGGAGACACTTTCTGAGGGATGTGGCATTTGAACTGTGCTTTGAAGAGCAAGTCAAGTTTGGATAGAGAAAAAATGGGGAATGGAAAGTATGGTGGGCTAAGGAAATTCACCTGGAGATGGGGGTGTGTCTTAGGTGTTTAAGAACAATGAGAGGCCGAAGTCCGCTGATTATAAAGAGGATGCGCAGATTCAAGGGGATATTGACCTTTTTGTAATCTACAGAAACGTTTTAATTGCTGTTTCATAATCAGAGCCACGCAATAGGAAAGTTATCTGGAAGCTATTTCCAGTTCAGTTCAGTCGCTCAGTCGTGTCCGACTCTTTGCGACCCCATGGACTGCAGCACACCAGGCCTCGCTGTCCATCACTGGCTCCTGGAGCTTATCCAAACTCATGTCCATATAGTTGGTGATGCCATCCAACCATCTCATCCTCTGTCATCCCCTTCTCCTCCCACCTTCAATCTTTCCCAGCATCAGAGTCTTTTCCAATGAGTCAGCTCTTCGCATCAGGTGGCCAAACTATTGGAGCTTCAGCTTCAGCATCCGTCCTTCCGATGAACACCCAGGACTGATCTGCTTTAGGATGGACTGGTTGGATCTCCTTGCAGTCCAAGGGACTCTCAAGAGTCTTCTCCAACACCACAGTTCAAAAGCATCAATTCTTTGGCGCTCAGCTTTCTTTATGGTCCAACTCTCACATCCATACATGATGACTGGAAAAACCATAGCTTTGACTAGATGGACCTTTGTTGGCAAAGTAATATCTCTGCTTTTTAATATGCTATTTAGGTTGGTCATAGCTTTTCTTTCAAGGAGTAAGCGTTTTTTAATTTCATGGCTGTAGTCACCATCTGCAGTGATTTTGGAGCCCAAGAAAACAGTCGGTCACTTTTTCCACTGTTTCCCATCTATTTGCCATGAAGTGATGGGATCGGATGCCATGATCTTCGTTTTTTGAATGTTGAGTTTCAAGCCAACTTTCTCACTCTCCTGTTTCACTTTCATCAAGAGGCTCTTTAGTTCCTCTTCACTTTCTGCCATAAGGGAGGTGTCATCTGTGTATCATCCAGCCCAGCATTTCGCATGATGTAGCCTGCAGACAAGTTAAATAAGTAGGGTGGCAATATACAGCCTTGATGTACTATTTTAGGTGTCAGAAATTAGAAAGTTAATTTAAAAAATCTCTGATCCGTACCTTTAAAAACTCATTTTCAGTACTGCTATAAACCCACTCGCCTGACTCTGAATCCCACGCCCAGTTCAGAAGCCCTCTCTGACTTTCTGTCTGGCTCTATCCGGTCTTCACCTGAACATGACGTGGCCGAGGATCCCACCCGCCGTTCTGTCTGAGAGCATCCTCTCATCTCGCCCTCCAGTTCTCTGTGTACAGCTGTGCCAGTTTAGGGCTTGTTAGCTGTGTGCTTTTTCCTACACAGTCCCCTCTCCGTGGGAGGCTCTCTGCCCTTTTCTCCAAGTGGTCCTTCTGGACTCAGAGGGTTACTGCTTCCCGTAGGCTCTCCCCCTGGTGCCCCCAAGACGGTCACAGAGCCCCTCTTCAGGACCCGCCTGATGACGCGCTCCTTACATTGTACAGACACCCTCGCTTGGCCACGTTTCTCGCATCTGTCTGAGAGCTGCCGTGGTTTCCCCTTTGGATCTCGGCTCACGCAGCCTCTCTCCCCCTTTCTCATGACGTCACCATGAAAGTTCTGAACTTTCTCCTCAGTCACCATCCAGTCATCACAGTACCTGTCTTGTCTGTTTCTCCTCCCGAAAGTCTCAAAGACACTCCAAATTTAAAATATTCAAAGCTGGTCCGTCATCTTCCTGAGTCCTGCTCCTCCTCCAACATGCCCTCTCCATCTACCTACTCAGCAGATAAACCTGGAAGACTCCAGGCCCTTTCTGTCTCTAAACCATCACCTCTAGCCCACATAATCACCGAATCCTACCAGTGCTATCTCCTTAGCACCCCGTGTCCAGCGAAGCTCTTCCTCTCCATCACTACGGCCTTAGCTCAGGGGATCCCTCTTTCTTGGTCCTCTTCCAGAACAACTGTGTTCGGTTTCAACTGCTGCTGTAAGAAATTGGGAAAGTCAGTGGCCTAAAACAGCTCCGAGTCATTCTCTTACAGCTCAGTGGCTCGGGAGTGATCCTCCTAAGGCGTGTCTCTTCCCCGGCTTACAGTTGCTAACCACTGCAGTAGGATAAGACGCACCCATTCTTGCTGGGCATTTAACCCTCCTCTGTCCCGGGAACAGAGGGTGAGTCACGGAGCGCTTACATTCACGAAGCCGCCCCTGGGTGTTGTGTGCTCAGCGCCTTTGCTCTCTTTGCTCCCCTTCCACTCTTCCAGCTTCCTCAGAGCTTCCCAAGCCTGCCACCCGAGGGGGTGGTACACACGCCCCCCATGGGCACTTCCTCCTGCTCCTAGTAGTAGCCGTGCACCTGTGGACCCCACCCCCACCACACACACACACTGGAAGGCAAGCCCCTGGAGGCCGGAGAAGGGGCCTGACTTGTCTCAGCCTCATGGCTTCCGTGGTGGCTCAGCTGGCAAAGAATCCGCCTGCAATGTGGGAGACCCCGGTCCGATCCCTGGGTTGGGCAGATCCCCTGGAGAAGGGTATGGCTGTGCGCTTCAGGATTCCGGCCTGGAGAGCTACACACTCTGTTCTAGATGCTAGCTGAAGGAGCACATGGATGCGTTAAAGGGTGTCAACACATGGGCTCACACTTGTTCCCAGCTTAGTATGAGAGTAGTTACCCAGTGGGTTAGAACATAAATAGTCACCTCTCACAGTTTAAAAAAAGGAAACTAATTTTTCACTTAAGTGTGTCCCCGGTAAATTAAGCAAAACCACAAGCGCTATCTTTGAGGATTCCATCATCCCTTGGTTCTGCTCCCCATACTGTGCATTCAGTCAGCCCTTCCTGAGTGGTGAATAACTTTATGGAAATTGTCATTAGACCAGAAATAAATGGGGTATAATTTACTTATCACTTGAGAATTAATACTGGCAAACTGATGGACTGATGTTGAAGCTGAAACTCCAATACTTTGGCGACCTGATGCGAAGAGCTGACTCATTTGAAAAGACCCTGATGCTGGGAAAGATTGAAGGCAGGAGGAGAAGGGGATGACAGAGGATGAGAAGGTTGGATGGCATCACTGACTCAATGGACATGAGTCTGGGTAAACTCCAGGAGTTTGTGATGCACAGGGAGGCTGGGCATGCTGTGCTCCATGGGGTCACAAAGAGTCAGACACAACTGAGGTTCTGAGCATATGACGGTGGGAGGTGGTAACACTAACACCCTTCATTTCATGGAGGAGAAACCAAAGCTCTAAGAGGTAGAGGAATTCTCCCAAGTCCCCCAGGAAGTGGAGGAGCCCACGTTGGAATGCATCCTGTGTTTTTCTGCCTCTGGTAGAATGAGACTGCGGACTGTGCTTAGACCTGTACCTGCAGGGAGCGGCCACCTCAATTCATGTTGGAGCTGGGGAGACGCTGAGAGCGACTTGAGCGGAGAATCACAGCCAGGGCAGCCACGTCGAGGTGGAGCAGGGAGAGAGGAGTTTCAGGGATCTGCTTGTGCATGCCTGGCTGAGCTGAACCACTAAACTCCTTTCGCCCGTCATTACTTGTGTCTTAGGATGGGGAATGAGCCATTTGAGCTGATGAACCCTTAAAGATCAAAGATTCCATTTTTATGCAAATAGCCAAGAGCAATAAAACCTAGGAGAGGGAAGTCAGGCTTGGAAATTACTGTAGGACACGTATCACTGAAAGGGGCAGCCAGCCGGGCTGTCGTTCAGAATTAAACTCTGGCAGTGACAACTTTTAAATTTGTGTTTTAAATTATTTTTAAATGAGAAGAGGTAATGGTAAAATATAACCCTGAATTGAGCTGCTTCTATAATACATCACAATCCGAAGGTGACTTAAATACGCAATTTTGAGTTACATATGACCAGGGAATAATATTGCAAACCCCACGGGCCAGGCACCCCTTCACCCCACAGCAGGCGCAGCTTTGTGGTGCTGAAGCTTTCAGAATCTGACTTAAGTTCACTTCTCAAACTAACATGCCTTCTTTTGTTTTGGAAACTCTGATATCACAGCAGAGTAACCCAGTTACCCGTTTTGGTCCTGTATCAAACTGTGGGTCTGCCTAAGAATTCCTGTCCTCATCCTTCCTAAGTAGACTGTTATACGGCTTGGAGGCAGAACATTCCATTGAGATTAAGCTGCTCTGAATGTCAAGAGCATGGACTTTGAAGTAATAGAAAACTGGTCCACTCACAGATGATGGCTTGCTGGCTCTGTGACCTCAGGCAACTCAGCCAACTTCTCTGAGCTTGTTCAGTCATTGCATATGGTTGTTGCGAGGGTCATGTGATATAACACTCTTAAAGGATTTGCATGTCGTGCATGTCCTGCCCCGGGTCAGGGTTTAAAAATGGCATTATTCTTTTTAGCTAAAATGAAGGAAATTTTGGGGGGGCTCCAAAGGAAAGATCACTTTACCCTTACTATCATTGCTTTGGCCACCTAATGCAAAGAGCTGACTCACTGGAAAAGACCCTGATGCTGGAAAAGATTGAAGGCAGGAGGAGAAGGGGGCGACAGAGGACGAGGTGGTTGGATGGCATCACTGACTCGATGGACATGAGTTTTAGGGAACTCTGGGACATAGTGAAGAGCAGGGAAGCCTGGCGTGCTGCAGTCCATGGGGTCACAGAGTCAGACACGACTGAGCGACTGAACAATAGCAATTAAAATTGCACTGAAGTGTTAGTCAGTCACCCAGCTGTGTCTGACTTTTTGCGACCCCACGGACTGTAGTCCATCAGGCTCCTCTGTCCATGGGATTCTCCAGGCAAGAATACTGGAGCAGGTAGCTATGCCCTGCTCCAGCGGATCTTCTGGACCCAGGGATCGAACCCAGGTCTCCTGCATTGCAGGCAGATTCTTTACCATCTGAGCCACTAGGGAAGCCCAGCTACCACATTCAGTAGTAATACTTAATGATAAGCATTCTGCCAAGTTCTTTCCACATAGTCTCTTATTTACTCTTACAAGGCCAACATAACCTTGATCAAAATGCTCATCTTTTCTAGCCTCTTATTCTGAAAAATAATAGTGTTGAACACTCTCGGGTCCCTTTGGCCACAGAGTCCTGAAGGGACACCTCCAGCAATCTCCTAACGCTCCCTGAAGTCCAGAGCTGGCAATCCCACAGTTTCCACTGCCAGACTCGCTCCCTCTCCCTTCCGGGTTTCCACTACTGTGTCCCCCTCACCTCCTCCCGCAGGAAACAACCACCCCACTCAGCCCTCTTCTCTTCTCTCGTGGAGCTTGGCTTTCTTCTGCCGGTGTTGCTCAACCATAGCCGAATTCATTTTTGTCTTAATTTTTTTTCTATGTGTCGAAGAACCATCAGTAGATTAAGAGAGCCAAAACCAAAGGAATTACTCAGTATCATTGGTCCTCTGTCACGTCCAAGGAATGGTTTCACTGTCATCTCTTCTGTTCTGTGGACACCGCAGTTTGATGCGATTTCTTCATTTGGACAGAGAGAGTGCTTCCAGGAGACTTCATAAAGATTCTACAGCTATGGCTCCCGGTCCCTTCACTTCATGGCAAATAATAGGGGAAGAAAGTAGAAGCAGTGACAGATTTTCTCTTCTTGGGCTCCAAAATCACTGTGGACGGTGACTACAGCCATGAAATTAGAAGACGCTTGCTTCTTGGAAGGAAAGCTGTGACCAACCTAGACAGTGTATTAAAAAGCAAAGACATCACTTTGCTAACAAAGGTCCATCTAGTCAAAGCTATGGTCTTTCCAGTAGTCATGTATGGGTGTGAGAGGTGGACCATAAAGAAGGCTGAGCACGGAAGAGTTGATGCTTTCAAACTGTGGTGCTGGAGAAGACTCTTGAGAGTCCCTTGGGCTGCAAGATGATCAAGCTAGTCAATCCTAAAGGAAATACCCTGAATACTCATCGGAAGGACTGATGCTGAAGCTGAAGCTCCAATACTTTGACCTCCTGACATGAACAGCTGATTCATTGGTCAAGACTCTGATGCTGGGAAAGATTGAAGGCAAAAGGAGAAGGTGGCAGCAGAGGATAAGATGGTTAGATGGCATCAGCGATTCAATGGACATGAACTTGGGTGAATTCCAAGAGGTGGTGAGGGACACGGAGGCCTGGCATGCTGCAGTCCATGGGGTTGCAGAGTTGGACACGACTTAGCTACTGAACAGCCACAGCCATTTTAATAATCAGGAAATGATACTGAAAATATATCTGTGAGTAGCAAAAATCTATCTACTTCAAAGCTGTCACCACAGACTAAATAATAATGTTCCCTATTCGGCATCCTTTCTGTACCTCAAGAAGTCTTGTCAAGTCCTGTACTTAATATCCAGGATATTTAATTTACCACAGAGTTAACTCAGATATATTTGTATTACTTTTCATGCAGAGCTCTGCAAGTCCCCAAGACTTAAAATAATGGAGGGCTGACCTGTAGGTGAATAATTACTTTTTTCCTTTTCATGTATTGTACTCACTAAAATATACTGATGCATTAATAAATGGCATACCTTTTGTCCTAAATTTTAACAAAATAGCTGTTTTACAGGAGCCTGAATTGCAGTGTGCACAGTATTGACATCATGATAGGAAAGTGCGGCATTTTAGTAATTAAGTTAAGCAGTGATTTTGCCCCCACAACTCAATTTTCTTTCCAGTTTTCCAACCCCAATTTAGAACTACTGAACCTGAAACTTGCTGAGAAGAATGTATGTACTCAGCTTAATTTCCCCCTTCAGTGTGCTTAAGGGAGCAAAGCCCTCTCTTCCTGGAGCAGTTCCCACTACACTTCCTACGTGTCTTCTTCCCCCCTCAAAGATCATATGGAGCTTTTAATATCTTTGCCATTCTGTTAGGTTCCTGCTCACCATGATCTGATTTCCTCAGAAGCATCTTCTTGGGGGGAATGAGGCAGCTGAAGCCCAGAGCCCTCACTCGCCCCCGGGGCGCAGCAAAGAAGTGGAGGACCCAGGACGCTCACGGGTGGGAAGTGGCTTCTGGCGCCTGCTCCAGCAGAAGGTGCTCCGCTCCTTGCAGTCTCCACACCCGTCGCCGGCACCAGGGGCGCCTGGCCCGTCAGCTTTTGAAGTATCGAGGCCTGGGCTTCAGATTCCCCAGCGTTCAGTTCTGACTTTTCTGACTCTACCTGGTCCGTCACTAGTCTTGAGTTTGGATCTTCTCCATCAGTGAAGCAAATCTTTTTATTCCCCCAGACATGCCGTATGAGCAATCTGATTGATGAAAGTCCTGTTCAGAGTATTCATTTTTCAAATTTTCAGGAAGTGGCCGTATTGTTTCTTGCTCCTCCTTTTTGTTTTATTTTGTGTTTCTATTTAACGCAAGACTGCCTTGCATAACACTTTATATCAAGACATTTAAATCTGCTCACTTATTCAAAGGCTGACCCAATTCCTGCTCTTGGCCCCGTGACAGTGAACGTGTTAGTCACTCAGTCGTGTCTGGCTCTTTGCAAGCGCATGGACTGTGGCCTGCCAGGCTCCTCTGTCCATGGAATTCTCCAGGCAAGAACACTGGAGTGGGTTGCTGTTCCCTTCTCCAGGGGACTGACCCAGGGATCAAACCCAGGTCTCCTGCATTGCAGGCAGATTCTTTACCATCTGAGCCACTAGGGAAACCCTTACATCTATATATACCAGTTCTTTTATGATGGGCAATAAGGTTATGTCAAGTCGCTTGTTATAAAGAGCGATGCTATAACTTGTATTTTGTGTGTGTGCGTGTATTTCTGTGCACTGGTGTCAATACATCTGAAAAACCTATTCTTAAAAATAGTGCAGGTTTCATTTCACTAGATATCAGGCTTGACCCCTGCAGTCCTCTAGAAGTCTAAGAGGTTGTTTGTCATGGTGCACAGCTTCTTAGTTTCAGGTTTTGCTTTGGGGCGCTCTCTAATCCCTGGGTTGGGAGGGAGTTTCTTCTGAGGCTCCTGGACGTATGGCTTATGTGACAGCACCCAACAGCAATTTCTTAGAGCTGCACGGACCGCTCAGAATCCAGGGGTTTCTCATTTAGGTTTCAGAAAGGGATTAAAAGTGCAGACACGTGTTGGGTCTGGCCATAATAGTGATATCTCTGCAAATGAATTTGCACAAAATTGTTAAATAAGTCTAGATCTTTCGAGTGGAACAGGCTGGATGTATGTTCCTAGCAGAGAGGCTTTGCCCGGAAAGATGACATACAGTTCGTTAGGAGAGAAGCTCAGCTCCACCTGCTGTAAACATCCCTCTGGTGACCTTGAGTCTGGGCTCTGCTGGAGCCTCTAAAGCCTGGACCCTGCTGCAGGAGAGGCTGGGAGTAAGCGGCCGGCTTGCTGGGCTCATTCCAGCCAGGATGGCTGGGAGAGCTAGGTCTGGGCAGGCGGTGGTCTGCAGAGGGGACCCCCAGCCCTGCCCGAGGCTGGACCATTGTTCTCAGTCTTGACTGCGCACTGACATCACACGGGAAGTTTGCGCTGGGTCTGAGCATGACTCCCACTTGTCTGCAGTGCCACCTGTCCCCCTCAGATGCCTCCGGTCAGCCTGAGTCACGTCATTCAGGACACACTCTTCTCGCCTTTTATTTAGTTCCTGTGCGTCTCTTCCTCTCGTGCTCCGTATGCTCCGGCAGCAGGACAGCTGCAGACGCAGAGCTGACGGGAGCCAGTCCAAGACCCGGGCCCCGGCAGAGCAGGGCATGTCGGTCACCCATCCTAACCGTGCAAATGGAGTAACAGCAAAGCAACGGGGGCAGAGAGCCAGCTACGGCACCCCGATCAGCCCAGCAGGGCCTGGAGGCTTCCGAGGGCCTGGGTAACCAGGCCTGCCTTAGGACGCACCACGGACCCCACGCAAGGCCAACTCGGGTCTGAACCGCTTGGCCTGCTAACGCACATCCTGTTCTAACCAAGTTCCACCAGGAAAGTAGTACACCCCTGCCAGGCTGGGGAGGGCGTCAGTAACCCCAGCAGGGAGAGACCAGAGCAGAGGGACCTGACCTTCTTCTGTAGAAATAACTGGATCCTTCCCTTGCACACAGACCAAAAGGTGGCCTGGCAGTGCCCACCTGCAGACTTGCAACCATCTCCACAGCTCTGGAATGGTCCAGCTGCTTTTTCTTCAGCTCTACTGTGCTAGATTTAAATGCTGAGAATGTTAATAGCATGGAAATATTATTGTCCATACTCTTGTATGATTTTATTCTTGCATCTAAACTTGTAATTGTATTTTTATCAATTTAGAAAGTATCTATGAATAGTTTTAAAAGTTTTAGTATCATATTAAATATTAAAATCTATAAGAGAGTTTATAGCAGAATAGATTTAGACCTTCAGCCTAAATTCCTTCTGGTGTGGAGTAATAATTTCTATTGTACAATAACTAAGGTACAATACAAAGCAAGTAATTGCAAAGATGAATTTTCAAAGGGAAACAGAATTTATAGATGTGGATTTTTATTTTAAGCCTATTAATACTGTGTTTTAGAGGTAAATAGATATTGTGATTTATTTTTTTAAATTCTCGTGGATCAAATAACAGTCTTTCTCAGATAAACAGAAATTGCTTAAATAGACATTATTTCAGATTTTCATTTAATGTTTTTCCTGTTCTCATGAATAATCAAGAAATTCTACAAAGTTCCACATTTAAAAAAAAGAATCTAAAAAAAAAGACACAAAAAAACACTTAGTTTCTGAAAATTTTAAGGCCATAGTGAGAGAGGGTAACTGGAAGATAAAAGTTGAGTCTCAAATAAAAAAAACAGAACTTGTTTGTTTCTATTTTCACTCATTCTGCAATAACCCTAATTCTCCTCAAATTCTTCCAAATATCTGAATCCACATGTGCTCATGATACAGTCTTTTCAGCTTCCATTTAATCTGTGCCAATCTCCTTCTTTCCTGCTCATCCAACGAGAGAAACTCTTTTGAATCAGCCACTATAGCCTTCCCAGCCTCTGCCCAAGTGCTGGGCTACTAAGCTAAGGCCCAGGGGGACCCACCTTGCCCAGATGGGGGTTTTCCCCCAGGTCTGGACAAGACTCAGCCATGACTTCTGGCCCAGCTTGCACATCCAGTTCATACTCCCTGGACTCTGGAGTGATGGATGGCAGGGGGGCCTCCCACTCACTGCTTACCTGGGTTACCAGAAAGGAATCAGGGCTGCTCTACAGTCTGTTGAAATCTTTCATTACAGCAGGAGCCCTGGGAGCTGGATTCCAGAACTCTAAGAGTAAAAAAGTGGGCTTCCCAGGTGGCTCAGTAGTAAAGAATCCACCTACAGTGCAGGAGCCACAGGAGACACGGGTTCAATCCCTGGGTCAGAAAGATTCCCTGGAGAAGGGAGTGGCTACCCACTCCTGTATTCTCCTTGCCTGGAGAACCCCATGGGCAGAGGAGCCGGGCGGGCTACAGTCCTTGGGGTCACAAAGAGCTGGACATGACTGAGCACACAGGTGCAAAAGTAACAAATATTAAAGTACTCAAATTTCTTCCACCTCTCGTCTACTGGGGCACTGGTTTTGGACCTTGGACTCAAGTGAGGACCCTGTAACCCTTTATTTAAACCATTAGTGACCTAGATGGGGCACCAGCTTAGAGGCCAAAACCGAGGTTTAAATGCCAGTGTTCCTGTCAGCTGAGTGGCCTTCCACAAGTCACTGGGCCATTCTAGACGTTGCCTCAGTCCTTGTAGATCAGCTGTGGTGATTTGACAAGATAATGCAAGCTGAAGTGATGAAAGGCGAGATGGAGGGATGGATGGATGGAAACTGTTAGGTGCTAATCAAGGTCCTGGCTGTTGTGGTCTTAGCAGTTTGCCACCAAAAGCATGTGTTAATCATCTTCTAAGTGACTTGTATGTATGCTAGGTTCTATGAGAGTTAAAAAAAAAGGCAAAAAGATCTAGACCCTATCCCCAGGGGCCGAAATGCAAAAGGTGTGAGAAGCGTTATGCACTTACAAATACAATGCTAAGGAGGATGGCTCCATTAATTCTAGATGTGAGTCTTGAAGCATCTGCTGAAAAAAAAAAAAAGTTCTTCAAGAGGACTGACAGTTTTCTGAGATGAGCATTAAATACGTCCTAGCAGAGGGACAGCGCCAAAAAAGGGCACCTGTTCGGGAAACTGCCCAGAGCGCAGAGCAGGAAGGAAGCTGAGAAACGGAGGGAGTGGGGGCCGTAGGGACGCCTTGCAGAGAGGCCTCGGGAGAACCGAGGGGACACCGGGCCTAGGAGCTTGGTTTCAGCCCAGAATTCAGTGAAGAACAGTTGACAGGAAGGGATCCATTCGCTCATCCATTCGCTCAAACCCCTCCCCCACCACATGGTTACTGTCGCCTGGAGGAACTAAGGACTCACTGCTGGAGAGGACACGGCCTGGACCTCAGGGGGGCCGATCTGTAGCAGGGGGATCAGATGAATGTACCCCCGTCCCGTGATCCTGCAACGATGAGGATGAGGATGGAGGTCCAGGGCGCCCAGGCCTGCGGGATGAAGGGGAGAAGTCCCGTTCAAGCCTGCACCACTGGCCCCGAAGCCTGCAGAGCGGTCCCTGGGGGGAGGGAGTGCAGCGGCATGGCGGGCGGGGGCGGGGGGAGGAGGTTGGAAACCAGGGGGGCGGGAAACTGGGGGGAGAAACCGCATTTCAGAGACAGCTGCTGTGGTCCAGCTGAGAGGTCAGGGACCGCCACGTAGGGCCGCAGAGGTGAGAATGGCAGAGAAGATGGCTGAACAGAGGTCTCAGCCCCTCTGCAGCACACTGACTGCTCTGACCAGGTCATTAAATGCAGAGGGTACTGAAAACACACCATCACTCAGATATCTCGCGGCTCTTCTCACTGGACGTTTTCACTGGGTTTGCCGATGGTGGTTGTGCCATGCTCGTTGCTCAGTCGTCTCCAGCACTTTGCGACCCCATATACTGTAGTCCATCAGGCTTCCTCTGTCCCCGGGGTTCTCCGATGCGACCCCTTAATTCCATGCAAACACAACTTTAATATGAGACAGATGCACTCTACCGACTCACACAGAAGCCCGGATTCCTGGGCCTCAGGGGGATGGATCGGGCTTCCGGGGCAGTGCCATCAGCCTGGCACATGCCAGCGAGTCTGTGCTCGTTTCCTCTCTGTCTGCAGGGGCGCCACTGGACTGCACTCTTCCCCTGCTCGCCTCTCTCTTTTGTTCCTCTCATCTGCCCTGCACGCCATCAACCAAAAAAATGTAGATGAGAATCAACTCTTCGTTTTAGCAGCAGCGAAAGAACTGTTTTGTTAATTGAGTATTGATATCCCAAGAACTGCTTACTGTGCCAAGTTACTAGGATAAGTAGACAAGGGGCAAATTAAACTTTGAATCACCTGTTCCTTTGGGCAAAATGCATAAACCAAATTGACTGCAACCAAATGTCATATTATTTACATGGCGTGCACAATTTATTTCCCCAAAATGTGCTCAACAAAAGACTCGAATTCGCTCTTAAGCTTATAATGGATCCCACTTAATTGTGACGCTCTCTGTGCACCATTCTCCCTATAATTAAATCATATGGGAAAATGTCACAAAACAAAATAAAATGTATTTATTTCAGCCGTATCTTCCCACAGCATGACATGAAGCCTGAAAAAAAGAACCACTAAACATTTTTATGCCATCTGTGCTGATAGGGGATACGTTTACCAAGCATGTCACTGTAAAATATTCCATTTTGGATTAAGCATAGTCTACTTATTACTATATAGTATGTGAGTACAAAATCAGATAAAATTGTGTATCTGAGGCAATATTCTTATTTTATTGTATTAGATGCTATTTTGTAGCACACCTAGTCCACCATAATATCTCCTCCTGGATTTCAAGAGATCCAAAAGAAAGGGATGGTCAATAGCTCATATTCATGTTAAAAAATCTCCATGCTTCTTCATCTGAATAAAGTTCTGAAAATATTTCCCAGCAGTTGAAATGATAGCCTCTCATAAGCAGAATATGGATCACTGCGACAACTTGGATAATGATGCTATTTGGGGCTAATAATCCCTCAGTGCCAAAGGAGAGCTGAAATGTCTGTACAGCCCAAACGCTTTTGCTTCCGTTAGCCTGTGGAGCATAGTTATGTCCATTCAAATGTTCTACCTTTTCCACAGAATAAACCTAGGCTTATTATGCTTTGCCATTATTATGGCTAGATTTTATGAATACTTAGAGAAAATTTGCTATATTCAATGAACCCTTTTTGTAGTTTGGAAACCCTATAAATCTTGATGGACTCAGATAAGCACCAAAGGGTTCTGGCTTAAACTCAGGCTCCTAGCCCAGTCTGTATTATCATTCTGGGTCTTCCTCCAAGTTTCTCTATTTGGGAACACATATGAATAATGAAATGTAACATTCTTTTACAAATGAAAAGTACTTTATAACTATGCCGAGTTCCTACCAGATTTGTAACTGTTATTAATGAATAACCTCTCTCCTGGTGGTTCAGTGGTAAAGAATCTACCTGGCAAGCAGGAGACACGGGTTCGATCCTGGGTTGGGAAGATCCCCTGGAGAAGGAAATGGCAACCCACTCCAGTATTCTGGCTTAGGAAATCCCATGGACAAAGGAGCCTGGCGGGCTATAGTCCATGGAGTCACAAAGAGTTGGAAATGACTGGGTGACTAACCCCTTCACTTTCACATAAATTACAGTTTGCCATGAATCCAAGGGAGAGCCTTCTGTACCTTGATTCTGCTCAAAGCTCTGAAATTTAATGTTTCAGGAGGTTTTAAAGTCCCACTTCCTTTATAAACCAACCCCACCATCTCCCTGAAGCTGCTCTTGACACTCTATGTGACTCATAAACTGTTAAATGAGACATGAACCTTCGCCACTGTCGCTGATAATATTATCATTATTAAAGCTGTAAAGTTGTGGCAGCCACTCTTTCCAGTGTTGCCCCCCAAGCATTTTTTACTGTGGCATTTGCTTAATCATTTGATTCTATGTTAGGAGTCGTCTGTACACTGTCTTTGAAACTGACCTTAACTGTTTTCTGCCTATGGCTTATCCCGCCACATAACTGCAGGGCAAATTCCGAATCACAGGTGTGGGAGTATCCTACAGGAAGCAGAATGTGCATTCAATAGACATTTGTCAGAGCACGGAGTGGATTCTGCTTTAACCCCTGTGTGTGTGTGCCTGTGTGTGTATTCAGTTGCTCAGTCATGCTGGGCTCTTTGTGGCCCCATGGACTGTATAGTCTGCCAGGCTCCTCTGTCATAGGATTTCCGAGGCAAGAATACTGGAGAGGGTTGCCTTTTCCTTCTCCAGGAGATCTTTCCGACCCAGAGGTGGAACCCAAGTCTCTGTGTCTCCTGCATTGGCAGATGGATTCTCTACCACCAGCACAACCCTTATTCTAATTTAAACAGCAACAACAACAAAATCCTCAAGCTGTAGAGATTTTTACAACAATTAATTGAAAATGCTACCTTCTTTTGGCCCAGCTATAATTCCTTATCATAATATACCTCTTAGACTGACTAGGTGTTTAATATAATGAAAAGGAAGACCTCCTTTACCAAAAGCACAAACAAAACCTTTTCAAGTTCTAAACTTTCATTCCGGTAAGCTATGTTCTCTGATCACCTACACTGAGTATTCTTAAATGAGAATTTTTGAAGTGTTAAATATTCATGACTGTATCTCCCTTTTTAACTTTTGGCAGAGCACTGGAGGTTATGGCTATCATATTCTAGCACAAAATATGGATAAACTTGCAGTTTGAAAGTTAATGTACAGATTTTGCCAGTTGCAAAGGATTATGGTATTTGAGTAAATGAGGCCAGAACTAAAGCTGATTCAATGGTATGTGTGGTTGTTTCCTCTGTCTTTTGAAATCCAGAAGGGTAGAGAGATGCGTGCTTTGTGCCCAGTCCAGTCCAACTCTTTGCGATCCCTTGGACTATAGCCCACCAGGCTCCTCTGTCCGTGGGATTTCCCAGGCAAGAACACTGGAGTGGGTTGTCATTTCCTGCCCCAGAGCATCTTCCTGACCCAGGGATGGAACCCCTGTTTCCTACATTGGCAGGCAGATTCTTTACCACTGTGCCACCTATAGGGCTCTAGCTAGCCCTAATTTTGTTCTTAGCTACTCGTTTTTTACTAGCTCCTCTGCTGAACCTTCTTTTGACCACATAATATGAACAAAACAAAATTTGAATCAGTATTGATTATGAATGAAAAGTTACTTCTAGTCATACATTTTTAATTAATAAAATTACTGATGATCAGGATACCCTGCCTCCTAGCCAGCACTATGATAAAAACCAACTACTGTGCACAAGTCCCCGTTTAATGATCGTGACTCTCGTCTAGAGGAGAAAAGGAAGTGGGCGTGTCAAGCCTAGATAAGATGAAGCGATGCAGAGATGGCTGCATTTGTGAACCCCAGGGAAGAAGTTCCCACATCCCTTTGTTGTTCAGTCACTAAGTCGTGCCCTACTCTTTGCAACCCTGCAGCACACCAGGCTTCCCTGTCCTTCACGATCTCCCTGAGTTTTCGCAAACTCATGTCCATTGAGTCAGTGATGCCATCCAACCATCTCATCCTCTGTTGCCCCCTTCTCCTCCTGCCCTTAATCTTTCCCAGTATCAGGGTCTTTTCCAATCAGCCAGCTCTTCCCATCAGGTGCCCAAAGTATTGGAGCTTCAATCTCAGCCTTAGTTCTTCCAAAGAGTGGTCAGGATTGATTTCCTTTCGGATTGACTGGTTTGATCTCCTTGCCATCCAAAGGACTCTCAAAAGTCTTCTCCAGCACCACAATTTGAAAACACCAATTCTTGGGCCCTCAACCTTCTTTATGGTCCAACTCTCACATCTGGACAAACAGATTTGGAAAAACCATAGCTTTGACTATACAGACCTTTGTCAACAAAGTGGTGCCTCTGCTTTCTAATACTTTGTCTAGGTTTGTCATAGCTTTTCTTCCAAGGAGCGAGCATCTTTTAGTTTCGTGGCTACAGTCACGTTCTACCGTGATTTTGGAGCCCAAGAAAAAAGATAGAATCTGCTGCTGTTTCCATTTTTTCCTCATCTATTTGCCATGAAATGATGGGCTCAGATGCCACGATCTTAGTTTTCTGAAGGCTGAGTTTTAACCCAGCTTTTTCCCTTCTCCTCTTTCACCCTCAGCAAGAGGGCTCTTTTAGTTCTTCTCGGCTTTCTGCTGAGTGTCTACCGGAAAGGTCATGTCCCTGCAGTTGCCTCCACGCGCCACTAGAGGGTGATGCTCCATTCTTGGCGATGACCCAGAATCCTCTCCTGCGAGCGGTGTCGGGATGCGCCTCACACGTCACTCAGGGAGAAGGCGTGCTGTGTCGTTCAGCATGGCTGCCGCCGTCGGGTTCCCTCATCTCCGACGCTAGCTGTGCTTCTCGTACGTGATAACTGGAGAGCAGCCTTGCATCAGACCACATGCCCCTTGAACATGCGGCCTCCTCCACGTGTGTGTGTCTCTGTTCTCCACCCGCCTTGCACCGAGTGGCCAAACTCACCGACTCTCTGCCCCGAACGCCCGACCTGGGGCCCCCTTTCCCTAACCAGCGCAAGACTCTTCTGTGAGCTCCCCTGGGGGTGGGGGGTCCAGTTCCTGCTTCTTTTGTGACTTAGACCTTTCCTCCTCTGCCTTCTCTTACTCCCCCATTCCCTTTCATCTGTGGCCTACCCTAACCTGGAAGTCTGCTTTATACTAGAGCTCCTCACTGTCGACTCCTCCAGCGAACTGTAAACGTGAAAGGATGTCATCTGGCATTACACTATATACAAGAGTCTCAGAAATGATTAGACTTGCTTTTCTGTGAAACAAGGGCATAAAGACTTTTGGGTCAGCTCGTTGTATAATTAAGTTGGCTTAATTTGCTTTTTATATTTCAAAAGATAAAAAATTCAGGTTCAATCATAATTTTGCAAGCAGAGGAGAGCATGTTGGCCATGTTAAGAATCTATTCGGTGGCAAGTGTATTATTGAAGAAATGGTAACAATAATGTAATATTGACGAGGAAGTGTGAGGAAATAGAAACAAGCTTACTACCCAGTGGTCAAGATAATAGAAAAATGTCAAAGGGAGGGATTTCCAAGGGGGAACAACCGCCATGCCCAGGCTAAAAGTAACACCTACTGGGTGCTTAGGGAGCGCCAGAGTGTGTGCGTCTGCTCTGGTTCGTTTTAACTTCACCACCAGATGAGGGAGTTATGGTTGCTGTTCCCAGTTTGCAGATGAGACTGAGGCTCAGAGAGGTTCCTCAGTTAGCCAGGTTCACACAGTGCCGGAGGTGGGGCTCTACCCTTGGCCTGTCTGCTCTAAAGGACAGGCTCTTGCCTTATTCCCAATGATGTTTCAATAATAACAAAAGATTATAGTTTTTTGCAAGGGCAAAAGGGCCCAAAATTAATCTGGAAATGAACTCCCCCCTCCAGTTCTCAGAATTTCTAAGTCTGTACCGGTCGGCTGCAGCTAGCCAGACAGGGAGAAGTCAATGGAAGTATTTGGAAGAAGTGAAAAGAGGAGAAAGAAAGGTTTGCAGATTTAAGAACTATTTCTTCCTTGGTATATATAAGCCCATGGGTCAGAGCCCCTCACTGAAGGCTGAACTCAGTTGGCCCAAGTGTGGAATTACCAGCCCTGCCCTCTAAGAGCAGGATTGGGGGTAGTTTCAGTCACAGACTCTGCTGTGGATTTATTTTTATACCAAGACATGTTAGAAGGCCATGGACTTGACACACAAAGTTAATGGACCAAGGACCCTGTTTGTCCTTGGTCTTCTCAGCAAGAGCCCCAGTAAAAATGCAAATTACAGACGTGTCTTCTCAACACAGAAATATCTTCCACTATAATCCCAGGAAGCTCTCAGCTTCTACGTTTTATTCAGCTACAGTTATTGTTTTAACGCAAGACCTTGTGCCTCTTGGTATATACTTAAAACTTGCAAATTGCCTTTTAAGGTCTAAAATTGGAAGCCAGCAGTGGAAATTTGCCGTTACCCTCCCTTGGTCAGCTGAAGAGTTTCCTGCCCCCTCAGCCGAAATAAGCCAGCCTTCACTTCACGCACGGTTCTCTCAATGGGAGTTGCCAAAAGTACAATACAGATAGCTGATTTTTTTCAACCACGGTTATTTTAATTGCAGAAACTGATGCTGGGGCATCAGGGTAAATAGCAATTTGCCCCCAGAGAAAGCCTCTTTGACCCAGGTCATTGAATGATTTTTATTAGTGTACACACACACACACAATCTGGGCGCATGTAAATACTCCCACGGAGCTTTTCCCTGGGAAAAGAAGGCAGTTTGCATTGATTAATACGGTTTCTTGCTTCCGTCACTTTTACTGGATCCTGAGACTCAGGTTTGAGAGCTCTACTGGGTTCAGGAAACGCTTCGGCAGGGATGAACTGTGGAATCTGCAGAAGATTCGCGACTTCTTGACTTCAGTTCCTCATCCCTCACACAGAGGTTGGTCTGCCAACTGGATTTTGAACCATTCATAAACTCAAACTAATTGTTTTTAAATCTAGCAATTAAACTTAAGGAAATAAAGATGGAAGTAGGCGGAAGTAACTAGATCTTTCAAAATTGTTTTTAGCAATAGCAAACAACTAGAAATAAGTAAAATGTCCATGAGTATGGAAATGGCTAAATAAATTGCTTCATTCCTATGACGGAATATTAGGTTGCGATTTAGGGTGAAAACTTTTTAGGGACATGATAAAATCATCCAGAAAAAAAGTTAAAAATTAAGATGCAAAAAAGATGTATAATATAATCTTAGCTGTGTGTTAATACGTGTGTTTAGAGGCTTCCCAGGCGACTCTAGCAGTAAAGAACCCGCCTGCCAATGCAGGAGACATAAGAGACATGGGTTCGATCCTTGGGTCGGGAAGGTCCCCTGGAGGAGGGCACAGCAACCCGCTCCAGTATTCTTGCCTGGAGAATCCCATGGACAGAGGAGCCTGAAGGGCTACAGTCCACAGGGTCACAAAGAATCGGACACACGTGCATACGTGCACACACACGGAAGATCCTGTACTTAAACTGCAATGATGGCTCTTTCTTTTGGGAAAGGGCTTCTGTTTATTTGTTGGTTTTTAAATTTATTTTTGGCGGTGCTGGGGCTGTGTGCAGACTTCTCTAGTTGCAGGGAGTGCAGGCTGCTCTCTGATTGTGGTGTGGGGGCTTCTCACTGCAGCGGCTTCTCGTGTGGCAGAGGATGGGCTTTAGGGCGCATGGGCTTCAGCAGTTGCAGCTCCCGGGCTCTGGGGCACAGGCTCAGTAGTTGTGGCACTCGGGCTGAGTTACTCCAAAGCACGTGGGATCTTCCCAGATCAGGGATCGAACCCGTGTCCCCTCCATTGGCAAGCAGATTCCCATCCACTGTACCACTAGGGAAGCCCACTGCTGGCTATTTCTTGGAAGAGAGAGTATAAAAGATCATTGTTTTTTAATCCTTCTCTTTGTTTACCATTTCTTCCATAATGAACTATATAATTGGGGGGGGGAGTTATCTTAAAAATTAAATTTGGAGATTCGTCTGGATTATATCAAATTTCTTTACAATTCTAAATGTCTATTGCATTTATGAACCAATAAAATATTTCAAGAATAACAGATAGGTTTTGGAATTTACCCATAACAATCGCTCCTCAGAATGGCATCTGAGGTCACAATCGTTTCTTCTCCAGGACAAGACTGGAGAAGACCTGGGTGTTAAAAATGCCATAAACCCTTTAGAAGCCAAACCCCTACTGTTCTCCTGATGCCATAGGTAGGCTTCCCCTCTTTACTTCTGGCTTTGAATCCTGCAATGAGGCAGGATCACTCTAACTTACATAAGACTCCTCAACAAGTTGGTTCTCCTACCTCCTCACACATTACGGACGATTTTTGCCTCGAGCCTCCAGGACGTAGGATAGTCATTCAAGTCGCTGCCTTCCTTTTTGCAGCAAACACTTTTAAGGTCACTCCCTCAGCACTAAAAAGCAGGAGAGTGCTTCAGTAGGTGTCTGGATGTTCCCAAACCAGCAGCTGCCACCCACACTTGACCAGCGCTTCGTGAGCTCTGGGTTTAAAATTGAAGTTAGGGTGGTGGTGGCTAGTCCTTCCCAGATCTTCAGTGCTCTGGTCTCCTGGCGGTGAGATAATTCAATGCAGAAATGGTGGCATGCGCTCCCTGGAGCAGCACCCTTGCTGAACATGCATGAGAAGGCAGAACCCCAAAGTACCCACTTTCCCTGCTTTGAACAAGGGAACGCAAGACTCAGGTGTGGTCAGCCAGCCGCAGAGCTTCTCTCAAATGCTGCCTCCCTGGCAGGCATTTCTTTTGTCAGATGTCCCTTCCTGGTTACTTACATTGCCACCCAGTCTGAGCACAAAGCAGAGAGAGTGTGACTTAAAACGTCAGGTTCCCAACGTCTGGTCCTGGGTGCAGAGATGCGTTGTCCTCTGGGGGCCAACCAGTCCCCTCTGCCCTGAAAACACCACCCTGGACTGACCCAGGTGAGGGGCCTCTGTGTTAGGGGTGGTTGCAGGGGAAGCCCAGCCTCCTGAGTTTGTCACCATGAGGAGACTGTTTCTGTGTCCGATTGAAACCTCTCCGGAGAATCTGTCAGTTTCTTTCTGCCCAGTTTTCATTCCAGGTAGAAACAGCTGGGCACCTACAGTCACCCTCTGCAGTCACTAACCCTGCAGCCGTCTCGGGGGTGCCTACCCTTACCTCCATCACTTCGTTCAATCTCACAAACGAGAAGGCGGCCTGAGGTTTGCCTTTTTATACATCGAGAAACTAGAGCTCAGAGAGACGGCAGTGTTTGTCCAGGGTACAGCTGGTTGGAAGCAGAGCCGAACTGCCCGGCTTTCTCGTCAACGCCGTGCTGTCCCATCATACATCTTGCAGAGCTGAGCTTGTGGCTTTCTCCCCTTTCTTAATCTTCATTAGGTGAAGTTACCCTAGTCTCTCATCCTGTGTGCTAACCTGGAACTCTCTATCTCTGAAATCACTGCCAACACCTGCCTGTGGACGAGCAGGCAGACCACCGTCCTGTTTTCCCCTGAGGCCCGCTCTTTTACACAACCTGGTTTGGCCCACCCAGATGGGGGGTTGGGAGTGGAAAGGAGAGTTCCTTTTTAAAGCCTGGGGAATGACGTCAGCCCTGAAATCTCTTTGTGAAGGCCAGATAGTTGGAAAGGACCTAAGTAGACTCCTGAAGCTGTGTCTGCAGAGCAAGCGCAGAATTTTTACTTTATGTATGTATTTGAGTCAGCCTGGTGGGCAAAGACCTAGGAAGGTTGCTGTTGTTCAGACACTAAGTTGTGTCTCTTTGCAGCCCCATGGACTGCAGCACTCCAGGCTTCCCTGTCCTTCACCACCTCCCGGAATCTGCTCAAACTCATGTCCATTGAGTCATATGCATCCAACCATCTCGTTCTCTGTCGTCCCCTTCTCCTCCTGCCCTCAATCATTCGCAACATCAGAGTCTTTTTCAATGAGTTGGCTCTTCGCATCAGGTGGCCAAAGTATTGGAGCTTCAGCTTCAGCATCAGTCCTTCCATTGAATATTCAGGGTTGATTTCCTTTAGAATGGACTGGTTTGATCTCCTTGCAGTCCAAAGGACTCTCAATAGTCTTCCCCAACACCACAGTTCAAAAGCATCAATTCTTTCATACTCAGCTTTCTTTATGGTCCAACTCTCACATCCATATGTGACTACTGGAAAAACCATGGCTTTAACTATATGGACCTTTGTCAGCAAAGTGACATCTCTGTGTTTTACTGAAGAAAGCTATAGACAGTAGTTAATGAATCATTCCTCCCCCGCCCCCACCCCATCACCTTGGATACTACTATTTCTGAGGAATTGTGGAATTGATGGTTTCCGGTGGAAGGTCTCAATGCATTTCTCCAGTAGCCCAAGGGGCACACGGAAGCACTAGCTGCAGGGAATTCATGCACACAGCTCCTGGGGTGTCTAAAGGGGAGCGAGAAAGGACCAGATGTCCTGTCGCGCGTAAGCTGCAAACTAAACCCGGACGTTCTGAGCCCCGGTCCCGGATACTAGGATATAGAAGGGAGCGTTCAGATAGAGGGGGTCTGAGTGACTCCCATCAGAAGTGGAGACACAGCTCGGCTTCCTCTGACCTGCCTCCACCCATGGGTCCCAGCATTTGTTGTTTACAAGCCCACATTCAGCCTCTGGGTCTTATGGGTCAGAGGATAAACGGGGCTTTTCAAGTTTGGATTTCTAATCTCAGATACTAGATCCACTCCTGATTTAATATTTCAATCCTCTTGTGCGCAGCCCAGATTGAAAGTCTTCTCTGCTTATTTCTGAGCCTAATTTAGATTTTTGACTTTCAAGTTAAAATAACCTTACTGAGAGATGACAAAGCAAAAGTCAATGAGTTCAGAGTGATTAGTAAATACCAGTGGCTCCATCTTGTTTTCTCCCACCTGTGGGGGTGTCTTCAATCTGTCTGCACACGGACACTCCCTTCTTCATTTTAATAGCGCCTCCATTTTTCAGGCGGCCATGACCGTTCTTGGACACGGAGGGTGGGCAGGAAAAACACGCAAAAGCATCTCTGATTCTCCTGTCATTACACTGGCTTCAAGGAAAAAATTGTGCGATCTCCAGGCTTGGCAGGAGGGTAAACCTTCCTATTCTTTGGCCAGTGACCCTTTGTCCTTTTAATGGAGAACAAAGGAAAATTCCCTTTGTTCATCTGCACAGGCAGCACACCACCTGGTCATGCTTTCGACTTCCCTTCTTTTGATTACCATTTGTTTATTCATGGAGCAAATGGTTCACCTCCAGGAAAAGGGCACTATATTTAGTACTGGAAATGGTAAAAAAAAAAAAAAAAAAGAGAGAGAGAGAGAGAGGAAGGGAAGGGGGAAGGAGGAAGTGGGGGAGGAGAAACTGGGACAAAGCTCCTGTCCTCAAGTAGACTGCAGTCAGGTTCAGGGGACAGCTTGTATGAGGTTGCAAGTAACGTAGGCGGAATGCTGTTGGAGGCTGGCTTTAGATACGAGGGAAGACTGTAAAACGTTTCACCTCGACTTCAAACGCTGGGCAGATGGGAAAAGCGCTGTCTAGGGTGAGGAAGAGCCTGAGTAAAGGCTTTGAACGTGAGCAGCAAACCTGCAGGGCTTCCCAGGCCACACTGGTGGCGAAGAGCCCGCCTGTCAGTGGAAGAGACGCGAGAGGCATGGCTGCAGTCCCTGGGTCGGGAAGAGCCCCTGGGGGAGGGCAGTGGTAACCCGCTCCAGGAGTCCCAGGACAGAGAAGAAGAGAAGGAATGAAAGTCACGTGGAAACTACAGGAGGGGAAAGGGAGACCGGACTCAAGACCGAGCAGGGGGCATTGGCGTGAGAGGTTTCCAGGACCAGGAAAGAAGAGAGGACCGAGAGTAGGCAGGGCTGATCCAGGAGGGACAGGTGCGAGCATGGAGACAGAGAGACCACGTGACGGTGTGTCTGCTGCCAGCGTGAGGGTGGTCTCCATGTGTCCACCCACACACTGAGGCAGGGGCTGCCAGATGCTGGAAGCATCCATTATCCCTCTTTCTCAGTGACTAAGCTGTTATTTTGTTCAGGACACTGCCCTCAGAAGCAAGACAAGATTCACAGCCACCCCTGCAGCTTTGGTGTGGGCCTGTTGAGTAAGTTATGGCCAGCGGCAGAGAAGTGTTGTGTGGCATTCAGTTGGGGAGGGCAGATCTCTTGTCCTTCCTTCCTTTGCTGCAGCCTGGAACTCAGATGAGAAGGCTGGGGTTGCAGCAGCCACACTGGGCTATGAGGTAATCTCCCAGTGGAAGACACAGGCAAGAAAGTGAAGTACCAAAGAATGAGAAGTCCAGTTATCCAGTGACTTTTGGAGCTCTTGCACTTCATAATAGTCAGATTGCCTCCTGACAGAAGAAAGAATAAACATCTGTCTTACCTAAGCCAGTATTATTTAGGGTTTTCTGTCATATGCAGGCAAACCTAATCTTTATAGTTAGGCACATCAACAAAATTTGTGCATTAAAAGAATGGGCTTATCTCCAGGCTCCCTGGGGTGGATGCCCAGCTTCTCATCTTCCCCCACACCCACCCCACAGACACAGAACATAGAGAAAAGGAAGAATTAGCAACAATATTTTCAGCATTCTGTAATCATTGGTCGTTTCATGGAACTGTGTCTCTGGTGTGTTTCGAATTGTCATTCAGTGATAAAGCTCTCATGTAGTACAAGCAAATTTTGATAAAACTACATGTGACAATTCCTACTTGGGTTGATAGAGCGCTCTCTTTTAAAAGGCCGAAATTCTTCTGTTCTTACGGAATTAAAGTTTTTACTCTTCATTTGTTATGAGTTGAATTTTCAGGTTGATGAAATAAGTCACAGAGACTTACCCCTGGGGAATTAATGGAATAGCTTAAGTTTTAAGCCGCAGGTTTCTTTCTTTCTTTCTTTTTTTTTTAGAAATGGGAAGATGCTTTATGGTAAAAAGCTTCGCAGCAGCTCGGTTTGCATTGATATCCTGTTAATCTTAGCTTAAGCGCTGCATCTGGAGGAGAGGTGCATTGGCAGGGTTCCTGACAGGGACCTGAGACAAAGGAAGGGAGCAAGCGCAGGGAGAACCCTGCCTTAACCTCCTTCAGTGCTCACCACTTGCTGGGCCACTCTTCATGTGGCTCAGAAGCCCCATGCACCCTGGGCTCAGCCCACTGATTTAGTGTTCTTTAAAAAAAAAAAAAAAAAAAGATAAACAAGCTTACCTGGTCACTATCCTGGCACAGCACGGGCTTTCAGCTAGTTCCCATCTAGACTGTAAGCTCCCTGAGGGCAGGGAATGGCGTCCGACAGTTCTTTACGACTGTCTTAGCAGTATCCCAGTGTGAGCCCTGAAACAGCATCTGATTCTGTCCATCTATTTACAAATGGAATCCCTGAAGCCTCCTTTTGTCGGACAGGGACGGCCAGCCTGGGTTGGGATGAGGGGTGCTGACCCCCGGCACGCTGATGAGCACTGAACATGCACTTGGCGAGCTGAAACGACCCATCCCAGCCATCCAGTGGCGGTACTGAACTCAGGAGGTCTTTCCAAAGAGAAAACGGGCTTTGCAACCACTTGTCTCACCCAGTCATCAGCTCCAGGCACTGTATTCCTCTCCACACCACACAGCTTTCGGTTTTGTTCGGTTCCCCCTTGTTCTTCACCCATTCTTCCATCTGACCTGCATCTCTGATTAAGGAATGAAGTTTTCTGTTCAAGATTGACTTTTACTGCTCGTTTCCTGGGCATATTTGCTTCCCCAGTGGACAGCTTGAAATGAGTCACTCAGCTGATTGGTACTTTCTGAAAAATGAGATGCTCGTGAAGATAAATATGTCTTTCTATTTGGGCAGAATAAATCTTGGGTTTATCAACAAGTATACTCATTGAAATATCATGAAGCTGTCACAAGGTTTTCTACTAACTAGTATCAGCCATGATGACATGGTTTACTTTTATACTCAGGTGCTGAATAATGAATTGGAATAACACAGCTTATAATAAATAGATCAGGAAAATACTGCTAACAAGTGTCATTGAGTTTATGAGAGGTTTTTTTTGCATCATCACCATTGAGCACTTTGATTTCTTATACTTTCATGAGCAACTTACTTGGTGGTTCAAGTATTTAGATAGTGCTGTTTCTTAGGTTGAAATTTTGCAGAAAATCAGATTTTCACAATTCTTTCTTCAAAGATTATCTACACACTGTTACCAACAATTGCTGCCTTTCACGGAGTGACCGCTCCATGATCATATGCCAAATGCTGCGTGCATTTTGCTGGATTAGTGTTTGAACTCCCGTTTTATATAGAAAGCTGGCACTCAAGTGGTTCCAGCCTTTAAGGAGGGGCACAGGGTTGTACACAGCAGAGCCAGGGTGTGGTTCCACCACATCTGACTTCAATCTGTGTCTCTGACTCCTCAGCTTTGCAACCTTCCCCAGAAGTCAAAGCAGTATTAGGTCGTTTCGTCACCTGTGTGGGTACCGGTATGGGAGCAGCTGGGGCTGAGATGGTAAGGCTGAGATGCTTTGGCGTGGGAATGCTGGCTGAAGAGAAGCTGGAGCTGAACACCATGGGCTGAACAATGTTGGGGTCAGGGATGCCGGGTGGAGGGATCCTGCGGCCATGTTGCTCATAGATGTTGGCACCAGGACTTGAAACCGAATCAGACTGACTGATACCGCATGTCTGATCACCTCACTCCCCCACCGTGGGCTGCTTTGTAAATTTAGGCTTAGATGAAGAGTACACGATACAGCCCTATTAACAGGGAGCATTGGCAAACTTTTATCTGCGCACATAGCATCTCAACGGCTGGCTAAGTGATCCAGACGGCCACTTGGGGACAGCAGAGGCTCAGGGGCAGCAAAAAAAAGCTGAGCAGAGGCCAGAGATGAAAGAGCCAATTCTCAATTATTCTGTGGGTCCCTAGAGATGAACACTGTGAACTTGTTCCCAGTCTCTGTGTCTCATGCCAGCTGTCCCCCCACCGATCCCCTCCCTCAGCCACCACCCAAGGACGTGTCCCTGGAAGAGTTCCACATATGCATAGGGAGGGGGGAAGAGAATTGAAGATTCTTTGCTTGCGGCGGCAAAAAAGCACACGTCCATCTTTAGCCAACCCTTGTTTAGAGATTTGTTTGTTTGTTTGTTTTACAAACGAGACAGAGGGTTTCATTATCAGTCAGTAATCTGCTTTGTTGGTGTATTTCTTCATCCTTAGCCACTCAGTTGCTATGAAGGTGTCTTTCATCACTGAAGAAAAGTGCTGTGCACAGCACAATAAACTGGAGTTCCACCTGGTCAGCAGCGAGCCTGAGGCTCGCAAGGCCGGGGAGGTGTGGCCGCAGCTCTAGCTGATGGGAGCCGCCCTGAAGCCGGGCCAGCGTGCCCCGGCCTGGTGTTGGAGGCCGCCTTGCTGTCGCTCTAAAACAAAGCGCCTGTTCACTTCCCATCCTTGTAGCTTTACTGCTTCTGGGTGAGGTTTAGTAATTCTTGGTCAAATTTCAGCTCAGGTTACCTGGGAACAGTCTTGGGGCTAACCCCCACTCAATCCCTCTTGTAAGTTCCATTGAAGGTGGTAGACTTTTCTAGGCCCCTTTGTTCCCATCTAAGTCATGAAGTAGCCTCTGCCTTTCTCCTGTTAGTGAGCCCCCTGCTTCCCACCCATGAGTGAACTCATTGCTTTCACCTGTTTCTGAAAATTCATGTTTGTAAGAGAGCCTGAAGGATAAAAGTGACTAAGGATGTCTCAAACTTTTTGTTGTTATTCAGTAGTTAAGTCATGTCTGACTCTTTGTAACTCCATGGACTGCAGCACTCCAGGCTTCCCTGTCTATCAGTATCTCTCGGAGTTTGCTCAGGCTCATGTCCATTGAGTCGGTGAGGCCATCCAGCCATCTCATCCTCTGACGCCCCCTTCTTCTCCTGCCCTCAATCTTTCCCAGCATCAGGGCCTTTTCGAATGAGCTGGCTTTTCCCATCAGCTGGCCAAAGTACTGGAGCTTCAGTTTCAGCATCAGTCCTTCCAGTGAATATCCAGGGTTGGTTTCCTTTAGGATGGACTGGTTTGATCTCCTTGCTATACAAAGGACTCTCAAGTGTCTTCTCCAGCACCTGTTTAAATTAATAGTTTGTTTTACTTCATCCCAGTTCTCAGTTAAAACACAGAGTGAGACTGGCCTTTGGAATGTCCTTCTGTCTACAAAATCAATCCAAATAAGACTGTGGACGAGTCCTACTCCCTTCCACTGTGATAACCATCCCTGCCAATTTCCACATTGCTGAGATAATCACTGGAGCTGTGATATGTCCAGAAAGAGGCTCCTGCTGTTTAATTTGGTCTCTACCTTCAACACAGGTCTCTGACATTCAGCAGGCTTCATTGGAAAGAAGAATTTCAAAGTATTTAATTTAAAAATTTATAAAATGCCTACTTAAACATTGACATAGGTATGAAATAATCATTCTTTACATAAACAGAGAACTCCCACTGGTATTATCTATAGATCTCCCTATTTTTATCAGTAATGAAACTGAAACTTGCTAATTGACTTGTTCTGGGCCACAGAGGTAGTTAATTTGCAGGGTACCGTCTTTTTTTTTAATATAAATTTATTTATTTTAATTGGAGTTTAATTACAATGTTGTATTGGTTTTGCCATACATCAACATGTATCCACCACAGGTATACACGTGTTCTGCATCCTGAACCCCCCTCCCTCCTCCCTCCCCATACCATCCCTCTGGGTCATCCCAGTGCACCAGCCCCAAGCATCCAGTATCATGCATTGAACCGGGGCTGGTGACTCGTTTCATATATGATATTATAAATGTTTCAATGCCATTCTCCCAAATCATCCCACCCTCTCCCTCTCCCACAGAGTCCAAAAGACTGTTCTATGTATCTGTGTCTCTTTTGCTGTCTCACATACAGGGTTATCGTTACCATCTTTCTAAATTCCATATATATGCATTAGTATACTGTATTGGTGTTTTTCTTTCTGGTGAAAGAAATCAAAGAGGACACTAATAGATGGAGAAATACACCATGTTCATGGATCGGAAGAATCAATATAGTGAAAATGAGTATACTACTGAAAGCAATTTATAGATTCAATACAATCCTTATCAAGCTACCAACGGTATTTTTCACAGAGCTAGAACAAATAATTTCACAATTTGTATGGAAATACAAAAAACCTCGAATAGCCAAAGCAATCTTGAGAAAGAAGAATGGAACTGAAGGAATCAACCTGCCTGACTTCAGGCTCTACTACAAAGCCGCAGTCATCAAGACAGTATGGTACTGGCACAAAGACAGAAATATAGATCAATGGACCAAAATAGAAAGCCCAGAGATAAATCCATGCACCTATGGACACCTTACCTTTGACAAAGGAGGCAAGAATATACAATGGATTAAAGACAATCTCTTTAACAAGTGCTGCTGGGAAAACTGGTCAACCACTTGTAAAAGAATGAAACTAGAACACTTTTTAACACCATACACAAAAATAAACTCAAAATGGATTAAAGATCTAAATGTAAGACCAGAAACTATAAAACTCCTAGAAGAGAACACAGGCAAAACACTCTCTGACATACATCACAGCAGGATCCTCTATGACCCACCTCCCAGAATAATGGAAATAAAAGGGTACAGTCTTATTTGATGGGTTTAAGGCCAAACAGGGACCCCGGCTTTGCCAAGCAGGTGGGGAGTGGAAGGCAGATCATGAGTCCAGGGGCAGAGAGATTCCAGTGGTCCTTTGAGGCTAAGGAAGGCTGTGGAGGACCCATAGCTTGAAGGATGAGTGGGACTTCATATTTAGGAGATGCAGCCTTGAAACAATGTGATCCGTGCTGTACAACCTTCCGTGTTGTTTGAGTGAGTGAAGAGTGGATGAATGAGGTCGGAAGGCATCCAAGATCAGAAAAACAATCTAGAAGACAAGGCTAGATTTGTGGTTCAGGGGATACCGAGTAAGATGCTGGACCTGAGAGGATCCACCTGGAGATGCAGGTGGTGAGGGCAGGCACCCTGGCAAGTGTGGAGAAGCTCGGGGGCCAGCCTGGAAGCATGGGTGAGATGTGACCAATAAGCTTCACCCTGGGTGCCATGGCACTTGGAGGGAAGTTTTCCACAACGCCCCGTGGTTTAGGAAGGGGAACAGGAGACGACGCGTGAAGTGTACAGAGGCATCTCCACTGCTGGTTTTAAGAACCACTTCCTGTGTCCCTCCAAAGCCTCCTGTCGGCTCTTCCATCAGTGGGAAGCAGAGGGTCTAAATGTCACCTTAGCTGGAAGGGGCAGCGGTCAAAAAGAAATATGAAAAGAGAGGAAAAGAAACACCATTAAAACTTCCCTTTCTTGATTTGCACCCAAAGAGATACCTTATGTGGTAACTCTTTTCATTAGGATTTTCAAGCTAATCAGTAGGCCTTCCTAAAGCGTTACAAAACTTTCATGGCAAGAATAATTAAATGGAGTAATTTTCTACATCTAAAGTGAACACATATACTTCTGAAATTAGAAAAATGCAGGCTAATGATAAAAAAGTTCTAATGAAACTGCATGCCTTTTATTGATTTTATTATAAAATATTTCCTTTTTGCATTCTTAATTCAAAGCTTTGAAATGCTGATTTGGTTTGAAATAAAACACATAAAAATCCCGGTACCATAGGAAGCCTGTCAGTCTAACGGGTGTCTTGCTCACTGGAACAGTATTTAGGCTGTACTGGAGCACGTTGAATGGGATTAAGTTTGGCTTTGCCAAAATTTCGCTGTGAAAGAGTTAGCTATAACAATGTTTTATTATATTCCTATTGAACCTCAGCCAGTTGAAAATAGAGTCTCCTCACCATCCTTTTAAATTAGCCTTAAACTGCAGACAAAAGACAAAAATCAATGTGCAAATTTAGCTCCTTGCTCACAGTTTCTTAAGAAATTTACCCCAGTGCTAATATGCAAGACTCACAGATAAGAGAACATTGAGTAACTGGAAATTTTGAAGTAGTGTTTCTTACTCAATTTAAGTGTCTAGGAAGTGCTATACATACGTCATTTCTGTAATGCTCCAGCTTATGCTAATTCTCTACATATACCTCCTCAGTGCCAGCATGAGAAGCCTGCCTCCCGTTCATTTCTTGTCACCACAACAAATTACAGGGAAATTTTGAGTATCAAACTAGAACAAAAACTACTAGAAAACCGTAGTATGCAAATAATCCCCTACAGTCTTCTTAACCGTTACATTTTGTTAGTCATGGCAAAGAGCTTTGGGTGCCTAAATAGAAAGAAATATTCATATATATATATATGCATGTGCACACACACAGAGACACACATGTGCACACACACACCACACACATGCACACAGAGACACACACACACAGAGACACACACACACACAAAGAAACAGATGCACAAGAGACACACACACCATACACATGCACACACAGACACACGCACACAGAGACACACACACAGAAACAGACGCACAAGAGACACACACAGACACAAAGAGACACACACACACAGACACACACAAAGAGACACATACACACAGAGACACACACATACCCAGACACACACACACAGAGACACACACAGACACACACACACACAGAGACACACACACAGACACACACACAGACACACACAGACAGAGACACACACAGAGACACATGCATACAGAGACACACATACAAATGTTGGCCACCCAGGTTTAATGCTTCCAGAAGTTCTAAGTGGTCCAGATGCTGTGAGTTCCTAAACAGTTTAGGGAAAAAAACTAATAAATATGAATTCCTCAAAACATCCATCAGACCCGAGACTAGTTAAAATTCAGGGTCTCATAAGGCCTTGCTGTCCTCCAGCACCGTACAAGAGAGGTCAGCAAGATATGGTAACAGAAGCCTGCCTGACCGAGGGCATTAATATTAAAAAGCCTGTGTGGAAGCACCTGGAGGTGCAGGGAGAGAGGGAAAGCTGAGAAAAGACGGTACCGCAGACACTCGGAAGAGTGTGCCCCGTGGACGGAAGGATGGGACAGGGGCCGCCGGGCGCCCTCAGCCCCGGTGGGGATGTGGCACCGGGACCAGCCTGGGAACTCACAGCAGGTGGCTGAAGAGCTGGTTTGTTTTGTGGCCTGACACCTGAAAGGCGGGATAGGCTGCAGCCAGAGACGCAGGGTGGTGAGCAGAAGAAGCCAAGAGTAGCAAGCCTTAGTTAGCTTGTGTGGTCCAGAAAGTCTGCGGAGGGCCCCCTCCCATTCTTCAGCACCCCCCATGGCTCAGGAGAGAGGGCGAGGCAGGAGACGTGGCCCTCCTCCTCCGCACGGTCGATTTTTTTTTTTTTTTAACTGAGAATGTGAAGCCAGAGTCAGCCTGGACTGGAACAGAAAATGAAACGCCAAAGGAAGAGCAGAGGTCCCCAGTCACTATGCCCATGACTGGATCCCAAGTCCCAGGACAGCTCAGGGCCACCGCAGGGAAGTCTCGAGTTTTCAAACTGAAAACATCTCCGCTTTTCGCAGGCGTCCTTCAGTACTGACAGGGCCGCCCTGTTAAGCCCAGCTCAGCCCGCACCCCAGCTTTCTGGCCCTGGAACCTCAACAGGAAACAGCCTGTGGCCCTCTAGAATCCCGGATGGGGCTGCGCTTTGGGTCGCGTGAAAGGGTTAGCCTGGAGCTTGGTCGTTGCACCCCTTTCTGTGCTGAGCTTTCCGATCTACCCCCTTCTGCTCAGAATGAAAGCCACCCCCACCCCTCAACCCCGGGGCTTGGTCCCGTCTCAGGGCCATCTGCGGCCTCTCACCCCTCCTCCACAGCCCCGGGGAAGGGGGCAGGGGGCGCCCAGGATACCCCCAGCTCCAGAGCCATGGCTGGAGAGCGAGATGCCGCCAGCTCCACTATGAGACCCCTCCCAAATCCGGAGGGAATTTCCTGAGAGGCAGCGTGGTCCAGACTGGGACCATTTGTGCTTGGCCCATTTGTGCCCCAATCGAGTCTCTTGTGTCTTGTCTCACTAACAGTTTGGGGCTGTTGATTCCGTTGCTCCGCCACTCGCCACCCTGGCCTGGGCACAGCGCGTCTCATGGCCAGTGGGGAGGGTCCCCCAAGGTGCACGCTTTGGCCCGGGGGCTGCGGGACAAACCCCTCCGCCCTCCCAGCCCCAAGTCATGGACTCAAAACTGGCAGCCCCCTGCTCCGATTCCGTGTGCTAGAATTCAGTTCAATTCAGTGAATATCCACGAAGCGCCACGCTGGTCCCCGCCTGGAGAGGGCCCTTCCTTCCAGCCTCTGGTTGGCACAGGCGGGAGGCGTTTAACCGCCCGGGTCCCCACGCCGTCGGCGGGCACAGGACGCCGGCTCCACGCTGACCGTCGGGCAGCAGTCCCGAGGGTCCGGGCGCTGCCCCCTAGATCCTGCGCGGTCCTGCCCCCTCCCCGCTCTCCCCCAGGCTCTCTGACCCCTCCCCGCGGCGCGCCGCGGTCCGCATGCTCTCGGCACATCAGCCCGCGCTCTCTGGGGCAGGGGCGGCCATTGCACTTCCAGGTCTGTGGCTCCCGGGACATTTTTCGAAAAGCCTGTTCTCTCCTGAATGCCAAACTCATGTTTTCAACTGCACTTTAGACGCTCCCAAACTCAGCATGGCCAAAATTAACTTCACTGTCTAGCTCCCATATTTATCCCTCCTCTTGCGTGCCTCCTATTTATTAATGATGACCACTCCGTCAGCTCTGCTAGAACCTCGAGCCGTCTTGGATGCCATCCCTGCCCTCACCCTCCACCCAGTCAATCCACTCCATCCTGGGAGTTCCACCTAAGTCAGACTCTCTCATGCTCTTCCATTGGTTCTCCCCACCCACCCGAGTTCGCATGGGTCCCATCTCTCCCCCCGGACCGTGAGATAGGTCTCCTAACTGAGTTCTCTCCTGGGCTATTAAACAGTCTCCTAGCCGAGACTCCACCCTCCTCTCCTTAGTTAATGTGCCCTCACACTGCGGCGCAACTGCCTTTCCAGGCACGAAATCCCCTGCTGGTGCTCCTTTGGTGAAGAAAAAAATTTCAGTCGTCATTTTCCAGCTAGATTGGGGGGGTGTATGCATTTATTTGAAAATCTTTTCTAAATGGAATTATGCAATCTGTTGCAAATCGAGTCTCCAAGCACAGCCCTGGCTTTCTCCATAACATCAGGGAGATCAGCCCTAAATCAACCATCCTCTCTGTCGGAAAAGCTCTCCCAAATAATTATTTTCTTTGGCTTGTACATAGGAAGCATTAACCAAATGTTTACTCAGTGTTGAGTTGCTTTGCTTTTGCATAAACTGTTTTGATGACAGTTGATGCCAGCAATCTATGCCCTATCACAATGACTGACTAATAACCCTGCCTCAAAGAGCATATATTTAACCCCCCAAAGCTACAGTAGGACTCCTAACGGACTTTTTTAGAGGTTACCTTGATAAAAGTCTAATCCAATGCCATTTTTAAGTCTGTCCCCTCCTTCATAAAGGCTTCCTTGGCCGCTCAGATGGTAAAGAATCTGCCCGCAATGCAGGAGATCCGAGTTCAATCCCTGAGTCAGGAAGATTCCCTAGAGAAGAGAATGGCTTACCAACTCCAGTATTCTTTTTTTTTTTTTTTTTTTACCAATTCCAGTATTCTTGACTGGAGAGTTCCATGGAAAGAAGAACCTGCTGGGCTACAATCCGTGGGGTCGCCAGGCATGAAAGCTTAGGTCTGGGAGCTCCCTCCCTTGGGAACAGGGTTGCCTGCAAACTCAGAGGTCCTCTCTAGCTTAGAACTGCGAAGAGCTCTTGACTCTATGGTCCTAAAGGGCAGCCTCCCTCTCTTTACGTAGTCCTTCTTAGACTTCATCTTTTTTCATTTTTGTTACCTATTCTGCACCCGAATTCCCTCAGTGGTTGCAACTGCAATTTAGTTCATATCTAGCTTTGTATGTTGTTCTTGTGTTGAGTCTGAAATCCAGAAAACACCATCCAGATGTCCTTCAGTCGTAGGGAAAGAATTCCTTTATGGAAATCCAGCACGAAGCTGAGGACCCTTCCACATGTTATTCATTTGTCCACATTTGCTAAGAACAATTAAGGAATGTACGCTAGAACTTGAGAAACGTCTTTTACAGTTTTATTCATCTTGTAAGCAACCAACAGACTGTTCTTTGAAAGTAGACCATACCCTTTTTAGTCTAACAAGGTATGAAAGGATAATTGTTAAAAAAAAAAAAGGAAAAAAAGTCAAAGATAGTGAAATGGAATGACACTGCAAAAAACATTTTGCCAAAACAAATTAAAGTGGAGATTTATAATTCCTGTATAAAGCCCCTTTGTATGATCAAAGAAAGCATCATCTGTACCAGGAAGTTCTCTGTCTTACATGATTTTGTTGAAGAGGAGGCAGGCACGAGATGAACTGATAAGCGCTTTGCTCACAAGTGCATAATAGCTGCAGTGATTACTTCTGGCTTCAGGCAACATGATTCTGTAAGTGAGCATTTAGCCTTAACACAGTGTTTTGAGACTCACTGTATAGACCAGTGGGAAGAAAGAGAAGTAGCTACGGCTGCCCAGGCAAGTGTCGCATAATCAATTGGAGAATAACAGAAGTGAACTAGATGCTTTACGTCCTGCCATGCATTATCTGGTAGCTTTAAAGACTGGAGGTCCTTGCCAGTTACACATTGTAGCAAGGGAGTTTCCAGACTGCTGGTCTCTCCCACATCCCTTTTCCATGAGACAGTGACTATTCCCTTTCATTTTCTGCTAGGAAGTTTCACCTCGTAACCCTTCAACAAGCTAACTCCATTTTTGTTTCTTTGGAAAAGAATGCAAATGAGTTTTGGGAAAGTGTGTGTAAATGCAGCTGTCAAGCCATCAGCATCAAGAGAAAGGCGACTGCTCCCTGTGCCATGCGCCCAGCACCCATGACTGACAAGGGCTTGCATTCATGGCCTGCGTTGATGCAAATGCTGACGCACTGGTCACCTGGGACATGCTCAGTTAATGCTTGCGCGGCCGGACTCCCAGGTGGCCTGTCGCTTATTTTTGTAAGTTCTCTCCAGTAGCATGGCAAAAGCAGTGTAGTTGGTTGATAAAAAGTAGAAATAACAGAATCCAAAAATAAGATTCCCCCAAGTAGACAGGGTCAATCAACAATAGAAGAAAGTATTAGGTTTCTAATATAGGTCTTAATAATGCAACCTGTCTGGATTGCATTAGTTTTCCCTTCTCAGTACAGTTCAGTCACTCAGTTGTGTCCAACTCTTTGCAACCCCATGGACTGCAGCACCCCAGGCCTCCCTGTCCATCACCAACTCCCAGAGCTTGCTCAAACTCATGTCCATCAAGTCTGTGATGCCATCCAACCATCTTATCTTCTGTCGTCCCCTTCTCCTCCCACCTTCAATCTTTCCTAGCATCAGGATCTTTCCCAAAGAGTCAGTTCTTCAAATCAGGTGGCCAAAGTGTGGAGTTTCAGCTTCAACATCAGTCCTTCCAATGAACACTCAGGATTGATCTCGTTTAGGATTGACTGGTTTGATCTCCTTGCAGTCCAAGGGGCTCTCAAGAGTCTTCTCCAACACCGCAATTCAAAAGCATCAGTTCTTCTATGCTCAGCTTTCTTTATAGTCCAACTCTTACATTCATACGTGACTACTGGAAGAATCATAGCTTTTACTAGAAGGAATTTTGTCGGCAAAGCAACATCTCTGCTTTTTAATATGCTGTCTAGGTTGGTCATAGCTTTTCTTCCAAGAAGCAAGGGTCTTTTAATTTCATGGCTGCAGTTACAATCTGCAGTAATTTTGGAGCCCAAGAAAATAAATTCTGTCAGTGTTTCCATTGTTTCCCCATCTATTTGCCATGAAGTGATGGGACCGGATGCCATGATCTTAGTTTTCTGAATGTTGAGTTTTATTTAAGACAGCTTTTTCACTCTCCTCTTTCACTTTCATCAAGAGGCTCTTTAGCTCCTCTTTGCTTTCTGCCATAAGGGTGTTGCCACCTGAGGTTATAGTTGAGATATATTAGCCTCAATCAATATCTGAGGTTATTGATAGTTCTCCTGGCAATCTTGATTCCAACTTGTGCTTTATCTAGTATGGCATTTTTCATGATGTACTCTGCATATAAATTAAGTAAGCAAGGTGACAATATACAGTATTATATATTGATGTACTCCTTTCCCAATTTGGAACCAGTCCATTGTTCCATGTCCAGTTCTGATTGTTGCTTCTTGACCTGCATACAGATTTCTCAGGAGGCAGGTACAGTGGTCTGGTATTCCCATCTCTTTAAGAATTTTCTACAGTTTGTTGTGATCCACACAGTCAAAGGCTTTAGCATAGTCAATGAAGAAGTAGATATTTTTCTGGAATTCTCTTGCTTTTCCTATGATCCAGTGGATGCTGGCAATTTGATCTCTGGTTCCTCTGCCTTTTCTAAATCCAGCTTGAACATCTGGAAGTTCTCACTTCACATACTGTTGAAACCTAGTTTGGAGAATTTTCCACATTACCTTGCTAGTGTGTGAGATGAGTGCAAATGTGCAGTAGTTTGAGCATTTTTTGGCATTGCCTTTCTTTAGGATTGGAATGAAAACTGACCTTTTCTAATCCTGTGGTCACTGCTGAGTTTTCCAAATTTGCTGGCATATTGAGTGCAGCACTTCAACAGCATCAAGAAAAACATCTCATTGCCATCTTAACAGAAGGTCTGTAATCTGTAAACTTTATCAGCAATGACTCATTTGTAGCCCATTAGGAGTCAAAAAGGGGCTTCCCAGGTGGCTCAGTGGCGAAGAATCTGCCTGCCAATGCAAGAGACTCGAGTTCCATCCCTGGGTTGGGAAGGTCCCCTGGAGGAGGAAATGGCAACCCACTCCAGTGTTCTTGCCTGGGAAATCCAATGTACAGAGGAGCCTGGTGGGCTACAGTTCATGAGGTTGCAAAGAGTTAGACATGACTTAGCAACTAAAACAACAACAATAACAGGCGCCAAAAAACTTGCTTAAAATAGTATAATTTCACATGAAGGGATAAATATACTTCAGCTAACTCAATGTCCCAAATCTGTGCCTGGATATTTATTCTTTAGAGAATAGTCATGAAGGTGGGAAATATCCAGCAACAGTGTCTTGAGTCAAATGTCTCAGTGTTAGGTTTCTAAAGCTAAAATACAGATTAAGGAGTAATCTGGTTGATGCAAAGAGTTGCAGTAGACTCAAGCGTTCAGACAGGCCCCACAGGAAGGCTCTTGGGTTCTTAAGCAAAGAGCCCAATGCACTGAAGTAATTCTGAAGGTTAACTACGTGTCTGAAAATTATCTGAAGAAAACAGCACAAGGGACTTTGAAAGACTGTATTTTCTTACGAAATCTGAATTTCTTTTCTTAGAAAAAGTAAAATCATCTAGTTTCTACTTTTATTCTGATTGGACTTCAAAGGTCAAAAGTATTAGCAAGAATAGAGGTTGTATGTGTCTGTATGTGTGTGCTCAGTCCAGTCAACTCTTTGCGACCCCATGGACTGTAGCCTATCAGGTTCCTCGGTCCATGGGATTTCCCAGGCAAGAATACTAGAGCAGGTTGCCATTTCCAACTACAGGGGATCTTCCGGAACTGAGCCAGGAATCGAACCTGCTTCTCTTGTGTCTCCTTCATTGGCAGGATTCTTGACCAGTGCAACACCTGGGAAGCCCAGTAAAAGTTAACGAGAACAAACTAACCTCTCCGTTTGGGAGAACCTCAGCAAAATTTGTGTCCGAGCAGAGACCTAAAACCAGGCAGAAGTCTTTGCCTTGTGCAAAGTCCCCTTTCTTTGACACCCATGTGTCCTTGTTCTGCTTCTTCCCCTCTGCCTGGTGCACCACCCCCAACCTCCTGTCTCGGATCCCTGGGCCCCTCCACCTGGAGGGCCATGCCCCCCTTCCACCCTGCCCTCTGCCCTTAGCCACTCACTGTACCATCACCCATGGGAAGTCCCTTCCCCTCTTTGGCCTGAGGCAGGTCCTCTCTAGAGGGTAGGTCCTCAGGTCCTTCAGAAGGATGCTCACGTCTAGGATTTGATGAGTCATCCTCACTTGTACCCTCGTCTGTCTCAGACGGGCACCTTGGGCTACATTCATTCTCAGGGACTCCTCTGTGGCCCACCCTCTGCAATCGGCTCTGGCTCCATCCGTCAACAATAGGCCACCTTCTCCCCACTCCTGCCTCGAACTGCAAAACCCTCTGTGCTTGGAGGTCAGCCTCAGGTGACCCCCTTCTCTTGTCCAGCAATATTCCCATCTGTTTCTTTTGCTCTAAGCTGACGAGACAGGTATCATTGTCTCCCTTACAGAACATACACTCTGTCTTGCTTTATGTTAGGCTTGTCTTAGACCCCCAAATAGACTGTAAGCTTCTTGAAGTCTATGTCTCTCTCTCCTCTCTCCACGTATCTCCTCCCAAACCAGCAGCGCCTTCAATGCAGTAAGCAGTGGGGAGGGGGCATTTGTTGAATTGATTTCATTTAATTCAGTTTTTAACTGAATTAAGCAAAGGATGTCACAAGCTGGCTTTTATAACTAAAGAAAGCACAATTGTGCAGCTGGTGACCGTCCCTGGCAGGGAGGTGTAGGAGAGACACAGGGAGACCCCTCAGAGGCCAGCTGACTGCTGGTCAAACCAGGTGCAAGTTGGGAAAAAGTCTATAGTGAATGAAGGAAAATGAAACACACAGTGGAAAAGAATACCAACATTCTTGCAGATGAATCTTAAAGTATTATTTTTACAAAGAAAACAAGGATTATTTCTGTTCCCTTGTTGACTGGCTTGTATGTTCTTCCTACAGATACTTTCAGAAAAAGACCTATTGTTTGTTTTGCTCCTCGCTGACACAGTATCCATTGTTTATAACTGTAATCATAGCACACATAGTTGAAAATGTGGGATTGGGACAAGCTGTATTCCCCTCCCTGGTTCTTTAGACAGTGAATACTGTGTTCTTTATCTCTTATCACAGCTCTTTTGTCAAACACTGAATGATTATTTTCCCCAGACAAATTTGTAGTTTGTTATCAACCATAAAAATGTCTTTATTGCCTCGTTTTTCAACATTTAAACTTTGGTACGTGTGTCTCAAGACGAGCGTGAATTAAGGTGTTTATTTCATTTTAAATACATTTTTATTATGGTATATAAAGCTAGGTTTCTCCAGCATGAATGGCTTATGTGGAGCTATGTTTAGACTTGATGAAAATGTGTTTTATTTTAGTATGTGTTTATACCTTTTTAGGAGAGTGGTTATGCCTGTTGGTTCCCAGGTCAGCTGTGCTGGGCGCATTTGTCAAGAAGTTAGACAGGCGCACACATCTGTGCCTTTCTGCAGCAGGCGACTGTCCGTCAACTTCCAGCTACAGAAAGGATTTGACACACTTCTCCTCTCCTGGGATCTGCATTTTTCCAAATGCCCAAGATTTCTTCCTCTTCTGTGATTCACAAACCTGATCCCAAAGCCTGGGAGAGGAAAAACAATCTTTTTTTTTTTTTTTTTCACATAATAAATAGGAACTCTTTGTTTTTTCTGACAACATTGCTTGATATGACATTGAGAGGCTTTAATTCAAATAAATCCTTATAACAAAGAAATAAAATGTATTTTCTGCCCATCCTGCCCATGTAACTTCGGGGCGCTTTTGAAATATTCTTTTTTTTTTAAGTTGGTGGTGAAGTCTACGAAAAGTCTTAATGTGCCACTTTGTATTGTTTATGAATATCAGATTAGAGTACATGGTATGCTGCACTGAAAGGCTTCACTTAGATCGAGGAGATAAAAAAATGACTGTCAGTCTTTCAGACGCCTAGAGGGAAGCGCTCCAGTTTTGTTCTCGATTTGGTTTTGAGGGCTGGTTTAAACTTTGGAGACAGTGTGAGGAGTCAAGGTTAGAATCAGTACTTTTACATTTTTCAACTTGCATTGCCCTAAATTCTCATATAAAGTATGAAAAACCATTAACAAGGCAGTTCTCCCCAAGGATTCTGAGACATACAACGCTTAGGAATAAGATACCGTGTCTGAAAAGTGCAAAATGAACTCCAAACAGAGACACAGACACGTGGGCTTTCAGCTGAGGAATTTCAGTATTAGAACTTTGTGTTGTTTAATTTGATGACTTTTCCTCGAGGATACTTTTTTTTTTAATTTTCATGGTCATTACAAGTTAAACCTTGTACCAGCACACATCATATTTTGAAAGCATTGTGAACATATTTCATATTATAATGTACTGTAAATGTTGTGGGTGTTCTAAATATGTTTAAGTAACTCAGAGACTTTCTCAAATCCATGTTGGATTAGCAGGCTGTTTCTTAATACTGGTCAGGTTGGACAACTAGTGGTGGTGGTGGTGGTTTAGTTGCTAAGTCATGTCGGACTCTTGCGACCCAGAGGACTGTAGCCCTCCAGGCTCCTCTGCCCATGGGGAATCTCCAGGCAAGAATACTGGAGTGGGTTGCCATTCCCTTCTCCAGGACAACGAGCAAAGCCACCTGGGATGGGAATTCCGCTTCCAACTGCACTTCCTTTAAGGTGTCAGCTTTACTCTTTTTTTCTATGGAGATGCCATAGCTGACATCCATAATGGGCTGCAATTTTATTTCCGGTGTCTCCCTCCCTCCCTCCCTCCCTCCCTTCATGTCTTCGTCTTTATTTCAGTCTTTCTGTCCCAAGGCAGGGCCCCCGGGGACTCCCGGGGACCTCCAGGCTGGCGCTTCTCTGGTTTTGGGGTGCTGCCTGCCCATCACTCGGGGTGCAGGGTGCCCAGGGCTGCCGCTTCTGGTGTTTCTTCGGCCTGGACGGTGGACAGCCCGAGTTTGCCCACTGTTTGCTCGTTATAGATGCATACCTATACCAAAGAGGCCAGCTTTTTTTTTGTTTTTTGTTTTTTAAGCCCACGGTTGCTCCACTCATCTAAGTAGCCTAGCACTCTTGCTCGCTCTCTGTCTCTCTCTGTGTGTCTCTGTCTCTATGTTCTCTTTTCTCCGCTTCTCTGCTCCCTTTGTACCTCCTCCGTCGGCACCCTCCTCCCCCTGGACCGACACTCCCCTGTCGCCAACGCACGTGGCGGGCGCTGGGAACACCCCGGGTGTGTCTCCTCTAAGTCAGTTGGCAGGTTGCAGGCCGTGTCCTACCGTGAGCCTCCCCTCCCGAGACCCGGCCTCGCCGGCTCACGCCTTGATTTGGAGTCAGCCTCCTCCGGGGGCCCATTTCTGCTGAGCCTCAGCCCACACGGTGCCCAAAACGAGGCAGCGCTTCAAAGGTGATCGTCAAAGCACAAGAGAAATGGTATCAGGGCCCCACTCAGGTGACTGACATGTGACTGTTCTCATCTTTCCCTGTAACTGACTCCAGACTGCATTGGCCAGCCATTCCTTTCTCATTCCGTAAGTCACAACCTAATCTTGAGGCCCTTCAATCCAAAGAGAGCGTTGCTCTCTAACCGCGCGCACCGCGCCATCCATGCTGCTGAGACTGTCTCCTGAGTTTGGTTGCTCTTCTGTTACAAATTCCACCCTGAGATCTACGTGTCCAATGAGGAAGGGCGTTGATGGGCTCTGCTCTCCACGGGTCCTTACTGCACAGTCTTTTCATTGCCGTGTAAGTTCCTTCTGCTCCACGGAATGTTTCCCTCCTGTTGCCTGGAAGTACACTCTTTATGGTAAGCGACAATTACACCAGTACTACAGGCGACCTCGAGGGTTGAGGAGGATTATTTTAAGAAAAACCTCTTGGTCAAACGCTCAGAGGCCTTCACGCCTGCCATTTTAACCTTCGTGTGCTTCTTTAATGATAGAGACAGATCCATAGATAGACATAGCCGGGCTCTCGCAGGTGTACAGACAGGCAGACAGATGTTCGAGCAGGCGGATAGATAGACGTTTTGGCAGATGGATAAATTATAGAATATATAAATGGGAAAGACAAGGAAGGGAGAAAACTGGGAGAGAAAAGCTATGTTGAATTTGTGACAATTTTACTGAACTTTAAAAACCTGAACCTTAAATCGTCAACGTAGTTTCCCTCCCACCAGAGAAAAAGAAATACATCTCTCATTCAATTCAGTTCAGTCGCTCAGTCGTGTCCGACTCTTTGGGACCCCATGATTCACAGCACGCCAGGCCTCCCTGTCCATTACCAACTCCCAGAGTTCACTCAAACTCACATCCATCGAGTTGGTGATGCCATCCAGCTGTCTCATCCTCTGTCGTCCCCTTCTCCTCCTGCCCCCAATCCCTCCCAGCATCAGAGTCTTTTCCAATGAGTCAACTCTTCGCATGAGGCAGCCAAAGTACTGGAGTTTCAGCTTTAGCATCATTCCCTCCAAAGAAATCCCAGGGCTGATCTCCTTCAGAATGGACTGGTTGGATCTCCTTGCAGTCCAAGGGACTCTCAAGAGTCTTCTCAAACACCACAGTTCAAAAGCAGCAATTCTTCAACTCTCAGCCTTCTTCACAGTCCAACTCTCACATCCATACATGACCACAGGAAAAACCATAGCCTTGACTAGACGGACCTAGATGGCAAAGTAATGTCTTTGCTTTTGAATATGCTGTCTAGATTGGTCATAACTTTTCTTCCAAGGAGTAAGTGTCTTTTAATTTCATAGCTGCAATCAACATCTGCAGTGACTTTGGAGTCCCCCAAAATAAAGTCTGACACTGTTTCCACTGTTTCCCCATCTATTTCCCATGAAGTGATGGGACCAGATGCCATGATCTTAGTTTTCTGAATGTTGAACTTTAAGCCAACTTTCCACTCTCCTTTCTCATTAGTAGGTATTTAATCTTTTCACGGTAAGAAATCTTCCCTTCAAATGCAGTTACAGCTGCTTTTCCATGAGTGCTGATCAATTCTCATCTATGTGAACATTTTTGGTGCTTTCAGCTGTACAAATCTATTTTGAAATCACCTTTGACTATAAAGGAGAAGAAAAATACCCATCTGTAAATGCTTTTGTCTAGAGGTATATCATCAAAATAAGAGTTCCATTCACCTCTGTCCTTATGAAACTGGTGGCTATTTTCTATTCTTATTTTAAATTTTCTCTTTATCTTCCATTTTAAGGGGATGATTCAGAGCAAGGGCTATCTTATCTTTCAAAGGAACATGGAACTAGCCCCATCCAAATGGAATTAAAAATAGTAGCTCTCCAGTTCATGTGAGATGCACAAATGAAAAAATTCAAAGTTGTAAGGTCACATAAGGCATTTTAAAACTTACAGCACAAAGATATAAGATGTTAGTATTTCTGCAGAAGAAGAGGTGTCTAGGTATGAATCTTCTGTATGACTCTCTCCTTTTCCATGCTTGTGTGTGCTAATATCTTGAGGGAGAGTGTAATTAATGTAAAAGCTTGTATCCGGCAACATACATACCATCCTTACTGAAATAGCCACTCTAATCTGATGCTTCAGTGTAGCACATGTTTTAACCAGATAAGAGGAGCTATTTATTCATGAAAGTGATTTTCAGATTTTTGGTGTAATTCACACTACCTGCTTTGCTTGTGAAAAAAATTTTTGGCTAATATGTCAAGATGGCTCAGTAAGATAGAAACATTCATTCAAAACACAGTGTCAGATACCTGTGTGTGTATGCTCAGTTGTGTCTGACTCTCTGCGATCCCGTGAACTATAGCCCGTCAGGCTTCTCTGACCTTGGGGTTCACTCAGCAAGAATTCCAGAGAGGGTTACCATTTCCTTCTCCAGGGGGATCTTCCCGACCCAGGGGTCGAACTCAGGTCTCCTGCATCATAGGCGGATTCTTTACCTCCACTGCCCGCCTGGGTGCCCATCAAATACTAGGTGGTAATAAACCAATCACAGCACAATCTTCACTATCGTAGCACTCGCCAGGCACTTGCTGTGAGTTCCCTTCCTCTTTTTACGTGTGCTGATATGACTTGACTTATTGAGTAATTCTTAGAGCTCTATGAAGTGGATGGAATAGTTGTCCTCACTTTACAAACAATGAAAATGAGGCACAGAGATGTTAAGTAACTCACCCAAGGTCACACCGTGAGAACTGGAGCCAGGACTCACATCAAGGCAGTGTGGCACCAGCATCCACATCCCTGATCAGTTTACTGCTGGAATTGTGTGTGCTAGGCTCACTCGGGGAGACCCGGCATCTGCCACCCTGTCTGGTGGTTAACAACAGCTTAATAACTTTGTGTTGAAGGAATAAATAAATGCATCCTAATGGTGTCAAATGCACTTGGTTCTGAGCACTTGAAGAATGAAGACTCTTGAGAGGTTTCCTGCCCTCAACTAAATTACAGTCTGGTCCTCCTGGCAGTCGGAACCAGCAATTCTAATTCACTGTCATTAGAAGATATTCAACCAAAGAGTTCGTGTCAGCCACGTTCTAAATGAAAAGCAGCGCTGTAAAGTGTTTATAGCAACCTTATAAAGGAAATACGGGTTTACAGCAATCTCATGGAAGAAATGCTAAGTGTTTATAACAGCCTGATAAAGGAAATGATAGGGAAACTGAGGCTTCGAGGGAATAAAGATCCAGGTGGTGGCTGCACAGGGCGATAGTGGCAGGTCCAAGGTTCAAGCCCAAGCAGCGTAGCCTGGAAGGACTCACCCTGGACTGTCAAGCCTGGGGCCTCACTGGCACCTAATACCATCTCGGGGAAGAGAGGTGCCCAGTGTGGGGCAGGGGCACAGAGACCATGGCCAGACTGAAAGGTCGTTACAGAAGGGTGCATGAGTTAGCTCTCGTCTGAACTGCTCCCAGCACCCATCTCCTCTATAGCTCCGAGCTGATCACCGTCATGTGTGATTCTTGAGCTTGTTACGTGGCATGTCCATTCATGTGTATACATATGTTCACACACAGAGATGTATAGATACATTTATACACACATGTATTACATATTTGGGGATACATATGGATTAGATGTAGTATGTATCTATATTATTATATTCCTGTGTGTGCTTAGTCACTCAGTCGTACCCGACTCTTTGCGACCCCATGGAGTGTGGCCTGCCAAGCACCTCTGACCATGGAATTCTCCAAGCCATAATACCGGAATGGGTGTGTGCATGCCAAGTCATTTCAGTTGTGTCTGACTCTTTACAACCGTATGGACTGTAGCCCGCCAGGCTCCTCTCTCCATGGGATTCTCCAGGCAAGAATACTGGAGTGGGTTGCCATTCCCTTCTCCAGGGCATCTTTCCAACCCAGGGATTGAACCCAGGTCTCCTGCATTGCAGACAGATATTTTACTGTCTGAGCCACCAGGGAAGCCCTACTATGTTCCTGCAGATAGTAATGTCTATACATTCCAATTCTCATTAAGTGGCATCATAGTAAATGCATCTTTCTGAGAAGCTTGCCTAAGGACACAAAACACTTGGCCATTAAATAACGGAAAATGACAGCAATCATTTTTAATATTGAAATGTTATCAGAGATGTTGGAGCTTGCAAGAGCAGAAAAGGAAGAGATTTGCTTCGATACAGACTAAGAACCAGGGGAATTCTGTACTCATCTTCATTTGTTTGCAGTTCTGAGTAGTTTTATTTTTTAAATTACATGTGGTTTTTATTTTTAAAAAATGGAAAAAAGATGAGACAACTATTTGTTTTCCAGTATGGGAAAGGAAAAGTCCTGAGCCTGCTAGCTCCCTGGAACCTCTGGCATCACCTGAGAAGGGGGTTTCTCAGCAAAGCAGACACTGGGGCAGAGGGTGTCCCAGGATGTGACCCCCAGCACTTGCGCACGTGCCTGTCCCTGTGCCCATGAGACGTGCGATCCCGTGATCTATAACGCTTGCCTGACCTCACTCTAAGGCAAACAGCATTGACCTTGGGCTCGAAACACCGAGGATATGAACGTGGGCACGTGCCACATACTTCCAAGTACACACATACTTTCCGAACAACACACAGCCCTGAGTAGGAGAGGGAGGATTGAATTTCCTGAGCAGCATTCCAGATGTATTGATAGAACTGCGGCGAGAGCCCTTTCTCTAAGCAAGGTCAAATTTTAGCCTTCCAGTGCTCAAAGTGAGATAATAATGATAATGGGTGAATCAATGACTGCTGAAAACCTCTATGCCTTGAACATTCTATTTTGATCCCTGTTTTGAATAACTCTTGGATAGTGTGGCTCACTGTCCCAGTTTGCTCAGGACTGAAAAGTTTCCCAGGACACACGCTGTTCACGGCTAACCCTGGGACGGACCGTCACCCTGTTCTTACATGTCCCTGCACTGGGACGCCCCGCTTCACCTGCTCTCATGAGTGCCCTGACACCTGGAACCAGCCCAGTCCCAGCTCCCCGAACCCGGGGCCCCAGCAGGATCAGCAGAAAGTGGGCCCCGCCCTTCCACGGTTTCCCGTCCCCTGGGTTCACACCAAACATTCCTAACCCTCCTGTGAGCAGGCTTTCAAATGTTCTGTACAGAATGACTTTTCCATAAATGATACTTATTATTTCTTCCCTTATCATTTGGAAAATAATTATAAGGAAAGTTAAAGGGACAGAAATGTATGGGAAAATACTTTTAAAGCACCCTTAGGGGTAAAAAAAAAGAATACTTTAATAAAATTAGTGAAAACTTTTAATTGACAAAAAGTGTTTTTCACAAACTCATTTTCCACTTCCTTGGAGTCCATGCTCACAATAGTACATATAAATTTTGAAAGGAGTCAGGAAATCTAAACTACCAATAGTTTCACAACTCGGTCTTTCTTAGCTCCAGAATGCCTCTTTAAGAACCGGAACTGTAGAGGAGGATACAGTTGTGTCGAACCTCCCCTGGGCCCTCGGTGGGAGCCTGGTGGGAGGTCCAGCCGTGTGGGGAGCTTCTCCCCTTGACCTTGGAGCCTGCAGTGGAATTAGACCACTCATCTCACTGACTCCTTTCTTGTCCATCTCCTGCCCCTAGTTCAGCTCCACAAATATTCACTGCCAGCTACAGATCCTTGGGCTTCCCCTGATGGCTCAGCTGGTAAAGAATCTGCCTGCAATGTGGGAGACCTGGGTTTGATCCCTGGGTTGGGAAGATCACCTGGAGAAGGGAAAAGCTACCCACCCCAGTACTCTGGTCTGGAGAATCCCGTGGACTGGATAGTTTGTGGAGTCTCAAAGAGTCGGACACGACTTAGTGACTAACACTCATATACACATATATGATGTGTGTATATACATACATATGTATATATATATATGTATATGTGTGTATTATAGATTCTGAGTTTCATTCTTACGTTTTCCCACGTTCTGCTAGCAGTAATAGACCAAATTACATAAATTGCCACCAGCTGTCAAGTTTTCAGAATTCCCCATTCTCAGAGTTCGAAGAGAAGTAGTTGTGACGACGGTTTTCATACTGAAATGAGGAGGCTGCTGAGCCTACAGAGGCTTCTAGCAAAGTGAAGCTCGAATTGACACCCTGCCTGCAACTGGAACAATCCACGCCAAAAACATGAAATGCAAATAGGCAATTTTGCCTACATCTCATGAATAATTGAGAAAAAGGCCAGATTATCTGGGCTTCAGTGAGTCCTCTTATCTGGGCTTGTGAAACAAGAATCCTGAAGGGAGTGGCAAACAGACCAAATCCAGCCTCGCGAGTTCAATCCACGGGCACCTTTTCATCTCTAGTCTTTTCATGGGGTGTGGAGTGAGAGCTCCAAAAGGAGGAGTTTGGGGGGCACAACATCTCGGGGTGCCCACGGGGAGAAGCACCCCCTGAGAGCCGTTTGCCACAACTGCCAGCCCCGAGCGCGTGGGTCACTGTCATTCCCAGTCTGCCTCAAACCCTCGTGCCTGCCGGCCGACGGTCGTCACTCGCTCAAAACCGGGTGATGCACACGATTTGAGATGCAGGAAACACCCTCACTGTGGATCCAGCGCGTCTTCTCTGGAGCTTCGGCTCAACGAGGAAGGAGGCTTTGCTTGCCTGAGGTCCTTGGTGGGTGCTTGTCCTCCTTCAGTTCATTTGCTCATGTGACAACTGTTTCCATGTCCATCGCATGTGCTGGGACTAAAGGAAAAGTTGGTTCTGCACCTTCTGGGTCTGTTAGACGAGTGTGGCAGACTCCGGGATCGCTAATACATACGTGTCACCACCAGCTCATCAGAAAGGGCCACGGGCAGCATGCGAACACCTTCCTGCAGCTTCAGAAGATGAGTCGTTTTGAAGATGCAGTGACGAGACATTGCCTGGCGGGTGATGCACGACAGAACCCTTCCTGGTTGACCAGGTCGCTGTGAATGGTGGGACACCTGCCCCCTGCAGTGCTCACCTGCCACCCTGGGATGTGGGGGTGTGGTGTTTCATACCTGAGTGAGGTGTGATCATATTTTAATCCGTTCCCTGTAAGGTGAAGATAGCTGCATATGCAAATAGTTAAAAGCAAATGTCTGTGTCCATGCTAAACAGTGATTTCTAAGGAAAATGATGAGGAAGTCCTAAATGAACAAAAATTAGGGAGCGATATCTGATTGGAATTCTGTGAGAGCTTTGGGAGTTTCTCATCCCTAAAGGGTAGGGTTTGTGTGTGTGTGTGGTTTCATCCATAGGCACTTGGAAGCACAGACCATAACTGTGTTTGCACGTATTTGCAGAAATCCATGAGAAAGGATGGTTAACATCAGGTTGGCCTCAAGATAATTTTCCTCTAAAAGTATTTATATATTGCAATAGGTAGTTGACAGATTATTGAGTTCCAGTTCTTTTATCATAAATCCTGATCCACCTTTGCATTATAGCATCCAGTCTTCTCTAAGATTATATGTTGTTGTTTAGTCGCTCAGTTGCGTCCAACTCTTTTGCAACCCTTTGGACTGTAGCTCACCAGGCTCCTCTGTCCAAGGGATTTCCCAGGCAAGAATACTGGAGTGGGTTGCCATTTCTTTCTCCAGGGGATCTTCCTGACCGTGGGATCGAACCCGGGTCTCCTGCATCTCCTGCATTGCAGTCAGATTCTTTACCATCTGAGCCACCAGGAAAGCCTGTGGGAAGCTCAAGATTATATAGATTGACACAGACATTCTCAGCTTTTCCCCTTGGATTAATGTTTTTCTGAATGTATGTGTCTGTGTAGGTGAACATCTTGACAGAGAAGGAATACCCCCATCTGTGTGCCTCACCTGTCTTCCTTACCTGCACCAGTCACACATGGGACACTAGGAACCTGGGGCTGTGGTACCTGAAACAGCTAGAAACTGGGAGATACTGAACCAGATAACAGGGAGGCCCTGTGGCCAAAAGCTGGTGGGCTGTTAGGAGCTAGAAAGGAGAAAAGTACTAATAAAAGATTATTAACATGCCAAAGAGGAGGAGAGAAAATAGAAACAGAAGGATTTATAGAGAGGAGGCACAGATAAAGAAAAGGCAGCGTTTTCCCAGACCCTTGGAGGGGTATGTAAGTGGGGAATAAGGAAAGGAAAAAGTCATGATTTTGTTGTCCCTTAAATTTTCTCAGTGGTGCTGGTGGTAAAGAGCCTGCCTGCCAGTGCAGGAGACCTAAGAGACACGGGTTCGGGAGACACAGACATAGAGAATAGACTTAGAAAGGGTGGCGGAGAGGAGGAGGGGGTGAGATGAATGGAGAGGCTAGCATGGAATCACCCACTACCATATGTAAACAGACAGCCAGTGGGAGATTGCTGTATAACTCCGGGAACTCAAACCAGGGCTCTGTAATAACCCAGAGGGGTGGGAATGGGTGGGAGTTGGGAGGGAGGCTCAAGAGGGAGAGGACACATGTCCACCTATGGTTAATGCCTGTTGATGTATGCCAGAAATCAAACCAGTATTGTAAAGCAATCATCAATCAATTAAAAATAATTAAAAAAAAAAAAAAGAGATGCAGGTACAATCCCTGGGTCGGGAAGATCCCCTGGGGAAGGGGATGGCAACCCACTCCATTATTCCTGCAGGGAGAATCCCATGGACAGAGGAGCCTGGCGGGCTATAGTCCATGGGGGTCACAAAGAGTCAAACACGACTAAAGTGACTTAGCACACACATGTATGCACACGCAAATTTTCAGGAAAGTTAAGTCACAAGTAATTTCCAATCCAGATCTGGTTGAATTTCTATAGAGAGAAAGAAATAAATTCTTAACTTAGAAAGTTACATTGAGAGAAGTTGCTGGTATCTGCTTTTGTTATTTCTGATCTGTGGAGTGCCATACTCTTTTTAAACTGATGTCAGTATATATTTTCAGTTTACTGTCCACTCAGTTTGCTTTTCGCTGAATGTTTCTTAAGGATTTTATTTTTTTTCTTTCATAAACTGTAAATATTTGCAACATATCAATGTTCTGACTGGTTTAAAACAAACAAAAAAAAACTTTGTAGAAAGTGAGAAATTTCTTTAAATGAAAAAAATTTTACCAACATAAGAACACACATTTCCTATAATCTATTGTCCAACTAGTATTTATCTCCGATTAAGGAAGCAGACTTTCATTTTTAAAAATATTCTGTGCACTCATCTTTTTATTTGCAATTTAGAATGTGGTTAATCTCTCAGCTGAAATGAAAATGATGACCACTGCCTATTGTGTTTTGCCAGATGAAAGAGGAGATGCCCAGGGTTCCAAAAAATCTAAAAGCAGACAATGTTCAATGAGCAAAGAAATGGATGTGTAAGGTCTAAACTTTGCAACATGTGAATAAAGCTCAAGAAACACTAAAATCAATGACAGTTATTCAGGGGAAAAAAAAAACAAACCTTCGTTCACATTTTTGCTCATTGTATATCTGACGCTTCCACTAAATTCAACGCCCTTCTGTTTACACATTGAAACAATAACACAAAAGCCCAGTTACATATTTTTTCTTACTTTTTAACTCCCCACTACTTAATGCGTAAATGGGAGCCTGAGCCATTTTTATGTTGGGTTAAAATGCATGCAACTAATTCTTCTATAAAGTTGAAATAGAAGACTGTCAGGATCCATAACTCTGTCTTTGAAGAAGGTGGAAAAGCCTGGCATCCTTAGTCTCATCTTTGCAACACAATTATGAATCACTGTTCACAAATAGTGCAACAGAATGCCGAGTGAGACCTGACCGTCTTAGAAAAGGCGAGCTCTCAGTCTGCGGAGAGCAAGCATATGGATGTCCCCGAGAAGGAGGCGGGGCTTGGGCCCAAAGCTGGCAGACGCTGCCGAGCATATGGAGGTGGCCTGTTCGGGGCCACAGACTGTCGGCGGGGCTTCCCTTCCTCTCTAGTCGCCTAACATATTGCCTCTGTCTACACAAGCATAACTTAATAGCCAATCTGAATTCCATCATGGTTAAACTGGTGTTATCCTGTGAGTAAGCTAGCTTATATTGTATAACGTAGTCCAAGGTTAATTCTTGTTTTGTTTACTAAATCAAGCAAATACCCTGAAGAATCGAAATAACTTTATTCATGGGCTATTTCTGAGCTTTTCTTTTTCTTTTCCTAAGATATGATATAGTCCATTCCATCAAGACAGGATGAAGCCACTGGTGACAGGGTAGTTTACCACCGCGTATAAATTTAAGAAATAAAACAGCAGAGATCAAAGCTGAAGCTAAATGTTTCTTTTTAAAAAAATTAGGAAAACAATTATCACATGATATCACTTATATGTAGAATCTATAAAATGAAATTATTTAAAAAACAGAAACAGACTCACAGACTTAGGAAACCACCTTATGGTTACCAGGAAAGGCAGGGGAAGGGGTGGAATAGGAGCTAGGGGTTAGCATCCACACGGACTGTGTGTGCAACAGGCAGTTAACAGACACACTGAGTAGCACAAGGAGCTCTGCTCAGGGCCCTGTGACAGCCCGTACCAGAGAAGGGTCTGGGAAAGATCAGACACACGTACACGGGCAGCGAAGTCGCTTTGCCGCACGCCGGAAACTGACGTAACGTCGCAAACCCACTGTACTCTGTGTGAAGTAAAAATGTTAGAATAAAATAAAAAGATCGGAAACCCCGAAATAAACAAATTTTAAAAATGATCTGTTTATATAGAAAATAAACTTGGCTTCAAAAAGTAAAAATAAATTAAACAAATGTTAGATTGTGTTAAAAATTAGACTCTTCTTCTACATTAAGTAATGTGTGTCAAAAAACAAATCATCATTTTATTTACCTACTTTTGACATGCTGTTGACTTTTAAGCTGCTTAGGCTGATCATACTCTTAGATTTCATCTTTTTGACTTAGACTCCCAAAAAGAATACTAAACTATTACTTAAAATCTAAGATGTATGTGTGTGTGTGTGTGTGTGTGTGTGTGTGTGAATAAGATGTGAACTAATTTGGAGAAAGGGACAGTTCTAAACATCTATTTCATTAATATAAATATCCACCTCACACTGTGTGAACTAGCATTTCTTAGAGCTTAAGTCACAGTGCTAGTATTAATCGGAGAAAAAGAAAAACATCACCTCTCTGTTAAAAATATGTGTCTACCGTTGGATTCGTAAGCAGAAAAGCACCTTAGCTAATGTGAGAGGGTATTTTTCTCCCAATGTATTATATGACAATCGCCCCCTTCATACTCGACTTCCTTTAAAAGAAGATCTACTGTCAGTGGCTAGGCAAGCTGTACTTGCAAGTAGCTACAAATAGGACGGGTGGAAGTAATCTACAGCCTCATACTCAAATTCATTTACTAAATAAGGCTGTGAGCAACATTAGGCACATTTTCCTGACACCTTTCCCTGTTGACAAGGAGTTGGGTGGATTTAGCAGAGGAAGTACACAGAGAACTATTGTTAGCCCTTATCAGCAAATGTGATGAGTGGCCCTGAAACAGAGCATCTCATCATCCAAATGTCTCGGCAGCCTCAGTAAAGAGCAGCCGGGGCAGATGTAAACAGCATTGATGTGACAGTCACCTCCCTGTGAAAGTGGAACTTTGAGAGGAACCAGAAGATGGATTTTGGTTGGGTGAGGTTGAAAGTAGTTGTAAGTTGATCTAGCATTTTGTATTTCATTAATCAATTCCTAAATCTATATAAAAAAAAAAAAACTACAGTGAGTGCCTGGGTATAGAGTAGAGATTGAATGGTACAAACAACAAATTATTGCTAATATTGACAGGTTATGGTGGAGGGATTACCTAATTTCACAGCTGAGGATAGCACAAAATGAGACAAATATTACATGATGTTTATTCTAAGGGAATATTATGACTTTACAGAGTTTTTGTAATTTCCTTCATATTGATTTTTTTCATAATGTGTGAAATAAGCATGCATAAGATTAGTTAATAATTGAACAACTTCCCAATACATTTAAACTATAATTTGATATGAAGCATATGACACAAAGGAAATAATCATGTTTAGAATTAACAACAAATCTGTTTGAGGCTATTTATGTCTAAAATTGTTGTTCAGTCACTAGGTTTTGTCTGACTCTTTGCAACCCCATGGACTGCAATGCACCAGGCTTCCCTGTGCTTCACTGTCTCCTGGAGTTTGCTCAAACTCATGACAATTGAGTCCGTGATGCCATCCAACCATCTCATCCTCTGTTGTCCCCGTCTCCTTTTACCTTCAATCTTTCCCAGCATCAGGGTCTTTTCCAATGAGTCGGCTCTTAACATCAGGTGATCAAAGTATTGGAGCTTCAGCTTCAGCATCAGTCCTTCCAATGAATATTCAGGGTCGATTTCCTATTTTATATGTCTAAAATCCACAAACACAAACTTCACATTCATTTTTTTGTAATCCACTGCAACTCAGTAGTAAACCAAGTCTAAGACAGTCTATTAAAATCAACACTCCATTCCACAACCAATGCATGCAGTCCTTGAGTCAAGCCATCTAAAATTCTTGAAGAATATAAAATCATTCCTGTTGGGGGATCTATCTGCAACTAGATGCTTTATTAATGTAACTGTTGCCAATGTCCCCATTGTGAAATGTGCTTGCTGTTTGGGTGAGAATCATACCTTATTCTTCCATACTTTAAAAACAATACTGGTAAAGATAACAGAACAGTCAGATGAGTAAATAGACAATTATGATGAGACTATAAATGAAGACCTGTATAATGCATTAATTTGCTGCTCTTAATGGACTTAATCTGGGATACATATATCAGTTCAGTTCAGTCACTCAGTCGTGTCTAACTCTTTGTGACCCCATGAGTCGCAGCACGCCAGGCCTCCCTGTCCATCACCAACTCCCAGAGTTTACTCAAACTCACGTCCATTGAGTCAGTGATACCATTCAACCATCTCATCCTCTGTCATCCCCTTTTCCTCCTGCCTTCAATCTTTCCCAGCATCAGGGTCTTTTCAAATGAGTCAGTCCTTCGCATTCAGATGGCCAAAGTATTGGTGTTTCAGCTTTAGCATCAGTCCTTCCAATGAATATTCAGAATTTCCTTTAGGATGGACTGGTTGGATCTTCCTGTTGTCCAAGGGACTCTCAAGAGTCTTCTGCAACAGCACAGTTCAAAAGCATCAATTCTTTGACACATAGCTTTCTTTATAGTCCAATTCTCATATCCATACATGACTATTGGAAAAACCATAGCTTTGACTAGACAGACCTTTGTTGGCAAAGTAATGTCTCTGCTTTTTAATACACTGTCTAGGTTGGTCATAACTTTTCTTCCAAGGAGCAAGCATCTTTTAATTTCATGGCTGCAGTCACCATCTGCAGTGATTTTGGAGCCCCCAAAATAAAAGTCTGTCACTGTTTCCACTGTTTCCCCATCTACTTGCCATGAAGTGATGGGACTGGATGCCATGATCTTAGTTTTCTGAATGTGGAGTTTTAAGCCAACTTTTTCACTCTCCTCTTTCACTTTCATCAAGAGGCTCTTTGGTTTCGCTTTCTGCCGTAAGAGTGGTGTCATCTGCATATCTGAAGTTATTGATATTTCTCCCAGAAATCTTGATTCCAACTTATGCTTCATCCAGTCCAGCATTTCTCATGATGTACTCTGCATATATATATATGTCTTCTCAAATGTTTACGTATGCATTAACATATATTTACATATATATATTTCTTCTCAAATGTTTACAGAAGAACTATTGAAGAAGTTTAGATATGTTTCTTCCAAGTCCCATCCATTCTATTATGTGAAATATCATTCTACAATGTAATATAATGTCAAATACTCAGTGGTCTACAACCACTGTTGAACCTGGGAATGAAACCTATCCATTGGGGAGTCCTCAGTAAAACTATCTCCACTAAGAATAAAGCAGAGACCGGAAGAGCCTGAGTCAGGACCTTGGAAGGTCCGGCCCCTAGTGGGTGGGTGTGTCCATTTCTGAAGGCTGAGATCAGCAGCCTTTAAACCGTGGCCCCCCTTTGGCAACTCATGGATGAAATCTACTGCAGAGGCATGTTGAGGGGATTATGTTGGTTAATACATATTAAAGTACCCGTTAAATGACTGGACTCAAGCTAGGAGTCTTCTCAGTGAAATACGCGTCTGTCCCCTTCCATTATGCCGAGTATGAAGTATCAGTTGATGGTGCGCCCAGTTTATTGTCCTGGGGGCATAACCATGAATTTTTTAAAAGGAGTTTCCTCTTTAGAATAGTGCCAAATATAGAACATGTTAAATAAGAAGCAACAAGCTGTTTAAGTCAATGAACCACGTTTGGGGGGAAGCCGTTTCATCTCAGGAATCCGATCTGACCCAGTCACCTCTTCTGACCCTGGGCAGTTCCACACCTATCTAATTAGGCTGTAAACAGCCTTAAAGTTGCTTACAGTGTAAAAATGTCTTCCTTCAAGTAACATTGACTTAATAAAAGTCTTTATTACTTCACTGGAGCCTTATTTGATGATACTAAATTTTTTCTCTTAAGCTTGCTCAATAGGCTCTAATCACAGACCTTTCTCTCTTAAAAAAAAAATATAATTCCCTTTGGCTTTTAACAGTGTCATTATGACAGCAGCACTTAAAGCTGACCTTTTTGTGGCAGAGTTGGAAATTCTTCTCCAGGCAGTGTGGTAATTCTTTAATACTTCTGTGCAAATTGGGCTCCCAGCTCACCTCTTACAGGAATGTTTCATAGTCCTATGTACTATGCTAGCTATCATTGGTTTAATGAAAACATTAATGCTTGGTTTCGGTAATGCTTTCCACATAGTAGAGTCCATTTTATAGATGAAATGAACAGACACTTGGGGTCAAGCTAAATCTTGTTTTAAGACTTATCATGATGCTCAAACTGTTTTTCCTTCCCCTAGCCACCAGTAACAGAAATGTAAAGCTTACATACATAACTGTCGTTCGTGAGACTTTAGACCTTTACCATATGTGACTGAGTTTTTTCATAACTTAAGCATTATGCGTATATAATGGAACTAAAGAAGAAAGTCTTGGGACAAGGGAAATTTGACATGATTTTCAGGATAGTATTTAAATCAATTGTACATAAATAACTCATGAAAACATTTCATTTAATATGGATATCTAATGGATACCAAGGAGGGCAGGGGGAGTGAGATGGATTTGCAGATTGGGGCTGGCATACATACACTACTCTGTATATTAGTGAAATAGACAGCTAATGAGAACTGACGCTCTGGCACAGGGAACTCTGCTCATTGCTCAATGGTGACCTAAATGGGAAGGAAATCCAAGGAAGAGGGGATATGTGTATACATGCGGCTGATTTGCCTTGCTGCACAGCAGAAACAAACCCAACATTGTAAAGCAGCTATACTCCCATAAAAAAAAATAAAATATATGGCTATCATATTGCAATAAAAAGATGGCTTCCTAGTTCCTTCACCCCATAAGACAGTTACTGTGTATGAGCAGCTGAAATGGTTGAGCCTCTTGGTTTTGCAGTCCTAGCAAGATCTGCTGGGAGCTAGGAAGATGAGCAAACAGGAGCCACAGGACGAGAGTATCTCCCCTTCCAGCAATTCTGTCCCAGCCACTAGGGAGGACCCAGCACGGTCAGCACGCCACTGCCCTGGGAAGCGCCAAGGTCCACAGAGAGGTGTCAGAGCTGAACAGGGCGGGAGGGACATCCGCGTGGTGGGAAACAAAGCCAACGGCCCTGCAAAGGGGGTCGGGACACAGAGTGACGAGAAGGGCTACCATGCCAAGGGGGAAGAGGGGTACACAGCAGCAGAGGCAGCGGAGACTGGCTACATGCAGGGGGAGGTCACGTAAGTAAATGTGAAACGGGCGATGGGAGCAGAGGAAGCTGCAAAAAACGGAAAGAAAGGCAATTAGGATATTCCACGTGCTGTTGGATTAGATTTAGAGATGCAGGTGTGACCTCAGATGTTTCAATATATTGACACGTGAAGATAAATCCAGGAATAAACGTGGCTGTGGCTATGAGTGTGTGTGTCTATAGCACTGTTCACTGAGAGGCCGGGAGCAGCAGCACAAACAGTGAGCACAAATAGTACTGCATTTTTAATGCTGTTTTTAAAACTACAGTTTTAAATACTGTTCTTGCCACAAAAGAAAGCAATGCTCCTTGGAGTAATGGCTGATTCCAGGACTAAGGCAAGGAAAGTACAAATAACTAATGAAAAGAGCTAAGTAAGAAAGAAAAGAGAGAAGGCGGGAGAGGGGAAGAAAGAGGGGGAGAGAGAAAAGGAGAGAAAAAGAGAAAAAAGAGCTTTAGGAAAAATGGAACATGTGCAGGAGACCCAGATACCCGCTTGAAAGGGCCCCCACTTGCCAGCCTAGGAACAAGCAGAGCCTCAAAATAAATAATAGTAGTGAAATGAAGCATATCAATGAAAAAATTAGGAATTAATGAATCTACATTAATATACATAAATACCTGAATGAAAGTTTGACAGGGAACTGTACAGTTACATAATCTCATAGAATGTCTCTGCAAAATGCCATTGATGGCAAAGGAAGAAAAGTAATTTGACCGTGGAGATGGCTGGCAGGCACCCCTTAATCAGAGTTAACATGACCAGGAAGGGGACAAGCTAGTCACATGCCACCTGATAGAAGGCAATGGAACAGCCCTGCCAGAGTGTGAAGTCTGAGTCTAATCATTAGGAAATGTTAGACAAAGCCAAATTGAGGACCATTTTACCAAATAGCTATTCTGTAATCTTTATAAATGTCGAGGGCATGAAAATCAAGGAAAACTGCAGAACCGTTCCAGACTAAAGGAGAATAAGGAGACATCACGATTAAATGCAACATGTGATTGAGGATTAGATCATTTGTTGATGAAGAATGTCACTGGGACAACTGGAGACATTTGGAAGGAGTTGAGGATTGGATGGTATCAATGCATCAATGTTAGTTTCCTGATTTCCGGGCTTTGTTGTGGTTATTTATGTAGGAGAATGTCCTTGTTTAGGAATGCACACTAAACTATTTGGGAGGGGGTGGTTTCTTTCATGGTGAGTGGAGTTGACTATCTCCTCATATGATTACTGGCCATGTGTGTTTACTTACAGAGCCCCCTTTTTCTCATTTTTTAAAGTTGTTCTGGTTGTCTCTTACTGATAGATATGAGCATTTTGTAAATTAAGGAAATTAGCCCTTCGTTAGTTATTCCCTGGAGAAGGCAATGGCACCCCACTCCAGTACTCTTGCCTGGAAACTCCCATGGACGGAGGAGCCTGGTGGGCTGCAGTCCATGGAGTGGCTAAGAGTTGGACACGACTGAGCGACTTCACTTTCATACATTGGAGAAGGAAATGGCAACCCACTCCAGTGTTCTTGCCTGGAGAATCCCAGGGACGGGGGAGCCTGGTGGGCTGCCATCTGTGTCGGACACACACAGAGTCGGACACGACTGAAGCGACTTAGCAGCAGCAGCAGCAGTTATGCACATTGCAAATATCCATACTTCTTGTTTATAGGTGAATTCACTCATCCTTTTTAGAACATTAAGAGGGTTTGGTTAATTTTGCTTTTATGTTTTAACTCTTTGTTCCACCTGGAATGTATATGGTTGAAAATAAAGAGATTAAGGTCCACTGTGTGTTTTCTCAAATGATGTCAGTTGCTCCAACATCATATATACATACATATATATATATATATATATATATATATATATATATAAAATTAGCCTCTCTTTTCTTCACTGTGTTTGAAACATAGCCTTTATCACAACCTATAAATTTCCAATTATTCAGATCTAATTTTGGACTCAAATCTTTTCTTAACTGTCACCTCTTGAATAACAACCTGTTTTCATTCTTACAGCTTAAGAATATGTTTAATAGAGCATTTTCCTCTCTTTGCTATGTCCAGTACAGTAGTGACTCATCACACTGAGTCCTTGAAAAGTGGCTTATGTAACTGAAAGTGAAAGAAAGTGAAAGTGAAGTTGCTCAGTCATGTCCAACTCTTGGTGACCCCATGGATTGTAGCCCGCCAGGCTCCTTTGTCCATGCACTTCTCCAGGCAAGAATACTGGACTGGGTTGCAATTTCCTGAGGAGTGGAGTTTTTTTTTTTTTTTTGTATTTTAATTAATTTATATTTCACAAGTCACACGTGGCTAGTGACCACCCTTATTATTGTTCAGTCACTCAGTCGTGTCCAACTCTTTGTGACTCCATGGACTGCAGCCCACCAGGCTTCCCTGTCCTTCACTGTCTCCTGGAGTTTGCTCAAACTCATGTCCATTGAGTTGATGATACCATCCAACCATCTCATCCTCTGTCACCCTCTTCTGCCCTCAGTCTTTCCCAGCATCAGGGTCTTTTCCAGTGAGTCGGCTCTTCACATCAGGTGGCCAAAATATTGAAGTTTCAGCTTCAGCATCAGTCCTTCCAATGAATATTCAGGACTGTTTTCCTTTAGGATGGACTGGTTTGATCTCCTTGCTGTCCAAGGGACTCAAGAGTCTTCTCCAGCACCACAGTTTGAAAGCATCAATTCTTCAGCCCTCAGCCTTCTTTATGGTCCAACTCTCAATCCATACATGATTACTGGAAAAGCCATAGCTTTGACTAGATGGACCTTTGTTGGCAAAGTGATGTCTAGGTTTTTTATAGCTTTTCTTCCAAGAAGCAAGAATCTTTTAATTTCATAGCTGTAGTCACTGTCCACAGTGATTTTGGAGCCCAAGAAAATAAACTCTGTCACGGTTTCCGTTTTTTTCCCCATCTTGGACAGTCTTCTGAGGTCAAGCTTTACTATCTTGTGAAGCTAATCCCTAGTCCCTAACTTTCTTTCCAGATTTTGCTAGGCTATTCTCACATGTTTATTTTTCCTTATTTTTTCTTCTTATAAAAAAATAGATTTTCTGGCTTCCATTAAACTTATAGGACATGTCTATTAGACTTGTTATACTTTGGCTATTATATCATCAAGCCTTCCTTTTAAATCCTTTCATAGAGTTTTAAAGTTTTTTTAATATAATTTTAAGTTCTCAAATTATTCATAGATGTTTTCTCTACTTTGTTTGGTTCTTTTTTTCTATTTCACTTGTTCTGCTGTCATAAATGGCTTGCTTCCTTCCATTTTTTTATGGTATTTTCTCACTGATAATTATTTTTACATAATACAATTGTTGTGTGTATCAACATATTTGTAATCTGATGGAATTATTTATAATAGTTTGGGGGTGATTTGCTTTGTATTTTCTGGTTATTAATCATAAAATCTGCAGAGACTAACAATAACTCTTTCTTCTGATATTTATACTCTTTATTTCTCTCATTTAACATTGGCTGCTATTTCAGGAGCAGTTTTAAACAGTTGTGGCAATGGTAAACACTTCTGTCTTGTTTCAGATTTTTGTTGTTCAGTCACCAAGTTGCATTCAACTCTTTGCAACCCTATGGACTGCAGCACGCCAGGCTTCCCTGTCCTTCACTGTTTCCCTGAGCTTGCTCAAACTCATGTCCACTGATTTCGTGATGCCATCCAACCATCTCATCCTCTACCTCCCTTTTCTCCTTTTGCCTTCAACCTTTCCCAGCATCAGGGTCTTTTCCAAAGAATTGGCTCTTCAGACTTTTAGTAGGATATTTTTAGTGATATATCTTTAAACTGAATTCTGGCTTGAGAAAGAAACTACCAATTCATACCTTACCAACAGGTTTTTATATCAGATGTGGATGTTGACGTTTTCAAAATTCCTCTTTTGTTATTTCCTCTATAATTTATACTATTCCCCTCCTTTAACCTTTAACATTCTACTATAAGTTAATCTAACCCACTTATAATCTTTTTATTGATCCTCTAATATATCTAGGAAATAAGTGCCGCTTAGTTGTGGTGTATTTTTTTAACATACTGCTAAATATCTTTATTAATTATTTTAAGATTTTGTAATATTTTGAATAATTATCTAATTTGAGCTATTTCTATCAATTTTTGACATCAGCATATGCTATCATCATTTAACAAAAGGATTGTGGAGGTTTTGTTCCTTTAACAGAGTTTAAATAAGCTGAAGTAGGGAAATAGTAGTTCCATGGAAAGTGGAATTAACTTCTAAAGCAGCCTGAGTGTGGCACATTTCTAAAGGTAATTTATTAATAGCTTTAATAACTTTGTTTGTGATTATTATAATCATTCTTATAATAATAATACTATTATATTATACTAATACAAAGGTCCATCTAGTCAAGGCTATGGTTTTTCCAGTGGTCATGTATGGATGTGAGAGTTGGACTATAAAGAAAGCTGAGTGCCAAAGAATTGATGCGTTTGAACTGTGGTGCTAGAGAAGACTCTTGAGAGTCCCTTGGACTGCAAGGAGATCCAACCAGTCCATTCTAAAGGAGATCAGTCCTGGGTGTTCATTGGAAGGACTGATGCTGAAGCTGAAACTCTAATACTTTGACCACCTCATGCGAAGAGTTGACTCATTGGAAAAGACCCTGATGCTGGGAGGGATTTGGAGCAGGAGGAGGAGGGGACAACAGAGGATGAGATGGCTGCATGGCATCACTGACTAGATGGACATGAGTTTTGGTAAACTCTGGGAGTTGGTGATAGACAGGGAGGCCTGGTGTGCTGCGATTCATGGAGTCACAAAGAGTCAGACACAACTGAGCGACTGAACTGACCTGAATACTAATATTATACTATACTAATATTATAAATGTTACAGAATATTATATATTATAATATGCTACACTAATACTATTATTATAAATGTTATTAATGTTTTATAATAGTATTATAATAATAGCTTTCTGTCTCATCTGGGGCCTGTTTAAGTAGATTCTATTTTGCTTGGCTAGGTAGATAGCAGTGACATTAACCTAGAGCTGAATTCAGAAGGAGAAAATTTAAGGGAAATATGATAATTTCAGTTTTCGGTATGTTGCGTAGATGATGCTTATGGAGCGTCAAGATGGGAAACAGCCACTACACAAGCAGAATGCATATCTTAGGGATACATATGAGAGATCTGAGTTGGAAAGATGGCCACCTGTATGGCTCTGTTGATGAATGCAGTCACCCATGGAAAACAAAGAAATGAAGAGAAAATGTTCAGTGAGGAGACCCTGGAGACCCCAGCAGTTAACTCAGTAGGGGAGAGCTGGCTCTCATAAAAGGTGCTGGAGCCAGTTTCCTTACCATTTGCACTAAAGGAAGAGAACAGTGGAGATAAGGTGGACCTCAGCTTTGGAAGGAGCAAAGGAGTGTCTCCTCCCCATGGAAGAGAGGATACGGGGAGAGAGGGGACTTCATATTATTGAGGAAACTGAAGCGGAAGACCTTAGACCAAAACCTGATTGAGGACGGGGCATCAGAGAACCGTGTGACCATCAGATTCACGAGACTGCTGTCAAGAAAAAAGGGGAAGAGAATGAAGAGGAACAGAAACCCAAGGCAATGTTTTCAGGGAAATATTTATAAATGCTTGGAGATGCCATCATTCATGTAGAGCTGAGCTAGATGAGAAGTATTAAAAAAAATCTAAAATGCAAATTAGAGCCTGATGGCTTGAGAAAATCAAAGTTGAGTCTGACTGCTTCAAAGAGTCCTCCATAAACATCATCTGCACACCCTGCATTCTCCCCAGCACACGTGCACAGACACAAAAGTATGCACTCTCACATGCGCACACGCACATACATGCACATGTGCACACACAAGTAATACTTTACAATAATCTGAGACCCAGGACTGGCACCATTACCATATATGCCCCCTCAACAGTCCAATTTATTTTAGTCAATTTTACTTAGGACACCATCGTCCAAGAACAAAACCACATATTACTTAAGGTTCTGCTCTTATTAAGGTTCTGCAACTTTACAGTATTCAATCGACTTGCTTGCCAAGGTCCAGCCTCAGCAGAGTCCAGGGATATCCTCAGGATGGACGACAATGGCGAATGAAGAAAGACAGAGATAGAGATAAGGAAAGAATGACACAGGGTGACCAAGCTTCAGTGAGCGAGGCCCGTTTCACTTTATTTTCCTCGGGGCTTTTATACCCTGAGTTGTACATATAGCAGGGTGAAAAATGCAGAGTCAACTCAACATTCCATCAGTATTAACTTTTATCAATACCAGGTTCTTTTCTGCAAGAGTCTTATTTTTTGTACATCATCTTCTGTCCTGGAGGCCTGTTGATATTCCATGACCTCTTTTTGATAAATGTTGGTCAGCCAGAACAATAATTTTCCCTTAAATTGTTTCTTCTTAAATTTTTAGCCTGCATCACCCTTAAAGTACAGAGTTACATTTTTATGGAGCAAAGATTCAGCAGGTTACACCAAAGAAAGAACTTATTAACTCAAAGTCTAATGTTGCTAATGTTAAAGCTGCTGCTTATTATTTCTATATCTTAACTATATGCACTCCCAGGAACACAATGGATAAGGGATGTGAGAACTTGGCAGCAAGCATAGGCTCAACAATGTTGCAAGAGTCTGGATAAACCTGCCAGGTAAGTTAGAACACTAACAGAGGGTTTGAAACACTCCTTTCATGCCCAAGAGATTTATCAACTAGAGCCCTAAGTTAACTCTTTTGGTCAGGGACAGCCCCCTGCTAATGTCAGAAGAGTTAGTGAAAGACATAAAATAATAAGACAGACAGATTCTGGTTTGGGGGTCGATGCTCGAGCAGGTCCAGGGAGTCCGTGGAGTCCTGAGGCCTTGCTTATCAGGACTTTTCCACATGACCTTGTCATGGGTGGGATCTCCCGTGCTGGCTCCCGGCACTTGCTTTCAACTTTTCCTGGTTTAATTAAATCCTTCAACACTCCATGTAAAAACAATGATCATTTCTATTTGCCACACCTATAGAATTTGGTTCCCCAGGAGGAGCTTTGAAATACCCACTAGCATTCCACTAACACAACGGTGCAAATGCATCTTCCCAATTTCATTCAAAATTAGCTTGAAGCCCTAAAAGAACAGGGCTCAGGGCACAAGTGTAAAGAGACAGTCATAGGGCTTGGTGGTGTAGGGTGAGCTCACTGAGTGAAGTCTAACCCTCCCTGGGGAAGTTAGGGGTGCAACCCTTTGGGTCTAAGTATAATGCTGGAAAGGCATTACACAGGCTCCCAGCCCCGAGTGGCAGCTCAAACTCTGGAAATCCACCCACAGCGGGTGCAGGGCTTCCCAGATGGCTCGGTGATAACCCGCCTGCCAATGCAGAAGATGCAAGTTCAGTCCCTGGGGTGAGAAGATCCCCTGGACTAGGAAATGACAACCTACTCAGTATTTTTGCCTGGGAAATCCCATGGACATAAGAGTCTGGTGGGCTGCAGTCCATTGGATCGCAAAAGAGTCAGACACGACTTAGCAACTAAACGACAACAGCAGCATCAGCCAGCCAGCCCTAAAATAGTAGGAAACAAGCAGGAGGCCATGGGCTGATCTACGTGGATATCAGAGTCCTTACAAGGAGGCCTGGGTGCAGGGAGAAGCCCAATCACAGATCAAAACTGCTATAATTCCACAACTGTACAGCTCAAGTAGGCAACGTGCTTTCTACATATTCCTGGGGAAGTCATATTTGCACCATCTTAAACAACTGTTTCATTGCTCATTCTTTACTAATAATTTAGCTTCCTATGTGCCTAAGAACAGGTCACAAGAATTACCATCCCTTCCCACCAGAAAGACTATATATGGCTTCCCTAGTGAATCCGATGGTAAAGAATATGCCTGCAATGCAGGAGTCGTGGGTTCGATCCCTAGGTTGGAAAGGTCTTCTGAAGAAGGGAATGGCTACCCACTCCAGTATTCTTGCCTGGAGAATTCCAGGGGCAGAGGAACCTGGCGGGCTAGAGTCCATTAGGGTGCACGGCCAGATACAGTTGAATGACTAACATGTACACACACACATATTGTTCAGTTAGCTGTGCCAGTACCACCCATTCTGACCTGCTCCCTCTCACAGCAGACTCAGCACTTTGCAATTATTGAAAGCCAGCCCCTCAAGTTGCACTGAAACTCCTGCCCTCTCACCTACCCAAGAATTTCATTTCTATGATTCCATTTTCTACTGCATTTGCCATGGTTTAAAAAGATCGCTTGTTCCCCCCACATTCTTTTATGTTTTTCACACCGTTTTTGTTTTTCATGTCGACAAATCTCCTCCATGGTGTTGCCCACCCTTTCTGGACCCAATTCCTCGGCACCTGAGCCCCTTCCTTCCACAGCTGGCTCTGCCTCTCTGCCCCCTTCACAACGTTAAGAGAGCCTCCATCTTGGCAGAAAGTCAGCCCCTGGCCCTCAGCTCACACAAACTCTCCCTTGACACAGGCTTCTTGGGTTCCAGGACAACAGGCTCCCAGGGTCCCTCCCAGCTCACCGGTCACTCCCAGGGCTTCATGGTGCTTCCCTCTGCCTGTGCAGGACCACACGGCTCAGGCCTCAGGCCATCTCTTTTCCAGCTTCACTCGAAGCAACTGTGCCTGCAGGGGTCCCTTGGCGATGTCTGGAGACACTTTGTCACACTTGGGGGCAATGCTGTGGGCATCCAGTGGGTCAAGGGCAGAACAGCTGCTATCAGCACCCTACAGGGCACACGACGGCCCTCCACCCAGAGCACCAAGCATCAGCTGTGCCTGTCTGCTGAGAAGCCCTGAACCAGGACAGGGTTTTAAATCATTTTGTATACAGGTGATTGAGCCCAAGATTTATGTGTGCAACCCTAACCACCTTTCCAATTTGTATGAACACCTGCCCACTCGCTGTGCGGATTTGAATATCTAAATAGGTGACTCAAAAGAAACCTCCAACGCACAACTCTTTATTTCTCCCCCAAATCTACTCCTCTTTGGTCATTTCCTTCTCAGTCTTAATAGTAATAGTTAAAATGAACTATTAACCAAATGCCAGCTACCATCCCAAGGGCTTATCTGGATTATTTGATTTAATTCTCACAACATCCCTAAGAAGTAAGGCTCATTATTATCCCCATTTCTGAGAAAGGCAAATTTAGGTTGAGAGATGGGCACCACCCATCACGAGACTGAGTGTGCTGCCAGGGTGTAGGAGATGGACCGTGTGGCAATAAGGAGAAAATCTGAACAAAAGTTATGCACAAAAAAAAAAAAACCACAACTATAAGCACCATCTTTTGCAAGTTCACAAATGAAGAAGCAGCAGAATTAACAGCAGTCCTAAAATTGCTGAGGCGTTTGCCCAGTCTGTCCTAGGGAGAAAAATTTGAACCACGAAGAATGTGCACTCTGCAAAAACATATACTGACATCAGATAAATAAGGACACACTTGTGAATGTTAACATTTATAAATTACTAGGTCCAGACTGCATGCATCCCAAGTAATTAAGAGAATTGACTCTAACACTTTAAATGTTACTTTTGAAAAATCGCATAGAGTTGAAGTAATATCAGCATGCCATAGATAAAGTTACCAATTACTGAGCTCAAAAAGGAAAAATAAATGAGAGTGTAATATTACTGGAATAATTTGACTTAATCTATAGACATCTTGCCTCAAATAATTACCAATTAACTTATGCTAAAAAATTTAATAAGTATGGTACATGCATGTCATATGAAAATAGAAGTAAAATAAGAGTATTAAAAGTGTATTAAAATATCAAGAATAAAAATGTGTACCCGATTGAGAAAGCAGTTGCTGAGTGCCCGCCGTGTTCTGGGCAGCATTCTGGGCATGATGTGGGCCAAGGAGAATCCAGGAGGAGTGAAACAGAGTCCCTGCCTCCAGGAAGCTTCTAGTCTGGTGAGGGAGGTGGGCCACTCTACTTGCAAAGCACAAGCACAAACTCAACCCTGTAAGGAAGTCCAGGTATAGGCCTGTAGGAGGACTTAATGTTGGAAGAAGGAAAGGGCAAGAGAAGACCATCAGAAGAAGCTGGGGCAGAGGGGCCAAGTTTGCAGTCTTCACACTGACTTCACTGTATTTCTTTTAGCATTTGTACTGGAGTATAGTTGATTTACACTGCTGTGTCAGTTTCTGCTGTACAGCGGGGTGAGTCATTTATACATACACATACATGCCCTCTTTTTTAGATTATTTTCCCATATAGGTCATTACAGACTATTGAATTGAGTTCTCCGTGCTGCACAAAAGGTCCTTATTGTGGTTAGTCCCTTTGTCACGTCCAATTCTTTGCTTTTGGACTGTAGCCCACCAGGCTCCTCTGTCCATGGAATTTTCCAGGCAAGAATACTGGAGTGGGTTGCCATTTCCTCCTCCAGGGGATCCTCTCAACCCAGGGATCGAACCTACATCTCTCGTGTCTCCTGCACTGTAGGTGGACTCTTTACCCACTGAGCCATTGGGGAAGGCCCCAGTCGTCTTATTAATTAAGAAGGCACTATTAGTTTAATTATTAATTAATAGATAACTATTACCTTAATAGATAACTTATTTAATTAATAGATAGCTGTTATCTACTAATAGATAATAGGTAGGTTCTTATAGTTATTTGTTTTATACTTGGTAGGTTGTATCCATGTCCTGCCTATTGACTTTACACCCAGGCCCTCATGTACTTTTGCAAGAAGGCCAAGGTGGGTAAGCCAGCTAGCACCAGAGAGAAGAAGCACTCATCCCAAAGAAGGACTAGCCCAGAACTTGGGTCTGCTCATCAGAATGACTCAACCAGCCAGAGACTATAAGAAAGACAGGCAGGTACAGCGAAGCCAATAAAATATACTCAAATTGGAGAAACTAATTTCAGCTTAGAAAAATAGCCACTAATGAAGATTCTTTTAAATTAATATTTAGGTTCATCAGTTCAGTTCAGTTCAGTTGCTCAGTCGTGTCCGACTCTTTGCGACCCCATGAATCGCAGCATGCCAGGCCTCCCTGTCCATCACCAACCCCCAGAGTTCACTCAGATTCACGTCCATCTAGTCAGTGATGCCATCCAGCCATCTTATCCTCTGGTGTCCCCTTCTCCTCCTGCCCCCAGTCCCTCCCAGCATCAAAGTCTTTTCCAATGAGGCTGCAATAGTGAAAAAACACACCGAACGTCAAAGTGAGCATGAATATAAAGTTTAGAAATATAAGCAAAAGTAATGCTTTTTAAATATATATATATATATATAGAGAGAGAGAGAGAGTTGGTTACTGTTTCTAATGTGTATATCAGTTTAAAATAAAATGAATTTTTTAAAGCTGTCCCTAAATGGTTTCAACATAAGCCCATGTCCCCCCCAGAATCTGACTAGTTCTCCTAGTAATAAATTCTTCAAAGTGAAAGCTCATAGGACTTGTGTAATCAAAGAGTAGGCTAAGTGCCTGAGCCCAGAGGATGATTGTTGTTATTGAAGTATGGATGATTTACCGTGTCATGTACAGCAAAATGATTCAGTTACAAATACATGCGTGTATCCCTGGTCCTCCAGGAGGACCTTGCTGTTTGTTCTATATATAGTAGTTTATATCTGTTATCCCAAACTCCTAGTTTACCCCTCCCCCACCCCATCTCCCGTTTGGTAACCACGGCTTGTTTCGTATGACTGTGGGTCACAGAGTCATTTCTGTTTCTGTTTCGTAAATAAGTTCATTTATATCATCTTTTAGGTTCTACACTTAAGATAACATATTTCTTTCTCTGCCTGACTTACTTCACTTAATACAATAACTTCTAGGTCCATCTATGTTGCTGAAAATAACAATTGTTGTTCAGTCACTAAGCCGTATCCAACTCTTTGAGACTCCATGGACTGCAGCATGCCAGGCTTCCCTGTCCTTTACCATCTCCCAGAATCTGCTCAAACTCATGTCCATTGAGTCATGACCATCCAACCATCTCGTCCTCTGTCACCCCCTTCTTCTTCTGCCTTCTATCTTTCTCAGCATCAGAGTCTTTTCCATTGAGTTGGCTCTTCACATCAGGTGGCCAAAGTATTGGAGCTTCAGCCTCAGCATCAGTCCTTCCAATGAATATTCAGGGTTGATCTCCTTTAAGATTGACTGGCTTGACCTCCTTGCAGTCCAAGGGACTCTCAAGAGTCTTCTCCAAAACCACAGTTCAAAAGCATCAAGTCTTCATTGCTCAGCTTTCTTTATGGTCCAACTCTCACATTGTACATGACTACAGGAAAAACCATAGCTTTGACTAGACGGACCTTTGTTGGCAAAGTAATGTCTCTGCATTTTAATACGATAAGTTTGTCATAGCTTTTCCTCCAGGGAGCAAGCATCTTTTGATTTCATGCCTGCAGTGATTTTGGAGCCCAAGAAAATAAAGTCTGTCACTGTTTCCATTCTTTCCCCATCTATTTGCCATGAAGTGATGGGACCAGATGCCACAATCTTAGTTTTTGAATGTTGAGTTTTAAGTCAGCTTTTTCACTCTCCTCTTTCACTTTCACCAATAGGCTCTCTAGCTCCTCTTCACTTTCTGCCATAAAGGTGGTGTCACCTGCATATCTGAGGTTATTGATATTTCTCCCAGCAATCTTGATTCCAGCTGTGCTTTATCCAGCCTGGCATTTTGCATGAGGTGCTCTGCATATAAGTTAAATAAGCAGGGTGACAATATACAGCTTTGATGTACTCTTTTTCCAATTTTGAACCAGTCAGTTGCACCATGCCCTGTTCTAACTGTTGCTTCTTGACCTGCATACAGGTTTCCCAAGAGGCAAGTAAAGTGGTCTGGTATTCCCGTCTTTTTAAGAATTTTCCACAGTTTGTTGTGATCCACATAGTCAAGCTAAATAAAGCATATGGGCCGTGGAATCTATTTATTTCTTTCATTCTGTATACCTTGAAATTTAATATCTATTCATGCATTTCAAAACTTTTAAGCACTGTCTGAAATAAGTTCTCCTAATGGCTAATTCATTTTCTTCCTGGAATGTAAACAAGAGGAAAGGAGATGACTTATTCTGAGAAAGTTGACTCTTCATTTAGTATTTTGTTTATTCAGATGTTAAATCTCACTATACTAAAAGTGCTAAATTTTAGATCTCAACCCCCTTTTGAAATACAAATTCTTCTGCTTCTCGGAGCACTCAGATATCACCTCACAGTTTGCTTGCCAGAATCATTTTATGATCTATTAAGGAATCATCTGTGGACTTTACCCCAGACTTTTAGGTTTAAGTTACTAAAGCCTCAGCACCAGTACCTTGTTAACAGTCAAATACCATAGTTTTTCTTTTTAATTAATTTCATGACTTTTTAAAAAGATTTTTTGTGTGTGGAGGGCTTCCCTGATAGCTCAGTTGGTAAAGAATCCACCTACAATGCAGGAAACCCCCCTTCAATTCCTGGGTCAGGAAGATCTGCTGGAGAAGGGATAGGCTGCCCACCCCAGTATTCTTGGGCTTCCCTTGTGGCTGAGCTGGTAAAGATTCCGCCTGCAATGTGGGAGACCTGGGTTCGATCCCTGGGTTGGGAAGATCCCCTGGAGAAGGGAAAGGCTCCCCACTCCAGTACTCTGGCCTAGAGAATTCCATGGACTGTATAGTCCACGGGGTTGCAAAGAGTCAGACACAACTGAGTGACTTTCACTTTCACCTTTGTGTGTGGACCATTTTCAAAGTCTTTATTGAATTTGTTGCAATACTGCTTCTGTTTCATGTTTTGATTTTTTTGGTCGGGAGGCATGTGGGTCTTAGCTCCCTGACTAGGGTTTGAATCTGCACCCCCTGCATTGGAAGGTGAAGTCTTAACTGAAAGGGAAGTCCCCTATCTCATGACTTATTCTTAAAAAGGTGTAGTTGTTATGTTAGTTTCAGATGTATTACATAGTGGTTTGACATTTGCATACATTATGCAATGATCATCAGGAGAAGTCTAGCAGCCATCTGTCCCTATACAAAGTTATTATAATCTTACTGACCATATTCCCTAGTCTGTATATTACATACCCAGGCTTATTTATTTTGTGATTGGAGGTTTTCACCTCTTAATCCCCTTTACTTATTTCACCCACCAATCCAAGCCCTTCGTTCTGATAATCACCTGTTTGTTCTCTGTATCTATGAGTCTGTTTAGTCTGTTTTCATTTTGGCTATTGTTTGTTTTATTTTTTAGGCTCCACATGTACATGAGATCATATGGTATTTGTCCTTCTCTATCTATCTTCTTTAACTTGTAATACCCCCTAGATCCATCCATGTTGTCACAAATGCCAAGATTTCATTTTTTTCTTATGTCTGAGTATTATTCCACTGTATACATACACACACACACACACACACACACACACACATATATATGTATACATATATATATACCACATCTTGTTGCTTCCATATCTTTGCTATTATAAATAATACTGCAATGAGCATTAAAGTACATATATATTTTCAAGTTAATATTTTTGTTTTCCTTGGTTGACTATCCAGAGGTTAAATTGGTGGGTCATATGCCAGTTTTATTTTTAATTTTTTGAGGAAACTGCATATTGCTTTCCATAGCTGATACATCAGTTTACATTCCTACTAGCAGTGCGTAAGGGCTCCTTTTTCTCCACCTCTTCATCAGTGCTCTTTAGCTGCCGTCTTTTTGATGGTAACTATTCTGACAGGTGTGCGGTGATACCTCATTGTGGTTTTGATTTGCATTTCCCTGATGGTTGACCACTTTTTCGTCTGTCTGTTGGCCGTTTATATTTCTTTGGGAAAATGTCTATTCAAGTCTTCTGCCTATTTTTAATCAAGTTTTTTTGGACTTTTTGTGTTGAATTGCATACCTTATATTCATAATATATTTTGGATATTAACCCCTTACTGGATATATTGTTTGCAAATATCGTCTCCCATTCAGTAGGCTGCCTTTTTGGTTTTTTGATAGTTTTTTTCACTGCGCAAAAGCTTTGTTTGATGTAGTCCTGCTTGTTTAGTTTTGCTTTTGTTTTGCTTGCCTTAGGAGACAGATCAATGTATATATACATATATTGGTAAGCCTATGGCAAACAGTATACTGCCTATGGTTTCTTCTAGGAGCTTTTTGGTTTCAGATTTTATATTTAAGTCTTTAACCCATTTTGAGCTTATTCTGTATATGGTGTCAGAAAGTAGTTCAATTTAATTTTTTTTCCATGTAGCTCTCCCGTTTTCCTAGCACCGTTAATGGAGGAAGCTGTCTTTTCCCAGCTGTACATTCTTATCTCCTTTGTGTAGATTAATTAACCATATAAGCGTAGGTTCTGGGTTTCTGGGCTCTCCACTCTCTTCCTTCGGCCTGCGTGTCTGCTTTATTGTGCCAGTACCATATTGTTTTGATTACTGTAGTATAGTCTGTAGTATAGTTTGAAATCAGAGTGCATAATACCTCCAACTTTGTTATTCGTTCTCAATAGTGTTATGGTCATTTGGGGTCTTTTATATTTCCATACAAAGCATTTAATAACTAATTTTTAACTTCTCCATAGCAACACAGATAACTGTGTTCTTTGTATTAGGAAATTAATACTAGTCCTCCTGTGCATCACCCACAAGTATTCATGGAGTACTTACAAGAATCTACATGTCTGCTTGTTGTTGCTGGGAAAACCAAAGAGGTATTCACCTTAAAAATTCCCTACAACATGACTGGAGAAATAAGGAAAGGATACAGGATGGTGTATAACTGAATGCTAAGTTGTCACAAGTAGAGTAAGATTTCTAGGAGAAAAAACCCCACACCCTAACTTACTGTAGCCTTAAGTTGTCAGAAGAAGCTTCCTGGGGTACCTCTGAAAGGTGGTATTTGGAGAGAGAAGGAACATCCCTTTGTCAGGAAAAGTAGTCCATGAGAGAAGTCTGGGAAATAGTCAGGAACGTGGTAGGTAATCAGGGTGCGGGGAGGAAAAGATTCTGTAACATGTAGACACAGCCGAGAAGACCCATGTAAAGGCAAGATTCTCCCCCTAGCCCCGGAAATGGAGCCCCCAGACAAGGGCTGCCATCGTTGCCCCCATGGCTGCTGGCAAAGGGGGTTGAGGGAAACCAACGTGAGCAAACCGGAAGCAGACCAGAAAACATGGGGCAGATTCTCTTCCTGCCCACAGCTCTGTCCATAAGTTGCTTCTCCACAGTTGCCTCTTGCTGCTCTTTTCATCCCTTTCCCTCAGCGGTTAACCTTTGTCCTGTCCCATTAAGGGCTCACAGTCATACCAGTGAGCGTGCTCACAGCACAGAGGGAGTCACAGCCCGCGGCGTTTTCTTACCGGTCCGCCTGACCCTGCTCGGGGTTTCCTGACCACACCCTCAGAAAGCAGCGGGCAGTCGGCTCCTGTACAAAATGCAGAAGAGTCACCCTACTGTTATGACCACATTTTTGCATGCCTTTTACCCCTGCACTGATGACACACTCAGACAGATTTATTAGCTGCTTCACAGGTCATGACAACTATGAATCCTTTTCAATTTAATCTGTTCAACTCAGTAAAAAACATGACTTCAGAAAGTTTAGCTGAACGAGACTAGTAATCCTTGACTCACTTCATCCCTCCACAGGACTGGCATTCAACTGCATGACTCAATTACCCTCCTTTATAATTGTTTTTTTGTTTTTAACTTCTGCATCTTCTTCCCTGCTTAAAACTGCCCACACCTATTTTTTTCTGTGCTCCTTAGATCAATCTGAAGACTGGAGTGCTGGCAGGAGAGGACAAAGAGAAGAGAAAACAATAGACATAGCCAGACTTAAGAGGACTTGGGAGAAATTTGTCTCTCAACAAGTGAAACAAGCTCTCTGCTTTTGCCACAGTTCTTGCTCAGAGGAACCTGTACCAAGGAGGGGGGCGGGCGGAGAGATGACCCCCTGTTTCTCTAGCATATTGTCATGTCCCCCTGTACCCTTGGCAGATATACCTTTGGCCAGTCATAGCCCCTTACCATGAGATGGGGGCCTTTCAGAATCACTTGACAATAGTCAGAGTCGGCCATAGGACGAAACCCATTCTCCCTCTCTAAGCTAAGACCTTATACACACAAGGGCCTCCCTAGACCACTGGCTGCAAGACTGGCCGCAGCCCAGCCCGAGGACGCTGAGAGCAAGTCTTCAGTCCACTCCGTTGGAGATGGCATACAGCCGGTGTTACATAATGCTGTGTGTTTGTGTCCTCAGTCGCTTCAGCCATGTCCGACTCTTTGCCATCCCATGGACCATAGCCCGCCAGGCTTCTCTGTCCATGGGATGCTCCAGGCAGGAATACTGGGGTGGGTTACCATGCCCTCCCCCAGGGGATCTTCCCGACCCAGGGATCAAACCCACGTCTCCTACATCTCCTGCATCGCAGGCAGATTCGTTACCACTGAGCCACCTCCAATAAAACACTGCGCATGCAGGCAGTTTCCGGGCAGTATACACTGAAATGGAGAGCGAATTATTTGGAACAAATGGAGCAAACTCTCTCCCGTGCAGACTTCTTGAAGCCGGACACTTCCTTGCACAGACTCGTTCATGGTGGCTCTCCTCTCACACGCAACCTCTGCTGATTGAGGCTGCATTCGACACACACAACAGACCCATGAGAAGGGCGTGCCCCAAGGTTAGGTGACTAAGCATAGGCCAGGGCAGTCGTCCTCTAGGGAATCTTTGAAAAATATTTAAGAAATATTAAGGACACAACTTAATAATAGAGAATTGTGTGAGAGTGAAAGCAGGGGGTTGAAGATGAAAGCAGAATTCTGAAGTGGCAAACATGGGATGGGAAGCAAGTTAGTAGGAGAGAGAAACAGTAAGTTGCACTTTTCACTCAGGAAGACTTCACCATCCAAGGAACATCTGAACGGAAGTGAAAGTGAAATTCGCTCAGTCCGACTCTTTGCCACCCCATGGACTGTACAGTCCATGGAATTCTCCAGGCCAGAATACTGGAGTTGGGTAGCTTTTCCCTTCTCCACGGGAATCTTCTCAGCCCAGGGATCAAACCCAAGTCTCCCACATTGCAGGTGGATTCTTTACTAGCTGAGCCACCAGGGCTCATATGTTAGAGTCTGCCCTGCAGTGTGGGAGGCCCAGGTTTGATCCCTGGGTCAGTAAGATTCCCCTGGAGAAGGAAATGGCAAACCGCTCCAGTGTTCTTGCCTGGAAAATCCCATGGACAGAGGAGCCTGGCAGGCTACAGTCCCTTGTGTCACAATGGAATCATATTCATTCGAATGGAAATGTTCCCTAAATAATTGGACTTTGGATTCTGGGGCCCATGCTTGGTAGGAAATAATGGATTTAAAAGTCTTGGTTTGTAGCGTTTTCCTGGAGTTGGTAATGGAAGAGATGGTCCGTAGGATGCCATGAGCGAGGGGGGAAGTGAAGTCTAGGGCTCAGTCCTGAGTGATACCAGCATTTAAGGGGCAGGACACAGAGGAGACGAAGACAGCCAGAGAAGCAGGAGAGGGCCCGGGTGAGCCTGCTCTATGGACGCCAAGGGGGGGTGTGTTTAAAGAAGGAGGGGATGGCCAAAATTTTCTCCTGGAGGCAAATGTAAGATAAAGACTGAAAAACGTCCATTGACGTGAGCAGCAATTCTTGCTCTTGGGGACAGCAGTTTTCATAGAAAGGGAGGACAGAAGCCAGATTACAATGTGGAAAGAAAGTGAGCTGTGAAGAGAGCCAGTGTAGGCAACTCCTTCAAAACACCAGCCTGAGAAGAGGATACAGTGGGGTCAAGGCTTGGTAAAGCTTTAGGTACAGGGAGACATTTGTTCCTTGTTTTAGAATGAAAAGATATTACCAAGTTAAAATGAAAAAGATAACAGTTCCCAAAAACTGAATAAACAAAAGAGAAAGGAAATAATCTATCGGATGATACCCATGAGGAGGCGGGAGGCCAGGGCTACAGGTGCGTGTTAATAATTGGAAGACGTTGCTTGAGGTTAGAAAGGGCTCACCTGCTCCATCTTAACAGGAGGTAAGAGGGTGGAATGGATGTTTCTGGCATGATCTGAGCATTTTAGAAGCACTACGTTGCCCGTTGCTCTGTAATATACCAAACACCTATATTTTCCCTTTTACAGGTTATATTCTATGATACTCTTAAAGCGTATAAGAGTACATTCCATTAATAAAGCATAATATAACCTACTGGGAACAGAGGCTCAATTAAAATAATTTCCTAATTCCCCTATTGTACGTTGCTACCTTCCCTGAAGATACGTTATAGCCGTAAGATATCATATGAGTAAGAGAGGGTAGTTTTGCGATTAGAGAATTGGTGCCTCAAGAGTATGGTTCTCTTACTTCTACAGTATGAAATGTCGACTCCCAAATTCCTCGAGATGCTTCTTCTTCGAGAAGGGGTTTCCTTACTGCCATCCCATTTTGTTTGTCCTCTGTGTCAGGATCCATAAAGCAGCAAGGAAAGAGCAAGCCTAAAAGTCAGTGTGTACCCCAGCCAAAGAGAAGTTATCAGCAATATTGTTCACTTCCTCTTGCGTATTTCTCTCGGGGAAATGTTCTCAGTCTCGTAAGGTTTTAATATCTGTATTACAGAAATTTGTTTTTAGTTTTTCAGAATTTCTTGTCTATCCTCCAAGGGGATCCTTAACATGGACATTCTGCCCTTGGCAAGCCAACTTATAGTTTGGTTTGGTATTTTATTAATGTCAAATATTGTTTGGGAAAGGCTTTAGGAAAATCTGCAAACTTTCTCTTTCCCCAAAGGTTGCTCGTTATAGCACTGATCTCAAACATTTATTTGTCTACAAATATTTGTAACTCTGCCTCTATCAGGACAATAATGGCTAACAGATACTTGGAAACTATGATGGAATATAGCACGCAGCGTGCGTGCGTGCTCAGTCGCTCAGTCGTGTCCGACTCTTGTGACCCAGTGGACGGTAGCCCGCCAGGCTCCTCCATCCATTGGATTCTCCAGGCAAGAGTACCGGAGTGGGTTGCCACGCCCTCCTCCAGGGGAGAAGGGGAGACCACCACATAGAGTATTTTACAAATGCTAGGCTTAAGAACATCCCAGTGGCACCACTGTTACTCTCCCATCTACCAAAGCACATTTTAATTTTTTCAAATTTTTGTTCAAATCAAAATGTTAACCGCCCCCCCTCCCCCACCAGCTTTCTTAAAGTCACTGCCCTTCTCCATTCCTCCTGGCTCCATCGTGAGGGCACCCTCTTCCAGGTATCCGTCATTGTGATTTATTTATGTCCATTTATGCTTTTCTACCTTCCCTCCCCTCTTGAAAATTAATCTCTGTGACAGAAATAGCTAAGGTGAACCTCGTCTATGTATTCCTAAGCATAGACTTTCTTGAGCACTCTGTAAATATTTGCTACTGACTGGTTGAAGAAGATTGAGAGTTCCATGGATGCAAATGAAATTCATCTTGTTCTCCAGCTAGACTGAGTGGTAGTATGGCTGTGTTGCACAAGATTCTGAGTCTTCAGCCATCCTCAGGTGAGTCAATGATCAATTGAAAATGTCCACTTTAGCGACTGTGAGGGTGATGAGAGCTTGCAAACCTGTGCGTGGTATTTGCCGGCTGTCTTTGAGGAAGTATTGAATGATTGGTGGATTATAGATGAAAGGGTTTCAGGATTCAGTAATGTGTAGGCGTTTCCTTCAATTAGTCAGCATGATGAATTTCATCAGCCTTGAATATATGATAAGTGTTTGTTTTGTCTGTTGATTGGTGAGTTTTTGCTGGGGGAGGAGTTAGTCTTCATCTCTTTAGTCTGATTCTCTCATTTTTGGTCACATGGTTGTTTCGTAAAGTTATATTCAGACTCCATGTATCCTAGTCTACAGCAGTTTTATTTTTTTGATAGCTATTATCTTACATAAATGGATTTCTGTCCAGTGAATATTTTCTGTAGAAACATTTTATACCAGTGTAGCTAATTTGACCAGATGAACTGGAGAGGAAAAACCTAACTTTTTTTGTCTTTTGTCTTTTGCTTGAGCTAAATCAAAATGCTCAACTTTTGTTGAGAATGAATGTAAGGCCATCAGTAGCATTATTCAAAACCCAGTGTTCTTTTAAGACAAAGTAAGTTGGACTGGTCTCTTTGTCATCCCAGTTACCGTCTCAAAAGCCACATTTCTGTTCTCATAAGATAGTTCCTATGAAAAGAAATTGAAGCACCATAAATTACATTAGTGTAAGGTCACAAATTAATCACTTTATAACCTATTTTCCCTTGAAAACTCTTTCTTTGTAGCAATTCTGTCACAAAATTGCTCACACTATTTAGTAGGTCATTCCTGCATGTTTTTCTTGGGACTCTAAGCCAAGTCATTCGGAAAAGACTGTAGTTGCCAGCCACCGTGGTCCTGTTTGACATCAGTGAGAAGATGCTTAATTTATATCAATATTTGTCAGTGTTATTTATTCATGCCACAGGATACGTGCATTTTACATGCTGCCAAAATCCCTTGGGCCTTTCATTGACCACTTATATAAAGGATACATATTAAGTACAGCTGAAGAAGGTGGTTATGTACCAAACCTGTTATGTAAGATTGCAACTGTGCTTCCTTTTTGGTTACCTAGACTAATATCAGAAATTAATTTTATTCTACAATTGAATTATGACCAAAAATCTTCATATCCCTACTATTAATATATAAGAATGTATTGTATTTTAAATGATACAGACTCACCATGCGTCCTCTTGTATTCCAGTGTACTACATACAGAAATAGGTATTTGTTTAGGAAAATGTTTCAACAGGTGAATTTGATGTAAGAGAGTAAGTAAATAATTAAATTCAATCAACTCCAGAATGCAGAACTCACATTTTGCATAGAGACAAATACAATGTTAGTTTGATTGAATCTACCACTTACAACAGTATCACTTCCGGTTGGTGGGGGGGATGAATTTAAACACCAGGGCAGAACGGACTTTAGATCTAGTTTCTGTGAGAGGAAATCTTTGTAAAGTGCTGGCATAATGAAGGAAGACGTGATTGGACGCAGACTTTCTCTGCTGCCATTACAGCGTACCACTGGGCATCTTGAGAGGAAGCACCTTCAACACCCACCTTCAAGGATTTTCAGTCCTAATCCTTATACTGTGAACAGTTCTTCTTTGAGTTCAGTAGACTTTAATCTGAGTGTTTCTCATTTTTATAGAATATGTAGACTTCACAGAAAATCCCTCATGTGGAAAACTCCCCCATTGTTGTCTCTTCTATCTTTCTACCAGTCTTTCTTCTTTGTCCTTTATGCGTCCCTTAACTCATCTCGCACTTCAGCATTGCTTTTGATGTGTCATCACTGGTAGGATTCCTTTTTGTTTCTTCCAGGAAAGTGAGTTTCATGAAGGCAGAGATAGTGTTTGTGTCTGTATCCCTGACAGCTGACCTCACGGTCAGCACAGCAGGCTACATCACTTTGGTCATTTCCGACTCTTTGAGACCCTATGGACGGTAGCCCACCAGGCTCCTCTGTCCATGGGATGCTCCAGGCAAGAATACTGGAGTGGGCTGCCAAGCCCTCCTCCAAGGGATCTTCCCAACCCAGGAGTCGAACCTGAGTCTCTTATATCTCTCTACCTGCACTGGCAGGCGGGTTCTTTCCACTAGTGCCACCTGGGAAGTTCAGCACCGAGCATGTGATAAATATGTCTATTAAATGAGTTGAAAGAAAGCTTTTCAAATTTTCAGATCCAAATCTCATCATCTAGATAAATTACTTTAAGTAAGGCACTATTTAAAAAAATATATTTTCCTCATCTGTAAAATGAGGCTAGTAATATCTTCTCTCTGGGTTGCTTTGATGACCAAATAAAATAATGGTTGAGATGCAAAAGATATTGTTACTTTTTTAGCCTTCACCTAAGGGAAGTTCTGTAAAAATTCAGCGTCTGACTGGTACACAGCTGTGCATCTGTTGGCATTCAACAGATACTTACTGCCTGCTGAAGTAAGCCTTCCTCCTTTTATTACAGTCTTCTTAAGGCACTTGCCTGCTCTCTTGGATTCAGGAACTGTCTTTATAAGAGGGCTCCAAGACCTATATTTCAGCATCTGATCACTAACCTCGCCCCAGGATCCGGTGTAAAACTTATCTGTCAAAATTACAGCCAAGAATCCCTAGTTGGACAGCTTGCTTCTTCTACCTGCTAAAATTAAATGTTTCTCCCATCATTAAATGTTTCTCCCGTCAACTCTTTATCCTTTTTACCGCATTATGAGATGAAATCACACAGTGCAGTGGTCATCACTGTCTTCCCATTTTTATACTCACATCCACAAACACACTTAAACACATACACACAGACACACACACAGACACACACACACGAGACAGTGGCGGTTCCAATTTGACTATTAATAAATTAGGAGCTTTTGCTAGGCTTTTGTTTGGCAGTAGGATACTGATAGGAGGATTGGAGAGAGCTGTCTGCAGGGAGGAACTGTTAGAGGAAGATTTGGGTGATGGTGGAGTTGTATTAAGTGAGATACTCAAGGAAAAAGGAAGCTGTGATGGGAAGAGGGACTTTTTTTGAAGAGCAGAGATACTTTTTCAGAAATGGAGGAAAACTTTGGCTCTTCAAGGTACAAACACTCTACCATCCTCCGCCTGAAGTCTTCCATAAAATCCATGAATTAAATATTTAATGCTCCTTTTGGAATTGAATTTGGAGTCTGTAAGTAAAGACAGAATGAGATCAGGGTAACCAACGAGGCTGGGTCAAACACCGCAGGTTGCCTTTCTGTCAAAACCCATCCCTTTCCTGTCCTGTGAAGTGCTTACCAGAACATTTATGATCCCGCCCCCCTTCTTTGGCTCTATCCCGTCACTAGAATAATGCTTCTAACCTGGCCATTAGTCTGTATTCTCTGTTCGATTTAAATTCAGTGTCCTAAACACCTCCTTTTCTCCTTTTAGCTTCTGTTTTTATTTTAGGCACCGACAAGATCTGGCCTTTTTAGATGTAAAAGCCATACAGTCCAGAGCTCCATGTTCATTTATCCAAGGATTCCTTCCATGCACTCTTGGTGGGTGGTGCCACCTAGGACGTCCAGGGCACCAACCAGCACCAACCAACAGTCCTATTCCGAATCCCAGCTCTGCCCCTGCCGGGGGATGACCGTAGGCAGATACACCAGTGCTAGCACAGGTCTTCTCCATCGTAGTCTCCTTTGGCTCCTTTCTCACGCAAGCACTTGTGTTCCAGAAAGACCTCTCATGACATCTATTTGAAATCTGACAAAAGTTAGATTACGTTTTAATGTTCTCTAATTGCTCATGAAAGGCAACTTAAAAATGTCTTTGATGTATCTGTCTGCCACCCTTTATTCAACTCTTAGTGGAAATTACATAAGAAATTGATGTTTAATATTTCTAAATGTGTTTTCTAGTCATCAAAGAGATTTTACATACCATGTATATTTCACTAATTCAATCAAAGAAAAAAGATGGCAGAGCTAGTGCTGAACCAATATATTACAAAAGTTTCATTTAAATTTATATGTTCTCATTGGGGGAAATCAATAAACTATCCAACTGGACAGTTATATTTGTGACACAGGCTCATTTTATCTTCTCAAGCCTTTATTAGATTTTCACATGAAGGAAACCAGAGAGGATTATAGGTTAGAATACAAAGCAAAACAAAAATAGTCTTTACCATCATTACAACGTTTAAGAACAATAACAAAGTGTGTGTGTGTGTGTGTGCACGTGTGCGCAGTGTACAGGTGATCCATGATCATTTGGCCTGCACCATATGGGAATGACATGTCCAGGGCTCCAGGCACCTCCCTCCTGTGGCTCCCAGCCTGACGTGGCTCTAGAAGAGAGGCTCTTGGGCGAGGTAAGGCCCAGAGAGAGACAAGCCCCTGGCCAGAACACCAGGGCAGTCAGGGGGTCACCCCCAGAGTTGGTCAGATTTGGGGAAAGAGCTGGGAATCACCGTAAAGTTGGTTTGAGTGGCTGAGCAGCCTGAGTTGAGGTGGCTGTTTATGTTTTTGAAATAGAGTGAGGGGAGGAACCAGCAACCAGCCAGGAATCAATAAGCAGGGTCAGTGTGTGGGTAGAAGTTAGAGACCACACATCAACCCAGAGATGGGGGTGGGGGGACAGAGGAGCGGGAACCATGGATCCTCAGGTGCCGTTCAGCCCCTTTAGAACTTCCGACATTCACGTGTGCTTGCAAATAACCCGGCAGGAAAAGGAGTCAAGGGGAGCTGCGAGAGCGGAGCTGACTTGAGAACAGCAACGTTACTGCCTAATTGGTTTATCCAAGTTTTATAGAGATTAAAAAAAAATTTTTTACCAATTATGTTAGCCAGAGCTCCAAAAAAGATTTTGACTCATCTTCGAGCTGTAATTTGTGGCTGTTTTCACCCAAACAACAAAAGAAGGAGGATCAAAATCAGAAAACCAAATTAGGTTCACTCACAGCCACAGGTCTCTTCTCCTGCTTTATGAGCTCTACTGAGTCAAAACTTCATCTTCCTTCTCCTTACGGCATTTTTAGGTAAAAGATAATCATCTCATGATTTTCAGTAAAGCTAATCACTGACATATATTGTCAGCATAATTATTCTATTAATGCCATTGTGTATATGTGCATGCTAAGTAGCTTCAGTCATGTCCGATTCTTTGCAACCCTATGGCCTGTGGCCTGCCAGGCTCCTCTGTCCATGGAGATTCTCCAGGAAAGAGCACTGGAGTGGGTAGCCATTCCCTTCTCCAGGGGATCTTCCTGATCCAAGAAACAAACTCTGGTCTCCTGCATTGCAGGCAGCCTCTTCACCGTCAGAGTCACCGGGGAAGCCCCACTGAGTCGGTGATGCCATCCAACCATCTCATCCTCTGTCGTCCCCTTCTCCTCCCGCCTTCAGTCTTTCCCAGCATCACAGTCTTTTCCAATGAGTCGGTTCTTTGCATCAGGTAGCCAAAATATCACAGCTTCAGCATCAGCCCTTCCAAAGACTATTCAGGGTTGATTTCCTTTAGGATTAACTGGTTTGATCTCCATGCAGTCCAAGGGACTCTCAAGAGTCTTCTCCAACACCACAGTTCAAAAGCCTCGATCTTCAGTGCTCAGCCTGAGCTGTGGTCCAACTCTCACATTGTACATGACTACTGGGAAGACCGTAGCTTTGACTATATGGACCTTTGTCAACAAAGTGATGTCTCTGCTTCTTAGTACATTGTCTAGGTTTGTCATAGGTTTCCTTCCAAGGAGCAAGTGGCTGTAATGTCTGCAGTCACCGTCCACAGTGATTTTGGAGCCCAGGAAAATAAATTCTGTCACTGTTTCTTTCAAATTACTTAATAGAGCAACGTTTTTTTCCCATTCATTCCTCAGTATTTTTCAGATGCATTTGGAAAGTACCATGTGGTAACTTGTAGATTGTAATCATTGTAGCATTTGCCTCTTGACTTATAGGGCTCAATTATCTTTTTTCATATGAAATGTCTGTTTTAATTTAAAAAAAAAAAACAAAGAAATAGTATTTTTAGCATCAGACACAGAAGGGAGATGTGATAATATCAAATTTTCCTGTGATTTAGCAAACATTTACAAATAAGGAAAGTTAGAATTGTTCATCCAATATGTTTTGGCCTCAATAGATTCAGTTAATAAAGTAACTGTAGAAAAATTAAATATGGATAAGCCACAGCACCTTTAGAATACTTAACAGATTACTGACTTGTGTCATTTATTGCAAGAAATGTTTTCAGACAGCAAGCAGGAAAAAAAAAAAAAACTTTCTCATTTTACTCCAGAAGAAGATGATGTCTCTAAATATTACAGGGAATTACTTCCTTTGTGTTCAAATGAGTTCAGAGACTAAACTAACATTTAATGGGCTTCAATCATGAATTGCAAATTACAGCTGAAATGAGCATTGTTTTGTTGATAGTTTATTCTGAAAACCATTGTATTTTTCCCTACTGATACAGCGCATACTTGATTAAGTGCGGTGTTTTGGTTGTCTTTTCATAACCAGCCAATATTTGTCTGAATAGGTGACTTAACCCAGGAAAACCAGCCCTGGTCCTGACCGTGTGCTGACCTTCTCTGTGCCGAGGTGTGGCTGCCCCTTACACAGCGTATCCATGGTTGGTGCCACTGGTTGCACTCTGCCTTGAGAAGCCAAGGCCTTTTTATTAAACAGATGGCCCCTACCACCCAAATCTCATCCAGCCCCACAGCTGGCTGTAGCTGTCACTGCCACACACAGTCACTGTGAGGACCTCAGTTCCACGAGGAAAGGGAATCAGCGTGCGCCTGGCACCAAGATGTGCCTTCAGCAGGAATCTGCCAAAGCTGATGAATGTTCTTGTAGACGCTGGGCTTGTCTTACACAGCCACACCTAAGGGCATGCATGTACCTACAATTAACTTATTAGATGATTTTCTTTTAAATTATGCTTTTAGGCTTATCAAAAAAAAATTTAACCAAGTTTAAAGATCCTATTGGCTTTATTTAACAATCTAGAAATTGGATGATGTCCCATCTCCCTAGAACCTATACAAAAGGAAAGCCTTTGTAGGCAGAAGGGCACAGGAGAAGAAGGTCTCTAACAAAGACTTGACTGTTCCAGGGAAGATCACCTTCCTCTGGGGGATGTTAGGGGTCTCTGGGGCAGATTACCTCACCCATGCTGGCCAGGCAGTTCTTGGTTGACTGGTTAAAGGTAATATTCCTGAGAGAAGTGGCAACTACAGTTAGGTTAGGAATTAAGTCTTGATGAGGCTTAATACATGAGGCTTAGCACAGGTGACTCCATTTGGGGCTGCTTTTCCTCTTTTAACAATCCCCTCCTTTTGATCACATCTCTCGGTTAAACTTCTCCATAGAAAATTTAAATTCTATAGCTCTCACAGATTTTACTGATTTTCAGTGTGCTATTCACAGGAGAGGGAAATGGCAACCCACTCTGGTGTTCTGGCCTGGAGAATCCCATGGGCAGAGGAGCCTGGTGGGCTATAGTCCATGCGGTTGCAAAGAGTCGGACACGACTGAGCGACTAACACACACACATTCACTGGTCATGATGGTTTTCTGTTGAATCTCTGTGGTGTTCCCAGGTCATGACTTCAGGCTCACAACATTTCTGCTGGTAAATTTCCTCATTCCCTTTCGGCATACCAATCATAGGGAGATCATTAAACACGCAAACGTACATGTGAACCTTTGAGAGGACACTGTGCACAGGAAACTACTCTGACTATAAGCACTGTGTTCCCCAGTGTTGGGAGCACACACCAGACCCATGGAACCCAAGACCCAAACCAGTCAAACCAAAGAAGTCAAGCCAAGGCCCCCTTGAAGGAGTCATCCTTGTTAGCCGGATGCCTTGCTCAGTGATTTTATGTAACTGAGTTTCAACTTCCCCAGAAGTGTTAACTCAGGTGTAACAGGTGGTGTTGGCCACACACAGACTCCTCTTTGCTCAGCTAAAAGACAAGAGCTATCCTGTTATCAAGAACAACTTTGTCCAGAGAATCTAAGGACTTTTCTTGAGCAGCTGTTATCTTAGCAGCGGATTCTACAGTCTTTATAAGAGTTCAAGAGAAGTTCCTTGATCACATTCTCATTTACATCATCAGAGGAAGAAAACCCCGAATCATGAATGCCTCCTAGTCATTCCCGTTGTTCAGTCACTCAGTTGTGTCAGACTCTTTGTAAACTCCTGGTAGGTCCTCTCTAAATCAACGAAGTATCTTTAGTTCATTTGTGAACAGTTAAGGACACAGTTAGATAAACCTAAAGAGGCACTCTCTGGTTCTGCACCAGCTGTCTAGGCATTCAGAGGCCCCAGGAGAGTGACAACCACCACACACAGAGATGAACCTTGTCAGGAAAAAATTCCACTCCCACCAAGGAGGTCCTACAGTGGATTTATTCACAGGGATTGTTGCCTGTTCAGGCTGGGGTCCATTAAGTTTTCAGCCTATTCTGAAAATAAACCTCCTAGCCTGAAAGGGTTGTTCTAAATACTTTTCAAAGATGGGTGCTGCTGGTGAGATCCTTTTGTGATTGGGAGGCATATTCGATTTGGAGAATCCTAAGAACATGAAGACATCTTGGAAAGTGAAGTCAAGTGGGCCTTAGAAAGCATCACTACAAACAAAGCTAGTGGAGGTGATGGCATTCCAGTTGAGCTCTTTCAAATCCTGAAAGATGATGCTGTGAAAGTGCTGCACTCAATATGCCAGCAAATTTGGAAAACTCAGCAGTGGCCACAGGACTGGAAAAGGTCAGTTTTCATTCCAATTCCAAAGAAAGGCAATGCCAAAGAATGCTCAAACTACTGCACAATTGCACTCATCTCACATACTAGTAAAGTAATGCTCAACATTCTCCAAGCCAGGCTTCAGCAATACGTGATCCATGAACTTGCAGATGTTCAAGCTGGTTTTAGAAAAGGCAGAGGAACCAGAGATCAAATTGCCAACATCTGCTGGATCATGGAAAAAGCAAGAGAGTCCCAGAAAAACATCTATTTCTGCTTTATTGACTATGCCAAAGCCTTTGACTGTGTGGATCACAATAAACTGTGGAAAATTCTGAAAGAGATGGGAATACCAGACCACCTGACCTGCCTCTTGAGAAATCTGTATGTGGGTCAGGAAGCACCAGTTAGAACTGGACATGGAACAACAGACTGGTTCCAAATAGGAAAAGGAGTCCATCGAGGCTGTATATTGTCACCCTGCTTATTTAACTTATATGCAGAGTACATCATGAGAAACGCTGGACTGGAAGAAACACAAGCTGGAATCAAGGTTGCTGGGAGAAATATCAATAACCTCAGATATGCAGATGACACCACCCTTATGGCAGAAAGTGAAGAGGAACTAAAAGCCTCTTGATGAAAGTGAAAGAGGAGAGTGAAAAAGTTGGCTTAAAGCTCAACATTCAGAAAACAAAGATCATGGCATCCGGTCCCATCACTTCATGGCAAATAGATGGGGAAACAGTGGAAACAGTGTCAGACTTTATTTTGGGGGGCTCCAAAATCACTGCAGATGGTGACTGCAGCCATGAAATTAAAAGACGCTTACTCCTTGGAAGAAAAGTTATGACCAACCTAGATAGTATATTCAAAAGCAGAGACATTACTTTGCTGACTAAGGTCCGTCTAGTCAAGGCTATGGTTTTTCCTCTGGTCATGTATGGATGTGAGAGTTGGACTGTGAAGAAAGCTGAGCGTTGATGAATTGATGCTTTTGAACTGTGGTGTTGGAGAAGACTCTTGAGAGTCCCTTGGACTGCAAGGAGATCCAACCAGTCCATTCTGAAGGAGATCAACCCTGGGATTTCTTTGGAAGGACTGATGCTGAAGCTGAAACTCCAATACTTTGGCCACCTTGTGCAAAGAGTTGACTCATTGAAAAAGACCCTGATGATGGGAGGGATTTGGGGCAGGAGGAGAAGGGGATGACAGAGGATGAGACAGCTGGATGGCATCACTGACTTGATGGACATGAGTCTGAGTAAACTCCGGGAATTGGTGATGGACAGGGAGGCCTGGCTTGCTGCGATTCATGGGGTTGCAAAGATTCGGACACAACTGAGCTACTGAACTGAACTGAACTGAAGAACATGAGGGTACACATGTGTGAACTGAGGATAGTAATTGGAAATACCCTTTTTTATTTCTACAGCATGACGTATCAACAGACAAGATTAGATACGTATTAGGAAAAGAGGTAGCTTGTAAATCTGGACACAGTGTCACAAAAGAGCACATTATTATTGCACAGCCCTGGGGCATACCTTCAACAGACAGGGCTAGTTACATAGCAGGGTTAAGAGAAGGTTAAAGATGCAGATTAGGTGGTGAAAGCAGAACGATCCTCCAGGAGGTTAGTTTACTTGCAGAGAAGTGTTGGGTCGATCCAGAATTAAGAAGACTTTGGACAGCATGAGGAGCTGTAAATAAATGCCATTTTCTGGGGTCAGATCCGAGGAGGCTTCCCCTGTTTGCAGCAGCAGCTGTAGCCTTCAGGCAACTGGGCTAAGAGCCACTGAATCAAGCTGCCTGCTCTAATAGGCAGTGGCCCGATGTTTTTTACCATCTTCTTGTGTGAGCTTTCTCGGGCTTGGTTATCTCTCACACGCAAACGAGGTGGAAGGTTTTGAAGAGTTAGGTAGCCTGAAGGCAGGTGGTTCTCACAGTGCTTGTCTTAGTCCCATAAAGGGCTGCTCATGTTTACCTTCCCAAGGAAGGGGCACAGGGACTGAAATTTTGGTTAAGTTCACAGAGTGGAGAAGCCAGGAGGGAAGAATTTGGAAGCTAGAGTCTACAGTAACCAACTGGGCTTGGGAAGCCATGAAGCTTCCCAAGCCTGCTGTGGGCCTAGGACATTCTTGGCTCAGTTTAATTCTTTTACGGAGATAGCTAGATTCCTTCACTGCTTAGATTATGACCAAGGTGATGAACAGCGTCTAGAGATCATTGTAATTTTTCCTTAGAGGCTTTATATCCTTTTTTCAGTTAACTGTTGCCCCCTAGTAAATGAAATCTTTCATGAATGCCTCTGTGGTCACTGAGAACAGGGAGCAATCATCTACATATTGTAAAGGGGTCAGTTTCCCAGGTATTGGAGAGCACTTACATCTTGGTGGAGCACTTTCGAGAAATAAGGAGGGGCCTAAGAGGTTGCTCAGATCGTAAAGACTCCGCCTGCAGTGCAGGAAACCCCGGGTTCAATCTCTGGGTTGGGAAGTTCTGCTGGAGAAGTCAGTGGCTACCCACTCCAGTGTTCTTGCATGGAGAATTCTATGGACAGAGGAGCCTGGTGGGCTACAGTCCATGGGGTCGCAAAAAGTGGGACACGACTGAGCAACTAATGCTTTCAAACACTCTCAGTGAACCCTTAAGGCATAACTGTCCAAGTGTTTACGTTGTTCCATGTAAAGGTGAACAGATACCAGCAGGCTGTGTGAAACCTGAAATGGTATAGGAAGAGAGCTTCCAGACCACCTTTAAAATCTGCAGGACTCATCTTGCCTTTGTGTATTTGCAGAGCAGACCCATCAGTGCAGGCAGAGGAGATCTTAGCAATGGCTCTGAAAAGATCAGTTGCTACTTTGTGACTTTTTCTGGTCCATGAGGGGACCACTTCGAAGGTGGAGGATCTTGGACATCACCCTAAGGGTTACACCGTTCTGCTACCTGTGTCCGTTTTGAACTTCACCGTATCCTGCCAGTCTGCACACAGGTGAATAGGGAACAGGCAACCAGGGGTCCCAGCCCTGGATAATGACTCTAAGTCCTTTTGAAAGCTTTTAGGGATCCTCCTTGGGTTTAGGAAACTCTTTAAACGAGGGCCCTTAATTCTATCTTTGACCAAGGAGTGAAAGATATTCCCAAGGAGGATTTCCCACAACCTCCAGAGGTTTTATTTTAAGAGGCAACTGTTTAATAGTCTCCTTGGCACGGAAAGGCAGCTCAGACGATTCAGAGAATGTGAGCACTCAGGTAAAGGAGGGTAGAGAGGAACAGTAGGGGGCATGGCACGCTCACTGTCTTTCGTTTTAGGGAGTTCCTTTAGTCTTTATTGGGCTTCCCTGGTGGCTCAGAGGTTAAAGCATCTGCCTCCAATGCAGGAAACCCGGGTTTGATCCCTGGGTCGGGAAGATCCCCTGGAGAAGGAAATGGCAACCCACTCCAGTATTCTTGCCTGGAGAATCCCATGGACAGAGGACCTTGGTAGGCTACAGTCCACGGGGTCACAAAGAGTCAGACACGACTGAGTGACTTCACTTTCCCTTTCACTTAGCCTTTATTAGCCTGTAGTTTTTCACTCGCCTTTTGCAACAAATTTTTCAATGAGGCTATATTTGGAATCTTGAAGAAGCCTTTTGAAAGTCTGTGTGTACCAATTAAAATAGGTATGCCACTCTGTTTAATGTGGGAACCCTAGCTTTCAAGAGCCCTTCTTAAACGAACACTCCTACCTAATGGGAATGTTTCTCATAACGGCCATTGTAATTCTAGCTTGTTTTTAGTAAGATTTCGCCATTTTTGTAGATGTGAAACTTCCAAGACCATAGTTCTTAGCCGTAGAATAAGTAGGGGTGCCAGAAGGTGGCATTATTTCTCTGGAGTCAAGGATCCCATTCTTTTTCAGCTAAGTCTTTGGGCTTCTTGGAGCCAGATTAGTTCCTCAAACAGTTGCTGAGTTGGGGGTTATGTCATATTTAACAGTGTGCTTCATCACATGGAACTTTTCTTGAGGTTGTCTGGTGAAAGTGAAAGTCACTCAGTCATGTCTGACTCTTTGCGACCCCATGGACTACACAGTCCATGGACTTCTCCAGGCCAGAATACTGGAGGGGGTAGCCTTTCCCTCCTCCAGGGGATCTTCCCAACCTAGGGATTGAACCCAGGTCTCCCACACTGCAGACGGGTTCTTTACCAGCTAAGCCAGCAGGGAAGCCCAAGAATCCTGGAGTGGGTAGCCTATGCCTTCTCCAGTGGGTCTTCCTGTCTCAGGAAGCGAACTGGGGTCTCCTGCATTGCAGACAGATTCTTTACCAACCAAGCTATCAGGGAAGCCCAACACCAACTTAGAGTTAGGTGGTGAAGGCTCTGATGGCTTTTATGTGATCAATCTGTGCCCACCAATATTTGTGCAGGTTTTTTTGGGGGGGAGGGGGCGCAGGGCCGGTGGCTTTCGAGACTCCCGTCAGCAATAACATTTACCTCATGGGTACCTTACCACACCAGCAGTAACCAGAGCTGTTACTGTGGCTGGCCAAGGGGAGACCCTGTGCGCACCACCAGCAGTGCCCCTGGAATTTGGGACTGGAGAAAGGATTATACCAGCAGACCTCAACGTACAAGGACTTCAGACTGGGGTCCGACACAATAGGGGACTGCAGGCTGAACTGACAGCAGTTCCCAACATAAAATTTGGGGACTAAATCAGAATCTGGGGTTTCCAATCAAATGGGGAATTGTGGCTTGAACCAAGGGCTAGGAGCTTGGGTTCCAAGTGGAACTGGCTACTCACTCAAGCTGACCAGCCCCAGACTGGAAACCCAATTGTATCAGGAGCTCAATGCAAAGAGAACCGAGAGGAACTTACCCATGGCCCTCAGAAATTGTGAGAAAGAGAGCTCAAAAAGGGTTTATAGATTCCATGCCTGAGTTTCTTTTGTCCCAAAGCCATCAACAGTGTCTTTCTGCCACCAAATCTGTTGAAAAACAAAATTTAACTGAGTAAATTTTAAAGATCTTATTGGCTTTATTCACTGGTTCGTAATTCAGGCAGCATCCCATCTAGCAGCTAGAAAAAAGAAAACTCTAAAGAGCTGTATGAAACAAAAGGCTTTTATGGGCCAAAGATCCCCTGGAGAAGGGATAGGCTACCCACTCCAGTATTCTTGGGCTTCCCTGCTGGCTCAGCTGGTAAAGAATCCGCCTGCAATGTGGGAGACCTGGGTTCGATACCTGGGTTGGGAAGATCTCCTGGAGAAGGAAATGGCAATCCACTCCAGTATTCTTGCTTGGAAAATCCCATGGGTGGAGGAGCCTGGTAGGATACAGTCCATGGGGTCGCAAAGAGTCGGACACGACTGAGTGACTTCACTTCTTTCTTTATGGGCAGAAGGGAGTAGGAAATGGAAGTTTTAACAGTGGGTCGCTTTCAGGCAAGGTCACCTTCCTGTTGAGGACGGAGGGGTATCTCACGTGGATTACGTCACTAGTGCTGACCAGGTAATTCCAGGTTGACTGGTTAAAGGTTATATCCTAGAAGAGGTGGAAACTACAATTGGTTAGGTATTAAGTGTTGGTTTGCTGATGTGGAGTAGAGCACAAGGGACTCCACTGGGGCTGTTATCTCTTTACTAACAAGCTCTCAAATTTCTCTCTGTGTTTAGAGAAATAGCCTTTTTAGTCTATAAGGCTGAACAGATAGTTGCAATCTATGTGCACGTGTCCTGGGGCAGGTAGGCTGGTGGGCCACCACCTCAGCTCTTCCGTCCCCAGGTTTCCAATCACCATCTAATCCACCCTGGTGATATCGTCTGAGTTCTGGATCTGGTTTCATCTGTTCATCCTCCAAAACAGCTAAAGATGCTTAGAGAGCAACAAAAAGAAATTTGAGTCAAATCTTGAAATGCTAACTTGTTTAAAATTTGATTATATCTAATTTAAGATTAATAATTGTCTTAATTGTTAATTTTTACAAAAATAAAGAGAGATTCAACCTGGGCACCCAAGGCCGAACCACTGCGAATTAGTACCTGAAGCTATAGGACATATCTTATACTTATTCAAGACTCATGATTAAAGTCTATATAAAAAATTAAGTGTAGTCAGAGTAAGCAAAGACTAAGCAAACATTTATTACTATCTGAGTATCTATCAAAGCATTCTTACATTTGTAGTCTCTAATTATGACTATACCTGAGTTTTTTTTCTGTAAAGTCTTTGTCCAAATTTGTGTGTTCGTTCAGTAATTAACAAAGGTTAATGCTTTTAGTGTCCTATGTGATTGTATTTCAAATAAGGTCAAAGTGCCCTAATCTGAAATATATTTTCCATTTCATTTTATAGAACAAGATAGGGTATTTCACTTAACACGATGCATTCAACTTGTTTTCAGTAGGTGGTTTTTCGTTTCTTTTCTTCTGCAAGGAAAATTCCTTTCTTAGATCTCTTCCTTAATTTTTTAAGATATATTTTGCTTTACTTGAGCTGATTTATGGAACATTTTTGTCTGAGCTTAACCAAGAGTCTATCTTTGAATCATCTAGTATTTTCTTTAATATTCTATAATATTGGGCCAAGGGGACTTTAAATGTGCACATTTTAGACACTGAAAATACACTGCAGTGCCTTGCTCTCGTGAAAATTATTTAAGACCCCCGCTGTCATAGGAATAACCTGCCTTCCTTTGTCATGTGCTTCCATTTACTAAAGAAATTCCATGCTGTTCATCTTCCATTTTTAGAGAAGAATGCCCAGCCCTGACTATATTTCATCCTTCAAGGCCCCGTCGGACCCGTTCAAGAGCAGTGAGGCTGAATCTAACTCTGGAAATTAAAAGTCCAGCAGACCACTGTGACTTTAAGCATCTAATTTAGGACAGCATGAAATATTGCTGTGGTTCTCAAGACATCTATCCTCCAAAGATACCAGCTCATTCAGTGGCCAAAGTAATTCTTCACTTTGATCTAATCTTTGGGGATAGTAAAAGCGAACAGCGCCGCAGCCCAGTGTTTCCAGACACTAATGGTGCAGAACTTGAGATTTTCAGCATTGACAAACAAAAATATTTTAGCTGCTAGGAAATCACAGAGCAATTAAGCAATTGTGGAAGTTTTAACAGAGGAAAATGTATTCTGTCCCGTTTCCCTTTTTCAGTATCCCAGCTACAGAGAAGCTAGTTGCCCTCCCTGTGAGGGAAGGAGGTGGGCAAGACGTCCTTTCTCTTTACCATTTTCTGTGGTCACTTTAAAAGTCTGACTTCTAAGTCAGTTTCTATTTCCCAGAGTAAACTCTCCAACAAATAACATGTCACACGTTTGTAATTAATGCAAGTGACTTCCCTCATGGTCTAGTGGTTAAGACTTTGTGATTCCATTGAAAGGGAGACAGCTTTGATCCCTGATCAGGGAACTAAGATCCCACATGCCATTCAGGGCATCCAAAATAAATATATAAATAAATAAAATTCAAAACCAGGTAAAGCAAGAGATGATAGCAGTTATTTTTACCTGAGGACATCCTGCACAAATTCAGTAGTAGATTATTACAGGCGACTTTATCTTTTAAAGTCTACTTTTTAACTTAAGTCAATTCTATACTGTAAACTATCATTCTTCCAGAAACATACAATTCTATCTGAATTACAATTATAGCCTAAAGCTAAATTTAATGTAGCAGATTGTCAGACTGGCTGCTTTCCATATTCATCAGGAAGGACTCTAAGCATGACTTTGCTCACTCAAAAAATAGTCCGTCTATCCCAACCAGGCATTTCTGTACAGGTTTGAATAGCTATATTCAAATAGTATTGAATATATTAAATTGAATATATTGAAAAACATTCAAATACAGGTTTGAATATTCATTGGAAGGACTGATGCTGATGCTGAAGCTGAAGCTCCAATACTTTGGCCACCTCATGTGAAAAACTGACTCGTTAGCAGAGACCCTGATGCTGGGAAAGATTGAAGGCAGGAAGAGAAGGGGGTGACAGAGGATGAGATGGTTGGATGGCATCACCAACTCGACGGACATGAGTTTGAGTAAGCTCTGGGAGTTGGTGATGGACAAGGAAGCCTGGCGTGCTGCAGTCCATGGGGTCGCAAAGAGTGGGACACGACTGAGGAACTGAACTGAACTGAACTGGGATAGCTACATGTTAACATAGCTCATTGTTTAAGGGAACGTTATGGAAAACAGAGTAAATCGGGGGCTAAGAGAATTCTGCCCTCAGTCCTCTTTTGTTCTTTGTATTCATTCCCGTGCTGAGCTTGTCCACTAAGCCCCTCAGCGGAACACCATGTATACCCTGCCTGCCATACTGGACCCTGCTCCACCCTCCCCTGGAGCTCCTAAATCCTATGCCCAGCTTCCTAATCAACAGCTGCTCTTGAATATCCAGCAGGCATTTCACTGGACGTATTCAAAACAAGTCTTGGCTCGGCCCCCGGACATTTTCTGCCCACATCTAAGAACTGTCGAGTCATCTTGCAGCCCTCATTCCCATCGCCACCCACTTTCTCATTCTACAGTAACAAACCAGCGCTCTGCCTTTCCCTCTCGGGGGACGGGGTCCCTTCCCTGTGCTCCCCTGCATTGCCGCTACAGCTTCTAGACACTCCTGTGTTCCCGCTGCAGTCCATCTTCTGCTCAGTAGCCAGAGCTGTCCTTCTCCAAGTTAAATGAGATTGTCTCACTCTCTTGCTTAAAATCCTCAGTTGACCTTCCACTGCATATGGAATCCATGTGCCCTCACTGCATACAAAACATAGCATCATCTGGCCCTTATCGCCTCCATCTCCTTATCTTAATCAATATTTAGTACTCAACATCCTCCAACCCCACCAGACGTCTTGCTACTGCTGCTACTGCTAAGTCACTTCAGTCGTCTCCGACTCTGTGCGACCCCATAGACGGTGGCCCACCAGGCTTACCCATCCCAGGGATTCTCCAGGCAAGAATACTGGAGTGGGTTGCCATTTCCTTCTCCAATGCAGGAAAGTGGAAAGTGAAAATTGAAAGCGAAGTCAGTCAGTAGTGTCTGACTCTTAGCGACCCCGTGGACTGCAGCCCACCAGGCTCCTCCATCCATGGGATTTTCCAGGCAAGAGTACTGGAGTGGGGTGCCACTGCCTTTTCAGCACTGGACATCTTACTGTTCTTCAAACACACCAGGTTTACTCCTGCCTCAGGATATTTGCACCCGCTCCTCCAGCTGCCTGGAACTCTCTAGTGCTGATTCTATGTGATTGCTTTTCCCTCTTTGTTCAGATTGCTGTTCAATGAGGAGGCTTTGACTACCCTATCGAAAAAAGTGATCCAGATCTGTAGGTTGGCTCCAACACACTCCCCCAAGCTATGTTTTCTTTTCTTCCTATTTAAAGCCATCTGAAATATACAATGTTTACAATAGATACATATAGAATATTTATATAGCTGTTTGCTTGATAATTGTAAGATTCAGCCAACTAAAATGGCAGCATCATGAGAACAAGGACTTAGACTTCTCAGGGTTGGATTCTTTATTCCCAGAAGGTACTCAGTAAATATTTTTGAATTACTAAGCGAACTTAGAAGCCATTAATTACATAAAAATGTTCAGTAGTTACACATAGTTTTTCTTTTTCTGCCAAGGATTTGAAACAGCTTTAAGCAAAAACAGACAACAATAATAAAAAATAGAAATAATACAGGAACAAAATAATACAGGAAAAAAATAGCAATAACGAAGTAAGATGGTCAGTTAAAACACCATCACAAGAAAGTAGAAAGTTGAAAATATACTATGCTTTAAGAGAACAAAACATTTCCTAAGGTTAAATTCTAAAAGAAAGGTCTCTAACGAGCTCTCACACAGCAAAGGACAATGTCCACAGCAATATTTGTAAAGCAGATGAAATTTCCCCTGTCAAATGGCTGATTCTTTGATAATGGCCAAGGGCTCAAATTAAAATGCAATAGAATGAAAAGGAATCATTAAGGAGCTGAGTTAATATACACCAAGAATATAGTGACCTGATATCCTTACTTGAACCCAGAAATGACTTTCATCTAGAAGATTTACCTAATAATATACTGAGCATTGTTTATTGCTAGGAATTAAGGTGATTTGGGCTTCCCTGGTGGCTCAGAGGGTAAAGCGTCTGCCTGCAATGCAGGAGACCTGGGTTTGATCCCTGGATTGGGAAGATCCCTGGAGGAGGAAATAGCAGCCCACTCCAGTATTCTTGCCTGGAAAACCCCATGGACGTAGAAGCCTGGTAGGCTATAGTCCACATGGTCGCAAAGAGTCGGACATGACTGAGTGACTTCACTTTCACTTTCAAGGTGATTTCAGTAACCCAGTGAAAATATTACATCAAGAAACGCTAGTGTGACATGTCCAGGTTCATGTTGGTCCAGAGAGACAGCCCTCAACCTCCCGGGCTGAGGTCATCTTACACTAAGCGTCTCCTGGGAAGAAGTTGCCTTGTTTTCTTCCATGCATTTCCTACTCTTTGTGTGCAGGCTCAGTTGCTGAGTTGTGTCCAACTCCTTGTGACCCCGTGGACTGTAGCCCGCCAGGCTCCTCTGTCTGCAGAAGTCTCCAGGCAAGAATACTGAAATGGGTAGCCATTTCTTCTCCAGGGGATCTTCCAGACCCAGGGATCAAACCTGGGTCTCCTGCATTGCAGGCAGATTCTTTACCATCTGAACCACCAGGGAAACCTCTTTCTACTCTTACTGAGGCTTAAATTCAGGATACTCTTTTCCACATTCCCCCTTCACCCTATTTCTGCTCTTGTTTATCTAGTCCTATTTTATCATCTATCTCTAGTCCTATTCTACTTTCCCATAAAATAAAAGAAAAAATAACCATTATTACTAAAAATATGAAGAAATATCAAGAGTTGCAATGCATTTTATCTTCTGAAAACCAAGATGCTACATTATTGTCACTATGGACATTCTGTCACATCTGCTGTGAAATTCGGAGCTAACATGGAGCTAAAGCAGAAATTGGCTTCAAACAATATTGAGTGTTCCTGTGGCAGCTGGATCAGGTTCCATGAGCACCCCTAATTTTATAGGGATCACTTAACAGACACTTGGGGAAAATCTTCAGGGAGCCTCAGGTTAGAGCAGCAGTCTCTTCTATCAGGATTGCATCCGGATGAACGGTCTTTCACAGACACCAGTGGGCAGCTGTAACCACCCCACTGCGATCCACCGGCTACCAGCCACTGTCCTGGCCCCTCAGCGAACAAGGGGGCCCTTGTCACCTTTCCCATGGAAGCCCCCACCTCCAATTCCAGTCAGATTCAAGAAAAAGTCTTCCTGACTCTTTCCCCTAAGATGTTGTTGGGTGTTTTTTCACATGTTAAAACAAGGTTCCTTTCAAAGGTAAGATTCCATGACGTTGGCAAAAGGCGGAAATGTATTTCCGTGTTTCAGGGCCCATGGTCTCTCCTTCCAGGAATAGCAGACGTCCGGTGAAGCCAAGACCCTTGTTCCTTTGCTGGGAAACCATCTCTAAGATACGCTACCTCTACACCACAACACACACACACACACACACACACACACACACACACACACACACACACACAACGGCAGCCAGTGTCTTCAGCATTCCTCCCCGCTTGGCAAAGGGCAGTGTAGATGATGGCGAGAGAGACACACGCGGTGCCAGGCAGAAGAGCCTTTGCATACTGCGGGGATGGGGCGAGGAGACTGTCACAGTCATGTGCCCCCTGAGAAAAATATCCCCTATTATTTCTCACTCAGCTGGCGCTGAGGGTCAGAGCTCGCGTCCGTAATCACTATTGTTCGCGGCGTGCCTTGTGGCTCACAGGCGGATGACTACCCTTCATAAAAAGCCGATTGTGTCGCCTTTACTCAGCACCCTTTCGTAATAGCCATTGTTTCGCTTTCTTATTGCAGATATTTCATGCAGGAAAAAAAAGGTATTTTGCTCCCACATCCCTCAATTATTCTAATATTTACATTAATAAAAACAGTCACTCATCGTGTAAACACACGATTCCAAGAAGCAAAGTGCCTTCCTTAATGTAAGTCATCTAATGGTACATGTGAACTGCGTGCAGGAGCGGTAATCACTGATTCCCCCATCCGATTAAGCCCCAGGATTCCCAGTTTCTGACAGAAGTCCAGACCGAATCCAAAAATCTCTTTGACATCTTGCAACTATTAGATCTCCTAACAGTCTTGAGTCAGTGATGGCACGTACTCGCTTCCAGAGAAGTGCATGGCCCTCTGCCAGTTCAAGACTAGACCGAGAATCTGGTTTGTTCTCAAACAGACCAGTACCAAGGAAGTCACTTGAGTTTCCGTTTTTAGTATTATCTTAGCCAAAATAGAAAAAGAAACATGTTTCTGAGAGAAAACAATTTTCTCCGGACACTTCCTTTCTGAAAATGGATATTGTCTCATGGCCTAGACATTGAATCCAGGGTCTTACTTAGTCTCTGGGCCATTATGATCTTGCTTATAGAATGCAAGTCTCCCTCAAATTCAAATTTCTCATTAAAGCTCAGTGTTATAAATGACATGTCTGTGTGTGTGTGCTAAGTCACTTCAGTTGTGTCTGACTCTTTGTGACCCCATGGACTGTAGCCCACCAGGCTCCTCTGGCCATGGGATTCTCTAGGCAGGCATACGGGAGTGGGGTGGAATGCCCTCCTCCAGGGGATCTTCCCGACCCAGGGATCAAACCCATGTCTCTTCCCATCTCCTACGTTGGCAGGCAAGTTCTTTACCACTAGTGCCACCTGGAAAGCCCTGACATGACTATTAGTCTCAAAAGATGTGAAAATGCTAACAGTTGCTCAAAGGTAGATATTATCCATTTGTGATGTACCCACTGACACATTTTTGTATGTATTTGTTATATTTATTTAATTTGTTTGGGGCCAAAGTTGCTGAGAAACTCATACTGCAGCTAGAAATCTTAAGTTGTGGTTATGACTGAAAAGGTCACAGGTTAATTCTGGGGACAGGCTGGACCCCGAGAGAGGCCAGGGGCAGGACCAGCTCTCTCACCCTCTGAAGCACGCAGTGACCTGTTCATCTGCAGGGTTGGAGCAAACTGCTGGCTTCTGTGGGGTCGAGCAGTCTCTGTGTGCCGAGGGAAGGGCCCACATGCCAGGCCAGCAGGCTTAGCAACCCGCCTGGCTCCCGGGGGCCTGGCAACAGACTCCTGGGGCAGTGTGGACTTGTCCAGGCCAGCAGGGCGCCGACTGGGGGGCTGTCTCTGGGGTGGCTCCTCTGTGCAAACTGAAGTTCCACTCAGAAAAGGCTGTTGTTTAAGTTGAAGAGACTCCTTTGTGCCAAAACCGCCATCCATCCTCTTTTGTTCTTCTCGAAAGGGAAGTGACGCCAGCTGGCTGGTCTGAGGCAAGTCATCCTTACAAACACTGGTCAGATGACACACCCTGCTTCCTTCCCCATGTGCAGTTTCGGGCACGGGGAACGTCCATGTCCAGTCGCCCAGGAGGCAACCTCTGGGACCACCACGCCTCGAAATAACTGGCGGTGGTCTTCCAAGTGATGATCGTGATCCAAGCGATGGCCGCAAGGCGAGAGACATATTTTCTGATCACTGCACAGTCTGTCAAAGGAACCTACGGTTACCCAGTTTTTGCCCACTTGTAATAAATCTGTCCACCGAGTACAGTTAAATGACAGCTGATGAAGCAACACAAAATTCTGGTAAATAGGAACAGAGAGACAATGAGACTACAGGCTACCCACTCAGTGACTTCACCAAAATGTGCCGTAAGATTGAATTTGCATCATAACCTTTGAAAAGTGAGAGGTAAAAGACTGGAGGTTTTTAGCCACTGATTTTCTGGTAATGAGACACCCTATAACAGTGCTTGGCTATAAATAACCTGGTAGCTGAGACGCAGAGGGGTCCCATATACAGCCTCTTCGATTCCTTTCCATTTAGTGGGGAGGAAGCATTCCTTTTTACCTCTTTTTAAAAATCATAGATTTAGGGAAAGAACAGAAATAAGAAAGCTTTTATTATAACTACCAAAATTTCAGCTCTGCACTTTTAGGGTTGTTGCATTTTCTATATTCTATTGAGAAAACATCCGTGACCTTGTGGATCACCTTGATTCAGAATTTCAGTGGATCCTAAATGGGTTTACTTATATTCGGTCAAAACCTTGAGTAGCCGGCATAGTAGAAGAAACATTTGTTTGCTATGTGTCCTCTGTTTCAACAAATATCTTGGCTACACTTAAATTTTATTAATTTCCCTCCTTAGCCTTCTGCTTCATTGCACAGATAGCTCATGAGGTCATCTGCAGAAGGTCGAAGCGCAAATAATCCCATTGCTGGCCCCTTCTCTATGCTGTCTGTGGGATCTCCCTACATGTACAAGTACCAAATGCAGATGACAGCTCATTGCTGGCATGTGATATAAAATCAGAAATATGAATTCCCTAGTTCTCAGACTGCCAGGATATCAGAGACATGACCACTGAAAACTCATAAGCAGGTTTGTACCCATAGTTAGTTATTACCCTGGGAGATGGTGAGACCAGGTAGGGAAATTCTGTAATTCGATACCTGAGTGACCTTGGGTCAATTCCTTAGCTTCTTGGTGCTTCTTAGTTGGAATGATAATCATATAGACTATGATGATGATCATGATAATTAACTAATGAAGGTTTAATGAGACAGGTGCATATGCATAAGCCACACCTCCTCACAGGGAAAATGAAAGTGTTAGTCATTCACTCATGTCCAACTCTTTGCGACCCTGCAGACTGTAGCCCCCCAGGCTCCTCTGTCCATGGGATTCTCCAGGCAAGAATACTGGAGTGGATAACCATTCCTTTCTCCAGGGGGATCTTCCCGACCCAGGGATCGAACCTGCATCTCCTGCATTGCAGGCAGATTCTTTACTGGCTGGGTCTCTGGGAAAGTCCTGAAAGAGAAACCAAGCACAAATGAAAAGCTCATTACGGCAGAGTCAGGATAAGAACCCACATCTCTAGTACAGGCTTGAGAGCACAGAGGAGATGCAGGCCTTTTCTGCAGAGAGGCAGAGGTCCATTTTGAAGGCCATATAGATGAGCAAGGACACCAGGTAAACTTAAGTGTGGACAAGTCTTATTAATGCCCATGGTCTCTTTCGCAAGCGAGTGGCAGGAGACGAGATGAGGTGTGTTGCTTTCCTCGTGGCAATGCTTGCCCAGTTCTCCTGTGCTGGTGATGTGAGTGGCATGGTCATCAAAGCCCGTTGATCTGTGTTGAGACTGGACCATTTCTTTGGCCCCGCTACCCCAAGTCTCTTCCTACAAAGCTGACCTCACACGGGGCACCAGGACACACACAGCAAGGACCAGGAAAGGGGAGGAGGCGAGGCTGGGAATCCTTGACCGTGAGGGCCCTGGGGGTCCTCAGAGCATCACCACTTGGGACCAGTGACTTCCGTGGCCGTGGTTGTGCTTCTGATTCTCCCAGAACTTCATAATTCACTTACCATGAGTGGATCACGTTAACACTTTATCCAGCATCCTGATCTTTGCCTTTCTCCCACGAATTTACTTTGTCAGTAAAAACTGGTGGACTGGGTGCCGTGTAGCTTCTTTAGCACCAAGTGTTTCAAAAACCAGAGGCTATAAAACATGAGAATCACTCGTAAGAAAATCAGATTGACTTCTTATAAATCAATGGCATGAGAAGAGCGTAGGAAGTCACCAAATACCTATTTTTCTCATACGTAGCTGAAAAGATTGCATAGATAAGCCAGTTGTGTCAATTCTGTGACCGCTATCTTTCTGCTCCCAAGTTGTCACTTAGAGATTGGTAACGAGAGGGTATGTTTCTCAAATCATCCTCTAGTTTATCTCCTAAGGAGTAATTCATCAGAGCTTTCCACAGATGTTCACAAAGAAGCTCTTAACCCATTAACAAAGTATCTGGGTCCTAACGAAACAAGCCAGCACTTTAAAAACCAGCGTGGGTCACAAAGGAAATAAAGGGTAAGCGTCGGCACTGGGAGTGAGTAAACCATGATAGAATCGTGTCGCACATCATGTTGTGCGTGTGTGTTTCTTCTCTGTTTCTAGCTTGGCTTAGTCAAATTTAAAGAGCTACAAAGAAGGGAAACACCAAGGAAATCAGACGTGAAGAACAGACGAGCACTTGTGATATTTCTAAGAACAGTCCTGTAATAAAATCCAATTGGTTGGGGGGTGAGGGGAAGCATTTTCACGTTCCAGAACTAATGTCTACCTGTCTATCTAAAACTTGGAGCGAATTTTAGAAATAGTGGATGAGATGGGGTGGGGGGACCAGCCTTGTGCATCCGCAGCTTCTTATTTCACAGGCGAGGAAGCCGGGGCCCAAGCTGCTTATGCACTTGGTCTGAGGTCAAACGCATGCAGAGTGAAGTCGGACCTAGACTTGCTGGTCTCCGTCTCCTGGCCCCGTCACTCTTAACCGCATCCTCTGTTTAGAAATGCAATGCATGTTATTAGGGCCAGAGTAATATTAGAGGAGATTAAGTAGCATAGAACCATCTCGCCTCACCAGGTGCCCTTCTAGGCCTGGAATCCTCCTGGTAGGTATATCTATATATAGGTATATCCATCTAGCATATCTCCTAGTCGGTCTGCTCCTGAAACGGAGATGAAGAGGCCCTGCAGGCCTGGGCAGGCCGCGTGCAGCGGGGACAGCGGGGCAACCTGACCGCGCCTGGAGCCGGTGGTCTCCCAGATGGGATGGGGTTGTGGTGGGCCACAGAGGACCCCCAGGAAGGGAGAGATGCAGAATAAGAGTGGGGAGAGGTCCCAGCTTCTCCCTCGGCCCCCACTTTGCTCATCCCACCCCTACACCAGGCCTGCCATCAACAGCAGCAATTTCAACAGTGTCATTAGCAAACCTAAAATGCAAATTAAAAAAAAAAATCTCATTCATCACGTAACATTTCCAGTCGTAAAACCTGACATCTGATTTGTTTGAGGAGGCTGCTTTGGAAGGAAATTCTCTGTTGGTCGCCAAAGAATCCAAGCCTCATTAATGACCAGAAATATGTGCCTTGAAAGAGAGATAAAACTGATGAAGGGGGCGAAGGGTAGGGGGAGAAAAAGACCCTGCAACTGCTTCTGACCTGAAGGGAAAGGCACCGCAATAAAAACAAATAGCCCCATTGAAGCAGAACTTTGCATTGCACCCTAAAAAGAAAAAAAAAGAAAAAAAAATGTCAACAAGCTGGCCCATTGTGAAGGGTTGTTCTGTATGGCGCACAGACAAAGCAATTGTTAGCAAGCCCAGAGCTGAGCTCTCAGTGCAGAGCCCAGGCTCCCGGCTCACGTGGGAATGGGCACAGAGGGGCTTCGGAGGTGAGGCTGGGGGTGCCCTGGGGAAACACAGGGGATGCTTCGGGGCTCCCAGGGAGCCTCCTGTTCAGGGGCGACAGTGACTGAATGGATCCAAGCAGGATGATGAGAGCATAGCCCTTCTGGAGTCCGCCCCATGCAGCGGTTCACCCCCACCCCACTAGGGGAGCTCCCCTCCCTGCCCCTCCCATCCCCACCCAGTTAGGAAGGAAGAGCTTCCCCATTAGGTCCTGGCTGGGCCTGGATCCAGCCTCCTCTCCGCTGAGGTCTTAAAGCACAGAGCAGAACAGCAGAGATCGGCCTTGCTCTTGCTGGCATCTATTGTTACCTTAATACCTCTGTTTTCTAATGGACTCTTTAGTTATGCAAACCACAGGCTCTGTGAAGCAGGTTCTCCGTGACAGGTCAGAGCCCAGCGTTTATGTAGCCCAAAAGGAAGAACCCGTCACACTGAGGAGTTAATGGTTAACCTGGCCTTAAAGCCTCATCAAGCCCGAATGTGAAAGAACCCCATGGCCTTGGCAACATCCAGCTAAAATAGCACCTCTCTCCTGTGATGGGGTTTTGCCTCCCTGTAGCATAGAAAGGCTATACAAGCGGCCTTGTCACCACCGCCTGGGCAGGCTCTGGAGACGAGAGCTAGGATCTCGGCACTGGGGAAGGCAGCTAGGTCCAAGGTTACCCCCAGACTGTCCCGGCAGGCAGGCAGGTGACCCGAATCCAGTAGCCCACCATGCTCAAGATGTGACCCATGAGCCAAGGTCACTCGGTGTTTGCTTCGAGGCACCTGACCTAATCCTCTAGCCCTAAGGAGGTATGGCAGGAAGACAGCTTCGAATCAAGGAGCAGACACCAAGGCAGAAGGAAGGTCATCCAGGGAAGCAGAGACCCTGGGATCTGGGAGCAACTTGGTCATCTGGGAAGATCTCCAGTCTCAACGGTTCCCTCTCCCCTCACCGGTCCCTCCTCCCTCTCCAGTTCCTAGGGGAGCTGAGGAGGCGGGATTGTATAGAAGTTTTAATTCTTAATTAGTTGAGTGCATCACAATTAGCTCTGTGGCTTCCTCAGTAGGTTCAGTTCTTGAAAAGCTACGATCCCTCTACAGGCTCATGTACTGTTCTATATTCTGCTAATTTTTTTATGAATTTTTAAACGTATTTGACTTTAATTTTCTCTCAGTACACAGGAGAAGATGTGTAGCCACATTAATTTTTCTCTAATGTGCCGTATCTCAACATCAGCCACCAGGGCCTCCCCGCCCCCGCCCCAGCCCCGCTATGTGGGAGCGCTCGCTGTGCCGCACAGCAGATTCCAGCTCACCATCCGATCTGCTTGGGTCACTCAGCAGACACACGTCCACCGACACTGTTCGGGATTCCAGAGATACAGTGGTGAACGACTCAGCCGTCTCTGGGCAATTTCAGTTGGAGGGGACAATAACAAATAAATAAGCTACGTCATCGCTCAGATAGCAGTAAACTTTATGAAGCAAAATAAGACGAGAGGAAGAGAGCACTGTAGCCCGGGCGGTAAGGTGCACTTCAAAAACCAGATGATCAGGAAAGACCTAACCAAGATGGAAGCGTGACAAAGGGCGAACCGGGCTGTGGGTGTGTGAGGGAGCCGTGTTCCAGCGGGGAGCGTGCAGGTGCAGAGGCCCTGAGGTGGTACCAGGTCCATACGCTCGCCGGGCCGTGGCTGAACGAAGTGGCGGGAGACGGGCCAGAGCTGAAGACGTGGGCAGTTCCGGGAGAGCAGCCGGTGCGGACGTTGACTGACCTGGAGTGAGGTGGCGGATTCCTTTCCTGGGGGCGTTGTAGCAAATCGCCACACCTTGGTGGCCTGAAACCTCAGAAACTGGTCCTCTCACAGTGGTGGAGGCCGAGGGTCTGCCACCGAACTGTCCACCACGCGGGTTCCCTCTGGACCCTGAGCGGGAGCCTGACCCAAGTCTCTCCGCCAGCTCTGGGCTGGTGGGCAAATCTTGACGGCTGTGTGGACCCGTCCCGCCACCCTCTGCCTCCATCCTCCTGTGGCCTTCTCCCTGTGTGTCTGCGTCAGTTCCTCGTCTGTCTCCTCTGAGGACTGTGGTCCTCGGATTCAGGGCTACCTTAAATCCAGGGCGGTCTCGTGTCCAGGTCTTTAACTTAGTTACACCTGTTTCCACATGCACACACCAGGGCTTAGGACTTTGACACACCTTCCGGGGAGACAAAATTCAACCCGCTCGGGGAGGCTCTTTGAATACAAAAGTGAAAAGATCTGATAGGCATTAAAGGGTAAGAGGGTCGGGGCAAAAGTGGTAGTCTCCAGCTAGGAGACTACCCTGGTTATCCAGGAGGGAGACGATTAGAAGTGATGGGAGGGTCACGTGAGATGTAGAGTTCACCTCTATATACGTGGCTGACTCTGATTCCTTAGTTCCACAGCTTTAAATTGCCATCTTTTTAACCACCGCCAAACCGTTTTGATGACTCTATGTTCTAACTATTAATATCTGATAAAATTAATCTTCTCTTCTTCCTTTTCCTAGTAATATTTTATAAACCTATTAATTTGCCCAAGACATTATTTGTATCTTCTCATTCAGGAAGGTAGGTAGATAGAGATAAATAGATAGACCGTGTTGTTGTTCAGTTGCTAAGTCGTGCCCAACTCTTTGCAACCCCATAGACTGCAGCACACCAGGCTTCCCTGTCCTTCACCATCTCCCAGAGTTTGCTCAAACTCATGTCCATTCGAGTTGGTGATGTCATGCAACCATCTCATCCTCTGTCACCCCCTTTCTCTTTTGCCTTCAATCTTTTGCAGCATCAGGGTCCTTTGCAATGAATCGGTTCTTTACCTCAGGTGGCCAAAGTATTGGATCTTCAGCTTCAGCAGCAGTCCTTCCAATACATATTCAGGGTTGATTACCTTTAGGACGGGCTGGTTTGATCCCCTTGCTCTCCAAGGGACTCTTATATCTGTCAGTTTATTTGTCTTTTATTATCTTTTAAATGTTCTTTATAGCAACAGCGTATGCCTCGATAGGTTTATCCCCAAGACTTTCTTGTGAGCAAGGAGTTAATGTTACAATCAAGACCTGTGCTTTTATTGTTTGGGCTGGTAGCTGCTGATAATTAGCAAGGCTATTAATTTCAGTTTGTTTATTTCAGATACAGCATTTTATTGAATCATTTTATTAAACACCATTATTTCGCTGGTTCCTCTGCATATTCTGGTTTCCATCCTGTTAAGTGCAAATGATGATCTTTTCTCTCTTCCCATTATCATACCTCTTTATTTTTTTCATGTCTCACTGCATTAACCAGAGTTTTCAGAACACCATTAAGAAACAATCCTTGTTCCAATTTTTAAACAGAATTTAATTTGTCTATCCATTAAGCACAATATGGGCTCTCATTTTCCACAACTTTATCACGGTAAAGAAGTGGCCTCTATTCCTAATATTTTAATATTTTGAAGAACCTCGTTAAACTGTCCTGTGGGCATGTTATTCATTTTAGTTTAACCTGTTGATGTTGTGCACTGCACTGGCAAACACTCTCATGCCGAGTCCTTCTTGCACTGTGCCGCACATCTTCCAGAAGGCTCCTTTATGTTGGCTTAAAGAAAGATTTCAGTATTCGTTTCCGCCTTTCTTTTTATAATTAGGGATCTGATTTATTTTGGTGGCATCCTCATTAAAATCAATATGCTGGCCTCATATTACAATATTTGTGATAATTATGGCACCTTGGGACAGGATCTTGCAAAACTGCCTACCAATATTTTTTTATTAGCGCTTCTGGAAAAAGCATTAGTTTTCTGTATCAACATCATTATCATAAAAATGCATTTATGAAATGCCTCTAATAACTCCTAATGCTGTGGCGTAACACAGAATAGTCCTTGTCTCCGAGGAACTAATGAAAACCATTTGCAGATTGCATGGCACTTTGCAGTTTATACGCCGTCTCTTCGTAGATTATCACAGGGCAGTGTCAGTATGCCCGTTTTTACAAATGACTTATCCAGAGCTGATTAGGAATTTGCATGGAGTCCTCCAATCAACCAAGACAGGTGAAGATGGAACCTGAACTGAGGAGTTCTGATCCAAACCCAGTGCCCCATACTGACTCACTGCCCAGCAGCTCACTTAACATTTAGGACATTAAACAGGAGCAGACATTAAACATCTTATTCTATAGTAAGGCTGGGCAGTAACTTCTTTGGGGAAAGATTGGAAGAAGGCTCTTCTGAAAGTTCCATGCTCCCCAAGGTTGCTTCCCAGTCATCATCCCATCACCTTTGGGTAAACCTCCTTTGACGTTCAGCCCTGTTAGATGTATCATCCGGTGCCCTCCTGATCACTGTGACGTCCCAAGTTGACTTTGGCGTCTCGTCCACAATCCTCCTCTCTGTCCCGGGTCCAGCATCCATAGCGCTCTCCACGTCCCTGCAGGAGGCCCGTCTGAGATGACCGTCCTGCTTCCTGGCTCTGTTTGATGTGGTTCTGGTCATTTGGGTGTCCCTCGGCCTCACTCTGAGCCCAGTCAGGGCCTCTCCTCTGCAGCACTTCCTGTCCCACCACCATCCAAACGCCCCCACCCTGTCCCCATCTGTGCAGTCTTTCCCTACCAGGCCAGACCACATGGTTGGCCATCCACAGAGTGAGACATTTCCATGGCCTCCCACCCCTGTCTGCTGCAGCTCTTAGGGACTGAGGGATGGGAGGCAGGCAGTACAGGTAGGGAGGAAGGAGAACCAGGAATCTCTGAAGTTCGTGCTGAGGTCCCATCCCTGGGGGGACAGAGCAGAGTTTTCCAGCTGGAAGAGGACCTCGCCCCTGTGTTTCTGAAGGAATGTGCCCGCTCACTTCACCCGCATGCCCTAAGGTCACCAACTCTCTCCACCCTCCCCTTTGCAACTCGTCTCTCACCCCGTTTCTTGGGGTGTCTTCTGTGGCATTCCCTGTGGCTCTCTACCTCCTGCAGCATCTAGGACCTCGGTGGACCCCTTGGCCAGCACTGCCCAAGGCTGGGCTCCATCCTGGTCTCCTGCCACTGGGCAGCCCCCTCGTTTCCTGCCCCGGGGAGCCCCGAGGCAGTTCTTGCCTCGGTCCAAATAGGTTTGGTCCCCTCGAGGCTTCAAAGCCAGCTCACAAAGAACCCAAACCAGTTAGTCTCTAACTCCGCCATCATTCAAAGTTCCATCTTTAAAATGCAGAGATTTTTTGGCTTCCTCTACCCGCAGCTCGGCAACTGTATTTCTGTGGCTATTGTTATTCTATTTCTGTTCCTAATTGCTATTATGGAAAACCGTGCCTCGCTGAAGCTTTGGGAGTTGCCAATCTGGGCTCCCTTCAAATGTAAATGTGTTATGCAAATGCCTTCTGAGGCCGAGAGTGGGATTCTGTGGTCTTCCCTGGATCGCAACGGGAAAAGAACACTTTCTGGGATGGTGAGAACTGGAAGGCAGCCCCCTCCTGATTTACATCCGCACAGTTCCGAGGTTTGTTTTCTGTCTCCAACTTCCTCTCCCACCCCAGCAGCTGAATTTAAAATACTTGCTACAAGACGCGGCTGCCCGGGGTCACTGCCGCTTAACTGTTTCGTGGTCACGCCCCACGGGGTCACAAGCACTTTCACCAGTCAAACTTCCTTCCCGATGAGGCTCAGGTGATGTTGGTAAAGAGACACCGAGTCTGGAACCTCATCTTGCTGTTCCTGTTGTTTTAATATGGAAAATGCCATCTCTTTATTCACTGAAGTAGATCAGTCACTGTGTTGTTAGCAAAACCTTGCAGTACCGGTATGGATGGAGACCTCACCTTACTGAGCAGAGTTCTAAACTTTCGAAAAGCAGCTACTGAGAGTCAGTGAACATGTTCTCTTCCCAGGAGGTCACTGATGCTGGAACCTCGGTCCCACCATCAGAACCTCCTTCCTCCTTCCTGTCACTCCTCTCTTTCTGCCTGGAGCTGCCCCCTGTGCCCAGAGCTGCCCCCGTGCCCGGAGCTGCCCCCTGCCTGGAGCTGCCCCCTGCCCGGAGCTGCCCCCCTGTGCCCAGAGCTGCCCCCGGGGCCTGGAGCTGCCCCCCTGCCCGGAGCTGCCCCCCTGCCCGGAGCTGCCCCCTGTGCCCGGAGCTGCCCCCCTGCCTGGAGCTGCCCCTCTGCCCGGAGCTGCCCCCCTGCCCAGAGCTTCCCCCTGTGCCCAGAGCTGCCCCCCTGCCTGGAGGTGCCCCCCTGCCTGGAGCTGCCCCCCTCCCCAGAGCTGCCCCTCTGCCTGGAGCTGAGCTCTGCCCGGAGCTGCCCCCTCTGCCTGCTGTTGCCCTCACTTTGGCCTCCCCTCCACCGTGCCAAGCAGCCTCTTCTCACTGCCACCTGCCTCACACCTGCCCTCCCTGCTTCCTGTTGTCACTGGTAGCAGTGTGGCCCAGAAGAACGCTCTCAATTTCTGAATCAACAAGCCCTCCAACCTCTTAGGTAGCCGACTTAATACTCACTCTGTGCTGCGCAAGGCACTCTTGTAAGCATGTGGCCATATTGCATTTACTTACCTCCTTTGAATCTGCCACCTGGGTGCAGGTGGCTCAGTGGTAAAGAATCCACCTCCAGTGCAGGAGATGTGAGCTCGATCCCTGGGTCGGGAAGATCCCCCTGGAGAAGGAAATGCCTCCCATTCCAGTATTCTCACCTGAACCAGGCAAAGATACGGACAGAGGAACCTGGCAGGCTACAGTCCATGGAGTCACAAAGAGTCAAACAGGACGGAGCAACTGAGCACGCATTAGGAACCAACAATGACTTAAAGCTAATAAACCACGTGCAATTACAAGTTCAGAAGGACGGTGTTCCAGGGCTAATTAGCTCAGCCTGAGTCTATCAGCAGCTTCTATATTCAGTATTGTTGTTGTCATTGTTCAGTTCAATATTGTCCATATTGGATATTTCCAAAATGGAGAAAAAAGTTACCACAAGTGTACGGAAATGCATCCCACACACTCTAAGATGAATTCTAAGCTGTGTGAAAGGAGACAGACCAAGAGGAGCAGCGGGGGAATGGTCCTCGCCCCTGAGGTTTGGCTGTTTGCCTTTTGTTTGTACGCTGTCACATTACTGGATAGTCCTCATTCGGAACCTCTGAAAAAGAAAGGGAAAGTAACTCTTCCCTGGATATCATTTCTGTCCTGAAGTGCTAAAAATACTTTCAAGTGCAATTAGCTTATTTAAGAGGCAGAAATTATATGGTTCATGGGGTCACTGGGAGGCTAACAGGGATGGGTAATATATATGTTAGTGCTTTGCGCACAGTTGGAAGAAAATCTTGGTGTAACTTCGAGGTGGCTTTGTAATTATCTAGCAGGATCAGACTGTCTGATCAAAGAGAATCACTCTGATCTACTCAGTGGTCTCGCTCTCTCTCTCTCTCTTTTTTTTTTTTTTGGTTTAATAATGTATTACAAATTGACATGTGTCCATGAACAGGATCTATGGCTCAATTAGGTCACCCAGATAGGGCCACATGAATGTCAGTCACATTCTACTCTTTACTGGTTTTCATGACAAATTTGCCTGATAGTTCATGTCACTGTAACAATCTCCGTCACCTTTTCTCAGTGGAGAAAGGGATTACAGCCTTGCAAAATATATAAATTTGCCCCAAATTGTGAAAAACAAAGAAACTGCCATGCTAGACCCAAGCCTGGCTTTTTTTCTTAATTGGAGGATACTTGATTTACAATGTTGTCTTGGTTTCTGCCATACAGCAAGGTGAATCAGCCATAAGCATGCATATACGTCCCCTCCTTCTTGAGTCTCCCTCCCATCCCCCTCCTCCGATGCCTCTAGGTTGCCACAGAGCACCGAGTTGAGCTCCCTGTGTGACACAGCAGCTTCCTGCTAGCTATCTATTTTACCAATCCTAAAGGAAATCAGTCTTGAATATTCATTGGAAGGAAGGACTGATGCTGAAGCTGAAACTCTAATATTTTGGCCACCTGATGCGAAGAGCTGACTCCTTGGAAAAGACCCTGATGCTGGGAAAGATTGCAGGCGGGAGGAGAGGGGGACGACAGAGGATGAGATGGTTGGATGGCAGCACTGTCTCAACAGACATGGGTTTGGGTGGACTCCGGGAGTTGGTGATGGACAGGGAGGCCTGGCGTGCTGCAGTTCATGGGGTCGCAGAGAGTTGGACACAGCTGAGCGGCTGAACTGAGCTGAATGTATGCATTTCAATGCTGCTCTCTCAATTCATCCCACCCTCGCCTTCCCCCAGCGTGTGTGCAGGTCCATTTTCTGTGTCTGCACCTGTAATCCTGCCCTGCAAATAGGATCATCAGTCCTATTTCTCTAGATTCCCTGTACACGCATTGATATACGAAGTTTGTTTCTGTCCTTTGACTTAAACTCTGCTCTGTATAACAGACGCCTGGCTTTTTGACTTTACTTCTGGAGCCAGGTATTTTGCCTCCCCTCGGGGCTGTCTGAGGCCTTGCAGACACAACTTGCATGGGCATGGCGGTTGTGCCAAGGCCCCAAGGAGCCCAGGGAGAATTCTGCAACAGCCTGGCAGCCAACCGGACTCCAACAGGAGGGCTGCCCTCGCTCCCCAGGGGAGGCGCTTTGGCCTGCAAAGCTGCCCTTGAAGGCCTGCTGCCTCCACGGAAAGGGCCTGTCCCCGTGACGGCCCAGGCTGCCCACCACACACCAGGAAAGAAGCCCACGCCAGAGGAAGCTCAAGCAAGAGCTCTGTTAGACTCAAAAATGCATCACCATCACAAACCCTTCTCATCTGGATGACAAAAGCTCTGTGATAGTTTCTTCTAACCAGGTGCGCGCGCACACACACACACACACACCTGTGAGAAACTTTCTCACATTGAGCACCCATTTTTTTCTGGCACTATCTGGAACTAAAGAGCCAGAGTTAAGGTTAAAAAATGACATTCTCACTGAAATCATTTATGAAAAGCCTATTACCTAGCAATTTTCGTATTTGAATGCAATTATGTTAATGTTATTAGTACATTATGAATGGTGCTAATATGATCATTGTTTTGTGTGGTATTACAGGAAATTAATTTAAATGGATTTACATATTTCCAGATAAGGGGCACTGCTCACATGGGTAAATAAAGAAGCTCTTATTCCTTGGAAGCAAAAACCAACACGAAGAGAAAGCTGCGTTGTGACTTCATTCGTCACCCTAACACAGACATGATTGTGGAGTTTCTGTTAATGTCAACATTTTGCGATTTTCAGAAGTGTTTTTCTTGTGTAAAGGAGCGATCTGAGTCAGTCTCCCAGCCCCCTGGGAGGTGTCCCTCCGCTCCTTTTCATAGCCGAGGGAGCTGACAAGGGAATTAAGCAGCTCATTCCAGGTTATCCGCAGTCTCGGATGGTGCGATGTTCAGACTCCAAATGCCTAGACCTCAACTCCTACACTCCCATCACAGGGGAATGCAGCTTGGTACTCAAATCAGAGATCTAATTACAGAAGCCTGGGCCTCTGAAAGTCCCCCTGCCCAGGATTTTGCTGAGAGGAAACGATTCTCAAATATGCGTGCTTATTCCTACCTTTAGACGAGGCAGGCTTCCATACAGAGCATGCCCTCGGCCAGCTTCCTGCCTCTGCGGAGGAGAGCCTCCCAGACTCACTGGGCAGCTGCTCAGTGCCAGCCCCATGCTCCTGGCACTCCACCCCTGGGTCCAGCTGCGGACAGGAAACCGGCCGCTGCGTGAGCCTTGGGCCCCTGTCGGTGTCAGCTGAGGTCGTTCAAGGCCAAGAGAGAGGTCCCTGGGGGTGGCCAGGGGAAAGCTGCCTGGGGCAGGCCTTGAACTGGCCCCGGACACGAGCTCATCTGGCTGACAGAGACAGGAGCATCTGAGGTCAGGGAAGCTGTGGGGATTTGCAAGGCACATTCAAGGTGAAGGCTAGACAACCGGCCGGCAGGGTAGGTTGGTAGGAACTGCCAGTGACCGAAGGCGATGGTGGTGCTGGAGGGGCGGGCAGTTGGCTCCCGTCTCCTGAAAGCATGCAATTGACAAGGGGAGAAGCTGCATTTGCGAAAATGAATCTGGCGTCTGTGTGAAGAAAGAATTGGAGCAGCAAGAGCAGGGGGTTAGGAAACCGGTCTCTTTTGCAAGAAATCTAGGCCTGGGGTGACACGGCCCTGAGTGTCTCGGAGCAGTGGCCATAGCCCCCAACCCCAGGACAGTAACTCTGCTGAGGAAGAGAACCAAAGCTATGAACGTGCCGTCTTATGGTGACATCTGCTGTGATCAGGGCTTTCCAGTGGCTCGGCAGTAAAGAGACCGGCCTGCCGATGCAGGAGACGCAGGTTCAATCCCTGAGGTTAGAAGAGCCCCCTGGAGGAGGAAATAGCAACCCCACTCCAGTAGTCTTGCCTGAAAAATCCCATGGGCAAAGGAGCCTGGAGGGCTACAGTCCACGGGGTCGAAAAGAGTTGGTCACGACTGAGTGACTGAGGACACGCACTCAGGCTAATTATCGGTGATTTCCTTCTAAACTGAAAGTTCCTAGAGGGTCAGTGCTCCGCCGTATTTGCCTGTGTGTCTTCAGCACAAATAGCAGGCTCCCAGTAAATGCTTGCTGAATGAAAGAGTGAGTGATGAGTGAATGAACTCACACAGACACCGAGTGAATGGATGGACTGTAATGAGGTCTGTAGGAGGGGACTTCCTGGCCAAAGACAGAGACACCAGGCATCCTGGGACGCTTGTGAGGAAGCTGCTGGGGGTCGGTCCTGGCCCTGGGGAGGCTGCCTCGGCTACTCACAGACCCAGCTGGTCCCCGTCCCTTTCCTGGATAAGGGAAGCCCCAGGCTGATGGTTCCAGGTGTTGCCCATGAGCCCTCTCAGGGATGCAAAGGCTTTCTTTCCACCGGGTGGTGGGGGCGGGCACGGGCCACAGAAGCTTCTCTTCCCAGTGAAGCCAAGGAGGACAAGAGAGTCTCCAAGCACAGAGTGAAAGGAAAGTGATAACATCACTTCTACCTTATATGATCGTCGTGAGGATTCAGTGAGGTAGTAAATAGAAACTTCAGGGTTGACCATGAGGTCTGAGCAGCACACAGTGTTAGCTGTTATGATTGGTATCGTTATTGTTATTAGCCTAACCAGTTGCATGAAATTCTAAATATTTCCATTCTAGGTATAGACTAAATGAAGTTAATTCCTTAGATTTTTTAAGCAGTGAAAATTTTCCTGTATGCTCAGGCACCAGTTGCGTCCAACTCTTTGTGACCTTATGGGCTGTAGCCTGCCAGGCTCCTCTGTCCATGGGATTCTCCAGGCAAGGATACTGGAGTGGGTTGCCATGCCCTCCTCCAGGGGATCATCCCGACCCAGAGATGAAACCTGCGTCTCGGGCATTGCAGGTGGATTCTTCCCCACTGAGCCACTGGGGAAGCCCCATGAAAACTTTTCTACTTTCCCATAAAACAACAACTGATTTTCTAAGTAGCTAGTTGATAGGTAGGTGATTGAGGTTAATTCCATCAAGATTTTAGGTTAGTGATTAAAAAAAAACAAACCTACATTGTTATATTTAGCATTTACCATAATAGAAAGTTTCTTGTTTCTAAGTCAAAGATTAATATCATAATATTTTGACTACTCTACAGTTCACTTCTGCAAATAATAATTTGATCCATAAATTGAAATGGATTTGGTGTGTCTCTATTTAACATTAAAATCATCCTGTCATCACTTTCCAATTATCTTTTCATGAAAAAAATAGTAATAGGCCCATTCTTATAAAGTCATTTGTATTTAATTGAATTAGCAGTTGTCTTTGATTAAAGCTAGCATAACTTCTTACATATCTCATATTGGTGACTTCTTTTTACCTAGGCTATCAAGATGGCTAGGAATATCCATTATAAGGCTTATGAACGGAAAACAGGAATAAGTCCAAACTACTGTTTCAGACTGACTGGATGGATGCGAGTCTGAGTGAACTCCGGGAGTCGGTGATGGACAGGGAGGCCTGGGTGCTGCGATTCATCGGGTCGCAAAGAGTCAGACACGACTGAGCGACTGAACTGAACTGAACTGAACTGACTCTTTCAGAACAGTAAAAAAATACATATAAAATCAGAAACTAGATTTAGATCTCAAAGATTACAAGTAAGATTAATACTGGTAAATAGCTTATAAAGAAGAAATGCAACATAGGTTAGGAATTTGTGAAACATGAGGGGGTGCGTAACATGGGGTCAGTTTAGTGTTTTGGCATCTTGTTCAGCTCGAGGCTGTTGAGCAACTTGTCTGCTGTGAATCTGCGTTTCCTGGTCAGGGTGATGGACGTGCGGCCGGAACTCTAGAGAAGCCAGCCGGACGGTTGCCCGGGAGATGTCAGAGCGGCTGGGGGCGAGGTCAGAGGCGTGCTGGGCAGGCCGGGGCCACTGCCGAACGGCCATCTGAGCTGAGAGAGGCTTCTGCGCCCTCTGCACGCTCACGTGCTCCCCTGACCTTCCTTTTCCTTAATGCAGATTACTCATTTGCTCCGTGCAAGCAGTCTGCTGGGGGTTTGCCTTGCCTTGCCTCTCAGTTCTCAGAGCAGCGGCGTGGACTGACGGCTGCTGTGCCCCTGGGCTCGCCCAGGCCCCGTGGCTTGCCCGGTCCAGCAGCCAGGCCAGGGCCGGGGTCCACGCTCAGGCTGTAGCCGCCCCCGGGAGCCACGCATCTGGGGAATTCCCCGTTCTCGAGGCCGGGCCATTTTATCAGCACACCGCTGCTCCCTGCCCTCAGTTACAGTTCGCCCTGCACCCCAGGGCTTAGTAACCGGAACAGAAAACGCCTGGAACAGGGAAGGCCGCGTGCCCAGGGTCAGATCAGAGAACCAGACGTCCAGAAAGCCCGAGAGTACTGAAGCCCCAGAGGCATCCGTGGTCTGGCTGGAAGCTTGTAGAGGCAGTGGAGCCCTGCGGATGGGTCCCCGCGAGGGGAATCCTCTGTCAGCTACACTTTCGGAGGCTTTTACCCTCCTGGTGAGGCACGGTTGGCAGAAGTCTTCAGCCTGGAGATCACCATGCTTTATCCCGGTGACCACAGGGATAAAGTGGCCACCACATCCTCCCACAAGCTGTTGGCTTCACTCTCTGTACAGCCCGGAATGGAGCATTTCTGCTTCCTGAACGTCCTGCACACCCACTAGTGGGGCCCTCTCGGCCTTCTGTAACTGAAGGGTTTATCTTGGCTCACTTATTTACCAAATAATCGTTGATGCCTACTGTATGCCCACGTATGAGAACAGAAGGTATTCTGCTTTGAAGTCCTGACTTCTGAAAGTATTTTTCAGGCCTTATATATCCAGTGGGGTCGTCATATTTCACACTCGTTCTACAATAAGCTGTTTCCAATTAGTGCAAAGCTTAGATCATCATCGTTTGAACAGTAGCTTGTTCCTTGAAGTATCTAATTCAGATTTTATAAAGGAAATATTACAGGGAACCTGCTTTAAAAGTTCTATTAAAATGTATATTTTTGGATATCAACTATACTTATATGTGCAGCTCTAAACTACTATGGTTTAAAAAATAGTTTATTCTTAGAAAGTACCACGCAAATCCCATGTCACACTTAAACTGTTTACCCCATTTGTGAGTAAAGACTTGCTGAGCAAGCAAAGCTCAATGTAGTTCCTAATATATTACTACTGATTCCAAATTAGCGTAGTCTGTCTTTCTCTTCTCCCTGCTGACTTTCCGGTACTTCACCAGGGTAAGCAGGTGTTGGAGAGGAAGCTAACATTCATATATGTTGTTTTGTTTTTTCATTTAGTCACTTAGTCCAGCATCCTTCTTGTGGTGTCATTTTGGCTTGTCTCAGGTCAGATTTGGAGAAGGGAATGGCAACCCACTCCAGTATTCCTGCCTGGAGAATCCCATGGACAGAGGAGCCTGGCAGTCCATGGTCCATAAGGTCGCAGAGTCGGACACGACAAGTGACTAAGCACATGCCCGACTCTTTGTGACTCCATAGACTGTAGCCCACCAGCCTCCTCTGTCCATGGGATTCTCCAAGCAAGAATACTGAAATGGGTTGTCATTCCTTTCTCCAGGGGATCTTTCCAACCCAGGTATCAAACCTGGGGCTCCTGCGTTGGCAGGCAGATTCTTTACCACTGAGCCACCTGGGAAGCACTTGTGTACATTACCCCTCCTCTTAAGTGTTTATAACTAACACACAAGTTGGTATTTTTGATATGCTACTTTGGAAAGTATTCATTTAAATTAATTTTAAAAGATAATAAATTTAGTTGATTTATAAGAAAATATAGCATGTTAATTGCAAATGAATAAAATTTAATGGAAAAGCAAAAGTAAATTGCATACTTTGAAACTATGGGAATATTATAGGTTGTGATCTTTCATTCAAATAATTTGCATTCGAAATCTCAATAATCAGAATCTTTTATCTAACCTGACAAAATTTATGACCTCATATATTTGTACAGTAGAAATACCTGCTTCGTTTATTTCATAAGAAAATATTAGTTCAATTTGCTGTTCATATTTCTGTGCTTTTGTTTTAAATTGTTTTATGGTTCTATCAGCTATAACATCAGATTTGCCAAATTTCATTCTAAATTTTTCAAGGTTATGGTTTTGCCTGCTTTTATGTAACACTCCTTTGTGTTTTATTTTTATCCACATCTCCTTAAAAAGCAGGAAATTAGATTTAAATCACTGTTAAATTTCTCTTTCATTACATTTTCAACCTGCCTGGGCTTCCTATAGCTTTCTTCTCACACTTGTTGAATTTCTCCTTTTCCTTGGAACTTAACGTGTGTTTCCAGCCTGGGGCAGAAACACCAAAATGATGCGCTTCTCAATTTTTCCTAGTTGGTATTTTAAAATGTTCAAGCTACGTTCAACTTGGTCTCATCTGTCAAATGAATTCAAATATTTACTAGTCTGTGCTAGATCCTAGCCACAGTCAGTTGGAAATTCCAGTTTTTAAAAGATCACATTCAGAATTATAAGAAATTACAGACAAAACCATGCAACTCCTTGAAGCAAATTTAATAAGAAATCTGCAGGATGTCTGTGAAAGAAACCATTCAGGAATGGCAAAGACGGGAGGCAATAGAGAGACATCTCTTCCTGGTTGGAGGGACTCGTTTAACGACGGTCAGTGTTTCTGCTCGTCCAGTGTCTGGGCTCAGATTTTCTCTGGATCTAGCATTGCCAGTACAAACACTCCAGGTCGGGGAGGACCACTACGAGGCCCTTCCCACCTGCTAAGAACTGAGCCTGGGAGCCAAGTCAGGCTGGCTGGGCTCTGCTGGGAATTTGAGCTTGACTGAAAGTTGGAAGAACTGAAAATGTGTGGCGATGCTTCTTCCTGGAGGGGTGTCCTCAGCTCACACCACCTCTGGGGAGAGTTTCCCTGATTCCTGCCTGCTTTCTGAGGTCTGGGTCTTCATGCTGGTTGCTGGTTTCTTCCATTCTAAAAACTACCTCATACCTTTCCAATAAGATGCGTAAGTCATCTAAAGTTAGCTTGCGCTCCCTGTGAGCCAAGAGCTCAGCCTGTGTTTTGAAGTTTGCTTCATGCAGGCCATGGGTACACTGTTGAAGTCCGTCTGCTTGTTTTCAACTGCACTACTTCATTCAATTCTTTTGCTTATTCAGTTGATTCTTTAATGTTTTCCAGGTATAAAATATGTATCCTCCCCAAAGTGGCCGTTTTGTCTTCTTTCTGATTTTTCACTTCTCATTTCTTTCTCTGGTGTTGTAGAGTGGGGCTATTATTTGTAGTATAAAGTTAAATAACAGCGATGATAATAGTGATAAATCAAACTTTAGTGGGAATACTTTGTGATATGTTCCACAGACTTTTGTATTGAGACAGATGTATTTTAACTTATAAAAGAAAGATCCCACTCTTTCTTGCTTTTAGTAGTAATGTGTTGAATATCATCCAATGTCTTATTAGCCTCTTTGGAAATAATCATCTATATTTTTCTGTGATCTTTAATATGATAAATTAAATTAATAGAATCCTTAAATAGTCTTTACATTCTGAAATAAAGCACATTTGATAGTGATGCATCATTCCTTCAATATGCTTCTGGATTTAGCTTGCTAATATTTTATTTAAGGTTTATGCTTTAATGGTTGATAGTAGTCTGTTGTTCGCTTTCTCTACAGTTTTTGTGTTTTGATATAATGTTATACTTCCTCCAGAGAGAAAAATTTAGATGTTTCCCGTACTTTCACCCTAAGCTCTGGATTAGTGAAAGTCTCATGTCTGGGCCGAGTGATTTTTTTTTTTTTTTTTGCAAGGAGAGTAGCTCTTTGATTGCCTTTTATATTTCTCCCATAGATATAAAGTCTTTTAAGATTTTCTGTCTCCTCTGGGGTCAGTTTTGACAAATTGCATTTTCCTAGAATTTTTTCAATTTATTCAAATTTCTCTGCATACAGTTGAGCAAAGTAATGTCCTATGTTTCTTTTCATTCCTTCTATTTTCTGTTGCTCTCTACCTCCCCCCACCCTGCCTAGTATTATTGACACATTCTCTAATTGTTCTTGATTAGATTGGCTATTGGGTTATAACTTTTATTGAATTCTTTTTCTTTTACATTCATGCGTGCTTGGTCGTGTCTGACTCTTTGCGACCCCATTGACTGTAGCCCTCCAGCTTCCTCTCTCTGTGGGATCTTCCCAGGAAGAATAATGGAGTGGGTTACTGGAGTGGGTTGCCATTTTCTTCTCTTCTTTTTCTCTTGAAACCCATCTTTTGGGTTTATTTTGTGGTTCTGCTGTTTTGACTTTCTTATTAATGAATTTAGCATTTGCTTTTAAACATTTCTTCTGTTTTGTTGCCTCTTACCCAACATTTTGAGTTAAATTTTTTAAATTATTTTTAATTAATATTGAGATTTAAGGTGATTCATCTTTCTCTGAGCATTTTAGTGGCCTCTTAAAGCTTCTGATTTGCAGTATTTTCATTATGCTGTTTTCTTTTTCTCTGTAATTTTGGATTGCATTTCCTCTTTAACCTAAAAGTTATTTAAATAAAATCAAGTTACTTAGTATTTACCTTTGCTTCCTTAGATACGCTTAATTGTCTGTCACATGATACATCGACTTCAGATAATGTTCTTTAACCCCAAACTACTGCAAATAAGGCAACCAGCAAGTTAAGTCTCCTTCCCATTTTTCCCCCTCCTTCCTGTTATTTTTTGCTAGTTGTATCTTTTCTGCATTGTTGGAGCATTTGACACTTAAATAGCTTTGCCTTGCTAATCCCTGATCTCTAAAACATTGTTTTAGTCTTAGTGCTTCTGTTGAATCTATTCAGTGCTAGCACGAATGACGTTTATCATCTCTGGGCTGAGAAGTGGCCCCCATAGTTTCCTTGTAAAGAAGAGAAACAGTACTCCCTAATGTCACATTTTCAAAGCTCCTTGTGTTTGAAAACTAGTCTGACTGTTGAAAAGTTCAGACATATTTTATTTCCTCTAGTTTGCACAGATACCTGTCTACAGTCTTCCAATCTTGAAAGTACCTGTGGAAAATTCTGAGACTAATACACACTTTCCTCCTTATAAGTGACTTGATTCTTTTGTCTGGTCCCCCAATTATTTTTTCTTCATATTTAAAACAAGCCTTCCTCAGCGATCAATGCAAACAAATAGAGGAAAACAACAGAATGGGAAAGACTAGAGATCTCTTCAAGAAAGTTAGAGATACCAAGGGAACATTTCATGCAAAGATGGGCTCGATAAAGGACAGAAATGGTATGCACCTAACAGAAGCAGAAGATATTAAGAAGAGGTGGCAAGAATACACAGAAGAACTGTACAAGAAAGATCTTCACGACCAAGATAATCACAATGGTGTGATCACTCATCTAGAGCCAGACATCCTAGAATGTAAAGTCAAGTGGGCCTTAGAAAACATCACTACGAACAAAGCTAGTGGAGGTGATGGAATTCCACTTGAGCTGTTTCAAATCCTGAAAGATGATGCTGTGAAAGTGCTGCACTCAATATGCCAGCAAATTTGGAAAACTCAACAGTGGCCACAGGACTGGAAAAGATCAGTTTTCATTCCAATCCCAAAGAAAGGCAATGTCAAAGAATGCTCAAACTGCTGCACAATTGCACTCATCTCACACTTGACTGGAAAATCCCATGGATGGAGGAGCCTGGTAGGCTGCAGTCCATGGGGTCGCTAAGAGTCGGACACGACTAAGTGACTTCACTTTCACTTTTCACTTTCATGCATTGGAGAAGGAAATGGCAACCCAGGCTGCCGTCTCTGGGGATGCACAGAGTCGGACACAACTGAAGCAACTTAGCAGCAGCAGCAGCACACGTTAGTAGCACATGCTAGTAAAGTAATGCTCAAAATTCTCCAAGCCAGGCTTCAGCAATACATGAACCGTGAACTTCCAGATGTTCAAGCTGGTCTTAGAAAAGGCAGAGGAACCAGAGATCAAGTTGCCAACATCCGCTGGGTCATGGAAAAAGCAAGAGAGTCCCAGAAAAACATCTATTTCTGCTTTATTGACTATGCCAAAGCCTTTGACTGTGTGGATCACAATAAACTGTGGAAAATTCTGAAAGAGGTGGGAATACCAGACCACCTAACCTGCCTCTTGAGAAATCTGTATGCAGGTCAGGAAGCACCAGTTAGAACTGGACATGGAACAACAGACTGGTTCCAAATAGGAAAAGGAGTAGGTCAAGGCTATGTATTGTCACCCTACTTATTTAACTTTTATGCAGAGTACATCATGAGAAACACTGGGCTGGAAGAAACACAAGCTGGAATCAGGATTGCCGGGAGAAATATCAATAATCTCAGATATGCAGATGACACCACCCTGATGCCAGAAAGTGAAGAGGAACTAAAAAGTCTCGATTAAAGTGAAAGAGGAGAGTGAAAAAGTTGGCTTAAAGCTCAACATTCAGAAAACAAAGATCATGGCATCCGGTTCCATCACTTCATGGCAAATAGATGGGGAAACAGTGTCAGACTTTATTTTTTAGGCTCCAAAATCACTGCAGATGGTGATTGCAGCCATGAAATTAAAGGACACTTACTCCTTGGAAGAAAAGTTATGACCAACCTAGATAGCATATTGAAAGCAGAGACATTACTTTACCAACAAAGGTCCGTCTAGTCAAGGCTATGGTTTTTCCAGTGGCCATGTATGGATGTGAGAGTTGGACTGTGAAGAGAGCTGAGCGCGGAAGAATTGATGCTTTTGAACTGTGGTGTTGGAGAAGACTCCTGAGAGTCTCTTGGACTGCAAGGAGATCCAACCAGTCCATTCTAAAGATCAGCCCTGGGTGTTCTTTGGAAGGAATGATGCTGAAGCTGAAACTCCAGTACTTTGGCCACCTCATGTGAAGAGTTGACTCATTGGAAAAGACTCTGATGCTGGGAGGGGTTGGGGGCAGGAGGAGAAGGGGACGAGAGAGGATGAGATGGCTGGATGGCATCACTGATTCGATGGACATGAGTCTAAGTGAACTCCGGGAGTTGGTGATGGACAGGGAGGCCTGGCGTGCTGCGATCCATGGAGTTGCAAAGAGTCGGGCACGACTGAGCGACTGAACTGAACTGAACTGAACATAGGAGATGTCTTGGTGATACAATATACAGTGTTGAATTTTCAAATCAGGCTATCAAGAATCAGATATCTTGCCTTTTTATTAATAACTCAAAGGACACAAGTAACTGCAAGACACAGGAAAAGCATGAAGTCAAACTGTGTAACCCCTAGTCCCTCCTGGAAATGTTAGGATTCACCCTCTTCCAGATTTAACGTTTGGAGTCTCCAAAGAATGTCTGGAGAGCATTAACTTCAGTCATAAAACATCCCCACTTTATATTCCAGGAAGTGACATTTTCCCTCCATTTTATTTCCTCTAATAAACACTAACAGGAGATCCAGCATGTGTTAACAAGGACGTCTGATTGGTTTTTTCCTCTTTTTCTCCACCCTGCACCCCTCACACCATCCCCAGGGTAGAGAGGCTGGGTTACAGACCCACCCACCACTGAGCACTCTGGGTCAGCTTTCCATGATACATGCTGTGCCCTTCCAGAATACGGGTTCACGTCTTCCTCTAATTACAATTTCTTGAATAAGTCTTTTAATAGTTGTTCCTTTCTAGTGTATTTTCCCGCTGCGAGAGTCCGAATTATGTGTGTTTTAAAAATTTCTATGCCTATCTTCTCTGTCTCTCACCTTATCTCTAGACATTTTAAATGGTCCATTTCACTTTTATGTGGCTGGAGTTCCCTTGTCCTATTATCCATGTCTTTGCTGTGTTTTCTACAGAGCTCATCTTCTGTACTTTCTGCAATTGGATCTTCACTTCTGTGGGTTTTTTTTTTTTTTAATCCTGGTTTTCATTCCCTCAATTGTCTTCCTGTCTGTTGCCCAAGACTTTGTGGTTTTGCTCTAGGAGCTCTTTTCATGGTTGTGGTTGCTTCACTGTTTATTAGTTTTTATCAATTCAATTTTAACAGTAAGTCAGAAGTTCCACCATCCTTGGCACGCTGGACCCATTGTGTCGTTGAGTGTCTGTGAATATTCTTCCTGTGATAAGTTTCACTGCTCCTTCCTTCTTTTCCCCTTAGATATCCATGCTATGGCAGCATTTGTTTCATATTGCTCTCTGTGAGATGTGCTTTCCAGCCAACTGGAGGGCCTTCTTGTGACAGAAGGAGGGTCCACTGCACAAAGATGAATTACTTCGCCTTCCTGAAGAATCTGGGGGTAATTGTTTTCTCTGCCTCGAAAGCTGAGTCGATCCAGGAGGGCATCTGCCCTGGGCCCGCCCTCTCGCCCTGGTTCCGCGCCCACTGCTGCGTCGGGAGGTGTGTCCTTCTTCCCTCCTCACCTCCCAGAGCAGGTGTGGAGGAGATCTCTGAGGATGACCCCCGCTCCAGGCGGGTCGGTTCTCGTGTCTTCTTACATGTCCATTCTGCAGAGCTTCTGCCCAGCCTCGGTCCTGGCCCACCAGGTCTGGCAGCTCTTGTCCTATGCGTGGGATATAAGTCTGTCACTTCAGGGGCAAGGGGGCTGTCACCTCCAGAAAATGTGTTTTTGCTGTTGTTTCCTGTGGTGACCTGCAGACCATCTCGGCCATTCACCCCAGTATGTGGCTTCCACTGCATGTCCTCAGACACAGCCCTTCGCTGACCTCCTCTGCTGTTCGGTAGGCCTAACAGCTTCTGAGCTTGCCATCTAGACCTGTGTCCTGATTTCACTGCACTTTGAGCTGATAGGGGTCACGTGGTGCACAGTCCATGGGCCCCGCAGTCCCCCACTGCACACCAAGCCAACCATGTGTAAGCAGGTCAATATTCAGTGAACTCTTACTTCAAGAAGCTGTCACTCTAAAGAGGAGTTATCACCCATCATGTGTGTAACCCCCACTGATGACAATCAATGACATCATGACAAGTACAGTTGAAACTACTGAAGTCATGGAAGAGAAGATAATTCCTTCCAGAGCACCCTGAACATGGTCCCATTTGAACTGAAATGAGAAGGATGGAGTTTTACATCTGGAGATGAGTGGAATGCTCCAGGTACAGAAACTAGTGCAAGCAAATTTGGGCAAAACCCACGCAGGACACGTAACCAAACTGAGTCCATTTGATCTGGAGCTAGAGTGGTAGTGAGGGGAGCAGTGGGGAAAACAACTCCAGGAGTGAATGACACCTGTCTTCATTGTCAAGGAAGCCTTTGAGCTCCTGATGGAAGAGCTGAGGCTGTGCTCCAACCCAGTCATCATGAGTGTGTGCAGGAGGAACCGTGGATGGAGTTGACACTTTGAAGCCAGGCCTCCCTTGTGGCTCAGTTGGTAAAGAATCCGCCTGCAATGCAGGAGACCCCGGTTCGATTCCTGAGTCGGGAAGATCCGCTGGAGAAGCGAAAGGCCACCCACTCCAGGATTCTTGGGCTTCCTTTGTGGCTCAGCTGGTAAAGAATCTGCCTGCAACGCAGGAGACCTGGGTTTAACCCCTGGGTTGGGAAGATCCCCTAGAGAAGGGAAAGGCTACCCACTTCAGTATTCTGGCCTGGAGAGTTCCATGGACTGTATAGTCCATGGGGTTGCAAAGAGTCTGGCATGACTTAGCGACTTTCACTTTCACTTAGGAAGTTTAAACTTCCATGGTAGCTCAGATGCTAAAGAATCTGCTTGCCATGCAGAAAACCCCAGTTTCATTCCTGGGTCAGAAGATCCTCTGGAGGAGGAAATGGCTACCCACTCCAGTAATCTTGCCTAGAGAATTCCACGGATAGAGGAGCCTGGAGAGATACAGTCCACGGGGTCACAAAGACTTGGACACGACTGAGTGAGTGACTAATCCTTAAACTTGCAATGCTATGCAAAACAGACTGAAAGGTGGGCAAAAATTAAAAAAACTGCAGCACAAGAGTTAAAAAAATAACAATAATAATAAAAATCAAAGTGAATCATTTTTCCTCCTGCTATGTGAAACCAAGGTAGTATACACTTAATTTCATTTAATCTTGGAAGTAGAAATCTATATTGAGCTCTCTAGAAAGAAGAGCTCTCTAGCTCTTCAGGTTTTTCACTTTGAAGATGAAGTTTAAACAACTTATATTCAATAATCACCATGTCTATAAGCAAAAAATACTGTATAATAGTATCAATAGAATAATGATATGTAATTAAAATACACTGCATATGAGTCAGTCTGCATCAAGCCAACCTTTGATCTAGTAAATTAATAGCATAGGGAAGAAATGAGGCCTGCCTGATTTCAACATGCATTCCAAATTCAATGAACTTTACCCAATATAGCGACAGCCTTCTTTCCTCTCCTGAAATAAAATGTCTTAAATGTTCAAGATAGAATCAGAGGCTGATCATGTCCACAAAAATCAGATCAAATTTTGCAAGACTGTTTTAAAAATACTGTAGATTAAATCATTAGCAACAAAAGCGGTAATATGAATATTCTGACAAGGTTTTTTTTTTTCTTTTAAAGAATTATTGTTTGGATCACTTGAAGAAAAACATTGCAGTTCTCATTTTCTCAGTGATTAAAGCATTTGAATAACATTAAGACATTTAAACCAAAGGAACCACGGAACCAAGGGGAAAAAATCTGGCCACAGTCATGCTGGTCTTGAATCAGTCACAGAGTTGACACACATACTGATGTTAATATACACACGGGCTTGTTGTTGTTGTAGTTATTCAGAAACTAAGCTGTGCTCATCTCTTTGTGACCCCAGGGACTGCAGCACGCCAGGCTCCTCTGTCCTCCACTATCTCCCAGAGTTTGCTCAAATTCATGTCCATTGAGTCGGTGATGCCATCCAACCATCTCATCCTTTGCTGCCCCCCTTCTCCTCATGCCCTCAATCCTTCCCAGCATCCGGGTCTTTTTGAATGAGTCAGTTCTTCGCATCAGGTGGCCAAAGTGTTGGAGCTTCAGCTTCAGCAACAGCCCTTCCAGTGAATATTCAGGATTGATTTCCTTCAGGATTGATTGGTTGGATCTCCTTGCAGTCCAAGGGACTCTCAAGAGTCTCCTCCAGCACCACAGTTCAAAAGCATTAATTCTTCAGTGCTCAACCTTCTTTATTTTCCAATTCTCACATCTGTACATGACCACTGGAAAAAGTATAGCTTTGACCATACAGACCTTTGTTGGCAAAATGACGTCTCTGCTTTTTAATACACTGTCCAGATGGGTCATAGCTTTCCTTCTGAGGAGCGTCTTTTAATTTCATGGCTGCAGTCACTGTCTGCAGTGATTTTGGAGCCAGAGAAAATAAAGTCTGTCACTGTTTCCACTTTTTCCCTTTTTATTTGCCATGAAGTGATGGGACAGGATGCTATGATCTTAGGTTTTTGAATGCTGAGTTTTAAGCCAGCTTTTTGCCTCTCCTCTTTCACTCTCCTCAAGAAGCTTTTTAGTTCTTCTTAGCTTTCTACCATTAGAGTGGTATCATCTGCATATCTGAAATTGTTGATACTTCTCCCAGAAATCTTTTGTCTTATTTATTTTATTTTTAATTATTTTATTTATTTTAATTGGAAGATAATTACTTTACAATACTGTGATGGTTTCTGCTATATATCAACATGAATCAGCCACAGATAAACATGTGTCCCCCCCATCCTGAACCCCCCTCCCTCCTCCCTCTCCACCCTTTCCCTCTGGCTTGTCCCAGAGCCCTGGCTTTGGGTGCCCTGCTTCACGCATCAAACTTGCACTGGTCAAACTATTTTACGTATAGTAATATACATGTTTCAATGCTGTCCTTTCAAATCATCCCACCCTTGCCTTCTCCTACAGAGTCCAAAAGTCTCTTCTTTATATCTGTGTCTCTTTTGCTGCCCTGCACGTAGAATCATTGTTACTCTCTTTCTAAATTCCATATATATGCATTAATGTACAGTATTTGTGTTTCTCTGACTTACTTCACTCTGTATAACAGGTCCCAGTTCCATCCACTTCATTAAAACTAACTCAAATTCATTCCTTTTTATAGCAGAGTAATACTCCGTTACTGTATGTGTACCACAACTTCCTTATCCATTCATCTGCCAGTGGACATCTAGGTGGCTTCCATGTCCTAGCTATTGTAAATAGAACTGCAGTGAACACTGGGGTACACGTGTCTCTTTCAGTTTTGGTTTCCTCAGGGTGTGTGCCCAGCAGTGGGATAGCTGGATCATAAATAAGGCAATTCTATTCCCAGTTTTTTAAGGAATCTCCACACTGTTCTCCATAGTTGCTGTACCAGTTTGCGTTCCCACCAGCAGTGTAAGAGGATTCCCTTTTCTCCACACCCTCTCCAGCATTTATTGTTTGTAGACTTTTTGATGATGGCCATTCTGACTGGTGTGAGATGACACCTCATTGTGGTTTTGATTTGTATTTCTCTAATATTGAGTGATGCTGAACATCTTTTCATGTGTTTATTAGCCATCTGTACGTCTTCTTTGGAGAAACATCTGTTTAGTTCTTTTGCCCACTTTTTGATTGGGCTGTTCATTTTTCTGGCATTGAGCTGCTTGTATGTTTTGGAGATTAATTCTTTGTCAGTTGTTTTGTTTGCTATTATTTTCTCCCATTCTGAAGGCTGTCTTTTCGCATTGCTTATATTTTCCTTGATTGTGCAAAAGCTTTTCAGTTTAATTAGGTCTCATTTGTTTATTTTTGTTTTTATTTCCATTACTCTGTCTCCTAGCAATCTTGATTCCAGCTTGTGCTTCATCCAGCTTGGCATTTCTCATGATGTACTCTTCATAGAAATTAAATAAACAAGGTGACAATATACAGCCTTGCCGTATTCCTTTCCCAGTTTTGAACCAGCCTGTTGTTCCATGTCTAGTTCTAACTCTTTCTTCCTGACCCACATACAGGTTTTTCAGGAGACACGTAAGGTGGTCTGGTGTTCCATCTCTTTAAGAAACATTTCTTTTAAGTAGTGTTTTTTAACTCACAGGCTTATATTACTTAAAAAAAAAATGTTTCTGCCTCCCCCAGACTGGCCCTCTTAGTGCCAAAATGTTAGAATCTAAGCAAAATCCTTGGTCAAAAAAAATCTCAGCTCAAATGCTTTCTCCTCCATCTCTAATTTACTATCTACAAAAATACTTGTTCCTCTTGCCTTTTTATAAAAGGAAATTCATTTTCATAGGTTTGGAATTTGAGAAGATTCAGACCATCCAGTTTTCTGTCCTTCCTTTCAGTCACCAAAAGCAATCAGAAGCCACAGTTTCTTCCTGCAACCCCAACACGGGTTTGCCCCCTCTCTGCTAGCCTGTAACTCAGACCTTCAACCCCCATTGAGATAATGGCCTCACACTTGTACAAACTTGGGTAAATGTGTCCATTCTGGTGATTATTACCAAACAAAAGAAGTTCTTACCATGCTGAGATGAAACGCATCATGTGATGTTTTTATTGCTAATTCTTGGCATTAGGTACCTTCTGCATATCATAATTCAAAAATCATTTGGAGCATGTTATGCACATTGTTATGAAAGGAAATCCAAGTCAAATTTCAGTTTAACTTGAAAGATATTTCTTACTTATACTCAGTTCATGAATGTGTGTGATATTACTGTAAAGAAGCAGTTATAACCTTAAAGAACAGTGTTCGATGATTCTGTTTTGGTGATGGATGCGTATTTCAGTATCTGAATTCTCTAGTCAGGTACATGAAACTGATGATTTCCAAAAAGAACTGAAAGATATGGACACTGTGACAAAGGAATTGGCTTTTCTAATTTACAGCCAGCAATTATATATCCAAAATTATTGGAAACTAATGGCTACATAAACTGAACAAAGAAATAGGCATGCATTTTGACTGAGATTATCTTTTCATATAATATTTCATATTAGGGTGTCACACAGTATTATGGATAAACAAGTGTTGGATTTTTTCCAATAAAAATAATTTTAGAGCTTAATAAACAGATTGAGCTTGATTTTTTTTAATGGCTACAATCTGTTCAAATTAGAGGACTGTGAGTGAGTGTGTGTGTGTGTGTGTGCGCGTGCGCGCACATGTGCTCAGTCATGTCCAACTCTTTGCGACCCCATGGACCACCAGGCTCCTCTGTCCACGGGATTTCCCAGGCAAGAATACTGGAGTGGGCTGCCACTTCCTTCTCCAGCGGATCTTCCGAATCCAAGGATTGAACCTGCGTCTCCTGTGGCTCCTGCATTGGCAGGTGGATTTTTATAGGACTGTGCGACTCAGAATGACCCTGGGATTTTCCTGTCTCTCTCTCCATCTTATGTACAAGCTTCAGAGAGCTCTCAGCTGGCCCACGGCCACACCGAGTGCTGGCTGGACCGCACGGGGCCCCAGCTTCCCTGGCGAGGGCTCCATTCCAGTCTGCCACCATGGTTGTCTGCCCCCGCAGAGCTCACAGGCATGCATTTCTCCTTCGAACGTGATGAAAACAGTGGTTGTCGATCAGAGGGCGCCCAGCATTAGAAGCCAGGAGTGGCTGTTAGAAAACTGCTCATTCAAGCTCTTAGTGAACTTAACAGAGAAATCAAATCTTATTTCCGATACTTTAAAACCTGGAATGAAACAGTATCATTGTGTAGATACCATCCTGTAATCACGCTTTCCTTCTCCTGATGGCGTTTGAGTTCCGGACATGCAGAGCCACCTGGCCCCCACCCCTGGATGTCCCACAGGGACTTGACCACAGAGCATCCACTGTAATTCCATACTCTTCCCTGTTCCTTGGAACTCTGTCATCCCTCACTGTTCCTTATTAAAGCTAACATGGTCCATCTCTCCACAGATAGATCTATCAGCAGAAGTCCCAACATGCTTCTCTCTTTTATGCTATCAGGTTTAACACCAAGTTCTATTCTTTGGTAATTTTCAAAAGTATGTTTTCATTTCTCTATTGCTCTATACAAACTACTGTCATCACATTGCGCTGGAAAGTGCAACAGCCATCTAGCATACCCCCCATTAAATATTGTGTGAACAGCAGCCAAAATACAAAGTTAGTCACTTGTCCATTTACAACCTTCCCTGGCCTCCTGATTACCCTCAGAACAAGATGACCACGCTCTTTGTGGCCGTATGACCTGATGTCAGCTGAATCCAACATCACCTGGCTCCTTCTTACTTCTTCAGCCTCCCCGAAACCCCCTCTGCCCTGCCCCAGGTCTACGGGGCTTTCTCAGCTTCCCAACAGTCGCTTCTCTTCTACTTCAGGGTTTTTACCCCCCAGTCTATTCCCCCACCAGGCTTCCCCCGCAGCGCCCCCACTCAGGGAGCCGCCCGACTCTCTGCTCCAGGTCAGGTGTGTGTGTCTCCCTGCACAGCGGAAGTCATTGTTTGGCGCTCCTCTTCCCAGCTGGAGGGAAGCCCCAGGACATCAGGGACAGGGTCTGCCGGCGACCACCGTGGCCTCAGTGTTCCTAGCACCACCCTGACACCCAAGATGGCAGAATCCATCTTTCACGTAATCTGCCCGCATGCCAGCCTAGGAGAAGGCAAAGCTCGCCACGGACAAGAAGCCTGTCCGTGAAGCTGTCAGGGAGCCGCCCAGCCAGGGAGCTATAGCAGGAAAAAAAAAAAAAAAAAATAGAGGGAAGAAAGCCCGGAGTGTGATGGGGAAGGAGGAACAGCAACGCTCCAGCACAGGCGGAGAGCCCGTCAGAGGAAGGCGCGGAGCTGTCACGGCAGGCGCTCTGATCAGCTGCCCGGACGCTGGGGCCGGGGCGTCATTACGAAGCGCGCCCGGAGCGCTGCTGTCAACGTGCTGCGGGTCGACGCCAGCCTCCAGCACACAGCGGTGCCCGCAGCGGGAGCCCCGAGCCTGCGCCGGTTTGATTTCAGTGCCAACTATAAAATGAGCCTCGCCTCTCCACCCAGGCTGCGGGCGGGAGCGATGACTCAGCACTCCGTCACCGCACGACACACGCAGCTGCTTGCATTGATTCCATGCCCGGATGGGAAGGAAAGTGCTCTGTGACATGGCTCTTTCATGTAAATCACTTTTTAAAATTATTTTTACATCTATAGAATCATGCATAGCTTGGAACACGACCTGTCTCTATGGAAGGGAAGAGGTAAATACGGTATTTCATCAGAATAACTGTTTACTGACAATTCACACTGTTTTATAGTCCATGTCTTTTTGGAATGGATAGGAACTCATTATTCAGTGGTTTGTAAAATCTTCCAGACCAAATGATAAACTCTCATCTGTTACAGTTGGATTGGATGGTAAAACCGGTGTGAACTGTCCATAAATATTTATTGTCATCTGATGTCAGCATGTATTGCTGTCTTTAGGAAAAATAATATGTTTTATTATTGATACATAAAGCAGGACATTTGTGTTTGCTACACATGATAACATCCTAATATAATGATGTTCTGTATAATATCACAGAGGCAGAAACAAAGACGGAATTTGGAATTAAGTTAGTTTTACAAAAACATTGTGAAAGACCATGCTTACTAATATGAACCCCTTTAAAGTATTAAATCTTTAACTCAGTCAAGAATTTGAATTTCAGAATCAGAATACAATAATCATCTCTGCCATAGAAAATGCAAGGTTGTTCAAGATCATCTTTTTAATAACTAGCATGTTCTGGGCCCTTTGCTGGCCTGAGAGACCTCTCTCTCTCTCGGGAGGCCATGCCAGGCTGACACCCCGCCCCACCTTCTGACAAAGTCCTTGAGGGTTTCTAGTTCATCTCAACCAGCTCTGGAGGCCCCTTCAGAGTTCCACATTTCTTATATTTCTCTTTTAAATTCTGACTTTCCTATCTCCCAGAATGAACATCGAAGCCCTAACAGTCTGCATGGATGCCTTTTGGACCCTTGAAACGAAAGTGTTGGCGCCGAGGGCACAAGGCTTTCTCTTCCCGGATATATGGGGTTTCCTGTTCTGCCCTTGGTGGGGCGGGTGGGGTGGAATCCTCCTGTGGCCGGCTAGGTTTGGAGGTGACTGAAGATTTTCAGAACACACTTGAGTAGAACTCCATTTCTTTTGCTTTCTTATTTTCTTGTAATTTGACACAGGCAGTAAAGAACCCAACCTCCCAATGCAGAAGACGAGGGTTCAGTTCCTGGTTTGGGAAGATCCCCTGGGGAAGGGAGTACTGGGTAGCCACCCGCTCCAGGATTCTTACCTGGAGAATCCCATGGACAGAGGAGACTGGTGGGCTGCAGTCCATGGGGTCACAAAGAGTCAGTCACAACTGAGTGATAACACTTTCACTTTTTCACTTTTTTGAAATTTAAGGAAATAGTTTTAGGAGACTAGGTCTCCAGGTTCTTTCTTTTCTCTTATCTCCACAGAATTTAGATTTTACTCAAATAACATTTACCCGCTATCATCTTTTTAGAGCTCGTTTTTTGGGGAAAGATATTCAGCTTGTGATAATGGGCAGTCGTAGAACTTCACTGAGATTCTCTCTCTTTTTTTTTTCCCCCTTAATTGCAGTTTCCTCCCGTGCACTTGAAACGGAGGTACTCGGAGTATTTGAAGTGAGCAGTCACCCACTCACCTTGAGAAAGATGCTGAGCTTTCCATCACAGAGCTTACATACTTTCTCCCAGAGGGAGGCCCTTCCTTCTCAGGCTGTGTGTGGGGTGATCAGCTGAGAGCAGAGTGCTGGACCCACAGAGCCCACAGACCTGAGCCCATCGGGGTTCTGACCCCTGTCGGCTCCCTGACTTGGGCCTGGCCCCTCAGTTTTCAGCCTCTGTTTCTCCATCGGTTAAATAAGGATAATAAGCTCAATTGCACAGGACTGTTGAGAAAATTAGATTCAATGCCTCTAAAGTACACACCACAGAACAAGCTCTCTATAACTAGTGGCTATTATTAACATTATCTGACATTTGAGATTTAAAAGGAGTGTGGAAGAATTTGGCTGTTATCATCATACCTTCGGGTAGGAACAAATAAAACCGTAAATTCCACGCTACCAGACTTATGATGCTGAGTCATTCTATGCAGCTCTTTACCTGGAATGTGAGCATAAAATGAGTTCTTGATTATCCAAGAAAAATAATGCAGAGAACTTTGTATCACAGAATAGCTACTCATCCATTACACCACACATTTGTGGATGACTTTCCCAGTTACGTTCCCAGAATACACAGAGAACACAAATTAGCTTTGCATAATATCTGAAATTTGGTGGGTTATACATGAATCAAAAACCATCAGATGCATTCTACAGAGAAATGCAAGTGAATCGAGGACTCTGTGTTCTTTTGGGGGTGACATATTCAGTGGTTTCCCTTCGTTAGAGCAATTAACTGTGAATTGCCATAGGGACGACTGGAAGACCGTGACTAGTGAAGTGGGGACCAAGTGTCCTCTTCTGCATCGAGGAGGACAGGCGTCAAGGTCAGCCCGGCGCCGTTGCGATGTGAGAGTCTGGCATACGGACGGGAGGCTGGGAAGGTGGTGGGAAGCCAGGCTCAGGCTGACACCTCTGACATTCTCGGGGTCTGCGCCATCCGAGCCACTGCCTAGTCCTGCCACCAGCTGACCCCCAGGTCAGGGCCTCCCCTCGTCCCAGTGCTTGCCAGGACTTTGATTTTGTTTGTCTCTTGTCATTTACTGACTTTCTTCATTTGGCTTTTAGAGGCATTAGGACCAAACCAGTTAAAAGATGTCTTTCTTTATGTGGCTCTTTCCTAAGCGTTTCCAAAACACTGTTGAAGGACATTACAGATCACACCGCTCTATTTTCAGTCTTGCATCAGGCTTTCATAAATAGCTCTTAATTTTTCCATTGATTTCATCAGTCTTTCTGTTTAGAAATTATTTTAGCTTTTTGGATACTTAAGATTATATCTGAAAGAGGATTAAATAAAAGTTAAGAAAGCCTTATAATCAATCTATTTCCCCAACGTTGATCAATTAAATAACTCCCTGATGACTCCAGTCTAAATACCAACAGCAATGACAGCATGTCAATTAGGGCAACACTCACCAGGCACCAGACACGCGCTGACATTTCTCCCCCTAGTACTAGTCCTGGGAGGGAGCCACTAGGATCCCCTTTTCCCCATGAGGAAGGGAAGACCCACAGAGCTAAGCGACTTGTTCGACCAGTTCCCAGTTCGTGGACCATCTGTTCTCAACCCCTATCACGCTGCCTCCAGCTTCAGCAATCAAGGAATGACTGTTTTAAACAGGTTACATTATATTCAAACCTACTTTTAGGAGAAAAATTTCCAAGGCACTCAAGTCTTAAAGCTCTTTGCTGCCCCTTCCTTTGGCCTATGAAAATGTAGTGAATTGACCCCAGGCTGAACAATGGGAGGAAGCTGGCTAGAGTTTGAGGCTGGGAGGAGGGGCTGAGAGCCCCCAACCCCAACCACCTTCCGCAGAGCCAGCCCCCAGCCAGAGCTGGCTGCCTCTTTTATCTGTTGTGTGAACTTGGGCAAATCCATTTATCTAATACATAGTTGTGAAAAGTATTAGTCGCTAAGTCTTGTCTGACTCTTTGCAACCCCATGGACTGTTGCCCACCAGGCTCCTCTGTCCAAGGAATTCTCCAGGCAAGAATACTGGAGTCGGTTGCCATTTCCTTCTCCAGGGGATCTTCCCCACCCAGGGATCGAACTTCAGGCTCCTTGCAGGTGGCTTGCCACTAGGGAAGCCAACTCTAAGGATGCTAATAATAATAACAGCCTCAGATTTTTGTTACAAAGTTTAAACAAAATAACATATTTAAGAACAGGTCAGTTCAGTTCTGTTCAGTTGCTCAGTCCTGTCCGACTCTGCGACCCCATGAATCGCAGCACGCCAGGCCTCCCTGTCCATCACCAACTCCCGGAGTTCACTCAGACTCACGTCCATCAAGTCAGTGATGCCATCCAGCCATCTCATCCTCGGTTGTCCCCTTCTCCTCCTGCCCCCAATCCCTCTCAGCATCAGTCTTTTCCAATGAGTCAACTCTTCGCATGAGGTGGCCAAAGTACTGGAGATATCAGCACCTGGCAATAGAAAAGGCTCAACACATGTTTAACCACTAAGTCCTGTCTGACTCTGCCACCCCCAGGGACTACAGCATGTCAGGCTTCCCTGCCCTTCACCATCTTTTGGGAGTTTGCTCAATTATGTCCATTGAGTCAGTGATGCCATCCAACCATCTCATCCTTTCACCCCCTTTTCCTCCTGCCCTCAATTTTCCCAGCACCAGAGTCTTTTCCAACAAGTTGGTTCTTCGCATCAGGTGGCCAAAATATCGGAGCTTCAGCTTCAGCATCAGTCCTTCCAGTGAATATTCAGGGTTGATTTCCTTTAGGATGGGCTGGTTTGAACCCTTTGCTGTCCAAGGGACTCAAGGGAAAGGAGCAGTAACCCCACAGGAGACTGAGCCAGACCTGTAACACACGCTAGCATTGTCACTACGATGCCGGGCCCCAAGGGGAGATCACTCGGCGGGGGCCTTCCACATGATGCTCATTTATAAATCTCACTACGTTAAATGAAGTCACAGCTGCGTGAGCTTCGTGTGAATTGAAGGTCAGGGAGAGGACAGGACACTGATGGTGGGGCTGTAGACCTCGGGCCTCCTCTGTGCCTCTCATCTACCTCTCTGGTCCTCTCCTTGGCTAATCAAGGATTTTCAAGCAAATGGTTTCTCATCCAAACGTGAACACTTCCCTCCTGGGAGGCACTGACTTCCCTTCTCATTCAAATGCTCTCCTTTCCTAGCTTCAGTTCCAGTGGCTTCTTCCTGGGTCTTGCTGAACCTCCAGAGGACCCCTCTGTTGCCAGCTTTGACCCTGCCCTGGCCCCTGCATCCCACTGGTCCAGTGATACCGGTGCCACAGAGGGCCAGACACCCTTCCCTCCTGCAGCAAAGCTACTCCTTCATATTTATTTTCCTAACCAACAGTTTCTTTAACACCTACTGTATTAAGCTACATAAGAGACTTGGGTTTGATCCCTGGGTGCAAGATCCCCTGGAGGAGGGCATGGCAACCCACTCTAGTATTCTTGCTTGGAGAATCCCCATGGACAGAGGAGTCTGGTGGGTTACGGTCCATAGGGTTGTAAAGAGTTGGACACAACTGCAGTGACTTAGCACGCACATATTAAGCTAGACATTCTGGAGGATGCAAAGATGGTTCCTATCTTCAAGGAACTTAATTCCTGTCTATGCCTGTAAAATGGGTTTCCTGGTGATCAGGGTGGTAAGGGAAGCATAACCCCCTTGTGAATGGCTAAAGGAGCAATTAGGAGAGCCTTCATAGAGAGCATGAGCCTTACAGATCTTGAGAAACAGGGGTGCGAGGCAGGGGAGGAAATGACCACCAGACGGAAAGACACAAGGAAAGCTGAGGAGGTGGGCAGTCTGCCACCCCTGCTTGGGGATGACAGCTGTCATTTGACTACAGCCCGGAGTGCCTGTGTGAGAGGATGGGAATCTGACGATTGGCCTCAAGCCCACTGAGAAGGGTTAATGCCAGGCCAAGGAGGCTGGATTTGTTCCACAGCTAATGGTAAATCTCTGAATGTTTTCACCAGCAGAGAAATAACTGTGCAAGCTGAGTTCATGACAGTTAACTTAGGTGGCGGTAAAGGATGGATCTGAGGGCCTGGAAAGGCAGAAGGCAGCAGAGACCCGTGGAGCAGTCCCTGCAGTAGTTAGGCAAACTGGAGACAGATTCCCAAGGGCCAAGTGCGGTGGCAGCAGAGATGGAGAGGGTGACCAGTCTTGACAAGCGAAGGGACGTGGCGTGTGAGACAGGGCTGAGTCTTCCTCGTGAGCTTTCTCAAGTGGCAAGCCCAGATTCTTTGGCTCCTGAAACCCAACATCTAACGTTTTTCATAGAACACATTTTTCACCAAAATAAAGCATAAATATATTCAGAATGAAGGGGAACATGTTAGAGGAAGCTATCAGTTTTGACTTAAATAGTGTGTGACTCAAATGACGCCTCTACTCCCTAACTGGCTCCCTTCATGTTCTTTAATCGTATTGAGTCTACGTCAGATTAATGCAAAGTTCTGTTTCTTAAAACGGTTTGTTCCGTTCCCTTTGAGCTTTTACAGGAGACGAACATTACCTTGTGACCAGGGCTCATTGAAATGAGTGAGCAATCACACCCCTGCAAGGATTTTTTTCTTTTTTTTTTCAAAGATAGAAACAGATATAGATTGATCCGGAAAGGAAAATCAAACATAGTGCTAATATTTAGACATCTTCCCGGTGCACCGATGAATTATTCAGGCTACTCGAAAAGATTTTGCAAGGCTTCCCTTTATGCTTAATATGAAAGGTTTAACAGCAAGAGTCGTTTCTAGGAAATCCTACGCAGCATGTTCTTCTTTGGGGAGTTTAATGACACTTAGGTCATGAACAAGAATCAATAATGAACTATTGATTTCGACTTCAACGATAAAACGGAAGTGTCTTAGATCCTTCCGGCGGGGGACGGCAGTTACACCACCGTCGTGTGTATATGCGTTCGGGGGCACCGGGCAAGCCCCTCCCAGGGCAAGCTGCAGTGTGGGCACCAAAGTTGCCTCTGCGGTTTGGAACATCTAGAGGCCCAGCCTCAGCCCTTCTAGCTCCTGGTGATCGAACAGCCTTTCCAAAGGGCAACAGTTAAGGACAACAGTGAAATTAAGGCTTTTATGCTCATTTCTAGGTGATCCGAGGCAGTATGCCCTTCTCAGCCAGATTGCTGAATACTGTTGACTATTACGTTAGGAATTATAGAAATAGAATTTTTGGAAATTTCATTTATACCCCATATACATGGTCATTTGAAATAAAAAATATTTGTTACTAAAATGTTTATCTTACACAGAATGGGAATTAAGAAGGCAATATAACAAGACAAACACACATTAACGACTGTCCACATGACTGTTAGAGAAAGTTAACACAAATACATGTGACTTGTTAATGTATGTTTGCTCTCAACATGTAAAGAATACAGGCTTATAGTGTTGTGAGAATTTTAATGGAAGTTGTAAGCATTTTTGAAAGTTAAGTAAGGGTCTAGAAAATCAAGTTTTTTTCAACATCAGTGAAGAATATAAGAGATTAAAAGAATACAACAGTACTAACCACAATTTGATATATCCTCATAAAGTCTAGTAACAATATGTTCTTGTACTTTCCTCTTTTCCAATTCCAACCTAGATCCTATTTTTGCCAAGATACTGTCTAGTGTGATAACTTCCAATGGCAATTACAAAATATGACCCAATTATTTCTTTAAGAAAAAAAAAGTGAACTTTATTTTGGTTAGGAAACAAGATATTTTAATGAAAATGATCTAAAACAAAAAACACAATTGTAGTAAAATAGATGAGGAAATTGTACTTCTTTGTATTAAAATATTTTTCATAAAACATTAAAAATATATTAATGAGAATTTAATCTCATATAAGAAAGTTAATCTACTATAATATTGCTTTATGTATGATTGTATGAAATCGCCTGGGAGTAAAACAAACTATGTCATCATAATATTGTTTTGTATCCCCTACAGAAATATTTTTATAAAACAGTTTAAAACGCATTTTAAAAAGGGATAAAAATCTTAAACTTATTGAGAATGGTAACTTTCAACAAGTTATTTTCATGGAGAGTCAAGGAAAATTACTAAAAACAAAATTCACGCTTAAAATTTGTCAGTAAAAGTCAGGTTGTCAATACTGATCTCAGTTTTCTCCAAATGTAAAATGGCGACTTAAGGAAAAGGACACACTGGAGAAAACTTGGAAAGAAATATTTTTAAGGACCTGACATAATCTTTCTAATATACAACAAATGTTCCAACAACCATATCTATCCTTGTCTCCAACTATGGTGGCTCAAAATTATTATTAACTTTACACTATTGCTGCTGCTGCTGCTGCTGCTGCTGCTGCTGCTAAGTCGCTTCAGTCGTGTCCGACTCTGTGTGACCCCATCGACGGCAGCGCACCGGGCTCCCCCATCCCTGGGATTCTCCAGGCAAGAACACTGGAGTGGGTTGCCATTTCCTTCTCCAATGCATGAAAGTGAAAAGTAAAAGTGAAGTCACTCAGTCATGTCCACTTAGGGGTCTTAGGGGCCCCATGGACTGCAGCCCACCAGAGTCTTCCATCTATGGGATTTTCCAAGCAAGAGTACTGGACTGGGTGCCATTGCCTTCTCCCTTACACTATTAATTACACAGAAAATTCCAAAGCTATAAAGCTATACAGAGAGAAACCAGTTTTCACAATATATCCATTGTTAAAGCAGTTATTTAACATGACATTTTTTATTTCACCTTGCTATCACATGTATCAGAACTGAATTTCTGGGTCAAAATATCCATAAAGACATTTGGTTATTTTGCATATCATGGTTAAATTTCATACTTGAAAGTCAGGTCTAAACCTTTCTGAACCACATCTGTAAAACTGTGGGTAATAACTACCAACTTCACAGGGTTGTTGAGAGTGAAAATTAAATAAGTGAAATATATAAGGGATGCTTACACTTCTAGTGCCTACCATAAGAATTACATGGCAGCTCTTTTTATATCAGCTCAGTTCAGTCGCTCAGTCGTGTCTGACTCTTTGCGACCCCATGAATCGCAGCACGCCAAGCCTCCCTGTCCATCACCATCTCACAGAGTTCACTCAGACTCACGTCCATCGAGTCCATGATGCCATCCAGCCATCCCATCCTCTGTCATCCCCTTCTCCTCCTGCCCCCAATCCCTCCCAGCATCAGAGTCTTTTCCAATGACTCAACTCTTCGCATGAGGTGGCCAAAGTACTGGAGTTTCAGCTTTAGCATCATTCCTTCCAAAGAAATCCCAGGGTTGATCTCCTTCAGAATGGACTGGTTGGATCTCCTTGCAGTCCAAGGGACTCTCAAGAGTCTTCTCCAACACCAGAGTTCAAAAGCATCAGTTCTTCAGTGCTCAGCCTTCTTCACAGTCCAACTCTCACATCCATACATGACCAGAGGAAAAACCATAGCCTTGACTAGACGGACCTTAGTCTGCAAAGTAATGTCTCTGCTTTTGAATATACTATCTAGGTTGGTTTTAACTTTTCTTCCAAGGAGTAAGCGTCTGCAATCACCATCTGCAGTGATTTTGGAGCCCCCCAAAATAAAGTCTGACACTGTTTTCCCATCTATTTCCCATGAAGTGATGGGACCGGATGCCATGATCTTTGTTTTCTGAATGTTATTTGAGATACAAATAGAGACCGCCCCAGCCCAAATTCTACTCCTTTCCCCAAATTCTGATTTGCCGTATTAGAGCTGCCAGGTTTTTTTTTTTTTTTAAGGGAAATAGTAAAATAAATAAAAAGTGAGTCAATTTAGTTCCTTCAAGCAAAAAACAATTTTAACAGGGCTTAATGGCATTTGGAATTTTGAGCTTTCATTTTACTTGTTAGATCAGTAATGTTTGGGCTCCTAGTTATATAGTTTTCTATAGAATCCATCACTGGTTTCTGGACAAACTCAACCCTGAGTAGGGACTGCAGAGGGTGCAGACACGAGCAGCCCTGTGATATATTTCACGTGTCTCATTTTACCTTGGTCTTTGGGAGCAGGTAATGATTAGACCTGCTGATCAATAAATGCTTCTCACTGATCTCTATCAACAGCTTTCTTTTTCTTAATCTACAGTGTTACATCTTATAACAGGCTGTAACCACAGAAAAAGTAAAAGAAATACCCAGATAGTTCACAACTTAAGGTCAGATGTACTGAAAAATCTACCAAGTAATTATATTTACCTTGATTAATTGAATGGAATGTGAGTTATCCATCTGACCTTGCATTGGCTCCATGCTAATCAGGTTCAAAGTCCTTAAGTAACATTTACTTTTGCCTTAAAATCTGCTGTCCATGTAATATGCGACTTTCTTCCCTCTAGAAAGCTTCGTTTCGTTTGTTGAGTTGGAGTCAGATGTAAAGACTTTTTTTCCCCCTTATTATTCACTAAAAAGGGCCCTCAAGTTAATCATCTGACCTCAACACAAAATGAACACAACTGTGCTTATTTGTGCCTAAAAGAGAGAGCAGTACGCCCACTGAAATGCGTCTCCTGCCGGAGGTCACGGTTAAGGTTATTGGCATGGCTTTGTGAGGAGGCTCGTGTTGCAGCTGTCTGCACTGTCCCTAGCCTGAAGATAAATAGCAGACTTCAGTTTCCACTGCTACTGGTCTTTTAACCTTCAGTAAGAACAAATGCCCCGGTTCACCTCCGCCTGCTTCCTCAGAGCTTACCTCACAAGCCCTGCCCAGCCTCCAGCCTGGGCTTCCTGGCGCCACTTCCATCCTTTGGGGTGCCCCATGCAGCGAGAAACGGAGACACGCCGGCACGAGGTTAAATCGGCTGTAGTACATCACACATTCAACATGTCACAAATTAACGCTTTTCACACGCAAACCAAAATAACGACAGTTTTCCATATGGCCTCGTTTGTAAATGATCCGATTTGAAGGTGACTCCCAGAGTCGTGACTTAAGGCGCGTTGTAAGAGAGCTGACCAAACCACCCACGTGGCTGTGCCTGTGCCCACCCTCTGGTGGGGAACTGAGCCTGGCCCTCCACAGGATGACCCAGGAAGCAAGGGCTGGGTGGCTGGCGGGTTGGTGGATGCGTGCTCACAAGCAAAGAGTGCAAAGCTTTTTTAGAAATCTAACCATTATAAATGGCCCTCCTTCTGAAGGTGATAATCAATTCAGTTGTTGCTGTTGCTTAATAGCTAAGTTGTGTCCGACTCTTTGCGACCCTAGGGACTGTCGCCCGCCAAGCTCCTCTGTCCGTGAGATTCTCCAGGCAAGAATACTGGAGTGGGTTGCCATTCCCTTCTCCAGGGGAATCTTCCTGACCCAGGGATCAAACCTGCATCTCCTGCACTGACAGGCGGATTCTTTACCACTGAGCCACCAGAAAAACCTGATAATCAATCAATTAAATTACTCAAAGTACTTGACCCTGTGATTTCCTCTACATTTCTTACCACAATCCCTGAGATTCTTTCAATTCCCAGGGTACGACCGCCCTGGGGCCCTCCAGAAGTTACAGCAACTCATTGCAAGCCACTCTTTGCCCTCTGAAATGGTGCTGGTTGAGGTGAAGGGACTGAACGCTAGATATTTATCCAGAGATGTGTCCACTTCCGGGACATACTTCAGTTCAGTTCAGTTCAGTCGCTCAGTCGTGTCCGACTCTTTTCAGCCCCATGAATCGCAGCACGCCAGGCCTCCCAGTCCATCACCAACTCCCGGAGACTACTCACACTCATGTCCATTGAGCTGGTGATGCCATCCAACCATCTCATTCTCCATCATCCCCTTCTCCTCCCACCTCCAATCTTTCCCAGGATCAGGGTCTTTTCCAATGAGTCAGCTCTTTGCATCAGGTGGCCAAAGTATTGGAGTTTCAGCTTCAGCATCAGTCCCTCCAGTGAACACCCAGGACTGATCTCCTTTAGGATGGACTGGTTGGATCTCCTTGCAGTCCAAGGGACTCTCAGGAGTCTTCTTCAGCACCACATTTCAAAAGTATCAATTCTTCAACACTTTGCCTTCTTTATGGTCCAGCTCCATATATCTGTACATGACTACTGGAAAAACCATAGCTTTGACTATGTGGACCTTTGTCAACAAAGTGATGTCCCTGGTTTTTAATACACTGTCTAGGTTTGTCATAGCTTTTCTTCTAAGGAGCAAGTCCTTGGTTTATTGGGGTGTTAATATCTGCAGGAAGACAGGAACCCATCTTTCCACCCTTCACGTGGGCACCCCTGATCAGGCTCTACCTAGGGAGGAAAGGTACTGAGGGCCACAAGTGAGTGTAAGTTTACGCTGTAAATTGTTAGCTTATGAAGTCCTGCGACCGAAAACCTTGGTTGTGAGGTAGACAGGTCCAAGGAACCCATCTAGACCAGAAAAAACTATGCCTGAGTAACGGGCATCCCCAGCAGGGCAGAACCATGTGCTCAGTGAGTCCAGACAGCTGACAGTAAACTCACACTCCTGCGGGACTTGGAGACAAAGCGGCTCCCCTCTGCTGCTTGTCTGGAGTGAGCCCTTCTTATAGAAGCCAAATGCTTACTTCCTGGTGTTCTGCGGGCTAGTCTTCCCGTCCTACCCAGAAATGAAGTGAAGCGAAGCAAAGTGAAGTGAAAGTCACTCAGTCATGTCCAGCTCTTTGCAACCCTGTGGACTGTAGCCCACCAGGCTCCTCTGTCCATGGGATTCTCCAGGCAAGAATACTGGAGTGGGTTCCCATTTCCTTCTCCAGGGGATCTTCCCCAGGGATCAAACCCAGGTCCTCTGCACTGTGGGCAGATTCTTTACCATCTGAGCCACCAGGGAAGCCCAAGAATACTGGAGTGGGTAGCCTATCTCTTCTTCAGGGGATCTTCTTGACCCAGGATTCAAACCAGGGTCTCCTGCATTGCAGACGGATTTTTTTTACCAGCTGAGCCACAAGGGAAGCCCATCCTACCCATAGGAGAGATAAATCATAAGCAATCCACTGTGACCTGGAAAGCTGGGTACTGACATCACAGAAACTACAGTGATACGAACTGTCCAAGTTTATCAACAGCTTGTTATTTTCATAAAGACATAACATATGTTCTCCTGTTTTGCCCTTGAATCTCTCCTCCCAGGTAGGCATTGTTACACCTGAATCAGCCAGAGATTCACTCACAGGCTGAGGGCATGTTCTTGTGCACCCAGCCTCAACCCTACAGGGATGCTCCTGTGTATTTCCAGTTGGTTTTGTTTGGACTCACCTACTCTTACAATCCTGATTCAGAGGAAAGTAATCATGTGCACTAAACTGAGGAATTTTAGAGAGAGAAAAATGTAACACAAGCAAATAATCAGTCTTTATTCCAAAGTATCAAAAGTCAGCATATTTTACCTATCAGCGTTTCCAACAAGCTTTAGTTTCAATTCTTGTGCAAGCCCAATCTTGCTGCCACGGCAAATTGAATGGCCACAGTTTGTCCCCATGACTTAGACACCTCTTTTTTTCCTTCCCATGCAGCCAAAACTCGGCTTGAACTTTAGCAAAGCCCCTAATGTTTGTAAAAATGGAGTCAGGTGAGCTCAGTGTTTGCAGGTTACACTCTGCATGAACACTCCTGGGCAGAGTTGATGTCTTCTGCCACATTTAACTAACTAGTGTAGATGGTGATAAAAGTTGCTAGTCAGAGCTTTCAGAGATACTTCGAGGTGACTCCAAAACGAGACAGTTGTAAAAGGCTTGGAGGCTTTAACTCTTATCACATATACAGTCGTTAACTCAGTTCAGCCCAGCAGATTGCTTTGATTTGTTCATTAAATATATTATTTTTGCATTAATTGAGCTCATTTGATGAGAAAGACTCCCACTCAGTAAGATTTCCAGTTAATGGCCTGGAAATCTATTAGATTTTGGACCCAATAATTCATCTTCAAATTTTCAAAAAGTAGCTAGTTTAGCCAAGCTGAGATAAATCGTAGATAATCGAGGAACCATCTGATCTGCAGAAACGGCATGATGTGTTTTTTTCATCGTGAGCACCATTAGTGAGTTTATCTATTTAATTAGTTTCTGCAGCAGAATAAAGACTACATTAAGGCCATGAAGGTCTTTTATTCGCTGGCTCTGTGCAGCTATTCCTCCAAAACGATTTAAGCAAACTTTGTTGTGTCGGCGATTACCAGCATGGACACACACGGGCTTCTGAATTCTGAGTTCATGATAAAGATAAAAGCTCTAACAGAGATAATTTGAGAAGTACGTCTCCCCCCAAGTTTATTGCATCTGCTGATAAAACTGGTTAGAAATCTGGATTTCTTTTCTCATTTTTGTACCTCAATACAAAACAAAATTGAAAACTAAAGGTGGGTTGTGTCACTAATATTTCTTGGAAAAACCATGATAACAGTGGTCATTCTGGTCCATTTCCAAGTTTTCAGCATCAGTCTAAAAGCAGTGAAATTATTTCCAGTATGTTGCATCACTCCTGAAAGCAGGAATCAGTATTTCCCTTTGAAATCATTTATTTTTCTGACTGAGAATTATCAGGTATTAATAGCTAGGAAAGAAACTATATTAAGCAAAATTTAGATATCGATAAAATAAGGTAATATGATTTTTCTTTTCATTCTGGAGGAAGAAAGTTTTCTCTTCTCAAAATAAAGGGTGACCGAAGTAAGTGAAATGTTGGTCTCTCAGTCATGTCTGACTCTTTGTGACCCCATAGATTGTAGCCCACCAAGCTCCTCTGTCCAGGGAATTCTCTAGGCAAGAATACTGGAGTGGGTAGCCATTCCTTTCTCTAGGGGATCTTCTATGTCTCCCACATTACAGGCAGATTCCATCTGATCCACCAGGGAAGCCCAACCCAAATAAACTCCACTTTAAATCAAGGAGGATTTTGGAGAAGAGATAAGGCTAACTATATAGACCCTGTATGTACTTATACCCAACCTTCCTGAATCCACATAAGGCTATTATCTCCAGGATAAGAACTCACAAGTTTGTAAATAGTAAATAAAGAATAAGTGTTGGGCAAATTGTGGGCATTATATTTAACATACAATTTACTTAGAACCAAATTTGCTTATATCTCGATTGAGTAAACACAAAAAGTAATAATTTATTCACTCATTCATTCATCCCTTTTACAAATATTCAATTTGTATTTGACGCCAACAAACAAAGTTTATAAGTAGTGTGATCCTATCCTTCAAGAGGTGGTAAAATACAGGAAAACTAAGTTTCATAAATGACTTCCTAAGGGTTCTAGATTGACATGTTCATAAGGCCCATGGAGGGATTACTGACCACAGCTCTAGGAATTCAAAAGAAAGAAGATTGTGGAGTCAACTCCACAGGGTAAGTAAATCCAAAACTATCCTTGAAAAGAAATGAGGTTGGACTTTCCCAGAAGGGAGAGGGGGTTTTTAAAGACATGAGTGAAAATTATGCCCACTGAGGCCAGGAAGAAATCCACATCTGGGTGAAACAGATGGTCTTGGGAAGGAGCAAAATATGAGATTGACTTCATAAGGGAGGGTGGAGACAGAGGGCTCGATCAGGAATTTGAATGTGGTCTCTCATACAGTGTGGAGGTGTTGGCTATTAATCAGGAGAAAGTGACTGGAAATTAAACTGCAGGGCAAATCAGGAAGAGGAGAGTTTGAAAGACCAAGTAGACTGTTAGCTGCTACCCAGGGTGGGCCAGAGAAGCTCTGCAACTGGGTTTATTACAGAGACCACTGCCCACCACAAGCTGAATACAGACACGGAGAATCTGAGCCCCGATCTGAGCCACCACGTGGGCTCGTGCTTCCAGTGAAGTCAGCGCTGACCTAGAGGGTAGGGCTCAGGGGCTAGGGGTGGGGGAAGCCCCCTGAATGCCTCCACACAGGCGTTCAATCCGATCAAGTGCTACTACTCAAGAATCCCAAGGTACAGTTTCCTAAAGGAACACTAGAGACTTCCCTCGTCTTCATGGACCACAGGAACCTTGAAATTTGATTCGTAAACTTCCCCAATATCTGTGGCTTGAATCTGACTTTTTAAAAGGGTATCAGAAGACCATCCAGACAGTCATAAAAAGTTTCTCCTTTACACTGTCTCACCCTCTTCCTATTCTTCTATAGTTACAGGTTTCCCCAGCCCCTCTGGTCTGATTACCAGGTGTCCATCTACAGGTAGCAAAGGCAGTCTGGACAGTGGTCTGAGACTGTTTTCCTGCCTCAGGCAGATCAAAGCCTATGATTCCCTTTCCTGTAAGACCATAGAACCAATACCTACAGGTCTAGAAATAAGTCATAAGTGTTTGTAAGGAGGGGAGTGGGAGGGACGGAATGTGATGCTTATCCCAGGATTTTCCCACAGTCCTGTGTTGTGTTGTTCTTGTCACTAAGTCATGTCTAACTCTTTGCGACCACGTGGACTGAAGCACGCCAGGCCCCTCTGTCCTCCACTATCTCCCAGAGTTTGCTCAAATTCATGTTCACTGAGTCAGTGATGCTATCTAGCCATCTCATCCTCTGCTGCCCCCTTCTCCTTTTGTCTGTATCGTAAGGCCCTGAAAAAAGTCCTTGAAATCAAGTCAGCCTTCATTTTGTCTTCCTGCACATATCTTGGTAAAGGATGTCACTATTTCAAGGGCTTGTATAAGGAAGGAAAGATAGCAGAATAGTCTGTAGTGTAAAAATGAGGCCAAGATGAACAGTTTGCTGCCCTGGGAAGCATGCATTGATTGCTTGCAGGCGGTAGAGCATCCCCCCGACATGTATAGTCCCAGAGACCTGCTCTCCAGATGCCATTCCTTCTCTGCAGGGCTAAAATCCTCCTAGAATTAGAAAAACCAAGTTCTTGATCCCTTGCATGCTGTCTGCGCTGGCGGAGGACACCTAGACCTCTCTTTCTGGATCTTCCCATCACCTTCTTGTTCTCCCTCCGCAGACGCCTCCCACCGCTTCTCCTTCTCAGCACCCCAGCATCGTGTACGGCTTGTATCACTTTACCGAGTGATTTCACCTCCTCCACCTCAGGTTGCTTCTCCGTGCTGGGACAGGAATAGCATCTAACTCATCTAGCTGTTCTTAGCTCTCAAATGACCTTATGCTCGTATTATTATTGTTGTTATTATTACTCCACCATGAGATAAGCCCGCAGGAAATAGAATTGGGACAAGAGCTGGACTTAGAACGCTCTGCTCCTTTTCCTTTGGGTATTCACTGAATGTTCATTGAATCATGTGGGCCAACAAGAAAAGGGACGCACTGCCACCTCACTGCTAGGATTTCAGGTTAGTCCAATGGCGACTGAACCTATAAGTGTAGTTATCCCAAAGAGGGATAAACTAGTGAACCTACCTATGTTTCTCAATATAACTTCAAGTCAAAATAGTCATTGATCAGAGATGAATCCAATTTGCCTTTACATGGTCTTGACCAAATCACTGTCACCTGAATATATATAAAAAATCAGCCCATACATTTGGTCTTTATTCTAACACATCAAAATCCATATTGACTTATTGAAGTAGCAGAATGGAATAATTTGGGGTAGTGTGTCAATAAATAATTTGAGGTTTTGACAGTGTTCTCTTTTTAAACGACAACTATATAAACATTGGTTCCTTGGGATTTTTTTTTTTTTTAGAACTTATGTGAAAGCTGGATTTGGTACTTACAAGTTTTGTGGCTTACTCTGAAGAATTATACAGTAGCTTTGTGATTATCTTTTCAGTTGAAATACAGTGCATCTATTGAATAACCTTCACTTCCAAAAGCTTATTCCGAAGTTGTATTGTGGTATTATATAAAGTAATGTTAGGGTGAACAGAGCTCACCCAAACTCAGTTCTTTCTTTCTATAGGGATGGTAACTGAGATTCAGAGAAATCAAGTAACCTGTCCATAGTTAACCATCTAGTAAGTTATTGGACATTGCAGCTGCTAAGGTTTGAAAACTTACATTGCAGATTATTTGCCTTTGAAATTCAATGTTTTTTCCCACTGTATCACGATACCTCCCAATGTTATCATTGTTCATTTCCTACAGAACAAATCTACTTTGGAAAATGGCAGTTGTTCAGAAAGGAGTTGGCAGTTGTCTGAAGGAGCACTTAAATATTTAATTCATGATTAGGTCAAGATCCGTGATACCTTCAGTTTCACCAGTGATCAGTGCCCCATTCAGAGATGAAAACCTTTCCTTGAACTTTCAAAACTATGATGGGCTAGGAACCTCTGGCTTTAGTTACCCAGCTCCTGCGTCAGAGGGAGAGAGACAGACATCCAGCTGGGAATCCAGATCTTGCTTCAAAGCTTTTATCTTCAGAGGAAAGAAATCTTGTGAATTTCATTAATGTCAACAAGATCTGAAGAGATTTGGAGTGTTTAAGCCCTTGGGCGTCTCTAGTATGACATATGCTCTGGTTATTATAAGTCTGTGGTTGCAAAACCATTGCAACTTTGATTCACATCCGCCATGAACCAACACTCTGGAAATATCCATCATATGGTCAGACTTAAGGGTACGTTGCAAACAGTCACTTTCCAGGAGATTATGAAGTCAAGTTATCACTAAGGGGGAAAAAGATGAATCTCCTCAAAGTGACATAGCAAAGCTAAAAAATAAAAAAATGAAAGCATTTCTTTAGGATTCTAGAAGTAGATAACCTCAAAACATCTCCCCAAAAGGCTTCTTCTCTTATTCAATGTAGAAAAAAATGAATTTTGCCCTGGCTTGTCTTGCCCTCTTGCCTTCCACTTCCATTCTCTCATCTCCAGAAAGAATCAGACTAAAGTTTACAATTATTTCCACTGTAATTTTCCAAACCTTATGGGAGAAAGCACTTTTATTCTAAAACAGGTTAATGCTATTTCTATAAAGTAAATTGGATCTAAGCAAACCCCGAATGGGATATTTCTGGCAAAACAAATGTTGACACTTTAATCTAGGTCTTGAAATCAAAAATTCCTTAAAAAACAAAATATATCTGTGTCTCTTCTCACCCTTCCTTAATTCAAATTAAAAGGTGAAAGACTGAAAGAAACCATAAATTCATAAGTATTATGAGCTATCTTTTTCAGTTCAGTTCAGTTCAGTTCAGTCGCTCAGTCGTGTCTGACTCTTTGCGACCCCATGAATTGCAGCACGCCAGGTCTCCCTGTCCATCACCATCTCACAGAGTTCACTCAGACTCACGTCCATCGAGTCCATGATGCCATCCAGCCATCTCATCCCCAGTCGTCCCCTTCTCCTTCTGCCCCCAATCCCTCCCAGCATCAGAGTCTTTTCCAATGAGTCAACTCTTCACATGAGGTGGCCAAAGTACTGGAGTTTCAGCTTTAGCATCATTCCTTCCAAAGAAATCCCAAGGTTGATCTCCTTCAGAATGGACTGGCTGGATCTCCTTGCAGTCCAAGGGACTCTCAAGAGTCTTCTCCAACACCACAGTTCAAAAGCATCAATTATTCGGCACTCAGCCTTCTTCACAGTCCAACACTCACATCCATACATGACCAGAGGAAAAACCATAGCCTTGACTAGACGGACCTTAGTCAGCAAAGTAATGTCTCTGCTTTTGAATATACTATCTAGGTTGGTCATAACTTTTCTTCCAAGGAGTAAGTGTCTTTTAATTTCAGTATTCTTGCCTTGAGAAACCCATGAACAGTATGAAAAGGCAAAATGATAGGATACCAAAAGAAGAACTCCCCAGGTCATTAGGTGCCCAATATGCTACTGGAGATCAGTGGAGAAATAACTCCAGAAAGAATGAAGGGGTGGAGCCAAAGCAAAAACAATACCCAGTTGTGGATGTGACTGGTGATAGAAGCAAGATCCGATGTTGTAAAGAGCAATATCGCATAGGAACCTGGAATGTCAGGTCCATGAGTCAAGGCAAATTGGAAGTGGTCAGACAAGAGATGGCAAGGGTGAACGTCGACATTCTAGGAATCAGCGAACTAAAATGGACTAGAATGGATGAATTTAACTCAGATGACCATTGTATCTACTACTTTGGGCAGGAATCCCTCAGAAGAAATGGAGTAGCCATCATGGTCAACAAAAGAGTCTGAAATGCAGTACTTGGATGCAATCTCAAAAATGACAGAATGATCTCTGTTCATCTCCAAGGCAAACCATTCAATATCACAGTTATCCAAGTCTATGCCCCAACCAGTAATGCTGAAGAAACTGAAGTTTTATGAAGACGGTTTTATGAAGACCTACAAGACCTTTTAAAACTAACTCCCAAAAAAGATGTCCTTTTCATTATAGGGGACTGGAATGCAAAAGTAGGAAGTCAAGAAACACCTGGAGTAACAGGCAAATTTGGCCTTGGAATGTGGGATGAAGCAGGGCAAAAACTAATACAGTTTTGCCAAGAAAATGCACTGATCATAGCAAACACCCTCTTCCAACAACACAAGAGAAGACTCTACACATGGACATCACCAGATGGTCAACACCGAAATCAGATTGATTATATTCTATGCAGCCAAAGATGGAGAAGCTCTATATAGTCAACAAAAACAAGACCAGGAGCTGACTGTGGCTCAGATAATGAACCCCTTATTACCAAATTCAGACTCAAATTGAAGAAAATAGGGAAAACCACTAGACCATTCAGGTATGACCTAAATCAAATCCCTTATGATTATACAGTGGAAGTGAGAAATAGATTTAAGGGCCTAGATGTGATGGATAGAGTGCCTGATGAACAGTGGAGTGAGGTTCGTGACATTGTGCAGGAGACAGGGATCAAGACCATCCCCATGGAAAAGAAATGCAAAAAAAAAAAAAAAAATCAAAAAAAGAGCTATCTTTTTAATGAAATCTTTTTTAATGATGAGTCATCTTTTTAGTAGATTATCTTTTGAAAATGTTAGTTTTATTCCACTACAACTAACATTTCTGTCTAAATACCAACTAGCGCAAACAAGGAATTACTGTTTGGGGTCATCCCCATTTCATAACTACTAAATCCACTAAACCCAGAACTGGAAATGTGTTCAGAATCATCCAACAGAACATCTGTGATGTTATAAGAACATCTTATAAGAATGATATTTGCAATAGAGTCCACACACACGCTGCGGACATGTGAACCCAGGCCCCAAGGGCTCAATCTCTCTGCAGGGCAGGTGGCATCATGCAGACCCAGGCAGAAGGTGTGCAGTTTTAGCTGAGGCCGAAGCCATCACTGATTATGGGTCTTAACAGGGAAAATCCCTTTCAATTGGACTTTAAAGCTGTTCAAATGGTTTAGTTCAACATTTGAGAAACCAAAACCAAAAAACCCAAAAAACAAAAAATGTGCTTTCTGATCCAGAAAGAAATGGCTTCGTTTTTTTGTTTTGTTTTGTTTTGTTTTTTTGGTTTTTTGGTTTTGTTTGTTTGTTTGTTTGTTTTGGTTTGGGTTTTTTTTGTTGTTGTTGTTGTTTTGTGGGTTTTTTTGTTAGTACTTTTTAAAATCTCACCTTCGGTGCGGTGAGACAAGGGCTCTGCCTGGCTCTCCGGCCGCTGCTGCCAAAGGCTGTGGTGGATGCTGTTCTGTCGGGTTAATCTGTTTATATGCCTGAGATATTTGCTAGTTTCCACTGGGTTGGGAAGATCCCCTGGAGAAGGGAATGGCTACCCACTCGAGTATTCCAGCCTGGAGAATTCCATGGACTGTAGAGTCCATGGTGAATTCCATGGTGGCGAAGAGTCGGGCACTGAGCGGCTTTCACTTTCACAGCTATTTCAAGGGCCCTCGTACCCGTAAGAGGCTACACAGAGCACTGCTGTCACTGGGCATGCGGGTTACACCACAAAATCAGAGCTTCCAAAAGTTGGTATGCAGTGTGAAAAAAGATGGATAACAGTAGCCTGGACCTCCCTTGAGTCACTGCTTACCATTTCCGGATTCACTCTGGTGGTTTTTAATTGAGTTTCCCACGCTGGGTTTGTCTTGAAGAATGTCTGGTGCATTGGCTCTGAGAGGCACCAGGTCAGGACGGTTTCAGAATGATGGGTGGGGTGGGCACAGCACCTCCACCCGCGGACACTCAGCCCGTCCACCGTGTGGAGGACACCCACCTGCACTTCTGCAGGACCAGGGCAAGCGCTGCTTCTGTCTAGATGTGTCCACTTCTTTCTTAGTCTCGACCAGAGAGTGTAGGTGGTGGTGGTGGTTTAGTCACTAAGTCGTGGCCAGCTCTTTGCGACCCCAGTGACTATAATTTAGCCTTCGATGCGCTCCTGCCTTCCCGCCAGGCTCCTCCATCCATGGGATTCTCCGGGCAAGAATACCCGACTGAGCTGCCATTTCCTCCTGCAGGGGATCTTCCTGACCCAGGGATCGAACCGGTGTCTCCAGCATCTGCTGCTTGGCAGGCAGATTCTTTACCACTAAGCCACCTGGGAAGCAGAAGGAATAGGTCGAGTTTATCAATTATTTCATTTGTTGGAACAGGCTCCTCCGTCCATGGAATTTTCTAGGCAAGAGTGGGTTGCCATTTCCTTCTCCAGGATACGCTTAAGAGTATTGGTCAAAACACTGGAGTCAGAAATATCCAAACCTGGATGTGACCCTCCTTGAGCGTCCTGTGCCCTCCCGTGCTTCCTTCCGTGGCTCTTCCTGTCCTGGGATGAAAGGGCTCGGGAGTCTGGCCTGCCCTCACAGAGAAGCATCCTCCCAGGACAGTCTCCAGTAAGGTCCGAGCAGCAGGACAGGCCAGCTGCACAGGGCTCTGGGCTGGGTCCGCAGCCCAGACTCAGTCTGGTAGGAATGAATGTGACCTCCGGGGACCTTGGCCAGCTCCCCAAAGGCAAGAGCCTCGTCTTTTCCATCTGGCATGAGCACGCATGAGCACATCTTGTGCTGTCTACCAAGAGCCCATCACCCTTCAGAATGGCCGGAGGTGCCACCAGCAGCAACCTGGGAAGACTTTGCTCTGGCCACCGAAAGTGTTCTTTTTCCCACTTGGCTTCGGTCTTCTTTTCCTGCCTTTTTCCTATAATAGTAGTAACTAAAGAAAAGAAGAAAGCTTTTACACAGTATAAACATTGTAAAAATGCGAAGAGGCTGTTTCATCAAAACCCTCCATGATATGGGTCTGTTGCCAGGCCAGGTCCCCTGCCTAGCAGACATGCACCTGTGTGAAGTTCTGATGTCTTGGCCACGCCTTGGGGGCGAGGGGGCATGAAGGTCACTTCACAACCACGAGTTCATTCACTGGGAGGATGCCCTTGACAGCAGAAAGACTGGGACACACATACCAGCCAGTGCTGACCAAAACAGCCCTGAGGAAGAGGAAGCATCCAGGTGCTGCTGCTAAGTCGCTCCAGTCGTGTCCAACTCTGTGCGACCCCATAGACAGCAGCCTGCCAGGCTCCCCCATCCCTGGGATTCTCCAGGCAAGAACTCTGGAGTGGGTTGCCGTTTCCTTCTCCAGTGCAAGAAAGTGAAAAGTGAAAGGGAAGTCGCTCAGTTGTGTCCCACTCTTAGCGACCCCATGGACTGCAGCCCACCAGGCTCCTCGGTCCATGGGATTTTCCAGGCAAGAGTACTGGAGTGGGGTGCCATGGCCTTCTCCAAGCATCCAGGTGGGGGCTGTTTAAACAGGCTTAGGTAGAAAAGGAGGCTGCCCATGCTGCAACATACTGCCTACACAATCCAAAACCACTTCAACGTTCAGAATGACAAGCATCGTCAAAATGTTGGATTATCCAAAAACTTCCTTGGGGGTTTTCTGTACCAGCTTATGTAAAACTCCAGACAAACTTTTTGGCCAACCTGATAATTCTTAACCAAGAGACTCTCAAGCAGTCGGGGCTCGTCTCCCATACACAAAGATCTCCAGGAGGAGAAACGGAAGCCCTGGTTCTAGCCTACCTGTGTAGTATTCCCTCAGAAATGCCAAGTCTGCTTTGAACTGTTGTTCCGGGTCCTGTTTGTTTGGTTATAAATAATACACATCTTTTCCTTCTTCAATGTATCTTTCCAGCTATTGGAGAGAAAATAGACTCCCAGCTTCCTGAATTGAAATGTCATCATCCTAACCAGAACTGACAATTGTACACAACCATCGGGGTTGTTCTTAAAGCATCCTGTTCTCACAAGCGTGTTTTCCTGCGACGTCGTACATATTTAAAATTAGGAGCTCAACCTAATCGCCTCAAACTCAGATTCTCAAAGAAACTGACTCTAGAGCAGTTCTGAAATGGAGACCGCCCCGCTCACCTGCCCCTCAATGTGGCCTGACCCTCAACCGTGCCTGCTCATCCCTCCCACGCCCGAAGGAAGGGACGGTGCTCCTTTGTTGGGCTTTTTCCTCCCCCAGGGATACACATTCTGCAATCACGGAATATTCCAACTCCAACTCCCTTTCTCAATAAGCAACTGTTATTCTGCTCTGTTCTTTTTATCACTTGGTTTATGCACCGCTGAGAAACAAAAAAGCTACATAGCTTTCTTACTCCTACAGTTACATATTTTTTAAGAAGTAAGAATAGGTCACTATTGAAATAAAGCGCTGCTTGTCCTGAGAGCATTCTGGGAGGCAACGGGACAAACAGGGCGTGTTAAGCTTTCCGTTGTGTGCAGACTTTCCCACCCCTCTCTGCCCCCACCAGGAAAATATGTCCGTCCCGTGATCTATTCAGTCCTTGACCTTTTGACTAACAGCCCAACAAAAGGCGCCATTTATTGGTGATTAATTTACGTGTCTTTGTCTATCAGGAACTGGATCAAGGCTGTCACAACTCAGCACCATCACCAGTTACCCTTGCCACCTGCGCCTGGGGCACTTTTGCCAGGGCTCGGCAGGCCGTGCAAACTTGCATCCTGCCAACTACCCCTAAGTCCACCTGTTTCGTGAGCAGGGGAGTTCACCAGGAATGTCATCAGGGCCGGGGGTGGGGGGCCCTCAGGGACCAGCCCAGACACTGTCGCTGGCTTCCTTCAGGGCCCCCCTCGGAATCCCGGGCGCCGACCCTGTTCCTCACACACGCCTTCCTCCCGGCCTCCCTTGTCACACACGTGACCTGTTTCCGGCCCTGCTGCACCTTTTTTGGACTGTGTTGCTTTTGCCGCCTCTCTTTGGGAACTTCTTCCTTAGCATCTTTTCCTCTCTCCTGTAACACGCATCACCAACCCCTGCCCAGCGTGCACACACACGCATGCACACAAGCTTCTCCCTCACTCTCCCTTTTCCGTGTGCGCTCAGTCGTGTCCGACTCTTTGCAACCCCGTGGACTGTAGTCCACCAGGCTCCTCTGTCCATGGGATTCTCCAGGCAAGAAGACTGGAGTGGGGTGCCATGCCCTCCTCCAGGGCATCTTCCTGACCCAGGGATCAAACCTGTGTCTCCTGCATTGGCAGGCGGGTTCTTTACCACGGAGCCACCTGGGAAGCCCCTTCTCTCTTAATCCAACTCCAAACCTCGTCGTGTTGGAAACCCCCCCGCCAAGTGGATGGACACCATGTTCTTCTTGGTGGGAGATCCTGGCTGCACTGACTCTCTTCTCAGACCACCCTGTAAATCTTTTTCTGATTTTAAACTATTTAAGTATTTGTCTGTATAGATTTTTAAAGTTTACCTTTAGCTGAAAAACAACCAGGCAAGAACTCTTTGTTCAAACACCCTATCTCTTGTTTATCCTGGGCAGCTAGCATGTATGAATATTTCAAGTGATCAGCTACTCTGTAAATCAGCCTTTACCTTAAATCCATCTTTCTCCTTCACAGCAGAAAGGCTTCCACCATGAGAAGGGCAAAATCCACCTCATGACGATGGCTTTGCAAACCATTTTAAGTTCATTCGTTATGAAAAATGGATATGCACCGTAGCTGTGTAACTCATAACCTTTCTCTTTCTGAAAATTAGTAGTATTTCTGCCTGCCCTCACCCCCCACCAAACGAAACTAATCAGGAGAACCATGTCCTTTCTCTGCGTTACAAAAGACAGTGATATTTCTCTAACAAGTTTCTGGGAAAATCAAGCAAAAGAACTGCTTATCTCTGCTGTGTGGGATTGTAATTGTTACCTTTATTACTGGTCTGAACCACTACTCTGTCTTTTTTTAAATGTTCAAAATAACTGGGGAAAAACAGCTTTGAAATGCCATTCGCCCCCCACCCCACCCCGTTTCACATTCGAGCAAGACATGAATTGGGAGCTGTATTGAAATCTGAATAAAATGAACACACGTTCATCTGGGAGAGTGCACATTTTCCAGCTGTGGCTGCTCTCCCCGTAGCGCCCCTGGCCTGAGCCCTCGTCCTCACCATCCCCCCAGCCTCTCAGCCCACCCCATGGCCCTTTCCTTTCATCATAGATCAGGTGGGGTAGTGTCAGCAATGGCACAAAGATGACTCGCTTACTGGGAGAATGAGCGGTGTTGAAGCCTTTAGAAATCTGGGTGGGAAATACAACTCACAGACCGGCCATGACTATTCCTGGGCTTCCCTGGTGGCTCAGATGATAAAGAACCCGCCTGCTGATGTAGGAGACGTGGGTTTGATCCTTGGGTCGGGAAGATCTCCTGAAGGAGAGCATGGCACCTCACCCCAGTATTCTTGCCTGGGAAATCCCATGGACAGAGGAGCCTGGCAGGCTACAGTCCATGGGGTGGCAAAGAGTCAGACACGACTGAGCGACTAAACAACAAGGACTGTTATTAGGTGGAATTTCTGTTCTCTGGACGGAAGCAGACCCCCACGCACCTGGGTAACCTCTCAGGTAGCACACGATCAGATGCTTCATATCCAAACACTTTGAGACCATGAGACCCAGGCTCCCACCCAGGCCATGGATGGCCAGCCCAGGAACCCCTTCCTACAGAGTCTGAGAGGCAGCTGAGCAGTCTCTTCCAGGCTCAGGGAGGTGAGACTTCGGCCAGGTCCTCCAGGTGTGCCCCCCGACCCCCAGGGCAGGCCACCTGCCTGGACTTGGACCCCAGCACCAGCAGAGCTCCCGTCCCTGTGAAGCCATAACTGAGGACTAGGATGGGGCGTTCAGGAAGAGATGAGGAAGAGATGGCAAGCGAGGCCATCCCCGCTCCCAGCTGCACCTCCAGTGATAGGGAGGGGCGGGGGTACTAGCAGAGGCTGAACACCGGGGTTAATGAGGCCTGGAGGGGACAGCGTGCACCCCACGGATGCAAGCCCCAGACGCAGGCTAAGCCCTCCCCTACACTGCGTGTCTGTCTGCGATCACGCAAAGCCAGCACCCTTGTCTGACCATGGGCCCTTCCTTCTAACTAGGCCATCTTGGGGCTTTGAAGAAGCCAGGGTCTGGGAGAACACTCCTGATGTAATTACCGTGTCTGAGACTGAGTCCCTAACTTGTGAGCTGTGCTGTAACCGCAGGTCACCTGGTTTTCATTTACGCCCTGATGTCTCTAGCTGAGATGACTTTTCAGCACCTCACTTTCGTTTACGCTCTGCTGACCTTTCATCAGTTCCCTTCTAGTGGGATTTTGTGTTCTGGTCTATCTGTCACCACTCCTGAGACTCTACCAGGATCATGTCAAATGGTCTGACGTTGACTGATCCATGTCAATGTCAAACATTACATGCTTGAGTCTCAAGGCATAGGCCTTGGAGACCAGTGCCTAGACCTATGCATAGGACTTTTTGGGAAAGCGCCACGCAGTAACGGGCCTCTCTGTGTGTTTGTTTGCATGAACCAGTGAACTCCGGGGACGGCATCGACTACAGCCAGCAGAAGCGGGAGAACATCGGCGACCTGATCCAGGAGACGCTGGAGGCCTTCGAGCGCTACGGCGGTGAAGACGCCTTCATCAACATCAAGTACATGGTCCCCACCTACGAGTCGTGCTTGCTGAACTAGCAGGGAGGCATCTGGGCTTGGGCGGAGGGGGTGCTCCCAGGGGTGCTCCCCGCCACCCGTCTGCCGCTGCTAGCATCTCCTTATCCGCGACTTCGGCCGCTCAGCATTTACACAGCTGCCGAAACGGCAGCTCACGGGCCCTCGGATTGTTAGCCCTGTTGAGAGCAAGGCTTTCCCATACATAAATAGTGCCTGTTTCTTAGATTACAATAGTGTACTGTGCTTATTTGTTCCAGGAGAAGAATCGCTTCTTTATCCAGCTCGGAAAGAAAGCAGGAGTCCGAGTTAAACCTTCGGTTGTATGGACAATAAAACTATGATTTTCGTACGCAATTCAGCAATTGTGTCTGCCTGCCCTGAGGGTGATGTCAGAGGTTGGAAGGGGAGCATTTAGGCCGGCTGCTTAATAGGTGTTGGTCGTGGACCCGAGGGCCCTTTCAGCAGCACCTCCGCAGCAGCTGGGGAGAATGGTGTGCTTTGACATTTGATAGAACAGTGGGATCTATGCCCCCATTACAGGGGGACAGTTTCCAGCGTGTTCCGAACCTTGGTTATAACATAACTGATGCTTCTGGCCCACCGGAATTTGCAGGGCTTCCCAGCTTATATTGGGGGAGGGGGGCACAGGGGAGGGGGGTTGGGTCGGGTATGAAATGCCATGTGGCACAGGCGACTTTTTTAAAACGCTAGCTTGCTTCCTTGTCCCTCGTAGTCCAACATCCTACACCCCAGGACCCTGGTGTAGTTGACAACTCGCTACCCGGCAGGCGGTTTGGGGCCTTTCATCAGTTTGGAAGATGACTTAGGTGCATCGTAGCACTCGCCCCTGGGAACAAGTCAAGTCCTTTTCCTGCGCAGTTCTCCCGCTGGTGGGTCGGGTGGGTTCCCATAGCACCTCTCGCTGAGTCTGACTGCACTGTTTGGGAATTTTATTGAGATTGAAAAAAACAAAAACAAAAAACACAGGCACTGTTTCATTCAACTGAGAAAGTGAAAAGGTGCCCAAAGCGAAGCGTGAGTGGAAGGTGCCCAGACAAGGGCCTGCAGGGTGCGGGACACTCAGCTCGGAAAGCTTCGGGGCAAGGGACCCTGATTCTGTGTGCCTGCGAGCTGCCGTGGCTGCCGGCAGTGCAGGCTGGGAGGGTCTCCGTCTGCAGCGAAAGCAGCTCCTGCACAGAAGGGAGGGATTGAAACATGTCCCCGGGGAAGCGAGCCCTGGCCCCCAGGTGGTTGTCCGTAATTATCAAAGACACAGTGTCCAGAGGCAAACCCCGAGTTTGAAAACTGGTTCAGTATTCATCTTCCTTGGTGCCGGGCTCCGCATATGAAATCTAGCATCTGAGTAGCTACCACCTAGTTCCCGAAGCTTTTTTTTTTTTTAAGGATAAATGGAGACGCATGATTGGGTAAGACAAATTGGCTTTCGGGTATAATATCAATACTTTGAAAAGACAGACCTAGAAGCAGACACAGAGAGGGTAAGACAGGTTTTTCTCCAAACTACGGTGTTCCACTGTACCCAGCAGCTGTCTCCCTGGCATCAGCGATGTGTTCAAAGTGACCCTCAGTCCCTGATACTGTCAGTCGGAAGGATCCCGCTGTCAGCGCCTTTGAACGTTCCTGCCAGAATTTCCTCCACGGCTCCATCGGGACTCAGGGACCAGCCTACGGTCTCATTCTATCTCCTGCTCGTGAAAACACCTGGAGTAGAAGCGAGGAGACCTCCCAGCCTCTGAGCCCAGAGCCCTAACTGGCGTGAAATTAAAACACGGAGGTTCCTTCCCCAGCTCTCTGTCACTTACTGGCTGTGCCGCCTCGGGCACATAATTTAACTTCTCTGAGTCTCCAGTCTCCTCAGCTGTGCGAACTGAATGTGGAGATTACTCCTACCCGCAGGAAGGTTCTAAGAACTAGAGGTGATCTTACTGAAATATCTAGCCTAGTTTTTTACACCTGTTGGTCTTTACTGTAAAGGAACAAGACATGAATAATGACTAACTTCCACCCCAGCAAAGCAATATATAATTGGGAAAATCCTCAGATGATATGGTGCCTCCTAGAAGGCGATGGTGAGCTCTTTGTCATAAGAAAATAATTTTGCCGAAAACCAAAGCAACTACAGATATGGCACAGTGTTCTCCGGAGATTTTTTTTTTTAATGCATTGTTTTACTAGTATAGAACTAGGAATGGCTGCCTTTTCTGTCGTCTCGACCCCAGGTGGCTTCCTCCCTGTCTGTAGGGACACACAGAGGAAGAGAGTGGGTGGAGGTGAAGGAGGAGAGAGCCCCAGGTACCCCAGGAACTGCCCCCTGACCTCGTGGTCAGCCCAGGTCCGCAGGTGCTTGAAGGCGTCTCATAGCCATATGAGTAGGCGGCAGAGCTCAGAGCTCGGAAATCCCTGAGCAAAGGCCCTCGACGGGCTGCTAAACTCGGGGATCACGGGAGAAGCCCACCAGGAGAGGGAAACTAAGCCCAGCTGGAGGAGAGATGCTCAGGAGTGAGGAGACGGAGGAGGCCCAGAACGAGGACTTCGAACGTCTGGGCAAACATCCAAGACCGTGGAAGGCGGGAAGCCCAGAGCCTCCTGACGATTCAGAAGACCGGGAGCTGGAAGAGGAAGCCAGAGGGGAAGTGTCCGAGGCAGAGCGCACCTCTCGGAAGAAGTCAGTCCCTGGGCCGCTGACTCCTTCTGGAGGGACACTTCATCAAGGCTGGCAGGATAACGAGGCTGCCACCTGAGAGCTCTCTCCCTCCCGTTTATCCCTGTCCGTCTGAAACAGCCTGGAGGCTAGAGGGGTGGGGCCACAGGCGGTGCAGGGGAGGTCCTCGGCGGACCAGGGCCCCTCACACGTGCCGGTCTGGGAGCTGCTGAGAGAGATGTCGGGGTTCGCACAAGCCCACTGCCCCCTGCAAGTCGCCTCCGTGGGCACACCCTCATCTTCGAGGGAGGCTCCCCCACCAACCCTCGCCACCCCCCACCCCCACCCCGACCCACCCCTGCCAAACTGTAGGAACAGCACATCATTTTACGGTCCAACTCTATCTGGAAACAATCAGACAGAAATTCACAGTTTGAAAATTCTGCGAAATGGTTGCATGCTTGGAGAATATGGTCTTCAAAGCTGAAGTTGTAAACAAGCCTCAAGTTTTTTCAGGGTTTGCCTACACGCAACCTAGAAACGGGAGATGATCTGGTGCAGGGGGAGGGACATCCCAGAACACTGTCATTTAGAGAAGCCGAAAGGAAGTCCTCCTACTTCAATCCCCACCACATCGCTTACTTCTCCGGCTATTCCGAGACATTCATCGCTGGCCTTCTGTAAGCAGAAGCTGGGAAGCTCGAAGACTGCTTTGAAAGAAGTAATAATCCTGGGGAAATATTCCGTGAACATTTTTCTAATCATAAATTCCTACTCTCTGGTGGGATTTAAAGTGGAGTCAGAAAACCCCAAATGCTTTCAAAACAGTTCTACCCAGGAAAGCATCCCTCTTCTAGAAATGCACCAGTGGATCAGTTTTTGAAAGTTCTTTTTTGAAAACAAGAAATTTCGAGACCTAAGCTAAAAATGACCATGCTTCCTTCCAGTCACACCAAGACAATCCGTGTCCACAATTCAAATATTCGGGGTCTGGCAGGCTCTGCCCCAACACACAGCCTGCAGACCCACAGTGCCCCAGCCAGGAAAGGCCACTCGGGTGGTGACCGACCCCAGCTGCCCCCTCACCCCACTCAGTTCCCATGAGGCTCTCAGGGAACCACCCTCTTTATAAGATCCAGGAGGAAGGGCTTTCCTGAGCGCCAGCAACTTTGTTTCTTTCTTTTAAAATAAGAGATATTTTGTTTATTCCAATAATAAGATATTGGAAGTGAGTTAAATATCCTGGTTACTCTGTGTGCTGGACTCAGCATTTCCTTGCCCTGATAATGAGCAGAGGAGGAAAGCCCATTTTGAAGTGGGAACTGCCAACCCCTCCACTAGGCTTATTTGTAATCAGGGTGTCTTAATGCATCTGGTCCCATCACTTCATGGCAAAAAGATGGGGAGAATGTGGAAGCAGTGACAGATTTTATTTTCTTGGACTCCAAAATCACTGCTTATGGTGACTGCAGCCATGGAATTAAAAGATGCTTGCTCCTTGGAAGGAAAGCTATGACAAAACTAGACAGGGTGTTAAAAAGCAGAGACACCACTTTGCCAACAAAGGTCTGAATAGTCAAAGTTATGGTTTTTCCAGTGGTCAGGTATGGATGTGAGAGTTAGACTATAAAGAAAGCTGAGCGCCAATGAACTGATGCTTTTGAGTTGTGGTGCTAGAGAAGACTCTTGAGAGTCCCTTGGACTGCAAGGAGATCCAACCAGTCCATCCTAAAGGAGACCAGTCCTGAATCTTCATTGGAAGGACTGATGCTGAAGCTGAAACTCCAATATTTTAGCCACCTCATGAGAAGAACTGACTCATTGGAAAAGACCCTGATACTGGGAAAGATTGAGGGCAGGAGGAGAAGGGGACGACAGAGGATGAGATGGTTGGATGGCATCACCGACTCAATGGACATGAGTTGGACCAAACTCTGAGAGACAGTGAAGGACAGGGAAGCCTTGCGAGCTGCAGTTCATGGGGTCACAAAAAATTGGACACAACTTAGTGACATAATAACAACAACAGTTCAAAATATACTCTAAGCATCCTCTCTGCTCTGCAGTGGGGGGAAAAAAATAGTAGTACTTGGCTTAATCAAGAACACTTTCCTGCAGGAAAATACATGTTGGTGTGGAATCTGATGTATCTCCCATCATCTTTGAGTCTTTTGCCAGCTTCAAAGTGTGAGCATGTGGAAGCTGAATGGAGATCCAGAGCACCAGTCGGGCTTTGCTTCTGGGAAATCCCATCAACAGCAACAGTTTGTGCTGATGCTGATGTTAAAGGGGAATGTGGGAGCCGTAACCGCCATGATACAGCTCGCCATGGGCTCCTGGGGAAGGAAGCACTCTATGACTTCTGCTTGCGTGGAGCTGTCTGCTTGGATCTCACCTCTGGTGCAGTCTGCCTTTCCAGACAAGTTTTTTGGTCGCCAGCCGGCTCTCCCATCGCCCGTGAAGGATATAGACAGACGTGTGGCGGGAGGAGCTCTGCACGTCGGTTCACTAGCCTTTCTCTATTTCAAGGTTGATTTTTTTGCCTCCTCGGGTGGGAATATTTTTAAGGTATTTGGATACTTTGTTTTTCCTTTGCCAAATTCCTGTAAATTTCAATCTGACTGAAAGGATTTGTTCTCTTCCTGTGCTTGTTAAGTCTAAAATATGTATTACGCTCTTTTCTTTTCTCACGTAGAAAGTGTTGAGAAGTAGCCCCTCCGTCGTGCCTTCAGAGTCTATTGTAGGTGCCGCCCCCTCCACTCAGGTAAGTGCAGGCAGCCCGCAGCATTTCCATGGTGATTTCAGGGCAACTTCGGGTGTTCCGATCGCATGGATGTGCCAGCGGACCTGGGCTTCGGCACTGCTAGGTTCCAAGATGAACCCAGTTCCACCCAGTAAGCGACGGCAGCGCCCCCATTAAGAGCGGGAAAAGAGGGTGTGTGCTGTGTCCCACCTGGTGCAGTGGCCAGGGAGACGGGGCAGGTTCCCTTAAAGGATGAGGGCTAGTGGGTGCTCAGACCCGCGGCTCCGGGTCCCTCCATGCGGGCCGCGCCTCTTCCTGAGCCCTGACCGTCCTAGGCCGGGGGTCCGGCCTCCACAGCCTCCAGCTCCAGGACTCCGGATGCCACCTGTAAGCCCCCAATTCCCCAGTTTAGTCCCAACCTCCTTAAATTCGCACAGGATGCTTCGCCTGGATGTCCAAAGGCTTCCAAGACCAAACCCCCGGTTCCCTGCACCCTCGGTCCGTGTCCTCCCACCCTGATGCGCCCCCCGCCACGTGCTCCAGCTCAGGCAGTGGGAACTCGCATCACCCCTTCCTCAGCTGGAAACCCCAGAATTCTTCCTGACACTTCTTCCCGGGTCCTGACGCAGTTTGTCTGCCCAACAGCCCCCAGGTCTGACCACAACCCACAACGCCTTCCTCCCAGCCCCGTCCACGCGGCCGTAGCGCCCAGATGCCCAGCTCCCTCCGCGCTCCCGGGAGCCAGGGCCCCTGGGGCCCAAATGCCGTGGGATCGCACAGCTGCTCGCAGCCCTAGACTCCCCGCTCCTCTGCGGAGGGCGAATCCCAGTCCCACTGCGCCAAGCTCCGTGCTCCTCCCGACCCCTGGTCCCTCCTGACCTGTCTCCTCCCTCCCGCCTCCCTCCCCGTGTTCCCATGACGTCAGCCCTACTGACCTCCACCGTGACTCACAACTGGGTTGGCGGGTGCTTCCCCAGGTGCTCTGCGGGCCCCCCTCCTGAAAGATGCCCTCCACCCCCATGTCCTTTGCCTGGTCCTTAGTTTTCTTTCCTGGCCTCAAACTCTTTGAGTATTGGACACGATGGCCGTGTTTCCTGGCCTGTCTGCGGGGTGTGGGCTTCCGTGAGAAAAGAGCCATGGCTTGGTCACCCCCTGCACCCCCCATGTTCCCCTTGCTGAGGGGCATGCCAAGGACAGGGTGAGCACCCAGGGAGCGGGGTTGGTCAGTGAGTAAGCAGTCTTATAGACCTGGTGCTCCACCCTGCAGCCAGCTTATGGGAGAGGCAGCCGTCCTGCCCCACCTGGCAGAGGAGGACCCACAGCCCCTCCGGTGCTGCCCTTGGGGAAGAGGAATGATCAGCGCCGAGTGAGACCCGCTGGAGACCTCGGATTGGAAACTAGGAACAGACTCTGCTGTCCTGGGAGGAAAGCGAAAAGTGAAGTCGTTCAGTCGTGTCCGACTCTTTGCAACCCCATGGATGGTAGCCCGCCAGGCTCCTCTGTCCATGGGATTCTCCAGGCAAGAATACTGGAGTGGGTTGCCATCCCCCTCTCTAGGGTATCTTCCCGACCCAGGGATCGAACCCTGGTCTCCTGCATTGTAGGCAGATGCTTTTACTGTCTGAGCCACCAGGGAAGTAGCTCTTTAAAAAATTATCCCCCCGATTGTGTCCTGGGAGAGGCAGGCGCTACTCCTTTTAAACCGAGGCAGAGGAAAGTATTTTAAATGTCCTCAGAGGCTCTGGGGAACATAGGGCCTGTCTGGCTGTTCACAGACAGCAAGTGGCCTCTGTGTGGTCTCAGGGGCAGCTTGGACTCACTGGCTCCTCCTCCCAAGTCCTCACTAGGTTCCGCTGGGGGAGCCAGGCAGGTCACTGGGAGCACCTCCGTCATAGGGGTGTCCCCTGTGGGGAACATCAAGCACGAATGGACCCAGATGTCTGTTTAAACCCACGTCCTGCAGGAGGCTGAATGGAAGTAGCCTGAGTGTCCTGACCCTGCTGACCCCCAGAGTCACCCCCTGGCCCTAGCATGGTGGTTCTCAGAGTGGGCTCCCTGGTCCAGCAACGGCAGCCTCACTGGGGGCCTGGATGAGTCCAGGTCCTTGGGCCTGGGGCAGACATGCTGAACGGACACTCCGGGGTGATGTCCAGCTTCCCTGTTTGAATAAGCGCCCCCAGGACCCGAGGTCTGGAAATCAGCATTCCGAACCAAGGTCTCTGCTCTAACGTTGATTCCCTCTCTTCCCAAAGGTGAGGCTGAAAATCGGTGGTCTGTGAGCAGAGTCTCCACGGCCCTGCATTCAAGCCGGGCCACTCTTGCTGTTTTCCACCAAGCAGGAGGGCTCTTCGGGGGTCTAACTTAATGTAGCTTTTAAGAATAATATGAAAGCGTCAACCCTAGTTGGGAAGCTAACTAACTTGTTCTTAGTCTAGAGAATGAATAATAAGTGTACCTTAGAAAAATACAGTTTCAATCAATCAGTTGCAGAGCCAATAGTAAAAACCTATCGTTTTTGCTTCAAGTATTGTCAGGGTTGTGGGGGGAGCTTAAAAAGTCTCACTGTTCAAGAAAACACTTCCAAATATTCAATGTAGTGTCATCTATACATTTGAAACTTTTTTTAAAAAATGGAATCATTTATATTAATACAAAAAGGGAAGTTTCTCATGAACTGCTCAAAATTTAGAGAATTAAAATCAGCTGTTATAAAACATTGCGTGTGTGACTTTCCTTAGTAGACACCCTCACTGAAGTAAGATTCGGAATCAACATTGTGTCCGTGGCCCCAGGTTTAAGGCTCTGTGGGTTGGTGACAGCCACCTACAGCTGAAACTATGTCCACACACAGCACAGTCCATGGGTGTCACTTGATTCAATTAAATGCATAATAGGGCTATTCTAGAGCCAGGGCTTTAAATGGCCTTTTTGTCTCCTCCCTCGTACATCTGGGCAGTGAACACTGCATTAAAATGCAGCAAGAAAAACGTCCCATGAAGAACTTTATTGACAAAAAGGTAAAATTTTAATAACCCTTCAGTAGGCTCCATTCAAAAGGGGGGACTATGTGGGTAGGGCTTTTACAGTTCTCATAGGAATCCTCTGTATTGAAAGAATGTTTTCAGTTTAGAAGGAACTCGACTGCAAAACATTCCTGAACTGTGACCATCTCTGCCTTAAATGTGATATATTTGGTGGATCTTTGTTTGCTGAGCGAGGAATAAACTTGCTGAAGTGATTTTCCCTTCACAACAAAAATGACCCAAACATGGAAACTGATGAAAACGCCTTATTGAGAGGTAATAGATGGAGCCTTCTGGTCTTGCCGGGCTAGCTAATAACGTCACCGCCAAGCAAAGGCCACATAGCTGACAAATACCACAGCGCCTCACAAGAGGTCAGAGTCCCGGCTGAATAATGTCTTTCTCCGGAAAATCTATCAGAACCTACAAAGCAGTTGCAGCCCAGAGAGGGCCTCCTGTCCCCCAGTGAGAGGGGCGTCACGAGGCTCCCCCTACTCCAGGCGTTGTGGGCCTCAACGGAATAACACAGGAGAGTCATACCCACCGCTCTCTCGGAAGATCAAGTATTGTACTTTTCCTCCGAGGACGTAAAATCTGAATCTTAATAAGAAGGACAGCATCTCAGGCGCTTTGTGACACTGCTGGGCTATGGTTAAAAAGAGGAAGGTGTCCTGGGTGGGTGCACAGAGTCGAGACTGACTTGAAAAGAAGGAGATCCGACTCCAGTCTAACCAGGAAAATTATGTCCAGGGAGGGGTGAGGGGTGGGAGAGAGTTGCCAGCACAGTGAGTCCGCATTCAACTTCGATTCAGGTCAGAGTGTGTTAGTCGCTCAGTCCTGTCTGACTCTCTGTGACCCCAAGGACTGTAGCCCACCAGGCTCCTCTATCCATGGGATTTCTCAGGCAAGAATGCTGGAGTGGGTTGCCATTCCCTTCTCCAGGAGCGTCTTCCCAACCCAGGGATCGAACCTGGGTATCCTGCATTGCGGTGGATTCTTTACCACCTGAGCCAAGGCCAAGGTTTAACTTGCAGGTCACCACCTCCCTCTAGATGGTGTTGACCTTCCAAGACAATCTTCTGAGCCTGTTTTCCCACTTGAAAGACTACTTCTGAGGATACTGAGAGGATTAAATGAGGTATCTTGTGACAGTCATTTAAAACTGTGCCTGAGACTTAATCTTTCAATGGAAGACCACCAAAACTACGAGGGTAGATGTAAACACAGAACAAATAATTTGCATACAAATCTGTGCACTGAAATCCCAGACACACCCAGACATCTCAGAGTGGGCGGCCATCTGGAGCAGGCCTGTCAGCTCTGTGGTCCTGGGATGCAGTGTGGGTTTCAGTGTGATGTGGGACTCGCATCCCTGAACAGAGGGAGATGCTTGCTTCTGGCTGAAAAGACCAATGCTAAACCTCATCTCCCCACACTTCGCACCTGGGAAGTGATTTGGGGTGTTACCACAGGAGTCCAGACAGCGTTTATTTGCAGCCACACTGAGCACAGACTCTGCAGCACTAATGTGTTTCTTCAGCATTTTATTCGCGAAAATGTCTGCTCTGAGCCGCTGCCCTGCAAAGACATGTGTCCTCCCTGTGTGCACAAACACACACACACCTCCCAGCCCTCCTCCCAGCCGCATCGTGTCACCTTCTCTGTGCCTCCACATTCTTATATCACGTGCTTCTCCAGGGAACTTCCAGTCCCTCCCGGTCTTAGAGACCTGGCGTACAGTCAGTGGTTGGACCAACACTTCCACTTTCCTGAGAACCACAATCTCCCCCACACACCTTCCCACCACAACCTCAGCTAGGCTGCCAGGAGCGTGTGGAGGGCACCAGGACTGTCTGCGCAGCTGGGTCCACATCCGTGGTCCTGCCTGACTCGGGGTTGCCTCTGCCCCCTTCTCTTCAGAACCTTCAAGCACAGCCAAGATTTGGAAGCAACCCAGGTGTCCACGGATCATGGATGGATAAAGATGTTGCGATTTACATACACAACAGAGTATTCCTCGGCTATAAAAAAGAATGAGACCTTGTCACTTGTGGCGACAGAGATGGGTCTGGAGAGCATTATACTAAGTGAAGTAAGTCAGAGAGAAACAAATGCCATGTAATTTCACCTATATTGGAATCTGAAAAAGAAAACAAAACGGGAAGACTCACAGTTACAGAGGAAGGGATGGATTAAATAGATGAAGGCTCTTTAGAGGAACAGATTCCCAGCTATAAGAGAAATCAGTCACAAGATGTAAAGTACCACACAAGGAAAAGAGTCAGTGATACTGTAACAACGTGTGTGGTGATGGATGGCAACTGATCTTACTGTGGTGATCACTTCATAATGTAGGAAAGTGTCAAATCACTGTGTTGTATGCCTGAAACTAATATGCTGTTGCATGTTCATTATAATTCAATTTTTAAAAGGGGGAGGGGTTCAGGGATGACGGGGGCGGGTCCAGAGTGGGTTCCCATACCGGGTGGGAGGTTGGCCCACAGAAACTCCCCAAGTCCCTGGCAACCCTCCAGTTCTGAGTCCATGGGATACAGTTAAAATCTTCCAGAAGCCGGGAAAGCTGTGAAGAACAGTTTATGCAAAGGTCAGAGCGCAGAGGTGAGGAGGTCTCCACAGCCCCCTCTGATGCCTCACTTTGCCTCTGGTCCTGGCTGCCCCTCTACCTGCCCCACACGCCAGCGTGCCCAGGGCTCCAGGGGGGCTCAGGCCTGGACGCACCCTGACTGGGTCACAGCCTGCCTTGCATCCCTCCTCCGTCCTTCCCTTCCAGGCCGCACACGTGCCGCCCTGAGCAGGGACCCTGGGGACCAGCGTTTCAGCTCCTCCACCAAGAGCTCTGGCCACAAAACGGAAGCCCCTGGGCCTCCGTTTACCCTTGTGTGAAGTGGGGTCATAGAGCTCGACCTGGACCTCAAGTCCCTTCGATACCGGACTCTGGGACCCTACCCCGTGCTCCCAGGCTACTGAATAAAGGGGGCGCACAGTTATCTCGCCAGGGCTCTGGGCCACCCTGCAGGGGCCGGGGAGCTAGTCCCCCTCCGTGAGGCTGCTCAAGCGCCTCTCGGGGGAAGTGGGCCCTGGCCCAAGGTTGTGCCCGGGGCCTGGGAGAGCGCCTCCGTGCCAGCCCGCGGCCCCCCGCCAAGGCCGCTTTCACCGCGGCTCAAAGGCCCGGGCGGCCCGGGGCTGCGGCACTTTCCCACAGCCCCTCTCGCCGGGCGGGCGCTCGCCGTGGCAGGCGCGCAAAGAGGCTTTGTCTCTCCGGCCCCGCGGGCTCCCTGCTCGCCCCTCTAATCCTTCCTGGCTCCGGGCGGGCACACCCCGAGCAGCACCATCCTCTCGGCGCCATCTACCCACGGCCCTCCGCGCGGTGCCCGGATTCTCCAACCTCTTTTCTCTGACACGTCTTAGCATATTGGAAACGGCCGCTTTGGGGGCAGTTTCCAGGTCAGGTGAGGCGGAAGAAGGCACTCTATTCTACAGGAACAGAGGGCGGTTTGAGCCCATCACAGAAGTGGGGGGTGGGGGGCAGACTGTTATAACGTGACCCCCCCCCCCCCCCATCCCGACACACACACACGGAAGACAAGGCGGGCTTCAGGACAGCCGTCTGGGTTCTAAACCATCTAACCCGGCCGTTGCTGTTCCTTTAGTTTTCGCCCCCACGTGTTCTAATCCAGCGCCTACAGGTGGAGTGGAGTCCCAGGGGATGCGGGGTCCTAGGTCTCCCTTTCTCACGACCCTCCAGGCAGCGCAGGGCTGCGGCTGGAACACTCCACAGCGACTCTCAGTTCCCCCCCTCCCCCACTCCCTTTCCCATCCCAGCTTCTTTTCCTGTTTTTCTTCTCCTTTTCCTGCCCTGGGGCCTCTCCTAAGGTCCGCTGGTGACAGTCCTGGGTGTCTCAGCAAAGTCCTCCCACAGTGAGACGCTAATGAGCTGGGAACAGGTGCGGCACTGGCAGAAGGAGGAAAAGAAGCTGAGAAAATGGAACCGAGGTTGGCTTCCATGTCTTCATCCCGACTGGGCAGGGAAGAGACAAGGGCCGTGCTGGGCTGCACCAGGGCCTGAGCTTCCTGGGGGCTCGGAGCTGCTCTCTGGCTCCAAGGAACCTCTGCCAAGGAGGGCTAACAAGTGATGTTCTCCATCGAAAATACAAGATTCTACCTGAAACTGAAAGAAAGTTCCCTGGTGCCACGATTCTCCAGGAGGCAAGAATCCATCCCTCGAGGCTGTGCATCATTTCCTCCCTCTTGTCAGCTGCAGTCTCTGCACTTCTGCTCCCTCCCCCAACACACCTCTGCACTTTCGGGCAGAGGGGTCCTCTCAGTCCTATGATGCATCACAACTCTCTTCAAGAACATCATACAGAGACTTCTCTGGAGGCCCAGTGGTTAAGACTGTTCGCTTCCCATGCAGGCGGTGCAGGTTCAACCCCTGCTCAAGGAACCCATGAGCCACACAGTGTGGCCAAAAAAATAAAAAGAAAGAGCATCATACACACAGCACTGGCCAGAAACCCAGAGAGTGGGAATTCGGAATAACTGGATGAAAACACATGACTTTGCTTCTTGCCAAAGATCAATTCCTATCCATCTATCTTTGATAACTGTCACTGAAAGATGAGCAAAAAATTCAATTCATGTGGTAAATGCCTGTTTAACGAGCTATAGTGCTTATTAAGGAAGAGAAACACATATCAATGTTTAAAAGCTATGGTCAAAAAAGTATCTCTATGAATGGCCAGTAAGAACTCAAAAGAAGTTCTCATTATCATAAACCACTGGGGAAATACAAACTGGAGCCACACTCAAACGTCAGAGCAGAGCCACCAGACTGCAAAAAATAAAGATGCTGATGACATCAGCACTCCCTTCCACTATTGGTAGGAGGGGAAATGCTACGCCCACTTTAACCATGACTCATTAATTTCATTCCTGGATATCTACCCAAGAGAAATGAAAACTTTTGTGCACTCAGTTGCTCGCACATGAATGTTCATAGAGCTTTATTTATCATAAAAGAGAACTGGAAACAGCCCACACGTCCATCCACAGGAGAATGGATGGACTAACTGCTCAGAGGAGGCAGTGAAGGGCTGACACCCGCATGGCTGTGGGTGAAGCCCAATACCATGCCGAAGAGAAGAGAACATGCAGTTGATTCCACGTACGTGAGGGTCTTGCTGTTGTTCAGTCACTTAGTCGCATCTGCCTCTTGGCCACTCCATGGACTGCAGCACGCCAGGCTCCTCCTGAAGTTTGCTCAAACTTTTGCCCATTGAGTCAGTGATGCTATTTAACCCTCTTATCCTCTGTCGCCCTCTTCTCCTCCTGCCCTCAATCTTTCCCAGCATCAGGGTCTTTTTCAACTAATCGGCTCTCTGCACCAGGTGGCCAAAGTGTTAGAGCTTCACCATCAGTCCTTCCAGTGAACATTCAAGGTCGATTTCCTTTAAGATTAATTGGTTTGATCTTCTCAAGGAACTCTCAAGAGTCTTCTCCAGTACCACAACTCGAAAGCATCAATTCCTTGGCTGTGAAGGTCTAGAACAGGCAAAATAATCTAAAGCAGGAAAAGCTGAAACAGTAGTTGCCTGTGACTGGACCAGGAGTAACTGGAAAGGGGCACTTTATGGGGAACTTTATGGGTGATAGAAATGGTCTATATCTTAACAGAGGTTAACAAGTGTATGAATGTGTCAAAAGACCAGCCAATATACACACAAAATCTATGTTTCATTGTAAATTGCTTCTCTTTAAAAAACTGTAAAACGCTGGTGAGAAAGGGCAGTGGTCCTTCTGGAATGATCTGGGAGGGATACTGGGATCCAGCCAGCCCTGGCCCCACCCCACCCCCACATACCACAGGAAGAGGTGTGGACCAGCATGGGGCCCTGGTCTGGTGGGAAAGCACACCCCCATCACCCCGAGTCAGTGGACTCAGTCTCAGAATCCCAGGGCAGGCCTTCTTAGAACTGGAAGTCTTGAGATTGGTGACATCCCCAAAGGGCAGTGATGAGGATGGCTCTGTGGGCCTACCACACTTCCTCTCCCTGCACCAGCTGCCACCAGAGAGCAAGGGTTCCTCTCTCAACTACCAGAAATTTTCAAGTTGCAAAAGCCTCAGCGTCATCAGATATGCCTTCCCACACAGCGCAGGAACCCCCAAGCACTGCCCTCATGCCTGGCAAGGCCTGACCTGACCTGGGTCGACCAGATGTTCCATGTCATCTGCTGGGAGGCATTTAGAAGCACCTGTAATGTTTTCCATCAGAAAATGTTTGGCTGAGTCCACCAGGGTTCTAATACCCCCAGTTCAGAGGCAACACAGATCACAGAGGAGTGAGTTACAGCTTCACAAGGAAGCAACCGAACAAATCCAGGAGGCAACTATTATGCAGCATAATTGGCCAAAATAAGTTGATGCCACGAAAAATGGACAGTTATGGATTAAAGAGTCCTAAGGAACGTTCAGTTCAGTTCAGTTCAGTCGCTCAGTCGTGTCCAACTCTTTGCGACTCCATGGATCGCCGCACGCCAGGCCTCCCTCTCCATCACCATCTCCCGGAGTTCACTCAGACTCACGTCCATTGAGTCCGTGATGCCATCCAGCCATCTCATCCTCTGTCGTCCCCTTCTCCTCCTGCCCTCAATCCCTCCCAGCATCAGAGTCTTTTCCAGTGAGTCAACTCTTCTCATGAGGTGGCCAAAGTACTGGAGTTTCAGTTTTAGCATCAGTCCTTCCAAAGAAATCCTAGGGCTGATCTCCTTCAGAATGGACTGGTTGGATCTCCTTGCAGTCCAAGGGACTCTCAGGAGTCTTCTCCAACACCACAGTTCAAAAGCATCAATTCTTCGGCGCTCAGCCTTCTTCACAGTCCAACTCTCACATCCATACATGACCACAGGAAAAACCATCGCCTTGACAACCAGTAAAAGCAAATGGCCATGGCTTGGTTACTGGTTTGAACAAAATTACTGTAAATAACTCACAATTTGAACATAGACTAGGTATTTTGTGCATGTGTGTGTGTGTGCTCGGTCGTGTCCAACTCTTTGCCACCCCATGGACTGTAGCCTGCCAGGCTCCTCTGTCACAGGATTCTCCAGGCAAGAATCCTGGAGTGGGTTGCCATTTCCTTCTCCAGGGCATCTTCCCAACCCCAGGAATTTCACCTCATGCATTGGCAGACAGATTCTTTACCACTGAGCCACCCAGGAAGTTCAGACTAGGTATTAGATGAGAAGAAATTCAGTGAACTAGAAAGAGCTCATTAGATAAAGATACAAAACAGCATATTCATTTTGTCTAACTTTAAGATTTTTTTTCAGAAGGAAAAGCTCTAAGACAGTCACAGCAGTGATCTCTGAGCCATAGAAATGTGGCATTTTTTGCACCTATTTTCTGAATTTCTACAACGCATATGCACCACCTCTGTTGTCAGCTGGAGTGTGTTCCCTCCAGAATTCATCGGCTGAGGTCCTAGCCTTTAGATCTCAGGCCCTGACTTTATTGGGAAAGAGGACGGCTGCAGAGGTAACCAGGAGGAGGTGATGGGGGAGCAGGCTGGCGCTCACCCCGCGTCACAGGTGTCCTTGTAGACGGGGGATTCGGGTGCAGGCAGAATGCGGGGCGAAGATGCACGCAGAGGCGGGGTCCTGCTTCCTCGAGCCGGGAGCGCCGGAGGCCGGGGCCAGGGCTGCCCACGCCGGGCCTCACACTCTGCCCCAGCCCCCGAGGGGCGCCCCGGCCTGCGGCGGGGCTTTGGGTCGCAGTCACGGCCCTGCAGCGTCCCAGTCCAGGAGGAAGGGCTGAAGCTCAGAAGTCAAAAGCGCAAACGCAGAGCCCGGGTGGCGGGGGGCCGCCAGCCCTCTCCGTGGTAGGAGCTTCTATTTCAAGGGCACCAGGTTCCATCTTATAAACAGCTTTCCTGGCGAGAACATTCTTCCCCGCACTGCGCGGCCCGCCGGGCTTGCCCGCCCGCAGGGCTCGTGAGTCAGGCTCCTCGTGAGTCACTTCTGCTCCGGAGCCGCGCGGGGCGGGGGGCTGCACTCGGGGGGCGGGAGGCTCGAAGCAGGGGGACCTGGGCCTCCCCCTCCCCTAACCCAGCTCCCCTATCCCAGCTCCCCTCCCCGTCTCCTCCCCTCACTTCTCTCCACCCCCTCCCCCCAGCCTCTCCCTCACCTCTAGCCCCCTCCCCCCTGGGCCTCCCCCTCCCCCGCTTCCCTCCCCCTCCCCCGCTCCCCTCCCCCTCCCCCGCTTCCCTCCCCCTCCCCGCTCCCCTCCCCCTCCCCCGTTCCCCGTTCCCCACTTCTCTCTCCTCCCTCTCCCCCCGCACCCACCCTCCACTTCTCTCTCTCTCTCTCCCCTCCCCCTTCCCCTCCCCTGCCCCTCCCCTTCCCTCCCCCTCCCCTCCCCATCCCCTGCCCCTCCCCCTTTCCCCTCCCCCACCTCCCCCTTTCCCCTCCCCCCCCTCCCCCTTTCTTCTCCCCCTCCCCTCCCCGGAGGCACCGAGAAGGGTGCTGAGCCAGCGGGTCCCGCGCCCTGGGAGGGCCGCCCACCGGCTGAGCGCGGGTGTATTACTATAATGAGCCGCCTCCCCCCCACCGCGCTCCCTCTCCCTCGTCCCCTCCCCCTCCCCCGTCGTCCCTCACCCCCGACCCGCCCCCAGCGCCGCCCCGGAGGGCCCCGGGAGGGGTGCTGAGCCAGCGGGTCCCACCCCTGGAGGCCGCCCGCGGGCAGAGCGGGATCTATTACTATAATGAGCCGCCGCGCCCTCCGTCACGCGGCCCGGAGGCCGGGCCCGAAACCCGAGCCGCGGGCGCGGCGGCTCCAAAACGCTCCTGGAATAACCAGGCCACGCTCCCCGCGTCCCGCGGAGGCCTCGGCCGCCGCTTCCGCCCGGGCTCCCCGGGATCGGGGCTTGCGGGGCCCACACGCTGAAATGCAATAAACGGGAACAATCGCAGGAAGTGTGGCGCTCTCTCCGCCTCGCGGGCGACACGGGACCCTGCTTATCACGGTGACAAGATTTATTCAGTTGCTGCAAACTTCCAAAGACTTCCTTTCCCAAAAGAAAGGCCGGGAGGAAGGTCATGTCCTTCGGCCACCTCCCCCGAGCCAGGCGTGCAGCTGCTTCACTTCAGGCGCCCCCCACCCCCCGCACCCCCAGCTCCCCCATCCGGGCGCTGGAGACACGGATCCATCACTCGAGAGGGGGGCGGGGGGGGGGCGAGGGAGGTGCAGGTCCCCACGCCAGGGGAAGCGCGTCCTGGTCACCTACCCTGCCCCACCCCCCGGGGAGGGAAGAGAGGGGTTGACCCAAGCCTGACACCCTCCGATGGCACCCCCCGACCCTCCGCCTCCGGGCCGCTCTTCGCTCCCTCTCGCGCCCCGGCCACACAGGTCACCAATCTGACTTCCGTCCTGTCCCTTCTGTGCTGGAAGGCCATCCTTGACACCCTCCGCCCTAGAGAAGAGCACACCTCAGCTGCGCGTTGAGGCTCCTGGGCCAACGTCCTGTCCAGCTCCTTGTCTATGCCGCCCCACCAGGAGCCCCTGCCCTGTCCTCTCCCGGATGACCAGGGGGAGCCCCTCTGAGCCTGCACCACGTTCCCTGCACGTGGACGGGGCTAACCTGGCGCCCCTTACACTTCGATGGTGCTGGGCGAGCAGAGGGCATGCCCCCAGCGCGCTGGGACTGAGGGAGACGTGGCCGAACCAGAGTTGGGACAACGTGGGCGTAGTCATCCCTTGGTCCTCCATCGGGCGACCCGGCCCTGGAGACTCACCAGACAGTTGGGCAGGCGGGCTCTGGAGACGCACCAGGAGCCCCGGACAGCGGAGCGGCCGCAGGGAGAGCCGCGCAGCAGTCCCAGCAAAGGCGGCTGGACGGGCCTCCCCAGGCGGGGGGCTCTGAAGGGACCCAGTGGAGTCTGAGCACCGTGGTCTGAATAGGGGGCTGTTACAGGAACTGACATACACCCGCGGCTGGTGTGTTGGTTTGGGCCTGAAAACAGCACCTGGGCCTGCGATCTGCAGGACGAGGGTGGCTCAGAGTGGGATGGTTTGTGAAGAAAAAAGTATATCTGAGGGACGAGGGGCTTCCCTGGTGGCTCAGCTGGTAAAGAATCTGCCTTCTTTGCAGGAGGCCCAGGTTCGGTTCCTGGGTTGGAAAGAGTCCCTGGAGAAAGGAAAGGCTACCTACTCCAGTATTCCGGCCTGGAGAATTCCATGGACTGTAGTCCATGGGGTCACAAAGAGCCAGACACAAGTGAGCAACTTGCACTTTTCAAAGGGATGAGGGCCTTACTTGAGAGCTGTGTGAACCCACTCAGGAGAGCCCTGCTTCCGGGGGGCCTCCCCAAATTTCCTGACCCCAAAGCGAGAACCAGACCCGGACAGGGAGGACATAACTGCAGGACAACACCAAACCGACTGCCTCTCTTCAGGTCCCTGGGAGACTTAAGGGACAGTGGAGACTGAATTTGGACACAGCTTCAGAATCCTTCTCAACACTGCAGGTCATCCAGGGGAGCCCAAGTTCAGCCCAGTTTGCTCCACACGCTCTCGGCAAAGGGGCACCCAATGGTGTCTGGCCAGCAGCCCTCTGGGTCCTCCCTCTGGCACCCTCAGGGCCACACCCTGACCCTTGGGGCTTCCGCTTGCCCCCTGGGAACTGCACACAGGCCATCAGTACAGCCTCCTCCAAACTGGCCCTGACGAATTTCCACGGCACCTGGGCTACTCAGAGGCATTTGAGTCTGTCCATCAATGAATCAGTCAACGTCTGTGAGCACCTTCTACAGAGACCCTGAACCTCGGGAGAGGAGGGGAGAAATTCTTATCTTCATCCGATGAGAACTGCTGTGTCCTGGCAAGGGTATCCGCTATAAAAAATTCAATTAAAAGTGCCTCAAGAAGTAGTCGGGCTTCCCTGGTGGCTCAGATGGTGCAGAGTCTGCCTGCAGTGCAGGAGACCCGGGTTTGATCCCTAGGTGGGGAAGATCCCCTGGAGAAGAGAAGGGAAACCCACTCTAGTATCCTGGCCTGGGGATTTCCATGGACAGAGGAGCCTAGCGGGCTACAGTCCATGGCGTCACAAAGAGTCGGACACGACTGAATGACTAACACTTGCACTTTTAAGAATCAGGCTTTTGGACTCTGTGGGAGAAGGCGAAGGTGGGACGATTTGAGAGAATAGCATTAAAACATGTATATTACCATATGTGAAACAGATCGCCAGTCCAAGTTTGATGCATGAAGCAGGGCACTCAAAGCTGGTGCTCTGGAACAACCCAGAGGGATGGGATGGGGAGGGAGGTGAGAGGGGGTCTCAGGATGGGGGACACATGCACCCATGGCTGATTCATGTCAATTTATGGCAAAAACCACTGCAATATTGTAAAGTAATTAGCCTCCAACTAAAGTAAATCAATTTAAAAAAATAGAACGCATATTGTCTCATGTCGCAAGTGCAGAGTCAACTCCTCGGGGCCAGTGAAGGCCGTGCTCAGTCACACCTGCGGGCCCCAGGTGCCCCCAACTCCCCGCACTGCCTCCATCGCATAAGCTGCCCGGGGTCCCCAGAGGACAGGGTCCGCTGCAGGCACGTGTGGATCCCGGGATGGCCCCCTCTCACCCCCTCACTAGTGACAAAACCCTTTCCTAAGGAGGCCCAGCCAGCATCCCCGCGCGCCCCTCAGGCCGACAGGTTACCTGCTGGAGACTACTAACCCACCGCCCTTGAGGGGCGAGGGCCCTCTAAGACTGGCTGGAACCACGGGGGCCTTCAAGGGACAGAAGCAAGGGACCCGTTTTGAGGCCTCCACCTGTCTGCCCCCTGACGTGCACTCCCACTGCCCACGATTTCAGGGACCTCCTAGACTCCACAAGTCTCCCCATAGACCTCACGTTGAGGTTCCCTAAGGGCCTGTGGGCCAGACACTCAGCCGCCACGAGATGGGCACAGTTCAGTTAGAAGAGGACACACAGGCCCTGGCCACACGAAGATCGCCAATGTGTAAACCCCTGCTCTGGAGACCACGGGGAGGGAGTGCTCTGACCATGAGGAGCAGAAAGAGGATGGTGAAAACGGATGAGATTCCAGGGGTAGGACAGGTGGGCGGAAGGCGTGGCCCGCAGGCGTTCCAGACCCACAAAAAGCCTGGAGTTTTCACATGACGAGGGGTTTGCAGCTGTGGTTACAGCTCAGCCACTGCAGACCTACTGCCGTATCTGTGTTGAGTCCTTTCGATGACAGCACGAGCTCTGAGAACAAAGCTTCCAGCCTGTGTAACCAGAGCCCAGAGCCTGAAATAGCTGCACTTCGCATGCAAACACAGGGCCTGAGCCAAAGCTTTGACAGCGTGTTTTTGTCATTTGTAAAACTCAGAGGGTTTCTCCAAGACCACAGAACAGGTGAATGACCGAACGTTTCTATTTGGCTAGTTCCAGCATGTATAATATTCTTGTAGTTATTTGCTGCTTTTCCCAAGTGACTTTTCTAGTGATTTTTGAAGCTGTTGTGAGGAATAAGTGTAATAGAGAATGATTTTGCTGATTGAAGGGTTGGTGCTCTGGGACTTCCCCAGTGGTTTTGTTCAATGGTTAAGAACCCGCCTTCCAGGGCAGGTAATGTGGGTTCAATCTCTGGTTTTTTTAACTAAGATCCCACATCCCTCGGGGCAATTAAACCCTTGTGTTTGTAACTGAATAAAGCCCAAATTTCACAACAAATACCCAAGGTGGCCAAAATAAAATATAATGATAAATAAACAAATAAAAGTTTGGAGGTTTTATACTAATAGGAAAGAAAGTGTCGCGGAACCAAGCGTCACTCTTGAGTAAAGTTTTCCTTAGAGAGACATGTACACGTGCTCAGTCAATATTTCTCAACTGAGTCAGGAAATGCCCCAAAAGGACACACCTTCTCTTAACTGAATCCCTGAATTGGGTTTTTATATCCTGATTATTGGTCAATACAAAATGAATCATGAGGAGTTATTGATTCGTAATATGTAATATGGAGAAATGAGGATAGTTATATATATTTTAATGCATTTACTGATAAAACAATATACAGAAAATTATATCCAAACACTTTTATCAATATAAAATGAATTGCATTTCGTATAGCTTCCTTTCATCTGCATCCATGTATATTATATGCTATTTTCTAAATATTTGCAGTTACTTCAATATATTGTCTCCTACTGAACATTATTTCACATGCACCCTATTTTGCAAATTCTCTGTAATTTTTGTTGTTGTTCAGTTACTCAGTTGTGTCCGACTCTTTGTAACCCCATGGACTACAGCATGCCAGTCTTCCCTGTCCTTCATTATCCCCTGGAGTCTGCTCAGACCCATGTCCGTTGAGTTGATAATCCCATCCAACCATCTCATCCTCTGTTGCACCCTTCTCCTCTTGCCCTCAGGGTCTTTTCCAATGAGTCATCTCTTCACATCAGGTGGCCAGAGTATTGGAGTTTCAGCTTTAGCATCAGGCCTTCCAATTAATATTTAGTGTTGATTACCTTTAGGCTTAAATGGTCTGATCTCCTTGCTGTCCAAGGGACTCCCAAGAGTCTTCTTCAACACCACAGTTCAAAAGCATCAGTTCTTCAGCATTCTACCTTCTTTATGGTCCAGCTCTCACATCCAGTACATGACTACTGGAAAAAGTATAGCTTTGATTATATGGACCTTTGTCAGCAAGGTAATGTCTCTGCTTTTTAATATGCTATCTAGGTTGATCATAGCCTTTCTTCCAAGTTCAAGCGTCTTTTAATTTCATGGCTGCAGTCACTGACCTCAGTGATTTTGGAGTCCAAGAAAATAAAGTCTGTTACTGTTTCCATATTTTCCCCCTTATTTGCCATGAAGTGATGGGACCAGATGCCATAATCCTTGTTTTTTGAATGTTGAGTTTTAAGTCAACATTTCATTCTCCTCTCTCACCTTCACCAAGAGGTTCTTTAGTTCATCTTCATTTTCTGCCATAATGGTGGTGTCAATAACCTGCGTATCTGAGGTTATTGATATTTTTCCTGGCAATTTTGATTCCAGCTTGTGCTTCGTCCAGCCTGGCATTTTGCATGATGTACTCTGCATATAAGTTAAATAAGCAGGGTGACAATATACAGTCTTGACGTATTCTTTTCCCAATTTTGAACCAGTCTGTCACTCCATGTCCAGTTCTAACTGTTGCTTCTTGACCAGAATACAGTCATTTTAAATCACCACATAGTATGTTACAGAGTTATTAGTCTATGAGAAAGTAACTCTGTGGCTGAATTTTTGGATTTTTAAAATTCTTATAATCTTACCTGCATCCTTTCAGTTCAGTTACTCAGTAGTGACCGACTCTTTGTGACCCTATGAATCGCAGCACATCAGGCCTCCCTGTCCATCACCAACTCCCAGAGTCCACCCAAATTCATGTCCATTGAGTTGGTGATGGCATCCAACCATCTCATCCTCTGTCATCCCCTTCTCCTCCCACCCTCAATCTTTCCCAGCATCAGGGTCTTTTCCAATGAGTCAGCTCTTTGAATCACGTAGCCTAAGTGTTGGAGTTTCAGCTTCAGCATCAGTCCTTCCAATGAACACCTAGGACTGATCTCCTTTAGGATGGACTGGTTGGATCTCCTTGCAGTCCAAGGGACTCTCAAGAGTCGTCTCCAACATTATAAATCTAGCTTTCTCTTAACTTGAATAATCTTATTCTCAGGAACAGAATTACGGCACCAAACTGTAGAATATCATGGCTCTTGTCAACGATTACTAAATTCTCTTCCAAAATAGCAAATTTGCATCTTTATTCCTTGGGCAGAAGGATGTCAATAAATGTCCATTGGCTCTGGACAGAGCAGGGCCCTTGCCCACACCTTGATTACAGGCTCCTGACTAGAACAACGGGAGAACAGATTTCTGTTGCTTTCAGACCCCCAGGTTGTGGTACTTCCTAACAGTGCCTTGGGAAGTGAACACAGCCTGTTTTCACCCATTCCTAAAAGCTGATCCACATCACCGTGATCATACATGGGAGGTGTGGGTACGTTAACCACAGAATAAATTAGGGACCAGGACAAAGCGAGCCCGGCCCTGCGCTCTGTCGGCAGCAGGGGCTGGCTGAGCGCACAGGGCCTGCTGGGTGCAGTGGCGACAGAGCCAAGCCGCCTGGAGGTCAGCACCGCTGAGAGACGACCGGCCTGGCCGGCCAGGAAGAGACACCAGCAATGACAGACAGGCGCAGGAGGCCTGTAAGGCAAGAGCGGAGGTAAGGCCAGCTCCAGCTTGTGCTCCCAGCAGTGCAGGCAGGACATCAAAGCTTGACTGCACACGGCAGAGGCTGTGTGGGAAGTGTCAGGGTCCTCCGTCCCGGGGGAGGATCAACCACCCATCAGGAGCTTGGGGTCCAGCTTTAGGACCCTTGTGTGAACAGGAACTGCGCCTCCGCTGATAGAACCTCTCAGAGTGGCCTCAGGCGCAGCGACAGAAGATGTGGACCCCGGAAGGTCTGTATCCCTGAGCGATGGCACCAGGGGCTCAGGAATCCCTCTGTCGCCTCGGAGACAGGCCGAGGAGCCGCGGTTCTCAGACCGTGGGGCTGGCAGGGCCCGCCGGCACCGGGGCTGCGGAGCAGAGCTGGGCCGGCCGCCAGGTCGGGCAGCACCCGGGGCGGTTCACGGGCCGCAGGGGAGCCAGTGCCCCAGGGCCCAGACAGCCCGCTCCAGAGTCTCGGGGTTTGTGACAGACCTTGCCAAGAGGACCCTGAACTCGCCCTCTGAACAGCAGTGACTGAGGCTCGGCCCGGAGCAGGGGCTCAAGGGCGCGGCTCTTTTTTTTTTTTTCGATTGGAGGCTAATTACTTTACAATATTGTAGTGGTTTTTGCCATACATTGACAGGAATCAGCCACGGTGCACGTGTCCCCCATCCTGAACGCCCCTCTCGCCTCCCTCCCCCCTCAGCCCGCAGGGTCACCCCAGTGCCCTGGCCCTGCGCTGAGGGCCGGGCTTCTCACGGCTGGCTTTGGCAGTGGCCTTCAGGGCACAGAGCGAGAATCACCCCTGAGTCTTCAGATTTCTCGCATTTCTGCTCTTGGGCCAAAGCACAACTGTTTGTTGCTCTTGTTTAGTGGCTAAGTCGTGTCTGACTCTTTGCGACCCCATGGACTGTAGCCCACCAGGATCCTCTGTCCATGGGATTCTCTAGGCAAGAATACTGGGGTGGGTTGCCATGTCATCCTCCAGGGGATCTTCTTGACCCAGGGATCAAACCCACATCCCCTGTGTCTCCTGCACTGGCAGGCGGGTTTTTTACCACTGAGCCATTGGGGAAGCCGGTACAACTATCTAAGGCTTCCTTTTTCTTCTCTCATCTGGAAAATGGTATTATTACCTGCAAATTTAAAATGAAGATGCACAGATGTGAGTTATGGAAAAAATGCCTCTAATCATAACATTCTATGTAACGAAAAGATCTGCTTCAAGCGACAGGTGGGATGTCAAAATCCCTCTATGAAATAAGGATGGGCACTTGTTACTGGGGCTCATTTAATCCTCATATCAAGTAAAGTCAACATGTGTACTCAGTGCAATTATGATTACAGGCAAACAAAATATTTAAGACGATATGGACATACATGATTATATGGAATTAAAAACTGTGATGTTTTTAATTAAAAACTGTGGGTGTTTTCAAACCCAAATAACTGGAAGACACTAAGATAGGTAGAAGTTGTACAAACAATATCATGAGGATTGTAGGGCTGTAGGGATTGCCTGGGGTTAGGGCTGGCATTTCCTAGCTCTGTGAGGTTGCCTAAACTATGTAAGTGTCAGAGACACTTATTTTCCCAACTATAAGATGGGGGTAATACTCCCTTAAAAGGTTTCCCTGGTGGCTCAGACGGTAAAGCGTCTGCCCGCAATGTGGGAGACCCGGGTTCGATCCCTGGGTTGGGAGGATCCCCTGGAGAACAAAATGGCAATCCACTCCAGCGCTCTTGCCTGGCAAATCCCATGGGCAGAAGAGCCTGATAGGCTACAGTCCATGGGGTCGCAAAGAGTCAGACACAACTGAGCGACTTCACTTCACTTCCTTAAAAGGCAGTGATAATGAAGTCACTCAGCACATAGTAATAACAAATGACAGTAACAAGCAACGAATAATAATAATATGGTCACAGTAATTATTTTGGTGACAAATGACAGAGATTAAAAAGGAAAAATACATAAAGGGCCCTTAAATCTTCAGTCATACAGCTCAGTTCAGTTCAGTCACTCAGTCATGTCCAACTCTTTGTGACCCCATGGACTGCAGCACGCCAGGCTTCCCTGTCCTCCACTATCTCCCAGAGTTTGCTCAAATCCCTGTCCATCGAGGCGGTAATGCCATCCAATCATCTCATCCTCTGTCGTCCCCTTCTCCTCCTGTCTTCAGTCTTTCCCAGCATCAGGGTCTTTTCCAATGAGCCAGTTCTTCACATCGGGTGGCAAAAGTATTGGAGTTTCAGCTTCAGCATCAATCCTTCTAGTGAATATTCAGGACTGATTTTCTTTAGGATGGACTGGTTGGATCTCCTTGTTGTCCAAGTGATAGGAGGATCCCTAGAAAATGGTCAGAAGAGTTCACAGTTTACAGAAATGGAAATAAAAGTTAATTGGTGAATGCTAGATATTAAAAATGATGCTAGATATTAAAAAATAAAGAAAACCTTTTACACACTAAACTCAGTAGTAAAGAAGCAGAAAGTGGGACTTCCCTGGAGGTCCAGTGGTTAAGAATCTGCCTTCTAATGAAAGGGAAGAACACTGGTCCGGAAACTGAGATCCCATATTTCATGGAGCAAACTAAGACCAAATGCCACAGCGAGAGAGTCCAGGCACCGTAATGAAAGGTCCTACACGCAGTAACTAAGGCCTGACACAGCCAGATAAACAAATAAAAGTAGCAAGCAACGCAAACATCAAATATGATTATAATAATGGAGATGCTGGTAAAACTACTGGCAACTAGGAATATACAGAAATTTCCAAGCACAAATTTATTATTTTTGAAGAGAATTTAGTAATTGTTGTCAAGAGCCGTAATAGTCTATAGTTTGGTGCCGTAATTCTATTCCTGAGGATGAGATTATTCTCATTCTTATTCAGAGAGATCTTCCTGACCCAGGGTTCAAACCCTCCTTGTCTCTTGCATCTCCTGCATCAGATTCTGCACCATTCATGCCTCCTGGGAAGCCCTGGACCAGTTTAGCGCCACCCTAATGGCCTCGACTCGATGACACCTACGAAGATCCTATTATGATAAAGCGGCCCTCACGGCACTGGTGGTTAGGGCTTCCATCTGACTTCTGGGGAGACCTCTGAGTCGTAACAAGCAGAGTCTGCCTTTGGCCCCTACTGCAACACGCGGCTCTGGGTTCCCATCCCCATCCTCACCAGAAGTCCTCCTTTCCGTGGGTTCCCTCCCCGCTCTCCAGCCCTCTTCAGAATGGACCCCAGCATGAAGCAGGAGGCAAGATCAGTCTGTGATGGGATAGGATCAGGGTTAGGTCTTACACCAAAAACTGATACACTGGTAATGGAGCTTTCTGCATCTATGAAGGAAGATTGTGTATATGTGGGAATAGGGGGGATGGATGTCAGGGGGTCTTGAAACCATTTCAGGTTTGCTGGCACAGAGGCCACACTGATGCTGGGACGTGGATGTCCCCGGGCTCTGAGCGGCCCTCCCGGCTCTGCTCCGCGCATCAGGCTGGAGGACTCATCCTCTGGGTTGCAGGTCTGGGAACACGAGAGACACAGGCTGGTGGCAACTCTCAGCAGCCGTGAGTCCCGAGCTTGAGGCAGCTCAGACGTCCCTGCTGTGCCTTTCCTGGGACCTAACACTGCAGACATGGCCCTCAGCATCCCAGGCGCCTCCATGGCCAAAGCCTGGCCTCCAGGAAGACCAGAGAGGACAGTCCTCTGCAGGCAGGAGGAGGGAGGGGGTGGGGAGGCCTTGAGTCAGGGTCACCCCCGCCCCGTGCCCCCTCCCCACACCCCTCCCTGTCCTCCTGGAGGCTGGCGGCCCCGCCTAGGGCTCCCCGAGAGTTGGGGTCCCCTGGCCGCGCTGTGCCAACACCCGGGTCTCAGTGGCATGTTGAACATGTCACATCCAAAGCTTCCTAAAAATAAGAGCTGACGTCATGCAGCTCACGGATGGAAAGCTCGAGGTGGAAGGTCAGAAAGAACGCAAACCCCCTGCAGTGGTTTCACTCTTCAGTCTCTGGGGACAGGGAAGACCCCCCCCCCCCCCCCACCACCAACCCACCCACCCACAAGTGCCTGTGATGGTGCCCTTTGACCTCAGAGAGACCCAGGGGGGCTATCACTGTCCACACGGTTCTCAGGGACACTGCCCAGGGAGTTCACAGAGGAAAGGGTCCCCAGCATCGTTCTCCCCACCCCTCGACACGCGGACAGGGGTGGGGTCAGCATCCAGGAGAAGCTTCTGGTGGGTGAAGGCCTGGCACACTGGCTCTCGGAATATTTTATTTTCTGAACCTTAGCACACTGGAAGCTTGTAACATGGCCAAGCGGTTATGAGCTCAAAAGCTTTGCGAGAGATTTCCTCTGAGGACTCGTTAATGTGGTCCTTGAACGCAACCTCGGAATCGGAGTCCCCAGCTGGAGCTCTAAACAGGCCTGCTGAGCCGTTGATAGTGGAGCAGCTCCAGCTGAAGGGCCGCCTTGTCCAGGGCTTCTGCCCGCAAAGCCCGTCGAGAGAAGGGTGCAGGGGAGGAGGGGGACACAGACAGCTTTGGAAAATGTGTTTCCTGGCTTTAAAACCTCAGGGGTGCAGGGCAGGAGTGGACCATACCCAGAGGGAGCCTCATGGAGCGTTTCAGTCACATTCTAATTAATAAGCACTGCAGAGCCACCTCCCAGCTCTTAGCTGGCATAAATCCCATCAGTTAACCCATCCATGGAGAGGAAGGGCTTCCCAGGTGGCACTCGTGGTAAAGAACCCGCCTGCAATTTCAGGAGACGTAAGAGACAAGGGTTCAAACCCTGGGTGGGGGAGATCCCCTGGAGGAGGGCATGGCAACCCGCTCCAGTATTCTTGCCTGGAGGACCCCATGGACAGAGGAGCCTGGCGGGCTGCAGTCCGTGGGGTCACACAGGGTCGGACACAACTGAACTAACTTAGCACGCACGCAGCACGTGTGCAGAGAAGCCTGCCCACCCAAGGTTCTCCGTCAGCTTCACCTGGTGACTCACAGTGGGCTGTGCCCTCCTGCCTAGAGCCCGCCTTTGGGTGACCTTCCGGAAATGTATCTAGTTTAGAGCGGCTTGTAGGGATATTCTGGGGAGACAGCTGTTGATGATCCGAGCCTAGAGGGCGGGCCTGCAGGCAGAGCTGGTGAGTGTGGGCAGAGGAGGGGGGACAGCAGGGGTCCCCAGCAGAAGGCCGCCCAGTTCCCCTGCTGAGTGAAAGGTGGGCGAAGGCTGGCCTCTCCACTGCCGCAGAGGGTGGAGGTGAGGTCAGGCGGGTCCTACTCAGGTATTTCCCAAGATGAAATTTCAGATCCTAAATGATCCTAATTCCTCCTCCCAGGGCTCTGTCACTCACTCAGCAGCAAGTGGTGGCTGCGGACACAGAGCTCAGGGCAGGAGCCCCTACCATCTATTGCAGCGGCACCCCAAACCTTCTCCTGCGGGGCCTTCTTCCCCACTTGGCCAAAGCGTGTTTCCTGAGACTTTTTTCCCACTTTATCCCGAAATGTTGGGGGGCGGGGAAAGGATGAGTAGAATCTTTGGTCAAATAAGATCAGGAAATACTACATATTAAATTTCTCTTTGGGGTTCTATAATGTACATTAGGACATTTTAAAAAATCCAAAAATTTGTACAATAAAGGAACCTATTTAACTTTTACTTAAACCCAATATTTCTGAATTTATTTATTAAGAAAGGATATTTTTCGGGAAACTGGTAGACAGAACAACATCCCCTCAGGGACGTTCATGCCCTGATTCTCAGAACTTATGACGTTGTGACCACATGTGGCAGAAAGGATTTTGCTGATATGATAAAGGTAAGGGTCTTGAGATGGGAAGATTTCCCCAGATTGTCCTGGCGGGCCTGAAAGTGAAAAGTGAAAGTTGCTCAGTTGTGTCAGACTCTTTCCCCATGGAAAGACCCCATGGACTATGCCATCCATGGACTATGCCATCCATGGAATTCTCCAGGCCAGAATACCAGAGTGGGTAACCTTTCCCTTGTCCAGGGGATCTTCCAAACCCCTAGATCGAACCCAGGTCTCCTGCAATGCAGGAGGATTCTTTACCAGCTGAGCTACCTGGTGGACCTAGTCCTGCGAATGAGTCAGAGCATCTGCCCCAGGCCCCTGGCCAGGATCTGGGTGGTTTGCTGGCCATCTTTGTGACCTGGGCTCATAGCACCGTCACTGCAATCTCTGCCTCCATATTCACTTGACTTTTGTGTCCAAACATCCTTTTTCATAAGGACTCTGGCCACATCAGATTAAGGACTACCCAAGGACCTCAGCCAACTCATTGGAAAAGACCCTGATGCTGGGAAAGATCGAAGGCGAGAGGAGAAGAGGGCGAGATGGTGCATCATCAATTCAATGGATTTGAACTCCGGCAAACTTGGAGATGGCTTCCCTGATAGCTCAGCTGGTAAAGAATCTAATGCGGTCATTCCAATGCAATGCGGGAGACCTGGGTTCAATCCCTGGGTTGGGAAGATCCCTTGGAGACAGGAAAGCTTTCCACTCCAGTATTCTGGTCTGGAGAATTCCATAGACTGTATAGTCCATGGGGTCACAAAGAGTTGGACACGACTGAGCGAGTTTCACTTTCTTTTTCAAACTTGGAGATAGTGAGGGACAGGGAGGCCTGACGTGCTGCAGTCCATGGGGTCACAGAGTTGATACGACTTGGCAACTGAACACCAACACACCTGTGATGGGTCTGTTTTCAATCAGTTTTACATGAAAAAAAGAAAAGGATGAGTTGACTCTTTGGTCAAGTGAGGCCCTTGTGCTCAGGGCTTAACTTAACGAAGGGGGTCTCGGGGTACTCAACTCAACCCCTCATGCTTAGTGACAGAATCCTCGCTTCTGCTGAAGTGGCAACATGGCCAGTGAGAATTACTTCTCTTTCCACAAGTCCCTTGATCTGGAAGTGGCTGCAACACCCAGAAAAGGAAGTGCAAGTACAGTTCCTTGGGGAGGGCTGTCGGAAGGACCAGGGCAGCTCTTCACCGGTCGCCTCTTCCCTTCCTGAGCCCAAGGTAACATGGCTGTCCTGCCGCAGTCGGGATAAAAGCCGCGAGTGGAAATGGTGGGCGAGGCTCAGGAGGAGCCGGGGAACCTGGGGGCTTCTGTGAGCCTCTGCTCTCTCCGGATGGACGCCTTGTCACATGAGGTGACAACTTCTCCTTTGTAGGTCAGTGGTTGTCAGCCAGGAGCAGTTTCCCTCCACCCCAGAGAGACCGATGGAGGCATTTGTGGCTCCCACAGCTGGCGAGGGTCCTGCTAGTATCAAGCATGCTATGGATCCAGAAGCCCTCCACCCCGTTCAACAGAGCAGTATCTGCCCCTGAAGTCACAAGGCCAAGGTTTGAGAAAGACAGTTTCAAGTCACCTGGCAGCTTTTTTGTTAGCCCTCATTTAGGAAGTAGTAGGAGACACAGGAAGAAGTTTCCTTACAACAAAAAAAATGGATCCTCTGTTTGGGAAGACTCATTGGGTGTTCCCTCAGAGGATAATTTGGCATCGCAGCCTTGAGTATGGAAAGAACACGCTCGAAGGTCGGATAAGGAGTGGTCCCCATGATGCGGACACAGCACGTGCTCTGAGCCTGAGGGCCTCCATCACTGCGTGGTGTATTTAGGGGTCTCAGGGCATATCTGGGGGGTTAGGAAGAAACCCTTTCCCATGATACACTAGAGATTAAAAGTAAGTGCCCTCCCTCCACACGACCCCAGCAATAGTTACCAAACTCTTTTTCCCCAAGTTTCCAGAGTCCTTTGACACAGATAGTATATATGTTGGACTTTTTCCAGGTTAACAGGTGGACCCATCACTTTAAATTTAAAGGTTCTCCACCTGGAGAAACATCAGAGTTTGAATAACAGTATACTGAGCATATCTTGCTCCTTGGAAGAAAAGTTATGACCAACCCAGACAGCATATTAAAAAGTAGAGACATTACTTTGCCAACAATAGCCAAGGCTATGGTTTTTCCAGTACTCATGTATGGATGAGAGAGTTGGACTATAAGGAAAGTTGAGTGCCAAAGAATTGATGCTTTTGAACTGTGGTGTTGGAGAAGACTCTTGAGAGTCCCTTGATTGCAAGGAGATCCAACCAGTCCATCCTAAAGGAAATCAGTCCTGGGTGTTCATTGGAAGGACTGATGCTGAAGCTGAAACTCCAATACTTTGGCCACCTCACACAAAAGAGTTGACTCATTTGAAAAGACTCTGAGGCTGAGAAAGATTGAAGGCAGAAGAAGGGGATGATAGAGGATGAGATGGTTGGATGGCATCACTGACTCAATGGACATGAGTTTGAGTAAACTCTGGGAGTTGGTGATGGACAGGGAGGCCTAGCGTGCTGCAGTCCATGGGGTCGCAAAGAGTCGGACATGACTGAGAGACTGAACTGAACTGAACTGAGCATATCAGTTGAAAGCAACTATTTACTATTTAAAAATAAGTGCACCCTGAGTCTCACAACACTGAATCTTGGTAATTTGCTCCTTGAGCCCCTCCCCCACTGGGCCCACCCCAGCCACCATCTTCCAATCCCAGCTTCCTTCCGGGCCCCCTAACCCTAGGCCATTGGCCAGCCAGTCAGCCCTCCGGTGTCAGGATTCTTCCCTCGTCCCCTAGCCCCATTCTCACTCCACTCCTTCAAACCCATCTGCCAGTTTGCCAACTGTCGGAGCCCTGCTCATTAACTGACTGGTTAACCTGATAATCTCAGTTCAAACAAAGGTGTTTCCAGCTGGGAGTGGGTTTCTTTCCCAGTGCCCTCTCTCCAGCCCCTGGAGCATGGTTTGTGTTTAAACAGGACCCTTCAAAGGACACAACCTCTCCACCGAGTGGTGGCTGGAGTTTCATTCATCGATGTAGGTCAGAGGGGAAGATAACTTTGATTGAGGAGCTTCTCCAGGACCCACCAAACCTTAATGACAGACCCACGTGTTGAGTGGACTTCCCAGGTAGTTCGGTGGTATAGAACCCGCCTGACAATGCAGTACATGGGCATTTGATCTCCGGGTCAGGAAAATCCCCTGGAGGAAGAAATGGCAACCCACTGCAGTGTTCTTGCCTGGAGAATCCTGTGGACAGAGAAGCCTGGCACACTATAGTCCATGGGGTCACAAAGAGTTGGCACGACTGAGTGCCTGTTGAGCACCTCCCAGTGCCAGACCCCAGGCCGGGCACGCACATGCAGTGCCACATCCTCACAGAGACCAGGAAGGGAGGACAAGTGCCTACATTTGGCAAATTTGGAGAAAGAAGGTCACAGGGATTGACCAGTTTTCTTTCCCAACAAACCCAGGTGTGTCTTTTACCCCAGGCAAGCCCTCCACCCGGCCTTGTGTCCAGTTGGCCTCTTGCTGGATCCCCTTTAGCAGTAAACACATGTGCTTTTGTCCAGCTGTCCAGCCGTCCAGCCCAGGTGGGCTCACAACATCTGCTTCCATGTTGCAGAGGAGGCCTTGGTCCATGGTGAGCCGTCAGCGGTGCCTCCCTTTTTGCTCCCCTTTGACGTGACCTCCTCAGCCGTCCTTCCCAGCTCTCTGCCTGCTGAGACCTGCTAAGATGTTCAGGTGAGACAGAAGCTGATTCGCCAGTGCCCTGTCTCTTCTCCTAGGTTATCCTCACGTTCATGTATGAACTCTGCAGCCCAGAGAAGACTTGACAAAGCTGGGGGGCCACTGTGCCTGTAGGCTCCCCTTCTGGGGGGCCACCACTCAGCCCACCTAAGGAATTACACACAGGGCATGGTCCTGTGTCAGCCAGCCTTCACCAGCACCCCTCATCCCTCCCACCATGCGGACCATCAGAATCAAAGCCCATGGTCAGGCTGGAATCCTGAACTTCTCTCTCCCCCAAAATACCTACCTTGAAAGAAATTTTGCAAATCAAATCATAAGCGCATTAGAGTTAATTATATACTATTAAATTCACTGCTGTGGCAAAGCCTTGGAAAATGAAGAATCTTTTTCTAATTAAAATAAACAAATTTCAGTTCACCTCTTTGCTTTCCTTCTCTGTAACACCCTCTGAGTGAAAATGAGACACAATCCTATACCCAAAAATGTTGCCAAACAAAGGTAAGACATCTAAGAAACATCTGGTGAACCAGAACTCTTGACCCTTTTTAAGCATCTTCAAGAATGGATTTCAGCCTGTACTTTTCTTCCAGAAGATTTCAAGGGTTTGGGGAGCCGGAAGGAGTGGAGGTTTGGAGGGAGGGCGGGGGCGGTGGCTGTTAAGTCACTTCAGTCGTGTCCGACTCTGTGCGACCCCATAGATGGCAGCCCACCAGGCTCCCCCATCCCGGGATTCTCCAGACAAGAACACTGGAGTGGGCTGCCATTTCCTTCTCCAATGCATGAAAGTGAAAGTGAAGTTGCTCAGTTGTGTCCGACTCTTAGCGACCCCATGGACTGCAGCCTACCAGGCTCCTCTGCCCATGGGATTTTTCCAGGCAAGAGTACAGGAGTGGGGTGTCATTGCCTTCTCCGGGGGGCGGTGGGGGTGGACACAAAATAGCTAACGATACACTCTCCATCCTGGGATTGGAAACATGGCTATAGTCAGAATATCTGAAGAATGAACCAGAGTCTTCCCTGAGTCCAGGGGAGATAAGCGTGATAATAAAGCCTGAATATTCAATTCTGCAACTGCGCCTGGGCTCCATTTATGTAATTTGCATAGGAATTTGGGGAATGTGAGGGTGTGAACTATTAGCAACTCCCTATATAATTATTAAGGGACTTTTTTTTTTTTTGCAGAGTCAAAAATTGTTACGGAGCTTAAATTCAGGCTCAGAGGAATATTTCATCAGGTTTTCTTTAAGTTTCAGACCAGTGGAAATCAACTAATAATGGAGCTCACTTTGGCAAAAAGTGATAAGGCTGAGGTTTCTGATTAGAGCTCCAAATGCCTTAAATAGCTCCAGTAATTAATTATTAAGAGAAGTAGCTTTCTTTTCCATGGAGAAGACTAGAGCTGTGAGAAAGGGGGAAATAGAAGATGTCAGTACAGGAACTTTAAGGGCAGCGAGAGCTTTAAATGGGATTCACGTGGGTCAGCATTTCAGGACTGGAGATCCTCCTTGTGAGGAAGTGCCTCCAGGAGACATTTTCACCCTCAAAATGTCATGAGAAAGAAAGTGCTGTTCTTCCTTTCAGCTGAAACTGTTCAGTGCTGGGGGCCAGGAGGGAAATCAGACCCTCATTCTTGTGTTTCCTGGCTGTGGTTCCCAGACACTGGTCTGCCTCACAGAAAACACGTGCCAGACACAGGACAACTGGTCCCGAGGCCGCACTGGAGGGTCTAGACGGTGCCCGAGGGCAGCGCCCAGGGTGTGAAGGGGTGAAGAGCCAACGCAGCCAGCTAGATTCACTTCCTATTTTTTGATTCTTGGAGGCCAACTTTCATTTCCCCAAAGTACATGCCGCATTGGCATGAAGCTCCCAGCCCTGCCACCCCCGTCAGGAGCTGTGCACAGAACCTTGAGGTGTGGTACAGACTTAGAGAGTGGATTTAGAGTGTGCCAAGAGGGAAGGAACGGGGGGAAGGGATAGTTAGGGAGTTTGGGACAGACATGTACACGCTGCTGTATTCAAGACGGATGACCAACAAGGACCTGCTGGGCAGCACAGGGAACTTTGCTCAGTGTTATGTGGCAGCCTGGAAGGGAGGCAGGTTTGGGGGAGACTGGATACATGTATATGCACAGCTGAGTTGCTTTGCTGTCTGCCTGAAACTATGACAACCTTGTTAATCAGCTATGCCTGCTCAGTCGCTGCGACCCTATGGACTGTAGCCCATGAGGCTGCTCAGTGCATTGGATTCCCAGGCCAGAATACCAAAGTGGGTTGCCATGCCCTCCTGCAGACTCTAACTGGTTCTACTCTAATATAAAATAAAAAGTTTAAAAAACAAAACAAAAACAAAATCAAACCCTTGAGATTTGGGACTAAAGGCTTTTAGAAGCACAAAATCCCGCCAGCTCCTGGACCTGAGACCCAGAGGCATTGTCTCCTAGTGGCCACACTTCCGGGAACCTGGCTGGACAGCAGATTCTGGGTGGATGGAGCTAGGACAGCAGGTGTCCTGGGGCTGGTGTGCGCACGTGTGCCGCTCTGCACATCTGTGAGGCACGTGTGCTCTGGGCTTTGTTAGCAAGAATTAAAATCATGACGGCCTTCCGACACCCTCGGGCTCAACGTGTAGCTCTTTTCTTTTTTTCCTGGTTGGCTGCAAATGTGCAGAGGAAGTGAATCTCCACTGCTGATGACCTCATTTCCACTGTTTCTCAATGAGGTGCTGACCTGCCAGGAGGGCGCTTACTCAGCTGGTCACTGGGCTGAGGGGCGTGGAAGGGGCTGCAGGCAGGGAGGGTGGCCACGTCGCCCTGGGCTCTGCTGACCCCAGCCCCACAGGCCTCTGCCCTCAGGAGTGCAGTTGGCTGGGGGCCCTTCCTGAGATGAAGCGGTGAGGGGTAGCTATTCCCAAACATGAAGAGGGCAGGTGGACGGGATCCGCTGGACGGGGCGGGGGCTCTGGTTCTGTGCAGAAATACCAGCGCCGTGATGTTGACAGAGGTTTCCTGTGTTTATGCCGTGGAAATGAATCACCCAACAGAATCAGGAAAACATCTATTATTGATGATGTTGGCCAAACCGGAGCTAACCTGACTGCTTTATCCAGACCCAGTGAGCATGAAAAATGACTTCTATTAAATCAATAGATCAATTCAAAGCCAATAAGTCAAGGCATCCAGAGGTCGATCAAAGCAGTGTTTTAGCACGGGGAGCACAGAGATCAGGTCCGCACAAGGTTGAACATTTCCTACACACCAGGACCACCTACGAGAGAGAGGAAAGTTAAAAATGATACGCTTTTAAATGAACTACACTTCAGTAAAAATTTTTAAAAAATCAATTTTATCTCAATAAAATATTATTTCTTCAATTTTGAAGAAAAATAAGGACAGGCACTGATTTGTAGTTACAGACATTGTATACATGATGCAAAGAGGTGATACACGCCGAGGGCTCTGTAGAGAGCAGCTCTCGCTGATGGTAAAGTGCTTCTCCCTAGCCAAGCCCCGTGCCAGGCATTTTCCGTCTCATCCAGTCCTCCCGCAGCTTGCGTTCAATTTGCAGTTGGTAGTGGCCCCACTTCACACGTGAGGAAGTCGGGGCTCCAGGCAGGGTCTGGGGGCAGCAAAGAGCAGAATGTGGACACACGGAGGCCAGATTCTTGACCAGTTGGGGGGTGCTGTGTGCAGCGGTTCCCTGCTGCGGCCGGGGGCCGAGGGGGAGGAAGTCTGCGCCTCAGGATGCCCCGAGGCCCTCCTCCCTGCCCCTCCACCTCCCCACACGCCCCTCACCTCCCCACCTCCCCACCCCCTCCTCCCTACCTGCCCCCAGCCCCTCACCCAGCCTGCTCACCACAGGCCTCTTGAGGCCTCTGGTCCCAGCCGACTGGACCCGGCCTCTCCAAAGCTGGTGTGTGATCCTCTCCACCACACACTCACATTATCTCACACACATACACACATACATACACGGTCAGACACACATACTGCCTTACACACATACACATGCATAGGCCAATATGCACACACTCACTCTTACAAACACACACTCACACTGTCTCACACACATATACACCTACATACATGAACAGGCACACAGACGCACACTCAGTGCCTCACACACAGACACACACACACTCCATCTCACACACATACACACACAGAGGCCAACACACACCCTGTTTACACACACACACACTGAGACTGTTTCACACATACACGCATACATACATGGACAGGCACACAAGCACACACATCCACTCACACTGCCTTATACATATACACACTCACAAATGTAGGCACACACACGAGCACATGCACACCATCAACACGCACTGTCACACCCCAGCCACGCACCCACAGGGGCTCCCTCTCACAGCAGCCAGGACCCCAGGCCGTCCAGTGAGACCCGGGCGCTTTCCTCCTTGCATCCCTCCCCTCATCCCTGCCCCACGTCGTGGGCTCGGATCGCAGGCAGAGGATTGAGAAACACCATGACTCTCTCATGTGAACACTTGGAAAGGAAAGGACCAACGGGGGCGATGTTGAAATAAGAAAGGGGAGCGGGCTCTGAGGATGGCCCTGGGTAAATCAGAGAGAGACCGACGCATGCTGAGGGCCGGGGGAGCTGGGTGAGTGTGATCAAGAAAGAAACAGAAAGGCTATGACAATTTCTTTCTAAGCTGACATCTGAGAAGAGCAGGGTTTTGAAGAGGGGATTGGGCTTTCTGAGGACAAGCTCTGCTCGGGAACCTAAAAGCTTCTGTGAGAGCATTAGTGAGCTCACAGGCCAGGCAGTGGTGTAGACACTGAGTCTTACGCTCTTCAGCAAGGCCTCTCATGAGGGGCTTTATGGATCTCTGTTTGTGCAGTGGATTCAAACCCATTTGGGTAATCCTCAGGTTGGCAGATGAGACCTCGGGTGAGACAGTTAGACAGAAGCCACAGGGTGGAGGATAAGCCTCAACGAAGATCCAAGCAACATGGGTCCTTGTTGTAGGGAAGGGGCAGGTTGGAGGAGGTGCTTGAAACTGTTGCCCATGTAAAGACAAACTGAAGAAACTAACATTGCTCCTTATTAGACACTCACATGCTCAATCAATACTTCACCAAGCAACATAGAGGGGAAAATTTGCCCAAATAACGCTTTGCCAAACCCATATATAAAAATAAAACATGACGTCCTTAAAAAGACCCTGAACCCAAAGAGCTTATGTTCCAATCAAGTCCTGAAAACAAGAATGGCAGAAACAGAGGAACACATATATTCTTTATCGCTGTTCATAAATGTCAAGGAGTTGCTGAAATAGTTGGAGTGTCTTGGAGTCCCGAGTCCCTGAAGTTTCCAAAGCTTCTTCAGGGAGTGTGATGAGGTGTGGGAGGAACGTGGGTCAGTGTCTGGGAGGGAGGCAGGCAGGCACACCCGGGAGCACACACAGCCCCAGACAAGCAGGGTAGCAGGGGCGGTAACAGAATCTCAAGGGTGGGCGGAGCCAAGGAGGATGTAGTGGAGTTGGGTGGAGCCTCCACTTTGCCTTAGGTAGGAGGGAACACCCGTGAAGATGGTAATTAAGGGAAAAGTCACGGCTGGTCTTCGTCTGGATAAGCACAGTGGAATGCCACAGCCTTGGAAGTGTAGAGTTCTGGAGCTTGCCACACCCACATACCATGGGGTAAAGTCCCAGCTTCGTTGACTGGGGAGAGTCCAGTCATGGGTGGGGGCCATCATGCCCACAAGAAGGGAGCTCTGTGATCAGCCCAAAAGCAGTAGATGATGTTGGACCAACACCATCCAGCAAGCGGTCACTAACAGAATATCAGATCCCTTGTGCTTGCCTGTTGAATACCATTTTAAAGTTATGTATGTGCCTTTCCTTTATTTTTATTTTTAACCATTTGGAGGAGAAGGCATTTTAGATACAGAAAACATGCATAGGTACTAAATTTGGTTGTCATCTTTCCCCAGCCTCCTATGCTCCGTGACAGTCCCCAGTCTTTCCTTATTGCTGATGGCTTGACAGTTTTGAGCATCGCTGGTCAGCTGTTCTGTAGAGTCTCTCCATTTGCTTTTCCTGATGTTTCTTCATGAATAGACCACAGTTAATGGATCTGGGGAGAGGGGAGAGAACACAGAGGTGAAGGGCCGTTCTCATCACAGCGTATCAAGAGCGTGCGCTGCCTCCCTGATGTGTAAATGATGACAGGAACGCAATCACCTAACCCCAGGAGCGCTTGTCAGGCTTGTCCAGGAGGAATGACATTGTCCCCTCCTCCAGAACTCCTTCTTTGTAAACAAGTCACTAAGTCCAGAGGTCTGGGCTGGGGGTGTCTGTGTAAATTATTTGGAGCTGATCTGTAAGGGTGCTCGTCCCTTGCCTCCTGTCTCTGTATATATTTTCTTTATGTCCACACAGACTTGGGTAGGTGCATTTTGGACTTTGCGTTATAATGCAGTACTGTGCTATTTGCTTTTGCTCCCATCAGGACAACTCTGGCTATTCCAGAGCTTTGAGGTGGCCTTGGGTTGACGCATGTGTCCCTTTGACGTGCTCCTGACTTGTGGTGAAGGAAGCACTTCCTCACTTTCTGCGGCTACAACATGGCTCAGGCTCATCTTCCATTTTCCCTGACCCAGTCCTGGAACGAGCCCTTTCTCCCAAAAGCCCGGGTGCTTTTTATCAGAGAACTACATTTCGAAACCAAGTAGTGGACCCTGCGTGGGCTTCCTGCTCCTGGAATGTCCCTATGTCTGGGCCCCCCTCAACCAACAGAGCCGGGAAATGTATGTATGGAAGCTAGCTTGTGTGTGCACACAAGTCTATCAGTGCTTCAGAATCCATCCCTTAGCATCTGTGCTAGGCTGCACCTGAGCTCACCCCGAGGTCTCTGGCCCTAATCTAGCCCCTCTTCCACACCATGTATCCACAACCTCCCATCCCCGCTGGGGAAACCTGGCTTCCGCCACCCACCACCCACCACGTCTCTACTTGATCCCAGTGCACGTGCGAAACTGCTTCAGAGCTGTGAACCCACACCCCGACCGCTCACTTTCATCTATGCTTTTGAAGCACAGAATCTTCACATATTAAACTCCGTGCACAATGAAAGCTTGGAAAAGTAAAGGCCCATGAAAGAGTCAAGATTCATAAAGACATCAGGTGCCAGAATAAGGAATCCAAGCAAAATAGGAATGAACAGAATGCATGAGGGTTTGGAAACAGGTGAGTCGAGAATAGTAGGGACCAGGCTGAACAGCCGTTTGTAGGAGAGGGGACGGCGTGGACTTGTTCAGTTGACCGCAAGCCCGGGGTGTGGACATGCAGCTGAACAAAGCCCATGGCTGGAGCCGGCAGCGCTGAAACAGCTTGTTCCAGCCAAGGCAGGGAAGTGGCTTGGGGCCTTGCACAGGTCAGACTACGCATGCAGGCGCTTCTATCCACCCTCTGCAAGAGTGCCCGGGAGAGCGAACAAGAGGCATGGGGTCATGTTCCTAAAATACTACCAGGGATTAGATGTACCCGGGGCCACTCCAGGGGACAGAACTGAGACCTGCACATCTGAGGATCGCTCCCAAACCCCTGAGACCGAGTGAGGGTGGGGGCAGGCCAGAGCTCCAGGAGGCCAGGGTTCCACACTGGAGGTCATGTCCTGGAAGAAGCTGGAAGGACCGCCCCACTGGGTCGCTCATGACAAAGCTTCGGTGCAAAACTGAAAGTGGAGTTGGAGCAAGGGAAGTCGGAGGTCAGGAGAGCCCAGATCTAGGGCCAGGAGAAAGAGGGGCCAGGAGAGACTGCTCAGGTCAAAGTCGTCTGTGGCTCAGCCCCAGAGCACTGTGTGTGCACAAGGTCACAGAGCAAAATGGACCCCTGGTGAGGACAGCAGAGGAAGGCAGAGTTTTGTGCGATTAGCAGGAAAACTTTCTAACAATGAGGGCTGTCCAAAAATAAAACATAATCCCCATCAAGAGAGACATTCAGACAGACTCAGGCAACATTAGCGGGCCTGGCTGCCAATGACAAACCACAGCAGACCCACTGTGATCACGAGAGATTAGCATGCTGGGAAGAGAGACCTGGGTTCTGTCGGGCTCGGAGGACAGCTGAACCAGGGTGAGCTGGAGGGATCCCTGGGAATGAAAGAACGCCCCTCAGAGGTTAAGGTGTCTGGGAGGAATCGCACATTTAGGGGCCGCAGGGTGCTGAAACGTGCTTGATCGGCATGGTCTTCGGTTTACCTTCTGGTCTTTATTTTGCATCTATATTTTTTATTGGAGTATAACTGCTTTACAGTGTTGTGTTAATTTTTGTTGCACAAGGACATGAATCAGCTATATGTGTCCATATGTCCCTTCCTTCTCAAACCTCCTTCCCACCCTCCTGCATATATATTTTTGATTAAAAAAAAGAAAAGATAATATTTAAAAGGAACCTCCCCCCTGCCCCACTGAATTGAGTCCAGAGGCCCGGATTCTAAACCTGACTCAACACACACTCCCCGCAGGAGTTTAGACTGAATGAGAATTCTCAGATCTCATTCAGCTCCAAATTTTTTCAAAGGGAGAGTTTGTCATTTAAAACAAGGCTATCTAAGTGGTCACTTTATTAAAATGTCATTGAGCCTCTTTTCCAAGTGAGGCTAACCTTTCCTTAACAGTTTTGTTAGCAGAAGGAAAAGGGATTGAAAAGCAAGCATCTGACTTCCCACCAGGGACGCAATTCAAATCGTGGGGAGGAGAAACATGTGAATGGATCCAAAGCTCACAAATAAAGAGGCCAAAAAAAATCAACTTAGATCTATGACAGCACCTCACAACGTGTGCCAGAAAGTGGCAAAAATGTGTGAGAGGTGAGACCAGACGTTGTGTCAGGACGAGTTTAGAAAGGAATACAGCCGCACAAAGGCCAGGGCTATTTTGGTTTGCACATGGAAAGACATCCTGTCATGGGATATTATATTTTGTGTGGGCACCTCGGAGCACAGTGGTAAGAAGGACTTCTGAGGGTTGAAAAGGAAAACAGAAAGCAGAGAATTAGCACACGAGCTCAGAGCCCGATGCCTTGGAGGAGCTCAGCAAATGTTAGTTGGATGAATGACTCAGGAGCTCAGCAAATGCTAGTTGGATGAATAACTCAAAGCTGATGATAGAATGGAGGGGTGCGCATGGGAGGAGATGTTTAGTTTGCAAAAGATGAGTAAATAAGTACATGTCCATGGGGAGAGTAACCCAGTCTGATACTGATATTTATATCCACATGTGTTTGCAAGTCATTTAGGCAAAGGTGTAAGGTCAGCACTTGAAACAAGATTCTGAGCAAAACATGTGGATAAAAGTAAATATAGGAAGAATCACGAACAGAAAGTACACAGTGGTTACCAGGGAAGAGACAAGTTATCTCCCAAAAGGATTGAGGGCAGCCCAGAGCACAGTGGAACGCCATCCCGGGGAAACGAGCAAGTCCACACGGTGAGCATCTGTCCATGAGTCAGGCAGTACTGCGGTACTGCTTCCCGGGCCATTTCTGCATCTCCATCGGTTAGCATGTTTCTCTAGCCCTGGTCATCCCTCTGGCCCACCCAGATCTTGGAGGTCTCACCTGACTCCGCAGTTCTGGGGTTTGGGGAAGACTGTGAGTTATTTAAAATGAAAGAGAAAACTTGGGTTTGGGACATTTTGATCATTCTGTTAGTCCGTCAGCAAGCTTCCTGGGCTTCTAAGGTAGAAACATGGCATTGATAAGAGAGTCTGCAAAAGAAACTCATCCCTTGGAAACTCAAATCAAGACACACATAAAATTCAATATGAAAAGAGGCAGCTTTAAAAAAAAAACGTTGAAATAAAGACAATACAATAAAATGTGGAAAGGAAATAATAAAACAATAAAGAGATACATGAACTGAGTTTTCAATAAGATAAATGATTATTGGGGATGACTGAAGTGAGTTCAGACACAACTTGGGAAGAAGTCTGGAAAGCCTTGGGTGAACACCTCCCAGGACCCAGCGCTCTGTGCGTAATCACCTCTACCCTTGAGCTCCTGGGAGCCAGGGTGGGCAGGATCACCTCCGGTTTGCAGATGGGGCACTGAGCCTCTCAGAAACGAGGTCACTTATCCGAGTTCCCTCGGCTCTGAAGTGGAGGAGACAGAGGCAGTTGCACATGGCCCTCACGGTGCCTGTTCCTCTCGAGCGTCTCCGGGGTCACGTGATGGGTGAAACGATGGTGTAGAACAGAAGTCAGGTTTAAAATGTGTCAGCTTCGGTAACAACAAACCTGAGTGTGGGAAAGCCAGCCTTGAAGAGCTTTCCTGAAAGTGAAAGTGAAGTTGCTCAGTCGTGTCCGACTCTTTGCGACCCCGTGGACTGTAGCCTACCAGGCTTCTCTGTCCATGGGATTCTCCAGGCAAGAATACTGCAGTGGGTTACCATTTCCTTCTCCAGGGGATCTTCCCAACCCAGGGATCGAACCCAGGTCTCCCGCATCGGAGGCAGATGCTTTAACCTCTGAGCCACCAGGGAAGCGAAGAGCTTTCCTGAGCAGGTTACAAAGGCAACACTTCCTCTGGGGCTCTGCCCGTGGAGCGGGCCTCCCTGTCAGTTCAGTTATTTGTTTTTTTTTTTTTTTTTTTTTTTAAATTTTAAAATCTTTAATTCTTACATGCATTCCCAAACATGAACCCCCTCCCACCTCCCTCCCCATAACATCTTTCTGGGTCATCCCCATGCACCAGCCCCAAGCATGCTGCATCCTCAGTTATTTGTTTTTGAAGTAGTTGATTTACCGTGTTGTGTTAGTTTCTGGTGCACAACAAAGTCAGGTGTGTGTGTGTGTGTGTGTGTGTGTGTGTGTGTGTCTGTATATATGAAAAAATGAAAGTGTTAATTACTCAGTTGTGTCTGACTCTTTGTGATCCCATGAACTATAGCCCGCCAAGCTCCTCTCTCCATGGGATTCTCCAGACCAGAATACTGGAGTGGGTTGCCATTCTCTTCTCCAGGGCAATCTTCTCGGCCCTGGGATTGAATCCAGGTCTCCCGCATTGCAGGCAGATTTTTTACCATCTGAGCCACCAGGGAAGCCCACAGATATGAAAACCCCCATATGTATATATATATATTTTATATATATATATAATATATATACATATATACTTTTTTATATTTGTTTCCATCATGGGTTATTGCAAGATGTTGAATAAGTTCCCTTTTATTTACTGTAGGTCCTTGTTTTGTTTTGCTTTTTCAATCTGTTTTATATATAGTGGTATGTGTCTGTTAATCCCAAACTCCTAATTTATCACTCTCCACACCTTTCATCTTTGGTAAATATAAGTTTTTGGTTTGTTTTTTTTTTCTATGTGGGTGGGTCTATTTCTGTTTTGTAAATAAGTTCATTTGTATTATTGTTTTAGATTCCACATATAAGTGATATTGTATGGTATTCATCTTTCTCTTTCTGGCTTACATCACTTAGTATGACAGTCTCTAGATTCTTCCATGTTGCTACAAATGGCCTCATCTCATTCTTTCTATGGCTGAGTAATACTCCATCGTATATGTGTACCACATCTTCTCTATTCATTTATCTGTTGATGGACACTTAAGTTGCTCCCATGTCTTGCTATTGTAAATAGTGCTGCAATCTTTGAGCGTATCTTTTTGAATTAGAGTTTTCTCCAGATAAATGTCAAGGCTCTGTTTTTCACACACTTCCCTTTCACTGCAACATGCTTAAGCAAGGTCAGCCTTAGGACTCAGGGAAAACCCAGTGTGAAATAGCATAGATGTTTCCATCAGACCATAAATCAGTTCCTGGTGGAGAGATGCCTGTCACCCTGGATTCTACTTGCTCTGCTTTCCAAAGATTTGGCCTATAAATCAGAGACCAGGAGCCCACAAGGAAAAATTTAAGAAAGAGTTGTTTTTGTTAATTGTTTGTAAATTGTTTTCTTTATAAATGTGGGACAAGCAGCATAGCCAGACCCCATGGACTATACGAGTAGTATTCCCGCCCACCAAGAGAGAGAAGGAGCGAGGCTCTGGGAGGGGCTGTCCCCTCTCCCCAGCTCCATCATCTTTTCTCTGTTTCCCACAGAGATCTGGGCCACAGGGATGACTGATCCTGAAGACAGAAATTCTATCTTCCCCAAGAGGGAACTTGCCGCATACCCAGGGTTGAGCTGAAGTCACTAGTGAATGGGAATATCATGTTGAAGAGTCATTCTGATTCTGATCATTCTACATATGATTTCACCATTGAAATACCAAGTTCTGGAAGTCAGAAGTGAGTCAAAATGCAGCTCTTGTTATCATGGTTCCCCGGGTGATTCTGCACTTTGGACCCCAAGCTTTGCAGACTCACTGGTCAGAGGCCTGCCCTAGGGGTCACATCCTACTTCCAATCTTTACCATGGGACAAGATGTCCCCTGGAACAAGTGACTTCACTTCTCCAAACCTCTATTCAAGCTCTAAAATCTAGAAATTCTGTTACTTGATCTTCAGAGGACTGACTGTGTGCTAAGTTGCTTCTATCTGACTACATGTCCGACTCTGTGCGACCCTATGGAGTGTAGCCCACCAGGCTCTTCTGTCCATGGGGAGTCTCCAGGCAAGAATACTGGAGTGGGTTGCCATTTCCTCCTCCAGGGGAGAGGACTGACTACAGTGCTCCAAAGGTGGCCCTTCTGCATGAAACATAGACACTGACAATTAAAGATCTCCTTAAACATCTGTCAAATTCATGAATGATTGGACGCTCGAGTGCCACTCAGGGCTCAGAAACCATTTTCCTGAAAACTTTGAAGGAATCATCAAAGGCAAAGTTCAGCAACCAAAAACTGGAGACTTTGATTTATTGTCACCGAACAAGTTGAAAAATCTTAGTAAGAGACACTCGAACCTTTTAAGTATCATCTCGTGGTGATAATGACCTCTCATGCATATTTATGCACTTAGCTCTGTAATAACCACTTGAAAGACTAGGTTTTTCCCCACCCCTGGGGAATGAAGCTATGTGAAAACGTGACAAAATATTCCAAGTTCAAATGTCCAAATATGGAAACCTACAAGATGTTGGAATTTCTCCCCCAAGTAGAAAGCACCTGAGTGTTTATTGACTCAGGGACCATTCAGACACTCAGGTCAGCCTTGAGAATCCTAAAAACTTACCTGCCCCTGCTGCTCAGCATTCTTCCTGGGGAACATAGGCTTGACTCATTGACGTGTAGGTGGGTTAGTCTGGGTTGAGACAGGAATGTTTGGAGACAGGGTAAACTGGCCAGCTGTTGGGTATTTAGCAAAGAATTCCAAAAGGGCTCAGTAGCCAGAGTTGCTCTTCAAAACCTCATTACTGTTGTTCAATGTCATTCATTACCCTCGGAAAGTAAAATCATATGACCCCATTTCCTCAGTAAGTTAATTATTTTATTTCTTTGTATGAGGCAAAAACACTACTTTTATTGTTAATTAATATGCTAAAATTAGGTTATACCATTCTGGACATGCAAAATTGAATTTAGTACTTTCCAATATGTTTTTTAAAAGCTGGTCAAAAATAAATGCCTTCAACATCTTTTCTTTTTCCAACTGAGTATAAATTTCCTTCCTATGAAATTTCATTCCTTCCTGCTGTTCTAAGTGACATAATGCCACTTATTTTCCAAAGGGAGGAAAGAATAAAAATGAGACATTCAGCTAGCATTTTGAAATTCAGATATTTAATAGGCAAGCCCCCCCCCCAAAAAAAAAAAAGAAAAAAAAAAGGAAGGAAGGAAGAAAAGCAAAAATACAACAAAAAGGTATAATCATCCACAAGTTCCAGGACCAAAATAATTAAATGGAACAATAAGGAGAATTATTTATTTGGGGACTAATTTCAGATTTTTCTCTTCCCTGTTGATTAAAGTGAAGGTAGGAAATTCTGAAATTTCTTCTCTTGCAGAGGTGGAGCATGAGAGCCCCATCGGATGCTGGGACACAAAGTGACTTCCTGGTTCCCTCTGTTGTTCTGCTGTAATGAAATCCCCTCTGATATATCTGCCATCGCCCACTGTTAATTACTTTTCTATTTATTTAGTAGACCTACAAGTGGAAGGCAATCTATTGCCAGGGAATTGTTTGACTTCTATGCTAAGTAGACGGCATTCCAATCCAGTGAGGTTGGCAGCAGCCTGAGAGGACTTCTATCTCATTGCCACATTAAATTAGCACCCAGCATGTCCTAGACACAAGAAGGGTATTTTTTTTTTTTCTTCCTTCTCCAGAAGGTTAATAGTCCTTGGGAGTCTATAAACTGGTCCTGGGCATCCTCTGTGGTAGGCCCTGCTTCTGTTTCCCTGGAAATGATAAGAAGGAAGAATTAACTGGAGGGTTCACATGCCTGGAGGCTGGAGTCGGGTGGGACTTCACATAAAGTGTCTAACTCTTAGTATGGACGCAACTCTTTACATCCATCAGGTAAAGTGTCTCGTGGAGAGGAACAGAAGAAGGTTCAAGTCTAAAGAACAAGGATGATTACAAGTCTATGACGTGGCTTTGTTCCTTGGCACCAGCTTTTACCGGGCAGATGCGTGAATTCAGTTCAGTCCCTCAGTTGTGTCCAACTCCTTGTGACCCCATGGACTGCAGCATGACAGGCCTCCCTGTCCATCACCAACTCCCACAGCTTGCTCAAACTCATGTCCATGGAGTCGGTGATGCCATCCAACCATCTCATCCTCTGTCATCCTCTTCTCCTCCCGCCTTTAGTCTTTCTCAGCATCAGGGTCTTTTCCAATGAGTCAGTTCTTCCCATCAGGTGGCCAAAGTATGGCAGTTTCAGCTTCAGCATCAGCCTTTCCAATGAATATTCAGGACTGATTTCCTTTAGGATGGACTGGTTGGATCTCCTTGCTGTCCAAGAGACTCTCCAACACCACAATTCAAAATCATCAGTTCTTCAATGCTCAACTTTCTTTATAGTCCAACTCTCACATCCATACATCACTACTGGGAAAACCATAGTTTTTACTATACAGACCTTTGTCAGCAAAGTAATGTCTCTACTTTTTAATACTCTCTCTAGGTTTGTCATAGCTTTTCTTCCAAGGACTGAGTTATGTGTGAAATACAGCCACATTAATATGGGTCTGATTTTCCTTCAGGCTTCCCTGGTGGTTCAGACAGTATAGAATCTGCCCACAGTGCAGGAGACCTGGGTTCGATCCCTGGGTCGGGAAGATCCCCTGGAGAAGAGAATGGCAACCTACTCCAGTATTCTTGCCTGGAGAATCCCATGGCTAGAGGAGCCTGGTGGACTATAGTCCATGGAGTCGCAAACAGTCCGACATGACTGAGCGACTAACACTCGACCTTCCTTCTCCACACCAGGGTCATCTGGTGGTCAGCTAAGAGGAAACAGAGGCTGGGGGAAGACTGATCTCCGCAATCTGCTTTGGGAGTTTTGGGGGAGCCGAGGGAGAAGCAGATTCCACGGATGTCCTGTTAAAGGCAGTTATTTGAAGCAGGGAAGCACAAGCCCCGCGAAGGAACGGTCCGTCCAGACACCTCTCCGGTAGCCGTGGCGGGTCCTCCCATCCAGGAGCAGAAGGGAAAGCCCGTCTCTATTTCAGTCGCCTCTCACTGTGCACCCTGCTTGTTTCAGTGAGACTGCAAGGGGCCCGGTCCCCTGGGACATTACAGGAGCCGAGAGGAGCGGCCCCGTTAGGGGAGCTGCAGAGGACAGGCTCGCGATTAGAATTCCACTTCCTGTTTCCACCGGGAGACTTCCGTCAGTCAGGTCCCGCCTCAGTGGCAGGCCGCACTCTGTTCCGACGGCTACCTGCGCTGGAGGGACTGCACCCCGTGGAGTGTGGACCCCGGAGGGCACGATCTGAGGAGGGGGCCCTCTCCTGGCCCCCCGGCCCAGGCGCGCTTGCAGCCCCGGAGCCTGCCTCTGGCCTTCCTCCGTCACAGCAGCTTCCTCTCTGGTCCGCTCATCATGGCTGTCATTTCCTGAGACCGTCAACTTCGAGAAGCATGTCCTGACCCTCCAGGGCTCACCCCGGTGACCCCCTGGCTCTGAGACTTGGGAAGGCTCGCCCTGCCCTCCTCACCAGCCTGGAAAACGGGCTCCCATGTCCTACAGGAGAGGTCATTCTGTAGGTACTGGTGTAAGCTCCCGGGACTGGGAGCTGCAGGCATCTCTCTCCTCCAGGCTCCACTGACACCAAACTGGAAGCCTAGTCCATCCACCACCTTCCTTGCTGGGACCCCACTGTCCTTGGGTGTACCTCCTAGCCCAGGCTGAAACCTCCCTGCCCCGATTCAGCTCTGGCTCCGTCCCACGGGCTCGGCAATTAAGTCTATTTTCCACGAAGTCCAGTCAAGACATTGCGAAAGGAGAGCATTCCAGACTACCCTCTGCAGGGCGACCCCACTCCCCAGCACCCCTCTGCACCTTGGTGTCAGGGATACAGACACTGTCTTCTGATGGCAGGGCCACTTTTGTGAGGGTAGGATTGGATCTCTCTCTTTTTTCTTCCCCAGTGGGAGAGTCAGTTATGCCTTGGAGTCTATTAATCTTACAAACAGTTATGGAGCCAAAGAGGCTGAATCGAACGGTTGAGGGTTTAAAGAAGTTGGAGCACCATAGCTATTATTATAATGAAGTTCCCTGATATATAATCATGGGTCTGGGTGACCAGGCACAATTCTTTTAAGTCTGAGAAATTGTAAATGATGCGGAGGAGTTTTTTTATGGTTACCAACCAGCCTCTGACAAAACCAGGTGGGTGAGAAGGGACCTTCTCTTGCCTCCCTGTGGGCGCAAGGTCCCGGAGGGGCCAAGGACAGCAGGACAGGAAGAGGAATGCGCTGCTGGCCCCTCCTACCAAGGCCTGTTCGTTTGTCTGTCTCTTAAATTTGGTTCCGTGGCATGAAAAATAGGATTTATCTTTCTCCACAGATGCCACAAACAGATGCTGAGAACCAGAGACCTTGCAGAGTTAATAAAAGATAAGTTATAAAATCCATAAAACTGTGGAAAGAAATCAGAATTTCAGCAACTTCCAGGGTGCTGGTTTTTTTGTTTTTTGTTTTTTTTTTCCCCAGACTGCTCCTTTGATCAACTATAGGGAGATGGGGGAAGCCAGCCGTGCATTAATTCCATCTGCTGTTTCTCATGGCATGAGTGGGGCCAGAAGAGGGGCCGAGGTCTCAGCGATGCTGGAGCTGAGATAGTGACAGAGTAGAAATGGAGAACAGTGCCCGGGATGGAGACAAAGCTGTCATAATCAATTAGCATTTCACTTTTGTAAAGATCTCGGAGGCGATGGATTCCTTAGATTTTAACGTACGTCTTCAAAGTAATTTTGTAAGCTATTTAAACGATGCTCCCTTTTTACAACTCTACATAATTTGATTATACGAACCATCCTCCAGTCCTTGGATATGCAAATGCAGCGTCAAAATGATTTTTCCCATATTTTGATAGAATTGGAGGTTCATTGCTGTGATAGGAAGTGACAAAGACTGCAACGGGGCGTGGGTAGCCTGCTCATCTGGAACCCTGAGGCCATTCAGATTTTAAACAACCACTTCTTGAGAATCATCCATAAGAATAAACTTTGGAAAACCAAAGACAGGGCAATGATTAGGGTCTGGAGTCTAACTGCTTTAGATCTAATCCTAGAGCTGCCCGGATGCTGAATTTGTGAATTAATCTCTCAGAGCCTCAGTTTTCCCACCTATAACTTGGGAATAATAAGACATAAGCGTGTAGAAATATTAGGAGGATTAGCAATTAGAATGAAAACACCTGGCAGAACTTGGCAAAGACACTCATGACCCAGCCACTGTCATACTCTATTGTTACTACTGTTACTATGACCAAGTGATGAAATCTGGGTTTGTTGGCAGAGTTATTTTTCAAGCAGCCATCAAGTGACATGGCAGTCCTGAGGTGATGTCAGTGGCTGAGCTGCACAGTGATCTTAGGTGAGAGGATAATTGTTTTGCTTCTCGGAGGGCTCATCACCATCCTTGGCACTAGCATAGACTGGCAGATCGCTCATTCACTCAGCACTTCTGTCCCTTCTGTGGATCAGATATTGCGCTGTGTTGAGGATTGAAGAATATAGATTTGGAGCCATAATCCTTGACCTCTAGGGGTTTACAGTCATCATGGAGATTAAGAGGAGATAAACAAAATTATACTGCTAGGGAATCAGCACCCAATGAGGGTGCCAATCACTAAGGCTCAGAAATCAGCAGAAGGATGTCTGGTCCTGCTCCTCTGGCAGGTGGAGGCCAGCTTTGGATGCAATGCAGAGAATCATGCTGCAACAAAGAGTTACCCAGCCCCAAACATCCAGAATGCCCCGCCTGGACCCCCCTCCAGGTGCAGCGATAAAGAATCCATCTGCCAAGGCGGGGGACACAGGTTCCATCCCTGGCCTGGGAAGAGTCCATGTGCCACAAAGCAACTAAGCCTGTGAGGCAGAATTCTGAGCCCACACCCTAGAACCTGTGTGCCCAGCTACTAAAGCCTGGAGCCTGTGGTGTGCAAAAGGTGAAGCCACTGCAAAGAGTAGCCGGGGCCCCATAGCTAGAGAGCAGCTCATGCTTGCTTCAACTAGAGAAAGTCTACAGGCGGGAATGAAGGCCCAGCGCAGTTCAGTTCAGTTCAGTCACTCAGTAGTGTCCGACTCTTTGCGACCCCGTGGACCTGCAGCATGCCAGCCCTCCCTGTCCGTGACCAACTCCCAGTTTACTCAAACTCATGTCCATTGAGTTGGTGATGCCATTGCAGCCCAAAATTAATTAATTAATTTTTAAGAAGAGTGCCCAGTTTGAGATGAGCTCAGGGCCCCGCATGAGCAAGCACCTGGGGGACAAGAGACACAGGGCATCTGGGGAGGACCAGGCAATTTGGTGTAACTGGACCGTTGGGTCCCAGGAGGCCAGTCCCATGTGCAAGGCAGGGGTCCAGTCAGGAAGGACCTCACTGCCAGCATGGGCTAAGGTTGACTCCTGCCTCTATGTGCCTCGAACTTCTCCAGAAGAGCCCCAGAACCAGAGCAAAGTCAACTCAGTCCACCACATTGGAACCAACAGCCTGAAAGAACCAGAATTCTTGTATCATCCTGCAAAGTCAAGGAAGCTTGGTTTCTTTTCACAATGAACATATAAGCGAATGACGTGGTCTTTTCCCCTTGCAAGTTTAAAATCAGTGCTTCAGGACGCCCAAGGCCATCCAGGATGAGAAGCTTGAGAGGACAGGGCTGGCCCTGGAGAATTTTTGAACCAGGGGGGTGACCTGAGCAGACGTAGGGGCTTGGGTCCTTCCCTCACAGGGGGGCTGCCCCAGAACAGGGCTGATGATGCCCACCTCCCTTGAGGGCTGATTCTTGAGCTGACGACATTGAGACCCAAGGTCACGGCTCGTCTGGAGCTGTCTGCCAACAGCAGGGGTGTCAGAGGAGCAGGGTCCATTAGCAGAAGGAACACTGGGCTGAGCCGCTGGGAGCTCCTGCAGACTGCCTGAGCTGCCATGAGCTGGTGACCTAAAGGAAACCACTTGCCCTCTCTGGTCACAGGTAAAGGGAGGAACGTGGGTAAGAGTGCTTGTGGGCTCCAGTGCTCACGTCCCTTGCCTGTTGGCTGCAGGGTGCGCCTTCCTGCTGGCCGCCCCACAGTGGGCCATCTGTTGGGCAGGTCAAGACCTCCTGACCCTACTCACCAAGCAGCATGGTGACGGGCTGGGGGAAGGCCCCGTGGAATCTAGCAGCAGTGGGTTTAATTTTCCACTTTCATAACTTCATTCCTTTGAGTCTTGAGAACTCCTGGGCCTTCAAGAGTCCCTTATTATTATGCAAATCTCCAGGATCCCTTATCAGCTGACATCTTAGGCTGCAGAGAACCCTTTGGCGAGTATTAACAGGAACAAAACTTAGGAGAACGAGAGGGAGAAGCCAGATTGTGTTACAAGAGTATAAATACTGTCCATGTTTTTTCCAAATGTGTTTCCTTCCCTGTTCATTTAGGTAAGGCTTTTTCTCTCTGGTGGAGAAGGGAATGGCACCCACTCCAGTATTCATGCCTGGAGAATCCCATGGACAGAGGAGCCTGGCGGGCCACAGTCCATAGTGGTCGCCAAGAGCCAAACACGACTGAACACAACTCAGCTTTCTCCCTGAAGTCACAAAGTATTTCACAAACCAGAGGTGGATGCTTTCTACCTGCCCGGCGGGCCACAGCTGGACCAGAGGCATGCGAGGAGGGAGGGGAGAGTCTCGGAACTTGGGACCTTTGTCCCCACATCCAGGCAGGTGGTCACGGGCTTGGAAATGCCTTCATTGTTATCTGCACATTCTCGAGTAAATCCTTAACTGCTCCAACCCATCTCCTCATCTGTAATCTCGGTGGTCTCGGTGGAAAGAGATGGTCTCTGCACCTCTGTCAACTCTACCCTCTTACGACCATGAGCGGGGCGCCCAGAGCTCCACAGGAAAAACTGGAAATGTAACCCTGCTGACAAAGAACGGGCCGGGGAGGCAGGGCAGGGAAGTGAAACCGGGGGTGCTCTGTGGGCATCTCAGGGTTGAAGTCGCTGCTTCTGCTCAGTAAACATTGATGAGGAAGAATGGCCCCAAACTGAAAGTTTCCCTGTTGCAGGGAGGGAACCAGAGGTCATGGGTGGGAGCAGGCATGTTGGGGGTGAGAGAGCCAAAGCAAGGCTGGGGGTGTCACTGGACCCTCAGGCGGCAGATCCTGTGTGATTTGCGGCCAATAATGGATGGATTGCCCTAGACTCGCAAGCACGAGGGAAACGCGTTCTTCCCTCTTCTTCTCAGTTCACAGCAGTTATTCTAAAAGTAAGGATGGCACGGTCACAGCGCCAGGCAGGAGCCCAAGCAGGGCCCCTTCGTGTCTCTTGCACGTGCACGTCCCCCCAGCATCACCTCCCAGCCCCCTTCTTCCCTCGGATCCGTCCCCTGGCCTAGCCTGTATCCCCTCTCAGAGCCACCTGATGGATGATCTGGGCTCCAGGTTCTCACTGGAAGGAAGCTGGAGGTGCCAGCAGGGGCAGGCAGGCCCGGGGAGGGGACACAGGAGATACAGGCACAGCCCGGGGCAGACACGGCCCCCAAGGCTGGGCTCTGGTTGAGCTGAGGGTCCGAGAAGCACTCCGGAGGCAGGAGGCGCATTGCAGAACTTCTATCATGTTGAGCATTTGAAAGCCTGTATTCATTACACATAATATAGTCAAAAATTGGTCCAATTTCATGTTTTATTGATTGACACAGAGAAGGATGTGTCTGATCAACACAAGACTCGGGAACCATAAGAAAGATACTTTTTGAGAATTGTCTTTGACGGGATATCGGACCTCATCTCAGCTCCATGGGCTGTTGACCTCACCAGCTCCCGAGGATAAGGACCACTGAGGCCCCAGGGCACACCCAGCTGGGGGCACCGAGCCCTCTCCCAGGGGTTGGGGGGTGGGTGGGAGGAGTCTGGCACCAGAAACGTTCATGGAACAGACTTCCCAAGGCCAGTCCTCAGACCGGGGCTGGCTGGCCCATCAGAGCTGCAAAGTTTAACCTTGTGTGCTGGGCGGGGGTGAGGTGCTGTGCTTCCCATCTTCAGAACAGGACATGGAGCCCCGAGGGGTGAGAAACTTGTCAAATAAGCCTAGGTGGAGCAAGATCCAAACTCAGGCCGCCCAGCTCCGGGCCCACATTCTGAATCACTACACGAGCTGCTCCCTCAGCATGGACCCGGGCTGAGAAGACTCCAGGCTCTTTTGGAACATCCCTGAGGTCAGGGCTAATTTCATAAGAACACTGGGATGTCTTTTCATAGTGTTCGTGTTCATGGGGTTCTCTCAGCAAGAGGGAATGCAGGGGGGTTGCCATTCCCTTCTCCAGTGGACCACCGTTTTTCAGAACTCTCCACTGTGACCCATCCGTCTTGGGTGACCCTGCATGACATGGCCTGTGGCTTCAATGAGCTATGCAAGCCCCTTTGCCAGGACAAGGCTGTGATCCATGAAGGGTAAAGACATCAGTTTGCTGACTAAGGTCCGTATAATCAAAGCTATGGTTTTTCTAGTAGTCATGTATGGATGTGAGTGTTGGACCATGAAGAAGGCTGAGTGCCAACGAATTTATGCTTTTGAGCTGTGGTGCTGGAGAAGATTCTTGAGAGTTCTGCGGAATGCAAGAAGATCAAATCAGTCAATCCTAAAGGAAATCAATGCTGAATACGCATTAGAAGGACTGATTCTGAAGCTGAAGCTCCAATACTTTGGCCACATGATGTGAAGAGACAACTCATTGGAAAAGACCCTGATGCTGGGAAAGACTGAAGGCAGGAGGAGAAGGGGATGAGAGGATGAGATGGTTGGATGGCTTCACCGACTCAATGGACATGAGTTTGAGCAAGCTTCAGGAGATGGTGATGGACAGGGAAGCCTAGCGTGCTGCAGTCCATGGGGTCGCAAAGGGTCGGACACAAGTTTGTGATTGAACAACAACTAGCATGTCACTGACCTTCTTCCTTCTTACTCTCAGGAGCGGACCGTTGAGGCTTCCAGAGGCTGCCTGAGGCATGGTAGCATCTTCACTCTAATGGCCCAGGTGCTTGGGTCCTTGTGTCTGAAAAACATCTGGGGTTTAATTTCTAACAAGGTCAATGTTGCTAGATACTATAACCCACCTGTGTCTCTCTGGGATTTGAGATCTGCTGCTCCATACCAGGCACCCCCAAGGCTTCTTTGCTCCTGCTCCCAGGCCCCACCCAACCCACTCATACCCTGCACACTTTGGCCACCTGCTGCCCACCTGTCCCAGACCCCAGCTCATGCTTACACCGTGGCTGGTTGCTCTCACACTTCACTGGAGCCAGATTCTCCTTGGGGAACCTGAAACTTGACAGTGGAGCAAGCCTGGATGTCACTGGAGCAGGAACAGCAATGACAAATAACAGAAAACGTCAGTTCAATGATACCACTGGCGCTGGACTCTGTGTGGGCAACTGGAGTGGGTTGTTGGGCTGCTGTGTTAATTCTCTGGCCTTCCCAGATGGCTCAGGGGTAAAGACCAATGCAGGAGACAAAAGAGACATGGAGTTGATCCCTCTGTTGGGAAGATTCCCTGGAGGAGGAAATGGCAACCCACTCCACTATTCTTGCCTGGAGAATCCCATGGACAGAAGACCCTGGAGAGCTACAGTCTATGAGGGCGCCAAGAGTCAAGAGTCGGACATGACTGAGAGAATGAGCATGCCCAAATGTTAATTCTCTGAGCTACCCCAGGAACTGTCAAATATCCATTTCTCACTTAAGGTTGCTCGGAAAAAACCTGAAGCTTAACTAATAGGAGACATTGGCTACACCTTTTCTGGATTCCCCAGTTCACCTGCTTCTTATAATCTACTAGCTTGCCTCTGGACCCCTGCAGATGGCAAATCACCCAGCTCCTGCCTGGAACAGCCGTGGGTCCTGCTCATCATGGACCCCCCAGCCAGCCTCAGCAGCACCTTCCTTGTCTCCCCCAGGCCCTTGAAGGAAGTGCCATGCCTCTGGCTTCAGTGTTAAGATGGGGCAAATGGGACTTGTGATCTGACTGGCCTAGCCATCCTTTGGAATATCTTATTCTTTGGGCTCAAACCCCCTTTGAGAAGCTGGGGTGCCTTTCCCCCCTGAGAAGCCCAACTGACAAGCATAAAATCCTCCCCTAGAAATAAACTAGGCCCGAGGCCCTAGGTAGCAAGAGAAACTGTAATTAAAAGAAGATTAACAGACACTAAGAATGATCGAACAGGGAATCCCTGGTGACAGAGTGGATCGAAATTCTCCTGCCAATCTAGGGGACACGGGTTCAATCCCTGGTCTGGGAAGATTCCACACTGTTTTTGTTCAGTCACTCAGTTGTGTCCGGCTCTTTGCAACACCATGGACTACAGCATACCAGGCTTCCTTGTCCTTCACTGTCTCCCAGATCTTGCTCAAACTCATATCCACTGAGTCGGTGGTGCCATCCAACCATCTCATCCTCTGTCCTACCTTCTCCTCCCACCCTCAATCTTTCTCAGCATCAGCGTCCTTTCCAATGAATTAGCTCTTCACATCAGGTGGCCAAAGTATTGGAGTTTCAGCTTTAGCATCAGTCCTTACAATGAATATTCAGGACTGATCTCCTTTAGGATGGACTGGTTGGATGTCCTTGCAGTCCAGGGGACTCTCAAGAGTCTTCTCCAACAGCAGAGTTCAAAAGCATCAATTTTTTGATTCTAGGAGGTGCCCCCAAGAGCTCCTGGAAGCCCTGACTGGCCCACCTTGTACTCCTCAGCCTGTTCTCTCCCCTTCCCACAGCCTCTAGGAGGAGAAATGTCCCGTGTGGTAGGAGTTGCTCTTGGGTTGCTCTGCTGTTTCCAACATTTGGGAATTGCCAGTGGGCTTCCCTGGTGGCTCAGCTGGTAACGAATCTGCCTGCAATGTGGGAGTCCTGGGTTTGATCCCTGGGTTGGGAAGATCCCCTGGAGAAGATAAAGGCTACCCACTCCAGTATTCTGGCCTGGAGAATTCCATGGACTGTATAGTTAGTCCCTGGGATCGCAAAGAGTTGGACATGACTGAATGACTTTCACTTTTTCTTTTCCAGTGAGGTCCACATCTCTCCTATATCACTGGGACTAGTTAATGTGTTTTATTGGTGGACAGATCTTGGCCCATGTGTGTTTCAGCATAAAATAAGGAGGAGTTTCTTCTTTAGATAAACAGTGCCCAAGGGAGGGTCAGAAAAGACCCTGATGCTGGGAAAAATTGAGGGCAGGAGAAGAAGACGGAGATGGAGAATGGAATGATTGGAGAGCATCACGACTCAATGGACATGAGTTTGAGCAAATTCCAGGAGATGGTGAAGGACAGGGAAGCCTGGTGTGCTGCAGTCCATGGGGTCGCAAAGAGTCGGACATGACTTAGCGACTGGGCAACAAAAACAGCAAGGGCCAGAAGAATAGTTCAGTCTTGCAAAGACCAAGAGCAAATGCTGATAAACCTTCAGATCCCAGGCAGTCACTTGATCACTTATGGTTTCCCGTCCTCTTCATTTCTCTGCCTATAAACCAGCTCTCCCTGCCCCGGGTCAGCCAACAGTGGCCACCCTGAATAGCGTCCATCCCAGCTTCCTGACTTGCCTCTCTCAGATCTTGTAAGCAGCAGAAAGTTGGTACCACTACTGCTGGTTTCAAATTCCGGGGGAGAGAAGCTGAGTGGGAGAGACGTGTGGCTGGGACCATTGGACAGAATCACGCGGTGTAAGCCCGAGGGGGAGTGAGGACTTCTCAGAGAAGGGGTCCACGGGTTTGTTGGACCTGGCAAAGTAGCCAGGACTGGCCCGCGATGCCCGCTCCTCTGCAGAAGGCGCAGCCCTTGCAACAAGGTGTCTCCTCGTCTGGACCCTCTGCAGGCACAGAAGACTGCATATACCTGTTTGCCTTTCTTCCTGCATGTCCTCCCACTGGGTTAATACATAACAATTTATCCTTAATCAGTCCTGGGTGTTCATTGGAAGGACTGATGTTGAAGCTGAAGCTCCAATACTTTGGCCACCTGATGCAAAGAGCTGACTCATTTGAAAAGACCATGATGCTGGGAAAGATTGAAGGTGGGAGAAGAAGGGGACAGCAGAGGATGAGATGATTGGATGGCATTACCGACTCGACGGACATGAGTTTGAGTAAGCTCTGGGAGTTGGTGATGGACAGGGAGGCCTGGCGTGCTGCAGTCCATGGGATTCCAAAGAACTGGATATGACTGAGTGACTGAACTGAACTGAATTTATCCTTAAGGGAATGACCTTGACTTACTTGGTTCCATCCACTCCTGTGCGCTTTCGGCAGCCCCAGCTGGATGGAGCATGTTTTAGGAAGAGCCAGCACACCCTTGTAGATCTTCCCTTATAGTTTAGTGGGTAAAGAGTCTGTCTGCAGTGTAGGAGACCCGTGTTTGATCCCTGGGTTGGGAAGATCCCCTAGAGAAGGACATGGCAACCCACTCCAGTATTCTTGCCTGGAGAATCCCATGGACAGAGGAGCCTGGTGGGCTACAGTCCATGGGGTCACAGAGTCAGACACGACTGAGTGACTAGACCACCACCAGCACACGCTGCCTCCAGCTCCACCCCACTTCCTGCCCCGCCTCGGTCCCATCAGACGCAGGGCCCAGCGGGGACAATGCAGGGGGCGCTGAGCCCACCACACTCCCTCTTCGTGGGGGCGCAGGCAGGAGCGATCCCTCTAGGGTGTGTCCTAGGTGTCCATACCTGGACACTCACCTTCATGTTTCTGCCGTATGCCACCAAGGAAGTCAGGACTCGGCGGGGTGCCCAGGGAGACCATCCGTGAGGCCTGGGGACCCTTAAGAGAAACCACATCCGGTTTGCATGTGTGCGAATGCGTGCAGCTGAACACGCAGGCTGAACGTTGAATTCCAAATTCCTAAGGAAGTGAGAGAAGCTACCGCAGCGCACCGGAAAGCGGGAAAGCCTGTGCCCGTGGCCACTCAGGTGGGCCTCTGCCTTCTTCTCTGCCCTGGCTGGCTTCACGGTAGGCTGCCCCCGGAAAATGGAATCTGAAACTGCTTCCCAAGCAAAGGGCGCTGCACCCTGCTAGGTCTGAAAATGAATAATGATGAACCCCGGGGCTTAGTCCTGGTTGGATAAGGATAAATACAATTTAAAATTAGAAATTCGTTTTAAATGGGCTGTTAATTGCTGTTGAGCTTTAAATATTTGAGTTTATTAATTTCTCCCTCACCCCCTGAATTATATTTCAGCAACATTCCCCTGTTATTAGGCTATTAAATCAGACATATCAAAAAGGAAGCATTTATTTATATCTTCAGAGACATGTACATCTAATTAAGATAGTGTTACTGTGCATATTTTATATGGGGCAGATGCCGCCTGTGCTTTGTCTCATCAGCTCTGAAGGGCCTTAATAAGTGTTTGGAAGATTTGACTTGAGCTGGAGGAGGACGATGCCCTATGTCTGTCTGAGCAGTGAATTCTTAAGAACCTTGACCCTGAAAGAACAGAGAACGAGCTGTTCCTAGACACTGTAATCACCCTTTTAAAGAATCCAAAATGGATAAACTAGGGATCTGGAATTAACGTATAAATGTGTGTGTGTGTTAGTCGCTCAGTTGTGTTTGGCCTTTTGTGACCCCGTGGACTGTAGCCCGCCAGGCTCCTCTGCCTGTGGAATTCTCCAGGCAAGAGCACTGAAGCGGCTTGTCATTTCCTTCTCCAGGGGATCTTCTTGACCCAAGGACTGAAGCCGGGTTTCCTGCATCGCAGGTGGATCCTTTACCACCTGAGCCACCCAGGAAGCCCTAACGTGTATATATACTACTCTATATAAAGTAGGTGAACAAAAGGACCTCGTCTATCACACAGGGAGCTATGTCTAATGTCTTATAATAACCTATAGTGGAAACGAATCTGAAAAAGAATATATATATATAATACACACACATATGGGCTCCCCTTGCAGCTCAGCTGGTAAAGAATCCACTTGCCATGTGGGAGAGCTGGGTTCGATCCCTGGGTTGGGAAGATCCCCTGGAGAAGATAAAGGCTACCTACTCCAGTATTCTGGCCTGGAGAATTTCATGGACTGTATAGTCCATGGGGTCGCAAAGAGTTGGACATGACTGACCAACCTGCACTTCGCTTCACACACACACACTCATATGTATTAACTGAATCACTTGGCTACACACCTGAAGCTAACACGACATTGTAAATTAACTCTATTAATTTTTAAATGACTATTGGGGAAAAAAGAGAATCCAAAATAGCAACCTTTGTAAACAAGAGGTTGGAAAATCGGCTGTAATGCCAGAATGAATGTGATGAAACCAGCCAACATCTGGAAAGTACCTAGTGTGTGCCACAAGCTCTTAATGAATCCTTGTCACCCCATGAAATAGTTTTATTCCCATTTTACAGATGAGCAAGACAGAAACTTAGAGATGAAGCTTCCCATGTGGCCCTAGTGGTAAGGAATCCACCCAGCCAATGCAGGAGATTCGGTTTGATCCCTGGGTTGAGATGTTCCTCTGGAGGAGGAAATGGCCACCCACTCCAGTATTCTTGCTGGAGAATCCCATGGACAGAGGAGCCAGATGGGTTACAGTGGGGTGTGGCAAAGAGTCAGACACGGCTGAAGGGACTCAGTACACAATTTGCCCCCAAGAGGCAGAGCCAGGACTAAAGCTAAAACCTGACTGGAACCGGTGCATGCCTTTTTGACTTCACCCCTCTTTGTTGCCAAGAAGACTTAGTCCATTCTAGAACATTCTCAACCAAGGTGATATTACCCCTTCCCCCTACAAGGTGATGAAAATCGGTTCTTGGGAAGCAAGAAATTACACTGGTTTTATGTAAAAGCACAGATACGTATAGAGCACGTGGTCAGGTAAACAGCGCATCTGTGGTACTAAACTTGCAGAACGTGTGTCCAACTCTTTGCAACCCCATCAGCTTAGCCCGCCAGGCTCCTCCGTCCATGCGATTTTCCAGGCAAGAATACTGGAGTGGGTTGCCACATCTTTCTCCCTGGGATCTTCCCGACCCAGGGGTGGAACAAGGGGCTCCTGCGTCTCCTGCACTGGTAAGCGAGTTCTCTACCGCCAGCATCATCTGGGAAGCCCTCCAGGTACACTGGCCACATTTCAAAGGCTCAGTAGCCACAGGTGGTTGCCACCAGGACAATACAGATAAAGAATCTTTCTATCCAACAGAAAGTTCGATGCCACAGAGCTGTCCTAGAGACAGGAAACAGGTACTTTTCTTGCAACAAATTTTCGTTGAGAACCAGCTTTGTGTAGACCCTCTTAGAAGCACAAGAGACGATCAACCCCAAGGTCCTATGCTTGAAGGAGTGCTGCTATTATTCTTCCTACAGGTTTCTGCGGTTTCCTCAGCTCTGGGCCCTGAGATGGGTGTCCACTCAACACCACACGGCCTTTGAACTACGCTGAGAGCGCTGCCGTGTCTGTGGCGATGGTGGTCCCACAGCCCTGAAAGCCAGCGTGGCCGGTGGCCAAGGGACCGCTGGCCTCCCGTGCGCTGGGTGCTGCGGGGTTCTTGCCCCTCCATCACCTCAGAATCTCTCCCCTAGGCGACAAGCCTGGGAGGGGAGTGGCTTTTCCCGCAGTGTGGTTATTCTGTCCACAGAGGGCTAGTTATCATCTAAGAGAAGGCATGTGTCCGTTAGTCCTCTCACAGCCACTAGATAGAAAAGAATCCTGTGCTTTCGAGAATGTTTTGTGACACACTCAAATTTTGATAGAAAGAGAATTAACATTAAGAGAAATCACACATGGAAATCCTTGGACACAAAGAAAAGGCTATAACCCGCAGCCAGGTTTGAACTTCCCTGCCAGAAAATGAAATGTTTTACAAAAGTGATCAGTTTCACTCCATGGGCAGTGAGGTTGTGAATAAGGAAGTCTTTTTTTTTTTTTTTTTTTAAAATAAAAAGGGCTTTTTCTTGTTTTCTTGTCCTCCAGAGTCCAGAACTTTGTTATATTCCCATCAGGAAACCCCAAGAATGAAAGTTACAGTCGACTTGGGATTATTCATGGGTCACCTGGATCGGTTCCATTTCCTGCCGCCAAGTGGGTCTCTGTCCAATTACTCAGTTCAGGCGGCGAGGGAGGTGGGCTTCCCCCTCCTTCCTTCCCCTCTGGCAGTGAGAGGAAAGGAGGGAGAAACAGCAGAGAGAGAGAGAGAGAGAGAGAGAGAGAGAGAGAGAGAGAAGGGGAGGCATCAGCATTTCAAAGCAGAATAACAGACCAGGAATAATTCAATCACCAAACGACCGGAATTGCTAATGCCTGCGAACCTCCGGATAGCTCTATTGTTGGATTTTTTTTTTTTTTTTGGTCAGAAATGTTTCTGAAAGAATTAAGCAATTTGACTTTTTCTAAACTTTTAATTTATGATGTTATTTTATTTGCGATAGCTCCAAGTGAACTGCAAAGGGACTCTGCCATTCATATCCTTGTATCCAAACTCCCCTCCCATCCAGGCTGCCACATAACATTGAGCAGAGTTCCCTGTGCTGTACAATAGGTCCTTGTTGCTTACCTATTTTAAATACAGTAGTGTGTACATGACCTTCCCAAACTCCCTAACTGCCCCATGGCCCCAAGGAACTAAGCAATTTAATGTCTAAGTAACAGGGACCAACATAGTTTTGTCTTTGCATGAGAAGGGTATGTAGTTATAACTCAATGCCACATAGAAGCAATTAGGTTATTCTTGGGGGTTGAGAAGCTTTCTTTTTTTAAGGCCTGCGGTTGGTTTTTAGGATGTGATTAAATGTGTGACCGAAAGCCTGGCCCTGCGCTCGGACTCTGGTTTAGACCGTCATAATGTGCTTCTACTTCCTTTAGGATCGTGGGGCAGCTGGGCACGTATGGAAACGTCCCACAGGAAGCGGAGGGAAGCGGAGGAAGTGTATGGATGGTGAGATAAAGCGTGGAAACTGTCACAAAGCAGCGTTACCCCCTCCCCCCGCACGGGCATGGAGGGCACCGAGCGAGTGGGCCATCACAGCCTCATCCGTAAGGCACAGTGTGGGCTTCCTTGCTGCAGGCTCGCCTCTGCACAAAGGCACTGTGGAGGGGGCTTCACGACGATGGGGGCTGATTCCTATTTGGATAAAGGTAACAGCTGGTGCAGTGGGAAAGAACCCGCCTGCCAATGCAGGAGACGCATGTTCGATCCCTGGGTGGAGAAGATCCCCTGGAGGAGGAAACACAACCCACTTCTGGCATGCTTGCCTGGAGAATCCCCAAGGACAGAGGGCCCTGGTGGGCTACGGTGCATGGGGTCGCAGAGAGCAGGACATGACTTAATGGCTAAACAACAACATGAATAAACCTGGAGTTGACTCTGCATGTGTCGCGGCTTGTCTGGGGTTAGAAAAACCACGGGAGAATGGAATTTCCGGCTCACCTGTGAAGAGCTGCAAAGCAGAGGCCAGAATTAACTTGGGGGTCCCTGGGAACACATGGAGCTCCTAGTAACTGAGCAAGGAGACCCTGACTCGCATCTGGGGGCCCATTGCCTCCCTCCCTCCCTCTGCTCCAGGCAGCTCTGAGGCTCTGCACTGCTCCTTCTGGCTCCGTTAATGCAGCCCCAGATTTCCAACACCTACTTTAATTTATGACATGGTTTGGACACACTCTCCGGCCGTGACCTTGGCCCTCACCCTGGAATATTATTTTCAGCGCTGCCCTCTGGCTCTCCCACTGCGACCACGGGCAGGAGGTGCTCCATCCAGTTTTGGCTGAGAGGGACAAAGGCCCACGGAGAGCAGCCATTTCCCACCCCCATCTTGGGTGGGTGAGGGGCCCAGTTGGGATGGGGCAGAGGGATGAAGCCAGCCATGCTGAGTTCCTACTTTGAGGATGATAATGCCAAAAAAATGCCTTTTTTTTTTTTTTTTTTCAGGTTGCACTTCTTCGAACCTGACACTCACTCAAGTCTCACCTTTGCGGAGACAAAACCTGCACACGTAGTGACTTGAGATGCGTGAAGCTCTGCCTGAGAAGTGCCTACGGATAAGCTCAGGTCACACTTCACCCAAAATAGAGCCACACGCCTGAAGAGAGGGGATTCCCAGGGGGTAAAGGCTCTGCCTGCCAATGCAGGAGATGTAAGAGACGTGGGTTCAACCCCCTCTGGGGTTGGGAAGATCCCCTGGAGGAGGAAATGGCAACCTGCTCCAGTATTCTTGCCTGGAGAATCCCATGGACTGATGAGCCTGGTGGGCTACAGTCCTTGGGGTTGCAAAGAGTCGTGCACAACAAGGCACGCATGCCATCAACATCATCCTGATGCCTAAAGAGAGAGGGTCAAGGGAACAGCAGTCCACCCTTGAGTGTGACGTTTGCTCTAGTCTTCAAGGACATGGTGGACACAGCCCAGGACAGGCAGTGGGGAATAAACAGACGTCCCGCACAGGTGGACAGTACCCACGGGCACCAACACAGAGAAGCTGGGTCCAGCTGACACACCAAGTAACTGAATATGGGATGTAAGTTCCCCATCATGGGGCCAGAAATAAACCCCATGCAACGGGCGACTGCCAGTCAGAACAGTTCCCACGGCAGACGAGAGTCGCCAGAGCAAAACCGCTCAGGAACAGGAAAGCTCTACCAACAGACCCAAAAGGAACAGGAGGATCATTTAAGCCAGCGCGATGTCAAAGAACCTATCTTTGTGTGGTTTTATCCTGCTGCTGTTTTCTCAGGTGATTCTCTAAAACACAGTTGACTACGTATGCATTGTAAATAACGTATCTGTAATTTACATTTTTCTAATTGAAAAAATTTCAGTCATAGCCCCAAGTAAATCATATGCACGGTTTAACAGCAGATGAATAAAACTTTGTGGGGAAACAAAACAAAACAAAACTCTGAAATAGTGCCGTTTCCTAACAAAATACAGTCTGGTTTTGATCCTTGGTCCCGTAGTTCTTTCGTTAAGACTATAAACTGGAATGGTTTAGGTTACAGGCGCCAGAATAACTTGGTTTACCTTTTATTGCTGAGCACTTTCAACTCAGAGGCGCCTTTCAACCTGTTCTGGACTGTGTTGCCCGTGTTGGCCACACGTGGGTTTGACCACGAGCTTCCCCCACCAGCCTAGGGTCCTGCTCACCAGGGGGCGAAGCAAGAAGAACAATGACCCCCTTGGCTTCAGTGTGAGCACGTATCGCTCTGACTGCCTCCGACGCCTCCTCATTTCTGGGGACCCCCCTCTCTTCTTGGGGGAGACTGCTTCTCTCTCACTGCAGCCTTCTGCTTCCATCGGGGACTGGATGTCAGAGGGCGCACCCCCACCCGGGGCCTCTCACCCGACCTGAGTCCTGGGGCGGCTTTCCCTGGGACTTTCCAACTGGCGTCAGGCTGAGGGCGAGGAGGTGGGCAATTTTAGTCAAGTGGCTTTTTTATTTTCTTCTTTTCTTCTCGTAGCAAAATTGTGAGATAGGGGACACAGGAGTTGCTGGTAGCAGTGTGTCCAACCACATGCAGGAAGTCTGTCTGAGGAAAGAAAGACAGTATTCAGTGAGAAAAGAAGAGAGGAAGTCTTGTTAGCATTCTGATTTCTGGCTCCAGGGGTCTGTGAGGCTCGATTGCTTCTTTTCATCCGGGATTTTCCCGATAGCTCAGCAAGTAAAAAAACTAAACAAAACAAAAAACCCACCTTCAATGTAGGAGACTTGGGAGATGCGAGTTCAATCCCTGGGCACGAAGATCCCCTGGAGGAGTAAATGGCAACCCAATTGCGTATTCTTGCCTAGATAATTCCATGGACAGAGGAGTCTGTGTTATTTGAGACTGTCAGTAAAATTTTTTTATCCTTAAACTATTTCCAGTTGAGTTTGTTTCTTAAAAAACCAAAGGAATCGTAACTAACCTATCTGTCTGCAGTGTTACACCACACACATTTGTTATAATCCACTGTCATATCTGAAGGAACAAGACTCAGTGAAGTTATCCCAAACCTTACACTGAGGTGTTGGTATAATTCTGTCATTCCCCAGTATATGTTATTAGGAGCCTATATATGTAATTAATAAAGTTTCACACATACCATGTCCTTTGATTTCTATAACAAGCCCTTGAAATGGGTTGGACTTGGACAAGCATTAGTGTGTTAGCCGCTCAGTTGTGTCTGACTCTGCAATCCCCATGGACTGTAGCCCGCCAGGCTCCTCTGTCCATGGGATTCTCCAGGCAAGAATATTGGAGTGGGTAGTCATTCCCGTCTCCAGAGGATCTTCCTGACCCGGGGATTGAAGCCGGGTCTCCTGCATTGCAGGCAGATTCTTTACCACTGAGCCACCTGGGAATCCCAGGTTACACAAGCCTTGTTAGCCTTAATTTTAGATGAGAAAACTGAAATTCAGAGACAACAGGCAATTTCTCTCCTGTCGGACAATCAGTCAGTGATGGGACAGGGCTTGGACCTGTGCCTTCTGATCTAACATCCAGCGGCCCCTCCAACCACACCTCGCTGCACATCCGCACATTCATCGAGACACACATAGACAGGCATGCACACCAAGGTTCCAGTCAATCAAAACTGAAAACCGAATTCAGCCAAATAACTGTTCCAAGGAATATTTTTTACAATATTAAAAAATATTAATATTTTAAAATATTACTGTTTATAATTATTTGTACTTTTATTTTCTGCCAAAACATTAGTTTAGAAACCTTCTAACTTCTGCAGATCTAACTGTGATAAAATATTTTCCATTATCTTGAGAATTGATAGCATATAAACAGCTTCCCCTGTGTCTCTTTTGGTTTTGATTCCTAATGAAATGTGAAAAAGCAAGATGACACATAAAAGAAAAGCAAAAGATAACTAATTCAGGGATTAACTTTGGAAAAGTTGCAAAATTAGATCGTGTAATTAGTTCACAGTTTAGAAGACTTTGGTGGAATTAGATTTATGCAAATTCCATTCACATAGTTTAGGAAGACGGAATGATTTTGTAGGTGAATTCTGCTTAAAGTTGAGGATTACGTAAGTCTTAGTCCTCATATTCTCTATATATCAACTGGTTTTAACAATCAAGAAGACCCAAGAACAGACATTAAATTATTCACTAGTGGACATGAAAATGGTAGAAGACAGGCCGTAACAAGGCCAAATCATAGCTACTCTTAAAGACGTAAACAATCCTGGAAGGCAAAGTAGCCAAGGTAGGTAAGCGCCAAACTTGATTGCTTTGGTTTTCACATCTTTGTGCAACACGGTACAGGTCTGGAACAAGTAAAAGGCTCCAGGGGATCACTGGTTTTTAAGTTGTATTTTTTTGTTGTTTCAGAAAATGTAACACAAAAAACAGTCAGAGGTGGGATTGCTGTCCTTGCAGGGGTCAGGGAAGGGAACACAGAAGCCCAGGGCGCTGTCAGTCCCTGCACACGATAAGCACTATGGGCCTTTCTCACTTGGAGCATTTACTATTCAACATGGTGCTAGTAGTAAAGAACCCGCCTGCCAATACAGGCGATGTAAGAGACGAGGGTTTGATCCCTGGGTAGGGAAGATCCCCTGGAGGAGGGCATGACAACCCACTCCAGTACTCCTGCCTGCAGTATCCCATGGACAGAGGGGCCTGGCGGGCTAGGGTCCATAGGGTCACAAAGAGCTGGACACAAATGAAGCGACTTAGCACACAGCACATTAGCTGCATTTAACCATATGTTCAAATCTGGAATATGGTAATCGGATCATAACTTCAGACATTAACCCACCAAAATGCCTCCTTGGGTTATGAACATTCAGGTCTAAGATGCAACTATGTAAATGACTAACCAGTATAAATAAACCACCCAACGGAGTTAAGTCAGCTCATCGGGTGCTACAGAGAAAATGCTCACTTTTTTTTTTTTAACCGAATTGATTGGTTGTCTGTCTATATGGCAAAATAAAATGATTATTTCATTGTGCAAATATTTCTTGGACGGTTTCCCCCCTGTTTGCGCAACCAGCTATTTTCAGACGAGTTGGTACATGTACACACTGTCAGAGTGTAGAGGAAGAGACAGGTCAGGGAAGTTTTGAATTTGGCATTTAGCCAGAACACTTTGAATTCAGTCTGGATTCAGGCTCAGCTGTGAAGTGTGTGCCTTGGTGTAGGGCAGTAACAGTTTTAGGTTGCAAAAAACATCGTGATATGTAACAGCTGCCACCCCCAGCGCTTCCATGAAAACAGTGGGCCGGCCTGCCAGTTCACATCATGTGTGAGGACTGTGTGTAAACACTCTGAGACAGGCCGTGTTTTTAGACTTTGCAATGAGTCGGGTGAAGGTTTCGAGGATCAAATATTCGTGAAACAAAACCCACAAACCTGGTGAAATGCGAGACTGGATGCGAGACTGTCGCTTTTAAGATTTCAGTTCCGAGTTAAGACTTCATAGAGATGCTTTCATTTATTCCTTGCTGTTTTAATACAGATTCAGATCAGTTCTGGTTTGAGAAAAGATGATGTTCTGCAATGCTTTTCTATTTGCATGAAACTCCGTGGTAATGAAGCTGAACTGGAGAGAAACAGAGGTTGGATGAAGGAGGCGGGCTCCAAGGTTTTGCGAGGATGAAATGCTAAGAGCTGCCTGTAGTTACTGTGTTATTTAGTTGTATTTTTTAAAAAAATTAAAAATTATAAACTGTTTTCCAAACATATATGCATATATATTTAAATTAATCAAAAACTTCAAATTTTGCCTATATTTCTCCACACATGACCACTTCTCTGACATTTTGCATGCTTTGCTCTGATGCCAGGAGAGGTTTTGTCTCAGGATGATTTGCGCACAGGCTTTCCACCCATCCTTGGACCCCAGCATTTCTGTGACCCTGGAGTAGTTTCCATGAAGTTCCTGGAAGGGATCCTCAACTGATAGACACCACAGAAGCTACCTAACCAGGGACAAACTATTTTTCTTATCAGATTTTATTGCTGATTTCTTATTCCATAATTAATAAATATTTTCTAATTATAGAAAATATTGCTCAGCAAGAATAAAATAATAACAAAATAAAAATTCTTTCTTCTAAAGCAGCGGTCCTCAACCTTTTTGTCATCAGGGACTGGTTTTGTGGAAGACAGTTTTTCCATGCACTGGAGTGGGGAGGGTGGTTTTGAGATGATTCAAGTACATCACATCTATTATGCATTTTATTTATTTATTTATTTAATTTATTTATTTTTTATTACATCACCTCCATCTCAGATCATCAAGCATTAGATCCCAGAAGTTGGGGACCCCTGCTCTAAATCTTCCACATTAGAGATAATATTGCTGTATCTTTGTACATGTATGATTATTTACACAAAATAAATTCCCAGAAATTATGGCCCAAAGGCAAACAAAATTCCATATCTCTTGATTATCTATTATTATTGAAAGACATAGTAGAAATCTTCTATCAATTAATAGTATTATCGTTAGCATTTGAGAAAGCCTTTTTCCTTGGTTTGTTAACAGTGGCTTATATCATTAAGACATATTTTTCAATTTTATGGGCAAAAAATACTTTTCCTTTTCTTGGACACTCTTCTACACTGTACAGGGTTTGTCTTTTAAAGGTTATAACCAACAGGCTATAAAAAAAAAAAAGGAAGAGAATTCCAGAAAACCATCTACTTCCGCTTGTCCTCTATGCTGTTAGATGTTTCCTTTACGTGTTAGTCTCTCTGCCACCACCAGATAAAAAAATAAGTATTCCATTTCACACGAAACCCTGTTCTAGAACATTCTAGCGTATTCTTGTGCATTCTTCTATAGGACACTGTTGCAACGGCCTGAACTTTCCTCCCTTAGTGTATTCTGTGTGTTTAAATACAGCTTTTTTCCCCTCTGCACTGAGGTGAATCCAATACAATAATTTCAGTCAGGACTTAACAACTGATGGCATTCTCTCAGGACACATAAATGTTTTTTTAAAGGCTATAACCAATAGGCTATTAAAAAAAAAAAAAAAAAGAAAGAGAGTTCCAGAAAACCATCTACTTCTGCTTTATTGACTATGCCAAAGCCTTTGACTGTGTGGATCACAACAAACTGTGGAAAATTCTTCAAGAGATGGGAATTCCAGACCATTTGACCTGCCTCCTGAGAAATCTGTATGCAGGTCAGGAAGCAACAGTTAGAACTGGACATGGAACAATAGACTGGTTCCAAATGGGGAAAGGAGTACATCAAGGGTATATTGTCACCCTGCTTATTTAACTTTTATGCAAAGTACATCATGTGAAATGCCAGGCTGGATGAATCACAAGCTGGAATCAAGACTGCTGGGAGAAATATCAATAACCTCAGATATGCAGATGACACTACCCTTATGGCAGAAAGTGAAGAAGAATTAAAGAGCCTCTTGATGAAAGTGAAAAAGGAGACTGAAAAAGCTGGCTTAAAACTAAGCATTCAGAAAACTAAGATCATGGTATCCGGTTTCATCACTTCATGGCAAATAGATGGGGAAACAGTGGAAACAGTGACAGACTTCATTTCTTTGGGCTCCAAAATCACAGCAGATGGTGACTGCAGCCATGAAATTCAAAGAAGATTCCTCCTTAGAAGAAAAGCCATGACCATCCTAGACAGCATATTAAAAAGCAGAGACATTACTCTGCCAACAAAGGTCCATCTTGTCAAGGCTATGGTTTTTCCAATAGTCATGTATGGATGTGAGAGTGGACTATAAAGAAAGCTGAATGCCAAAGAATTGATGCTTTTGAACTGTGGTGTTGGAGACGAATCTGGAGAGTCCCTTGGACTGCAAGGAGATTAAAGCAGTCAATCCTAAAGGAAATCAGTCCTGAATACTCATTGGAAGGACTGATGTTGAAGCTGAAGCTCCAATACTTTGGCCACCTGATGGGAAGAACTGACTGTTTGGAAAAGCCCCTGATGCTGGAAAAGATTGAAGGCAGGAGGAGAAGGGGACAACAGAGGATGAGATGGCTGGATGGCATCACCAACTCAATGGATATGAGTTTGAACAAGCTCCAGGAGTTGGTGATGGACAGGGAGGCCTGGTGTGCTGTAGTCCATGGGGTCGCAAAGAGTCAGACCTGACTGAGCCACTGAACTGAACTGATAACAGATAGGAATTTTAAGAAATTAAATAGACTTGTGAGGGTGTGTTTTCAGTCAAGGGAGCTCTGACTTGGAGACCCTGAACTGACTGCAGGCAGACCACGGCCTTCTGTGGTGGTTGCACAGACAGTCGGCTCTCCTGTTTCTGGTCAAGCTGTGACTCAGATGCTAATCTGAGTCTCAACTGGGTGGTGACTGTGGGAGGCCTCCTTGCGGGGTCTCCTCAGAGCCTCCAGCAGCTTGAAGGATGGGCCTTAGTGGGTTTGAGCCACATACCACCAAGAGGGGTAATGATTCTGTATCTATTTATGCATAAATTAATGAAATTTGTGTGTTTAATTTTTTTGATCAAAGCCATGCAACATCATTTTGAAACATTTCCTGAATATTCACACTGCTTTCCTGAGTTTTATACAAAATGCCCTTCTGAAATACTTTCTAAGCAATGCATTCCCCCTTCCCCCCAGAGGCAATCTGAAACACTTTTGTGACCCTTTCACTAAATTTTTCTTTAAAACCTAGATACAGTTCCTTTAAACTTAGATATAGTCAGGTGCCTATGCCTTCAGAAAAGAAATAAGTGACTATGAAATAATGCTGAGCTGATACAATTCCCTGTCTTTGCATCGGATGAAAGATTGTTAGCAATTTCTCTGTGAACAGTTTTTGTCTTCATTTTTAATGATGAAACTGATTTTAAAGACACCCTGGTTGTAAGCTAAGCTAAGCATACGTAATGCTTAGATCATAACAACAGTTACATAAATAGACCATGGTCAGTTATTATTATATGGACTTCCAATAACCAAGAATCAAGAAATCAGATTTTTTTTTTTAATTTTGTATGGGAGCTAGGAAACCATGTTCTGCATCTTACTCTAAATGTGAAGTAAACAGATAAGCATCCACAATTAACAACTGATTTTCAGTCTATCACGCCAGTGTGTAGTGGAGTCTTCTCTGTGTGGAAAGGGAAGTTGGAGACTCACACTGGGCTCTCTGTCCCTTCCCCTGGAGCTGCAGCCAGGCTGTGAAGGCTGAGACAAGATTTCTCAGCCTTCTTTACACCCTCTGAAGATAACTGACGAGCCAGGTCCAGTACGTCTCAAATTCATCACGAAGTTTCAATAATAACAAACACGACCTTACTCTTTTTATATATTACGACTTACAAATAAATACCAGGTGAGGGCTAATGTTTTTTACAAAAGAAAAAAAAAAAAGTACACTTTTAAACCTAACACCTGAGGCACAAACATTCAAGATGGTTACAGAGCCAGCAGTTGGTGCCAGCAGGGTCTTGACCCTCTGCTCTGGTATTCTGTGTTCACAGGAGGACAGAACAGAAGATGATTAAAGGTTGGAAAGATGGCTGTTCCTGGCAGTGTGGTATTAAGGCCATTAATACGTCTGCATTTCAGCTCCAGTGTGCCCATACATTATTCTATCTATTAAAATATCATAAAGATTCCCTATAATTAAAGATGACTTAGAGTCTAAGCCATAACTAGATGTAATTTCATGCAAACACATTTAGGGTGAATTCATTTTAAAGTAGAATTTAGCTAGTCTAATGAAAACATTATCTACTGGGCACTGAAAAAAAAAAAGAGACATTCTATATGGTCAATGCAATATAAACCCCGACAACCTTCTTACGCATTCATACTCAATTCATCTGTGCTGAAGGAATATGTACAGAGCACTGCCTAAAAGAAAATGTTGGCCAGTTCTTTGTTTTCCAATAAAAGATTTATTTCCAATATGGAAACGTTGTCCTTAATTTTCTTCATCAGTGGGAATAGCCGGGCAGCCCGCCCTCATTTTTCAATCATGTTTTATTTCACATTTGTACCGACTTGACACCACAGTTACATCTGCAACTCCTGAAAGCAAAGATGAAACTTTGTTCCTGCTTTTGTGTTGAGCTGTACAATCTATTTCTCTCCTGGCAACAGATTTTAAATCTCTCTTCCTCCCCCCTCCCTTTTCTTCCTTTTCATGGGAACTGTTTGGTGAGCGCCGACAAAGCGCTGTGTGTGTGTTTTTTTCCCCCTTTGCCTGGTTTCTGTGTCGGTGTGTGCAGGCACGCATTCATTAACGTAATTCCTCAACAGCCAACAAGAGCGCATCATAAACCCGGGAGGAAAAAGCCTCATAAATATTTAGATGCTCCTTCTACCTTCCAAACGAGAGTGAAAAAGCGTCTTTAGCGAGGAGTTGGTCTGGGTTAATCTGCATGTGAATCAAGAAGAGGGACAAAAGGATGAAAAGGTGATGGAAACTCGAATACAAACCCTCTGGTCTCCAGGGGGTCATTCATCTTGTTCACGTCGATACCCTAGCGAGGCTTGGCTTTTTTCTGCGCATGAGCAAACAGAGCGGCTTCCAAAGACAGCTGGCGCAGGGTGTGTGTGCTTTGTTCTGTCTTGTAGTTTTTTAAGCCACGAAATTGCTGGACACTTTATATTTGATTTCTTCATTCTTCTTCGTCGCTGCTATACATAGGAACGATGCCTCTCTCTTTAGTGATGTATGCAAATATACGAGGCAAGAAGTATGCACAAGATTTTTCTGTGTGGCAAAATATACGTGAAGCTTACCACTGTAACATTTTTTTTTTTTAATGTGTACAATCCAATGGCATTGACCACAATCACAGCGTTGTGTAACTGCCACCGCTGTCTATTTCTGGAACTTTTTCATCACCCCAAACAGAAGTTCTGTACACATTAAACAACTCCAGACTCTCCCCTCCCCCAACATGAACAGCATTTTTTTTTTTTTTTTTCCTCTCTTAAACTCTGTCTCTAAAGTCCCCATATAGAGTTAGAACTCCTGGCACTCGATTTGGAAGGGACTTGGGTGTGCAAAGCACGGAAGAATGGAAGGTAAAGATAAAGAAGTGACATAAAACTGGAAAAGTCTTTTCCCTTAAGTGTGATTTCCCTGAGCGAATGAGCTCAAAGCCTGGGAAGGAATATGCGGAAAGAAAAGTTGGGTGCCAAATGGCCTGTCGCTTTCACCAGAATGAAAGAGAATGATAGTGGAAGGTTAGCAGCTTCTGAAAACGCTCCATTTATTTTTCTAAGAAATTGGTTTAAGTAAAATTTTCAAAACAAAATTCAAAGAGAAAACCTTGTACTACCTGATATTATTTGAGACAAAAAGCTGGATTTTATATTTTATAGAATTACTCCACCAAATATTGGGGGGGCACACTACACTTGACTGAAAACTGAAGTGAAGGCCAGGAAGATAACCAGCTGTAAAAGATTCAATTAATTTATGTTGTTATTTCTCATTTTGCAAATCTCTGGAGTTGCAAATATGTTTCTTTAAATGAAAAACATATTTAGGTGTTATTGGTCAAATTCCGTTACAAGGTAACATATTATGTAGGAAGTTTGCAATCCCCACCCCCAAATTCACCACTTATTTTAAGAAATTTTTAATATAAGTTTGGTGTAATTAAAAAAATACATCTTGTAATAACCTATAATGGAAAAGAACTGAAAAACACACACATACGAATTCTTTGTGTGTGTATATATGTATATATAAACTGAATCACTTTTCTGTCCACCTTAAACTAACAGAAAGTTGTCAACCAACTAAACTTAATTTAAAAAAAAAAATTTGGGCAGTCCGATTGAGTTTGTTTTAATGGCATTTTGTTTCTGTAGAACCTAGAGACAGTCTCCCTTAGAATGAGTATGAATTGAGACCACATGAAAGAGACTAATATTCTTCTTTCCTCAGTGGAAGTCATGCTTGTTACTATCACTAATTATTTAAGGAATTTTAATATTTTATATAATGTGAAGATAGGATTATCAAGAGGATTTTCGAGGCCAATGTGGGTGGGGGTTGTTGGAGAGAACTTGCAGTCAGAGGACCCAGGGAACTAGCCGAAGGGGTAACGATGGTAAATTGGGAACTTGCAGTCATTACTATTATTTAATGGCGGAGGGGGGGAAACCAGTTTCCAATTAGCTTAACCAAAAAGGCTCACTGATCAAGGTGACTGGGAAACAGGAGTCAGACAATAACAAAGGCGGGAGCTCAAAGGGTGTAAGGAAGCATTCTGCCGTACTGGCGCGCTCTCCATGTGGGCATCTTTTTTTGATGAGCTCTTTCCATGTAGCAGTTAACACCGTGCCCACTACTTCCCTAAAATATCCTTTCCCACAACCACCAAGAAGTCCTGTTTTCCTAATGCTTCCGGTGGGCATGGTGGTAATGATTGATTAGCCTGCCTCGGTCCGGTGGTTCTGTGGGAAAGGTGGGGAGTCCTGTGTGCCCTGCTGAGGGTGGCAGAGGTATTAAGCCACACCAAAATCACATGCATTTCCCACTCTATGGGGGGGTCTTCACGGAAAGGCGGAGAGGGGGAGAGGAAATATGCTGAGTAGACAGCTATCGCTCCAACAGTTCACTACAAAATCGATCCTTCATTCAGCTCAGTATTCATGAGCTGTATTGGTAAGGACGAGCTGGGATGCTAGCCAAATGCATATTAATTTAACTACAATAAAAATGTCTCCTTTCTAGGTAACAGAATTGTGCAGGTGAAGAGGTCTGTTGAAAGGGCCCTTCTCCAGGCAGTGCTTTTGGGACGCAGACCTTCAAGTGTCCATCTACAGGCCCCAGACGATGGTGGAGGACACCCCTCAGCTCATATTCTAGAGATGAGAACTCAGTCATGTGGCCCATATGTAACTTCAAGAGTGGTGGAAGTGTAGATGAGCTGCGTGCCCAGGAAGAAGAGGAAATCGTTTTGATGAACCGCTACTGATCTCTGCCTCATCAGTCACCACTGTCCTACACATGGGCTGCAAACCAGAGACACGTGTAGTGGCCTAATCCAGGCAGCTACTCAGTTCTTCCTCTGTGCCAGGGGCTGTTTCAGGGGCTCTGCATGTATCACCTCACACCTTCCCCCTCATCAGCCTGAGATGAAGAATCAGTAGCACAAGGGAGGCTGCCAACTTGCCCAAGGTCGCAAAACAAGCAACTGCTGGAACCAGGATCTGATACAAAACAGGCTAAAGACACAGGTGATGTTTGTAAAAGTTGTGCAGGGAAACAGTGGTAGTCCCGAGGCTCCAGAAGGCTCTTTCCTACTGAGTCCACAGGACCGCTGTGGGGGCCTGGATCCCTTTTTTTAATCAGAGCACTTGTTGAACCAGCCAAATTCACACCAGGGCGGGATGAACTGTCAAGGCCACCTGCACAGGTCACCTTCCGACCACCTTTCCATCAGGATCTGCGCACCCTTTCCCTGTCCCGGGCCTCAGGCTGAGTTAGTCGCTCCCTGCTCCACATCCTGAAGGACTTCAATCGTAATCCCATCAAAAGCCCACTGCTTTGTAACTGTTTACTCCTCCCTTTTGCCACCATGTAAATTTCTTGAATGCAGAGACAATGACTCACTTTGTCTCATCAACGATGCGTCGTATCAATGCATGAAACCGAGAAACGTGCCCTAATAGTGGTAACTGGATGTTGACAATAATTCTAATAGCCAAGGTGTGTTGAGAGACGCTTTCTTCCCAGCATGGCTGAGGGCTCCATCATCATTGTCTTCCTTTATCTTCGCAGTAACACTCTGAAAAGTGAAAGTGAAGTCGCTCAGTCGTGTCTGACTCTTTGTGACCCATGGACTGTAGCCTACCTCACTCCTCCATCCATGGAGTGGCCATTTCCTTCTCCAGAGGATCTTCCCAACCCAGGGATCGAACCCGGGTCTCCCGCGTTGTAAGCAGACATTTTACTGTTTGAGCCACCAGGGAAGTCCTAACACTCTGAAGGGGGTATTGTCAGGGTCCTCCTTTTGTAGCCGGGGAGAATGAGCATGGCTGAGCTCATGAGGTCTGCCCAGCCTCACAGCCGAGCTGGAGGTTGTCATCACAGCATCACCCTGCTGGGCCAGCTTTGGTCATGGAGATGCCCCAGAGAAGCAGGGAAGCAAGCACAAGGTCAGTGAAGAGGGTCCAGCGGGTAGCCTGGGGTTTCTGTGTGTGTGTAGGTGGGGCGGTAAGCCTAGATCCCCATGGCCTCCACCAAGAGGGGCTCCGTTAGGCAGACTGAAAGTCAGAACCAGCAGCTTCAAGTCCAGGAGAGAAGCCTTGGAGAGGAAGGAAGACAGGAGACGGTGTGCCTTTGTTGGGGGGTCAGAGAGTGGGCCTGGACTCCCCAGGTGCTAGGGCAGCACCCCCATAATGAGAAGGTGTCCTGGGGACCGCCCCTCTGGGAGAGATTAATAAGCACGTTCCGGAAGTCTCGGAAATGGTTGACCCAGGTCTTCATTGAAATGTAAATGAGGTCAGGCTCTGAACTCCTGGTGGACTTTCCTGAGAGTCTCTTCCAACCTTGTACTTTTCCCGTTTGTAATTTTTACGATGACCTTTCTGTAATGAAGACTCCTTCGTGCTTTTCCTAATTGGTGTTTGTTTTGGAGGCCGAGGGCCCGAGGGGAGGTTGAGGGCTGTGCTGTTCTCTGTGGGCCCCCGGGAGGACGGCCGGAGCTGGTGGAGAAGTAGGGAGGAGCTGGACAGGAGAAGTGAGTGGCCTCGATTCCAGGGGCTGACTGGGAGTAGACAAGGGGACAGGTGGGGCTGAGGGGCCAGCTGGGGACACAGGGGATGGGGTGGGGGGGGAGCTGGTGCTCTTCGGTCACTTCTAGGACTCACTTCTCAGACCCAGGACGCATCCGTATCACAGTGGATTTCACGTCGGTATCAGGCAGGAGCCAGAGCATGCACTTACCTCTTTATTACAAGTGCAGTTGACAGTAAATTAGGAGGGAAAGACACAAGCTTTGCAAATCTCCTTTGAAAGGATTTGGGGATCAGAGACACGGGACAGCTGAAATCACCTGAGGCTTAGCGTCACAAAGCGGGGAGTTCTGTTCTGTTTGCAGAGGCGGGGACAGGGGGGCACCGTTCCACAGGAACTGCTGGACCCTGGATGCTTCTGGCTGCTATGCAGATAAGGCCCAGGCAAAACCAATGATGAGGTTTAATTAGCATGAAGATCTTCCTTTGGACGCTTAGGAGGGAGAACATATAGTGAATGACAGCATTTTTCTTGTTTAGTCTTATGAGGTTGATCACCAATTTAATAACTAGATTCCAATAAGAAATGACAGGTCTGAGGACCCTTTTATTTTCATCTTTTCAGAAATGCTTTCTAATATGTTGCTATCATTAACCAGGACTTTTTCCTCAACAGTGTAGATCTCACCAACATTTTCAGTAACAGCACAGAATCTTAAAGCCCTCTGAGCCACCTCCAACCAATCTGAACTTGAAGGTCTATGGGAAGACCACAGCCACTGGGGCAGTCTGGGATTGAGAGTCGGATGGGCTGAAGACTGGGCCAGCAGGCAAGGACTGGTAGTTTTGTGTTTAGAACTTGAAAAATAAAACTGCTGTTCAGCTCATTTCCTGGCAGATTCGCCTTTTGGAAGTTGTTTCCTCGGTTTCTTTTCTTTCTCATGCAAGTGCCCTTTCCTGCCTTTATAGAATGACGTCGTTAATGAATGTTGCACAAAGTTGAGACTCCTGAAGATGGTTCAAATGAAGGATCAATGACAAATCTTCCACTAAGGATTTTTTTTTTTTTTTAAAGCTGTATTTGTTGGAAACCCAGCAGAGCTTCCCATCTAGAAAATGCAATGATAGACACTGAGAACAAAGTTATGGGATGCACACATCAGAGGGCCAACGTGCATAACTTAAGTCACGAACAGACGATTCTATGACATCGTACCAACAAGTTTCACAATTAAAGTAACTCATGGCACCTCTGAGACCGGGTAGACAGGCAGCTGGGGTGATAGGAAGTGACCCTCTGACCAAGATGACAGAGAAAACAAGAGAAGGCACAGGCAGAAAGGCAAGATATTGAACTTGAGACTGAATGGGGCAGGGGACCCACTGGAGAGAGGGTCTCTGAGCACTGAGCCCAGATCTGTGTCATCTGCAGGACAGCTCAGTGATGTGGTCGAGATTTTGCCTTGGGGAAGTCTGGTCTGAAAATAGGAGACTTAAGTTTTTTGCTGTGGTCTATAGCTTGACCCTCGCTTGGTGCATAATTGTTGTATACTAATTGTATACTAGTTACTAAGCCAGTTTTATAAAACTAGATATCCAGAGGAAGATTCTTATCAAGCCCTTATAACGTCAGGGATCCAGTTATAGCTCAGACTGACTCACACCCCCTAGGAATCTATTGATAATAACTCTGGCCCTCCTGCTAATAAGAAAACATGAGATGCAAATGTAAATTTTGTTCAGCATTAGTATTACAAGGGGCATGCGATTCACTGTGAAGCCAGACTCACAATTACAACACTGTCTATCTGAAAGATTCTTTTTTCAGCCACCTTGATTCATGTGTCCTGGCCTTCACTCTGAAATGATGCGCTGAAACCATTTGGCTACATTTGGCTACCCTGAAAACCTCTTAAGAGAAAGTGTTCGCTCCACTGGTAAACTGCTTGGAGGCTACACACACAGCCTGGGGCTGGGAGGTGACCGATCCATGGGACACTCCAGGCAAGAATACTGGAGCTGGTTGCCATGCCCTTCTCCAGGGGAACTTCCCGACCCAGGGATCGAACCCAGGCCTCCTGCATTGCAGGCAGCTTCTTTCCTCTCTGAGCCACCAGGGAAGCCCTACAGATCCCAGGGCAGTGGGCATCCTGGTCTCAGAGATCTAGTCTGGCTGACGCTGAGGCTCCTGGAGGTTCTCTTGCAGAGGTCAAGTTCACCTCCGGGAACCCAGCGCTGCCACGGTTTTCCAGCTGCTTCACGTGTAATTGAACAGCCTGGCTTGCAGGGGCCACCTGTGAATGTTTGCCTGCTCCCACCCTACTTGGCGATTTTAAGTTCCTCAAAACATGAACTATTTTTTTCCCCTTGATGTCTGATTTAAATAACGAGGGTGGTATTCATTGCTTTGCTTAGCGATGTCTGCTGGGACATAAGGAAGCATGGTTTTGCTTAGAGGGCCGGTGGGGCAGACGCCCCTACTCCTTCACTCAGCTGTGCCTGCTGGTTCGAGCCGCCCATGCTGGGCACTGGAGAAAGCCCCTGACCTGGCCCCGTGCAGTCCAACAGTTGCCCGGACGTCACATTTTAAGCCCTGGGCAGGCTCTCAACTGTCAGTGGAATGGAGGTTGCTGCAGGTACCGTGGGAGCCAGAAGGCAGGATCTTCCCAGGTCCCTCCTCTAACTCCAGCCTGGGGGTGGGGGACTCGAGACAGGGTGGGAGGGGACAGCGCCTCCTCTTCCCCATCTGCCCCACTGCTGCAGAGCTGTTTCTACCAGGTCTGGGAGAGCATGGAGGCCCTGGGCCAGCTCTGGATCTCCCGGGTTGCAGCTGACAACCCAGCCAGCCGGGGATCAAGGCTCCTTTTCATCAGGTTATTGTCCTTTTGCTTCCTAGTGTCAGCAGTCCTGGGAACAGGAAACGGTTTTGTGCAATGGGAAGTGACAGGAAACTGATGACTAACTACTTTTGAGCTTTGCAGATACAGTTTCAACGTACACAGAGATACTGACACACTTTCCGAGACACATGTGCATGGATAAATAAGAGCTAAATCTAGACCTTACTCTGGTCAGTTTTTAAGGCAGTGCTGTTTATTGACAGCTTCCTGTGCTCTTGGGACTCTGCTAGGCCCTTCAGTCCTTCACAGAATCCTGACAACCTCCTCGGGTTCCACGGTCAGCTTTTACAGGGGAGAAGAGAGTCCAAGGCAGCTGACGTCCTTGCTGGTAAGTGCCAGGACGTTCTCGGCTCCTGGTCTAGACGCCTGTCCTCAGCTGCCTCCTCTAAGGGCTGGCAAACTTCAGGCTGAATGTTCTGGGGCATGTTGCACTGCATGGGGGTGAAAGAATTCCTCCAAATCATCCGTGAGAAGAGTGTTCCCATGGCTTGGCAGGTCACTCCGTGGCCGGTATTATGGTATTATGATTTCATATGTTCACTGTGCAGAAGGAAGTACTTCTCAGGTCCCTGCTGGCACCGTCTTGAGTCTAGAGATGAAAGGCCTCTGTACCCCCACCAGGCCCCGAGCTTGCAGCCCGGATAGGGAGATGGCCAGCTCCTCCCATTCTGCTTGGTGTCTGCTCTGAAGCTCCAGCTGAATGGCCAGGCCCTGGTGATTAAGTGAAAGCATGCCTTCCTGAAATCAGGCCTCACACAGGCTGAAATGCAGAGACCTGGTCAGCTGCTGGGGAGGAGAAAGTCAAGTCCGGCCATCGGTGCCTAGAGGTCAAAGAGCCTGGTGTAGGGAAGGACCTGGGGCTTCCGCTCACCAGCAGCCAGGCGGCTGGAGAGGAGGCTGGTCCCCAGGGTGGGTGGTGGATTACCGCTGGCCTATCTGCTGATGGGACAGCTTAGGAGAGCGCCTCTGAACACCGTGAACCCGAGTCTTTCTTCCCTTTCCTCATTTCACAATTTAACAGTTTCGTGTTCTCGATTCCCTCCTTATATTCTCTCTGCTTTCCTGATAGCCTTACCTGGATGGGGAGATGACGGTAGCCCCGCCCACTGTGTGCTACCAAGCCGGCAGGCAACTTCCTGCTCCGACTTCATTCCAGACGACGCTAGAAATACAGGGCACTGGTTTTAGAACTGCGGGCACAAAATGCATTACTCATTTCACCAAGGTATGTTTTATTTCCATCTAGAAATGATGCCTACTGCCAATGGATATGAAGAAAATTTCATTGTAATTAATGCCAGTTATTCAAGTTGGTGGCCCTTGAAGATCTATAAAAGGCAGCTGAGACACAGTTTTACACGTGGATTTGAATAGAGTATTTAGGAAGCAGTAAATGCTGTCATCATCAGCCTGACTTTGGACAGTTCAGCCAGGGTATGTGAATGGCTCTATAGGACTGGGGAGAAAGCCAGGCAGCTGTACTTCTTTGGTGGGAACTATAAAGAGTTCACCATAAAGAGGATGAGTCATCATTTTTCAGCTCTGGAAACCTGTTTCTGAAAGCATTATTTGGTGAAAAGTAGAAAATAAGACTGAAGACTTTGGTATTTCATTGTAACCCAGTAAATATGATTTCTAGAAATCTTCTAATTTTGGATATGTGCTCAAAGAACTTACGCATATTTTAGGAAAAAATCTATGCATTTTAGGTGCAGTTAGTAGAAACTAGCAAACTCAAGCTTAATGGACGTGAAGACATGAAGCAAACAACCTTCCGACATGTAAATAAGCTGACACTAACAGAGATAATATTGAAAATGTCTTTAACAACTGGTATGGCAGGTGCGCAGATGAACTGAGAGCCTGCTGGCCAGGTGGGAGCAGGGTGCCAGGTGTCAGGATCAGGGGATTCTTGGGGGTTCTGGGAGAAGGGCTCGGTCTTGTGGCTAAGAGCTCAGAGCAGTAACTACGCTCTAGGGGGTGCTGAATATCAGTGTTGTTAATAATTACTTTTTTTTTAGTGTATTAAATTTTTGTGAATAATTGCTATTAATTTTATATCTAAATAAAGTTAAAGTGTCTCTGATAAAATATCATTGCTATACAAGTACTTCAATATTAAATCAAGAGGTACCACAGATTCAGGGGACCGTGGATGCTATGGGCCCACTGTCCCAAGTAGTCTGTTTCTTGCGGACTGAGACCATCTCACACTCTAGGAACCATTGCGTCACGTTGCAAAAGCTCTTCCCACAGTGACAGACACTGTGGCCCTTCCCTGTACTTCTGTTTCCTTGGTCACCAAGGGCAAGGATTTTCAGATGCTACTGTTTACTTAGGTAATTATTCTGGGGTGTGAGGAGATTAACAGCTGCTTGCCTTCTCTGGAGCTCAAATATGTCTGTGTTTCTTTTTGTTTGTTTGTTTGATTTATTCAAACAAATAATTATTGAAAGGAGATTACTTGTAAAGTATTTAAAAAGCAGAAAGAGCAACAGGCCTTGAAGTCTACCCTCTAGGAATTTTTACGTTCTCCTAGTATAGGTTTTCCACTAGAAACCCTAGATGCAATTGTTTAGTGTTCTGCTTTTATTAAGTTGTAATATGATTTTAAAAAAGGAGAAGATTTGGTTTTAACCCTTTGGAAATTATAAAAATAAGGCTGTCAGTCAAATGCATTATATTATTTAAGGGAGACAAAAATCCATACATATAATTTTATTTCAATGAGGAGTACAAAATTGGACAGCTAAGATTTTAAAATACATTTCTTTTTTTAAAAAATACATTTCTTATTGCTATTGCAAGACTACCCATCTGTACATGGGGTTATCCTAGGCACAGAAATTAAATGACAACAAAGTACTTGTGGATGTGGATGAAAACGCCTTATACAGAGTCACAGGATTTCAGAACCTCTAAAGACTTGCAAGATCACTCAGTTCAACTCTCAGGGACTGAGCTTCTCCTTCAGTGCCACACAGCTCCTTCGGCTACAACTGATAAAGCCTTTTTATACCCAGCCCAGCATTCCTTTCTCTATGTGACACCAGCAGTATTTCAATTAGACAGAAGAACTTGACATTTGAAAAGCTTGAGTATCACTATTGGTTAGAATACTGAAAAAAGACAGGCAGAGTTAGAAGATGACAGCACTTTAGCTATGAAAAGACAGACTGCTCAGGGCACCCAGATTTAAGTCGTAACAGGGGGCAGCAGGGTGCTGGAGGAAGTCACCCGGGACTTGGAAGGTCTGGTTTGAACATTGTCCCCAGAATTGTCCCCTAGTTGTGTGATGCATCATGTCATTTCGTTAACTCTCTGACCTGCTGGTTTTTCGCTATGAAGTAGGGGTAATACTCAGTTCAGAGCTGCTATGGACTCAGCGAGGTAGTAACTGAAGTGCTTGGGACTCCCTAGGGATTCAGTAAACATCAGCCCTCTGTCTCCCTGGTCCCACTGGGAGCGTGGCTTAGAAAGTACAATACGGAAGAGAAAAACTCTGGAAAAACAGAACCATCTACCATCAGTTGAATTTCAGTAAAGGATAACGGCATTTGACTAAACGGCTGGGACGTTAGTAGGCACACTTCCCATGCTCCTAAAATGTTCACTCACATGAGCTATTTAAAACTTAGTGCAGAAATTAGGAGTTACACAGTATCCGTTCAATATGTCAAAAAAATTTAACCACAGATTCATCCTGAAGGAAGGAGATCCTAAAGAACAACAACACATGAACCCGATCCAGGGAAACACTATGGAAATCGTTGCAATCATAAAACCTTGAATGTCGGAAAGGTGATCAAAACACAGCGAGCATTTAATTGACTACCATAGCCCTATAATTAACAGATAATTGTCTTTTTAGTTAGTGTCTGTCAAAATATGGAATGAAGATTGGATTTCATGGCACAAGGGCCTGCATCTTGGCTGGGAATGGTTTTACCTCTAAAGTTTCCTTCAGGGTCAAATGAGTAGAAACCTGATACTACCAGCTAACATCTAACCCCAGCAGACGTTTAAACTCAGTGTTAGTATTACATCTTCAAGGATCCTGTTAGTGGTTTAAAAGGTGGCACAGTTAACATTAGACGGGAGTAGTGCCTTTTATTTTACAAATGCTATATTTATGCTAGGAGATATAAATATACCTCACTGAAGGAATCCAAATCCACAGTACCATTTTATTGATCTTTTTTTTTGTATTAAAAACAATTCCCAAAGCTCTTCTCTAGGAACACACTAGCTTGTTCTTTACAGAAACTCCTATTGTAAAGTTTGTAAGTCTATACTTTCCCATTTTCAAAGTTTTTCTCTATGCCCTTCCTCAGTTCTGTTGCTCTTCCCCAAGCAAGACAGCAAACTCAGCTCCCCATGCTGCTACTGCTGCTAAGTCACTCCAGTCGTGTCCGACTCTGTGCAACCCCATAGACGGCAGCCCACCAGGCTCCCCCATCCCTGGGATTCTCCAGGCAAGAACACTGGAGTGGGTTGCCATTTCCTTCTCCAATGCATGAAAGTGAAAAGTGAAAGTGAAGTCGCTCAGCTGTACCCCCCTCTTCGTGACCCCATGGACTATAGCCCACCAGGCTCCTCCGTCCATGGGATTTTCCAGGCAAGAGTATTGGAGTGGGGTGCCATTGCCTTCTCCGCCCCACGAAGACTCACTCAGGTACTCATTTCCATTTGTAAGGCACCGTGTCTTAAGCATCCGCACTTTTCATATGTATGTGATATTGGCTCCCAGCTTAGTCTGTAAGCACCTTAGGGTTAATGAGAGGTATTTAGCTATAACGGGAACTCAAATATTTGTTAAGATATTCACGCTTAAAATGTGTCATTTTCAACCTTTTAAACAGCAGCTGGTAAACCATCTCACAATTTAAAAGGATACTCACAAAATCTATTCAGGTGATAAACTTTACAAAGATATTGGGAAAAGTCCATTCCCTTTTTGGACACTCTAAGGATTAAGACTTAAAAACAGAACATTTAGGACAAAAAGCCGTCAGAGGCTGATGCTTAACGTAGAAGAAGCATTTTCCTTCCTGTGAGAACTCCATGGTGCTGATGCAAAAAAAATACTATAACTTTTTATTTTTAAACGTCAAGAATGGCAACAAATAACGCCAGTCAAATTTAAGAGAACAGAAAGTGTTATTTCCACTCATGGTTAATTACTGATAGATATGGGAACATTTTTAGTGTCAATATATTAGATGACATGGGCCTCCAGGGTAGCTCCAGACAGTAAAGAATCTGCCTGGCTTCTCAGGTGGTGCTAGTGGTCAAGAACCCGCCTCCCAACGCAGGAGACGCAAGAGACGTGTGTTTGATCCCTGAGTCGGGAAGGTCCCCTTGAGAAGGAAATGGCAACCCATTCCAGTATCCTTGCCTGGAAAATTCCAGGGACAGAGGAGCCTGGTGGGCCATGGTCCATGGGGCTGCAAAGAGTGGGACACGACTCAGTGATTGAGCAATATTAGATGACATAATTTCTCAGTGAAAAAAAGTTTTATAAGGATCTTCAAATAGGAGCTCACTCACATATATTGTAACTTTCTGTGTAACATACAAATATGTTGTATCTTATTATGAATATCAAAAAGATGTTTTTGTAATAATATAGTCTTTTCACCGGAGAAGGCGATGGCACCCTACTCCAGTACTCTTGCCTGGAAAATCCCATGGACGGAGGAGCCTGGTAGGCTGCAGTCCATGGGGTCACTAAGAGTCGGACACGACTGAGCAACTTCACTTTCACTTTCACCCATTGGAGAAGGAAATGGCAACTCACTCCAGTGTTCTTGCCTGGAGAATCCCAGGGATGGGGGAGCCTGGTGGGCTGCCGTCTATGGGGTTGCACAGAGTTGGACACGACTGAAGCAACTTAGCAGCAGCAGCAGCAGTCTTTTCCACATTAACTTTTAGCTTTTTAAGCTACTGCAAGGCAAGCAATGTATTTCAAGAATTTCTGTTCCTCACTGTACTTGTCATTTGTTGTGTAATTAATGGTATAATACGTACACATCAAATATGTGCCAGGTAGGTAGGAGTCTGAGATAAAAGGAAGAGCTACTGTGGATACTGGTGGACAGTTGGGAGGCCTCACCCTGTCTGGACCCCGTTCTTCCCTGTATGGTCCAGCTACTTACTGCTCTAAAGCACTCTCTCTCTTTCTGAAATCTGGCTATTCACACCCACCCCAGATGTTTGCTCTGCGGATTATAAGAAATAATGTAGGTAAGGGTTTTGCATAGATCCTGGTGCATAACAAGCACTTAATATTTTTTGTAACATATGTTTAATGTGCCTACATGAACATTCAGTCTTGAGGGGTTGGGAGTTCCAAACAGAACAAAGTAAAGTCTTTGCTCTCAAGGAGCTCACAGTGTAGTGGGAGGAGACAAATTTACCCATAGGTAGACAGTGTCATGTACATATGTGAGAGTTGGACCATAAAGAAGGCTGAGTAGGGAAGAAGTGATGCATCTGAGCTGTGGTCTTGGAGAAGACTCTTGAGAATCCCTTGGACGGCAAGGAGATTCCATCAGTCCACCCTAAAGGAAATCAGTCCTGAATATTCATTGGAAGGACTGATGCTGAAGCTCCAATAGCTTGGCCACCTGATGAGAAGAGCAAGCTCATTGGAAAAGACTCTGATGCTGGGAAAGACTGAAGGCAAAAAGAGAACGGGGCAACAGAGGATGAGACAGTTGAATGGTATCACTGACTCAACAAATGTGAGTTTGAACAAGTTCCGGGAGATGGTGAAGGACAGGGAAGCCTGGTGTGCGGTCCATGGGGTCGCAAGGAGTCGGACATAACTGAGACTGAACAGCAACAAAGACAGTGTCAGGTGGAAATAAACGCCATGAAAAGAATTATAAGAGGGGTGGATGCGTAAGCAGAGAGCAAATGGCAGGTGTGCGTGTCTTAAATACACACATACACTATTTTATACAGGGTGGCAAGGGAAGCCTTCTCTTGTAAGTCTTGAGAAAAAGTGTATGGGAGGGCGGTGCTTTGAGATGTGTGCGAAAAACTCAGCAAGGAGAGGAAACACTGAAGCAAAGTCCTGGAGTAGGACTTTGAACAGAAGGGGCTAGGGGCTGGAAGAGCCCAACACAAGGCCACCAAGGCAGCAGGAGGCGAGGGCACCTGGACCCACAGGCCTCTCTGGGCTTTTTTCAACTGTGGCGGGGGACCACTGAAGAACTGTGGGCAGAAAAGTTATCTTCAAATATTTAAAAAGGCAGAACAGAGTAGCTATTGTCAAATGGTATAACCATAAGGGATTTGATACATAAGGAAATGAATACTGTCTATCACTTTTCTCAACTCTGATGTGGTTCATCTCGACTGTAAGTACCAGTTAGTCATATGAAACTGCCGTTTCTATGGGTCAAAAATGGTGGACACCATCGAAAGTTCCCACCTTACTGGACAGGGTTAGTAGAGGGGCACAGAGCACAGGCTTTAGAATACAATATAACTGGATTTGAATTCCACGTCTAGGACTCATGAGCTATAACCCTGGGCAAGTTATTCAATCTCCTTCTTCTTGGGTTTCCCCTTACGTAAAATGGGACTAATAGCATAACCTAAGTTACAAGGCTGAACTAAAAATTAAATGAGATGTACATTCAGCACAAGGCCTGGGAGCTTAATAAAGAAGTGAACAGATTACGCAGACTGAACATTTTACACTAAAGTCAAATGAATAACTTAGTACCAAAACCCTTCGCAACTATCATTCTGCCAGCTACTAAGGAAACACACCTTATCTTAGTTTTTGAAGAGACAACAGCTTTTGATTAAATTACTATACCCTGCATTTAGAATATTCATCCTTTAACAGATAATTAGGTGAATATTCTTGGCAACCCACTCCAGTCTTCTTGCCTGGAGAATCCCTGTGGACAGATGAGCCTGGCAGGGCTACAGTCCATGGGGTTGCAGAGAGTCGGGCAAGACTGAGCCACTAAGCACAGCGCAGTTCGGGTCAGTCTTCTATAGCTCCACTAACAATGATGGGTGTTGGTGAACTTAAAATATTTCAGTTTAATGTTTTCAACTTTGTCTAGCAAAGCAATTCCATTTCCTCTATCGACTTAGCTTGATTTTAAAAGCAAACTCACTTTATGCTTTTAAAATGAATAGGCCAGAAGCTACTTGCCACTCGAGTTTTTGTTTGAAATTCATTTAATAGTTTCAATACAATTCAAAAAGTGTATTCAGATTCCTCAGAATCTGAAACAAAATTTTATAAAAGAAACCAAAACCACCCAACAAACCCAGTTATTTAGAACACGGTAGACATGACTACGGACATGAAAGTATTCCAGCATATGTCACTCATACAATGGTCGGTTTTTGTATACATTATTTTGTATACATTATCAACTGAACATGTCACAAAGGGCTTGCAATAAAACCCAGATGCCATTTGGTGGCTGACCACATTCTGCAAACCCAATTTTTTGAACAGCAGTGTGGCAGAAAATTCCTTCCCAAAGAAATAAAAATGTTTGAAATGTACTCTAACTGCAGGAAAATCCTCCTTGCCCAGTGTACGGTTATTTCTGCATGTGTGCAAATACCAGTGTTGACTTTGCGCTTTTCCAACTCAAGCACCCGCTCCTCGGTCCGTCTCGCCATGGGACACCGAAGCCGTCTGGAAGCACTGCAGACGGCGCTCCCGATCCACTCTGGACTCGGCCCCGGAGGTGCGCGCGCCTCGCCGCAGCGGCTCTCGGGAGGGCTGGGGGCCACGGAAGCGGGCACGTCCTCCACGCCCGGACCCCGCCGCACCGCCCCGGCTACGCCGTCGCGGGGGCCAGAGGCGCCCACGGTTGGGGGAGAACCCGCCGCGCGACCCCCGAGGCCGGAGGCGACCGCGAGGAGCCCGGGGGGTGGCGGGGCTCGCCGTGCGCGCCCACCGTGGAACCCGTCCTGGCGCAGGACAGCCCGGGGGCCGGGAGCGGAGACTACGCTAAGTCGCAGCCTCCGCGGGCCCGACGGCCCGGCCACCGCGCAGTGGTGGTGATGGTGGGGATTCCCCACACCGGGACCCCAGCCCACCCCCGCACGCGGCCCTCCCCCTCCCCCTGCCGGGGCGCGCCCCCTCCCCAGTCCCGCCCCGCCTCACGCAGGCGCGCGGCAGGTCCCGCCCCTTCCCCCCTGGCTCGCGGGGCCCCGGCGGGGGCGGGGCGACCCTCGGAAGGGGCGTGGCCGCCGGCCTCGACGCACGCACGCACGCGCTCTCGGGCCTCACGGCTACGTGTCGGGCCACGTGACGCCCACCCCGAAAGTCCCCCCGTGAAGCAACAGGACGTTAAAAAAAAAAAAGAATTTGTTTTTGGTGGGGTGGGGGCGGGGAGGGTGGCTGAGTGGCTTTTAAAAAACCTATAGTAACGGGGGAAGGGGACGGGGCCGTGCGGCGGCGAGCGCGTCCCGCTGGAAATCCCACTCCCCCTAACGCCACAGCCCGACCGCGCCCGCCAGGAAGAGCCGGCCCGGCGGCGCCCCCTCAGCCCCCACACGCCCCAGTCCAAAACACCGCCGCCGCCCTCTCCTGTCCAGCGGCCCCGCAGCGGCCCCTCCCTCCGCTCTCCCGAAGCGGCGACCCCCCGGCCCGGAGCCCAGGCCGGGCTTCCGTGCGCCGCCTCCGTCACGCCGGCCGCCGCCGTTCCCCTCAGGCCGCCTGAGGGAGACGGCGCGGCGGCGGCGGCGCCTGGGCCGGGGGCCGCGGGGGGCGGCGGGAGGAGGAGCGCGCCGGCCGGGCCCCGCTAACGGCCGCCCTGCGCGGCCCCGCCCGCCGCCCGCCCCCGGCCCTCCCCGCGCCGCCGCCCCTCCCCCCGCGCCGCCGCCGCCGCCGCCGCCGCTGGCAGCGCCGCCTGAACTGAGGCGAACTCCGCCGCCAAGTGAGTGAGGAGGAGGAGGCGGCGAGGAGGAGGAGGAAGAGGAGGAGCGGAGTCAGAGCGCGGCGGCAGCGGCAGCGGAGAGGCGGCCGCGGCGGGGACCAGCCCAGAGAGACCCCGAGCCCGCGGCAGAGGCGGCGGCGGCGGCCGAGCGGGCGCGACCAGCTGAGCGAGCGAGCGGGCGGGCGAGCGGCGGCGGCGGCGGCCCGGCTCCTCCTCGTCCGGCGCCGAGCGGCCCCGCGCCCGCACTCGGCCCGCGGAGACCCGCCTCCCGCCCGCCGGCCTCGTGAGGGACGCGCCGAGCCGGCGGCCGAGGAGCGGCGGCGGCGGGCCGGGAGCGCGTCGGGCCGCGGGCGGAAAGTGCCTGCGGGGGCGGGGAGAGCGCGGCGAGCGCGCGGTCCGGCCGCCCGGGCGCCCGGCGCGGGAGCGGAGCGGAGCGGAGCGGGACGCCGAGTCCCGAGCGGCCGGCGGCCGGGGCTCCCCGCCCCTCCCTCCCTCTCCGGCGGCGGCGGCGGCGGCGGCGGCGGGTGGAGTGAGCTGCGGAGCCTGGAATATGGTGGGGGAAATGGAAACGAAGGAGAAGCCGAAGCCCACCCCAGATTACCTGATGCAGCTGATGAACGACAAGAAGCTCATGAGCAGCCTGCCCAACTTCTGCGGGATCTTCAACCACCTCGAGCGGCTGCTGGACGAAGGTGAGTCCTGCCCGGCCCGGCCCCTCGCGGCCCGCGCCCGGGCGGCGGCCCCTCTCCCCGGGACCCGACGCCCGCTGGAGTGTGGGGAGGGCGGGAAGGTCGCGCGACCGCTGGCGGGGGGACCGTGCACCCGGGGCCGGCGAGGCCCGGGCGGGGCGCACGGAGGCGGCGCCGAGGCCGGGGGGCGCGGGGCGGGCGCGCCGGGGCCGAGGCTCGGGCGGGACCCGCGGGCGGGACGCCCCCCCTCTACCCCGGGCTCCCTCAACCCGGCCCGGCCCTGCGCCGCCGGCTCCCCGGCGGGTGCGCTCGGGGAGGCTGCGGGGCCGCCGGCTCCCGGCCCGGCCTCGAGCTCCGCGACGGCCCCGAGCTCCGCGGGCCTCCTGGGGAGCAGCCCGGCCTCGCCCGCCCCTCGCCTCGCGGGCGCCTGAAGGACACCGGCCTCGGGCCCGCTGCCGGAGGGGCCGTCCCCCCTCCGCCCCCCAACGGAGGTCCTGGCGGTTCTCCGAGTGGGGCTTGTGCTTTTGTTTTTGGAAGTTTGCGCAGCTTGTAAATACTCGAGGGGACCGAGGAGCATGGGGCTGGGTGAATTGAAAGGCATCCCAGAGCGGACCGAAAGTACAGCCGCCGTAGCCGAAGGCGAGAACAAAATGACAGCGGAAAGCACTGTTCTGTCCTTTTGTTTGGGGAAGCGAGCCCCGTCGGGGAGTTTTAAGTTCACTTTCGGGGGGGTTGAACGCGAAATACCGCGAGGACGCGTGCGGGCGGCGTCCGACTTGGAGAGAACTTGGGCGGAGAGCTTTTCCCCGGGGCCGCGGCCGCCTCGGTGTGTAGGACAGGAAGCCGAGGCGCCCGAAAGGGCGAAGACGGAGCAAGCAAAAGTTTGCAGCAGAGCTTCGTCGGCGGAGAGCTGCGAGGAGCGAGGACCTCCGAGGACGTGCGTTCTGGCCGACTCGAAGAGGGCTCGACCGAGGTTCGCCGGCGCGGCCGGGCCGGAGCGTACCCGTCCGGGGGCGTTTCCGTGGCCGCCAGGAGAAAGGCGGCCACCACGAAGGGGGTCATTTTTGAAAATCGAGTAGCGTGGAGTTTCTTTTTTTTTTTTTCTGCTTAGAAGCATCTCTGGGAGGACTGTTTGAAGAAAACGGAAAACTGCTGCATAGCGATGAACATTGGATTGTAGGTTTTTCGCAAGGATTTTGAGAGATTTGTACAACAGACCTGGGAGAAAGGAATCTGAAGGTTGGGGAGTTGGAATGTCACGCAAGAACAAAAGACCGGAAATATCTGCGGGATAAAAGGTGGTTGAAGAAGCATCCCAGGAGCTTTGGTTACCATGAAAGTCTCAGAAACAACTCGAAAGCTACAAAACTGTTGGATATTACTGTGGACTGTTTTTTTTTTTTTTATTTTTGGTGTGTGTGCTTATATGTTAAATATACAGCAGTAGATAGATCTCATTGAGATGAGTTTTTTCCACCCCGTAGTTGAAACAGCAAATCTGTTCACATCAAATTGTTCCGGGGAAAACTTGAGCTGTGCCTTTAAGGAGTTCTGCTTTTCCTATTTGTGTTGGCATTTGAAAGATTGTGGAGGCAGAAAACTTTCTGGAATGTCAAAAAAAAAAAAAAAAATAATTGCTGGAACTCTTAAATTGAGTATTTCCAATTGTGGGCGCTAAGGGGCGCCAGTTATTTTTTTAAGCATAAGAGATGTTTGGAGCAAAATGTGTAACATTGTCAGTTACCTGACCTATATTAAATTTAGTTGAAACTTAAATCATAGGTCATTTTGTCATTCTGTGTCTATATATATATTTGAAAATACTTCGGAACAATTTTATCACATTTCATGTGATTTCATGAATTCCACATGTGCTATGGAAGTAATAACGCTATTTTTTCTTGGCATATTTTGATGCATTTAAAGTTTTAGTAGTATTCGTAAAAGCTTTTGTTAAGCTTTTTCTTTAAGCCTAGTTGTATAGAAGAAATCCTTTATAGTCATTAAAATGAAAACAGGCTTTGATTATATTAGGGTTAAAGTTAAGTTGCAGTCTGAATTAAAATGTTGGATTCAGTAAGACAGCATAGGAGATTATAAAAAGTTTGCAAATGTTTTCTCCTCATTTGTACTACTTGAAGTAAATAATTTGAGTTTCTCTGACTAGTTTTGAAAGATTTCTCATTTGTAGTGTTATGTTGGCCTGAAATCTCTAAATGGTAATTGAAGTTCGTTCTAACCTCTGGCGTGATAATTTTTAATCTTCTAAATCTAGAATTCCAATTATGTCCATTATTTCTAACAAAGGTTTGTTTGTTCATTTCTCTCTGTTTGGAAATAGTAATCGTTTGAGTTTTAAATGTTGTAAACCACTGGTTGAGGAGGAAACAGTCTGAGTAATATGTATATTTTATTTTTATTATGGTTTGCTTCATCTCTTTCTCAGTCTCTGTTGAGTTTTAGCCTTTTTAACTCCTCAGCATGAAGAATGCTCCTGTATAGTGGCTAGGATGTTTAAAAAGGGACAGCATAATGACTAGGAAGTTTGATTGTTTTTTATCAGACCAGTACAAACAGGGAGGAAAAGGGGTTATTCCTTAGTGTGGAATAAGCTGCTTCCTGTAATTGTTAGCCTTTTTATGAACTTAATTTGACTTAAGAAAAATATTGGTTTCTGAAGTTCATCACGTTTTTATCTGTGCTGGATGATTTGATTCTCAAATTTGGCAAGTTGTCCTTTACTCCTTTGTGGCCTATCATTGTGCAGAACAAATCTGCTTGTTTGTGGTTAGGAATTATAACTTTCTTTGTCCATATGATTGAAGAATTCTTTTTAAATTTAGTTAAAACTAAATTTTATTTCAGTGATTAATCAAGATATTGCATTTACTGACAGTAGTATCTTCTGATAATTGGAAGTTTTGAATGAGTAGCAATTTTATTTTGAAATATTTTTCAAAAGCATTGAAAATTTTTTCTGGTCAGTTTGAGAATATTTATTTGGCCAGTTACACATTGGGGATTTCTGTGTTCTAGATTTCGTTTGGTTGATTAAAACTTGAATGCTTTAGAGTGAGCATTTTAATTTTATGCCAAGTTAACCTTTAGTTTATATTTTGACTGTGGACTGTGAACAATCTTTTTTTGTTTACTGTGTTGGTTTTTTTTTTGTTGTTGTGGGGCAAGGTGTCAGATTTTTCTCTGAAGTAACTTAATTTAGCATGGTTGCTTTCTTAGGTTGTTGAATGCATTCTAGGTTGGACCAGTCTCATGAAAGACATAGCATCAGTTGATAATTCTTATATTTAGTCTTCCATTGAGATAGAGACGATCACAGGTAGGTTTGAGGTTTTAAAGTGTTAAACTGCTCTTCCTTTAAAGAGAAGTTTTCCACTGAACCGCTGTGGAACTATTCATGGGAAAGAATAGGTTTTTTTTTTTTTTTTTTCTCGTGGGGTGGGGGGAACCCTTCCCTTGTGAAAGTGAGACTTAAGCAGAAACAGTATTTGAATGCAAATTCTGTTTTAATAAATTATTGCAATTTAGAATTGAGACAACATAAAAGTAAAAATAAAATCACTCCACTTAAAAATCCCAAATAGAGGGAAATGGAGATCTAGAGATATTAAAATTAGATTTTGAGTTTTCAATTTTAGGCAGATATGAAAATTAATGTGAATATATGGTATAGTTTTTGAGGAAGCCTAGCCTAAATCTTTTTATTGCGAATAACTGAAAAAGTACTGCGTGGTTCAGAAGAAGCAAACATGTTAGAGTCCACATTAGTGATCTGAAAAATTTGTGTTCACTTTCTCATGTTCTTTTTTGAGGTTGAGGGGTGAGGAGAGATGTAAATTTTCTTTTTGACCTCAATTTATTTTTTCTCACTTGTATCCTCTTCCTTGAAAATGAGGGCAAAAAAATACATAAAACTTGCTTTTCTAGTTAAACATTTTCCAGTATTAAGTGTTTGTTTCCATTCGTTATGCATTCATTATTGAATGTATATTTTTAGTTTTCCTACACTTTATTTTTTTTGAGAAATCTTGCTCAGTTTAGAAACTACATGGTTATTTATTTATTTTTTTGTATTGAGAGGAATTTTGTTATATAAGTTTATTATAGTTGGTTGTTTTTTTTCCCCCGAGGAAGCATTGTTGACGATAATCAGTATCTGTGACAAACTGATTTTAAGTTGAAGTAATTAATTTGTTCTTTAGGAGCCAAGGTTGTGTTTCTGTATGCACGGACCTTTGCATTATTAGTAATGAGAAGGAAGCTAGTTTTCGTAATCAGTTTTCTCCATTATTCTTTTTTCTTCTCACCCAGGAGGTGTCAGCAGCTATAATAAGGTAATAACGGAAATGATAATTTGTATCATGGGTCATTTATTCAACATTTGTTCAATACTTTTGAAGCTTAACTTCTCTGTAGACAGAGTGTGTATATAAAATACTTGTATGTACTATGATGCAGGTGACTTCTTTTTCTTAACTTTATCCAATTTACATGATTTTGTAGTAAATCTGTACTCTCAAGGCTGTAATGTACTTGAGTTAATAGAAATAGGTCTCATTTGCTAGTGTTTGGTATGAGCACCTTTTCTTAAATGGCTTTGAGAATATCAAGTGAAAACAAGTTAATTTTATCTTTTTAAAGCTTTGTACACATCTTATTCCTGTTGTTATCCCCGTACTAGTCACAATCCTGACGTTGAAATGCATCTGGTTTTCATAAGAACAGATGGTTTTTGGCTTCCTTCTTAAGGGAAATAGATTACTGCAACAAAAGACATGAAGTGAACCCTCCTTCTCTTTCCTGAGCATGATTCAGGTGCTCCTTTTTTGAGGCCAGTAGAAGGTTTTTGTTTCGTTTTTTGACTTTTTTTTTTGGGTATTAAAGATAATTACACCAGTGTGATTATAAGGGGAACAGTTTATAATCTCACTTGAACCACATTTTATTTTACTTAAGAATTTAATGCTGTTAATATACTTTAATTTATAATGATGCAGTTATAAATAAAACTTGGCCTTACTCTGTTGGAGATGTTGGAAGTGCTATGCTATTGTTAAGTTTTAGTTTTTGATTACTTAAAAGTTGGAGCCCACTGAGCAATTTTCTGTTACTTACATGTAAGCTATTGTGAGATATGTAAGGATCTATTTTAGGGTCAGCGGAAGGGGTCAATGCTTGGGCCATGTGAAGAAGTCATAGTTAAAATTATGTGCTGATTTTTTATTTACATGATTGACAGGACTTTGTCATTTTCTCTGACCCCTCTTTTTTTTGACATTGACAGTTCAATGTGAATTCTAAGTGCAAAAATGTATTTTTCTCTTAGTGAGAACTTTTAGGAAATGCTTATCCTTTTTTTGAATTGGCATTTCAGTGTTGGGACTCAAAATAGCTAGGTTGTTTGATGCCCAAGTAAGATTTTTACAGGTTTATTTTCATTTAATAGAAAGCAAAAATAGCATTAATCTTTTCATAGTGAGTACAGTTTGTTTTGTTAGTGTGACTCTTAGGAAATTTGACTATAAATATGATCCTCCGGCCTGTGTTACGTACTACTCTCTATATAGTTATCAATATACTTAACATGGTAGCATCATCTCTTCTTTTGCCTGTCGCTGGTTTGTAGCGTCATATCTCTCTTTTGTTAGAAATAGTTTCTTAAAATTGGCCACCTCACAGCCTGCATATGTGTGATCTCAGATATTTGTTGAATTAATAAATAGGTTCACACTTTAAATTCTTTTTTCATTTCTAGTTTCTTTAAAATACAGGATTAAGCACTTTGTTTTAGGTAATTAGAAAAAAAAAGGTACACGTTTTTCTTAAAAATGGTATTTTTTAGAAATCTTAAAATATTTTTTGCAGTATTTGCCTTCAAGGAGCTTAATTTTATTTTACTACCATTGGTATGAATGAAAATTAGGAAGATAAAATTGCTTTACTTAAGCAGCAGTTTCTAGCCAGTCTTATAAAAAGTGTATCAGTCCATAGGCAGAAGAGATGTGTCAGTGTTCAGCTCAGCTTGTGCATGTTTTGGCATTTATGGAATTATATAGGTGAACCTTCCCCTAGGCGGTTACCTATAAAGGCAACATTCAGCAGATGTGGATGTCTCGTACTCTGTGCAAAGCACAGTGCGTATGAAAGATTTCTTTTCCCTAAGCTCTGCTGTGATGTGCTCAGGATAAATAAGGACTATTTGAATGGTTTTCGTTTAGAGGAAAGCTGAGTGTAAACATATGTGGCCGTTACAGTAATTTAACACAAATAGCAGTTTTTAAGACACAGGTGTTTATTGAAGCTAAGTTAAAGTGTCATTACTTAGAAGACTGATATATTGTAAATTTCAGTTAACTGAAATTTAATTCTCTTAAAAGGAGTCTACTTCTTTGCTTTATCTGTAACAGTGTTTAAATCTGTCAAGAGTTTAACAAATAGCTTGTCGAAGTTAAGTGATTTATCCAAAATTCTTGTAATTAACAAGGTGATGACTGTACTTAATGTTCTCAACATTTCCTCAGTTTCTTGAAGCAGAAACTCATTTCAAAACTAGCAATCCTGTCAAGTCTAATAAACAGAATTGTGTTAATGTTCATGCTGTTGTTTCATATATTGATTCTAACCTACATATTTTATTAAACTTAGTTTTGAGGTTGGTGAAATGATTCAATTTACTTTCAGCATTTCTGTCACATTATTTTTGTTAAAGCAGGATTTATCAATTTGGATGCTGTTTAAGGAGGTTGCAGTCTCAGAAACACGTGAAAGTGCAGTTAAGTCCACTAGACGTCCTGTGCTATGCGGCCGTGGTTGTAAGGAAAGGGTGTATGTGTGTGCGTGTGTCCAAGCCTGCCTGTGTATAAAGGGAGCCACGCAGTGGATGTGAGCTGACCTTGAAATCCTTGCGCCTGGGTGCTGCAATGGTGAAGTTCAGAGCAAGGAAGTTTTTCAAAGTAAAAATCTGTCTGGCCTCAGGATTGGAATGATTATATATCAACAGTGGAAAAGAGAGTGGGTATTAAATATCTTGCTTTTGACTTTAGTGCAGGACAAGTTGTTGTAAAGATGGGGCATGATCACCTGGTCATTTGCAGATTCTTGGAGGAAAAATACACTACATACATATATTTATTACATTAAACAGAAAGCACTGGTAAAAAGCAAACCTTTATGCAGTTTTTACTTGAAACTTTTCCGTTAACTCAATCTCATAATATTGTACAGGATCTGAAAATTCATTTACAAAGAGTGTTTGAAGAGGCTTATATGTGGAAAAAACTGGGAGAAATATGAAACATGTCTTCTTAGATGTAGTTGAGTGTAAGGCGTGCTAAAGTGATGCCAGAAGATGATGGAATTTCAGAGCTACCAGGAACTGTGAGTTGGGGGATGAGGTCTTCATTTCACAGGTGCAGAGACTGAGTTAGGGAGCCTTGTGACTGGTCCAGATCCCACAGCAGGGTGGGGGGTCTGTGCGTTGACCGTGCTACTGCTGACAAGGAACAGAGGAAGAGAAATGCTGATGCCTTGGGTTGTGGACATGACGGGGAAAAAAAAATGAGGGTTTTCCTGATTCTGTGAAATGTTGGGCTTCAGCAGAATGCTGGTCATAGTTTTGGAGCTAGAATACACACACACACACACACACATTATTCAGTGGTGGATCTTTATGATGATTGAAGGGCGAATAAGAAAGTAAACACATTTTTAGAGAATTTCAACTCATTCACTTAAACTGATTAGTAGCCGAAGGATAGAGCTTTAGCTCTTAAAGTAACATGGTACAAATAAATCTAGTGAATATCGACTATTGTTTCTACTCTTTTTATTACTGTAAATTCCTATTTTTGAAAACTACTCGAGGAAACTTGTGTCAAAGTTTATACTCAGTTCTGTTCAGTTCAGTCGCTCAGTCGTGTCCGACTCTTTGCGACCCCGTGAATCGAAGCACGCCAGGCCTCCCTGTCCATCACCACTTCCCGGAGTTCACTCAGACTCACGTCCATCGAGTCCGTGATGCCATCCAGCCATCTCATCCTCTGTCGTCCCCTTCTCCTCCTGCCCCCAATCCCTCCCAGCATCAGAGTCTTTTCCAATGACTCAACTCTTTGCATGAGGTGGCCAAAGTACTGGAGTTTCAGCTTTAGCATCAGTCCTTCCGAAGAACACCTATTGTTGGGCAGTTCAAATCAGGACTATACAAACTTGTATCAGTTTCAGATTAGCATAGGGTGGTTACAAGCATAGGTAGGCAACTCTAATGGCAGCCAAAAGGTGGATGATAATAAATCCCATGGAAATAGAGCTGCCCTAGATAGCCCCTGCATCCTGTTCCCGAGGCCCACATCTGGTGTTTTCACTGTTTCCAGTAGATGCGAAAGAATTGAGTATAAACCATCGTTACTTACCTGTATTACGGTAATGTGTCAACTCTGATAGAATGGATAAAAAGAAATAAAAATTTCAAACTAAGACCATATATAAGTTACTCTGAAACTAACTGCCCGTGAAAGAGTCAGACACGGCGAGCGACTGAACTGCACTGAGTCCTTCATTAGTTTCGCTCCTGCTGTCGCTGTTGTTGCAGTGGTGCCCCCATTGTTAGAACAGGTGTTCAGGGCCCCCATTGTTAGAACAGGTGTTCAGGGCCCCCATTGTTAGAACAGGTGTTCAGGGCTCCCATTGTTAGAACAGCTGTTCAGGGCCCCCATTGTTAGAACAGCTGTTCAGGGCCCCCATTGTTAGAACAGGTGTTCAGGGCCCCCATTGTTAGAACAGGTGTTCAGGGCTCCCATTGTTAGAACAGCTGTTCAGGGCCCCCATTGTTAGAACAGGTGTTCAGGGCTCCCATTGTTAGAACAGCTGTTCAGGGCCCCCATTGTTAGAACAGCTGTTCAGGGCCCCCATTGTTAGAACAGGTGTTCAGGGCCCCCATTGTTAGAACAGCTGTTCAGGGCCCCCATTGTTAGAACAGCTGTTCAGGGCCCCCATTGTTAGAACAGGTGTTCAGGGCCCCCATTGTTAGAACAGGTGTTCAGGTGTTGACTGTGTGTGGGCCTGTGTGCACACATGTGCCAGCGTGAACATGGAGATGAATTTGTGTTTCTGTCCATATGCTAATGAGACTTACGTTGCAAAGTAGTAACAGTTCTTTGGCTAATAGACTTGGAAATCTGTTCATGACTTTACAGCTAACTGATTAGTTTGGTGATCTTCAAGATCTGTAACCTTTTTGAATCTTAGTTTCTAAGTGGAATTATCAGCTACACTGGTAATTTCAAAATGCTCAGAGGATGGGGAGACTATTAAATGCAAAAGAGTTTCTTAGGCTATAAGGCAGCATCATCTAACTTCTGTCAACATTTTCAGGTTGTTTTTCATAGGATGGGCAACCAGATAAGCAAAGCAGTTCGTAGAGAATGAGAGAAGACAACAAAAAAGAGAAGGGTAAATTATCCAAATGAGTATCAGCTAGTTTTTGTGTTTAGGAGAGTCATTCACTACTAGCATTCTGGAAGTTCAGAAGTCGCTTTATGCTGAAGTGTCTAATAAGGATTTTTTAAGAAGTGGAACTTGAGTTGGTATTAATAGGTGAATGGTATTATTAGTTGGTTTTTAATGAGGTGCATGGGAGGGTAAAGGATGTTCCAGCAGAAGGGAAAAAGTGAAGTAGTATCAAAACAGTAGTGATGGGAGGTTGAAAGACTTGGCATAAAAGTGTGTTTCGAGGATGTTGAGATGACAGATGCATGAAGAGAAGCATTGAGAAGGAAGAGACAGCAGAGCCAGGAAACCAGCTTACAGCTGTATTGTGATGGGCTCTGAACGCTGGGGTGAATGTTCAGGTTTTACCGTCTTGTAAGGAACCATTGATGACTTGGGTTGTATCAGGATGACATGATGAAATCTCTGGGGATAAACTAGCAAGAGTGTATAGAACAAATAGATTTAAGGAAGTAGACTTTGGACACTGTGGAGAATTAAGACAGTAGGGAATTTGGAAAGAATCTTATATTTTCTCCAGATAGTTAAGAAAAAATGGTTTTTGATTTTTCTGTTTTAGTTTTAACTTTTTAGAGTTTTTTAAAATGGTGTTTTAACTGAAAATAAACACAATGCAAATTATTGTTTTCTTTACTTGTAAGTTACTGTGTTCATAGTGAAGTATTGAGAGCACATGGGGTCATGTTTTTACCCGTCAGTCCAGGTTTTGGTTACTTAGAGTTGAACTTCGATTTCTGTGTGAATTAAAGAGAATTAAAGAAACTCTTGGTTTGGGAATCTTGGGACTTTTGGACATAGTTTGACTTAAAATTTTTGTTTCAACTGTACTTAGCTAATACTGTTAAATATATGTGTTTCATCAAGTACAGTGAAGACTTTCTGGGAACTTGACTGCTTATGTCCATTTTAGTGTGTGTATGTGTGTGTGTGTGTGTGTGTGTGTGTGTGTGTGTGTGTTGCTTACTTGTATCCAGCTCTTTGCCACCCCATGGACTATAGCCTGCCAGGCTTCTCTTCTGTGGCATTTCCCAGGCAAGAATGTTAGAGTGGGTTGCCATTTTCTTCTCTGGGGATCTTCCCAACCCAGGGACTGAACCCAGGTCTCCAGACAGATTCTTTATTGTCTGAGCCACCAGGGAAGCCCACACTTTAATTTATTTAAGGTAAGCTAGAGATTTTGGCATTCTATCTCTAAATAATTGTATATCTCTTTAAAAACAAGTTTTCTACATAGTAAATTCACACCGAACAAAATGGATTAATCCTACAGTTCATGTAATACGCAATCTGTTTTCAGATCCCCTTGTGTGCCAAGTTGGTTTGATCCTGTCAGACTCTTTGCAACCCCATGGACTCTGTAGCCTGTCGGATGCTCTGTTGATGAGATTTCCCGGGCAAGAATACTGTAGTGGGTTGCCATTTCCTTCTCCAGGGGAACTTCCCAACTCAGGGATCGAACCCCATCTCCTGCATTGGCTACGTCTTGGGCACTGCAGGCATATTTTACTGCTGAGCCACCAGAGAAGCCCCTCAAATTTCCTTTTATCTCCAGAATATTCTTTATAACTGAACTGGCTTGTGGAAATCAGAATCTGACTCAGAATCACTCAGTGAATCTGATTGTTAGAGCTTGAAGCCTTAAATCTAGAACCATCTCTTTCTGTCTTTTCTTTTATGACACTGATGTAACTTGCTTGTTACTGAGCTTGTTTTTTTATGTCTTCTTTATCTATTACTTTGGAATTCTGAGCTAAAGATGGACAGGTTCAAGTATAACACCATGGGTGTCCCTTCCCCCTGGGGACCCAGTTTTGGTTCTGCCGTGAGGGAACCTAGAATATGTTCCCAATGGAAGAGTTAGATAGATTCTTATTAAATAATTAATTCTTATTAAGTGTTGGTTGGTTTTGAAAGTAAAGTGTTGGTTTGCTAGCTAACTCAGAAGATGACTAAAGAGTTTTTTCTGTGTTTCATGATAATTATTAAGGGCTCAAGGATCTTAATAAACTCACTGCAATTAATATTCTTTTTGATGTTCAAGTTGTCACAATTTTGGCCTGTGATAATCTTAACTGGCTTTTGTGTCTTTTAAAAAATCTTCCTTGTTTTCTGGGACAGTTTGATGCCCCAAACTCCCTTGCCCCACAGCTAGAATTAACCCTTTCTGCAAGTTTTTTTTTTTTTTTAAGTGGAAATGGTATAGAGATGCGAATTTAGTCCTTGAGCATATTGGTTGCTGTCAGGGTGAGCGTACTTCCAAGCCATTGGCCATTTTCTGTGAACAGAGCTCAACAGTTAATGAGTTCATGTTTGTACTTTCAGTTCAGTTTTAACGTTTATTTAATTTTATAATCGTATCTTTCTTTTTCTGCCAACACCAAAATAATGTAGTTTCTGACAGTGACAGAATTTCCAATTTACTTTATGCTACAATGTAAAGAACATACTTTCAAAATAATATTGCTAGTAATTGTAAAACTACTGATACAACATTTTAAATATATTTTAGACATGTTACAAATTATAGATACAACCAGTGATCTCTTATTCTTCCAATTGATATAATTTTCTTCTTTCCTTCTTTGGCTTTATTCAATTTGTAGTAAGTATTTTTTCCTACCAAATCTTGTTTTTGAGCTTTTGATGTTGTCAGTTATTAGCTAAGTTCTTTTGCTGTTTTACTGACTGTTTCTATTAGTTTTTACCTCATGTCCAGCAGAAATTATGAGAGAATATATTTTATAATCAGGTTGGTGAGTGTGTGTATTTATGGAGATATGTTCCAGAGAGACAGAGAACTTAAAGATAACCTAAAAGGAAAAAGATGGTGCTGTTCAGCTTACTGCTTTGTATCTTAAGCCTAAGGATAGAGAGAGGAGAGAACGTAGCAGGCAAAGTGTTTGAATTCAGTGAATTTTTCTGAATAATGTTGGTAAAAGAATAAGGATCGGTCTAAGCTTTTAAGGTTCTATGAGTTAGAGGGAAAAAAAATCCCTAGGTAGAAATTAGTATTAAATTTTATTTTTAAGTAGTTGCAAAATCTCTACTGCAGAGTTTTTGTCCTTAGGAACTTTGGTAGTAAGAAAGTTCTGTTCCAGCAGATGGAGATATTAGTACACAAAAGACAGTGTTTAGTGATTAAAATGTGTTGAAAGATAACTCTTTTGCCAGAATAGGGAATTTTTCTTCCTTAAATTCTAACAGAAGAGTTGTTCAGGAATATGACGAATATTAGTTGCTGAATTTAATTTGGGGTAGTACTTAAATCAGTTGTGATATTTTTTTAAAGAGTTTTTTTTAAGAGACTATATGTTACTATGTTGACTATATAAAATATGAATGGTTTAGGACATCGGATTGATTACAGCAATATTCTCAAATATTCTCTGCCTTTACAACTTCTTTGTTTGAATAGTTTTGGTTTGTTTTGGAAAGGGACTGTGTCAAGTCTGTTTAAACATATTGTTTGTATGTTACCTTCGCAATTCTAAAATCTTTACCAGGAGATTTATTTCTGTTTATTAATCTAGGTATTAAAAAAAAAATGTGTGCCATAGTTTCCTATTACATGTTGTATAAAGAGAAAGTTCTTTTGGAGATTGTAGTTTTATTATAGTAATAAAAAATTATCAGCAGTAAAAGGTAATTTTGTCTCACTTTATTATCGTTTATGGCATTCCTTATCAGCTTTTTTTTGGTTGGGTGAGTATTATATATTTTGCTTTGAAATGGCTTGCAATTTTAAGTTCCTTCTTAGGAACTTTTTGATTTGTGGAAATATGTTTTATTATTAGTTGCTGCATTTAAATTATGTTTCTAGTTCTTATACTGAACATTTTTTTTTTTTTTTTCAATTGCCAAGTCAGTTGTAAAATACCGTTTTTCCTTCCATTACTTGAAGTTGAACTCGGCCATGAGAGAAGAAGGATGGATCTGTTTTCTTTGTTAATATTTGGAGGACCAAGAAGAAGAGGTCTACTGTGGTGCCTTTGTAGAGTGGATAATAGCTTGCATTTACCCTCCTTGCCAACTTTTGCTCTTTTTTGTTATTCCTGAAATGTAGAGAATTGAAGATACAAACTTTTTTTGGGGGCCTTGTGGCATGGCTTGCAGGATTTTAGCTACCCTAAGGCTGTATATTGTCACCCTGCTTATTTAACTTCTATGCAGAGTACATCATGAGAAATGCTGGGCTGGAAGAAGCACAAGCTGGAATCAAGATTGCTGGGAGAAATATCAATAATCTCAGATATGCAGATGATACCACCCTTATGGCAGAAAGTGAAGAGGAACTAAAAAAAGGCCTCTTGATGAAAGAGGAGAGTGAAGAAGTTGGCTTAAAGCTCAACATTCAGAAAACGAAGTTCATGGCATCTGGTCCCATCACTTCATGGGAATTAGATGGGGAAACAGTGGAAACAGTGTCAGACTTTATTTTTTTGGACTCCAAAATCACTGCAGATGGTGACTGCAGCCATGAAATTAAAAGACGCTTACTCCTTGGAAGGAAAGTTATGGCCAACCTGGATAGCATATTAAAAGCAGAGACATTATTTTGCCAACAAAGGTCTGTCTAGTCAAGGCTATGGTTTTACCAGTAGACATGTATGGATGTGAGAGTTGGACTGTGAAGAAGGCTGAGTGCCGAAGAATTGATGCTTTTGAACTGTGGTGTTGGAGAAGACTCTTGAGAGTCCCTTGGACTGCAAGGAGATACAACCAGTCCATCCTAAAGGAGATCAGTCCTGGGTGTTCATTGGACGGACTGATGCTAAAGCTGAAACTCCAGTATTTTGGCCACCTTATGCGGGGAGCTGACTTATTGGAAAAGACTGATGCTGGGAGGGATTGGGGACAGGAGGAGAAGGGAATGACACAGGATGAGATGGCTGGATGGCATCACGGACTTGATGGACCTGAGTTTGAGTGAAGTCCGGGAGTTGGCGATGGACAGGGAGGCCTGGCGTGCTGCAATTCATGGGGTCACAAGGAGTCGGACACAACTGAGCAACTGAACTGAACCAGGAATTTAACCTGGGCTCTCAGATCGAATGTGCTGAGTCCTAACCACTGGACCACCAGCAAATTCCTGAAAATGCACAGCTTAATTCACCTTTCACATTAAGGTGTCCTGTGGTCTCTGAATCCTTGGAAGGTTGGTATTGTGAAGGCAGAGAAGTATCCTAGCATGCTGTCTTTGAACCTTAATGTGAATTATTATTTTTTTGAAATAAATTATGTCATGAGCATTTTCCCCTCCCATTTTGTATCATTTATCAATACAGTTTTTATGGTAACAGTTCATCTTAAAAGGTATATTATAATTTATCAACTCTTTACTATCGTACATATCATTTTGCTTTCAGGAAGCTTGCATGATGATACATCAGTGGTTTCAGAAGTTTAGTACTTACTGTTTAAGAAGCCTTAGGTTACCGCTGCTGCTGCTGCTGCTGCTAAGTCACTTCAGTCATGTCTGACTCTGTGCGACCCCATAGACGGCAGCCCACTGGGCTCACCCATCCCTGGGATTCTCTAGGCAAGAATACTGGAGTGGGTTGCCATTTCCTTCTCCAGTGCATGAAAGTGAAAAGTGAAAGTGATTGCTCAGTCATGTCTGACTCTTAGCGACCCCATGGACTGCAGTCTCCCAGGCTCCTCCATCCATGGGATTTTCCAGGCAAGAATACTGGAGTGGGGTGCCATTGCCTTCTCCACCTTCGGTTACTAAGTGTTGTAATTCTTTTATTTTTGTAATGTGTACTTGGAAAGCAGTGTTTTATGTTGCATTCCAGTAGGAAGTGATTGCTATTATGTGACATGCAATTTTTGAGCAATGTCAGTTGCAAATTTCACATAGTAGCTTTTAATGACAACATATTTATTTGAAGTTTTTTATTCTATTTGCAAATATTTGAATGCATACTATGTGTGGCACCTTAGGAAAAATACAACAAAGCTTCACATTCATTCCATACCTTCAAGTTGTTTGAGTAGTAGGGTAGGTCAGTCAGTTCATTCGCTCAGTCGTGTCCTACTCTCTGCGACCCCATGGACTGCAGCACGCCAGGCCTCCCTGTACGTCACCAATTCCTGGAGTTTACTCAAACTCATGTCCATCGAGTTGGTGATGCCATCCAACCATCTCATCCTCTGTTGTCCCCTTCTCCTGCTTTCAGTCTTTCCCAGCATCAGAGTCTTTTCTAAGGAGTCAGTTCTTTGCATCAGTTGGCCGAAGTATTGGGAGTTTCAGCTTCAGCGTCAGTCCTTCCAGTGAATAGTCAGGATTGATTTCCTTTAGGACTGACAATCTGCAGTGATTTTGGAGCCCAAGAAAGTAAAGTCTGTCATTGTTTCCTTTGTTTCCCCATCTGTTTGTAGGGTAGAAAGAAAGTGAAAGTTGCTCAGTTGTGTCTGATTCTTTGTGACCCCATGGACTATAGAGTCCATGGAATTCTCCAAGCCAGAATACTGAAATGGGTAGCCTTTCCTTTCTCCCTGGGATCTTCGTAACCCATGGAATGAACCCAGGTCTCCCACATTGCAGGCGGATTCTTTACCAGCTGAGCCACAAGAGAAGCTCCTTTATAGGGTAGGTGGCATGAAATAAAAGTAATAAAATTGGAACTTCCATGGCCATCTGGTGGTTAAGACTTTGTGCTTCCACTTCACGGAGCGTGGGATTCATCCTTGCTTAGGTAACTAAGATCCTATAAGCCTCACAGCCCATCTCCCCCAGCTTAAAAAAAAAATATATATATATATATATATATATATAAAGTGATATAAACAAGAGAGGACTAAAGACTGTTGTTAAAGAGGTAGCTAGGACATGCCAAGTAGGATCAGTCCTCTACTGTAGATAAGCTTAAGTGCTTATTTAACTTATATGCAGAGTATATCATGAGAAACGCTGGACTGGAAGAAGCACAAGCTGGAATCAAGATTGCCAGGAGAAATATCAATAACCTCAGATATGCAGATGACACCACCCTTACAGCAGAAAGTGAAGAGGAGCTAAAAAGCCTCTTGATGAAAGTGAGAGAGGAGAGCGAAAAAGCTGGCTTAAAGCTCAACATTGAGAAAACGAAGATCATGGCATCCGGTCCCATCACTTCATGGGAAATAGATGTGGAAACAGTGTCAGACTTTATTTTTTTGGGTTCCAAAATCACTGCAGATGGTGACTGCAGCCATGAAATTAAAAGACTCTTACTCCTTGGAAGAAAAGTTATGACCAACCTAGATAGTATATTCAAAAGCAGAGACATTACTTTGCCGACTAAGGTCCGTCTAGTCAAGGCTATGGTTTTCCTGTGGTCATGTATGGATGTGAGAGTTGGACTGTGAAGAAGGCTGAGTGCCGAAGAATTGATGCTTTTGAACTGTGGTGTTGGAGAAGACTCTTGAGAGTCCCTTGGACTGCAAGGAGATCCAACCAGTCCATTCTGAAGGAGATCAGCCCTGGGATTTCTTTGGAAGGAAAGATGCTAAAGCTGAAACTCCAGTACTTTGGCCACCTCATTGGAAGAGTTGACTCATTGGAAAAGACTCTGATGCTGGGAGGGATTGGGGGCAGGAGGAGAAGGGGACGACAGAGGATGAGATGGCTGGATGGCATCACGGACTCGATGGACGTGAGTCTGAGTGAACTTCAGGAGATGGTGATGGACAGGGAGGCCTGGTGTGCTGCGATTCATGGGGTCGCAAAGAGTCGGACACGACTGAGCGACTGAACTGAACTGAAACAAGAGAGGACTAAAGACTGTTGTTAAAGAGGTAGCTAGGCCATGCCAAGTAGGATCAGTTCTCTACTGTAGATAAGCTTAAGTGCCTGGAGTTTAGCTTCTGTCCTGTTGATAGTGAGAGACCCATTTAAGGTTTTTTCCTTTTATATCTTAGGATTTTTTCTTCTCTTTCATATGTCTCCATATTCATGTCCAGTGTGTGTTAATGTGATAGATTGCTATGCTTGCTACGTATTTTCATATTCTTGAATTTACCCCCTTCCCACCCCGATTCCAATATTTTGCCACTTGAGTTCAGTCACTCAGTCGTGTCTTTGCAACCCCATGGACTGCAGCACACCAGGCTTCCCTGACCATCACCAACTCTTGGAGCTTACTCAGACTCATGTCCACGGAGTCAGTGATGCCATCCGACCATCTCATCTTCTGTCGTCTCCTTCTCCTGACGTCAATCTTTCTCAGCATCAAGGTCTTTTCAAATGAGTCAGTTCTTCCCATCAGGTGGCCAAAGTTTTGGAGTTTCAGCTTCAGCATCAGTCCTTCCAGTGACTGTTCAGGACTGATTTCCTTCAGGATTGACTGGTTTGATCTCCTTGCAGTCCAAGGGACTCTCAGGAGTTTTCTCCAACACCACAGTTCAAAAGCATCAATTCTTCCATGCTCAGCTTTCTTTATAGTCCAACTCTCACATCCATACCTGACTGCTGGAAAAACCATAGCTTTGACCAGATGGACCTTTGTTGACAAAGTAATGTCTCTGCTTTTTAATATGCTGTCTAGTTTGGTCATAACTTTTCTTCCAAGGAGTAAGCATCTTTGAATTTCATGGCTGCAGTAACCATCTGCAGTGATTTTGGAATCCCCCCAAAATAAAGTCAGCCACTATTTCCACTGTTTCCTCATCTATTTGCCGTGAAGTGATGGGACTGGATGCCATGACCTTCGTTTCTTGAAAGTTGAGTTTTAAGCCAGCCTTTTCACTCTCCTCTTTCACTTTCATCAAGAGGCTCTTTAGTTCCTCTTCACTTTCTGCCCTAAAGGTGTTGTCATCTGCATATCTGAGTTTATTGATATTTCTCCCGGCAGTCTTGATTCCAGCTTGTGCTGCATTCAACCCAGCATTTTGCATGATGTACTCTGCATATAAGTTAAATAAGCAGGGTGACAGTACACAGCCTTGACCTAGTCCTTTCCCATTTTGGAACCAGTCTGTTGTTCCATGACCAGTTGTAACTGTTGCTTCCTGACCTGCATACAGATTTCTCAGGAGGCAGGTCACGTGGTCTGGTATTCCCATCTCTTTCAGAATTTTCCACTGTTTATTGTGATCCACATAGTCAAAGGCTTTGGCGTAATCAATAAAGCAGAAGTAGATGTTTTTCTGGAACTTGGTTGCTTTTTTGATGATCCAAGGGATGTTGGCAATTTCATCTCAGGTTCGTCTGCCTTTTCTAAATCCAGCTTGAACATGTGGAATTTTATGGTTCGTGTACTGTTGAAGCCTGGCTTGGAGAATTTTGAGCATCACTTTGCTAGTGTGTGAGATGAGTACAGTTGGGTAGTAGTTTGGACATTCTTTGGGATTGGAATGAAAACTGACTGTTTCCAGTCCTGGACCATTGCTGAGTTTTCCAAATTTTTCTGGCATATTGAGTATAGCACTTTCACAGCATCATCTTTTAAGGTTTGAAATAGCTCAACTGGAATTCCATCACTTCTGCTAGGTATGTTTGTAGTGATACTTCCTAAGGCCCACTTGGCTTCGCTTTCCAGGATATCTGGCTCTAGGTGAGTGATCACACTCTTGTCATTATCTGGGTCACGAAGATTTTTTTGTAGCGTTCTTCTGTGTATTGTTGCCACCTCTTAATATCTCTTGCTTCTGTTAGGTCCAGACCATTTCTGTCCTTTAGTGTGCCCATTTTGCATGAAATGTTCCCTTGGTATCTTTTAATTTTCTTGAAGAGATCTCTAGTCTTTCTATTTCTCTATTGTTTTCCTCTATTTCTTTGCATTGATCACTGAGGAAGGCTTTCTTATCTTTCCTTGCTATTCTTTGGAACTCTGCATTCAAATAGGTATATTTTTCCTTTTCTCCTTTGCCTTTCACTTCTTTTCATAATTATTTTTTTGTAAGGCCTCCTCAGACAACCGTTTTGCCTTCTTGCATTTCTTTTTCTGGGGAATGGTCTTGATCCCTGCCTCCTGTACAGTGTCACGAACCTCTGTCCATAGTTCTTCAGGCACTCTATGTCTATCAGATCTAGTCCCTTGAATCTATTTCTCACTTCCACTGTTTAATTGTAAGGGATTTGATTTAGGTCATATCTGAATGGTTTAGTGGTTTTCCTTACTTTCTTCAGTTTCAGTCTGAATTTGGCAATAAGGCAGTAAGGATCTAAGCTACAGTCAGCTCCTGGTCTTGTTTTTGCTGACTGTATAGAGCTTCTCCATCTTTGGCTACAAAGAATATAATCAGTCTGATTTCAGTATTGACCATCTGGTGATGCCCATGTGTAGAGTCTTCTCTTGTATGTTCTTTTGTGGTTTTTGCCACTGTGCATACCTGCTTTGGCTTTTTGTTTTGTTTCCTTTGGATTTACTTACCCCTTTATTCTGATGCTTTTTAGTTACTGTGCGTGTGTCTGTTGGCTGTTGTTTGGGGTTCAGGTGCAGGGAGGAGGACATGGCATTAGTGAATGTGCGGCTTCTAGAATGGCGAGGTGCCAGCCTGTCTTGGTCTGCCTGTGTGGTGTGGGTTTTCCCTCACGTCTGGCTTTCATTGTCCTCCCCATTTGCTTCGGCTGTAATGGCTTGAGAGGTTGCACTCTCATGTTGGAGGGGAGATGTGGAAGATATGATAATTTAATTGTGGTTTGTGAGAGGCTTTAGGAAAGTGTTTTGGAGGCCTGTTTCTTATAATGCTGGCTTCTTCAGGTGGTCTGAGAATCGGATTCTGTAGTCGAAGAAGTGCTACATATTCTTTTGTGAATTCAGTATGTGTTGATACATTAAATATACAGGACCTGCAACCAAGAATTTTCTGAAATTGGGTAAAAGAATGATTTTTTTTTTCTTCTTGAAACAAAAGGTCTGAGGATACATTATGGGAAATACTAGAAAGAGGATTATAAAGACCTGTGTATCTGGAGAGAGAAAAGTTTACATAATAATTGGGAATCTTGATTTTGAATGAGCATGCTGATTCAAGTCAGATCAAAGTACCCTTTGAAAAGACAGTAAAACTTCATTTAGTTTAGGACTATTTCAGTTTCCATTTTGAAGCAAGAAAAGTGTCCTTTCTGGCTTTATATAACAACTGAGACAGAGGGTTTCAATAGTGAATTTTATTTGAATCAGTGTATGTTACTTCAATAACAGTGTAGATTTGCTATTTAAAAAAGCTAAAGTCCTGAAAGTAAAAACAGAATTTTGACAATTTAAATAACAGAGTAAAACATGTTTTGAAATAGATATGCATATAGAAATATGTTGGTGTACTAATATATGACTGGCTCAAGTGTAAAATTTGTAAATTTGGGAACTACTGACTTTTAAGGTGAAGAAGAAGTGTTAAATTTTAAAAAGAAAAATATTTGGATTGTTTAATGAACATTGAGATGCAGTGATGTAATAGTTTTTTGAGGTCTGTGAATCAGTAACCTGTTGAGTGTTTTCTGGGATTTCAATTTTAATCTATGCATATAAGATGGTAGCTCGCTGTGTTGTTCCAGTAGTTACTCAGTCTTATAAAATGACTTTTTGATGACATTTATAGTTTGCAGCAGCCTTTCAAAAGGGGGAAATACAAGGGTTGGATTTCACTTAGAAGGCCTGAAGGATTTTTATTAAAAAAATTTTGTCCTTGTTCAAAGAAAAACACTATAATTCAGATTTTAAAGCTGAAATGAATATTAGAGATCACAGTTCCATCCTTTCATTGTATAGTATGTAAATACATTTCATTTACAAAGGATATGAAGACATTTGACAGACTAGAAGCTACTGGTTTCAGAAGTGATAGCTCATTTGGCTCTTGTGGCAGAAGTATATCAGTAAGTTATGTTAAGTTATATTACTAGAAGGTACTTTTGGGCCTGATGCCCTCTGTGGAGAATTATATCATATTATCAGACTGATAATTTGCATAAGGTGACTCCCTTCTGATGTGAGTAGTCTTAATTATTTTAAATTTCATTTTATTACTTGAAATATCTGCCTACTGTGTTTTAGCTTTTCCTCTAAAGAGTAAAGCTAAGCATCTCACACAGGGATGTTGTCATTAAACTGATGTTAAGTCAGAAGGTTCTCCTAAGTTTGTTGTAGTCTCCTTCAGCATTCTCTTGCAGGCTGAATCTAGGTCTGGGAACAGTTCAGTGTGTATTTGCATAAGAACTTTCACCGTCCATATTTTATACAAATCTTTTAAAGTAATTTGTTAAAGCTATTCCCCCTTGCTGTGCCCCCCGCTTTCGTTATAGAACATATGTCCTTTGAACAATATGATAAAGTCCAAGATAGCGATAAGGGAAAGTGGGAAAGCCATGTGGTATGTTCTGAATACTCGGTTCAGAGTCACTGCCATTGCTATGCTAATACTTAGGCGCATTTGCATTGATGTTCTGTAGAGGTTGAAAGAGGTGTCTGTAAGAAACTTACCTAAGTTAAAAACCTGAAGAGTCAGAGAGTAGAGGGATGGGTAAATGGATCAGTTAGAGAATGCTAGTAATGAAGGAAGGTGCAAGTAAGATCTGAGTTAGGAAATCCTAGGCTTCTGTTTCGGTTATAGGAAAATGGACAGTTGTCCCTTGAGCAAAACAGCTGTCAATTCCATGGGACATTTACGTGGACATTTTTCAACAGTAGTTACTACAGTATGGCAGAGTCCATGGGTGACTGGATCCTCAGTTGTGGAGAAACTGGCTGCGGAGGGCCAACACAAGTCAGTACTGGGTTATTCATCTCTCTATTCAAGGGTCAGTTTTGTTTATTTTACAGAGTGGTAGGGAGTGTGAGAAGTTAAAATCTTTCACTTTGTAAATTAGGTCTCTTTTGATTGTTAACATTATTTGTTGAATAGCAAGTATAAATAGCCTGATAGTATAAAAGTGAATCAGAACAAATGGTATAAATATGAACCAGAAAAGGCATATACCTTAAATTTTTAAATGTTTCCTAAAAAGAGACATACTTTGTTATGTACACATACATATATATTTATATAATAAATGAAATCTTCATGAAATAATAATTTTTATTACCTATGGTATAATGTAGTATTTTTGTGTTCTATTCCATTTAAAAAATACTGGTTTTGACTAATACTGTAAATTTAGTGGATTGTGATCTGTGTGATTTTAGGAAAACTTATGTTGACTCTTGCTGTAATTTAATTTTCAGTACACTTAAAAAAAATCTAGTACTTTGCTGGAGATGCAAAGATGAATAAGGCATAGTCCAGTTTTTAAGGAGACATACAATGGAATGGAGATAGAAATGAACTGAGAAGTACAGTACGGTGCTTTAACTGCTGAGGCAAAGGTATGCACAGGTTAAGATGGAGAGGGACCACATTTCCTAGCAGGAAAATGAAACTTTTTTCTAGGTTCACATTGTGCGTGCGTGTTGCTAATTTGCTCAGTCCTGTCCAACTCATTGTGACCCCCATGGGCTGTAGCCCGCCAGGCTCCTCTGTCCATGGAATTCTCCAGGCAAGAATACTGGAGTGGGTTGCCATGCCCTCCTCCAGGGGATCTTTCTGACCCAGGGATGGTTTGAACCCCGGTCTCTTACGTCTCCTGCATTGGCAGGTGCAGTTATGTCTCCACCACCGAGCCACCTGAAAGTCCAGGTTCCCTATGTATGAGCTGATAATTTCTCTTACTACAAGCTTCACTTAATGTGAAATTTAGTTCTGTTTTTTCCCTGTAAATTCTAAAATGAATACTGTCAAATTAACTTGAAAATAAGAGATTTCTGAGCTTTTGGTGTATAGGCAAAGTTTGTAAATGTTAATTTTATAGATAATATTTAAAAAAATTTAAATCTCACAAGTGAGTAGTATTGTCCTAAATACGACATGGTGAGTAATTATAATGCCATTATTTTGGAAAGATTTTTATTTCTTTTTTTCCTTTGAAGTTTATGATGTGACTTATTAAGAAGGTAAAGTTAGATGGAAGTGTTTTATAAACAGATATATCTTATAATTATCTTTGACCGTTGGTTATTTGCCCAGATAGTGAAAGTTAAACTACAGTACAAACCATGAACTTTTAAATGATAGAGTAAAGATGGATACTTAATTATGCAACACTTGAAAAACCATTTTGTCTCTGTATTGGAATTTGAAAATATTCTGTATATTGACTTTTGTGGTTAATTGATTTGCAATAACATTGATTGTGAAAGTTAGGAAATTGGTTGCCTTTTATTTTAAAAACTGAAACCATGGCATTCCTGTAGAATTGTGTTGTTTTTGTGGGTTACACGGCTGTTTTGGGTCCTTCGTGAGTGACAGGCCACTGCACCTGGTGGAGGGCACTAGTGTCTATGGGGCTGTGGTGGTTGCCTTAGGATGAATTCATTGTTAGCAGTGAAAAATGTTTTCCTTACAGTTCTTGTGCAGCAGGCCATGGAGTAAAGCACATTTTTATAATAAAGGTGATGAATTTAATCGCAGACTGGCAGCCAAATGGAAATTGCAGACCTTGATACTGGGAGAAAATTGCCTATAAAGCAACTCTTGAGAGAACAGGCTTTAAATTTATCCACCCATTTCGACATTGAGGAGAACATAGGAATCACAGGATATTTCGCTTGGTCTGTTTAGTTCAGATGAATGACACTTGAGTGTTCTCTTTAAGAGTCAGAGATATTTGGTTTAAAGTTGCTTATGCTTTATACATGAAGCCTTTAACGCATTTTTGTATTTAGTTAAAATTCTAAAATATTGCTGGCTTTTTATGTATCAGCACATTGGTAAGAAAGTGAAGTCGCTCAGTTGTGTCTGACTCTTTGTGACCCCGTGGACTGTAGCCCACCAGGCTCCTCTGTCCATGGGATTTTCCAGGCAAGAATACTGGAGTAGGTTGCCATTTTTTTCTCCAGGGGATCTTCCCAGCCCAGAGATTGAACCTGGGTCTCCTGTGTTGCAGGCAGATGCTTTACATTCTGAGCCACCAAGAAAGCCCACACATTGCTAAGTGTAATGAATTGAAATCCATTTACCACACTTACTGTCATATGCCATGTAATTCATATTTCTGCCATTTATATGGTGGAGTACAATCTTAAAGGATGAAGAATAATATGGGTTTATAAGTACTACATTGGGCCTCTCTGGTGGCTCAGTAAAGAATTTGCCTGCAATGTGGGAGACCTGGCTTGGGAAGACCCCTGGAGGATGGCATAGGAAGCCACTCCAGTATTCTTGCCTGGAGAATCCCCATGGACAGGGGAGCCTGGCGGGCTGCAGTCCAAGGGGTTGCAAAGAGTTGGACATGACTGAGCAACTAAGCACATAAGTAACATTGAATTGATAGAATGTCTGTCATATAAACTGTCAGTCTTTACTATTTTATATTTAAACAGCTTATATTATAAAATTTAAGCACAGAATGGTAGAATTTCTATTATGGGAAATCTGGACTTTGTCGTTTTTTAAGTAATTAATGATTGTCGTTTCTTAGGAATAGCTTAACCCTTGATCCAAATGCAGTATTTAGAGTGTTTAACCTTGAATCTTGGTTTTATTGTTGCATGTATTTTGAGGTGTGCTTTCCCCCCATGGTACACATATGGTTAACAGATATGCGTCCAAATTTAGAGAATTATTTGTACTATTGAAGAGTGAGGCCTGTCAGAGGATGGTAAATGTTTAGAATGTAAAAGGCCACTGGAAAATATAAAAATATGTCTTAATATACTTACGGAAATCACTGGGTTCCGGGGGGAAATAAGAATTAACCTCTAGGAGGTTATCAAATTTTGCTTGGTTATACAACCCTGTTCTGATAGATTTTATTTTCTGGGTAGTATGGTACATTATATCGTAAGAGTATGGCTATAATAAGTGTGTGTTCTCTTTGTGTGTGTGTGTGTGTGTGTGTGTGTGTAGCAGAGTTTTATTAAAGTATGCAAAAGGACAGAGAGGCTTCTGACATAGACATCAGAAGGGGGACGGAGAGCGCCCCCCCTCACTGTAGTCTTATCAGTGTGTTTTCTTTAGGTGTAGAATTATAGAAGTGTTTACTCTTAAAGTAAATACGGAAATTTAATATATTTTGATAGAGCAAGAATAGAAGGAAGAAAAAAGTCTTAGAAATTTTGTTTTTAGGCAACAGCTTATTAAAGTTGTGCAGATGAGACTGAGGGTAAGAAAACAAGAAATAGGAGTGTTGTTTTTTCTTGTTAAAACAGGTGCCATCAAGTGTACCTTTGCCACTGGACGTAGTTTCATTTAAATTACTTTAGTGGTAGATTGATCGTAATAACATCCATATGAGAAGTAAGCTTCCATGAATGTTGAAGGTGGTAGAGTGTTTAACCATCTCTGAAGTTTGCAAAGTTTAAAATAAATCTTCTCTCTTCTCTTACCTGTGATATATGCTGATCTTTGGTTTATTTGGTGGAAGTAAACTGTGATAGACCCTAAAGATACTATTTGTGCTGTACATTTGTGAGAGAAGTGTATTTTAATTCTTCTTCTCCTGGTCCAGTAAATTAGTATATGGAAAATTGTATTTTCAGTTTCAGAAAAAACTATAAAGTTTCATGCACTTAACTACAGGATAAAGTTAGAATAAGATGTATGGACCATATACAACTTGTGTACATATATAATATGTTTGTTGATGTAGTTCAAAAATATATTTTGTACATATATTTGTATCTAAAAATATAGTGTATGTATATAACATACATGGCTTCAGTGATATATAAGCATTGTGTATGTATTTGCCCACGTGTGTATATATGTGTGTACATACCTGTATACTTACAGTACTTCTTTGAAACTGTACTATTTGTCTGTGGTAGGCTGTATAATTAGTTGTAAGCTGACCTTGAACTCAATTTCCGTAGACATTGATGATGGTTTATTTTTTAAAAAAGCTTTTGTTTGTCTTACTGCTGTGCTTCCATTCACATATAAATCCATTATTGTGACAAAGGTAGTCGCAGTTTAGCTCAAGATTATCTATTATAATCATATTTTATATTATATTTATATATAATACATATTTACATTGTATTTGTAATTTATATAATTATAACATACTATATATAAACATATATTATATATATATTATTATAATACAATAGATTACCTATTATAAAGGTAGCCACAGCTTAGTTCAGGATTGTCTATGTCAGAGTCTGAAATACCTGAAGCATCTAAGATTATGAGTTCCAGGTGGATTTTAGAATTATGTGTTTGAAAAGTCATGTCACTGAATTAGCTCAAAATTGCAAGTTTGTCAGTAGAGTGAAGTAAGGGGAGTGTCCACAGTAATACTGTGGTTTCAAGACGACAGTGTAAGATATGATCCTTTTATGCTGTGTTGTTTTTGCGTATATGACTATTTTAAGGTATTAAGTTGTAGTTACATAAAGATATATTACAAACTAGAATGTCTCCTCAACTTCCTTCCCTCAAATTATTCATTTGATGTTAAAATAATCTTAAAGCTCCTGAGAAGTGGTTAAACCTAAACAAGTCAGATTCTGGAGCAAACCCTTTTTTAAAGAGAGTATGGTGGGGAAGGTGCTGTAGAGGACGGTCACTCCCAGTATTCAAGAGTCATTTTTATAAGCCAAGTGTACTGTGGGGTTTGTGTTCAAGTAGTTTGTAAGATTTTCCGATTATATGTTTGACTGTTTGAGGAAGAGCTTAGTAAAAATGAATTGGAAAAATTAAGATGTTGCTTTATTACTCTGTCTCCTTTTGCCATTTGTGGTGAATTAACCGGTAAGAAATCATTTGCGAACAGTATTTGGTAGGTGCCTTTTCTAGGTAACTTTTATGCCTATAGCTTCTGCAAAGAGATCAATTACAGATTTTATGTAACAGGTACTCGTCAGATCAGCAAACACTGTCTTTCAGACCCACCTGTCAGGATACAGCATTTCCAGAGTATATCATTTTGCATCACAGTCATCCTTGACAGTGATGATGATACAGACATGCTTAGCATCAGGCACCTCTTCCCTCCCCCCTCCCTTCCCTCCCTCCTTCTCTGCCTCTCTCTCTCCCTTTCTATTATCTCCTTTAATCTTCCCAGCAATCCTGTGGAGCTTCTAATAACTTCATTTTATAGATGATGAAATGGAGGCTGAGACACTATAATTTTTTTCCCCAAAGATTGCACTTTCAACAATTTTTCTATTCATCATAGATTTTTATTTACAAGTCTTTAGTCAGCTATTCTGTAAATTTCTTAAAAAGTAAAGTTTAATCTAACTTGTTTAGGTTAATCCTGGATAAAGACCTACAGAAGCAAAGTTTTTCCCTTTAGGTTGTCCTTAAGAGACAACTTTATACGCACATCACATTATCTTCAGTTCAGTTTATTCATGTCCGACTCTTTGCGACCCCATGAATCGCAGCACGCCAGGCCTCCCTGTCCATCACCACCTCGTGGAGTTCACTCAGACTCATGTCCATTGAGTCCGTGATGCCATCCAGCCATCTCATCCTCTGTCGTCCCCTTCTCCTCCTGCCCCCAATCCCTCCCAGCATCAGAGTCTTTTTTAATGAGTCAACTCTTCGCATGAGGTGGGCAAAGTACTGGAGTTTCAGCTTTAGTATAATTCCTTCCAAAGAAATCCCAGGGCTGATCTCCTTCAGAATGGACTGGTTGGATCTCCTTGCAGTCCAAGGGACTCTCAAGAGTCTTCTCCAACACCACAGTTCAAAAGCATCAATTCTTCGGCGCTCAGCCTTCTTCACAGTCCAACTCTCACATCCATACATGACGATAGGAAAAATCATAGCCTTGACTAGACGGACCTTAGTCGGCAAAGTAATGTCTCTGCTTTTGAATATGCTATCTAGGTTGGTCATAACTTTTCTTCCAAGGAGTAAGCGTCTTTTAATTTCATGGCTGCAGTCACCATCTGCAGTGATTTTGGAGCCCCCCAAAATAAAATCTGACACTGTTTCCACTGTTTCCTCCTCTATTTCCACATGAAGTGATGGGACCGGATGCCATGATCTTCATTTTCTGAATGTTGAGCTTTAAGCCAACTTTTTCACTCTCCACTTTCACTTTCATCAAGAGGCGTTTTAGTTCCTCTTCACTTTCTGCCATAAGGGTGGTGTCATCTCCATATCTGAGGTTATTGGTATTTCTCCTGGCAGTCTTGATTCCAGCTTGTGTTTCTTCCAGTCCAGTGTTTCTCATGAGGTACTCTGCATATAAGTTAAATAAGCAGGGTGACAATATACAGCCTTGATGTACTCCTTTTCCTATTTGGAACCAGTCTGTTGTTCCATGTCCAGTTCCATGTCCATGTTGCTTTCTGACCTGCATATAGATTTCTCAAGAGGCAGGTCAGGTGGTCTGGTATTCCCATCTCTTTCAGAATTTTCCACAGTTTATTGTGATCCACACAGTCAAAGGTGTAGTCAATAAAGCGGAAGTAGATGTTTTTCTGGAACTTGGTTGCTTTTTCGATGATCCAGCGGATGTTGGCAATTTGATCTCTGGTTCCTCTGCCTTTTCTAAAACCAGCTTGAGTATCTGGACATTCACGGTTCACGTATTGCTGAAGCCTGGCTTGGAGAATTTGAGCATCACTTTACTAGCGTGTGAGATGAGTGCAATTGTGCGGTAATTTGAGCTACAACTCTAAGGAATATAGTGGTGTGTTGACTGTGTAAATAGCTTGCTTGGCTTGAAATTGTCATTCTTTTCATAAGAAAAGAACACTATACAACATGTTCAGAATGCAGGAACTATATTAAGTTTCTTTCAAAACTTGTTCCATTTAATATTGACCTTTTGAAAGTGGGTTTACTTTTAAAGTCTTGATACTCTGATATCTTACTGAAGGTTCCTACCAGTGTCCCCAGGCACCTGTGAATTGACCAGGTGTTGAGAACTTACATGGGCTTCCCTCATAGTTCAGTTGGTAACAAATCTGTCTGCAATGCAGAAGACCCCGAATCAATTCCTGGGTTGGAAAGATCTGCTGGAGAAGGGATAGGCTACCCACTCCAGTATTTTTGGGCTTCCCTTATGGCTCAGCTGGTAAAGAATCTGCCCGCAAGGCGGGAGACCTGGGTTTGATCCCTGGGTTGGGAACATATGGCCTCCTCCACCTTGTTGTTTAGTTGCTAAGTTGTGTCCGACTCTTTGCAACCCCGTGGACTGAGCACCCTAGACTTCCCTGTCCTTCATTGTCTCCTGGAGTTTCCTCAGATTCATGTCCATTGAGTTGGTGATGCTATCAACCATCTCATCCTCTGCTGTCCCTTTCTCCTTTTGCTTTCATCTTTTCCAGCATCAGGATCTTTTCCAGTGAATTGGCTCTTTGCATCAGGTACTTTAAAAAAGGTATATTGAGGGGTTTTAGTGTACATCTTATCCTTTTCTTGTCAATGAAATTATTAGTCTTCAAAGGGATTTGGCTTTAAACCACTATTAGGGTTTTCCTCTTTAATGACGGAATTTCACTTATTTTTCAGTGTGATAAGGGTGGTACAGTGTAATTAGAAATAAAGTTGTTTTTTCGATTTTGGTTTATATAAGTAATTTTCCACTTGTCCCTATCAAGGCAGGCTTTGGTAAAGACAGAACTTTGTTCTTAGAAATTCTGATCATTATGAACTTTGCATGGGGAAAAATACATATAGTTTTCAAGGAACAAATACTGAATTTGAATGGTAACTTGCATATCTTCAAACCTTAGCATGGCTACTCTATAATAAATAACTCTAAAATAAACAACCTCTGTATTTGGGGAAGTTTTTGAGTAAATGAAGTACCTAGAGCAAGAAAAACAGAACCACTTGCCTGAATAATCATAGATATTACTAAAACTAAGTCAGAAAACTAAGATTTTGGGGAAAAAATCCTTAAGTGGGACAGAAGAATATATTTTAAGCTTTTTTCATGTATCACATCCATCAACATAATTATCATAATAGTGATATACATATTCATGCTTTTTCACTTTTATTCTCCTTTTCTTCATAATGATTAAGGTGGGAGTTTAGGTATCTAGAATCCAGTTTTCCTTGTTTGGTCTTTTCCCACTTATTCAGTCGCTCAGTCATGTTGGACTCTCTGCAACCCCATGAACTGCAGCACGCCAGGCTTCCCTGTCCTCCACTGTCTCCCAGAGTTTGTTCAAGTTTACGTCCTTTGAGTTGGTGATGCTCTCTAACCATCTCATCCTCTCCTGCCCTGTTCTTTTGCCTTCAATCTTTCTGACTATAGAACCAAATGCAACCATAGAACTCTGGCTTACTTTCCAAAAAGTGCTTTGTCTATTGTTCAGGCCCAGGTATTTATATCCCAGGACACTCAGCCGCATCCATCAGTCAGTTCTAGCACTCTGTAATCTGTTTATGTAGAAACCAGTTCTTACTGTTGGATTGCCCAGACCATGTTGCTTACAGTGTGTCCCCGACATGGTGCCTTTCCCGTAGAATGATGAGTTGTAGTCAGTCAGGAATAGCTTCTTGAGCATCTTTTATGTGTCAGATACTCTACAAATGTTCACATAAGTGAAATAATTTTTCCTAACTCAGAAGCTTAGGTCTAGATGTCTCTATCTTAGATGTCCTTAGAGATGAAAGTCACTGTAGGCCATGGAAAGCTTGCATGATTTGTTGGAGGATATGCAGCCAGTTCCTGGCAGAGCTTAAACGAGAATCTCTTCCTTTGACTTTCATTTGGACTGTACCATTCTTCCTGTCCTTAGTTATTATTGCATCTATATTTCTCTATGTTTCCCTCCATATCTCTGATTTGTACCCTCGTCACCATCTTTTTTTCCCCCCTTTTCTGTCTGGCTCCTCCTGTCTGCCATCACTGCTTTTCCCATTATTCTAGGCCATTTGGTGACTATTAAATCAGCCAAATTTAATTTTGGGAGATGGAGCAGTAAGGTATGGAGACAGACCTGAGTTTGAATACTGACTTTAACTTTAAAGTTATGTGATATTTGGTGAAAGTATTTAATCCTCAAATCCCAGTCCCTGAACTATGAAGTGGAGATGAGAATAGTGTGTATGTGTAAGCAAATCCCCCTACCCAGACTGGAGTCATAAGGTGCTGTCCAGCAGGGCAGACTTTGTAGGGAGATGCATCCTTCGGAAAGGATCTGATCTCATGACTCTCCTCTCCTCCCACCATGAGGGAACTCGGTTTCGTCCCCAGTGCCTTCGTGCTGTGGCATTCCAGGCAGCCCTGGAGAAGGTCTGGATAACGGGAAATAGAGACCGAGCAGCAGCTGGCTAATTTGTTTACAGAGGAGAGTTTATTTTAAACTCTCTCCTGTAGGGGGGTGATGCTTCTTTGTCTAGTTTCTGGTAGGCTCCCTTGTCCTGGGGGTTTTGTCAGCGTGTCTACTCTTGGGAGCCCAGTCTCGAGCAGAATGTGAAGCACAGAGGAAGTAGGAGCTCCCAATCATATTTAGATTCTTGTGCATTTTATCTCTCATTTGATGTAAAAATACAGTAGAAGAATTTAACATTGGTGTAGTAAACGTGTTACTAAGCAAGTGCTGCTGTCGGTGGTGGTTTAGTCGTTAGGTCGTGTCTGACTCTTTGTGACCCCATGGACTGTAGCCCACCAGGCTCCTCTGTCCATGGGATTCTCCAGCAAGAATACTGGAGTGGGTAACCATTCCCTTCTCCAGTGAATTCTCCTGATCCAAGGATTGAACCTGCTTCTCCTGCTTGGCAGGCAGATTCTTTACTACTGAGCCACCTGGAATGCCCAAGCTAATGCTAGATTCTCACAAATCCAGAGTAGAGAGAGCTCATTAGAGAAGGTGAATACGTTCCTGTACTGTAGAAAGAAGAGGAATAAGTTGTCAGCATATAACCTATTGATGCTTTAGTGAAGTTTCAGGAATGTTTTGTAGCTTTGTATGCCAAGAGCCCTAGTGAGGTTTGCTCAATCTCTTGTTTTTTCCAAGGATTTAGATGTTGGGAATATAGCAAATGGCAAAAATAAAGCTATTTGCCCTCCCAGGGTTTACATTTCTTTTGTGGGAGACAGGCAGTAGGCAGTATATACTTTTATGGTATATTAGACAGTATGAGTTAGAGGGATACATTGAACAGGATAAAGTGAATCAGAGTGTTCTGGGTGGATTGGCAAACTGCAGTTTATTAAGAGAGATTGGGGTGTGCCTCATTGAGAAATTAACGTTGGAGCAGAGATTTAAAGGAGGTAATGGCGTGAGCTGTAGTGCTGTCTGAGGAAAATGATGTTCTAAGGGGAGAGAAGAGTCCGCGCAGAACCGAGGCCAGAACCAGCGTCTCTTTGTGTGGGCGCAGCTGCGGCTGTGAGTCCGGACGGTGGCTTTGTCAGGAGAGGAGGGCGGAAAGGTTGAAGGGGTGGGGGGGGGGGGCAGCACGGTGATTGAGCCGGGAAATCCCAGCAGGGCTCCTATAGACCTGGTCTGGCCTAGGACGTCTCTGAGGTCTAATTATTTATAATGTTACCTGACTTTTTCACTTGTCCTCCTTGCTTGAGTGTACATTGGAGTTTTCAGAGGCTGTGTGATACTGCAGCCGGTGTAATTGAGAAGAAGCTAGGAGAATCCCACTGTCTCCTTTAAGAAAGACATTTAAACCATTTGAAGAAGTATAAAACAATGCCTCTCCTCACTATTTTGTTGGAAAACAGTATTTTCGTGGACATTAGCTTTCTAGGCTCCTGTGGTAATATTTTAAGCATGGGGTCCTGAGACCCAAAATTTTGAGAACAGCTCCACTAGAGAGTTTTGAGCAGAGGAGTGACAGTTCCCTTGTATTAGTATAGGCTAGCTCTGGAAAACAGAGAACAGATTGACAGGGGCAGAGGAGGAAGCTGGGAGACCAGTTAGGTTATTTTAGTAGTCACAGTGGGAAATGCTTGAGGCTGGAACGAGGTGGTGAAAAGTGGGGTTCTGTAAATATTTTAAAAGGTGAGCATATAGTACTTGCTGGTGAATTGGATATGATGTGTGAGTGAACGGACTTGCCGCTTTCTGAGGTCAGGAGGGAAACGTCTGAGGAAGGCAGATACGGAATCTGATTCTGAATGTGTCAGGGCGCGTGTGTAGGAGGTGGTTAGAGACGGGTGTCTGGCGCTCAAGGAGAGAGTTCGGCTGGAATGTCCTCCACCTCCACTAGGTTTTGTTGGGTGGTGTCAGTAATGTTTTTATATGATAGCACTGTAGCTTCCATTGCATGTGCGTGCTGAGTCGCTTCAGTTGTGTCCAGCTTTGCAACCCTATAGACTTGTAGCCCACCAGGCTCCTTTGTCCATGGGATTCTCCAGGAAATGACACTGGAGTGGGTTGCCATTTCCTCCTCCAGGGGATCTTCCCAACCCAGGGATTGAACCCATGTCTCTTACCTCTTCTGCATTGGCGGGCAGGTTCTTTACCACTACTGCCACCTGAGAAGGTTCCATTATAATGAGTTAAAGCTGTATGATCTCAAAAAGCATGCTGTATTCTGCATTTTAAAAGTTCACATTAAAACTGCTTTCCAAAAAAATAAATAAAAAAATTAAAAAATAAAACTGCTTTCCAAGAATATTATGTAATAGTAGAATGTGCACTTTGAGTTAGTAAAACTTGTATTAGTAATTATGTCAGTGGTATATATAGCTTTACTTAGATTTTCTGAGTCTAGTTCTTTGTAAAGTTAAACAACTTTGGTTTAAAGAAAGGGAATCATATTGTTTACCATATTAATGTTTTTAATACCCATTACGTTGACATTTGAATATGTTGCTCGTGTTACAAAGATGGAAGTTTTATTCTAATTCAGTTTTGATGCTTGATATAAAAGAACCTTTTTGAATATTGCATATAGTAGATTTTTTATTAAGGCTTAAAAAACTCTCCTTAGCTTTTCCATCGTATGAGGCATTTCTCTCATATATGGGCTGCTGCAGCACGTGTGAATGTCGTGTGACGTTCATTTGCTTTAGTTTGTGGGAGTAGGGGGATGCACAGGTAAATGTAAGCATGTTGCATTATTACCCATCTGAGGCTTTTCCTGCATTGAGCTTAGGTGGAGTTTAGAATACAATTTAAAAAGCTAATTAAAAATCTAATTGTTCCCTAGGAAAAGCAATTCATCTTTCCCCCTTAAACAGACATAATTCCTTTGAAATTTGGGGAAGTTTTGTTTCATTTTCACTCTGATTTAACAAATTCCTTTTAAAGCCCTCGGAGACTTGGAGTTTGAAGAGGCTAAAACACACAGAGATGGACACCTTCTCACCTTCTCAAATACAACTGTGGTAGAGCCTGCTCACCCAAGGGTTTGGTGCTTTATAGGAATGTCATTTAAACTGAGTCTTGGTGCCTAGGAGTTTAAGACATTTTGGAATGTGTAATTCTGACAAGAGTAGGATTGTTTGCGCTTCTTAGTTGGTCATTGAATTTATTATTAGTTATTTCTTGTGATGTATTGATACAGAGAGAGCACAGAATGGAGTTCTCAAGGATGCACCCCTAAACAATTTTGGAGCTGGCAAAAGCTATACATGTGATCTGGTCTAACCTCATTTCACACAGGAGGAAACTGAGACCCAGAGGTTAAGGTCAAAGCCACACAGCTACAGATTGCAGGAAATCAGAAATAAAATCCAGGTTGTATAAACTCAAGGTCAGTGTTTTTTCTCCTATTGCATGTAGTTCTTAGACTCTCTTTCTACAGAAGTGAAAGTTGCTCAGTCGTGTCTGACTCTTTGTGACCCCACGGACTGTAGCCTGCCGGACTCCTCTGTCCATGGATTCTCCAGGCAACAATACTGGAGTGGGGTTCCCTTCTCCAAGGGATCTTCCCAGATCTCCCATATTGCAGGCGGATTCTTTACCATCTGAGCTACCAGAGAAGCCCATTTCTATAGAAAGGTCATCGTTTATGGATTGTAGTCTTTTTCCTTGTTCTTAAAGAGCATTTAAAGTACATATGTTTTTTAAGCAATATCTGATAAATTTAAAGAGATTATTTTAAAATTTTTAGTTACTTTGAATTAAAGATGATATTGAGATCCTCAGTGTTATTGCTAAACAGGTGTTTTCTTTTTCTTTTTTTTTTAGACACTAGAAAAGTAAGACGTTTGTATGGCTTTCATTCTCTCCCACAGCTATCCTCCTCCGTTAGAATAAGTAACTTCGAAGGCTAAAACAAACAGTTTTCTTAAAAAATGAGTTTAGACTTACAGAGAAACAGAAAAAATAGTGCAGAGGTTAATGTTAAGTCACATGACTAGGAAATTAACATTGATTCGAGATGATTTACTTATTTGCAGATACTTACTCAGATTTCACTAGTGTGTCTATAGGTGTGCTTTTCCTGGTCCAGGATCCAATCAGACATCCCACATTGCATTTGGTGGTGATGTCTCTTTAGTTTCCTCCATTCTATGACAGCGTCACATTCTTCATGATTCTTTTCGTGACACTTTGGAAGGCAGCTGAACATTGAAGAACATTCTTGACCTTGGACTTGTCTGAGTTCAGGCAGTTTGGACCAGAAAACCACAGAAGTGCTGTTGGAGCCTTCCAAGCACATCACACCAGAGCATGTCTGTCTTTTGATATTGACCGTCATCCGGTTAAGGTGGTGGCTGCCAGGTTCCTCCACTGTGCAGTTTTCTTTTTTCCTTTGTAATTAGTACATGTCTTGTGGGAAGATACTCTGAAACTGCAGATAGCCTGTTTCTCATACTTTCGTTCACCCATTTTAACACCCATTGAATAGTTTTCTTGCTTGCAGTAATTATTACTCTGGTGATTATCTATGATGATTTTTCTTATCTGTCTTTCCTACTATATTATTGAAATTCTACAAGGAAAACCTGTCTTTTCTCCCACTTACATTATTCAGTTATTTATATCAGTATAAATGGATTATGGATTATAATCCATTATTATAAGTAAAAGCTTCTTAGAAATGTAGTTTTGAAAAGTTAATATATAGAGATGATTCAGAATTCAAAGGCCTATTAAGAAAGTATATGGTGAAAAATCTCTCCTCCACTCCTGTATCATGGTTACCCATTTTCATTGCCATGAGTTTATTTTTATTCTTCCAGAAATACTCAAAAGGGTTGGGGAAAGAGTTCTTAGTAAAAATTGCTAGAGTCTCAAGTATTACTCGGAGAAGGCAATGGCACCCCACTCCAGTACTCTTGCCTGGAAAATCCCATGGATGGAGGAACCTGGTAGGCTGCAGTCCAAGGGGTCACTGAGGGTCGAACACGACTGAGCGACTTCACTTTCACTTTTCACTTTCATGCATTGGAGAAGAAAAATGGCAACCCACTCCAGTGTCGTTGCCTGGAGAATCCCAGGGGCAGGGGAGCCTGGTGGGCTGCCGTCTATGGGGTCGCACAGAGTCGGACACGACTGATGCGACTTAGCAGTAGCAGCAGCAAGTATTACTATTTATCTGGATTCTGATAACACCTACCATTTTACCATTACATATTCTGCAGATATTCATGGAGAGATATTTCTTAACTAGATTTCTTAACTTTTGGATTTAAATTTTAATAACAACAAAAATTAATATAAATACTGGTTTCTCCTGCATATTCTAAAAAATAAATGACCAGAAGGCAATATTTTTATTAAATAATACTTGATATGTAATAGGTGAAACTCACCAGATTTAAAAGTAACCTCCAAACAAAATTTAATTTAAATAAGGTTCCGGTTTTTTTCAGTTGATTTTTATTCACTTAAAAAATGCTTTCCCATTTTTCAGTTAATGTATCCATTTATTCATTTATAATTGTCACTTTTCTGGGAACCGAGGCCTAGATTTCATTCATAAAACTGCTTTCTTTTAACGTGGAGTGAAAGAGGAGGGCTGCAAAGACTCTTGGTAGTTGCTAGTAAACAGTGAACATGCTGGACTATGCCTATTACAGTATGGCTGTAGCAATAAATCCAAAATTGGCTTGTTCCGCTTTGTTATTTTATATTTCTAATTGTTAATACCATCTCTTAAAGTGAGTTTTAAGGGCTTCTTGTTCCAGAAGTCCTTTCAGTTCAGTTCAGTTCAGTTGCTCAGTCGTTTCCAACTGTTTGCAACCCCATGAATCACAGCACGCCAGGCCTCCCTGTCCATCACCAACCCCGGAGTTCACTCAAACTCATGTCCATTGAGTCGGGGATGCCATCCAGCCATCTCATCCTCGGTCGTCCCCTTCTCCTCCTGCCCCCAATCCCAATCCCTCCCAGCATCAGAGTCTTTTCCAATGAGTCAACTCTTCACATGAGGTGGTCAACGTATTCAGCTTCAGCATCATTCCTTCCAAAGAACACCCAGGACTGATCTCCTTAAGATGGATTGGTTGGATCTCCTTGCAGTCCAAGGGACTCTCAAGAGTCTTCACCAGCACCACAGTTCAAAAGCATCAATTCTTTGGTGCTCAGCCTTCTTCACAGTCCAACGCTCACATCCATACATGACCACTGGGAAAACCATAGCCTTGACTAGACGGACCTTTGTTGGCAAAGTAATGTCTCTGCTTTTGAATATGCTATCTAGGTTGGTCATAACTTTGCTTCCAGGGAGTAAGCGTCTTTTAATTTCATGGCTGCAATCACCATCTGCAGTGATTTTGGAGCCCAAAAAAGTAAAGTCTGACACTGTTTCCACTGTTTCCTCATCTAATTCCCATGAAGTGATGCGACCAGGTGCCATGATCTTCGTTTTCTGAATGTTGAGCTTTAAGCCAACTTTTTCACTCTCCTCTTTCACTTTCATCAAGAGGCTTTTTAGTTCCTCTTCACTTTTATGAAACCCTAAATAAAAGTTGCTTGCGCTATCTGTGATCTTGGGCAAATTCTTTAATTTCTGAACCTTTTCTTCCTTCCTGCTTTCCATCCCCCCCCCCTTTTTTTTTGAAAATGTGTATCATAGTAAATACTATCTTAGATTCTGGGAGGATCCCATGATAATTCATGTACCAAATTTTAGCATGGTGAGGTGCTCATGTTTACAAAAATAATGTAAGTATTTGTGGTTTATTTTTAGACTTGAGAGTCAATAACTTAATCCTCATTATAATTTTATATGGGGAATCCTATTCTGCATTTTGATTTAAATTAGATTCTACCATCCTAATGAAAATAACTACTATTTTATAAGTGTTACTATTGTGAAAAAAATTTGTGAAGTAACATGAAAACTAAATTGTCCCTGTAAACTCACCTCCCAGAGATGACTGCTCTTAGTCGTTGTTATATCCTTTTGTTGACTTCTGTGTGTCTGTCTGAAAATTCACATACTTCAGTTGTGATCATATATAGACTCTCTTTTCTGTAACCTTTGAAAGGGCCTTTCCAGGGAAATGCAGCTACTGTTAAACACCTTTCATTATACATAACTGCTGCTGAGAACAGTCAGGGAACTAGGACGGACTGTTTCATATTTTTATGTGAAATTTACCAACAATTTTGAACAGTTAATTTTTGGCAGTTTAAAGGAGGGCTGCTGAATTTCATTTGTCATTTTTCTTTTTGTATTTCCAGTTCTGGATTGATTAAAGAGAAAAAAGGGCCCCATCTATAGCATTGGCAGTAGCTTGATTCCTGCCCCACAGCCCGCTGGTTTCAGTGTAGTTGCCTCAAATTTAAATCAGATATATTTGGTTGAATAAGCAAAATGTGTTCCATTAAATAGTGCATATTATTTTCTAGTAGCTGGCTTCTTAATTCATTTCTTTTCTTTACCTTGTGGCTATGGCTTTTTAAAATTAGAACAGTGAAGTTATATTATTCTGTGGGTTTTGCTGCACTTAAAATATCTTTAAAACTCCCTGTATTTAGTAAACCCTGAATTAGAGGTCTGTTTTTTTAGAAGAGATGTTTGTTGCCCCTAAGTGTACAGGGCGCATAACAGCCACCTCGTTGTGTGTTGGCAGGTGTCCTTTAGTTATAAGTAGACTTTTAATATTATTATAAGATTTAATGAATTTCATGTGAATAGAGACTGCTGATTTGTTAATTAAGAGCTAAAACAACTAAAATCTTACTTTGCCCTTTGTCTCACTGTACCAGTTTAGTGTCCAGCAAGAGATGGATGGAGGTAGTGAAGAAATCATTGATCCCATTTAAACTTCATTTGGAATGATCAAAGCTGTCATTTTAATTTTGTTTATAAAATTTATACTGTGTACCTCAAAGCATGTATATATTTATAAATAATTGACTACTGAATAAATTAAGGGAAAATGTTAAATTAAACAGCTTTAATGATCAGATGATACAGTAACCTTTTCTTTCTGTATTTTAGCTCCAGTTATATTAATTATAATATAGATAATATTTTTGATGAATTTAAGTGTAAAGGTCAAAGTAAAGCATGTAGATGTCCAAATAAAGTATCTATGTCTATCATATCAGCATAGCCAGTTGCTGGGCAGTTGCAGTCGTGTCGAACTCTTTAAGACCCCATGGACTGCAGCACGCCAGGCTTCCCTGTCCTTCGCTGCCTCCAGGAGTTTGCCCAAGTTTGTGGCCATTGAGTTGATGATGCCACCCAATCATCTCATCCTCTGTCGTCCCCTTCTCCTGCCTTCTCTCTTTCCCAGCATCAGGGTCTTTTCCAATGAGTGGCCAAAGTATTGGATCTTCAGCTTCAACATCAGTCCTTCCAGTGAATATTCAGGGTTGATTTCCTTTAGGATTAACTGGTTTTATCTCCGTGTAGTCCAAGGGACTCTTCAAGTGTCTTCTCCAGAACCACAGTTCGAAAGCATCAGTTCTTCAGTGCTCAGCGTTCTTTATGGTCCAGCTCTCACATCCATATGTGACTACTGGTAAAACCATAACTTTGACTAGACCTTTGTCGGCAAAGTAATATCTCTGTTTTTTAATACACTGTCTAGGTTGTCATACCCTTTCTTCCAAGGAGCAAGCATCTTTTAATTTCATGGCTGCAGTCACCATCTGCAGTGATTTTGGAGCCCAAGAAAATAGTCTGTCACTGTTTCCATTGTTTCCCCATCTATATGCCATGAAGTGATGGGACTGGATGCCATGATATTCGTTTTTTGAATGGTGAATTTTAAGCCAGCTTTTTAACTCTCCTCTTTTCACCTTCATCAAGAGATTATTTAGTTCCTTTTTGCTTTTTGCCTTAAGGGTAGTACCATCTGCATATCTGAGGTTATTGATATTTCTCCCAGTTTGTAATCCAGCTTGTGATTCAGCCAACTCAGCATTTCACACGATGTACTCTGCATATTCCTGTGTGTGTTGGAGAAGACTCTTGAGAGTACTTTGGACTGCAAGGAGATCAACCAGTCCATCCTAAAGGAAATCAGTCACAGGTGTTCATTGGAAGGGCTGGTGTTGAATCTGAAACTCCCATATTTTGGCCACCTGGCTCATTTGAAAAGACCCTGATGTTGGGAAAGATTGAAGGCAGGAGAAGGGGACGACAGAGGATGAGATGGCTGAATGGCATCACCGACTCAATGGGCATGAGTTTGGGTAACCTCCAGGAGTTGGTGATGGACAGGGAGGTCTGGCATGCTGCGATTCATGGGGTCTCAAAGAGTCGGACACGACTGAGCAACTGAACTGAATTGAACTCTGCATATAAGTTAAATAAACGGGGTGACAGTATGCAGCCTTGACATACTCCTTTCCCAGTTTTCAACCAGTCTGTTCCATGTTTGGTTGTAACTGTTGCTTCTTGACCTTCATAGACATTTCTCAGGAGGCGGGTCAGGTGGTCTGGTATTCCCATTGAAGAATTTCCCACAGTTTCTTGTGATCCACACAGTCAAAGGCTTTGGCATAGTCAATGAAGCAGAAGTAAATGTTTTTCTGGAACTCTCTTGCCTTTTTTGTGATCCAGTGATGTTGGCAGTTGGATGTTTGGTTTCTCTGCCCTTTCTAAATCCAGCTTGTACATCTGGAAGTTCTCAGTTATCATACTGTTGGAGCCTAGCTTGGGGGATTTTGAGCATGACCTTGCTAGCATGTGAAACGTGTGCAGTTGTACAGTAGTTTGAGCATTCTTTGGTATTACTCTTTGGTAGTCAATGAACACTGACCTTTCCAGTCCTGTGGCCACTGCTGAGTTTTCCAAATTTGCTGGCATGTTGCATGCAGCACTTTCACAGCATCATCTTTTAGAATTTGAATAGCTCAGCAGGAATTCCTTAGCTAGTTGAGCAATTAGAATTAGCTGTCATAACATTAAGTTTAACATGTCATTTGTATCAGATTTTGTTCAGTGTTTTGAAAAGTCATCCTTAAAAATAAAAATATTTCTTTTTGGCTGTGCAGGTAGGTCTTAGCTGTGGTCTGGGGACTTAGCTGCCCCTTGGCATATGGGATCTAGTTTCCTGACCAGGGATCAAGCTTGCATCCCCTGCATTGTAAGACAGATTATTAATGACTGTACCACTAGGGATGTCCCTCTGAAAAGTTACCTTTTAATCTGTATTGTTACAGATTCTTAAAATAATTTTTTAATCCTTTTTAAAATTTATATCATTAGAATTTTTTTTTCCTTCACTACTGAGGTGGTAAATTTTTTATATTTCCTAATCTTGTCTTAATTCTAAATCAGAAAGTAAAATAGGGCTATATTTTATTCTCTATCTAGTTTTTCAATTTTACAGCATTGAATTTATACATAGCATTTTGTACTGATCTTTGGAAATGACTACTTAATTTTGTAATTTAGATTTCTCAGCCTGTATTTTTCTGTTCTCCAGTATTTTTTTTCCATGTTTTTATTTCTGACACCCTACTCTTCCACAGAGTGGTTAGCTGTTAGTTTGATAATTCAGATTTTAGGAGCATGTGCTGCATCACTATGTATAGAACAGATGACTGATGGGAGTCTGCTCAGTAGCACAGGAAACTCTGCTGAGCACCCTGTGGCCCCTAAATGGGATGGAAGTCTGTAAGAAAAGTGGGCATATGTATGCTTACGACTGATTTACTCTGCTGCACAGCAGAGACTAACACCACATTGTAAAGTGACTATACTTCAGAAAAATTTAAAGCTGTGCAGAATTGTAAGGTGGCAGTGGATGGGATGCACGCACAGTGGTTCAGATACAGTAAAGGTGGTGGTAATGGAAAAGCAAAAAGCCAAAGTTAGTTAAGGCTTAATGAAACAAGAATGATTTTAAAACAAAGCTTTTAGTTAAATCCATAGGTGAATTAGGGGAAAGGGAAATGACTCAAGGCCAACGAGGTGTTCAGTCGCTCAGTCGTGTCCGACTCTTTGCGACCCCATGAATCGCAGCACGCCAGGCCTCCCTGTCCATCACCAACTCCTGGAATTGCACTCAAACTCAGGTGCATTGAGTCGGTGATGCCATCCAGCCATCTCATCCTCTTTCGTCCCCTTTTCCTCCTGCCTCCAATCCCTCCCAGCATCAGTCTTTTCCAGTGAGTCAACTCTTCTCATGAGGTGCTGGAGTTTCAGCTTTAGCATCATTCCTTCCAAAGAACACCCAGGGCTGATCTCCTTCAGAATGGACTGGTTGGATCTCCTTGCAGTCCGAGGGACTCTCAAGAGTCTTCTCCAACACCACAGTTCAAAAGCATCAATTCTTCGGTGCTCAGCTTTCTTCACAGTCCAACTCTCGCATCCATACAGGTTGCATAAAACAGAACTGTGTAATAACTGCTTTTCCTCTTAGGAGCATAGTTCACTGACTGATAATTGAGCTTTAGTTTGGGAAAGGAAAATATTGGGAAGATTAAAGCAGAGACATATGAAGAGACAAAGCAGTACAGCCAAAGCAGATTTTCAGGACTGGATTAAAAAATAGTTTTTAAGGTATTGGAATTTGAAAAAAAAATGTGATGACTGAATATCAATTCAAGAAAACACGGAAAATGAGAGGAGTCTGACTGCTAAAAAGGTTAATACGTCCCAAAGCTGAAAAAATTATATTCTCAACTTGTTAGCACAGCCTTTAGATTCCAGAAGTGATTGTTTCCTGTTTAGCTCTGGTGGATCCAAAGGAAGATTCCAGTTCTAGTGTAGCTTGACATGTCGTCAAATAGTTGATAAAGTGTGCCTGAAGTTTTAATATCCAGTTTAGAGAAACACGTGTGGTATGAAATTGCCGTTTGTTGGATCCTTGCCTCACAGAATAGTTATCCCTTAGGAATGTCAACTGATAGATTATCATCAGTCTGAAGGTATTAGTCTGGTAGAAAGCAACCATGAAAAAATGTTAGTTTGTCTCCTGCTGTCTAAGGAAACAGCCCTAGAAGTATGGAATGGTTGAAACTTAGCTTTGACCTTGTCAGCAGTGCACTGTGCTCGCCAAAGCAATTAAGGTATTCTTGAAGGTGCAAAGGAAGCTGAGTGTTTGAGACTGGAGGTAGGCAGCCTCAGGCTGCATACTCACTGGTGGTCACGGAAGGATTTGTGTGGTACAGGGTTTTCCATTTTAAAAGAGACAGACAAATTAGTTACATCTAAATGAGTAAGAGTATGAAACTATGTCATATAGCTTAGAGAAGAGGACACTTAGATTTCAGAACTTTTTTATGAGCTTTGGATTGTTGAGTGGGGGTGAGTGGGAGAAATTTCAGGAAAGAGAAAATTCAGTAAATTTATAACATTTAAGAACTTAATTTAGAGATGTCTAAAACAAGTTTTCTTGATATTGGGGCTATTTTGGGGTAATTATAAGTAGTAGGAATTTGTATACTCGGTGAGTAAGCAAATGGCTCTGAACTTTTACTTCTCTAAACCACTGTGGTAGTTTGATGAAGGTAGTGTGGAGATGGGGACATTAATATAATTATATCTTGTAATGTTTGATGCAGCAAAAGAATGTATAAAGCATACTAATAATGAGGCTTTTGTATGTTTCATAAATGAACACCTGTGAGCCCACCACTTACAGACGAATTAGAGCATTACCCATGCCCATACCTATGACAAGTTTCTGTAATATTTTACCTTTGATTATATCAGCTTGATAGGATAGCATTAACAAAAGCTCTTGCTAGCCTTAAAGAAAGAAATGCTTTGGAGGCAGCTTTTAAAACCATTGGAGTTATGGGGAAGATAATAAATGAGTTTTTGCCTAGTGAGGTTGGAAACCAGTGGATTCAGTCACCATCATTCGATAAGCAACCTTTAATTATATGAAGTACAGGCTACCCACTCCAGTATTCTTGGGCTTCCCTGATAAACTTTTGGTGAAGAATTTGCCTGCAATGCAAGAGACCCTGGTTCGATTCCTGGGTTGGGAAGGTCCCCTGGAGAAGAGATGGGCTACCCACTGCAGTGTTCTTGGGCTTCCCTGGTGGCTCAGCTGGTAAAGAACCCATCTGCAATGCGGGAGACCTGGATCGATCCCTGGGTTGGGAAGATCCCTTGGAGAAGGGAAAGGCTACCCACTCCAGTATTGTGGCCTGGAGAATCCCATGGAGTGAATATAGTCCATGGGGTCGCAAAGAGTAGGACACGACTGAGCACCCTTCACTTACACTTTTCACAGACACCGAGAGGTTAAGTAAGAGACTCTAAAATGACACAGTGACTGTTAGAACTGGCATCAGAGCTTGCTCTGTCTTGAGTGTCCTAAGTAATGTGCCGAGAAATGCTCATGATTTTCTGGCTAGAAAGGTGCTATTGATAAAGGTGTAGTACTCAGCTGGTTGGACTCCACAGTGAAAATTCTAAATATCTTGTGAACTCAAACTGTCTTAGTCATCTTTTCATTTCTATTAGTGCTGTCTTGTATGTAATTTCTTTTCTATTATTAAATTAAGTGATATATTTTAGAAAGTGAAATTAATATAAAATTTCATTGTAATTTTGCTTCACATACTCCTGTCATTAGAAAACAATGTCAGAGTTCTGTCCTCTTGACTTCTTTCTTGATCCTAATGCCCTGTCTGTAGCAGAGTTGATGATGCCTGTTTTGTGTCTAATCCGTATCTCTTACTTACTGTTGTTCTACCTTAGAGTACCTCTGTATTCATATGCCTCCCATATTAGACTAAATTTTTTGAGAGCTGGGACCATGACTTGTTTAACGTCAATGCCCTAGAACCTGGCTCATTCCTCTCTCCATTCACCCATCCATCAATACTGATTTAGTGAGTATTAATTGAGGACCGACTGTATTCCCAGCCACTATTGTAAGAACCAAGGCTATAGGTAACAAAATTGCATGGAACTTTTAAGGTATTAAATAATCACGAAAGAGTTTCTAGAAATACAGCTTAAGTGGTAAATGTATCTTTTCTTTCATTATATCATCTGGTCAGATAGATATATGTTACTGGGTTTTTTTTTGTATATTGTTTTTAAATCTTGTCATCTGAATTTTTTAATTTATAATTGATTATTTCAACTTTTCTAAGATAAATTTGTCTAGCTGAAAATCACTTTTTCCTCTTCAGCCAACTGTATTACTATGTTAATAGATTAAAAACATATTGAAGAATTCTTGCTTTCATGGTGTAAAATCCACCTTGTCTTAGTGCATTATGCCAGTGATGTTTGTGCATTGAGGATGTTTGCATCTCTGTCTATAAGCAGATTTTATCTATGGTTTCCTTTTATGCTATTGTCAGCTTTTTATTTGAGTGTTATTAGCTTCATAAAGAGAAGGCAGTGGCAACCCACTCCAGTGCTCTTGCCTGGAAAATCCCATGGGTGGAGGAGCCTGGTAGGCTACAGTCCATGGGGCTGCGAAGAGTCGGACACGACTGAGCGACTTCACTTTCACTTTTCACTTTCATGCCTTGGAGAAGGAAATGGCAACCCACTCCAGTGTTCTTGCCTGGAGAATCCCAGGGATGGGGGAGCCTGGCCGGCTGCTGTCTCTGGAGTTGCACAGAGTTGGACACAATTGAAGTGACTTAGCAGCAGCAGCTTCATAATAAGAATTGGGCAGCTTCTGAAGAGGAAATTTTAATGGAATAAACTAATGTTGGAAGTGCTTCTACATAGAGACCTGGACTGAAGGATTGATGTGCAGTTTTAATTAGATGAATTTTTTCTCATGTCCTCCATTTAATTATGTGCTATAATTACATAATTATTTAAACAACCATTTATATTTAAATTGTTGGTCACTAGAAATTTGATTTGAGAATTGCTGTCATATGCTAATTTTAAGATAAACACTGATTTGATACTGGACATCTTTGGGGAAGATTTCCTTATGAAAGCAAAAGTATAAAAAAGAACTTAAAGAAAATGTTGCCCTTATAATGTAGTTAAATACAAGGTACCTTCTTTTGATTTTCTTTTACAAAAGTTCACTTGCTATAAGAGATAAACATTTGGTAAACTTTGACAGGCAAATTGTTAAGAGATAAGATTGCCATCACTGAAGCAGAAAATGTACGGTAGTGCAAAATTTTCACCGGTTGGACTAATATAGCTGGGTAAAAACATCTTTGATCATGCCTTTTTACTGAAGTGGATTTTATTTAACTGGAAGCAATTTAAATAACTAGTTAAGAAAATTAAAGTGTGCATTGCTTTTGATAGTTCCTTAATAGCAATAAATTGAAATTCAATGTTTGGAAGGCATACAAATACAACAGGAGTGGTAAATGTATCTCTCTTTCCAGGTGAAGTTATATTTTTTGTGTATTTATGTATTCTTTAACCTAATCATCTTATCCAAATTTTCTTATTAATAATTACTTCTTTGGGGATCTTACTTTTAAGTATCAATACTAATGGACCCAAGCCTCTTCCCAAAGGAAGACATAGTCTGTGTCATTGAGAGCTGGTTACAGAAACATTCAGCTAAATTAATAATGACAACTGTTCTTAGTGTATTGCAGTAGGTAGGGGCCTGTCCTTTAGCATATTGTAAAAGCTACATAAAGAACTCTTGAAAGAATTGATTTCCTTGTATAGGACTTGATCCATTAAAATAGATTTCTCATTTTTTTTAAGAAGTCATATTTATACTTGAGAACTGTCATGATAATTGTTTTAAAAAATTACTGACTTTAGGTATCTCTGGTTTCTTGTATTTCATTCATTAACTCAGTGTAGTTTGATCACCATACCATCTTTTCCTCACAGCTTCTGGATCAGCATTGACTTAGTGGTCACATCCAAGGCGCCCTCGTTTTGCTCTTCACCTGACCATGCTCTGAGGCGTTTGGTCCTGTCGATTAGCCTGTCCTTGGCTCTGCCACTTGTTAGCTTCTTAGATGCCTCTCTTCCCTAGTTCTCCTGTCTACCTCCATTACTCCTTGGTTTGGAGCTGCGTTTCCTACTCCTTAAATGTTGCTTTTCCTAGGGTCATTCAGTTCTTTCTTCTCCCAGTCCCCTCTTAAGACATCTTTTCTGTTCTCGTAGCTTTAACCAGTACGTTTGTGTGTCACACTCGGACTTCTGAATCTCTGTATCTATTGGACATCTCTGTTTGGATATTCCAGAGATACTTAAAATATCTAAGGAAGTGGTCCAGGTTGAATTTCATTCAGATAGATTATTTCTGAACTATAAAGGAGCCTTTGGCATTAGTGTTGTCTGATAGGCATTCTTGGGGAGGTATTTGGCTGAAGCTATCATTTGTTTAGGCATGTAGAAATTAGGTAAAATAACTGGTTTGTATTATAGTGAATAAGAGCTTGGGCTCTGAAGTTATTTTTAATAAAATTTATTATTTGGTGTAAACTTGGTTTCTGGTAGAGTTTACTTAAGACTGTAGTTTGGTTATACGCAGACTTAATCCAGAGAATGACAGTATAGGTCAACAACTCTTGACTTCTTTTAAGTTTTAACACTTAATCAATGAAATCCTCCCTTACCCTCTTATTTATTTTTTTCCTGGACTAGTAAGAATATTTTTTTGTCTAACACATTTAAAATTTTTACTTTTAACAGAAATTAGCAGAGTACGGAAAGACATGTACAATGACACATTAAATGGCAGTACAGAGAAAAGGAGTGCAGAATTGCCTGATGCTGTGGGACCTATTGTTCAGTTACAAGAGAAACTTTATGTGCCTGTAAAAGAATACCCAGATGTAAGTATATTTTGTTTATATTCAATGTTTTGTTTTGCTTTTTTCCTGATTCACATTCTTTGGAAAGAGAGAGATCTGGTGGTAAGCACTGGCAGCTGCTTTAAAAAAATTTCACACGAGGGACCAGATGTGTGAATAATTTAAAATTATTAAAATATATATATATTTGTTTGGATGTTGCTGTGTCACTTTGGAAATGCACATAGTAAAGACTTAGTCCTAGATTTCAGATTGAGGCAAGAATTATGGAAGAGCTTTGGCTTGAATGTCAGAAAGCACCAAGTACAACTTAGTGCTTGCCTTTGGCCTAGCCTCCGAAGCTGCATCACCCTCTCAGCAAAGTGAGGGACTAGGCTCTGATAGCTAAGGTTCTTGCGGTGCTGAAATTTTTATCATAACCACTATTTATAATTTTTTTCATCTTCGTTCCTTGCTCAGCTATTCTGAGTATCCTGTCCTGGATAGCCTCCTTATAATCTACAATTAATTTATAAAAGGCGCAAAACTCTTTGCCTTTTGTTACAAAGCCCTACATGATACGGTACCTTCTACCTCTAACCTCATCTGAAATGATTTTTCTTCTTCCTCAACACCCTGTAGTCACATGGGCTGTTAAGAATAGGTCTATTCCCAGCCCAAGAACCTTTATGTTTTCTCTGCATTGATCTTAACTGGCTGGCTTCTTCTTGTCATTAAGATTTTAGCTTAAAAGTCACTTTAGAGAGGCCTCCTCTGCCCATTTAATATAAAAGCAATCTGGTTACTCATTATTTCACATACGTCTCTATTTTTCTGCAATAGCATTTATTATCTAGTTGTTTTTTTTTTTAATTTTCTTGTCTCACCCCAGCAGAATATAAGGTACTTAAGAACTTGTCTTTGTTATTTACTTCTGTATTCTCAGTGCATGTAATATTGGCACGTAATAGGCAAACAGTAGCTACTGAATATATTGAGGCAAATCGATGTCTTTTTGCTGAGCTTCAGAGGACTTTTCTGAAAGGAAGTACAAGAAGGAATTGATATTGTAAAGTCAGAAATGTGATGTGCAGTCTAAGATGCATTATGTGGATACTATCATAGTTTGGAGATTAGAAATGAATGTCGAGTTGATAGGGAAAAAATGTTGATATTACATAAGGTGCATTTCTATTAATAATACAGTTTTCTTACAAGTTAATATATTTGCTCTTTTTTAAATAAGTATTTTTGTTACAAATATATAAACAATTCTGGATGATTTAGGCAAAAAGGAGTTTGTTGGAAGATAATTGGGTGTAGTACTAAGGGTTAAAGGAATAGCTGGAGAACAAAGCTGTATATAAGACAGGAACCAGGGCAGGTTTGAGATCCTCAGTAGTGGAAGTTTAGACCTTCCCTGTTGAGAGCCTTGCTCTTTTTCTATTTTTAACTTCCATTTAATAATCTTGTGGTAGTTCATACATATACATGTATAAATTCTCCTTCAAACTCCGATTCCATCCAGGCTGCCAGGTAACATTGAGCAGCATTCCATGTGCTACATAATTTGGCATCATGCCTCTCAGATTTTATTCAAACTTCATATTCTTTGGAGAGATAATGTATTTTGGGCCAGTTTGCCATGAGTAAGGCCTGGGATTAACTGACATAACCTAGACCACCCTGGGTATTGGATTATTTTTAGGGATGGTAAGTTGTGATTTGGGCAGCTGTCCATCCCGGTTGGCGTCTACTACTTCTGTATTTCATGATCTCTTTAAAAGACAGTGACCTTCTCGTCTGCTTGTCTAAAGGATGAAGAGCCAGCAGTGGTCTTTAGCATGGACTATGCAAGACAGCAACCTTCTTGTCTGCTTGTCTAAAGGATGGAGACCCAGCAGTGGTCTTTAGCATGGACTGTGCAAGACAGCGACCTTGTTGTCTGCTTGTCTAAAGGATGGAGACCCAGCAGTGGTCTTTAGCGTGGGCTGCGCAAGAGCATGAGACCGTGTTAGAGAATGCAACCTTAACTCGCCCGATCCGCGTTCTTAGAGAAATGCTGTGCATGGAGTGATGCTTACATTGCATTACTAAAAGACACAAGTCCTGTGTAATCCTCTAAGTCAGAAGAGATGTGTTTTATGTTGTGGATCCAAAGGGAGGCACCTTTTTCCTATATACCTGTCCTTTTCCACCAGTTGAGATTCACTGTCACGGTCAACTTCAGTTGCTGACAGGTGTGTTGGAGCGAAACAATGTCTAGTTCACTGATTCTCAAAATGTGGTCCTGGGACTATAGTATCCACACCTCCTGGGAACTTGTAAATGTTCAAACCTCAGCCCAGACTAGTTGAATCAGCAGCTCTGGGCCAAAGCTCAGCAGTCTGCCTTCCAGGCCACGTGGATGATACCATGTATGCTGAAGCTTGGGAAGCACTGCTCTCGTTTGTGTAGGTTGTCATCCTAAGCCAGACTCACAGGTTGTCATGTAGGGTCCTTTTACCAGGCTTTGTTTCAGGAGGCAGATGGGGGCAGTGAACTCTTGAGGAGCAGGCATTGCAGTAGTACAGACAGACAAGAAACAAGAGGATGTTTTCTTTAGGTCCTGTCAATGCTGTGGGAAAAAGGAGATGCACAGTGGCTATGTGTTTGGTTAAGGAATCTCTTATGAGATGAAGGGAGTGCAGAGACATGAGTAGAGTGATGGGGGGAGGGCGTTCAGATCATCTGGGGAAAGGACGTTTCAGGCAGAGGGATCAGCAGTTCAGTGCACGCTTGGGAAGTGTGGTGAGATTCAAGGGTAGAAAGTTAGCAGAGTGCCTATCCTGTAGAGATTTTGGATACTACTGAATGTGAAATGGAAAGCTGCGGAGTGCTGTGGGCTCAGTTAGGTCTTAGTAGCTTATTTCTGGCTTCTGTGTGGAGAGAGGCTGTGGATGATACTGACAGCAGCAAGGCCAGCTGGGGGCAGAGGAGGAACTTGAAGAGGAGGACTTCTACATACTCAGATCCTACATAATTGATAACTTAAGAGCCAGTAGGATTTGCTGGCAGATTGGGTATGGAGGGTGAGGGAAAACTCAGAGGAGTAGCTCGCAGGTTTTGATTGGTTGAAGTAATAGTCACCAATTCCTGAGGAAAGACTGAGGGAAGAGCAGGTTTGGGGGTGGGGCTTCACATTTCTGACTTAGAGCTGAGTTTGAATTCAGACATCCATATGTAGGCGTGTCAGTGAGGCAGGTGGTGTATGAGTTCTGGGTAATTACTGGCACCCAAAAATATCTGTTTTATCAAAGCTTTTTAAATTTGAAATTCAGTGGTTTATAGGAGAGGAATAGATACAAGCCATTTTGGTCCTCCAGACCAGTTTTTTAATACCTTGAGTTTAAATTTCCTTTAAGAGGATTTCGCAGAGTTGGAGTCTGTGTGTAGTTTCTCTTTAAGGTTATCAATACATACCAAATGAATAGTAACTAACTATGCTGTAGTCTGTACTAGGAACTGTATCTCATCATTAAAAAAAATAATTAAAATGAAACAAGAGTGTCAAATTTTGGCAGTATAGAAAATATTTTTATTTCAGAATTATGAATTAGGTATTGGTCACAATAAAACAAGTATGTGTTTTTCTTGTTCCCGTTTTTCTTAATATATCTTAGAGATCATTGCATATGCGTTTGTCCTACCTCCTTGTGTGTGAGGAATTGATTTTTTGAGTGAACTTATGCTCTCGGACTTGAAAATGCTTTCATTAAAGCTGCAAAGGAGCAGTGTAGTACAGTGGTCCAAACGTGTGAACTCAGCCTCCTGGCTGGCCCTAATGCTTGTGTGGTGCTTTGGGCAAATCCAGTCATTATCTTCTTCGTCTCTGTATAGAGGTAGTCTCTCACAGGCTTGTGAGGACTTATGAGTGAATTAGTACATGTGAGACATTTGGAAAGTGCCATAATGCTGTGTACCTACATAATGCTGTGTTGCCAGGATATAAGCTCCAGCAGGGTGGTGATGTTGTCCTTTTCTATAGTCTCACTGCCTGGGATAATGTCCAGTAAACGGTAGCTGTACGATAAGTATTTGTTGTGTGTATCTGTATGAAAATTTCAGTGTTTTAAATATTGCTGAACTTTGAAAAAAAAGTTGCCTTTTAAGTTTACATATAGCAACTTATTTATAAAAGTAAGTGTAAACTTGGAGATACTGTTTTGGGTTTGGCTGTGTGTAACTCTGGGACTGATAAGAGAAGGAAGCCTTAGATTCGGTGTTTGAGAAATGAGATTGTGCTGTATTATGTCCATAGTGTTTTTTGAATCAGTGGCTTAATGGTGTGGGAATGAGAAGATAATATGAGTAGCTTGTTGAAAATTTTTAACAAATATAACTTGTAGTATTTATCCTTATTAATAAAGTGGATTGTATTGCATCTCTGCTAGTATTAAGCATATCCTGGAGGTGGGGATATTAGTTCAGTAAAGAAAACTGCTGGATACAGTTGAGGTAATAGTGGGCTTTTGAGTCAGGTTTTGAATCGTGGCTTACTCCTTTAGTGGCTGTATTTGTCAACAATTGCCACAGCAGTGCTCTATGTGAGCTGTCCTAAAACTCAGTGGCTTAAAATAACAAGTATTGATTTCTGTGCTCTTTATTTAGTCTACACTGTGTGGGCTGGAGTTCTGCTGATTGGGTTTAGCCAGCTTGGCCTGTATGTTACCTTTATGTTCCTGTTGGCTCCGCCCAAAGGGGCAGCAGCTGCTTGGACAAGCTCTTCTCCTGGCAGGTCACGGGAGTGTCAGAGCCGAGCCAAATTGCTTAAACACGTGAAAGACCTCTGCTCTTTCTCCCTCAGCCAACATTCCCTTAGCTTGATGGTTGTCAACTGTGGATTGATCTTGCCCTTCGGGGGCATTGGGCAATTTCTGGAGTTATTTTTGGTTGTCACAACTTGAAAGGAGTACTAATGGCATCTAGTAGGTAGGTGCCATGGATGCACTTAGACATCCTACAATGCACGAGACAGCCCCAACGACAAAGAATTCTCCTGCCCCACATGTCAGCAGTGCTGAGGCTGATAGACTGTGTCATCAAGTCACTCCGTCCGCATGAGAAGGGACTGGAAATTGAGACTATCACACTGACTTTGAGCCCATGTTAACTTTAGAATGTTTCCTTATTTATAAGATCATCATAGAATTATTTAAGAGTAATGAAGATAACAAATATATGATATCTGATAGAGCACTCAGTAAGGTTCTTGTGATCATGAGTAAGGAAAAAAATCCCCATCCTTGAAGGAGCCCACAGTGTTGTATGAAAGAGAAAAGCTGTTGCATTAAATCCTTTAAGACTATCATACTTTCATAAAAGGACAAACAGAAATGAAGATTAAAGTTATACATAGGCCATCATAGTGTTGGTTTGGCCAGTTGTTAAGGAGGGACTTCTTTGAATCCATGACGATCTTATAAACAGTACGTGAATGGAGTTAATGCTGGTTGATAAAAGATGTTGCGTTTCAGTGAGTCCGGGATAATTGTGCCATTAAAGTTGCTGGTCATCGTTTCTGTGCTCTGAGAAGTGGCCTTATAGGGAGTGCCAGAGTGGTAGAGCGAGTTCCAGTGCTGGCAGGGGCTGGCTGTCAGGTGCCCGGTTAGCCTAGTGTGTATGTGAGCAGATAGATTGCAGAACTGTTTCGGGCATGATTAAGTTGTAGTGAGACTTTTCCCAGAAACTTTTTATGAAGATAATTTGACTTTGTGATGTTTTAAAAATGGGTCTTAATTTTGAACAGTTACAGCCTTGAAAGGTCTGTCTTGGATCTAAGCTGTCATGAGGGCATATATTGTCAATGTGTTTACGCAGATTGTAAGATGGGTAAATGCCCTTTCAAATATTTTTTCCAGTTTGTAGGACTTCAACATGGCAACGCTAATTAATAATGTGGGTTTTATAATGTTTTTCACGGTACTCTCTATGGAAAGTGAAAGTGGTTCAGTTGTGTCTGACTCTTTGCGACCCCGTGGACTATACAGTCCATGGAATTCTCCAGGCCAGAATACTGGAGTGGGTAGCCTTTCCCTTCTCCAGGGGATCTTCCCAACCCAGGGACAGAACCCAGGTCTCCCACGTTGCGTGTGGATTCTTTACCAGCTGAGCCACAAAGGAAGCCCAAGAATACTGGAGTGGTAGCCTCACCCTTCTCCAGCGGCTTTTCCTGACCCAGGAATCGACCCGGGGTCTAGCTCCTAATAATAATCTGTGTTAATGGTGGAACATAATTTTTAAATTCCTTTTATTTCTCCTGGGCTTGGAGATAAAAATCTGGCTAGTCATAGCTTCTGAGTTGGTATGGAGTTATTGGTCAGGTTCGGTTTCCTAAGATTGTCACCTGCAGAATGGCTGCTGAGCTGACTTTTGTTTTGGAGGAATTATGAGAGGAAAAAAGAGACCAATGCAGTTGGTTATCTTTACTTAAGCCTTTGTTCTTTGACTGTTGTGGCTTTCTTGTTGTGTTGAAAGATTCGATATAAACTACTTTGGTCTTTCATTGTTCTGAGAAACTGATGGACAGTAAGTAAAAATTTAACGATCGGCCAAGTCTCTATTTTCAATGCCTAGGTTAAACCTTGATATTTGGCAGGATATGATCTAAATTACAAGTGAAAATAAAAACATCTGCACATCTCTCTTTGATATGTTATACAAGAACCTCTTAAGGATAGATTGTTGATCTGAAGAAGGTTAGATAATATATTTTTATTGAATGGTGTGAAATGTTTCAGATTACATATTAACCTATTGGAGTTTGTAATTTAGCAGTACAATTTGATAACATAGAGCATGTCTTTAAGTTTTAGGAAGAGACTATTATTGTTGACTTAGAACTTTAAACAGATGAGTTCAGTGAAGGTCAGTTTCATGACATTTGGTTTTTAAGTTTCATTTTTATTTTACTTTGCAAGGATATTTCAAAGGCCTGCTGTGTACCAGATATTTAATAGGCTCTTTGTGGTCTGAGATATACTAAATTTCTTAGGATGCTAATAGAAATTATTCCAAGAAAGATTTCAAGACAGTCTGAAAACTAGTTTTTTTTTGGTTTAAATTTTTTCAAAGTTTAATGATTTTTTTAAAGTAATCTCGTCTTAAAATAGGAATGCTTTCTTTTGTAAGTAACATTTTGATATTAAAAAGGACTAGTGTGTAGAAGAACAAGCTTAAAGATGGAGTTAGTTTTTAGGGAAGAATAATTACTTGTAAGCAAATGTTTTCCAAACTCAGTTGAGATAGAAAATTTTCCCTGTGATTTATCTTATCCAAAAAGAGATTGTTAGGATCTACTTGGTTAAGATTACTGTGACAGAGATCTTAAGGAATTAGATGGGTAACCTCATCACCTGCGTTAACCTCCATATCTCTAATATTCTCACCGAAGTAATCAAAGGAATAGAAAAATTAGAGAGAAACCTGCTCCTCAGGGCTATTGGGTGTTAGATGTTAAAGGAAAGGTCAAGGTGCTGATCTTTTTTGGCCCATTTTGGGAGAACAGTGTCTCCTGGGAGTGAGTGAAACAGTCAATAACAGAATATTCTTAATCCTTACCCTGTCCCCTCCAAAGCTGGTAAAAATGAAATGGGGTGTGGAGTAGTCTACGATAACCCCTTGAGCTTGGCCACCCGTTTTTGTGCCTGCTTAACATAGGTGATCTAAGTTTATTTTGTGAGTGAATGAACTCATTATTTATACCTTCTTTTGGTTTGAGTTTGAGCAGAAAACTACTGTAGCTTTTGGTGGAATTTGGCTTAACTTTTGGGCTTCCCAGCTGGTGCTGGTGAACCCGCCTGCCAGTGGCAGGAGACGTAAGTGCTGCAGTTTCACCCTGCGGACGTTGAAATAGAACTTGTTTAAGGATTAGCCATAGAATTAAATCTAATTATTTCTTTGGTAAAGTATGTTATATGTGTTAGTAAACTCATCCCTGTAGAACAAAATAGTTTATAATAAATTAGGAAATTCCTGAAATCTAAGTTTTGATTGCAGTGCGTGTGTGGCTCAGTCACTTCAGTTCTTTGTGACTGTGATCCTGTGGACCATAGCCTGCAGGCTCCTCAATCCATGGGATTCTCCGGACAAGAGTACTGGAGTGGGTTGCCCATGCCTTCCTCCGGGGGATCTACCTGACCCAGGCATGGAACCCCGGGTCTCCTGCATCACAGGCAGATGCTTTACCGCTGAGCCGCTGGGGAGACCCTACGAGGCTGCTCTATCCATGGGTTTTCCCAGGCAAGAATACTAGAGTGGGTAACCATTCCCTTCTCCAGGGGATCTTCCTGACTCAGGGATCGAACCCTGGTTTGCTGCGTTACAGGCAGATTATTTAACCGTCTGAGCCACCAGGAAGCTTTTCTTAAATTCAAAAACAATATCAATAAGTAGCCTGCTTACCATGAACTTGCCCATCTCCATGTTTCATATTGATATGATAATTTTTTCTTCATTACTTGGTAAGGAATTGATTGAGTTTAAAAAATTTATCACTGTTGTATTGCTTGGGGTTATAGAACAGTGATTATTACTTTTTTGCCTTTTTATTTGTAAGATTATTAAGAGCAGTACAAATTTGCAGTTTTAAGGACAGATTAAACAAAATAAAAAAGCAAAATTTGAGAAATGAGTAGAAACATGAAGGCTACAGAAGAGATATGAGTATAAAACTGTAAAATTTTGACATCATTCAGCAGCAAGGGCCTGAAGGATGGCAGTGACAGTTGGAACAAAGACAAGGGAACAGATTAAATTTAACATCTTAGATTTCGTAGTCTGTTACGTGTGGAGGATAATATTGTAGAGGAACCAAGAGTAAGAGATGGTAAACGTACTGTATTAATAGAATTTAATAATTGAAAATCACTTAGAATAATTCAAAATCACTGTAAACTGAGTTTGTTCTTAACAATTTAAGAACATTGAAGCAAGGGTAATGTAAGTTGCCAGTAAGTCAAATGTAACTAAAATTTATGCCCCAGAAGAGCAGGTTTCTTTAAGAGCTGAATTAGTACTTTTGGAGCAGTTATGAGAGTGATATTTATGCAGCAAAATTTAAGAAACCAGTTTCAAAGAGCCTTAGGCTATATTCATAATCAATACATGGTCAAGATTACTAAATATTTGATATCCCAGACTTATCTTCTGGGTCTGAGGTAACACTTGTAAGCTCAGTCTTGATTCAAATAAGTGTACTGTTCTCTGTGTGTGTGTCTTGTGCTGAAGTTTATGCATATTTGCCATTGAATCATGTGGATGAAGTAATGATCATGTACAAGTTTTCATTCATGTGAAAGGTTGGTTACGGTACACGGGATGTGGATGTTGATCCTAGTCAGTAACAGACAGATGAGGATATTGAAAAGGGGTGGTCATCTGAAAGGAGTATGGTAATGGTATGTTCTGTGGTGTATGTGGAAAATAAATTAACATTTGGGCTCATCGTGAAAGTAAACTTAAATCTGAAGAGGTTTTTTCTAGACTTTGTGCTAAACGTTTTGAGCTACCCATGAACACCTGGTAGAATCAGGGTATTTAGAAGAGAGGCTTTACGCTATACTGCTGAAGTGTCTGGACTCTAGATGTTCTAGGATGGGGACTACTTTTGTAACCTCAGATGTATTAAATGGAGATGATAATGGTAACTACCTTCTAGTGTTGTTGTGAGGATTAAGTGACTTAATGCAGGTAAGTCTTCCCTGATAGCTCAGTGGATAAAGAATCCACCTGCAATGCAGGAGACCCTGGTTTGATTCCTGGGTTGTGAAGATCCACTGGAGAAGGGATAAGCTACCCACTCCAGTATTCTTGGGCTTCCTTCGTGGCTCAGCTGGTAAAGAATCTGCCTGCAATGTGGGAGACCTGGGTTTGATCCCAGGTTGGGAAGATCCCCAATGGCTACCCATTCCAGTATTCTGGCCTGGAGAATTCCGTGGACTATACAGTCCATGGGATCACAAAGAGTCTGGCACGACTGAGCCACCTTCACTTCCTTTCACTTTTCAGTGTGGCTAAAGTGCCAAGCATCAAAGTTCACTTTTAAAGAACACTCATAGTAGAACATACTTCATAGTACTCAACATCTAAGAAATGTTGAATGACATAGTCCTTGCGCTTATGATGCTTCCATATTGAAGCATTGTTAGAGAGAGACCTGCTTCTCAGTGCTATTGGGTGTTAGATGTTACAGGAAAGGTCAAGGTGCTGATCGCTTTTCGTCCTGTTTTGGGAGAGCAGTGTCTCCTGGGAGTGAATGAAGCCGTCAGTAACAGAATCTTCTTAATCCTAGCCCTCTCCCCTCCAAAGCTGGTGAATGAAATGGGCTCTGGAGTAGTCCATGGTCAGACCAGTGGAGCCTGGCCACCCGTTTTTGTGGGTGGGAAATAACAGTTGTTTCTGTGACATCATTAACTCTCATTTGAATTTTATTCTGAAAACAGTCAGGCTTCCATTTAATAAGTTTTGGGGATGTGTGAGCCTTCCTGTGCTGCCTGTGTTCGTTTCTTCTCTGTGCTGTATGTCGTGTAAGGCACTGTGGATTCACATACACACACGTACGTGCGGTGCTGGTTTCTGATTTCAAAGAATGCCCTGTAAAAGACATGCAGATTATTGCAGACGGTGAGACAGGAGGGCTTTAAGAGGTGGGCCCTCACTTAGGGGAAAACAGCCGTCTCTAGGAGTTAGCAACCAAGGAAGTCACTGAAGGACTACTTGAGCTTAATACTATGAAATGAGAATTTGACGTGTTTGGTGAGAAGAAAAGAGAAAGAAAGGTATTACAGGGAACAAAAATTCAAAGTCCCCGCTGTTTTAGAAAACAACATGTTTCTGAACAGGAGGCTAAAGATAAAGGTTTGAAAAGTAACCAGGGATTTTTCAGAAGGCCTCGTGTGTGTTTGGGCCTTACACTTTCAAAGGTACTGTCTTCTGTTTGTGTCATCAACCCTTGTTGGCTTTCATTGCCTTCATATCTTTTATTTTAATTGATAATTTCTTGTTTTTCTAAGTACGTGTTATTTAGCTTCCTGAATAATCATCATCTTATTAACCTGAGTTTGTTTTGAATGGTTTCCTCCTTTTTGCAAATTATATTTATACTCAAAAGAGAAAGACTTGACATGATTTAGGTTATCCAGATTCATATGCTATAAATTTAATGTTTTGGTTGTTATTGGTTACTTTTCTTCACTTTTACATCTGTTGGTGTAACTGCTGCTTCTTATATGTCCTGTGCCACCAACAGACGTGTATGAAGGATACGAATGGTTTGCAGAATGGTTCCTGTAGTAATTATGTTCCTTAAGAAGATATATTTGGCTGTTTATCTGGGATTAACATGAAGATAGAGAAGGGATAAGACATCTGTCTTTCCAAAAGTACATGACATTTTGATATATTCATTTTTTTTTAAATAGAAGACTTTCGTTGATTTTTTTTTTCCCGCTAAACTCTATCTGGCCATACTAGTTTCAGTTGGTATAGTTCTGACATGAATATTGATTGGTGTTTTCATTTACGTTAGTGAGTAGATGAAAGTGAAAATCACGAGACGTATGTCGAAACTTTATTGTTCATAAATGTCCAGGCAGTTTATTTGCTAAATTGGATAATGACTTCAGATATTGGAAGAAGGCTATGCTATTCACAGTGGACTTTAGATGCAGCAAACTTTTAAATTTAACCCTCGTTGTTAACCTTTCCTCCTTTACCATCATCAGCTTAGTCAATGAAACTATAAAATCAAATCAAACAAGATATTCTGGTATTTTTAATTAAAAACAGTTATATTGCTAAGTAGTCATAACTCTTCTCTCATCTTACATACTTGCATAAGATGGCTTACTAGTGTTGACTACATTAGAAGTGGTCCATTTTTATCTGCCGAACAGAAGACTTTATCAAGAAATACACATTTGTGTGTATGTGTTTGATACTTACTATGTTGCTTACATGATACGATGTAACGTTTATAAACATCTAAGTTAAAATTGGAAAAGACCCTGCGGAGGAGAAGGGGACGACAGAAAATAAGGTGCTTGGATGGTATCACCAACTCGATGGACATGAGTTTGAGCAAGCTCCAGGAGTTGGTGATGGGGCAGGGAGGCCTGATGTGCTGCAGTCCTTCGGGTCACAAAGAGTAGGACGTGACTAAGCAACTGAACTGAAGTTAAAATCACCTTAGCTATACTAGACAAAATATTTAAAAACAGAGCATCAGTTTATTGTGCGAAAGGCAATCCAAAGAAGTGCATCATCTTTTTAAAATTGTTTTTCCAAAAATTTAAGCAGAAATTAAACATGTCTTAGAAGCATTTCACTGAAACGAATGCTTTTGGAAATCATTTTTTAATATGCTTTAATAGTGTGCCACAAAAGATTTTATCTTTGATTGTATATTTCTTAAAAGGTTAGTGGAAAGATTTACTATAATACTTTATGTTCTGTCATTGAGAGAATAATTTCTATTTAAAATTAAGTCAGTAGCATCAAATAGCATTAGACATGATGTTGACCTCTTCTTTAGAAATTAACATGCCACTTGAGGGCGATATAATTGGTAAGCCACAGAAAAGTCTGTACTTACACAGTAGGGTTAATGAATGTCTTTCTTTTTTTTTCCCCTCTTCTTTCTTTCCCTTCTTTCGGCCTTTAAATTTTGCGGTTAGCTTAGGCTGTTTGAAATGGTTTTCTTTAAATGTGTTATGACATTGTTTTAATTGAATGAAGCTGCAGAACTAGCATGATAAATCAACACAGAATGAATTTTAATGCAAGGCAAACAATATTAACTTGGAAATTGGTTGCAGTAGACAAAGCAGCTGCTGTGATTAATTTTTTTCATTCTCTACTTACACCATTTTGAGAAGGATGACCTTGATGGTTTCGATTATATTTGAGTCCCAGTGGTATGCACTTGAACACATATGAGCTGTTTTTTGCTGGTTGTGGTGCAATAGAGATTGGTTCATTTTAGGATCAGGAAAATTTTGTTACGGATTTAATGTTTGACTGGCTTTAAAACATTTTTTATTTAGTAAATAATAATTGGAAGTATTAGTTAGCTGTAGCAGAAAACCTTTTCTGTGTAAGCTGTGGTTTTAGCAAAAGAGATTTAATATATGAAAAGAAAGAATGTGCCAAAGATGGCCTCTTTTGGGTTTGTGTATCAGGAATGGAGCCAACCACTTTAACAGGGCACAAATTCAAAAGTTACATATATTTTTACCCTGTACTGCCTGAAATTAGTTACTTCTAGATCTACTTAGATTTAAAGGCAGCCTCTTTAAAAATTTCATGGACTTCTCTGTTAAGTACTAAGGGTAATTCAGACGAGCTGAACAATTTCAGTAAAATAGGACATAGGGAAAAAAACAAACAAAAAACAGACATCTGCTTGAATTGCATCAGAGACCTAGCAAGATTGTGAAGAACTGCTAATTCAGGATTCTTGGGAGGACAGAGAATCAAGGTTGGATGTAAGCCTGGCTTTGTGAAACTGCTTCTCCTCTAGGTGTGTTTGCTGAACCTGGAGAGGACAGTAGAGAAGCTAAGCTTTGGGGCACAATAGGTCTAACCTATGTAAGCTCCTTCCCATCTCCAGTCTGTGCTTCGGGTAGGAATCTGATGGGTGTGCATTCAGGGGTAAGAGGGAACTAATTTCCTAGGCCTTTACAGACTTTGCATGTCAGCATCAAACTTGTGTCAACCTCAATAAGCAAAATTGTATTGAGATGATCTTAGGTTGCTAGTTAACAATAGGTGCCTGGCAGAAGCTGACATATATTCCGTCTGGAGAAAGATAACATCACCTTAGGCTTTATATTATTTCTGTAAGCTGTTTAGTAAATACATTGTCTGGCACACACTAGAAACCAAGCAAACACAAAGAATACAAGATGATGTTCAGAAAAATCTGAAGAAACAAGACAAAAGAAGCACATTCATCAAAACTCTAGATATTAGAATTATTAGATCCGGACTTTATAAAAGTTATGCTTATTGTGTGTATGGAGACAAAAGACAAGTTGGAGAAATATGGCAGAGTTATGGGAGCTATGAAAGAAGAGTCAAACTGAATATGTCAGAGAAAGAGAAAGTATAAAAGAAAAATTAAACTGAAAAATTCCTTAACTGGGATTAATCGATTTAACAGAAGACTCAAAGCTTTTGAAGAGGAAATTAATGAACTGAAAATTACCTCAGTTGAAAATTCAGTATGAAAATAAATTTAAATTTAGAAAATAAATGTTAATATCTTATAAATATCTTTATATCTTAATATATGTAAGCTTAAGGGCAAAAGGTACTGCTGGAGAAAAGACCACTTCATAATGACAGAAGAATATAATTTTGTATATACCAACAACACAGTTTCTAATTGTGTAAAGCAAATAGAACTGAAAGAAATAGACAAAAGTTAGTCACAGAGGAGTTTGCCTGCTTTTTTTCCTAAGATTTTTTGGACATGGATCATTTTTAAAGTCTTTCGTGAATTTGTTACAACATTGCTTCTGTTCTAATATTCTGGCTTTTTGGCTCCAAGGCATGTGGGATCCTAGCCCCCTAGACAGGGAGCAGACTTGCACTCCCTGCATTGGAAGACAAAGTCCCAACCACTGGACTGCCAAGGAAGTCTCATGAACACCCATGGACTATTTAGAAAAATCGATTATGTACTGTGCTTAAAAGTCTGAACAAGTATTCAGTTCAGTTCAGTTGCTCAGTCGTGTCCAACTCTGCAACCCCATGAACCGCAGCACACCAGGCCTCCCTGTCCATCACCAAGAGTTTACACAAACTCATGCAGGGGCACCCCACTCCACCACTCTTGCCTGGAAAATCCCATGGACGGAGGAACCTGGTAGGCTGCAGTCCATGGGGTCTCGAAGAGTCAGACACGACTGAGCGACTTCACTTTCACTTTTCACTTTGATGCATTGGAGAAGGAAATGGCAACCCACTCCAGTGCTCTTGCCTGGAGAATCCCAGGGACGGGGGAGCCTGATGAGCTGCCGTCTGTGGGGTCACACAGAGTCGGACACGACTGAAGCGACTTAGCAGCAGCAGCATGTGCAGCGAGTCAGTGATGCCATCCAACCATCTCATCCTCTGTCATCCCCTTCTCCTCCTGCCCTCAGTCTTTCCCAGCATCAGGGTCTTTTCCAGTGAGTCAGCTCTTCGCATGAGGTGTCCAAAGTATTGGATTTTCAGCTTCAGCATCAGTCCTTCCAGTGAACACCCAGGATGGATCTCCTTTAGAATGGACTGGCTGGATCTCCTTGCAGTCCAAGGGACTCTCAAGAGTCTTCTCCAACACCACAGTTCAAAAGCATCAATTCTTTGGTGCTCAGCTTTCCTTATAGTCCAACTCTCACATCCATACATGACCACTGGAGAAAACCACAGCCTTGACTAGACGGACCTTTGTTGGCAAAGTAGTATCTCTGCTTTTTAATACGCTATCTAGGTTGGTCATAACTTTCCTTCCAAGGAGTAAGCGTCTTTTAATTTCATGGCTGCAATCACCATCTGCAGTGATTTTGGAGCCCCCAAAAATAAAGTCTGACACTGTTTCCACTGTTTCCCCATCTATTTCCCATGAAGTGATGGGACCGGATGTCATGATCTTCGTTTTCTGAATGTTGAGCTTTAAGCCAACTTTTTCACTCTTCTGTTTCACTTTCATCAAAAGGCTTTTTAGTTCCTCTTCACTTTCAGCTGTAAGGGTGGTGTCATCTGCATATCTGAGGTTATTGATATTTCAGCTTAGAGGAATACTTAAAGCTTTAAATGTATATTTATTAGAAAAGAAGAAAGGGTACAATAAGCTGAGCATTCGTTTCATAATATCGGGAAAAGTACAGCAGATTAAACGTAAAAGAAGTAGAAGGAAGGAAGTAATAGAGGTAAGAGTAGAAATTAATTTAAGACCCCGGAAAACCATCACAAAATGAAGAAAATCAATGTATTGGCTGCCTACTACTGCATTTTAATGAACTGCCCCAGAAACTTACGTTAAAACAACTACCACTTATTTAGCTCCTGCTTCTCTTGTGCATGCTAGTTGTTTTCGTTTAGGCTGGGCTCACCACAGCAGTTTTTCTGATCAGCACCTGCAGTCAGCTGCGGGTTAGCCAGGCCCCTCTGCTCTTAATAGTTACCTGGGTGTGGGCTGGCATGGATGGCGACTAGATGGCTTGTCTTTCATTCTCAAGTGGGTTAGTCTGAGACTGTTACATGGGAATAATAGGGCCTAAGAGAGGAAGTACACATAAGACTGAGACTTGGGCTTTTAAAACACACATTATTCTTTTCATACAGTGTATTGGAAAGCCAGTCACCATGCCAACCCCAGATGCAAGAGGTGAGAGGAGCTGCAGAGTTACACTGCAGATGGCATAGGTTAGGGATGCACGGGCAATTGTAGTCGTTCTTGAATGACCTGTCTACAAATTTAATTTACATTTATTTTCATCAGTCTACCCCTGTCAACAATAGAAAAGGTACATTCTTTGTAAAGACTGGAATACTGATCAAGAGAAAGGACGACATAGATAGCCAGTCAGAATTGAAGTGGGACCATTGTTACAGATCCTGTACATACTAAGACGAAAAGTCTATGAAAGCTTTATATCAACAAATTGAAAGTTTAAACTATACTGACATATTTTTAGATAAATACAAGTTACCAAAATTGACATATGAAGGAATAGGAAATCTAAAGTAACTGAATCCATAATTGAAAACCGGAACAGAGAAAAAAATGCTCTAGACCCAGGTGCCTTCACCACTGATTTCTCTTCAGTATTTAAAGAAGAAATAGTACAAGTTAGCTTCTATAAGCCATTCCAAAGAGCTGAAAAAGGGGGACTACATCCCAACACATTGAGTCCAGAATAATCTTGATGCCTAAACCCTAAGAAACATATTATGGAAAAGTACAAGCCACTTCCATTTGTGAATGTAAATTTAAAAAATAAAATTGTCACCAAATTGCTAACAAACTGAACCTAGTGATCTATAATAAAAGATAATGCATCATGATCAAGTTTATTGTAGAACTATAAGTGTGATTTAACATTTGTTAATGAATTGTAATCCATTGTATTACCAGAATAAAGGAGAAATATTATGATTGTCTCGATGGTGAAAAAATGTGATACATTTAAACATCCATTCATGACTAAAAATAAAAACTCTTAATGAATTAGGGAGTAGAATGGAATTTTCTTAATATGCTGAAGTATACACAGATTACTTCAGACTTCATAGTGAACTATTGAGAATTTATTCTTGGAATGAATCAAGGATAATACACTTGATTTGACTTTGAACCCATGATGTGCTGGCCAGTGCTGTAAGGATGGCCAGAAAAAGAAATTAAAAATAGGATTGACAGTTATGTATTTTTTCTTTTCTCGTATTTGCAAGTGATATGAATCTTTACCAAAAGAATCCAAAAGAACCTACAGAAAAATTAGAATGAAGAAAGAAGAAACAGGGTTGCTGGGTATACTGTATGATACAAAAAGATAAATCATGATTTCACATGTAAAGAAACATATGAAATAAAAATATGATTTACAGTAGCAAAAATGAAGCCCCAAATGTCTTGGAATAAATCAAACAAAAACAAATAAAGGCACACTAAGAAAGCTTTGTATTCTTGAGAGAAATCAGAATGACAAAATTACACTATATTCATGATCCTGAAGATTGTTATAACATCCCAGTAAAAACTATCGCTAGTATCATTTTAGAAATTGACCAGCTATTTCCGAAATCTGTATAGAGGCACAAAGACTGAGACATCTTTGAAAGAGGAGCAATGTGAACTAACATGCTGTCTTGCGCATTAAGATTTTGAAAATAAAGTTACATTAAATGACAGTGAGATACTAAGCCAAGTAGCTTAATAGAGAACCCAGAAGTAGACCCATATGTATAAGCATGTATAGGTGTTGCTTACAAGAAGAAATGACGCTGCGCTGTAGAGCAGGGGAAAGGACGGTCTCTTCAGCAACATGCGGCGGCCACCGGAGGGAACAGAAGAAGAGAAGGTTGTTCTCACATCATGGACATCACTTCCTGGCACACTGTAGACATAGATAAGAAAGTCATAACAGTAAAGCTTCTGCAAGTTAATACAGAGGGTATCTTGATGACCTTGGGATGGGGAAAGACTACCTTTAAACAGGACACAGAAAATATTGTTAAGGGAAGACATGAGCTGCATTAAAATTATATATAATTTAATTCAATTCAGTCTGCTTAAATTAAGTCATCTTAAGACACCATTAAAGATGAAAATGGTAAGCCACAGGAAGGGAAAAGTCATTTGCCACACCTGTGACCACAAAGTAGAAATCAATAAGACAGCAAAACAACCCAATAGAATAGTCTGAAAACTTCACATGTGCTTCAAAAAATACACATCTGATGACCAACAGCCTAAGCATTGAAATGTATCAGAGCAAAGTCCTCTCCTCTTGGGACTGTAACTGTGTATGACCGATTTAGGAAGTAGTTTAGTGCTGTCTGCTGCTTGAGGGGAATTTTCTGGGAGATGGTGAAGGACAGGGAAGCCTGGCATGCTGCAGTCCATGGGGTGGCAGAGTAGGACACGACTAAGCCACTGAACGACAGTCTCCTTTAGCAGCAGTCTTTTCCCTAATGGGACAGTCCTTGGTCCTGCTTCTTTAGTTTGTACACTCTTGCATGCAAGAGCCTTCCTCAAGTTAGAGCATTCCTCAAGTCTTTGGTGAACTTTGTCTATACATACGTAAGTATGAAGCACAGCATGTGAATTAGAAGCTCGTATTCTTGGACTGGGCTAGCTCATTGCAGGGTTCCGTGGGAGCTGATCACCTGAAGCTGTGTCAGCCTTTGAGAACGGAGCCAAATGCTGCAGTGTGAGAGTCTTCTTCGGGCATCTTTTCTAGAGATGAAAACTCAAGCCTGATACCTCCAAGTTAGATGCCTGGCAGTTGCTACTCTTCGAGCAGGCTTTGGTCAGTTGTTCTGTGTATCATTTCCACCTTTTCTTTCTGGTTTTCTGCAGAACTCAGTGCGTGAGTTTCTGGTCTCTCTGGAGTTCTGTAGGGCAGGTTTGCCATTTGATCATATCCCCTTCCGTGGACAGTCTGAGCTTACTTGTTGATTGAGGGCCTGAGGCTTCCTAAAGTGAATTTGTAGTAGACGTCATAGACTCTGACCCGCCGTGTGGCGGGCTTGGTATTGGACGTTTCATGTATATTGTGCTGTACACACGTGCAGTTCCTCTTCACAGCACTTCCAGGAAGCGTGTCTCCATCACATGACTGAGGCTTGTTTTATATGACTTCCCAATTCTTAATTATTGCTTAGTATTGGAGCTTGAATACCAGTTGGGGTCTGTTTGCTTTCCAAGTGTGAGCGTGTAATCATAGTACAGTACTTCAAGTACAGTACAGTACTTAAGTTTATTTAGATTGGGAATATGGGAGGAGGGCTCTTGACTGGATGACTGCAAGAGTTTAGTTGGGTGAAGAGGTAGATTAAGTCCTATATGCCAAAAACTAGGCAAGGTGAAGGGTTTTATTTGAATGTAAAGACATGGTTCAGGCAGGTTTCAGAATTTGGAATCTTGTATAGCTGGGTCAAGGACCTGAGAGTCTTTGCTTGGGGTGGAAGAACTGATGTCATAATCCCCTAGGGAGTAGGACTTTCTTCCATCCTCAAACGTGTACACGCACATCTTTCACTTGGGAATCACTTCTCTAAGATGTGGCCGTGCTGGTGAGTAGCTGAGGAAGCAGGCGGCCTCTGGAGCACAGAAGACAGAGGAAGTGCCCTCGCTGCTTAAGCCCCGAGAGCAGTGACTGCTGGCACACTAGTGTTATGGAGTGACAGCTAACAGTGGGGATAAAATGCAGGAGAAAGTGGGAAGCGTAGGTATCAGTAACCTGCTTGAATAAGTAGATAAAAACCACCCATGGATGGTTTTGTGGAACTGATGATATTCATTTTTTTTGTCTTTTATATAGATGACATATTAATGAGGAAAATTTACTTTCCAGTGTTCACAGTCAATCTTTTCCTCTCATTGGCCTTTAAAAAAAATTTAACTTCTATGTGTGAATATTAGAAGTTTCTGTGGAAGGATGATAATTATTTATACAGTTATTTCTTATCACTGTCCTTTTTGTGATAAGAGTTAAGGTTCTTTGTCAAAGTAGTAGTATGAACTAAAGGTAGAGATGGAAAATAGGAAAATAAGGATGCAGATACAAAATTATGCAAGGATTGTGGGAAAAAGTGTAGACTCTTATGTCTTAAAGAGTATAGTGGGAAATCCAACTTTAGCCATCAGTGTTCTGGCAGCCAGCCCCAAAATACAATGCTCTCTGAACAGTCGCTGAAGTATAACTTAGATCAGTAAGATAGGAATTTCCCCCAGGGATTTCTGTATAAAAGGCAGCCACTGTTTAACATAGTAAATAGCTCCTGGAACCCTGTCATAGGAGGGATTTGCTGAACTTTTCATGTGACTTGTTTAGAGTGTGCATGTCGATGGGCAGTTGAATACAGCACCTGTTTTAGGTAGATTCTGCTGTTCCTAATCCATGATTTGTATTAATGCACATGAAAATTTCAAGCTAAACCATAAACTGCTGTCATTACACCCCCAAACTTGGCAAGAAATTGATGATTTTATTTCAACTTAGTATTTCTAAAAATTTAATTAGAGAAAGTTAAGTATATACTTTTAAAATGACTTTATGTGAATAATGCACAATGTTGGGTTTTTTTTTCCCCCCAGTTTAATTTTGTTGGGAGAATCCTTGGACCTAGAGGACTTACTGCTAAACAGCTTGAAGCAGAAACAGGATGTAAGATCATGGTCCGAGGCAAAGGCTCAATGAGGGATAAAAAGAAGGTAAGTCCTTGAAAATGGGGCCATCCTTTATGTGAATAATGTACTTATACTTTTGAATTTTAATAACGAAATATCTAGATCTTAAAGCACTATATGTTATTTCATGTCAGAAAATTTTTAACTTTTTAAAGGTGGTGTCGTAATTTTCTCCTTTTGATTATCATTACTTTTCATTTAGCCAGCTAATATCAGTTAATCCATCATATTCATGTTCGTTTTTTCACTTGAGAAGCTGCCAGTTTGGAAGTAGACTATTCAGTGTTGTATGTATTAAAGATGTAACTGAAACTTTGAAAAATCTAAAATGTTTCTCTTGATGAGATTTAAATGAGAAGAATCAAATGAATTACTGTGGATTTGTGTCATCTCATCAGGAGAGTGAGTAAGCGTGGAGGAAGGCTTATAACTAGCCATATGGGAGTCATTTTGGTTTTCACCAGCATTTCACGTTGAGTTCGTTTTCCAGCTGTTTAAAGTTTATTGTTGTTGTTTTCTGCTTTTCTTCTTTTTGCCACTTCTTATTTTTCTAGTTTAATTGATGAACACCTGGTTACCTGCTTTAAATACTGTTTTTTCAGAAGGTTTTATTTGCTGGTTTCCTTTTATCCAGTGATGCTATGGAGGCAGAATACTTAGAATTCTATCTGTGTGAAAAACGTTTGATTTTTTAAGAATAGCATAGGTTTTGATTGCCAAAGATTAAATGTATTGTTAGGAAGGGTTTGTTGTGTGTTTGGTTTTTAAATACATTGCCTTGAAAAAGACATCAAGTGATGGAGTTGTGGGCAGCTTTGCTAGAGCGTGTTGAGCATTGAATCCCTCTGTGGAGCTTACAGAGTGAACGCCAGACCTGTAAGGTACTCTGACTTCATGCTGACTTCTTTCTGAGCTCTCGCCTCATTTCATTTAAACTTTCCCATTAGCTGACTGGGTCTCAATCATTTTCTCTCCTTACAGGTAAATAATGACTTAGTAGTTAAGCTGAGCAGAGAGGCCCTCAATAATATTAATTATGTGTAAATTTTATTTTAAGCTGTTCTTGTCAGATGAGTATAAAGATATTTTGAGGCAAGCATGTGAGTTCTCCCTGAGCATATTTAGCAGTTGTATTTAAAACTGTCTTTTTCACTAGAATCTTAAAATAGCTTAATCACTTTGTGACTCAGCTGAGGGGCAGTCTTGTATTGCCATGCAGTTTTGGTTCCCATGTTTGCACTTGTGGTTGCTTTGCATTAAGCAGTGCTGATTTAATAGCCTAGGTACAGTAAGACAAGCTCTCACCAACTGAAGGACAAGTATTCACCAAAACATTAGTGTATTCATCAGTTAAACAAGTTGTTGTATCAGTTAACAAAGCCTGTTTTGCCCTCTCCTCAGCCTCTTGTCGATTCTGTAGTACCAGCCCTCCATTCACACAGACACTGAGGAGTCGAGCTTGGAACCCTGTAATGAGACATCGCGAGCTCTGTTTTCAGTCAAGTTGAACTTGGAGCCTGAAGAACAGTTTTCTGCCATCATTTTGGCATACATTAGAGTGGCTAAGAGTGTAACCTCTATAACTATCCTGCTTTCATTTGACTCTTGCTTCTATCACTTAGCAGCTTTGTGATTTTAGCAAATGACTTCATCTCTTGGTGCCATGTGAAGTGGGAGTTGTAAGGTCACTCTGATGGCTGTGAGGATTACAGAAGTTGGTGAGCACTTAGCATAGTGCTTTGACACAGTAATCAATCAGTTACTGTTAATGATTGCTCTTTAATAAATTTTGTTTACATTGTTAGTACATTTCCTGTTTAAACTCTTACATTGTATCATGGGGGAGTACTACAATTTTTTAAGCTTTGGGAATGACAATACTTTGTTGTTGCTTTGTGACCTTTGAATATCCCATATCCTCACAGCTTTTTTGTTGTGGTTCTCTGATGACTGGTGTGTCCATATTCTGTCTTGTCTACTTTGTTCTTAAGCACAAAGAGAAGTGGTTAGCACATTGTATTTTTTTAATGTGTATTGTTGCCTAATGAAATAAAAAAAGTTTACAGATTGTACATAATGCATGAAAACAATGATAGATTAAGACACCAACAACATTTTGACTGCAGATTGCATTTTTAGTTAAGTGCTATAGAAAGTGAAAAGTGAAGTCGCTCAGTCGTGCCTGACTCTTTGCGATCCCATGGACAGTAGCCTGCACCAAGCTCTTCTGTCCATGGGATTTTCAAGGCAAGAGTACTGAAGTGGGTTGCCATTTCCTTCTCCAGGGAATCTTCCCAACCCAGGGATTGAACCCAGGTCTCTCGCATTGTAGACAGACACTTTACCGTCTGAGCCGCCAGGGAAGTCCATTAAATGCTATAGATGGAGAGTGCTATAGCACTCTGTATCTCTGTTAAGTGCTATAGATGAATATACTTTGGGAATATCCAGCTAATTTGAATGGCTACTGTATGTTTGATACTACGGTGAAGAATTTATGTGTAGATTTATAATGCCAAGGGTGTCTTCTGTAATATTAATTTAAATCTATGCATACTAAATTGTCAACCATGTCATTTTGGTTTACTCTGCTCTGCTCATTGAGTTCTTGAAAATGTTAATAGAAGTTAAGTCAAAATGGAAGGTACTATCACTTGTTGCTTGGCTATTATTTTGGGGAAAGAAAAAAAAAACATGAAAAATATATGGAGACCAAAAAATACCGAAGTAAATAATAAGGCTGATTGAAGCATATTCCATGTGTTTAAAGGAAAACTAAACTTTTTCGTGCAGAATTGTCAGTTTATGTAAAAGCTAAGAAAGCTAGAAAATCTTAATTTGTTGACTATCCATGGTATTAATGATGGAATGCTGTTTGCTGATTTGTCAGTAATGACATACCATGTCTGTTTCATGGAGTGTTTCTCTGCTCTTTGATGAGTACTTGACATAGAGTAGACACTGGAAAAAAAACATCTGAGGAGGGATGAATGTGTAGGTAGTAAATGAAAGACATAGATGTTCTCTTCTCCTTTACCCTCCCCAAAGTTTTTATGAATAGAGAAAATGATAAATTCTATTTGTTTTCAGTTCTTTGGGAAAGATAGGCAGTGCTATATCATCCTAAGCTGTTGGTTGTAAGCAGGGGAATGAATGCTAGTTTATATTTTTCATTTTCCTGGATTGCTGTTACTTCAGAATTATTGATGGGCCCAGCAACATTGTCATTGTATAGAAATACCCAGAGGAATGGTACTGAGTAATTGCAGGAGCCTAAGGACAGAGCTTCACGCACACTTGGTAACTGACTGGGGAGCTGTGCTTGTCTGTCTGCCTCCCACTCCCCCTGAAAATGTTCGTGCGTGAGGCGTCTGCTGCTGTGGCGGCTCAGTCCTGTCCAGCTCTCTGCGACCCCATGGACTGCAGCACGCCAGGCTCCTGTCCTCCACTCTCTCCTGGAGTTTGCTCAGATCCGTGTCCATGGCATCAGTGATGCTGTCCAACCATCTCATCCTCTGCTGCCTCCTCCTCCTGCCCTCAGTCTTTCTCAGCATCAGCGTCTTTTCCAGTGAGTCGACTCTTCTCATCAGGTGGCCAAAGTACTGAAGCTTCAGCATTAGTCCTTCCAATGAATATTCAGAATTGATTTCCTTTAGAATTGACTGGTTTGATCTCCTTGCAGTCCAAGGGACTCTCAAGAGTTTTCTCCACCACCACAGTTCGAAAGCATCAGTTCTTTGGTGCTCAGCCTTCTTTATGGCCCAACTGTCACATCCATACAGGACTACTGGACGCAACAAAGCTGTGATCCATGGAAGGGGTGAGATGTCTACAGTTGATCAGTCGGATGTTGGGTCTTCTGAAAATGTCCAGTAGGACTCAGCAGTTCTGGTTAGAGCTCTTTGCTTGAAATGGAGGGATGTGCACTCAGGGAATCAGAAGGCCATTCAAGGGCTGCTAATAGCAGTGGCCAGATGGTATTAACCACATTTACGATCTGTTCAGTGTCATATTCAGACCTTCAAAAATCTCAACAGATAATTTTTACTCTTCTAACAGGAATGAAGACTTAAAAAAGGTCAAGTAACTTATCCAGTCCCTTACTTCTAACTGTTAATTACACTCAGTATAAACATGTATCTTGCTGGACATTGACGTTCAGCTCTATGATCCATTCTCTTCAGAATATGAACTTTGAATTTAAAATAAGATAAATCTGTTATACAGTTTTAATTTAGAATTTAATATATTTCCCAAATATATTTGACCACAGTCTGTCCATTCTGAGAGATGTCTAAACTTCTTGAGGAACTACGGTGTTGTATGGACCGTGATCTCTGAAGTGTTATTAGAGGGACATACTACACACTTGCAAACATAGGTAGAATTGCATAACTTCTTTATTTGCCACTTTTCATATGCTTACACACTTTTCTCCTATTCTTACGGTTCATAGATGGTTTACCTAGTTAATATGTGATATTGTTAGAAAAGTTTAAAAGTGTATATGATCAGAGAAAAAGTGTAGCGAGGCACCTGATCCTGTTGCTTTAGAGACTCCTCTTGGTGACCGTTCTGATGTGTCTAGTAGAGCATTCTTCCTGTGTTAGTATATACGCTTTCACACGTGGTGTAGAAAGTGAGTCTTCCTATTCTTGATGCTTTGTAATTAGCATTTCCTGCAGTTCTGTATTCTGTTCTGTCAGTTTAATTGACAACTAATCGAGCTTTATAGTGTCTGAGACTTTGTGCTGTGCGATAAGAAAACTTAAAAGATAGCTTAAGGCAATATTTGCAGTATATGCAAAAATTAATTTGCTTGTATGGGGGAAACTTAGACTTTTGTTTTTATGAAGGATGTTATTGCTTTCTCAACACTTTGAAAATGATCAAATTGATACAGTGTTTTTGGTTTCACATACTGAAGTGGTTGTGATAGCCAGTGACATAACATCAGGTACAGACATGGTCTGGACAGCGCACTGGATCAATCTTGCTGGTGCTAGACTTCTGACAGCCTGGAGCGTGAGTGTAGTCTATCAGAACAGCAGCAGCCGGGGAAGCAGCTTTGGCCGCGGCAGACTGTCGGCCATGCTCACTCGGCCCCTAGTGCCGCGCTGCCCGTCCCTCCCACGCGTGCCTGCTGTTCCCGGCCCTCCTCACCCCTCTGTCTGCCACACGGTCTGGGGAGCAAGTTCTGGACATCATCCCAAGCTGGAGACACTGTATGAGGTGTTTATAAAATAGGAGGGCTCTTCAGCGCTATCATATTTGTGTGTTTTTTTTCATCACCAGAACAATTTCTTTGTGTTGTTAAATGTCTGGTCAGTGTTCCTAGTGCCCCTCTTGTCTCATAAATGTGCTTTTAAGAGAAGCTTAAATGGTGTCCGTGTGAGGGGCTTACACATTGCATTTGATTGGTAGATCTGTTAAGCCATTCTCGCCCTGGCCCCCATTGCTCTTGTGTAGTTTATTGGTAAAGGGTCTGAGTTGCTTGTACCGAAGAGTTCCCGTGGCCTTTGCTGGCTGTATTTTCATGTCCGTGTTTAACACCTATCTCTGTCCCCTGTAGTTTTGGCAGTTTGGTAGTGAGAAAGGTTTAATAAGGGTTAGTTCTCCTGCCCTCCCTTCCTCATTTCCTTTCTTCCTTTTGAAAGAAAATTTTGTAAGTAAATGTTGTTGTGGTACCGAGCATCGTTTTCCTTTGATTTTAGCAATCATTGTTGATTGTTTTTCAGACCTTTCACTTCCGTAGGAACTGCAAAACAGTTATTACCCTGTTTCTTTGCTATTATTAGTTACATTTAATTTTATAGGAAAGGCTGGATAAATGTTCTTTTTTTTTTTTTGACTCAGTCCCTTATTTACTAGGTTTAGAATAGTGAATTGGTTCCTAGGAATCCTCCAGAGGTGTAGAATTTGTTTTTTTGTTTTGTTTTTATTTGAATATCATTATAAATGCATTTAAACAGTTTTGATTTATTTCAGTTCATTGCACCACGGTTTGAAGGCATCAGTTCTTCGGCGCTCAGCCTTTTTTATTGTCCAGCTCTCACACCCATACATGACCACTGGAAAAACCACAGCTTTGACTATACAGACCTTTTGTTGGCAAAGTAATATCTCTGCTTTTTAATATGCTGTCTAGGTTTGTCATTGCTTTTCTTCCAGGGAGCAAGCGTCTTTTAATCTCATGGCTGCAGTCACTCTCCACAGTGATTTTGGAGCCCAAGAAAATAAAGTCTGTCACTGTTGCCATTGTTTCCCCATCTAGCCATGAAGTGATGGGACCAGATGCCATGATCTTTGTTTTTTGAATGTTGAGTTTTACATTATATTGTTTATATTGTAGTAAACTTGTGGTTGGGCACAAGAAACGAATTATTGTTTTAAATGTTTTCAAGAAGAAAAGTGCTATAATTTTCTATTAGTTTACATAGCCTTTCTCAGCTAGGGTTCCTCATCTTAGAAGTTCTTCAGTTTCACTAAGAGTGGTTTATAATGAGTACCATTCTAGATAGGAGAGAAGTGAACTATATATAATTTATGCCTGGGGCCAGGCACTGGGTACTTGATTCCCTTGTGGAGTCCTTAGTTGAGAAAGACTGTACCCTGTGAGAAATATTTTTTATTCTCTATTTTATATTCCTGCCTTACGACCTGCCCTTGGTACCTTCAACTCAATGTGTTGAGAGTAGGAATTTTTTTGGATTCTGTCTTAAAAATGTTACTTTCATAAACTGCATGCTTAGAAACTTTCATGATCTGATTTGAATAGTGCGTGTGTGCTAAGTTAGTTCAGTCAGGTCTGACTCTGTGACCCTATGGACCATAGCCTGCCTAGCTGCTCTGTCCAAGGGACACTGGGCAAGAACTGGGCAAGACAGGGCAAGAACACTGGAGTGGGCTGCCATTCCCTTTTCCAGCTGAATAGTAGTATTTAGCTAAGAGTAATTATGAAAATTACAGTATTAAATATCTATTTGGAAGGAACCTTATTAAAGCTATGAAGTCTAATACTTACGCATATTTAATTCTGTGATATTTTAGTTCCTGTGGTACACATGGTTGTCACTCAGTTTTCTCAACCCCTCACCGTAGTCAGTACCTTTTCAGGCAGTAAGTAGTTTTGAATGCCTGTGAATTTTGTCCTTGAAGATCTTTTACCCTGAGAGACTGATAGGTTGGTGGTAGACTAATGCACAGTGCGATGTAGACAACGGTTGTTATGCTTTGTGCAGTGGCAAGCCACGGAAGTGATGAGTTCTTTTACAGGTTGAGGACTTCAGGGAAAGCTGGAGAAGATTGGACTGGAGTAGGAATTGACAGGGCAGATGAGTGGAGTGGTGTTCTGCTTGGCATGTTGCTGTGGAAGCTGCAAGGTTTAGTGGGAAAAGTGGTGTTGGAGACAGGCTTGGATCTGAGGATATAGGGCCTTGAATACTATATTAAAGTGTTTTTCTTTGGAAAGCAGTGTATTGGCACTCATATTTTTAAAGTAAGAAGTTATATGAGACATTGATTTTTAGAGAATGTGGCTGTAGACAGGATGGTGTGGGAAGGAGAGATCAGAGGCCATGGATAGAGAGCCAGGCCTCAGACAGCAGGACGTAGAGTCCTGTGTGTGCTGGAAAGCTTTGACACTCAGAGCCTCTGATCCTAACTCTACTCTGCATACAATACAGAATAATCTCTTAACTTTAGGGCCTTTGGCATACTTAATGTCCCGTGTCTCAGAGGTGTCCTGCGCTACCTATATAAACTAATACCCTAGGAACTTCAGTCCTCCTCCACTTTTTTTTTCTTGTTAATGTCATGGAACAGGGCACTGAATTCAGCCTCAAAAGTGATTGATTTGTTTCTTTTTAAAGAGAAAGGAAAGCCTGCATTTCTGGAAGAATTTAAATCAGTACTTTTCAAATTATCTGTCACAAAAGGCCATTACAACAAAATTGTAATTTATCATAGACCGTATCTTTTGTGAAATTATTATACAGTGAAATTAATTATCAGAGAAACAATTTTAAAAGACAATTTTCATCCTGTTTAAAACTTTATGTCAGCGGAGAAAAGTATCTGGTCAGAATGCTGTTAAAAGTTTCTATAATACCCCAAGAACTGTAGTGCACAAGGCTCCTCTGTCCGTGGGATTTTCCAGGCAAGAATACTGAAGTTGGTTGCCATTTCCTTCAGGGGATATTCCCGACCCAAGGACCGAACATGAGTCTTCCACATGTGTCTCCTGCGTTGCAGGCGGATTCTTCAACACTGAGCCACCAGGGAAGCCCTGATGGGCAGAAGTATCCAGTCAGAGTGCAATAGAAGTTTCTGAACACTTGATTCTGCCCTGGGAGGCTGCACTCAGGGCAGCACTGGCTTAGCTGTCGCTTTCTGGGTGATGGCTCTAGCAGGCCTTCAGGGCTGGGGAGGGGCCCTTTGCTGTCCTCTCCTCTGCTTTTCTTCTTTCTTCTCATACCCTCATTTTTACTGTGAGTGTTTTTTAAAACAAATTTCATTTTGGAATATAAAATTTCATATGGAATGTTTAGTTCTGTTTCTGGTTACATGTTCATTTTGGACTTAAGCAACTTAGCTTTAAGGTAGTATAAAGCAGTACAATGCAAATTAAATATTTATTTCAGATTGGATAGTATTTCAGTACATTTTTATAAAATAAAGTCATTCCTTTGCCTTTATTAATTGCTGAGAAAGATCAGGAAGATTTGAAATAAAAATTTTGCTACTGTTTTTTAAAGTACAGTTTTTTTTTCTTTTTAATTTGTAACACTCTTTAAGGGATAAAAAGATGGATCCAGTGAAAGTAAACCTGTTTTCATTACTAAAGTAACTCTTGAAGTAACCTGTAAAACTTAAGCTAATTACTCTGCTATAGATCTAATACCACGATGAATTAATTGTCCATGTCTAATGAAATGAGACATGAGTTTCAGTGAATGGAAGAGTCTGTTTTATCACTGGATGCTGTTAATGAGCCTTTTAAAATTAAGTCTTGATTGGATTGTAGTCAATTTAGCTAAGGAATCTTTGAGTATCTTATAGTATATTGTGTATAAAGAAGTTTTTTTTCCCTCAGAAAGTTCAGTTCTCTGTGAACAGAATTAGTAGTGGAATGTTGCTTACCATTATGCTACATCAGTTGATTTTCTTTTTCAAAAAAACCCTTTAACAAAGAAATTCAATGGAAAATTTTTGTCAGTTATACTAGTGACAAATTATTAGACAATTTAATAAGCATAGTGAGCTATCTTACTCTATCCTACTTTTATTTTTCTTCTTCAGTTATGAAAGATAACAATTTAAATAAATTATAATGTTGCTCTTTGAATTGTAAAGTGTTTTTCTTTTTAAATCATGTGTACTTGTTGACTCTTTGACTTTTAAAGGCATGTATAGTTGTAATTCAGAAGTTGTCATAGGACCAGGATGATATCATAGTCTTTGGGTCCAGGAAATTTTAAACTTATGATTCTTCATTTTGAAAATTATTTATTACTTAGAAAAGAGAAAATAGAAACTACAGCAGGTAGTTAGGACTGCTTTTAAAAGGTCTTAATAAGTTTTTATCTTAAGTTTTTGCTTAATTCAAATACCTGTGCTGCTGCTGCTGCTAAGTTACTTTAGTCTTGTCTGACTCTGTGCGACCCCAGAGATGGCAGCCCACCAGGCTCCCCCTGTCCCTGGGATTCTCCAGGCAAGAACACTGGAGTGGGTTGCCATTGCTTTCTCCCCAAATACCTATAAAGTATAGTAAATATAAATTACTAATCACTTCACATAAATACTAAAAAAGTTTTCATTCTGATATGAAGGGAGTTTTGTAACGTTTCACCTTTGTAACTAATAAGATTAATTTCTGACTAGTTACCTTCTCATTCTTGGATATTTGGCAAGGGTATTAAAAAAAAAATGAAGTTGTGTCCCTCAGTTCAGTTCAGTTGCTCAGTTGTGTCTGACTCTTTGTGACCGCATGGACTGCAGCATGCCAGGCTTCCGTGTCCACCATCAGCTCCCAGAGCTTGCTCAGACTCATGTCCATGGAGTCAGTGATGCCATTGTGTCCCTAGCACATTATATTAGTTTACCCCGTATTGATGATATTAACTTTCATGATTTGGTTAAAATGGTGTCAATCATATTTTTTCATTGTAGAGATACTCTTCCCTCTTTTAAATGAACTGGTTTTAGGGGAGTACTTTGATACTTTGTAAATATCCTGCTCCCAAGAAAATTTTGCCCAGTCATTTTAGTGTTGGTTAATGACCTATCCAAATTCCTTATTACTGTAGTGCAGTGTTTGCAAAACTGTTATTTTTCTGTCATTCCCTTTACATTTATTAGTTGACATTGAATTGTAAGAAAGATCCTGCCTGCCTGTCATTTCTGATAGGTTCAGATCTCTTTCTGTGTGTGCACGTTTCCCCAGTCCCTGTGTGGACTTAGATGTCCACTGAATTCCAGACAGCTTACCCAACATGTGAACTTGGTGAATGGGCGGGGTGGCTGGTGAAAGCAGTGCTTAGCTGGTGGGGGGCTGCTGGTGAGAGTGCAGCTCTCATTGTTCCTGTGAATTTGTTCATTAACTGTCACACAGCCCTGTGAGGTAGCTGCTGTTGTCCTACTGGTAAGACCAGGGAGGAACTGGAGGCACGGGAGAGGTTCTCTTCACCTGGCTAGTGAGCTGCCTAGTCAAAATTTGAACCCAGGCTGAGTGCAGGAATCTAATCCTTACGTTGCCATCTTTTGATCGCCTTATTTCCATTCTTCCTCTCTGTCTCCCTCTGGCAACCAGAGTGATTTTTAAGAAGTAATCCTGCAGTATATTTTTCTGTGTTCAGTGAGAGTCAGGTCTTCACTGTGGGTGACGATGCCTTGCTTGGTCATGAGTCCTGCTCCTGTCCAGGCTGCTTTTCTCTTTGCTGCCTCTGTGCCAACTGTGTGGCTCACAACAAACTGGAAAATTCTTCAAGAGATGGGAATACCAGACCACCTGACCTGCCTCCTGAGAAATCTGTATGCAGGTCAAGAAACAACAGTTAGAACCGGGCATGGAACAAGGACTGGTTCCAAATTGGGAAAGGAGTATACATCAAGGATCGTGCTTATTTAACTTATATGCAGAATACATCATGGGAAATGCTGGGCTTGATGAAGCACAAGCTGGATTCAAGATTGCTGGAAGAAATATCTCAGATATGCATAATATCTCAGATATGCAGATGACACCACCTTTAATGGCAGAAAGCAAAGAGGAACTAAAGAGCCTCTTGATGAAAGTGAAAGAGGAGAGTGAAAAAGTTGGCTTAAAACTCAACATTCAGAAAACGAAGATCATGGCATCTAGTCCCATCATTTCATGGCAAATAGATGGGAAACAATGGAAACAGTGTCAGACTTTATTTTCTTGGGCTCCAAAATCATTGCCAGTGGTGGCTGCAGCCGTGAAATTCAAAGATGCTTGCTCCTTGGAAGAAAAGCTGTGACAAACCTAGACAGCATATTAAAAAGCAGAGACATTACTTTACCAACACAGGTCCGTCTAGTCAAAGCTATGGTTTTTCCATTAGTCATGTATGGATGTGAGAGTTGGACCATAAAGAAAGCTGAGCACCAAAGAATTGATGCTTTTGAAGTGTGGCTTTGGAGAAGACTCTTGAGAGTCCCTTGGACTGCAAGGAGATCAAACTAGTCAATCCTAAAGGAAATCAGTCCTGAATATTCATTGGAGGTACTGATGCTGAAGCTGAAACTCCAATATTTTGGCCACCTGATGTGAAGAACTGACTGGTTGGAAAAGACCCTGGTGCTGGGAAAGATTGAAGATACGAGGAGAGGGGGACACCAGAGGATGAGATGGTTAGATGGCGTAACCGGCTAATTGTTTTTTCTCCCCTTAAGTAATATGCACAGTGTCTACTAATCTTTCAGGGAAGTCACTTTTTCTGTTATTGCTAATATCCTGTGTACTTATATATGTATGTGTCTTTCTGTCTGGGTATATGCAAGGTTGTAGTACTCTATGTCAGGAAATAAAGTAAAAGTTCTTACCCACTGCCAAGCAGTTCAGTGTACTGTGTCCATTACCTGATTTACCTTTAGTTACTATAAACTTTAAAATTTGATTATTTAAGTTGTATAGATAATTTATACAATAAAAATAATTTTACCTATCAACTTTTAGAATTCTAATTATGTATAGGGCACTTTCTTTTTACTTGTTGATACAAAACAGAGTGAGATTTTTGTGTTCAGGCTGTCTTAACTATTTGCTCAGGTCTTTCACTTAACCTTCAGTAGGTGCTCACAGGTGTTGAGCAGCATCTTGCGTCACACATGTGGTGGCCGAGGGCTTAGGGCTTTAATGTACTTTTCATAGCAGGCTATAGTAATTACCAGCCTGGTGTGCTGCGCTCCACGGGGCCACAGAGTCAGACACGACTGAGAGACGCAGCTGGTTGATAATGATCGGAAGAAAACAACAAAGTCACCATGGAAACCAGTACATGAAATTTGTTTAGAGTATTATACATTTGTAGAACTAACTGATGAAAGAATTCTAAATTAAAAATAATTATGATGTATTTGGTATGAGGGTAGAAATCAGTTGGTAGGAAATAAACATCATCCTAATACAGTGTCTCTCATAGAGGCTTTTTCCACATGGAGGGTTTTCCTGTGGACAGGGTCTAGAGGCACGTAAGTACCCCACAGTGATCTTTTGTGTCCTCTGTCACCACCGGTTAGAGGATACCTGCTGGGAACTTCTGCAGTTGAGTTCAAGGTGCTCGCCTGCCTCACTTGCCTCAAGGCTCATTTAACTAGAACTTGCTTTAAGGTGTACCCCAAAGCATATCATCATTTTCCATTAGGGTTTCCCAGGTGGCTCAGATGATAAAGAATCTGCCTGCAGTGCAGGAAAGTCAGGTTTGATCCCTGGGTCAGGAAGATCCCCTGGAGAAGAAAATGGCAACCCACTCCAGTATTCTTGCCTGGAGAATCCCATGGACAGAGGAGCCTGGTGGGCTGCAGTCCATGGGGTCACAAAGACAGGAATGAGTAGCTAACAGTTTCGCTTTCTTTCCTCATTAAACTAGTCTTAGTTTGGGGTTTTCCTGATAGCTCAGTTGGTAAAGAATCTGCCTGCAATGCAGGAGACCCCGGTTCAATTCCTGCGTCAGGAAGATCGCCTGGAGAAGGGATAGGCTACCCAGTTCAGTATTCTGGCCTGGAGAATTTTAATCTATGTATTTCTTTTTAAGTCAAGTGCCTAGACCTGTGCTCTCAAGAGGGTAGCCATTGGCCATCTATGGTTATTACAATGAAAGCTGAATGAGAGAACAGCTGAGCTGCAGTGTCACACAGTCACGTTGAAGTGCTCAGTATGGACCTGTGACAAGTGGCTGCACTTTTGGACAGCAGATACAAATCACTGTTACAGGAGTTCTTTTGGTTAATGCTGCTTTAGGCAGAAATGTGTATACAAAATATAGAGAAACAAAAAGTTGGGAACAAATTATTCCTGTTTTTAGCTTCGTATTTTGAAATAATATTAAATTTTACAAAAAGAATACAAAGATCCTGCCCCATATACTTTTCATCATTCACCAATTTTTGATGTTTACCAGTTCAGTTCTCTCAGGCCTCAATGTTCATGTACCTCACTTCCCTTCCCTGTTTTTCTCTCTCCCTTCCCCTTTAAGTTGGAATAATTCTTTCTCTTTTCCTGATCTGGATTATTTTGGGAAAATAAGTTTTTATTATTAAAAATACTTAAGAGATGATTGTGAATGTTTGGCAAGTTTGTATATTTTTCTATTGCAAAATAAACCAGATTCTAAGGATGCTCATTTTGTTTTTTAGGTTTTTCTTTCCATTGCCATTGATATAATTTGTGTTTAATTAGGTTCATTCGGGAGTCACTGATTTCCATGCTTTTTCCCTTTCTGAAAATCTCTTTTTACTTGTTTTAAGAAGTACTAAAATAATTCAGAAATATGCTGATGTTTGAGCTCTTAACTTGTATCCATAATCCCCTAGATGCATGATTTATTTTGGGCCAATATACAGTATATGAATCAGCCAGTGATAAGCAAAACCTAGGCTGGACATAGCAAGTGATGAGTTTTATGGCAGTAAAGATAATGAATACTGTCACTGACATCACTTTTGAGCAGTTCTCCTTAGATGGAATGATTGGTTGAAGAAAACACTTAATTAAGCTGTCAAGGAAGATCAGGACCCATTGTGACGTAAGTGCCAGGCTTGATGAAAAGTCTGAGAAGCAGTGATAATGGTATCAGCATGCTCAAAAAGAAAGTCTTGTCTCATTGCCATCACCAACAAGGCATGTTTAATTTAGCCTTAAATGGCAAAGGAATAGAGCCAAGTCCATTATCTCCTTCATATAATAGTGTTTTCAGTTTCATTTTCTGATCTGCTCAACAAATCAGACCATTCCCAACTGCCCCACACACATTTATTCACTTTTTTTTAATCTAGAAAATTATTTCTTCTTTTCAAAATTTGTTAACATTTAATCAGTATTTTTTTATTTTCTACTTTGGGCCATACCCAAAACTGTGGGCGGGGGGAGGGGTGGTTCCCATGTAACAAAACTAGAGAGAAAGACAGAAAATAAATGGTGAAGAAATGAATGAGCTAACATAGATAGTGATAAGCGCTGTGAAGAGACTGGCATGAGATGGTGTGACTGGTCTGGAATGCTTGTGACTCGAGTGGCCAAGAAAAGGCTGTGTGAAGAGGCATGTAGCATGTGACGGGACAGGGAAATGAGAGCGAGCGTGAAGGCACTCAGAGGAGAATACTGGGAGACGGTCAGCAACAGCAAGGTCAGGTCCGCGTGGGAAGGAAATGGGAGCGCGCACCTTCCGTGTGGGCAGGGGGAGGGATTTGGATTTTATTGCAAGAGCAGTGGGAAGGCAATGGAGTGCTTTAAGCTGGGTGCTGTGACCTGGAGCCTTGAGAGTGGGTTTGCAAAGGGACATGTGTAGAGAAGATGGAAAGAGCTGAAGCAGGGGATGTGAGAGTGAACTCCTGCAGTTTTAGGTCTGAGTTCCTCAGTGAAGTGTGAGCAAATTAGTGCCCATGAGAAAACTATGTTGTCTTACCACAGAATTTCAGTTAGCCAGTTTCCTGAAGTTGCCATAGCATAGGAGCATCACATAGAAAATGCAGAAGAAACACTTTAAAAATTTACTTAAATACAAACAACTGTCAAGACTTAAATTTACAAAAAAGAGGAAGAAAGAGAAAGCCAACAACACTTTATAAGTTAGTTGAATAGGACTTAAGGTTAAGAAGCAAAGTTGTAATTTAAAACCTGTAAGTAAAATTAATTGCCTGGGTAGTAAGTAAGTATAGTTTGCAAGAACGTAAGTGGCCATTTTATCCAATCATACCCAGACATAGGTAACGGCTGTTGATCTGTAGGTGTAAATGTTTCCCTTCTCCCCAGTATACATGATTCTTTACCGTACTAACGCTTACATACAGCTTTAATGTAAACCTATTAAGTGAAATGAAAGTGGTTTTCTCAGTCAAGTGTTTGGAATATTGAGGAGTAATAGGTATCATTTAACAGAAAGTTTTAAATGGTGCATTTAAACAATTTGTTGACCAGCGTTGAATAACCCTAAACGGACAGTGTGAAGTAGGGTGTTCTTTTGGTCACTTAGCATGCCTTCCCACTCAGCTCATGAACTAGATTGTAGAGAGATTTATTCCCTAGGATGTTAATGTTTTTAACATTAAAGAGAAACTCAAGGCATTTGAGGCAGAGATTTTTTTAGACAATAGTTGTTTAATGAGTTGCTTGTATATACAAGAGAAAAGAATAGGCCTGATTGCTCACTATCTGATGTTTGGAAAAGTATTTTCCTGGATCTTATTTATTTGCATATCTAATTGCTGTGTAATCAAAACTAAGTGAACTGTAGCTACTTGAAACTCTAAAATGAAAGGCAGTCATCTGTGTGGAGGGGGTGCTTGCATGCAGGCTAGCCTGAATATTAGCATTAAAGGCTTCTTGTGTTTAATTATAGGTGTCTGACTGAGCAGTAAATGTATGCTTGTGTAATAAAGAAGTGAATGTGACCCTGAAACATGAGCTCTTTTATTTGGTAACAGATCCTTGGCTTTGAGAGAACTTAGCACCCTTTGTGTATTTTGGTGATAAAGGATTGTGCCAGAATCGTTGTTAATTACCTACTTTGTTTGATATAGAAAGTAGTGATTTCACACTTTTCTTCCTACCAGTGACAGCACTCAATTAAAATGGGTATTAAAGCAGCTGTAATGCCCTAGGTTATCTACTGGGAAGACATGAGGTAAAGAAAATTAACTTGACTTTTTCCCAGCTGCTTGTTGGCAGCTTTGTTTTTTGGTAAATGGAAAGTAACTAGAATAGAAAACTGTTTGCTCCAGGATGTACCCTATATCCATTTATAGACTAACATTATTTCTTGCTGCCTCATAAGCTGATTATTAAATTAAGAGGGAGATTCTTAAATGTAATTTGGGGGTAGCCACTGATTATCAGTTAAAGCTCTCTGTATATTTTAACTTGTTTGAACTTCTAAATCTAGGACAAGTTTAAGGCTCTTTTTTTTTTAAAGTTTCCTTATTGTCCAATCAGTAAATTCCCTGTAAGTGTGTGTGGCATCAATTGACGTTTCTATCGTGGGTCTCTAATCAGTGTAATTTGGATAATGAATCACTACTAAGGATGGCTGTGGGGAGACTGCAGGTAATGTGTGTGAAGGATGCACAAGCATACGAACACCCTTTGGGCATGGTTTGAGGCTGCTCTACTCAGTGCCATTTCTTTTAATGTTTTTTGTCTATTTGAAAAACTGTAAATACATTACAGTAAACTTCCAGTGTGTTACGTTTTTCTGTGCTTGGCCTGCTGTTGTATACTTCCAGCCAGTGAATGCTAGTATAGTGGAACACATACTTACTTACATAACATGCTTCTCATTGAGCATAACATTATATCAGAGTAGTCTCAGCCAGTTGAATGTTCTACATTATGTGTGGTTTTACTCTGCTCTGAAAAGGAATCCCAGATTCTGGCTGACCCCTGAATCACATATGTGCAAAACAGATTTAAAGGATCTCAGCTGAAGATCTGAACTGGGGCCAGACCAAGCACCTTAGAAAGTTTGCAGTTACGAATTGTCAACCACCGTGGCCCCATTGGCTTCCCTGTGGCTCAGATGGTCAGGTGTCTGCTTGCAACGTGGGAGGCTTGGGTTTGATCCCTGGGTTGCGAAGATCCCCTGGAGAAGGCAGTGGCAACCCACTCCAGTACTCTTACCTGGAAAATCCCATGGATGGAGGAGCCTGATGGGCTACGTTCCCTGGGGTCGCAAAGAGTCGGACATGACTGAGCAGCTTCACTTTAGCCTTACTTTTTCTCACTTGGCCCCATTGGTGTTTATGAAACTTTACACATGACAACTGGGGAATTCACATTTTTTTCAAGTGCACATGTGCACTCACCTGGATAAAAACATGGTAGGCCATAAGGTGATAAAGATTGAAATTATATAGAGGATGAGCTCTGCCCAAAATGAAATTAAACCCCAAATATTTTTATATTGAATACACATCTGTATAATCCATTGGTCAAGAGAGATGCCCCAGGAGAAAATAGAAAATATTTTTAATTAAATGATAATGAAAATACAACATAAAATTTAAAGTATGAAGCTGAAGCATTGTTTACAGGGAATTTATATCTCTAAAAGTTTATATTTTTAAAAATTCAGTTACCTGGTTTTCTACCTCATTAAAAATATAAAAATATACTGAACTAAAATCAATAGGTAGAAAGAAGAAAATAAAAGAAAATAAATTACTGAAATAGAAAATGGACAATAGAAAAAAACTTTTTAGAAAAGATTAGTAAAATAGAGCTCTAGCTAGATGATTTGAAACAAAAGAGTGAAGACACTAATTACCAATATCTGTAATAAAATAGAGGGCTTCCCATGTGGTGCTAGTGGTAAAGAACCCACCTGCCAACACAGGAGACCTAGAGATGTGGGTTTGATCCTTGGGTTGGGAACATTCCCTGGAGAAGGGCATGGCACCTCACTCCAGTATTCTTGCCTGGAGAATCCCGTGGACATAGGAGCCTGGTAGGCTACGGTCAATAGGGTCGCAAAGAGTCAGACACAACTGAAGCAGCTTAGCGTGCCATGCATGCACATAATAAAATAGGGAACATCACTATAGATCCTACAGATATTAAGAGACTTTTAAGGAGTATTATGGGCAACTTTAAGCCATTAAACGTGACAACCTAGATGAAAAGTCTTTGAAAAACATAAACTATTACAAAGAAGTAACAGAAAATTTGAATACATTAAAGAGACTGATACTGATTAAAGAGACTGAATTTATAATCGGAAATATCCCTAAAAGAAAATATAAAGCCCAGGTACTCCACTAAAGGATTGTTATCAAACTTTTAAGAAATAGCATGAATCCTATATGAGTTTTTTCATAAAAGATACAGGAATACTTAATTTTAACTTTAATTACCGTAAATTGGTAATTACTAGCTTTAGCATGATACCACCACACACAAAAAAATAAGAATATAGGTTTATAACTTTAACATCTGTGAATTGGTCAGTGTCATTCATTGTGTTAATATGGTAAAATGTTATATGATTATTGCAATCAGTTCAGTTCAGTTGCTCAGTTGTGTCCGACTCCCCATGAACCACAGCACACCAGGCCTCACTATCCATCACCAACTGCTGGATGCTACCCAAACCCATGTCCATTGAGTTGGTGATGTCATCCAACCATCTCATCCTTTTGTCGTCCCCTTCTCCTCCTGCCTTCGGTCTTTCCCAGCATCTGGGTCTTCTCAAATGAGTCAGCTCTTCACATCAGGAGTATTGGAGTTTCAACTTCAGCATCAGTCCTTCCAATGTGATCTCCTTTAGGATGGACTGGTTGGATCTCCTAGCAGCCCAAGGGACTCTGTCAAGAGTCTTCTCCAACACCAGGGTTCAAAAGCATCAATTCTTCGGCGCTCAGTTTTCTTTATAGTCCAACTCTCACATCCATACATGACCACTGAAAAAACCACAGCCTTGACTAGATGGACCTTTGTTGACAAGTAATGTCTCTGCTTTTTAATATGCTGGCTAGGTTGGTCATAACTTTCCTTCCAGGGAATAAGCATCTTTTAATTTCATTGCTGCATTGAACAAAATTCAGTATACTTCCATGATAAAACCATCTAGCAAACTAAAATTAGAAGGGCATTTCCTGTTTGATAAAGACCAAATATGAAACTAGAGCAACATCATATTTAACATGAAGACGCAATGCATTTCTCCTAAGATTATGAACAAGTCAGAGATGTTTGCTTTCATTATTTCCATTCCAGTTTGTACCAAGCGATAGTCTTAGCAAGTTTAGTAAGTCAAGAAAAAGGAATTAAAAGGCATACAGACTGGAAAGATGTGAAACTCTTTTTCCAGACTGCCTGATTGCTTATGTAGAAAATTCTAAGGTTTTTAAAGGTTGAGTCGAGCAAGATGAGATCTTGATCTTAAATTTGCATATACCAGATAGCATAGCTTGAAAATACATGAAGTAAAAATGATCAGAACTAAAAGAAAAACACTAACCCACAATTATAATTTTACCATCACTCTAAATACCTGATGGAATAAGCATGCAAACTTAGGAATATAGAGGATCTGAACAACACAACTAGCAGACTTGACCTAATCAACAACAAAAAAAGAACTTTGTACCCAACAGTGCCATAATTCATTCTTTTAAAGTATTTGTGAAACATTTTGCCAATAAAGAAAGCCTTAGCTAAGTTTGGAGGTCTGACATTATTCACAGTATGTTTAACCACAATGGAATTGATATGGAAATCAGCTGGAAATTTAAAACTAAGTGTTGATTGTAAATACATTATATGTAAGGATTTAAAAATAACAGTGAAATAGATCAAAATGAAAGTGAAAGTTGCTCAGTCCTGTTGGACTCTTTGCCACCAGATGGACTATACAGTCCATGGAATTCTCCAGGCCAGAGTACTGGAGTAGGTAGCCTATCCCTTCTCCAGGGGATCTTCCCAACCCAGGGATCAAACCCATATCTCCCACATTGCAGGCGGATTCTTTACTAGCTGAGCCACCAGGGAAGCCCCAGAATCCTGGAGTGGGTAGCCTTACCCTTTTCCAGGGGATCTTCCCAACCCAGGAATCGAACCGGGGTCTCCTGCCTTGCATGCGGAGTCTTTACCACCTGAGTTACCACGGAAGCCCCTTATCAAAGCAAAATTTAATAAACAGAAAACATACTGAACAGAAAACTTTAACTAAAATGTGTTTCTTTGAAAATTCACAGAGTAGATAAACTTATATAAAAGCAATTAAGAAAAAAGAAACAGAACTAAATTTGATGTCATTAATTGTAGCACTATTATTTTCTGTATCAGCAAGGGAGAAAGAGCAAGCAAATAAACTGAAAACTTATTGTTCATGTAGAAGTTGTTGTGTGTAGACTTAGTTCTTTTTTACTCTGTTCTGTGGTATATGTTAGGGAAATATAAGTGAAATTATTAAGTGCATTTTTAAGACCTTCTCAGAGAGTTCTGTCTCACTTTTTCACTCAGTCATACTGTATGGAACTCTAGTCCAGGAATGTCAGTGATGTAGCATTTTTAAGGAGTGCTTCATTATTCTTCCCTATAGTTTTCCCCAAGGTACTGAGAGTTTTAATACACACTCTCGTCAAGGAAAGCAAAGTCTGAGGTTTTTATCCTACTTGTAATCTGACAAGTTAACTTGCCAGCATATTTTTGAGGATTCTGGTGGAAGACTCAAGACTCCTGAATCAGAGGCCACACTTCATTATTCACAGCGAAAGCAGCAGCAGACTATCAGCGTATTTGCACTGATTCCCTGAGCCTCAGTTCCCAGCCTAACATCTGTACTCTTAGAGTGCTGCTTTGCTGAAGAGGGGCCAAGGTCCCAGCACTTGTGAACAAGCAGCAGACAGTAGTCTTCTATGCCAGGATTCAAGATGGGATCTCCTTGTCCTGCTTATTACCTGTGCTCGGTTTGAGGAGATAGATGAGATTTGCACCCTTGCATGGGAATATGTGGGGATGTTCCAGGCTTGGAACCTCTCTCCCCCAAGAGAGGTCACGCAGGGACAGCTGTGTCTTGCTGACAAGCTTACAGTGTTATTAAGACACTGCAGGTTTCAAAGATGTTAAAATATTTTTTAAAAAGATTGTCAGAATGGATGATGTACAATAGATTAATGTTAAGAGTGGAAGTGAGGGTCAAATAAGAAATATTGGAGATATTTTTTAAATCGAGGAAAATTCAGTGGACACCTTTAGAGTTAAAATTTGAAAATGTGCTAACTAAAATTCTATATTTCATAAGTTTTTTCTAAGACAGTTTTAATAGTAAAATCTAATAAATTCTTTTTTCTTACTAGAAAGTAATGAAAGTTGTGTGTGTATGTATGTGGAACTGAATTGACTGGTTTTAAAGTTGTGAGGCTAGCAAAAGTGACCTTTGGTACCTGGGACGGTTCGAAAAGGAAAATAAAATGGAGAAGTGCCTTGAGTACGTTTAATTTCTGTCATTTTACTAATTGTGTATGTTACTGAGCTGGTAGACTAGTGGAATTAGAGTAAGAGCTGTTTTAGTTTAATACGTGTGTGTATATTGTGGAAAGAGGGCTCCCCAGGTGGAGCTAGTGGTGAAGAACACGCCTGCCAATGCAGGAGACGTCGCGCCTTAGCATTGCACACCGTGAAAAGAAGGGGCAGACACAGGGGAACGGCCCTTGAGAAGTGGAGATAGAACTGCTCAACAGTGATGTTAGGAAAGTTGCGTTTGCATATGCCAAAAGAAACTCAGAAGAATTAACCACATAAAAATTAAGAGCAAAAGGGTTAACAGAAGAAACTGTAGGAGAATATATTTGTGACTTTAGAGTAAGAAAGGAACACAGAGAAGAAAACTCCAATAAATATGAATCCATTGGGGGAAAAATCTTCTTATGCCAAAGACACAGTGAACTGTTAAAGGACAAGCCACCAAAGTATTTGTATTCGGGATATACAAATAATTCATTCAAAAACAGAAATAAGACCACAAATCCAGTAGATAACTGGGCAAAATGTGTGACATGACAACTCAGAGCAGGAAACTACAATCAGCAGTGAACCCGTGGGAAGATACTTTGCTACGTTAACACTTAGAGGGATGCATGTTATAGTGAGAGTGATATTTATACCGTTTGATGCCCACTGAGTTATCAAAGTTATCAAAATTCCTACATGACTCTCGTGGAGAAGAAAGTGGCAACCCACTTGGACAGAGGAGCCTGACAGGTTACAGTTCGTAGGGTCGCAAGAGCTGGACACAACTTAGCAACTACGCCACCACCGCCTGACTGTGGAATGTGGAGAAGCACAAGCTGACTCAGGGCGGTGGGAAGTGTATATTGAGACAGCTGTGCTGGAGAGCAGTCTGGCAGTGTCTGTCTGGCAGTGGGTGTTTATTTTTAAGATCTTGTGTTTCAAATTTTGTTATTTGTCAGTTCCTTAAGAAACGCTGAAAGGAGTACATGTATTCTGGAAGATGTGTGTTTATGCATCATTGTTTATAGTGATAAAAATACTGGAAAACATTAATGGGGAGATGGAAGTTCTGGTTTCCCTATGTAATAGAATATTATGTGGTAATGAAGAGGATCAAACATGCTTGATTTCACATAAACTCAATCTTGAAATTATGATGTTAAAAAAAGAGCAGAGTTTTTAATCTTATTCTGGGTACTTTTCTGGTTTAGTGTTGAGAAGCATATTGATGTATTCTTAGTGCATTGGGCAGTTTGAAAATGGAGCCGTATCGCATGATGACGCGATGGCATTATCACTTATGTGAGACGGGATTGCAAGAGGCTTTCTGTCTCACTTACTAAACTATTAAGAGACACTTTAACTATTGAATACTTAATATTTTGGGGAGTGGGGGAGATCGGTAATTAGGTACTGTTTTCTGTTTGAGATATAAAATTAGTCTAGCAATTGATGTTTAGTACGTAACCAAAGTTTCTTACTTTGCTTTTTAATCTCTCAAATCTGTCACCTCACTGCAACCTAATCTATTTATTTATGTAGGAAATTGTTTTCTAAGACTATCCTCTTAAGATTAAATACCAGTAAACTAAATTCATCATGTTCCTGAAAGTTAAGGTAAAAATGAGAATAATCTTTCAGTAGGTTATTAATGTTACAGGCTCTTTGTAGAAAGTTAAAAATATGTATGCATACCCACAACACACATACATTCTACTCTGTTTCTGTTGCTTGAAGGTCTTTTTTGGGTAAAGCAGAGGATTTCTAAAATTTCATCTTGCATTGTTATATTTAATTAAGGGGAAGGAGGGGGGCTTGTGGCCCTTTTGATATACTTTAATGCCTTGATTAAAATGTGGCTTCCCTCATAGCTCAGTTGGTAAAGAATCTACCTGCAGTGCAGGAGACCTAGGTTCAATTCCTGGGTTGGGAAGATCCCCTGGAGAGGAAATGGCAACCCACTCCAGTATTCTTGCCTGGAGAGTCCCATGGACAGAGGAGCCTGGCAGGCTATAGTCCATGGGGTCGCAAAGAGTCGGACACGACTTAGCGACTAAACCACCGCCAATGCCTTGATGACTTATTTAAGAAGTCTTTTCATTTTCCCTGTCCTAACTCCTTTCCATCATGTTTACTGAGTAAAGATTAATCAAGCAGATTTAGTAAAGAAATTGTTTTTTCACATCAAAAATAATTCTCTCTTAGCATTGTGGGTTTGTTACCAGCACAGGTTCATGTACCCATTGCATTGAGGCCAGATGAACCGAAATGTCAGTGTTTGGAGCAGAGAAAGGCTTATTGCAGAGGCAAGCAAGAAGAATAAGTGGCTTAAAAACCCTGTACTCCCTGATGGTTCTGGGAGAGGTTCTTCTAGGCACAGTGTGGGGGTGTGTGACTTTCTTCTGATTGGCTGGTGGTGAGGTGACAGGGTGGCCTTCCAGCCATCTAATGGTCAGCTTAGATTTGCATCCCCCACGTGGAGGGGGTGCCTTTGTTCCCAAAGAGAAACTCAGATACTGTTCTGTGTATTGCATCCCTTAAGGAAGAGCCAGGACCCTGCCCCAAGGCTGTACTGCGGTTGTTCCCTGAGTGCTCTTCCTACTTTCTGCATCCCCTCTGCTCCCTCATTAGCATCTGTTTGAACCTGCCCTTTGGAACTCTGGGAAGGCCGAGGAGGCTGAATAAAACAGGCTGGTATTGCCTATAAACAAGAAACCTGGGGCCACGAAAAGACTTTAGTACCTCTGAGTACCCTTTAGAGTCCTGTCAGATTTTAGGCTTGGTCCAAATTCTGGAATAAGCTTTAATATTTTTTGGCTTAAAAATACTCTTTAAACCTATTTTGATTACTTTGAAACACATGTTTGCCAGTGGTTAGCCTCTTTACATTCATACCAAAATTATGGTTTTGGTGGGGCTACTTTAAATTTTATTGTATAGTTTTTGTGAAGGTGAAACTTTAATAACAGTATAAGTCAAGGGTTAACCAGAAGAGTGGCAGGACACACACAGATTTATGATGAGAAGTTGATGTTTACACCCGAGCAGTCCTAGTTCCAGTACTCTTTCCTGGAATATCCCATGGACGGAGGAGCTAGGTAGGCTGCAGTCCACAGGGTCTCACAGAGTCGGACTCGACTGAAGCGACTTAGCAGCAGTCCTAGTCCAGAGTCCAGAGCCCATAGTCAGGAAGGACAATCTATGGGGAAGGGAGAGCAGTTGTAGACCCATTTGGTGTTTGGAGTAACTTTAAGTTTAGAAAAGGCCTCATCCCCAAAAGTTCCATGTGAATAATTTAGGCCCGCCTAGGATAATCTCCCTTTTGAATAAAGTTGACTGGGTAATGGCTTTAATTACATACATTGGACTCATTGCAGAACAGATTCCTGCTTGGTTGGATAGCGGAGAAAAGGTGTATATATGCCACCAAATGGCCATTGCTTCCCTTTTGTTCTCTAAGATCTTGGGAAGGAATGTACTTTTGTTCACTCTAACTGGAAACACACTAGAACCCAGACAACTAACTGTTCTTAAATAGTAGCTTTGCTTGACATTAAAGACTAATTCCATAGATGAGCAAGGAATATGGGTTTATGTTGGAAGATATGTGGAAGACACACAGCTATTTCTAGGTGGCTAGGGTCAGAAAACTAAGGTCATGGCTCCTGGTCCCATCACCTCCTGGCGAATAGATGGGGAAACAGTGGAAACAGTGGCTGACTTTATTTTTCTGGGCTCCAAAATCACTGCAGATGGTGATTGCAGCCATGAAATTAAAAGATGCTTACTCCTTGGAAGGAAAGTTATTACCAACCTAGACAGCATATTGAAAAGCAGAGACATGACTTTGTCAACAAAGGTCCATCTAGTCAAGGCTATAGTTTTTCCTGTGGTCATGTATGGATGTGAGAGTTGGACTATAAAGAAGGCTGAGTGCTGAAGAATTGATGCTTTTGAACTGTGGTGTTGGAGAAGATTCTTGAGAGTCCCTTGGACTGCAGGGAGATCTAACCAGTCTATTCTAAAGGAAATCAGTCCTGAATATTCATTGGAAGGACTGATGTTGAAGCTGAAACTCCAATACCTGGCCACCTGATGCGAAGAGCTGAATCATTTGAGAAGACCCTGATGCTGGGAAAGATTGAGGGCAAGGGGAGAAGGAGATGACAGAGGATGAGATGGTTGGATGGCATCGCTGACTTGATGGACATGGGTTTGGGTGGACTCCGGGAGTCGGTGATGGACAGGGAGGCCTGGTGTGCTGCGGTTCATGGGGTTGCGAAGAGTCGGACAGGACTGAGCAGCTGAACTGAACTGAGGATCAGTCAGGAGTCACCTGGTCCATTTGTGGTCTGTATTTAGTTTATACTTAATAATAGATAGGTTTACCTGCCTCTGGTAACTTTTTCTTTCTTTTTCTCCCTGGCATTGATTTTATATGTTCAATGTATAAACCTCTTTTAACACTTAATGTGAAGGAAAGTGGTAATTCAGAAGATTTTTATCTAAGCAAGTTTATTAGAATTCAAGTAATCTAGAGAGATGTCTAATTCTTACCTCAAATTGAAAAAGAAGTAGAAAGTGACTTGAGAATCCCATTTCCAGGAAAACAGGTCACATCAACTGAAAATTAATTCATTTCTTGATTCTGAAGCTCCAGTACTTTGGCCACCTCATGCAAAGAGTTAACTCATTGGAAAAGACTGATGCTGGGAGGGATTGGGGGCAGGAGGAGAAGGGGATGACCGAGGATGAGATGGCTGGATGGCATCACGGACTCGATGGACGTGAGTCTGGGTGAACTCTGTGAGATGGTGATGGACAGGGAGGCCTGGTGTGCTGCGATTCATGGGGTCGCAAAGAGTTGGACACAACTGAGCGACTGAACTGAACTGATTCCTTTATCCAGCAGACTTAATAGTTGTGTATGTGTATGTGGTGGGTTATATGCTAAGTTCTAAAGATACAGTCAAATACAAAGATACAGTGCCTGCCATTTTATAGGCAGGATGAACAGGTATAGGTTTTATTCAGAAGGGGCTCAGAGAAGCATGGTTGGAAAATACTGTTTTGCATAGAAATAATGTTTTGCTGGTTGGCTTAACTAGAGTACCTACAGACCTATGAAGTTTTGAAGTTTCCTGGGTATGTTTTTCAAAATGATTGCAAACTAGTTGAATAGAGTATCTTATACTTTAGTGGCAGGAAGGTCTTTATTACTGTTGCTCTCGCCCTTAAAGGATATGAGCAAGGGATATAAATTCAGGTTGTTAACTGTTAACAGTAAGGTTAGATCTGTACATGAATATCAATTGTTTGCAGTTCATGAGCTGCTAACTTTGAGGTATAGGGTTCCATTTGTTGTATCATAGCTTCTATTAACCGCAGAAAAGAAAATCAGTTGTTCTTGTAGCATGGAACAATTAGGAAAAAACACTCTTTTTCAGAGAAGGTAAAGGTAAATCAATTTGTAAATACATTTTTTTCATAGGACGTCAATTTTGTATTTTGTCAAGACTCAGTGAGGTAAGCCTGGGAAGGTGGCAACAATTCAGCTGTTTCCAACTCTCCCAGATGCACCCTCTCCCAGTAGGTGTTTGTAGAAGCTTGCATTTATAATGACTGTGTGCATTTATTTATTTATTTAGTATTTATTCTTCCTCTTAGCGTGAAAGTAGTCGTCAGACTTTGGTTTGTGTTCTACTCTACAGATAAACTTAGCTGAACTGAACTCCCTTTGTTGGATAGAGTTGATGTTATTGAACACAGCATTTCCTCTCCCATTTTCCACCAGACTTTTCACTAGCTAAACATTTGAGTATGAAACGTACTGTTAGGATTTGTCGGGCAAGAGTCCTAATCCTGAGTAGAAACCTAACCCACAGTAGAAATGAAAAGATGAAATACATAGACATGCAGAGTTGCCTTCTCAAACCCTGCCGGTGGTAACAGTCCGATGACTGGGACTGCGAGAGAGGTTCAGAATGAAAGCGCTTCTGACGCAGCTTCACACAGACGGAACCTTGGGCACCCCTGGTGGCTCAGCTGGGAAGGAATTTGCCTGCAGTGTGGGAGACCTGGGTTGGATCTCTGTGTTGGGAAGATCCCCTGCAGGAGGGATGGCAGCCCACTCCAGGATTCCAGCCTGGGAGAACCCACAGGCCGTGCAGTCCATGGGGTCGCAGAGGGACACAACTAAGCGCCTGTCGCTAAGAAGAGAGAGGGCTCTTTGATGCTTCTGGGGGCCTAGTGGAGAGAGGACGCAAGAGAAAGAGTCAGATTTGCATGCAGTTCTGGATCTTTTACTTCAATCTGTGACCGTTTTCCAAAAGATGTTTTCTCAATTATAATGATTACTATTAACATTATTTAAATTGAACTTTGTTCTCAAACTTGGCCACTGCTGCTGCTGCTAAGTCGCTTCAGTTGTGTCCAACTCTGTGTGACCCCATAGATGGCAGCCCACCAGGCTCCTCCATCCCTGGGGTTCTCCAGGTAAGAACACTGCAGTGGGTTGCCGTTGCCTTCTCCAAAACTTAGCCGCAGTAATTGTCAATCCATAAGCATTGCAGTGATTTCATATGGATGTTACAAAGTCTGTCTTAGGCCTGGGCAGATGTTTTCCATTGCATTCATACTTCATTTAGATGGCACATAACATCCATTACCTCCATTCCTTAATTAAGAGGAAGTGGAGCCAAGGATATTGTGAAAGAGAGTAGACTTGGGTGTCTTATCCAAGCACATTTTATTGTGTTTAGTTATCAGTGGACAAGTAATGTACTCTTCCTTGCTCAGTGAAAATACTTTCCTTGGTCACAAATGAAACATATATATACACATATGTAAATGTATGTACATGTATATTTTAATTGAAGTATTGTTTATTTACAGTATTGTGTTGGTTTCAGGTGTACAGCAAAGTGATTCAGTGCTAGTAGATTCTGTTTCAGATTGTTTTCCATTATAGCTTATTGCAAGATGTTGAATATAGTTCCTGTGCTACGTAGTCAGTCCTTGTTTATTTTATTTATAGTAGTTTGTATGTTTTCCTTCCCCACCCTTTTCTTCTTTGGTAACTATAAGTGTGTCTTCTATGTCTGTGAGTCTGTTTTTGTTTTGTAAGTAAGTTCACTTGTAGCTTTTTTTTTTTTTTTTAGATTCCATGTATAAGTCATATCATACAATATTTATCTTTCTCAGTCTGACTTCATTTAGTATGGTGATTTCTGGATCCATCCATATTGCTGCAAATGGCAACACTGCATTCTTTTTTTATGGCTGCCAACAAAGGTCCATCTAGTCAAGGCTATGGTTTCTCCAGTGGTCATGTATGGATGTGAGAGTTGGACTGTGAAGAAAGCTGAGCGCTGAAAAATTGCTGCTTTTCAACTGTGGTGCTGGAGAAGACTCTTGAGAGTCCCTTGGACTGCAAGAAGATCCAACCAGTCCATCCTAAAGGAGATCAGTCCTGGGTGTTCTTGGAAGGACTGATGCTGAGGCTGAAACTCCAATACTATGGCCACCTCATGTGAAGAGTTGACTCTTTGGAGAAGACTCTGATGCTGGGAGGGATTGGGGGCAGGAGGAGAAGGAGATAACAGAGGATGAGATGGCTGGATGGCATCACCGACTCAATGCACATGAGTTTGAGTGAACTCCGGGAGTTGGTGATGGACAGGGAGGCCTGGCGTGCTGTGGGGTCGCAAAGAGTCGGACACGACTGAGCGACTGAACTGAATATTTGTGAGTGTGTGTATCCCACATCTTTATCCATTCATCTGTTGATGGACATTTAAGTTGCTTCCATGTCTTGGGTATTATAAATAGTGCTGGTATGAACATTGGGGTGCATGTATCCTTTCAAATTAGAGTTTTTATCTTTTCAAGATACAAGCTCAGAAGTGGGGTTGCTTGATATATAATAACTATTTTTAGATTTTTGAGGAACCTCCATATTCTCATGGTGACTGCTCCAGTTTACATTCCCACCAACACTAGGAGGCCTTCCTTTTCTGCTCGTCCTCTCCAGCATTTATTACTTGTAGTCTTTTTGGTGATGGCTATTTTGACCAGTGTGAGGTGATAGCTCCTTAAAGTTTTGATTTGTGTTTCTCTAATAATTACTGATGTTGAGCGTCTTTTCATGTGCCTGTTGGCCATCTCGTTGTCGTCTTTGGAGAAATGTCAATATAGGGCTCCTGCCCATCTTGTGATTCGGTTGTTTGGTTTGGATTTTTTCTTTTTATATTAAGCTGTATGAGCTGTTTGTATATTTTGGAAATTAAGCCCTTGTTGGTCACATTATTTTTGAATATTTTCTTCCGTTCCATAGGTTGTCTTTTCATTTTGTTTATGGTTTCCTTTGCTTAACAAAAGTTTGTAGGTTTAATTGAGTCCCATTTGTTTATTTTTGCTTTTATTCTGATGGAACATATTTTAAAGCTGTTATTAAGATTTTTGAAGCAAATAGTATTTGATTATACACTTATATAGATGTCAATTGATAACAGGGAGAGGAATATAAGAATTTCACTTAGTTCTGTATCTCTGAAACTTGAGCATGTTTGAAATGATTTCAAATAAGAAAACAAAGCATTTGAACTTATATTTATTTTTTTATTTTTTGTTCTACTAAGAGATTATTCCTTTTTTGGGTGATAAAATTGAATTAGGTAATTAGCACAAATTATAATAATAACAATAAAATCATTGAGCACTGATTATAACACTGGATAATGTGTAAAATATATGAAAAGTGATTTGCAGTGCTGAAAAATCTTCTGTATAACAGGCCAGGTTTTAGTTGGCAAAAGCTCGAGATTTTTAAGAACGTTTTTAGGGAAATTATAAATGTTGGCTGCATAATTGTAATTATTGAAGGAAAGCATTCATGTTATTATTTTTGCCTAGTAAAATCCCTATTGAATGAAAAAAGAAGGTAAGACACAGTTTTAAAACTGACCCTCTTTTAGCTTGACCACCACCTTGGGCTTCCCTTGTAGCTCAGATAGTAAAGAATGTGCCTGCAATGTGGGAGACCCTGGTTCGATCCCTGGGTTGGGAAGATCCCCTGGAAAAGGCAATGGCTACTCAGTGCAGTATTCTTGCCTGGAGAATCCCATGGACAGAGGAGCCTGTTAGGCTGCAGCCCATTGAGTCACAAAAGAGTCAGACATGACTGAGTGACTAACACTTTCACTTTCACCACCTATTAGATGCAAATGTTTGAAGTGGTGTTCTGTTCTGTTAATTGTGTTCATACTTACATTCATACTCCATTGAAACCCATTGAAATCAGGCTAACAACATCATTGAAGGATAGTTACGATGTTTTTAATTTATTAAACATCTTTGACATGTCACAGTCTTACTCTGGGTTGGTTATATTTCAGAAGTACCCACAGGAAGTGAAAGTTATTCAGTATCTTTAAAAGGAAAATTTTGTTCTGTACTAATGAGCCGTATGACTTTTATGGTGATGTCTTGTTAATGAAATTATACTAAAGGATTATAAGAAAGATGTCACTTCTTATATTTTGTTAACCAAATTTTAATAAAGATTATAAGAAGAGTCTTGAATTTTTATAGATTTGGAGTGATAGGCAATATAATGTGGGAGGAACATGAAACCCTGGATTCACCTGGTTCTTTCAGTTAAGTGACTACCCCGGACTTCTCTAGTGACTCAGACATAAAGAATCCGCCTGCAACGTGGGAGACCTGGGTTCAACCCCTGGGTTAGGAAGATCCTCTGGAGAAGGGAGCGACTACCCACTCCAGTATTCTGGACTTGGAGACCTCCATGGACAGAGGAGTCTGCTGGGCTATAGTCCATGCGGTCGCAGAGTCAGACAGGACTGAGCAACTTTCACTTTCAATTAAGTGAAGTTCACTTGCTTTTTATCCACTGAGAAGTGTAGGTGTGTGAAAGAATACACTTCGAAAATACAAGGAAAAGAAAAAAAAGAACTCTGCTCATAATACTTTAGCTATTTGGACAATTCAGTATTGTGTTTTTGATCATCATCAGACATTATATCATCCAAATTATTAGCCAAGAAGTGCAGAGGTCTGCATTTCACAGTAATTTTACCTGGCTGTGTATTAGAAGTGTTTATAGAGCTTTTTAAAAGCGTAGATGTTTCCAGCACATCCTTACAATAATTTCTGAGATGTGTGGTGGGTTCCTGTCTATGTTTATTTTAGTTGAAATAAGAAAGATAACCATAAGATACTTAAATATACTAAATAATGTTAAATTTACAAACATTTTGGATAAACACACAGACTCATAACCATGGGTTTTATTTACTAATTCTGATCTTAATTCCAGAACTTTTCAAGGGTGACAGTATCTACCCAGAAAAGAATTATGATATTCCAGGTATTTGAGGGTGGGTACCTATTTTTTTTAATTGTCTAAAATATAGGAGGAATTGTTTGTTGATTCCTAATTTATTACTTGTTTTCTTTCTTTCTTTTTTTTTTTTTTTTTTACTGTGACTTTAATTTAGAGTCTTTTGTAATTGAGGAACTGGTTCTTTCCCGAAGGTTGTTTATGTTAACATAATATCAGGAAGGAAGTCCTGCAGTGGAGTTAAGGGAAACCCCTGTTATCTGAAGAGCCATCTTTAAGAAGACCTAGGGAAGGAATAGGAATAGTGGGAGTCGCACAGCAGAAGTATGAGGTGCTGTGAGCTAGTCACTGCCTTCACCATCGTTTTTCTCATTCAGTCCTAGCAGCCCTGTAACCTTTACAAATGAGGAAGTAAAGTTTCCTGACATGGTTATCGCACACCCTAGCTCAGTCATGCTTCTTTCTGCTTCTGTAGCATAGTGCGCCGTGATGCCTGTCACTCGTCTCGGTGGTAAGTAGTTACTGCGTTACTACTTACTTCATGCCTTTCTTCTTTGCTAGCTTCTAAGCTTTTCAAGGGTGAGCATGTTTGTCCAGTTGCCTGTTGTAAACCTTGTGCACTAGGAAAGTATCTTCTGTGTAGTAGAAAAACTTAGTAAGTATTTATTGAAAAAATCAGTGGATGTATGAGTGAGTCAGTCCAGGTTATTACTGAGATAACTGAAATACGGTCCTGAAGTAAGGCTTGCGTTCAGGCTGTGTTCTCTCCTCACTGTATTATGTGCCTTGTTCACTTCTGTGGGTAGAGAATGTTTTATTCCAGACATTTCTGCAGTGCTTCTTGTTGTTGATTAGTTGCCGAGTTACGTCTAACTAGTTGGACACAACTCCATGGACTGTAGCCCTGCAGGCCCTCCGTGCCATTTTCCAGGTAAGAATACTGGAGTGATTGCCATTTCCTTCTCCAGGGAATCCCGACCCAGGGATTGAACCCATGTCTCCTGCGTTGGCAGGTGGACTTTTTACTGCTGAGCCACCAGGGAAGCTTCTTCAATGCATATTACTATATACAAAACCTTTTGCCTGATATGTTAGGGAAGTGACTTCTAATACAGACGAACAGTAGTTTAGCATGTGTTGAGTAAAGAAAAGACACAATCGTGGTAAACAAGCCTAGTATGAATTTAATGACGCACTTTAAATGACTTTGTATTGTGTTTATTATGATAGCATGCATATATGTTGAGAAACTAGTAGTATGTTTGTATGTGATACAGCGTTTAGTTTATAGAATATATATACATATAAAAAAAGACAAATGCAGATAAATATTTGAGGAGGAGTTGCTGTTCAGTGGCTGAGTCATATCCAACTGTTTGTGACCTCATAGACTACAGCATGTCAGGCTCCTCTGTCCTCCACTATCTCCCAGAGTTTGCTCAAATTCATGTTCATTGAATATTTGAGAGACCTGATTAAAACTATCATAAAAGAGGTACAAATTCATATCTGTGCAGAGGTGTAAGAACAGAAAAATATTAAGCTACTGCTTAAATATCAAACTCTTATTTAGGCATTTAAAAATGCACTGGGCAGGAAAAGGGGACGACAGAGGATGAGACGGTTGGATGCATTCCTGACTCAATGGATATGAATTTGAGCGAACTCTGGAGATAGTGAAGGACAGGAAAGCCTGGCCACGGGGTCAGAAAGAGTTGCACATGACTTAGCAACTGGAAAACATCACAGATGCATTGTGCATAAATTTTTTAAAAAGACACCTGTCTTGCTCTCTTGAGGCTTATTACTTTATATTGGATGCGGAGGACTGTATTACAACATTAAGTATTATTCTATAAATGCATAAAGTTCTATGGAAGGAAGCAAAGTGCAGGAGATGAATTCTAATAGAGGGAGTGACTTAGGAAAATATTACTAAAGAAGTAGTATTTGAACTTACTCTTCCAGTTATTTAATTTTTGTTAAAAAATTAACTTACTGCTATTAGTCTCTTTGTGTAGAGCTGGTGGACAAATCATGGCTTATTCCTATTTCTGGGGAAACTGGGTCGTCCTCCTTTATATGTTGTTTCAAATCTAAAGCTTACACAGAAGGCAGTCCAGCCCTGTGATCAGCTGAGCTCTTCTCCAGTCTGCAACTCCAGAGATTACAGGTGGACCTTTATTAAGCTTCTTTATCCTAAAAACTGTATTTTGAAACAATCTCATGTTTTGTTTAATATATATTTTATTGACAGAATTAATTTTCTTAAGCTAGTACTCTTTATCCCCAAAAGTTTCAGTTTTTTTTTTTTTAAATTATAACTTTAGTCATGCTATTTTATTTGCTATTGTACAGTCACCCCTACTCCATATTCCTAGGTCATTCCCTGTAATTTTCTATTACTCTTTGATTTTATTATTTTCTTCACTTTTTATTTTACTCTTTGATTTTAAATAGCAGCCTGTTCATACCATGGTAACATCACTTAGGAAAAGCTGGCAACTATTCTATGTGCTGTACAAACATAACACAGTTAGAACTTACCTCTGTTTTATAGATGAGACCAAGGTTCAAATATTTTGCCCAAGTTTAATCTTGGTAATACCATGAATTCCTAGGAATATCATCAAATGGATATAAAAATCATATTTTAAAGTAATATTCTAAACAAATAAGAGGCTTCCCTGTGGCTAGGACGGTAAAGACTCTGCCTGCAGTGCACGAAACCTGGATTTGATCCCTGGGTCGGAAAGATGCCCTGGAGAAGGGAATGGCAACCCACTCCAGTATTCTTACCTTGATAGTTCCGTGGGCAGAGGAACCTGGTGGACTACAGTTCATGGGGTTGCAAAGTCAGACACGGCTGAGCAACTGATACTATCACTGCTAAACAAATAATTGTTTTGTTTTGAATATCTGTAGAATTTACTTTCTGAATATTTTCCCTCAGGAAACAGCAGCTTTGTGATAGGGAACCAGGTGTTGCCACTTACTCACTGTGTCCTTAGAGCGATCGTCCAGCATAGACCTGGGAATGATCTTTGTTTAGGGCAGCAAGTTATCCTGTAGGTAGTTTTATCAAAATGTTCATCTTGTTTCTTGTTACAGTTTTGTGTGAAATAATTTTAATCTTTTTTCATTGTTCTTTAAATATTACAGTTGTTAACCTTTCTTGTCTTCTTACTATACTGTTAGTTGTAAAATCTTTAGGGCAGAAGTGTATAATGAGAAGTTTAGCCGAGTGACATTGAGTAAGTCAGATTTCTGCCCTTTAGTTTATGTCATTTTCAAGTGAGAAACAGGTATTATAATAATATCTACTACCTCTACTAAGGTTTAAAAAGTTTTTTAACTTTATGGATATAAAATGCTCACTACAAAGCACTATATATATTATTTTTCATCATCATAATATTAGCTATGACTGCATTTTTGTATCATGCTTGCTCTGTGAGCTTGGTTTGATATTGAGTATTTATGCGGCACTTATTATGGTCAGTGCTAAGAGATAGGAGTAGAGTCTGATTCCAGATTTCTTGGAGCTTTTTAGATAGTAATATACATAAGACTTGAAATGTTGAAGGCGGGAGGAAAAGGGGATGGCAGAGGATGAGGTGGTTGGATGGCATCACTAACACAATGGACATGCATTTGAGTAAACTCTGGGAATTGGTGATGGACAGGGAGGCCTGGCGTGCTGCAGTCCATGGGGTCTCAAAGAGTCAAACAGGACTGAGCGACTGAACTGATAGTAAGACTTCAGTCAAAAGAACAAATGATAAGATGTTTCCTATACTCCCATTTTGTCTGAGAGGACCTGGAAAATTTTTCATTCAAAGGCGATTTCTGAAATGGAGTTTTGCTGATTTTGGAAATAAAATGGATATGAGTAGAAATGGTAATCTTTAACTTTTAATTTTCTTTCCTTGATTTGCTGTCAATAAGTAAATACTTCAATTTAAAACATCACATTTTAAGACAAATGGTTGTTTTTCTATGCCTTTAATAATCTTTATGTCTGCTAGATGGGGGAAGGAATAAATCCAGTACAAGGTTCCACATGTGGACAGTGAAAGGCTTCTGTTAATGCTGTGTGGGAGCATTTCATGCCTCCATGGACAGTAACTGCTTGTATGTGAGTGATCGTTAGCAGCAGAAACGTAACCCAAAGTTTCCAAAAGGATTTCCAGCCAGTTCCTCAGTCTTTTTTTTTAAGCATTAGGCAGCCACTGATATATAAACTTGGGGAAAATGAAATTAAAAATCACCTGGTCATTTTTGTCCTTCTGTAAGAAACTGTTTGTATATGTTTAGTTCAGTCTTTCCAGCCTGACCTGTGGCATCATCAAGATCATATTTAGCTTTCCAAATGGGCATGGATACTATAAACAGCTCAGCTCTAGTGAAAGTTTACTGATTTTGGTCATGATGGGGACAGACTGGTATTACTTGGCCATAACTAGTGATACTTAAGTTTGGTCTTGACACATGGTAATTACAGTTAAATTAGAGGAATTAATATATGAGAATTGGAATGAGGACTTACTTAACCTGACACTTTTTTGAATTTAGCAAGTTGTTTCACTATGCTAAATTTAATAAAGCCTTTTTAGAATACCTACTGCCTATAAAGACATTCCTAGATAATGATTTCAACAAACTGAATAAAAGTATTCTAATCTCTATATATTATTAGAAAATAACTTGCTTTGAGAACATGATTCCTGTTTGACTCAAGTTAAAAATTTTCTTGAAGTCAACTTTATAACCGGAGTGAGTCAGTGAGCAATTATATATAATATACGTCAATAAATGTTCCTCAGTGTACATCTCTTAAACTGATTTAAGATTGTATGTACGACTGGAGATAGTTATCTGTTAGGCTTCATCACTTGGCTTAAAATGGATTATTCGTAAATGGGTTATTGAAACCTTTATTTGTTTAAATACAGAGCACTTTCCAGAGTTCCTTTCTAGGAGATTTTGGGTATGGACTTCCATATTAAGAGCGCAGTAGGGAGAGAGGTCTTGTGCTCATTTGCCTGACTATGAATGTATAATTAAAAGAGTCTGTCAGCAGGGGTTGGGGCAGTCATTGTGTTCTGATGCTTCATGTTATACGATTACTTTGTTGTTCAAACAGATATTGTAGTTAGAGCATAATTTTAAATTTCAGAGGTCAGTGACTCTGAGATTTTTTTTTTTTTGGTTTTGTTTTTAATCAAAAACAAAAGTAGTTTCTCAGGTTTGGAGGAATTTTTTTTACTGAATATTTTTATATCACTGTATACAGCAAGTGAAATGGGTGATGTTTTATTCAAAAGTAATGCTTAAAGCTTATTTCACGACGGTGATTTAATCAGCCCTAACTTAGGAATGACATTGGGTGTATATGTGTGCATTGTATATTAAGACCAAATTTTCATCTTCCTCTATTGAAAACTGTAATGATTAGAAGAATTCTGTGTAAGTGGCCACAGGTTTATCATTTTTGTATATTTGTGTCATTGAAATTTCTCTCCTCTAGGAGAAAAGCGTATTTGTCTCAGTGTAAGAAATCTGTTTTACCAGGTATTCTCTGCTATTTATTGATACTGTGTGTGACTCAATCAGGAATTCATTGATGGAGAAAGAGCATATGACTTGGAATTAGGGGGGAAGAACATGAAATACATTTACCAAGTCATCTCTGTTAATCTGTTTCTTTATCTGCATCCAAATTCTCTACCAGCTCTAAAATTCTATGAGAACAAGTTGTGCTTAAAATACATGCCCCCCACCCAAATGTTTAAAGGTAAAATGGTAAGAGTAGAAAAAATTCTTAAGTGTCAAGACTTCAGTGTTCTGTGTCTTTCACTAATTTATGACTCTTTCCCTAATTCGTGGCGCTTTCCCTAATTTTAAGGCTGTTTGCCTAGTTTTAGGGCTCTCGTGTAGGCGCTGTCATGCTCTAGGAGGCGTAGCAGGCTCTGAAGCTCTCCCTGTAGAGCCTGTGTGTGTGTGTGGCTGGGGCAGGCCTTTCTGCCCTAACTTCCTCCTGACCTGTGAGGGAGGGAGGGGACTGGGACCGCACTCTCAGGACTGCTGGGAAGACTGAGTGAGGGGACATGTTTGTTTTGCTCAGTGTGGCACTTGGCAAACAGGAAGGTAGGTAGTATCATCATCATTTTCATTCCTGAATTTCTTTGTCATCACATGAGAGACTCAGAGCTACTTGAAATGTATTTTTTGATAGTGGACTTGCCAAGAATATAAACCATAATAAAGTATTATTGATAATTGTGTCAATCGGCTTCATAGTCAGGTGTGAATGGTATTATAGAATCGTTTTATAGATTACTGAACTTTAATTTACAGTATAAATTAAGATGCATTCCATTTCCTTGAATGCTGTCTTGTCATTTCAGACTACCTTAAATAAAAAAACCAGGATCAGTGGTTTGAGCTTTGTTCTTACTTGTACACATTGTAATTGTTTATAAATAACTTGCCTTTGCTGTCATTTTGCTTTATTATATTAAGATGTATAAATTTAGTCTTGCAGTTTCAAAAAGACTGACCTTTTTTTTGTATTCTTCTGATATGTTGTAACAAGGTAATATTGAACTGATAGAATAAAGGAAAAGCGCTGTCTTCTGTGGGATATGAAAATCATACCTCATGAACATTATCTTAGAAAATCTGAGTGACTTGACTAGAAGAAAAGTAAGAGACCAAGAATAAAAGTTAGGGGTGTAAGGATTTTCAAATGTTAGCTTGCTACTTAAGTAGGAGGTCAAATAGAAGCAGGCCCAGAGACAGACAAATGGTCAAGGGAAACTAGAGCCTTATTTGGGCAGACACAGCAGTAACGAATACAGCGAAACAGTGTGATTTTAGTGATGCTCACCAACAATGAAAGCTCAGTTGTTTACTTTAGTAAATCTAATAGCTCAAGACGGTGCACAGATAACTGTCAGTTTTAGTACTACACAAGTAGAGTAGTACTATAAAAAAGGATGAAAGTGAGTATTAAAACATTCTGGACATGGGTGATCAATGGCATAAAGTTTGTGGGTATGAGAATCCATGTTTGTGAATAGGCCGGCTTGTTGACAACCTGGAGAAAATGTAATCAGGAAATGGTGCCTGAAGTTAGTGTGGATTGAAGTGCATGGGTGAAGGCACAGCAGCTCTCTGTCAGGACCAAAGGAAGCTTGTAACTGTGTTTCAGACTTCCCACAAAACCAGTTAGTTGGTCTTTGTTATGATATGAAGTAGTAAAAATTCACACTGAACTCAGAAAGCTCATTCAGGATCAATAGTAGCTGAGATGTAACTGTGGACTAGTTTGGAGAAGAGAATTAGCTGGACATGTTGAGTGCTTTACAGACACTGACATACACTTGACAGCGGGCAGTTGAATTTGGAGGTCTAGAAGTAAGGAATGTACTGGAAGTATAAATTTGGGAATATGTGGATACATAAAATGCCATATTGTTGTATATTGCTGAAGATTTGGTGGCAAGTTATATGAAATTCTTTGGGTGATTATAAAACAGAACTTATGATAATTTTCAATGAGCTACTTTTTCCGCATCAGTTTCTCAGCTGTTTATCCCTGAAATACGATTAAAATATGACTGTAAAAAGAAATTAATGCCTCAACCACAGTTTCTAAGAGATACACCACCTTTGGTGTATCTCCATTTTGCCATCAGTCCTCTCTGCTTCATTGCATCCCTTTTTTTGGTCCCAAATTACGAAAGTGAGAGATTTTGGGAGTGGATTCTTAACTACAGGTACACTAGGGTATAGGAGTAGACACTGTAATTTTACTTTCTCTCTTGTTTGCTATAGTGAAAGAGAACCTTTATGAGTATCTTTTATTGACTTGCCAATCCCAGATTGCCTTTGTTATCTGTTTGAGAAACAGAAAGAGAAATTATATTTGTATTGAATAATGACTTGGCTCAAATTCACTGTTGACAGAATTTACTTCACTCTTCCTGAGTTAGAATGGATTACAATTGTATAAAGGTGGCTTCTGCATAGAATAATCTTAAAACCTCTTTAAAAATGAGTTTAATATGCTCATGGATTAAAAGTATGCGATTCTATAAAGCCTGATGTAGAAAATACCTTCTCTCCTTTCTAACAGCCACCACTGCTCACAGGCACTTACTGCTGTTTAAAGAGATTCTTTTGGGATTCATTCTCTACTGCTGCATTTTGTGCTCACCTTACCCCAAGTTGATTTTTTGTTGTTGTTTTGTTTTGATCTCACTTTTTCATTGTGATGAGAAGTTATTGGGCCCTTTACATTTGGAAACTGTTATCAGTTCTGTTTTAAAATATGTATTATGTTGATGATTTTTCTCCCTTCTGCTTCCTTTTTCTTTTTTCATGGTGCGACATCAGCCATTCATTATTGTGACCTCTCGTGTTAGTTCCCTAATCTTTCTGTTATTTCCAGCCATTTTCCACCTCTGTCTTTACTTTTTACTTGGAAGGAAAATTCACCTTTTATCTTTACGCAGCTCTGTCTTGTGTTTTTTTTTGTTTGTTTCTACTGTCATATTTAAGTTTCAAGAATTCCTTTTTATGTTTTGAATTCCTTTAATAGCATTTTTTACTTGTTTCCAGGATGCAGTGTCTTTCCTTAACTCCGAGGACTTCTGAGTTTTTCTCCTTGCCCAGTGATGGCTTTCTCCAGGCAGCTTCTGTAGTTGGGTTGGCCATGCTTCCCAGAGAAGCCTTCTGTCTCTGGCCCTCAGTGTGCGGGCTGGGGTAGAGTGAGAGAGGGCTAGACACCTGAGCCTTCAGTGTTCTCAAGGGTCCTGTTACCTGCCCCTCAAAACCCAGTTCCAGAATATGGAACTCTTTAGGGATACATTTCTAGTCTGCAGCTAGAAATTAGGAAGTGCTGGATTGCCAGCTATTTAAGGAATGGGGATGTGGAGATTGAGCTGTTCCTTAATGAGAAGTTAGCCAGTTTTCCAGTCTCAGCTCCACCCTTACACCACTTCCACCACTGCCGATTTCCTGAGGCTTCATGGAGGCGCTAAGAGTATTAAGTGAATTTCTTCTTGGCCTGGGTCAGCTAAGACCCTGACTACTTAGCCATCTGCTTTCTAATATAGTTTCCAAATTGTTTCCTTTCCCATTTTCTTCTTTCTTATAAGTTAGTTCATGCATTTAAAACAATACAGTGTTTCAGAAGAATTTTAGGAGTGAAAGTACACAACTCCATTAGTTTCACGTTTTTTGTCTCTTAGTGTTTTAGAAACCATAAGAAACATTAGGATAAGTATAACTTTCTTTTATTTTTATAGTTTTAACTGGTACTTAAATTGTTGAATTTATTAAGAGTATCATTTACCAAATGCAGTTTTCATTCTTAGACCTTTCTAAAGTATTTTGGATTATAAGTGTTGCTCAGTTGTTGTTGTATTCGTATCTGTATACATTAATAACACACACATAGATATGCTTTCCTAGTGTCTTTGTCTACTAATTATAACATTATGTCAGTCCTCGGTAGTTTTTTTTTTTTTTTTTTTTCCTTATATGTATCCTTTTCTCTTCCTTTGCCTGTTAATTTCCAATAAGATGCCACATAGTGTGAAATTTAGGGTTTCCCATGTGGCTCATTGGTGGAGAATTCGCCTGCCAATGCAGGAGCCATAGGAGATGCAGGTTCAATCTCTGGGTCAAGGAGGTCCCCTGGAGAAGGAAAGCAACCCACCCCAGTGATCTTGCCTGGAGAATCCCATGGACGGAGGAGCTGGGCGGGCTATAGTCGATGAAGTCACAAGAGAATTGGACACAACTGAGTGACTAAGCTCACACAGTGTGGATTTTACCTTGTTGGGTGGATATTTCATATTCCTATACCTGTTTTTGGACTTTGTTCTAGGACACAGTTAAATTGGAGACAGTTGGATCCTTTTAGGTCTTGCTTTGAGTATTTATTTAGGCACTGCTGGCACGGTACTGCTCAGACAGCTGACTGATTATTTTCCACTCCTGAGGCAAGACCTCTGTGTACTTGTCCCAGTGTCTTGTGTATCATAAAGTTTTCTACCTTGAATCCTTTGATTGGTTCTTTTTCTGGTCTCTGGTATTTCCTCCCACATATGTGCTGAGCAGTGTTCAGTTGAATACTTGTGCAGATCTCCACTCTCAAAGTGAAGTGAAAGTCGCTCAGTCGTGTCCAACTGTTTGTGACCCCATGGACTTTAGCCTGCCAGGCTCCTCTGTTTATGGTACTTTCCAGGCCCAGAATCCTGGAGTGGGTAGCCGTTCCCTTCTCCAGGGCATCTTCCCAACCCAGGGATCGAATCCAGGTCTCCCGCGTTGCAGGCAGACTCTTTACTGTCTGTGCCACTAGGGAGGCCCCCACTCTCTGTGCAGCTCCTTTTTCCAGTACTGGTTTAGGTGAGCTCTAGCTGCTGTGCCCTCCCGGGTCTCAGAGGTTAGTCTTCTCCACTCAGAGAGGCAGGCTGGCACCCTTCCCAGGGCTGCAGCCTCGAACTTCCCAGGCCAGGAAGCCTGGACAATCGTGGGACTTCCTGCCTTGGCTTCCCATCCTCAACCTCACTATCCTCCTGCTCTTGGGTTGTTTTTAGACATGAGAGTGAATCTTGTTGATGTTACTTTATCTTGGCCCAAAGCAGACATTCCTCATTTGTATGGATGTGGAGATACTTTTAGGTTCATTAAAACATAAACACACAGAACTTGATCACTTCTATAAAAACTTCTATGAAAAGTTGAAAAAATTGATCAGATATAAATTTCAGTGAGACGATATTGTCAGTGTTTTACAACATAAAAATTAAACTCTGGATTTTAAAATTGCTTTTTATTGTTACAGTAGAGGTATGTCTGCACACTTTGTATTTGGCACACGGATAGCCGCGAGGTGCCCAGTCCCTTGACTCACTAACTCCTTGAGTCTCTCAGTTTTTCATGGTGTCCCCTTGGCAAAAAGAAACGCTGGAGTTTTTCTTCCCATTTTTAAATGGTTACTTCCAAACAGCTTAGTTTAGCAAAACAACTTAAATTGAAATTTTTGTTTAAATTCTATTTGTAAACAACCACATTATTTATTATTGTATTTGTTTTCCTCTTGGATACTGTTCAGATTCTCAAACTGGACACTCCCACCCTCTTCCTGTTCCACACTGATTTTGCATGGGCATGGCTTTTTATTACAGCAACCACTAAAAACTTAGCATTGCAAAGACAAGACATCATCAAAAGGAATGTAGCATGGTCTAATATTGATAAAGACAAATATTGTAAACTCACAGGTTGCGTGGTGTCTGACAGACATCAACTCTTGCTATTCCCCTTGAAGCCCTGAGTACTCTCGGTGCTTGGTGAGCGAGCTGCACTGTCTCCTTGAATTCACTCCTTGGGGGCACACAGGGGGCCGACCACAGGCTGGTGTGCTTTGCTTGGTTTTCCATTTCCCCTCACAACACTTGGGTGCGTTTTCACACGCAACAATAGTAATAGAAAATAAAGAGAAGCATAAACTTTTAAGAACTCATTTTTATCCTTATTGTCTTGAGTTGCATATATTTCTTTTCCCTGGCATGGCCTCTGCAAACATGTGAGTTATGGTAGAAAACTGTTTGTTTTAATAAACAGTTTATTTTTCTTTGATTGGAAGAATTCAGTAAATAGTATTCCCAAGTCAGTAAATAGAATACTTAAAGATGAGACTTCAAAAAAGGTATTGTTCATTGTCTGTGTGTGGTACATTGCACTGAACCATATGCATTCATTTATACCATTTTGATATTCACGTTGTTATTGTTTTTAATTAATAAAGTTATATTTATGAAATACTTACAAATATATTTGTATATTATCTCTAAAGCTTAAGGCAAGAAGCAATTCTGAAATGATTATATTTTAGCTGAAAGGGAAATACGGCCAATCTTTCCTGTAGCTTGACAGTGTTTTCCACCTGGGGATCACTCGGTCATCTGAAGACACCGGGGAAATGAAATATAGATGTTCTCTGCTAAAACTAGTGTTTATGATGGTATAGTTAAAAGAGTGACTGTACAGCTCACTGTTTTTAAAGTAAGGTCTGATAGAACTACAGTTAAAAGTATCATCACATTTATTCCTTGTTATTATTTTATAATGAAATGGTTCCATAATCACTACTTGAAATGCTTAAAACAAATGGCATTTGTCTACACAGTAATGTCTGTTGGCAAAATACTTTTCCTGTTCTTAAATTCAGCCAGTGTTACTAAAAGCAGTTGCAACAAAATGGGAAAACCGCTGAATTTGAGAATGAAGATGTTGATTCAGTTCCTAAATTTGGCAAGTTACTAGCCACATGGCCTTGTCAGGTGAACTTGCCTAAATTTACCTCAGTGACCTTTCATTTACTCATAGCAAAACCATGCAAGCATAGCTTAATGATTGCAGCAGGTCATTATTATGGATGGAAAGATGTGCTGTCTCTTTGAAAAGAAAATTTTGTAATCGTGTGCTTTGTGAATTTTTTAGGAGGAGCAAAATCGAGGCAAGCCTAATTGGGAGCATCTCAATGAAGATTTACATGTACTGATCACTGTGGAAGATGCTCAAAACAGAGCAGAGATCAAACTGAAGAGAGCCGTTGAGGAAGTGAAGAAATTACTGGTACCTGCAGTAAGTAATAATTTCCAAATCTTAGATTTAGGCCCAAGATCTTTTTCAGTTAATTTTTAAATTATTACAATGTTTATGTTAATAAAGAATAGGTTATTATTTGTTCAGAATTTTATTTAAGCACAAAATATAAAAAAAATGTATAAGTCATTTGCTATAGAATAAGAGACAGACACTGCTACATTTCTTAAATGGGAAAGTCTGCTACCTGTTTATTTTTTTGTGAAGGAAATGTGAATGGAGCAAACCGAATCAGTGGCCTGTTTTTCAAAAGTGTGGCTGCCTTTGCATCACTCTGTTACAGGGTGAAAATGTAGGTCCATCATCAGGTAGGGCTGGTGAAAGCTTTGTCTCTCTTTTAGATCAGTTTCTCATTGCAAACAAGAAGCAAGTGTACACGAAGTCTGTACAAGTTAATACTTCTGTTGGGTGGTCTGTGTTAGTAGGAGTGCATTATTTGTGTTGCCTATGGATTCCGTGGGCTTCCCAGGTGGCACAGTGGTAAAGAACTCACTTAACAATGCAGGAGACACGAGAGACCCGGATTCCATCCCTGGGTCAGATCAGGAATATCCCCTAGAGTAGGAAATGGCAACCCACTCCAGTGTTCTTGCCTGGGAAATTCCGGTATCCTTGTACCTATATTCCTTGTGACTTGATTGTAATTTTTCTAATTTTGATAATTTGAATATGTTTCCATCAGTTTACATAACACCACACATAACTTACTGTTCAGAGTTCAAACCTTTTAAATTCAAATTGGGATTTCAAAACAGCCTTACCTTCCCACCACCCAATACCCACCCCCACCCCACCCCCTTCTCCCAGGAAGCACAGGAACTCAGACAAGCTTTAGCATTTTTTAATTTCACTGCAAAAGTATTGTAATAGGGGTTTTGAGATGATCACACTTAATCTGTAGAGTTGTAGTACTTTACCTTACAAAATTGTTTATCCTGGATAATACTGTTGTTTTTATTTCAAATGTTTCTTTGATTTGAATAATTAGTTTGTTTTAGTCTGTTTTGTTTCTTCAATCACAAAATAAGCCATACATAACTAGAGAAAAGTAATTTCTTCAGTTACATACAGTGTAACCAGCCTGGCAAGTCTTATGTGTTACTACGAAATTTCTACTAAAGATGTTCTTCTTATCATAGGTACAGTTAATTAGTTGTTCAATCTCGTTTCCATAAATCTGAACTATATACCTCCTTTAGATTCTTGAGATCTTCAGTGTACTTTTATAAATACAGTGTAACATTTTGTGGAAATCAAATCATCTTCATTGACAGATAAGGACTATTGATCAGGGCCCTGATTGTGCTCCTCTTTGGGGACTCAGGTCATCCTTAGCAGAAAAGAACTATTGATGTAAATCTGCCTCCACTGTATTTCTTGAAGACAAATTCTTGCCAACCCAGTTAAAATAAATCTCTTTTCACTTTTAGTCTTAACCCACTCAATTGATTTTCAGAAATCAGTAAGAGTGATTTTTTGTGTTTGTTTGAAAAAACTGTATAAAGATAATCAATGATTGGACACATCACTCCTGGAAGCAGGGTAACCAGTGAGTTACCTTCTCTGAAACTCCTTGTTGTGCGCTGAAGAAGTGGCTCTTAATTGTAAACAAGTATAGGTAGCTGTGAAAACTTGAAAAGTTAGAGAAGGAAAATGTTTGTGAAATAATTAATTTTATGATTTTACTAAGCATATAGATAGAACATTAAGCAGAGGTTTTATAGGAAGATATAATGATAGCCTTTTTATTTTAACTGGCTCCTGTGAGAAAATTAGTTACTTGAAATTGTTAGGCACTTGTAATTCTTATTTGTGGTTTGTGTTTTTATGTAGCTTGTTAGTTACAAAATTAGTTGGGTTAACAAAACTACAGTTTGCATGCTTCTTAAGGAGTTTTCCAGAGCGGACTTCGTTCTAGCCGACTGTCCAGGCTGGGGCGTGCTGGCCGCCTCTGTGCCATTAGGCCTCCTTGCAGTGTGCTGCTGCACGCCCTCCTTTACAGCCTTGTTTCTTTAAGCGTCTGTGAGAGAGTTACTGATTTAATCCAACCCTTCGATAAAATACTATTTTGTAATTAGACAAACGGTGTTTTAATAGATCAGTCGCTAATTTTATATACGTAGACCTTAGGCTTTTAGATATGTGTGCTGAACTGGTTTATTGTAATTAGAAAACAGATGACATTTTAGTGCTTGTTTTTTTATTCAGATAATAATTCTCACACTTTCTGTGAGCCTTTCAAAATAAACGAGGCTGTTAAATTTCTTGGCTGAACTTACAGTTTTTGCTTAGCATTTACCTAATGTGCTTACAAATACACAGTATTTTGGGAAATTATGATCTCTTATCTTTATATGTTCAAATCACTTTAACATAGATTTGATCCTTACAGAGAGCTTGTGTATTAAATTAATTTACTCATTTTCTATCATCAGATGTTTTCATTTCCTTTATTCTGACTGCACTGATTACTGTAATGTGCTATAAATTTCTATTCAAGTACCAACCAGGCCCAACCCTGCTTAGCCTCTGAGATCATACAAGATTGGGCACGTTTAGGGTGGTATGGCTGTAGACTAAATTTCCATTTCTTTTTGCCTTTTTAAAGAGAATATCTAAACCTACTTTTAATTATATTTGGTCTTAGTATCCTCATGTATATATTATGACAATTGATTAATAATTGTACAGGGCCTTGTTAACCATTTTAAGAACTTTGGCTTTTGGTCTAGAATGGGTGGGCTTCCCTGGTGGCTTAGATGGTAAAGAATCTGCCTGCAATGTGGGAAACCTGGGTTGGGAAGATCCCCTGGAGGAGGGCATGGCAACCCACTCCAGTCTCCTTGCCTAGAGAATCCCATGGACAGAGGAGCCTGGAGGGCTACAATCCATGGGGTCGCAAAGAGACAGGACTGAGCCCTCTAAGCACTAGAATGGGTAAAACCATTGGAGTACTTAAGGAGAAGGGATGACATGATCTGATTAATATTTAGTAAGGGTTACTGGTCTGCTCTGTTTAAAACAGAATAAATCACACAGGGTGAAAGAAAGGAAGCTCTCATAGGAGTTCACAAATTAAGGCCCATGGGCCAAAACCAGCCCCCTACCTGGGTTTGAATAGCCCGTGAGCTTAGCATGGTTTCTACATTTTTTAATGACCAGGGAGAAAAAATCAGAAGAATAATATTTGAAGAAGAATAATACTTCATGAAATGTGAAAATTATATGAAATTCAAATTGCATTGTCTAACAGGTTTTATTGAGGCACAGCCATGCTTATGCTTCTTCGTTTACATATTGTCTGTGGCTGCATCTGAGCTCCAGTGGTGAGTTGAGTAACTGCTACAGAGACCATATGCCCAGAAAAGCCATTTACTGTCTGGTTTATTACAGAAAAGTTTGCCAGTTCCTGGACTCTTGCATTAATTCAGATGAGAGGTGATGATGGGTTGGGTCGGTATAGCCACAGAAGTGAGTCATGGTCTCATTTCTAAGCATGTTTTTAGAGTGAGACTGGCAGGATTTGCTAATGGATCATCTGTGGGATGTTAGAAAGCAAGGCGTCAGGCATGATACCAAGATTTTTAGCCTGAACAACCGAAAGGATGCAATTGATGTTACTGTGATGAAGGGTCTGTTAGGAATAGACTCTGAAGAGGTTACTTGGAACTCAGTTTTGAGTCTGGTAAATTTAAGATTCCAATAGCTATCCAAGTGTAGCTCTTCTAGTATTCTATTTGGATTAACAAATATTTATTCCAGGTTGACTGTATTTTAGAGCATTAGGGGTATAGACAATTATTTAAAGCAAGATGTTTAATGTTAAGACAGTGGCAATTCCCTATCTATATTTCATAAGATACTTTTCATAGGTATTCTGGATAAAAGAAACCCTTAAATATAAGTATTGTGAATCTCTGGTAGAAACCATTTCCAAATTTAATTGACCATCAAAATTTTTTTCTGAGAGTGTATTCGCCATCTAGTGTTACAGAGATACTTGTTTGAGGAATGATCTATAAACTCATGAGTCTGATTTAAATACATAAGAGCAGTCTTTTTAACTCTGAAGCATAGTCATTTTGAAGACATGAAAAAAGGGCTTTTCTTCAGGAACTTTTTCTCTTTTACACAAATAAAAACTCATTAATTTTAAATGTACAGTTTGACCCTTGACAACTGTATATATTTACAACCACTATTACAGTCAAGGTTTCCATTACCCCAAAAAGTTTTCTCTTAGCCCTTTTGCCATCAATTCAGATTAACGAATTACCGTCACAGTCAAGTTAGCACCCATCATCTCATATACTCATTGTTTTTTTGTGTGTGATCCACTTTTGGCAAATTTCAGGTGTACAGGGTGTTAATTAAATGTAACCACTATACTGTGCCTTAAATCCCCAGAACTCACTCATCTCATAACTGAGAGTTTGTGCCATTTGATGGACATCACCTCTTCCGTAGCCCCTGGCAACCAACATTCTACTCTCTGATTGTGTGAATTTGCCTCTTTTAAATCAGTTTGCTTTTTCTAGATCTCCTTTCTTTGTGCTTTCATGCAGCTTGGCTCTTTTGCTTTTCATCCATACTGTCGCATGTATCAGTGGGCTGTCCCTTTTTATTGATAATTAGCATTCCATTGAATACATAAGCCATAGGTTGTTCCTCCTTTCACTTGTAGTTTTAATTTTTATTTCTGTGAATACAGATGATATGGAGCATCTTTTAATATGCTTCTTGAGAATTCGTATATTTTCTTCGATGAAGTATCTTTAAATCTTTTTATCATTCTTCTTGGCTTGTCTTTTTTTTTAGTGTTGAAGCAATTCTTTATGTGTTGAAAATGAATCCTTTATTGGACAAATATTCAGATCTGTGACTTGTGTTTTTCTTTTGGTTTTGTGGAAAGGCTTTTCATTACAAATCCCATTTCATTCATATTAATAAATATTGAACTTAGTTTATTTCCCTGTTCTTACATTTCTCAAGGAGTCTGTCTTTGTCGTCTGAGCTGGTAAATCTCTCACCATGAAGCTAGTCACAAGGCTCTGTCTTTTTTTATTTTTTTTAATTTTTTTTTAAGGCTCTGTGTTTTAAGGTCTACTCTGTTCATGTAGGTCATGTGAGCTGTACACGCACACATGTGCACACGTCAAAACTGCCGTTTCAGTGCCTTCAAGGAGAACACGCTAGGATACACACACATTATTACAGCGAATGGAGGCCTTTACAGTCTTTCAGTAATTCAGGGGAAAAACAAGACCTGAACATTATCTACCACCTTCATCTAAATGGGGCTCCCTGAGAGCTCAGTTGATGAAGAACCCGCCTGCAATGTAGGAGACCCCAGTTCCATTCCTGGGTCAGGAAGATCCCCTGGAGAAGGGATAGGCTTCCCACTCCAGGATTCTTGGGCTTCCCTTGTGGCTCAGCTGATAAAGAATTTGCCTACAGTGCGGGAGACTTGGGTTTGATCCCTGGGTTGGGAAGATCCCCCGGAGGAGGGAGAGCCCTACCCACTCCAGTATTCTGGCCTGGAGAATTCCACGGACTATACAGTCCGTGGGGTCGCAAAGAATCGGACATGACTAAGTGACTTTCACTCACTTCATTGAAATGACGTTTATAAAACAGGTAAACGACTACCACAGAATACATGTGCGTTTTAAGTGTAAAAGGGATATTCACCGAAACAGACAATATGATGGAATATTACAAAAATGTACTCTAATTCAGAGAGAATAAAATCTTAACAGAAAGCATTTTTGGAAACAGAATTCAGTTACCAGTCAGTCACAATAAGATAAATTTAAAAGTCCCAAATATTGGGAAACATTTGGAAATAACTCATAAGTCAAAGAAGAAATCATGAAATAACATGGGAAATACTGTGACGTGAATGGTAATAAAAATACCACATAATTTTATATTTTGGATTCCGTTAAAGCACTATTCAGAGAAAATATTTTCAGCATAAGTAAAAGGTCTCAAAAGTATAAAAGAAAGGTCGTAAGTCACTAATACTCCACCTTTAAGAATCTGTGAAAATAAAATTAAAAACAAATCAAGTAGAAAGAAGACAAAAAAAGCAGAAATCAGTGAAACAGAAAAGGAACAAATAGAGAAAATCAGCAAAACCAAACACTTGCGTGTAGCACTAAAAGATGAATGAGACTGAGTGCAGCTCTAGGGAGGCAGTGGCCTTGGAGACGGCACAGTCTGCTCCCAGAGTGCAAGTCCTAAGCTGGACTGTCAGTCTAGTTCTTGACCAGAGGGTCAGTAATTGAAGTCTGCGGTATCGTTGGCCTCCTTTTCATGTGACTGGGAAAGAAGGATTAAAAGATCCAGCTGTAATGCACTCGCCCCTTGATAGAGCTGTAATGTGAGAGACCGTCTCTCATGTACGGAGGGTGTTGCTGCTGTTTTCTGCCTTGCACAACCATTTTAATCTGAATGGGAAATCTGTCTAGGGACCCAGAGTACAGTAATTAGCAGTCTCTTCAGAGTGTCAGAGCAGACTTACCATTGTAATGGTTTAGCTGCAGGATAAAAGGATTGATTGGGTCTTCCTGTCTGCCAAACTAAATGAGTTGCCATGGGAATTTTTAAATGTGAGAGGCGTTTATGTAAAACAATTTGGCGGGTTTGAATAAACTCATAAATTACAGGTTTGAAAGGAACCAGTCCTTGCTTCCTCTTATATAGGCAAGACTGTACTGAAGGCTGAGAGCTTCTTACATTCTTCATGAGAATAAGCTGATCCCTGCTGCCATGTGGATGATCCTGTTATTAAGGCTTATATTTTCACTAAGTACAGTACAGTAAACAAATTTAAGGAAAGATATTTTGTTCCAGATCTCTGGAGAAAAAAGTGAAAATTGTAAACATAAGTTTGTCTTCCTAAGTTAAATATATCTTCAAGTAATGCTGTTAAGTGCTTTGTTTTAATAAACATTAATATAAGATTATTAGTATAAGATTATTGCTTAGGGCATATAATAAAGAGGTATCTTTACACTTCTCATATTTGTCACACAAAGATGAACATTTAAAGCTTTTTGGAAAACAGATGAGGTACTCATACTTGTAAATAGGATTATTTAGGTTGCATGTCAATAACTTGCAGAGAGAGCTTTGTCTTTCCCTGCCTCTCCACAGATCTGGGTTTTAGTGTAATGACTTTTTAGTGAGGAAATGTTGCCTTAAACACGTCAGGTGATGAATATCACTCTAAGCTTGTATAACCTCATTCGTCCTCAAGGTATCAGTAATAGTGATAGTTCTTGCATTTGGTGCTTTATATCTGCTCTCCAGAAAAAACATTCAGTGAAATTTAGGTATTTAAAATTTTTAAATGTGAGTCTTATTCACGCAGTGAATAAGATCCTCTGGATGATCGGGGGAAGTCTGTTAACATCTTCAAGCCACAAGATTATAGTTTTGTAAGGAAAGGGAAAAATTGGTTGCTGCTAAATAACCTTCGTGGCCTGAAATTGTAGATGCAAGTTACACATGATGATGGTTTAATTCAGATGAGAAAGTATAAAATAAATATTTTTAAAGTATAATAAATGAATTTTATAGTTTCATCTTTACTAAAGATATATTAATATATCAAAGTAGTCATCTGAATCTGATTTTGTGTTTCTGGGATTGTTGTTAAACCTTAATTAAACTAGACTCAACTATAAGTAAGACTTTCTAAAAATCTTATTTAAATGTGAAATACAAAGACCATCATGGAAGTGCTAGAAATCCTGGAATCACAATGGCGTGACATAATACAGGCTGAGTGTAAGGCTCTCTGATGGGAGTCGGTGTATACTTCTTGATAAACATGGTGAGAGAGAAAAGTTCTTTCAGGAATTGAAATGTGCTGTTTTTTGTTTTTGTTTTTTTTTTTGCAGAGTGGAACTACTGAATACATTTTAATTAGGATTTTACATCAGTTTCCCTGTATGCCCCACTCACATTGTTAGCTGTGCTGTTTGTTTATTCTGCATTAGACCAGCTACAGGAACATTGTTCCAGCTAGAGTTTTCAAAAATAATTAAAGCACTGTATCTTTGGATAGATAGCAATCTCAGTTTCAGTTGCTCAGTTGTGTCCAACTCTTTGCAACCCCATGGACTGCAGCGCCCCAGGCCTCCCTGTCCATCAGCAGCTCACGGAGCTTGCTCAAACTCAGGTCCATTGAGTCCGTGATGCCATCCAACAGTCTCAAACTCTGTCGTCCCCTTCTCCTCCTGCCTTCAGTCTTTCCCAGCATCGTGGTCTCTTCTAAGCAGTCATTTCTTCTCATCAGGTGCCAAAGTATTGGAGTTTCAGCTTCAGCATCAGTCCTTCCAAAGAATATTCAGGGCTGATTTCCTTTAGGACTGACTAGTTGGATCTCCTTGCAGTCCAAGGGACTCTCAAAAATCTTCTCCAACACCACAGTTTAAAAGCATAAATTCTTGAGTGCTCGACTTTCTTCATAGTCCAGCTGTCACACCCATACATGACTGCTGGAGAAACCATAGCTTGGACTAGACAGACCTTTGTTGACAAAGTAATGTCTCTGCTTTTTAATATGCTATCTAGGTTTGTCATAACTTTTCTGCCAAGGAGTAAGCGTCCTGTAATTTCATGGCTGCAGTTACCATCTGCAGTGATTTTGGAGCCCAAGAAAATAAAGTCTGTCACTGTTTTCCACTGTTTCCACATCTGTTTGCCATGAATGAAGTGATGGGACCAGATGCCATGATCTTCGTTTTCTGAATGTTGAGTTTGAAGCCAACTTTTTCACTCTCCTCTTTCACTTTCATCAAGAGGCTCTTTAGTAGTTCTTCACTTTCTGCCATAAGTGTGGTGTTCATCTGCGTAACTGAACTTATTGATATTTTTCCTGGCAATCTTGATTCCAGCTTGTGCTTCATCCAGTACAGCATTTCTCATGATGTGCTCTGCATATAAGTTAAATAAGCAGGGTGACAAGATACAGCCTTGACATACTCCTTTCCCAGTTTGGAACCGATGCGTTCGTTGTTGCGTATCCAGTTCTAACTGTTGCTTCTTGACCTGCATACAGATTTCTCAGGAGGCAGGTCATACAGTCTGTACAAACAGATTAGAAAAGCATGACAAAGTATAGATTTTAAGACTTCAGTCACTGTCACTCACTGTCACTGAGCTCTCTTTACTCCCCATCCAGCCTTAATGTTGTCTGGCAGTGGGGTCAGGCTTTTTAAACAGAGGGGCTTTTCCTCAGACTTGAAGCTTCACTTGCTTCTAGGTGATGATAATAAAATGTGTCTTATGTACAAAGTCTCATAAATAAACACTGAAGAAACACCCTCCTTTTTATTCTTAGAAGGATTTGTTGAGGGATAGGTTTTCTAAGTATAGATTCTATGGGAGTTGACTGTTTAGATAGCTTAAAACAAGGGATTCTAGGCTTAGAGTAATAGGACAGTGTATGTTTACTCTCTAAGAAATATTTTTACAGTTTATATAGGAAGTCCTTCCATTTTAATCTCTTGTTCCATGCATCCCTCAGAATTTGCCTGTTGAATCTCTTATGTAACATTTTACACTTGCTTGAACCCACTTATTTTTAAATTTTAATGTTTTTATTCCATAATTAAATATGCCACTCACTGGCTGGGATAGTGCATTTTAGTTTTTTATCTGTTTCCCTATTAAATGTATGATATTCTACGCTGATCTCTAAAACTAATATAAAATATATTTTATTAAAGAATTTAAATTATTTAATAGAAAAATAGGTGAGTAATGTCTCAGTGTGTCTTTGGTTCAGTTGTTTTCATATATCCCTTTAATTTGTTTGCATGCACTTCTGATGGCTGGTGAGTAGCATCATGCTCCTTTTATAGGTGAAGCGTTTGTAATCCATTCACTCTGTACAGTGTACACTGAAATTGAATTGGCAAAAATGTTAAGAAAACCAAACACCCTGTATTTTATTTAATTACTCTTTATTTTTTTGATCCTTCTACTCAGTTTTTCTTGACAACATTTCAAATGTTTTAGTGTTACAGTATTTCTAAGTAAAATTCAGGTAGCTACCATTGAGAGATTTAAGAAGTATATTAATGATTCAGATGAGCATTTTAGTATTAAGATCGTTTCAGATAAATTTACTTCATAGCTCATGGCTTGAATTGCCTTCTATATTTTTGATAACTGAATTTTGAAAATTTAATTTCAAAAGTGATACTTTTTAACAAGCTTTCTCCTTTATGGGAATTTCTCTGAAGCCTATATTTATGTTGCAGAATTATGTAAGTTGATGTGTTTTGTTTTTTATTTTCTTAATTTTTAATGCCTTTGTGGAAAAAATAATCTTTAATGTACATTAAAATCATTTAGGTGTATTAAAATCAAATATAAATTCAATTGTTTTTATAAGTTATACCATTAAACTGACATGGCATCTGTTTTTTTTTTTTTTTATTAAACATCTTTATCGAACATAGTATCTCCAAATAAGTTAGCAGATTCGTGAATTCACTTACATTGTGATACTGTTTTATGAATTCTGTGAGTGATGACAGTATGCTCTGTTTAAATGAAATTCCTTGATTATTAAATTTAGCACCTGTGGAATTACAACATACTTGTTATAATTTTTTTATATTAAAAAACTTAGTGGCTGTCAAAAGCAATTCATTTCACAAACTTATTGAGAAACTGCTATTTACCAGGCTCAAAACCAGAAAGGTTTAGATTTAGTAATATTCATGAGAATAGGACAGAACTAATTAGTTTCCTAATTACCTTTTTGATCACTCGATAGTTCTCAGAAATGTCATGCTCTCACTAAAAGTGAATACTTTTTCAGAGTGATCTCTCCAGTTTGCTCTTCTTGGGCAGTCTCATGCAGTCTCATCAGTAACCGCGTCCCCGAGGACCACTGCCATGGTGATCGTTTTTTATTATGCTTTTGATCTTCAACTCCGGATCACCAGTGTTTTCAACACCTCCCTGTGGATGACGTATTGGCATCTCAAACATAACATGTCCAGACCTAAAATCACATCATTCCGTGTCCTCCTCACACAGTGATTGCTCCATCGTGTTCTCTGTGGATGGCATTAGTTGCCTGGAAGTCAGATGTCCTTCATTTCCCCTCTGCTTACCTGCAGACCCCCTCCTTCCCATCTGCTTTATCACCAGATTCTGATCCTGCCTCTTAATAGCACATGACTCTTATCTTCTCTGCTTTTTCTCCTGGGCTAGATCTCTGCTGCTCCCTCAAGTTGCAGCTGACTTCCCTTTCCCATACCTCTGTGTGACCGTGTGCACTGGAAAAGCCTGTTTAGGACACTGTTTAGGAAGATGTGTGCATCTTCTGGAATGAAGTGGGGAGTAAATAAATGCAGTTCATCTTCATGGTATTTATCCAAAAGAAATAAGGAGAGCAGTTTATAGCAGTGTTCTTTATAAAACAGAAGGTTAATGTTGAGCCGTGGGGAACCGTTCAGTACCACCCGACACACATACGGTTGGTTTTATTCTCTAACCATCTCTCACTTCTATTCTTAACTCTGCATCCCCACTGGAATTATCTCAATTCAGACATCATTATGTGTTGCTTCGATTAGGAACCTATAATTGCCTCTTAATCTTTATGATCTTGCTGTATTTTTCGAAATATTCTCCTTACTGAAGCTAAAGTGATGCTTCTAAAATAGAAACCTAATCATGACTCTCCTTAGGTTAAAACACTTGAATGACTTCTAATTATTCCAAGGAGTAGGTCCAATTGCTTGAGCATGACTTGCAAACTGTTATTATCCTTTCCAGCTTCATTATTTATTTCATACACTTGATTCTAAATTTTTGAACATGTTCTTTTTTTCAGAACCAACTTCATTCTTTCTTCTCTTTAACTCTTTCCTTTGAGTCTCAAATTGTGTATTGATACCCTAAAGCCTTCCCTCCCCTGTTCATCACCAACCCAAATTTAATTCAGCACTCTAGCACTGTGTTTCTGGAAAGTCCTTATCGTCACTGTGTTTTAATTGCTTAATTTTATGTTTCCGGCTCCTTTCCCCACTCCTCCACCCCACCCCCACCACCAGTTGTCTCAAGGGCAAACTATTTGTTAGGTAAAAACTGTCCAAGAGATAATGTTTCAGTAAACATTTATGTAATGAATATAATTTTATTTAAGAATTTCAAGAACCATAATATAAAAAAATTTGCTGGAATATTTCATTAAAATAGTAAGATATAAAATTGAATAGCAAATATGAAAGGAAAAATTCCATTCATAGTGAAACCTACATAGGAATAATAATGTTTTCCTTAAAAAAGCAAAATGGCTGTCTGGGGAGGCCTTACAAATAGCTGTGAAAAGAAGAGAAGCGAAAAGCAAAGGAGAAAAGGAAAGCTATAAGCATCTGAATGCAGAGTTCCAAAGAATAGCAAGAAGAGATAAGAAAGCCGCCTTCTGCGATCATGCAAAGAAATAGAGGAAAACAACAGAATAGGAAACACTAGAGATCTCTTCAAGAAAATTAGAGACACCAAGGGAACATTCCATGCAAAGATGGGCTCGATAAAGGACAGAAGTGGTATGGACCTAACAGAAGCAGAAGATATTAAGAAGAGGTGACAAGAATACACAGAAGAACTGTACAAAAAGGATCTTCACGACCCAGATAACCATGATGGTGTGATCACTCACCTAGAGCCAGACATCTTGGAATGTGAAGTCAAGTGGGCCTTAGAAAGCAACACTACGAACAAAGCTAGTGGAGGTGATGGAATTCCAGTTGAGCTCTTTCAAATCCTGAAAGATGATGCTGTCAAAGTGCTGCACTCAATATGCCAGCAAATTTGGAAAACTCAGCAGTGGCCACAGGACTGGAAAAGGTCAGTTTTCATTCCAATTCCAAAGAAAGGCAACGCAAAAGGATGCTCAAACTACCGCACAGTTGTACTCATCTCACACGCTAGTAAAGTAATGCTCAAAATTCTCCAAGCCAGGCTTCAGCAATACGTGAACCGTGAACTCCCTGTTGTTCAAGCTGGTTTTGGAAAAGGCAGAGGAACCAGTGATCAAATTGCCAACATCTGCTGGATCATGGAAAAAGCAAGAGAGTCCCAGAAAAACATCTGTTTCTGCTTTATTGACTATGCCAAAGCCTTTGACTGTGTGGATCACAATAAACTGTGGAAAATTCTGAAAGAGATGGGAATACCAGACCACCTAACCTGCCTTTCTTGAGAAATCTGTATGCAGGTCAGGAAGCAACAGTTAGAACTGGACATGGAACAACAGACTGGTTCCGAATAGGAAAAGGAGTACGTCAAGGCTGTATATTGTCACCCTGCTTATTTAACTTATATGCAGAGTACATCATGAGAAATGCCGGACTGGAAAAACACAAGCTGGAATCAAGATTGCCGGGAGAATTATCAATAACCTCAGATATGCAGATGACACCACCCTTATGGCAGAGGTGAAGAGGAGCTAAAAAGCCTCTTGATGAAAGTGAGAGAGGAGAGTGAAAAAGTTGGCTTACAGGTCAACATTCAGAAAACAAAGATCATGGCATCCGGTCCCATCACTTCATGGGAAATAGATGGGGAAACAGTGGAAACAGTGTCAGACTTTATTTGGGGGGGGGCTCCAAAATCACTGCAGATGGTGACTGCAGCCATGAAATTAAAAGATGCTTACTCCTTGGAAGAAAAGTTATGCTCAACCTAGATAGTATATTCAAAAGCAGAAACATTACTTGGCCGACTAAGGTCCGTCTAGTCAAGGCTATGGTTTTTCCAGTGGTCATGTATGGATGTGAGAGTTGGACTATGAAGAAGGCTGAGTGTCGAAGAATTGATGCTTTTGAACTGTGGTGTTGGAGAAGACTCTTGAGAGTCCCTTGGACTGCAAGGAGATCCAGCCAGTCCATTCTGAAGGAGATCAGCCCTGGGTGTTCTTTGGAAGGACTGATCCTGAAGCTGAAACTCCAGTACTTTGGCCACCTCATGCGAAGAGTTGACTCATTGGAAAAGACTCTGATGCTGGGAGGGATTGGGGGCAGGAGGACAAGGGGACCACAGAGGATGAGATGGCTGGATGGCATCACTGACTCGATGGCCGTGAGTTTGAGTGAACTCTGGGAGTTGTTGATGGACAGGGAGGCCTGGCATGCTGCAATTCACGGGGTCGCAAAGAGTTGGACATGACTGAGCTGAACTGATGGATAATTTTAAATTACAATTTTAAAGCAATATAGAAGCACCTAGATTTTGTCTGACTTTTTGCGACCCCATTGCCAGGCTCCTTTTTCCATGGAATTCTCCAGGCAGGAATACTGGAGTGGATTGTTTTCCCCTTCTCCAGGGGATCTTCCTTACCCAGGGATCAAACCCAGGTCTGCTGCATTGCAGGCAGATTCTTTACTGCAGAGCCACCAGGGAAGCCCAAATTTGAAAAGACAATTTGTTTGTAAGTCTCAATCATTTCAGTGTTTTCTGCATACAGTTCTTGGGCATATCCTAGTAAATAGAGTAATGATCCTGCTAAGATATTACTGTTTTTGCCTTCCTTGGTGGAATATCATTGGTACTTTTTTCAAAATAAATCAGTTCAGTGTGTATGGAAAGCAGTCGGTGAGGCAGATGCCTTTCTTCCCTTTTTGTTTTTGTTTCATTTTGCTTTTGTATGCTCCATGAGGCATGCAGGATCTTCTTGCCCAGACCAGGAAGGGAACCTGTGCCCCCTGCAATGGAAGCAGAGTCCTAACCACCAGACTGGGAGGGAACTTGGTGCCTCCCTTCCTTGATAAACTCATCAGGTGTCATAGGGAATTCCTTGGCAACCTGAGCAGACTTGTTCCCATCCAGGTGCTCCTGTTGATACTACAGTACAGTTCAGTCGCTTAGTCATGTCCTACTCTCTGCGACCCCATGGACTGCAGCACGCCAGGTTTCCCTGTCCATCACCAACTCCCGGAGCTTGCTCAAACTCACGTCCATTGAGTCACTGATGCCATCCAACCATCTCATCCTCTGTCATCCCCTTTTTCTCCTGCCTTTAATCTTTCCCGGCATCAGGGTCTTTTCCAATGAGTCAGTTCTTCGCATCAGGTGGCCAAAGTATTAAGAGTTTCAGCTTCAGCATCAGTCCTTCCAGTGAATATTCAGGACTGATCTCCTTTAGGATTGACTGGTTTGATCTCCTTGCAGTCCACGGGCCTCTCACGAGTCTTCTCCGTATGTGCAGTTTAAATATTCATCCAAGCCCTTGTGGCTTCTCAGGCGCCGATAGTGATGGAGAGTCCCCCTGCCGGTGCAGCAGGTGCAGGAGATGCAGGCTCGGTCTCTGCGGTGGGAAGATTCCCTGGAGTAGGAGATGTTGGCCCACTCCGTATTCTAGTCTGGAAAATTCCATGGACAGAGGAGCCAGGCAGGCTACAGTTCCTGGGGTCACAAAGAGTCGGACAGGACTGAACGACTGACAGCGTTAGGTCACAGCACACAGCTGTCCTCTGCGACTTAGAGTAAGATCTGTGTGCTCTTTGAAGAAAATAACTCCTGGGTTCTTACAACGCTTTTCAGCATTTATCATTTTTTTTCACTAGTTTTCAGTTTTGTTTCTGTTAGTAATTTTGTGTTACTAACTTATCAGTTCATTATTGGATATGGTGTGATTCTTACTATTCATAAAACACCTTAGAATAGCAGCCAAGCCCCAAATGGAAGAGCCCAAACCCAAAATGACTGCATAATCAGCTTGCTTAAGCAGAGTGGATTTATTGTTGTTCAGTCACTAAGTCGTGTCCAGCTCTTTGCCGCCCCATGGACCGCGGCTTGCTAGACTTCCCTGTCCTTCACCATCTCCTGAAGTTTGCTCAACTCGTGTCCGTCGTGTCGATGATGGCCATCCAACCATCTCATCCTTTCACCCTCTTCTTTACCTGCAGTCTTTTGCAGCAGAGTCTTTTCCAGTGAGTCGGCTCTTCTCATCAGGTGGCCAAACTGTTGGAGCTTCAGCTTCAGTATCAGTCTTTCCAATGAATATTAAGGGTTCATTTCCTTTAGGGTTGACTGATTTAATCTCATGCTGTCCAAGGGACTCTGAAGAGTCTTTTCCAACACTGCAGTTCTCCAGCAGTAGCCCTTATTTATGGTCCAGCTCTGTACATGACAGTGACTGTAGCCATGAAATCAAGACACTTGCTCCTTGGAAGAAAAGCTATCACCAACCTAGACAGCATATTAAAAAGAAGAGACATTACTTTGCCAACAAAGGTCTGTCTAGTCAAAGCTGTGGTTTTTCCAGTATGTACGGATGTGAGAGTTGGACCCCTTAAGAAAGCTGAGTGTGGAAAAATTAATTTTGAACTGTGGTGTTGGAGAAGACTCTTGAGAGTCCCTTGGACTGCAGGGTGATCAAAACCAGTCCATCCTAAAGGAAATCAGTCCTGAACATTTGTTGGAAAGACAGATGCTGACACTGCAGCTCCACTAATGTGAAGAACTGACTCCTTGGAAAAGACCCTGAGGATGGGAAAGATTGAAGGCAGGAGGAGAAAGGGACAACAGAGGATGAGATGGTTGGATAGCATCACTGACGCGATGGACATGAGTTTGAGCAAGCTCCAGGAGTTGGTGATGGACAGGGAAGCCTGGTGTGCTGCATGCAGTCCATGGGGTCACAAAGAGTTCGACACAACTGAACTGAACTATACATGACTACTGGCAAAACCATAGCTTTTATTATATGGACCTTTGTCACCCTGCTTATTTAACTTATATGCAGAGTACATCATGAGAAACACTGGACTGAAAGAAACACAAGCTGGAATCAAGATTGCTGGGAGAAATGTCAGTCACCTCAGATGTGCAGATGACACCACCCTTATGGCAGAAAGTGAAGAGGAACTAAAAGCCTCTTGATGAAAGTGAAAGAAGAGAGCGAAAAAGTTGGCTTACAGGTCAACATTCAGGAAACGAAGATAATGGCATCCGGTCCCATCACTTCATGGGAAATAGATGGGAAACAGTGGAAACAGTGTCAGACTTTATTTTGGGGGGGCTCCAAAATCACTGCAGATGGTGACTGCAGCCATGAAATTAAGACTCCTTGGAAGAAAAGTTATGCTCAACCTAAATAGTATATTCAAAAGCAGAAACATTACTTTGCCGACTAAGGTCCGTCTAGTCAAGGCTATGGTTTTTCCTGTGGTCATGTATGGATGTGAGAGTTGGACTGTGAAGAAGGCTGAGTGCCGAAGAATTGATGCTTTTGAACTGTGGTGTTGGAGAAGACTCTTGAGAGTCCCTTGGACTGCAAGGAGATCCAACCAGTCCATTCTAAAGGAGATCAGCCCTGGGATTTCTTTGGAAGGAATGATGCTAAAGCTGAAGCTCCAGTACTTTGGCCACCTCATGCGAAGAGTTGACTCATTGGAAAAGACTCTAATGCCGGGAGGGATTGGGGGCAGGAGGAGAAGGGGACGACAGAGGATGAGATGGGACGACAGAGGATGAGATGGCCGGATGGCATCACAGACTCGATGGATGTGAGTCTGAGTGAACTCCGTGAGATGGTGATGGACAGGGAGGCCTGGCATGCTGCGATTCACAGGGTCGCAAAGAGTCGGACGCAACTGAACTGAACTGTCATCAAAGTGATGTCTCTGCTTTTTAACATGCTATCTAGGTTTGTCATAGCTTTTCTTCCAAGGAGCAAGCACCTTTTAATTTCATGGCTTCAGTCACCATCCTCAGTGATTTTGGAGCCCAAGTGAATAAAATCTGCCACTGTTTCCACTTTTTCCCCATCTATTTGCCCTTAAGCAATGGGACCAGATGCCATGATCTTAGTTTTATGAATGTTGAGTTTTAAGTCAGCTTTTTCACTCTCCTGTTTCACCTTCGTTAGGAGGCTATTTTGCCTCTTTGCTTTCTGCTGCTAGAATGGTATCAGCTGCATATCTGAAGTCGTTGATATCTCCTGGCAATCTTGATTCTAGCTTTTGCTTTATCCAGCCCAGCATTTCACATGATGTACTGTGCATATAAGTTAAATAAACAGGGTGACAGTATGCAGCCCTGATAAGCTCCTTTCTCACTTTTGAACCAATTTGTTGTTCCATGTCCTGTCCTAACTGTTACTTTTTTGACCTGCATACAGGTTTCTCAGGAGACAGGTGAGGTGGTCTGGTATTACCATCTCTTTAAGAATTTTTTAGTTTGTTGTGATCCACACAAAGGCTTTCATGTAATCAGTGAAGCTGAAGTAGATGTTTTTCTAGAATCCCCTTGCTTTTTCCTGATTTATCTCATGCCTACTTTAAAATGAGGTTTTTAGATTGCTTTATAAGTTTCCACTTAGGAAGTAGAGTATTTGCAAATTACTTCAGAAGTGAAATATTTTTCATTCCCAGAGGAATGTGTTGTTTCCAAGTTTTTATTTTATATTATTTGAATCTTCAGTTGTGGCTGAAGCCAACCCTGCTTCCTCACTTTCGTTGGATGGCTGAGTGTAAGAGTATTTTACACTCAGAGTAAGAGTGCTTTATTTAGGTAGTTCCTATCTTTTGTTTAATTTTACCCTAAAGTGCAGCCAGTGAAAGAGATAACAGCTGTCTTGTATACCTTACGGAGTAATTAAGAGGACTAAGCCAGATAACAAAGGTTAAATTCTCTGTAAACACTTAAAATAGAAAAGGTTACTCAAATTTCAGGGGAAACAAATCTTCAAAAAATGAACTGATGAACTTGATAATTTTTTTCTGACCAAGGGAAACTGTTAAGTGCCTCCATAATCTGAAAGAGAACTACAGTGCCAGCGGCGCCCTGATCTGCCGCCACTGCCTTTGCTCCTGCCGTGCCTCTAAGAGGTCAGGTGGCCGCTTGGCATCTGAGGACACCCACCGTCTCTCTGCTGTCCTGCTCTGCTCTCCCCTGGCCTTGAGTTTGCTCAGAGTTCTAGTCAACTGTGTGTAATGAAGGTGTACCTTATGAAGCAACAAAGGAAAAACATTAAGGTGGGAATCAACCAAAATTAAGGACCTCACCGTAATGACTATATCCAAAAGTATTCAGTTTTTGAATATAAGGAAAACTGGTAGTGCTGACTTCAGGTTGCTCTAAGGACCATGTGGCTTTCTGCATCTGCTCTCATTGAGGTCATTAGACTGTGCTTGATGACTCAGAAATAGGATGAATATCTCCTCGTAAGAAATGGGTTACTTAAAAGAATTCCTGTAGATGAGAAAACCGAGTGGCAGATTTTGTCACTGTACCGTTGTGTGTATTCTAGGCAGTCCATAGTCATCGCCGGTCCTTGCAGAGATTTGTGATCTTCCCCACGCTGGTCACCTGGTCTCCATTACACTCGCGTGTCAGCTTCTGTCGCAGAATAGTGTTTCCTGCTTCTCCTGTATACCTCTCACAACAAACAGAGTTTCGGACCACTGTTTTCAGGTTCCCACTCTTTGCCTTCTGCTATAGAATACGGCTGTCTTAAGTTCAGTTTATAGCCATCCTACAGCACCAACCATATGGTTTGATAAAGTCCACCTAAAATACAGTCAACCTTAGGGTTTTGGTTCTTTTTTTTTTCCTATAAAGGTGTGGCTCTACTGATACTAGTATGCTGCTTGAGTTGCAGGTCATAGAAATCTTTCAGAAGGTTGTCATTTATGTTAAGCTTACTATAAAAAGTAATATTTCAAATTATGCAATATTTGATATAGAAAGGAATAAATGCTTTCTAATGAGACATGGCTCTTCTGAGGCTGTCAGTACTTTTAGATGAATCTGTAGCTTGTTAAAAAAAAAGACAATGCATTATCCCAAGACAAAAGTATTTGTTAGTCTTATATAGTAGTTTATGGAGCTTTGTGTATATGTCTTTGTCAGTGAGTGTTTGAGTGCTTTAAGCTTTTCTGATGAAATAAAATGCCTCATGCTCTCTCAGTATCTTACTTTGCTTTATCAGTGTTAAGTTGTTGCTGCTCAGCCAGGGATTGTGGTTAAATGGGAGAATGTGTAATAAATGGGAACTAGAAAAATATATGTAGGATTTTTTTCCCCCCTAAACTGTGTCTCTTAACATTTTGACCCACAAATTTTTCAGAGGAACAGTCTTTTTTGCCCTTATTTGAACTAAGGACTTGCTTTGTAAAAGACAATCAGTCTGTATTACCCAGGTGAACTCTTTTTGATATTGAGTTTCTGTTATGATTCTGGAAATTTCTCTGATGTGCTTCAGTTTGTGAACATCATTCTTTTGGTGTGTTGGACTGGTTAGCAGAGTATCTGCATCCTAGCAGGTACTCAGTTGCCTCTGTTAACTGGACACTGGGAAAAGGAAGGGCATGGAATTAGGTAGATTGCTGGGAGAAATATCAATCACCTCAGATATGCAGATGACACCACCCTTACGGCAGAAAGTGAAGAGGAACTAAAAAGCCTCTTGATGAAAGTGAAAGAGGAGAGCGAAAAAGTTGGCTTCAAGCTCAACATTCAGAAAACGAAGATCGTGGCATCTGGTCCCATCACTTCATGGGAAATAGATGGAGAAACAGTGGAAACAGTGTCAGACTTTATTTTTGGGGGGCTCCAAAATCACTGCAGATGGTGACTGCAGCCATGAAATTAAAAGATGCTTACTCCTTGGAAGAAAAGTTACGACCAACCTAGATAGCATATTGAAAAGCAGAAACATTACTTTGCTGACTCAGGTCCGTCTAGTCAAGGCTATGGTTTTTCCTGTGGTCATGTATGGATGTGAGAGTTGGACTGTGAAGAAGGCTGAGTGCCGAAGAACTGATGCGTTTGAACTGTGGTGTTGGAGAAGACTCTTGAGAGTCCCTTGGACTGCAAGGAGATCCAACCAGTCCATTCTAAAGGAGATCAACCCTGGGATTTCTTTGGAAGGAATTATACTAAAGCTGAAACTCCAGTACTTTGGCCACCTCATGTGAAGAGTTGACTCATTGGAAAAGACTCTGATGCTGGGAGGGATTGGGGGCAGGAGGAAAAGGGAATGACAGAGAATGAGATGACTGGATGGCATCACGGACTCGATGGACGTGAGTTTGATAAACTCCGTGAGATGGTGATGGACAGGGAGGCCTGGCGTGCTTCGATTCATGGGGTCGCAGAGAGTCGGATACGACTGAGTGAATGAACTGAACTGAAAATAATCTAAAGAAATAGTTAGCAGATCATCTGCTTAAATTTTTGACACAAAATAAAGTTGGTGACATAAAAAGGAAAGGCAGTTGATGTGACCATAAGTGTCAGATGGGGAAATTCAGATTCTCTGAAGTAGTGCTGGAGAGCCTCCTCTTCAATCAGGTAAACAAACCACACTAGATCTTTCAACAGAGAGAATAAAGTAATCTGTTAAATGGGTGTTGAAGACTAAAACAGGAGAAAGGAGACAGAGTGTAATACAGTTTTAGAAGCTCTAGGAATTTACTATTATCCCAGGACTGGGAGATAAAAGAGAGAGAATGGTGTTGTTATCACCATATTACCATCACAGAAGTGGAGAGAGTTCTGTGCAGAGGCAGGATCTCTGACAGAGCCACCCCTTGGCTGACACAGAAGCTCAGCAGCTCACAAGAGTGCGCACACTGGTTGTGCCTGAGGGGTGGGGCTGCTCCATGAGGCTGGTTCTAGAAGTGCTGGGGAAGAACTCTGGAGCCTGGGCGGAGCTGCCCCCGACAAGGTGCAGGGCTGAGAGCAGCTGGCACAGGAGGGCCGCCCCTTCCGCCCTCAGCCAGCACTTTGGCCTCCTTTCAATGCTGCTCAGGGTGTCTCAGTTGTGGGCGCCTAACTCACCAGCTGGCCTGGAAGACACAGAACTACGTAGAGTCCTAGACCTGGCCTTTGGAAGCGTATAACAGGTCAGCTTGAAATTTAATAGTTTCTGTGTCATCTTGGAGAAAAATACTGTGAAAATGGAGTGGGAGGTAATTTTTCTGCTAGCTCTTTATATACTAAGTTAGGAAGTAGACCTCAGATTTGTATTAGCCATCTCCTTGACATCTCCACTGGGGTGTTTAAGCATTTCAAGTTTCGTATTTGCAAACAGAACTTTTGACTCCATCTCCCTTCGCCTTTAAAGCTAAATATCGTTCTTTAGTGTCCCCTTTTCCCTCCTCCACTCTATGCAGTCGTCAAGTCCTGTCAGTTCAACCCTCTGTCAGGGCTGGTACCTGCCCCCAGCCCCGCCCAACCACCCAGTTCCTCTGTTCCTGGACTGGGTTAAAGCTGATGGCTGGGTTTCTCCAGTCATACTGGAGCCCCAAACCATCCATTCACAAAATACCGAAGCAAGCCTTTTGAGACAGGCACTGTGACGTCACTGCCCTGTGTAAAGCCCTCTATTTAAATTTAAGTTAGTCAGGTTCTTTGTCAGACTTTTTAGCTGACAGAAGCAGATGCAGGTAATGATGGGTATTAATTCTTTATAAACTTCGTCACTCGTTCTCTTTATTACTTGTTCAGCCCTGTTCTCCTAGTGAATTAAGTTATGTACTTTTTATTTAATGCTTGGAAAACCTTTTCTACTCATTATTTCAAATTTATAGAAAAGTAAGAATCAGTCTTTAAAAATGTATTGAGAAGGTTCATATTTGTGAGGCATTGCAGGCTAGAAGACTGGTTTATTGGCTGTGCGTTGATTCATAGCTACAAATCATGAAATTTTCTTAAAAAAAAAAATGAAAAAATAGAAGAGATACCTTCTTCCTCGTGGCCGTATGTGATTGATTACCTCAAAAGGAGTAGCATTAATTTAGAAATGTTTAGGAAAGGCTGAACTCTGGAGAGCCAGTGATCTGCCTGGGCTGCAAGAAGAGGCACATACAGCATGCTTCTGGACCAGGCCTCCTCTCGCTTAGAGGCAGAAAAGCACGGAGTATATTCCAGGAGACAGTGGACAGACGATTTCAACCAGTGCAAAACATTTGGAAAAAGGGCTGCTTTTAGAAGTTACTCAGCACCTTGAATGCTAAGCTGGAAAGTTTGGGCTTTTATTACAAGCAGTAGTTCAAATTATTGTGCTAGTTGACATTTTAATTAGTTGGAAATATTCACATGTTTGTTTTAGCTCTCTGTTGTAAGTAATTACATTATATTCATTTTTCTTATGTGAATTCTTTGATGAATTCAAAAGATACTTCCACTTGAAGTCACCATAAATTACATTGCAGAAGGTATAATGAGGACTTTGGATCAGGTACTCTGGTTGAAAGCCAGTTTTGCATTGTGACATTTGGTAAGCTACCTAACCTTTCTGAGCTTTGGGGATAATGAAGTACCAGTGCTGTAGATCTGTTATGAAACATAAATGCTTAGATGATGAGGATTTAACATCTAATTCTAATAAGGTAGAACATTGTATAAATTGTTCTACTTTAAAATGTTACTCTGATCTGATGTTAACCATGAACTATTTTGAGCACTTTAACATAGCTGTTATATATAGCTGATAACATAGCTGTATGTTAAGTAATATATGCATAAGTTATATATATTTGTATAGACCCATAGTTTGTCATCCTTAATTGCAGAACCCAAAAAGTTCAGAGAAGCATGTCTATAATCTGTTTTTATCCCACTGAGTTCAAGTAATCTTTATATAGTGTTTTACATGTAAAATACATTTACTCCATGACCCAGCAATTCCACTTCTAGGTAATTATCCAAGAGAATTGAAAACTTAAGTTTTCCCACAAAAGCCTTGTACAGGAATTTTCATAGCAGCTTTATTCACAGTACCCCCAAAACTAGAGCACCCAAATGTCCATAGTCATGTCTGGAGACACACAGCATCATGTTCTGTGAGTGCAGAGTGGGTGGGAGTGCTGAGGATGCAGGAGAGGCTGGTTCTGGACTGTTCCGCCAGGAGACATTGGGGCAGCCTGCCCCACATGACGCGATGCAGTGTGTACCGTAATGCGTCACTCGTGTCGGCGGCCCCCGGTGACTGTGTCACCATGGTGCGCGGCACTGACACCACCTAGTGAACACGGGGCTGCACTGGTTTTCATTCTCTGCTGTCGTCTCTAGATGGGTTTTGTTTGTTTGTTTCCTACACCCTGCAAACGTGCATGCACACACGTGTATACGCACGCCCTACACATGCACACATGCATTTCTCCCATCATCTTTTTCTTTGTCTTTCTCCCAAGTTTGACAGTGCATCACCAGCTAATGAGTATGGTTAAATCGTTACCCAAAAGAAACTGTTCAGTGAAAACATGTGTTCAAGCACCTCTTCTTTCTACAGCACTGCTTGTGAAGGGTTGTGACTCGTTTTTTTCATCTTTATTTCTGCCTAATATTCAGACATTTTCAAATACGTAGCACTTTTTCACTGTGGAAGATGACTGAAGGTGTACTTACTGTCTTTATGTTTAAATAAGGTATAGTTTATATACTTGTAGTATTCTGTTGCTGTTGTTCAGTCACTCTTTGTGACCCCATGGACTGCAGCACGCCAGGCTTCCCTGTCCATCACCAACTCCTGGAGCTTGCTCATTCTCATGTCCATTGAGTCATGTCCCTCCAACCATCTCGTCCTCTGTCACCCCCTTCTCCTCCTGCCCTCAATCTTTCCCAGCATCAGGGTCTTCTCCAGTGAGTTGGCTCTTCACATCAAGGTCTAAAGTATTGGAGCTTCAGCTTCAGCATCACTCCTTCCAATGATTATTCAGGGTTTATTTCCATTAGGATGGACTGGTTTGGTCTCCTTGCTCTCCAGGGGACTCTCAGCAGTCTTCTCCAGCACCATAGTTGGAAAGCATCAATTCTTTGACACTCACCCTTCTTTATGGTCCAACTCTCATATCTGTACATGCCTACTGGAAAAATCATAGCTTTGGCTGTATAGACCTTTGTTGGAAAAGTGAAGTCTCTGCTTTTGAATACACTGTCTAGATTTATCATAGCTTTTCTTCCAAGGAGTGAGTGTCTTTTAATTAGGTTTAAATCGGAAACAACTTACATTTTAATTTTCAGTATTGTTAGCTTTCAGTAGACAAGTTAAAGCAGTTTTATCATAGTTTATTTATAATTCTTCTCTTCCAGTGATAGTGCTAACTTATTTTTCTTTAGCAGGTAATTGTTACAGCTTTCAAGTAAATCACATTACTACTTTTTTTTAAATTTATCTGTTCACGTTCATAGGAATCAGGAAGAGTAGTTCCACAGAGTGCAGGTATCTTCTTCACCTTCTGTGACTGCAAGTAGGTTTCTGACAAGTCATCAGTGGCACACTAAACATTGTTCATGATGTTTCCACTTATCTTAAACTTTTTTTGTAGTTTGTTAAAAGCCCCCTTAGCAGTTCTTTTTATTACAAATTATGGTACTCAGTTTGCTGTTACAGTGCCAGGGACAGTTTTATATAATAAGAAAGGGCTGAGAAGTTTGTTACCTGCTCGTTTCTTGAATCAAGAAGGACCAACGTTACATCAGAAAAACGTATCATTGGGTTTCTTTCCTTTTAAAATGTTAAGTCCTGGGAGTATCACATGTGAAATGTGCGAGCAGCACGTAGTTCCATTTCTACCGCTTCTGTGTGGGTGAACCGCATTGTTCTATGGCTTAAGTTTATTCTGTAGGATTTAAACATTTGAGATTTCTAAATAAAGTGCCAAAGCCTTTGACTGTGTGGATCACAATAAACTGTGGAAAATTCTGAAAGAGATGGGAATACAGACCACCTGACCTGCCTCTTGAGAAATCTGTATGCAGGTCAGGAAGCAACAGTTAGAACTGGACATGGAACAACAGACTGGTTCCAGATAGGAAAAGGAATAGGTCAAGGCTGTATATTGTCACCCTGCTTATTTAACTTCTATGCAGAGTACATCATGAGAAACGCTGGATTGGAAGAAACACAAGCTGGAATCAAGATTGCCGGGAGAAATATCAGTAACCTCAGATAATGCAGATGACACCACCCTTAGGGCAGAAAGTGAAGAGGAACTAAAAGCCTCTTGATGAAAGTGAAAGAGGAGAGTGAAAAAGTTGGCTTACAGGTCAACATTCAGAAAACAAAGATCATGGCATCCGGTCCCATCACTTCATGGGAAATAGATGGGGAAACAGTGGAAACAGTGTCAGACTTTATTTGGGGGGGCTCCAGAATCACTGCAGATGGTGACTGCAGCCATGAAATTAAAAGACGCTTACTCTTTGGAAGAAAAGTTATGACCAACCTAGATAGTATATTCAAAAGCAGAAACATTACTTTGCCGACTAAGGTCCGTCTAGTCAAGGCTATGGTTTTTCCTGTGGTCATGTATGGATGTGAGAGTTGGACTGTGAAGAAAGCTGAGTGCCGAAGAACTGATGCGTTTGAACTGTGGTGTTGGAGAAGACTCTTGAGAGTCCCTTGGACTGCAAGGAGATCCAGCCAGTCCATTCTGAAGAAGATCAACCCTGGGATTTCTTTGGAAGGAATGATACTAAAGCTGAAACTCCAGTACTTTGGCCACCTCATACAAAGAGCTGACTCACTGGAAAAGACTCTGATGCTGGGAGGGATTAGGGGCAGGAGGAGAAGGGGACAACCGAGGATGAGATGGCTGGATGGCATCACTGACTCGATGGACATGAGTCTGAGTGAACTCCGTGAGATGGTGATGGACAGGGAGGCCTGGCGTGCTGCGATTCATGGGGTCGCAGAGAGTTGGACACGACTGAGCAACTGAACTGAAATAAAGTTAAAGATATCTCATAGAGATCATTTAAAAATAACTCCTAGCAAATGACTTGGGGAGATGAGGTGGATCAGGAAGATAGGCAGTGATAAATGAGAACTAGGCTTTGCACTCAGGGAGCGTGCTCGTTTCTTGGTAGTTGTGGTATACAACAAACTGGAACTCAAAGCAGAAACATATGCTCTAGGGATGACCCTCTGAGAAGGCAGCATTTAGGTTGAAGTCTGCAAGGTAAAGTAGGATTTGAGAAGAGGGGTGAGGGGTAGTGTGGAGTGCAGAGAAGCAGTCAAGATGGAGGCAGTAGGAGGAGGCATAGAGATGAATAACAGGAAGTGATTTGGTTTGATTTATGCCATAAGATAATAGATAGTAGGAGATTCGTTGATTGAACTTGAGAAGATTTTTGGGATCAGACCGTAAGTAGCTTAAATGTATTATTATTGTTAGCTAGTAAGAGACTACAAGGGTTTTAAGACATGAACCTGTCAAGAAACATTAAGATGAAAGTTGTGATTTGGGCAGTTAACTGGGCATTGTGCATAGATTGATTGGAGAACAGATACTCTTAACACATTATAGTAGCTTTGGTAATAAACCAATAAGGCCGAGAGCAAGAGTGATAGCAGTAAATGAGGAGGGTGGGGCAAGTCCAAGGTTAAGGAAATGGCCTAACGGTTTGATGTCAGAGACATCCCTGGTTTTTGCCTGGTGTGTACTTAATAATGTTAGTAGTGCTGCTTTTTGCTGGGAAGTTTACATGGCTTGGACAATGTATCAGATGATCTTAAAGACTGATTTGCTTTAGAATTGATAGGTTTGCTAATTGAGGGGAGAAAGGGATGTAATAAGAAACTAGTATGTAGACCAGATTTTTAGAAATTCTTAGGGTTATGATTTTGTTAAATTTTCTTCTTTTGGAGAATTAAAATTTCCTTACCTGAATACCACAGTTGAATCTTACATGTTTAAAATCCCAGTTTATTTTTTATTTTTTGTATTTTAATGAAGATTTAGACTCTTTAAAATGTTAGATACTGTAGAGGCTATACTATATTTAATTTACCTAACATTTTCATTGATCCCATTTAAAAGTAAAGCTTTTTCAGTGATTGTTAATACATCAGTGTAGCTTATGTATGGAGAAGGCGATGGCACCCCACTCCAGCACTCTTGCCTGGAAAATCACATGGACGGCGGATCCTGGTGGGCTGCCGTCTGTGGGGTCGTGTCTGACTCTTTGTGACCCCGTGTCCTCTAGCCTACCTGACCCCGTGGACTCTAGCCTACCAGGCTCCTCTGTCCATGGGATTCTCCAGGCAAGAATACTGGAGTGGGTTGCCATCTCCTTCTCCAGGGTATCTGCCCAACCCAGGGATTGAACCCGGGTCTCCCGCATTGCAGGCAGGTGCTTTAACCTCTGAGCCACCAGGGAAGCCTTACGTAAGAAGTGTCCAAATAGAAATGGAGCTGGTGGCAGTTGAGAGCATCGCGGGTTAATATCCCATTAGTGAATGGGCTTTAGCATGTAGCGCCTTTTGTCTCCCCTGGAGAAGGAAATGGCAACCCACTCCAGCGTTCTTGCCTGCAGAATCCCATGGACAGAGGAGCCTGGCAGGCTATGACTGAGTGACTGAGCACGCACGCACGCGCTCACTCACCTTTTGTTTCCTGGATCTTTTTTTCCTAGTTGAGACTGGTGGCTGTAGTCAAGTGACACCTATTCTAAGGTTTTTACAGATACGGCTGTAATGTGTATGGACCGTTTCAGGTGCTTAGTGCTCTTGTCTTCTCCACGTATAGGCAGAGGGAGAAGACAGCCTGAAGAAGATGCAGCTGATGGAGCTTGCGATTCTCAACGGCACCTACAGAGATGCCAACATTAAATCACGTAAGACCAGAGCGTACAGCTGTCTTAGCTGTTTTGTCTGAAGACCCCCCTCTCCTTTTGGCAGCACAATACACCAACAGTTAAAGTGAATTGTCACTTGATATGGGACTCACTGTTCCATTTTTACTGTTTTCAAGAATGAGGGCACTCCCTTGATTTTATTTTACATCAGCATGCCTAAGTTTTTAGTTTATAACCTTTTCTTTTATTCTTTTCAATGAAATTTCAGCTTCTGAATTCAAGAGTTTCAAAAAAAGTTTTGTTAAGTACAGATTTAAGACTTCTAGTTTATTTTGTTACATTTATGCAAAGGAGAAGTTTTTTCTAAAAACTAAAAGCTAATTTGGAATATATATGAATGCAGTGATTCTTCTGTTGAATTCTGTTCTTTCACCTTGCTTGCATGGTTTTCCTCCAGTATTTTTTTTCTCTATTGATTTCATACATGAGTTCACAGAGAGCAGTAGATGATACTATTTTTAATCCTGTTTTCCCCTTAATGTGTATTGTGCATGCTTTCGTAAACTGTAAGAGGATTGCTTTTTTATATTTAAAATGAAATAGTGTGAAATTTATATTTTGAAACAATCTAAGTTTTATTCATCATTCATATGAACATAATATTTAAATTACAGGTATAGAATTTTAAAGACATAGCCTGCTTTCCAAAATATAGACACCCTAGTGTGTTTAGAGTGATTACTTTTTATAAATGGTTGGCTTTAATTTACTCATGAAAATGAGTATATCATTGATAGTCATGTGTTTAGGAATGTGAGGTTTTTTTTTTGTATTTTCTATGAAGAAGTTAATCACTACAAATACAGAAAATTAATAACTGTTGGTTGTTTTGGCTAAGTTAATACAATGAAAATTATTCTTTACTCTTTAGAAATATACTAAAACTGTATTTCTGTGGACTCCAGTTACAGAGTATTTTTAACATCATTTAATGCAAGTGTTTTCTTGTGCTTCTGCATGTACCTTTAGTCTCATGAGATCTTAAAAATATAGACATACCAAATACATGAAGAAAATATAACCTGTTTTAATGGTCTCATTCTGTTTTTTCCCCAGTGGCTTTTTAAATTTTGCACAGTATTCTTAATCACATTGGGGAAGGGGAAGCTGTTTCGCATTTGATTGGTGTGCTTTGGCATTTTTGTGTGATCAGCGCGTGTACTAATGATTTCCTTTTATTTTTCTTCTTTTCTGCTTTTTTCTTTTTCCTCCTTCCCTCTCATTTTCCGTGTTTTACACTGCTGTCTCTGTACTTCCTTCTAAATTTCTTTGCTTACTGTAGCAGCCCTTGCCTTTTCTCTTGCAGCGACGGCCCAGGCTGCTCCGAGGATTATCACTGGGCCTGCGCCCGTGCTCCCACCAGCTGCCCTGCGCACTCCGACGCCGGCTGGCCCTACCATAATGCCTTTGATCAGACAGATACAGACCGCTGTCATGCCAAACGGAACTCCTCACCCTACTGCTGCAATAGTTCCTCCAGGGCCCGAGGCTGGGCTAATCTACACACCCTACGAATACCCCTACACGTTGGCACCAGCTACATCAATCCTTGAGTATCCTATTGAACCTAGTGGTGTATTAGGTAAGTTGTTCTCCCTGTATGGTTAACAGCATTTTTTTCTTCATCACTTTTGCTGCCCCAGACTTTGAAATGATATATCCATTTTAGAGAGGCAAGACAAGCTTCCACTGGAAAGACTGAGAATTATTTCAGCCTCTTAGAAGGGTTCCCCCTTTCAATAATTGTACCTGAAATTTATTCAGATGCACTCTGGTGACTGACAGTCACTTTGGTTGGGTAAATTTGCAATGAACATTTTAAACAGAAAATGCTTTTCACGTTTGACATCACCAAGGTCGTTCTGAGTGTTAGATCCCACCCAGAGGCCTTTCCCTCCATCAGCTCCACCACCCAGAGTTTTTAGATGGCTTTTGTGTTGGAAATTTATTTGTCTGCTACATTTTCAATTTTTGTGTGAAAGTCTTTTGAGACATTTTAAACCTGATGTGTGTTTTCTGATATTTGTGGTCACTTAAAATATGAAAGGGACAAGATAAATAGTTGCATTCTTCAAGTTTCTTCAGTTTTTCTCTTTTGAAGTCCTAGTTAATATTAAAGATAAGAGACGTTCTTAGTTTCAGTAGTACAGTATGGAATTGATAAGTAATACCTGATAAGTGATGATAAGTGATTATAAGTGATAATCACTGATAAGTGATTCAATAATCACTGAATTAGAATCACAATTGAGGCAAAAATTAAGATCATGCTGTAAACACTCAGTTTTACATAAACAAAAAGTGGTGTGCTTGAAAAAGACATTACTGACGCCTTTTTTTTATAGAGTGGATTGAAATGCCAGTCATGCCTGATATTTCAGCCCATTGACTGCTGGATGAAGGACTAGAGCAGCAGCTGTTCTAACACGACCAGTCAATGTGGACACACTGTTTCTGCGCTGCCCCTTTGTTTTACCAGACAGAATTTGAGTTCTTTTTTCTTGAATTGTACATGACTTTGGTGCTGCGTGCATGCTGTTGACTTTTAGGACTTTGATCTTTTAAAGTTATTTTTTCCCCCAGTATTAATATTGATTTATCAAAATTTGAAAGTTTTTAATGAACCTGGACACTAAGATTGAAACTTGAGAATTCATTGTTCAATTAAAAAAAGCCACAGTGCTCTGTATGTTATCTGTGTGCGCATGCACCCAGGTGCGTTCTGTTTCATGAGCAAATACATTTTATTGTACGTTTTCCGTTTATCTCTAATCATTGTAAAAAGTATTATAGGTCAGAATCATACAATAGAACTGTTTCTGAGAGGCTTGTTTCTGTTGCACATTTCTTGAAGCATTTTTAAATAACATGTAACCTGTAACCTGTTCACGTTTTCCTTTCTGTTAACGCTCTGCCCTGTGGCCCCATGCTGCTCCTTTCCCCAGAGCTCCTCTCTGCTGCACGCACAGCGTCTGTTCGAGGAGTTTGACTGTTGCTTCCCGCAGGGCTGGCACTCTGAGCCACCAGCTGCTGTTCCAGCACTCTCAATGCAAGATCTCACTGATTTTGCCTCAGCGAATTACGCTTATATAAGATTAGTTTTTCCAAAAAGGAAAAAGGGGTGATGGACCAGTTTACTGCTTAGAAACAGCAAGAGGCACTGCAGTAAAATTTCCCATTTTAAAGCAATCTGCTTTTGTTGTGTTGGAAAATTTTTATTTATAATACTTATTAGACTGACAAAATTGAAAGTAAAATACACAGATACCTAATTGACATGCATAAGGTGAATAATAATGAGCGCTAAATGACAAGATTCCATTATCAGTTTTATTTCTCACTTTGCCACCTAAGCAGTGAAACATGATATTGACCACTTGGAGAACTGAGAAAATGAATTTCAAGTTGCTATGTTATAATCAACTTGCACACAGATAACATGCATGCTATATATCAAGTCTCACATGAGTATTTTGAAATAAGCAGTGCCCTTCAAAACAGATGCAGACATATGTGTTGGTGGTAGTGAGGAGATTGGTATTAGCCTCAAATCTTCATTGATGACTAATTTTTAATTCCCTTCCTTTTATCTTTAGGTATGGCTTTCCCAACGAAAGGCTAAGAATTCAAGAACGGTCTTAACTGAACCCTCATCAGATCTGAATTTAACAAATGCTTAGTCTCAGCAGCCTCCAGGGGGGTGGGAGGGAAGCTTAGCCTAGCAGTCAGTGACTTACTTGCACTTTTTGCACACTGATAGAAAATAAAAGTATGTTATTAATTGGTTTAGTCTGTAATCTTACAAAGTAACGGTAATTTATAAAGGCGTGCATAGTAGTATACTGACTGCTAAGTGTACGATACTGTTTGCTTTACTAATCACCTAATTCATTGCAGTTCATACTTAATGACTCGAAGTTTAGAACCACAATCTGTAGGCTTTAAGAATTGCATTTAAACCTTCTTAAGTGATAGACTCTGGAAGTGTGGTCTTAAGGTTAGCAAATAATTGTCAGTATTAAACATGGCATTATTTAAGTAGTCCTGCTGCAAGAAAGGCACTTCAGTGAATATGTGACTAGTAAAGCCTAACTATGTTTGGATCTAATAGAGTTCATGAAATCTGTAACTTGGGATTATAAATGAATGGATAAAATAGGTTAAGGCCAAGATGATTGAAATGAATGCAATATTAATAGATGCATATATACGCAACATTTAATGGTTAATTTTAAGACTACTGTGCCTTAACGTGTTTCCTAAAACAAAACTTTTGTAGTAAATGAACATTTGAAATCCATTGTGATAAACCTGCTGTTAATGTTTGTTTTCTTTTCCCTTGTGAATGTTTTCTAACTTTGTCTTGGTAATTGCAATTTAACTAGGTGCGGTGGCTACTAAAGTTCGAAGGCACGATATGCGTGTCCATCCTTACCAAAGGATTGTGACCGCAGACCGAGGTTAGTTTAGTTCTGCAGTTCTTGTTTATGAGAAATGCGTTGGGTGTTCATAAAGTTTGCGACACCACACCTGATGGAAAAACGTCACTGCTTGCCTGCCATCGTTTCTTTTCCTTTTCTAAATTAATTCATAATAATTAAAAGATTTAAGGGTTGGGTTTTTTGGATGTTTTCTTTTCCTCCCTTCATGTTTTAATTTATTAAATTCTATTTTAGTATGTACAATGATTTATTTCTACTAAAATGTAAATTAGTCCATCTGGGGAGCTATTAAATTCTGATGTTGCCTTATTTTTCAGGAATAATTTTTGCCCAAATTTACCTTTTAGTTGTTCTGAAATTTTGGGTTGGTTTTGCAAAAAGAACTAAGCAGATGGTGCTTTAATGAGAGAAGTAAAGGAATATATTCCTCCTGTGTCCTTTTGGAGAAAACTGAAGATTTAGTTTTCATTTTCCTTTTTAATAAGATACTTGAACCCCACTGTATACATATAAGGATATACATGTCAGGTCCCTAGCTGAAATCAACAAGGGCCTGTGAAGATGACTTTGATGAAGTTGGATTTTTTAATAAATGAGAAAATCGTTTCCCTTTTATTCTTACATTCTTGTCCCAAAATGGATCCTTTGATTCCTGTCATTTGCTGCTAAAGGTATTATCTGAAGATAGACTGTCTCTTGAGATTTTGTGGTGATGTGAATCCAGCTGTTTGAAAGTCCTTTTTTGACTAACCCGTGACTGGAAAATAAGTCTTCATTTTTCTCCTTTTCCACATGTATAAATTGTGTCCTATATATGCCCTTGGACCCTTCTATAAAATTATTTATGTTTATTGAGGAGTGACGATTTTGGTTTATTGACATTGTTTTCTGAGTTTGTCGTTACAAGGTAGCAATCCAAAACAAGATTTTAAAAAAGGATTTTTTTTTTTGAAAACTTTTATTATGGCACATCTTTACCTACTAATTAATTTGATCAAAAGGTCTCTAATATTAGTGGTGGAAAGTGATGTATTTACGCCCCAATCCTACATTTTCTATGAACTTGAGAAAGACCTAACCTGTCAGTTTCACAGAGTTAATACTGATGGACGCAAATGTTGTCCACATCAGAATAAAATACCTTTCCAAAGACATGGATATTTATTTAGCATCATACATAATTAAAGAGTTTTAAGACTTTTAACTAACACATATATTACTCATAGAGATTACTGAATAAACAGACCCCCCCCCCCCAGGTCAGTGGTTATCTATGAAGATAATATAAATGTAAGTACGTCATGCACCACAGGAAATAAATGACCCTTTTTGTGTCAGAAAGTCTCCTAGTGAAGGAGGAAATTTTTTAAAAAAATCTTTAACTTTTCAATTTAAGGAAATTGAATAATTCCACAAAGAATTGGAAGTTTTTTACATTGTTAATGTCTAAAAAAACAGTTTTAAAGACTATTTTAAAGTAGTTTTTATTCTGTTAACCTTTCCCTGCATGCCCTTTTTAAGAGATTTCTCATAATTTTATTTTAACACAATTATTGGTCTACTCCACACTCCAGTGCCTTGAGACAGTTGAAAATACTAGAAAGATTATACTGTATTTGAAATTGACAGCACATTCCATGAGAAGCTCTTTTGTAGTTTATGTGTTTTTGTTAGTCCTGTCACTGTTTTTATTCAAAATGCAATGTCAGCAAACCGAAATGCTCTTTTTTTCTTTTCTTTTTTTAAATAACAGATACTTGTATACTGCTGTTACTATCACTGTATATGCACTCACTGGGTCTAAGGGAGAGCTCTGAAGTCCTTCACTTAAATTATTTTATGATACTACTGTTTTCTCTATTTTTGAGTTTTTTTTTAATGATTATTTTTTAATCTTTTGAAGGGAAGATTATAAGTATTCATTTATGCACGGAAACTCAGCCCTTAGACATATAACCATGTAATTCTTCATGAGCATTTAGAGTACTGCATGGTTGACAGACATCTAGTTCTTCACTAAAAATAACCCCCCGTACACGTATTTCAAAACTGAATATGAAGCCTATAAAAGACCAACTGACTTTTTAGTTGTAATGAACCGTAAGTGGTTTTGCACGGTTGACACGCCTGTGTGTACTGCAGGCCAGGACTCGGCAGAGGACATATTCTAGGTTTACTGGTCTATATAGAAACAGTAGTTGGCTTGTTTATATTCCACACTCAAAAAGGCATAATCAGAAGGTTTCTAAATAATGATTTTGCAAAAACCATCATTTACATAATTTGTATAAAAAGCTTAATACAATTTTAATCAAAATTTTAAGTAATTTTAAAAATGCTTTAAGATTCTATATTTCTGGAGTACCTATGAAGTGATATGACTACATCATGTGAAATATTTATTTTCTTCTTTAACGTTGGAGTAGCAGTTTTTATTTTAATTAAATAAAATTCCAATTTTTTTCAACAAATTCAGGGAAGATTTGGTCACATTGAAGATACAGTATTTTTGTAGTATTTATAAGCTGTCCTATGTGATAGACTTTTAGAAAGCATTTTTTTTAATATGAAGGTAAACCAGTCCATTATATAGATTCTTTAAACTCTGTGAACATTACACCTTCTAGGTTTTGATTTATCAAGTGGCACAGAATCTGCCTTTGCACTGAATATCTTTTCATTCACATCTCCTCTGCCTTAGTCACAGTGGCAACAGTACAGAAAATTCTCTCAAACCTCAGAATATAGTAGAAATAATTAAAGCTGTTGAATGAGTCTTAAAAATCATACTACTGTTAAGTGGACCAAGTTTGGTGAAGCAGAATGTGACAGAGGTTGATTAAGGAAGGAGCAACTCAAGGACATTGGGAACGATAACTTTTCCACTTGAGAACTACTTTATGTTTTACTGTAATTTTTTTTTAAATTTTTTTGTTCTGTTTGTTATTTTGCAAAAGAAAATAGTATTTACAGGTGGCTTCTTTTAAAATATAAAATATAAAGCAGGAATGTATATGAAATGTCAGATTTTATTGTATTTGCAGAGTATTAGCTTTGAAATTGAATAAAGAAAGCTGTTTGTAGTTTTAAAATGCCTTATTGGTATCAATTAGAAAATTTCTTCTATTTTTTGATGTACTTAGAGCTTTTTGAGTATAGAATTTTAAATGGCAGGATTTTACAGTGTTTACATGCAAGTGCATTTTATAAGTGTTCTATATGTGTAAAATAGTATTTCCAACTGGAAAGTGTTGGCCGGCGCAGAAGGCCTGGCCCTTTTCTGGTTCCCATGATGTTGCCCACACTGCTAGACTACAGTTTAGTGTTGCTTTGTATCATGAGGCCAAGAAATTCCATGTTGTTTGTAAATAGAATAATTGAAAAAGCAATAAACATTTATTGAACAAAAGAAACTTTGTTTGGCCCAGAGTTTATGTTGAACCAGATTATTCATAGAAATTTAAATTTCTTTAGATTCATTTCTGTTAATCATTGATTATTAATAATCACATCCATCATTAATAGTTGCTTTAATGCTTGCATCTGAGAGAATACTAATGCTTAATAGCAGTCAGATACTGATAGCTGCACTGACTGTTCCAGAAATCTGTATACCAAACCTATTCATTGATGTTGTTTTCCAGTTTCCTTCATTGACTGCTACTAACTATTAGTTGTTAGTTGTATTTTATTTCTATTTTTCCTGTTAACAGTGTTGTTTTTTTTTTTTTTTTTTTTGTGGGAGTGGGCTCTCCTTCATTTGTTCAAATCATGATATGGAATTGTCATGATTTTTATTGTATTCTGTAGATGATGTCAATCAGTTTGTCAGAATTAAACATGCTTTTTTTTTTTATTAGTTGTGATTAGTTTTTCATGTTGTCATTAAGCCGTCACTAGCTGAAACTAATCTCTTCTCTATCTTTTCTTTTCTTTTTTTTTTTTTTTTTGTTTTTTGTTTCTAACCACCCAGCCGCCACCGGCAACTAACCTATGACCTTCTGACCTCTGAACTCTTCACCCAATGATGACCTGACCATGCCTGCCTGCTGATCAGTTAACTGGTAATCGCCTTTGCTTGCCTGTCGTCAGTGCAGCGAGCTGAGGCACTTGTCCGTTCGTCTTACCATCTAACCAAACAAAAGACAAAGAAATCGTTGTCCTCCAACTCAGCTTTTGTTTGTTTTGTTTTTTCTTTTTCTGTTTGGGTGAAAGTGGTTCTAGAACCTGCACTGAATAGTAGTAAAGCAATAAGGCCCAATTCATCCCACAGCACTGATCATCTTTTAATGTCCCACCCCAAGCGAACGGTAAGAAGGCCTCACTTCAGAAGGGGAGACAGATGGCCCTTAACTACTCAGTGACAGAGGCAGTTACTGTGAGAGACTCTAGGAACCTCTCTCCATAGCGAGTCGAAGCTCTGAATGTACTGTGCTGATGCATCATGCATGAACCTGTGGTCAGGGACGTCATTGGTGAAGCGATCTCAAAAAGTATTCAAAATTTGATATGCTCTTTAGTCACTACAGTGCCCTCAAAGGGCAGAAGTTGCAGCCTTTTTTATATTGCCTGCCAAAATTTGAAGTATTAGAAGTGTGCCATGAGAGAAAACTTAACAAGGAATTTTGGAAAGTAATGCAAAGAACAAAACTGCAACACTATTTTTAAAAAGATAAATATCTGAGTTAAAATTACTGAACCTTTATTTTACACCTCCTTTAAAAAATATATGAGAACAAGGTACATGCATTATGTGTCACATTACTGGGCAAACTGTTCAAATATTTTTTTTAAACCTCCCTGTATAGAAAAAAATCATTAAGGATGTAAAAGCCATGCTTGCCTATTTGCTGTATACATGTAATGAAATTGTAGATAAAGTGTAGTGCATTGAAACAAATGAACAAAAAAAGTAGATACTTTTACTATACAAGGGTGCTGGTGCAGAAAAAATATATATATTTTTGGAAATGTAGCATTTTATACTTTCAGGTGTTATAAAAAAAAGAAAAAGAACAAAGAAACCCTTTATTTCATTAAATGATTTTTTCTGGTGGTTGTCAAGAAACAAAAGACCAAAAGAGCCTTTTTGTCTTTCTTTTTTATTTTTTAAGTATTGGAATAAGTCTAAAGAAAAGAAAGTGCCTTATTTTCCTTCATGGTCATTTAGTCAAGTGTCTTGTAAGATCAGCTCCTCCCTCAGAATACAAGTCAATGCCTGTCACTCAGTCGCCCAGTATGTGAAAGAAGATGTGAGGGGAGACACATGAGTTGATGGTTTGAATTTAATGATTTTTGCCACATTACCTTGATATCAGTTTGCCAAATCTGATACTGTGAAAAAATTTGATAACTTTTCTAATTCCTAACAAGTGAGTTTAAAAGCATCCTTTTAAAATAAAAATTGAGTGCTTTTGGTAATTGGTATACTTAATGTTAGCCCAGAGGATTCTGAAATAAAATTTACATGTGATCAGAACACCATTTCATAGACAAAATTAGAACTTTATTTGGTGGGCGTGTTGTTGGGTTTTTTCTTATTAATCGGTGGTAATAGTATACACAGTAGTCTTTTTCGCAAAAATGAATCTGATTTTCATTCTGGATAACAGTGTTTCTAAATGACCTAAATTTAAATCAGACGCATTTCTACCGAACCAGATCACTTGTGTAGTCCATCTCTGCTGGTTTTAGTGGCCTAAGCCACCACCACACCCACCCACACACACACACGAACACACACACGCCCCCAGCCCCCATCTAACATTAAAGGAATGTGGGAAACCAGCATCATGGTGCGCATTACACTTAGCTACATGTGACATGAACTTGCAGCTCCTCCAGACGCTCAGTCAGGTTTGTAGCTGAAGTGCTTTGTGCACAGAGCTCTGCTTCTGAACTCTGGCTTGCAGATCTAAATGGTCTGTAAGTGATCATTAAATGCCCAGTACCAGATGTGGCAAATGGCAAGTGGCCGTAGGTCCCCAGTTCATCAACTCCTGCCCTCTACATACTTCACAGCTTCACAGTCAGAGGTCAGCGGTAAGCTCAGTAAGCACCTTCGCGGTGACCTCCATCATCTTGTCTCACTCGGAAACCGTTTTCAGTTTATTTACTATGCAATAGACATTGGTGGTTCTGTATCCAGCTAGCTTTGGTTAGCGCGCCACTGCTTGTCTTTCTGTTACACATCCAGTTGTTCTGACTTATTTTACCATATGTGCTGTGCCATTTTGATTTTTATTTTGTTTGGTTGGTTGAATAAATTTGCGACACTCAAACACTTGAGGTGATAGTTTAAAAACGATACCAGTATTTGATCCAGTTTCATCTCAACTGTGTTATACCTGGACATTTTAGATGTTTATCAAAGGTCTTTTATGGGGAAGAAAGTAAATGTATGAAATAAATGCGTGACATTTATGAGTAATGTTGGCTCTGAACAAACGTTTGAAAACTTAGTTGATAAAATTTTGGATCAACTGAAAAAAAGCATGACTTTTGAAATCTCTGAATGCCTTGGTTCTCAGTATTATCATTCTTTATTGAATTTCTTTCTTATTAAAATACGTAGTTTTTAAGACTTTTTTTTCTGACAGTATTATGTAATTTTTTAGCGCGGGTAGATGGGAGTGTCGCTTGTATGTTACCGTACAGCTGACATGTATTTTTGTCTATTCTTTATTATCTCAGTAGTTCCATGCTGTGTATGTACCATAACCAACCTATTGCCTATGAGAAACATGTAAGATAATGTATTTACAGCCATTGTTACAAGTTTATAATGTATTTTTCTATCTTGTTTTATATGTATGTTATATAACATTCAAAAAGAATTTTTTTCTTGATTGAGAAAAGGATACAAAATGCAAAATCCACAATTTTGATAACTGAAAATTGCCAATTGTTTTGCAGTACTTTATTATATTGGGTGTCTTGTCTTTCTTGGGCTTTTAGTTAGCTAATGAATGAATACATTAGACACTTTTGGGTTTTAGTTGGGATTTTACATAGCTTGCATTTTAATTCTTTGGTTCTTTGCTGTTTCTATTAACCCATAGCATTATTTTAATAAATGTTATAATATCAACCTACTAACTCTGGACTATGTCTGTTTATTAACCTTTACATGTTTAATTAAAATAAACAAATAAAGACAAAAGAATGTAAAGTCTTGAATTACTGGACTAACCCTGAAGGAAGTGACCACAGATAACATGGCGTGACTTGTTTTTGTGTTGTTTGTCAGCTGACGATTCCGCACACTGCTGTTAAAACGGCTTTGGTTATCCTGGCCTTTTACCTTGGGGGGAGGTGCCAGTAGAGACGGGAACAAAGTAGTGTTGGTTTGAGGCGTTCTTCTAGTCTTGCCACCTGCCTTTCAACTTCTGCATTACTAATTCCACACTTTCTTATTTTTCCTTCTCCAAAATAATCACTGTCTGCTCACAGCGTAAAGAGTAAAGAGATTTATCATAATGATATACCCAAGAAACCAGTTTGATTCTTTGTTGAACCATTTTTAAAATTTCTATACGTAGATAATCTGGTGGTCACATTATAAAGCACAGCATCTGGTGACGTTTTACCTTTCTTCAAATTGGTGTTTTAATTGGACGTTTTTCCAGTATACAGTTACAAACTGTTTTGGCTAGCTGCTCCCGTTAAGGAAAGCCAAAGGTAGAGTGGCTCCATGTCTCAGGCCAGCCCGGCGTCGCCGTTCATGACGACCTCAGACGCAGGCCCCTCAGCACAAGGCCAGACGGCATCGCTGAGCTTTCTCTCTCGCCCTGTTCCACAGTACAGTCAGAGTACTTCAGTACAAGAAGTCTGAGGGGGAGGAACAGTGCGTTTGAAAAGTAGTATATTATTGTGGTTTGCATGGGAGGTAATTTAAGGAGATTAATTAACTTACCTTCATGCTTTTCTTAGCTGCAGCCTAGGTGAACTGACCTCTACTTACCGATTTCTTTTAACTCTTGAGGTGGATTTATGTTTCACAGATACTGGTATTTCCTTTTCTGTGAAATGGTCCTCCTGGATAATAAAAATTCTCAGGACGAATTTTTGCATTTGCAAATAATGCCTTATTTTTGTAAATTGCTTTTTATTTATTTTAAAGTTCTAAAATTTGGGTCTGAAATGAGTCACATTGTTCCAGAAGACATAACCACGCCAATATGGTATTAACCAGACTGTCAAAACACAGTCCCATAGTAGATACACATACGTGAAATAGAATAGTGAGGGTATCAGGTTTAATCATAACTGAGATGGTTCTTTCGATCAAACAAATATATTGTTTCTCTGATGGGGAGGGGGCAATCTATTATTGTTAGGTAGACAGCTTTAATATGCTACTATCTTTTAAAAGTTCACATTGTCATACAATTAATATATATCGTTTTGTAAAAATTTGAAGATAACTTTCAAGCTGCTAGTATACAAGTCATCATGGTACCATGTCACTGAAGTTGATGAAGAATTTCTATGTATTGTATTCTACATTTTCTGAAGCCTGTGAATGCAGTCTCATCTCATTTTCAGTTAAGAGTACTTTTATGTATAATTATGTTGTATTGCCACCTTTTATGTTGGAAAAGTCCAGTTTTAAAATGCAAAAATGACAAAACCCATTTTTATACAGGCTATAATAGTATTAAACTTGAAATCGCCAAATTGTTAGAATGATAAAATACCAGAGTCAGCTTATTTTTCTATACTACTGGTATTTGACAAAGCAATTGGAAGTTAAGCTTTCAGTCGAGAAGTTGGTAAAGTTATGTACTTGCAGTCACGCGTCTTTTTCTTTGGGAAAATAGAGCATGAAAGTTGATATTCACCAACACACTAGTACACTCTGTGTGGGAGAGCCCACCCCAGGGGAGGTCAAAGCACCCTGTCTATAAAGCCAAGATACGCGAATGTTCACACAAGATAAGAGGTGGTTAAGGTTTCTCAATAAATACTGAGTAAATGTAAAGGGCTGTAAGTTTTTTAGTATACCAAAAGCAGACAGTAGGGGTAATTTAAATTACATTGATTTGCTCATTACCAAATCAACACTCTTCTATACCAGCTAACTTTTATAAATGACAGTCTAAAGTTTCTCCATTTTGAGGGGGAGGGGTTTGTGTGTTTGAAATAAGATGTCTGTCATGTCTTGGTAACAATTAGCAATTGTAGGGTTACCAGCAAGTGATTTTTAGTGGAATGAAATGTATTCCTGGATTATAATCCATTATTTAATAGCAAAAATTATCCAGAGAACTTTTTAGACTCATAAAGTTTCTAAGTAAATATAATTTTTAAACATTGTCAAAAGTTTCTTACTGTTTTGTTTAAAATGGAAAAATAATTCATTTTATAGATAATTTTAGAAATATTCATATGATACACACATGTAATTTTATCTGTGGTTTCTCTTAACATATTACCTAAGTTGAAATGCCTTTGCTGTGAAGACACATAACAAAATTATATGCCTCCCTGGTGCTCAATGCTGAATCAAACTGGTTCACCCGAGTGTAGTCCTCTCCTCTCTGTGTTTCTGCTGCACTAATTGCAGGGGGTTGGGAGAGAAGGAGGAGCAATCAGTTCACAGGGGAAGTGGTCGGTAGGCACAGCAAAGAGCACAACGTGGACTTCTCACTGCTTGCAATTTTGCTGTCCCTTCATGGCAAAAGACACCGCGTTGCAGATAAAGCACAGCTCCCAGAGTAAAAAATACATGTCTTTTTGAAAGTGCTATTATTGAGAAATTTTGATTACCAAATACATCGTTTATGGCTTAAATTGTAGTGGTGTGTATGAAACATTTAGAACTTGTGGAAATTGTATATACAGAGAAAAGTTGAAATAGGTCTTTCCAAATCGTATGTGAATGGAGAACCACGTATGACTGTACATGACGTGCAATAAACCAACTGGAAAAAGTGCATGTGCTTCATCCTCTCAAGCCGACTGCAGCTGAAACGCTGCTTGCTCATGCCCTTCCCCAGACTCACGTGTGTAAACATGCTCGTGTCCCATGCCCCTCCCCAGACCCACACGTGTAAATGTGCTCATGTCCCATGTCCCTAAACCCCACACGTGTGTAAATCCAAACCCCACGTGTATAAACATGCTCATGTCCCTTCCCAAAACCCACATGTGTAAATGTGAAAGTAGAGAGTGCACGTCACAATTGAGCTTCCACTGATGCATTTAACCCTATTGAGGAGGAAATAGAAGAACCTGACATTCTGGAGCAACATTACCCCTGACGTCAGTGACTAGATAAAGGAAGTCACTGAGTTATTTAGCTGCAGTGTTGCTCAGTTCAGTGTGCATCCAAATGCTTGTTTCTAACTCAGAAATGCAGGTGCGGTTGTAAGCAGTTTTGCTTTTGTTCTGGTGGCCCTGTGGCACCTTACTGCCCTGACCAGGGATGGAACCCTTGGGCCCCACACTGGAAGTGCAGAGGCTCACCCTCTAGACTGCCCAGGGACGTCCTCATATATCGTTTTTAGGTGTAAGAAGAAAAGAGTGCTGACCAAATTTTGATCTGTGGACCATGTGTCCAGGATTAATGTCACCAGTTTCTTGAGCACGGAAGAATTGGTTAAAAAGAAAGAAAGAAATCAGTGATGTGAAACCTTTTCTCAGAGATCTTACCTCGACATCTAAGTTTTAGGACTCCCTGCACCTTAAATTCCCAATCCTCGCTATTCATGAATGTGTTCACTGGGATTCTTTTCCCCGTTTCTGATCATTCACTAGAGCCTCTTGTCTTCCTGGGCAGGCTTCCCTTCACACGCTTCTGAGAGCAGCTGTCAGAGGTAGGACCCGAGCCCAGGGTCCACACCAGCCGCCCACAGGTGGCGTTTAGCCTGGCCGACGCGGGGTTGCTGTTGCTTTAGTCACCTGCCAGCTTCAAAGCCGTAATAGACATTTTTTTAAACCCTCTTCATAAAGTCGACCCTTCAGAGACCAGATTACCTAGAAAACTGGCCTGCATGTGCTTCAGACAGCTGTCAGGTGAAACGAGTTCCACTACCTCTTTTGAACCCAGGTCCTGCTGGTTAGTCGCGCCGCTGCCTCCGTATGGCCCGGAGTGTGTATATATATAAGGGTCACACCTGGGCTCTTGGAGGCCACACTTCATCTTGGTTTAGCCTTCTCACCTCCCTGTAGACACCAGTGCTTCCCCTTCACATTCAGAATGGTAATTCCAACCCTAGCTTCTCAAAGGGTATAATTTAAAACAAGTTTTCAAGTTTTCCTCCTGAAAGATCAGATTCTATTTAAAGATGGCTTTCATATTTCATCTATTAATATTTAGGGAGCAATTCCTGTTGCGTGAAGGGACAGGATGAATTTGGGTTTCCTTCCAGATGTCACTTTTTCTATATATAATTATCTACTACCTCTTAGTAGGAGCTCTTTTTGGTCTTGTTAGAAAGCAGTTAAGCTAATCGAACATTCAAAAAATATACCACACCTAAAAGAAAACATGAGTGTTAGTAAGTTCGTGTTTTTCCAGAAGTAGTACATTAAAATCCGAGTCTGCAGTGATGTACTGTTTTGTGGAGCAGGGAGAGAGGAGAGCCCACGACACAGGGGCCTGTTTTTATGGTCTCTGCAGTGGTTCCTGTTCAAGGGAGCATCTCAAAGTGAGGATGAAAAGTTTTAACTCCTGTGGTTCTGATTTCTTCGTGTATACCCTGGTTACTTAGCTGAATACCAAGGAGAACTAGGGGGAAGTGATTACAGGTGAAATATTCGAAGAAAATACTCTCAAATTAATCCAGAAGTATTTTACAGAACTATTCGAGTTGATACTAAAAATGCCATAATCACTCATTTAACTTCAAACACCTATCAGTGCTAGGGGAGGGATGAAGTGCCTTGCCTATGCTCGAAACCTGAATTTTAAAAACCTCTTGTCACTGTTTTAAGAGATTTAGCCTAAAAATTGCAACAGACTAACAGTGCAGGTGAGAAGGTGTCTTGAACACTTTCAAGTAAATTAGATAAATGATACTTTTGCCCAGTGATTTTTCACTTAGGTGAAAGAACATTGGAAAAACTATTCAGAAGTTAAACTTACTCTAAATTTCTAGATGGTGAGAAAATGGAAAACTTGATATTAGTGCGTGGAGCGCTGTACATGTGAGAACACCAGTGCTAGGAATTCTGAGAAGCTAAGGTCTAAATCAGTATGCCAGGGAAGAAACTGCATCAACAAGTCAAACGCCCCACCCTAAACTCGAACATTTTTTAAGCACCAGTTTGTGGGGCTATTAGCAGGAACATCGGTTTTTAAGTCAAAGGAAAAAAATTAAGAAACTGGGAACATATGTTATCACATCTGAAAGCACTCTGTCATCACTCACTGTTGGTTTCAAGATGAATTAAATCTCTCAGCTCCTGGAGCTTGTCATGAAAGCAACCTGACATAGCTAAGACACAAAGGGGAAAAAATGCCATTTATATGTCTGTGTCTTCCAAAGAACATTGCATTTTCATTGAATTCTACATGAGTCTGTGTAACAAAGACTGTTCTGTGCAAAGGGAAAACCACTGATGTGAACTCTTTCAGTTACCTGTACTAATAAACACCAAGAAAGCCTTGTAAATACCTTAACTCCTTCAGAGGTGTTAACCCAAATTCTAAATTGCTTGTTATCCTCTTCTGCTAAAGATTGCCCGCCTCCACCATGCTAGAGGATTTATAGCAAAGAAAAGCTGTTGAATCAAAGTATAGATTAGTATCTGAACTAAAACTAATGAGAAGTCATTGGCGGGAGGTGCAGCTTGTTTTAATTAGTGAAATACACGTGTAATATTTTTATCTACAGGACTCCACATCTGAGTAAACGTGCAGCAAGCTGTGGCTGGAAAGCATGTCATTAAGGGAAATATTGGGAAGCTCAATCTTTTCCTTACCGCCGTCTCCCCCAAATTCAAAGAGAGGTTCTCCTTTCTTCAAGACCCCATTGGACAGAGCTGGTGGAAAAACAAAACGTAAATTTAAAAATAATGCAGACTTGAAGGATGGAGCTGGTTACCACACCAACTCCCATTTCTTAAGTGTTTTTGTTCATCTGCGATCCCACTAGACCCAAAGGTGATGATGAGACAATGCAGGCTGTGAGTTCTGTCTCTTTGCAGGTTCCTAGCCGAGGATTTGAGTAAGAGGGTCGAAATGAGCCACCTCTAGGAGAATCCTGTCCTGGGGACAAGGAATGCCTCGGGTTTGGATGCCCAGGAGGCTCTCTGCCCACTCCTTTTCAGTCTGAGTTACCCTGTCTCCCCTATGAACGTTTCTGAAGAGTCGGAACTCTGTAGAACTGCCGTAATGAAGTTAAAATTCAGAAATAGCGGGGAGAGAAGTTGTCGGGCTGTATGTTAGAAAGGGATTGTTGTAGTACCAAGCTGTATACCAGTGGCTTTAACTATCAGATAAAAGACACTGGGAAGTGTCCCAGCAGGAATCGTGTCTGTCTGGCACCCTGTGTTACTCATATTGATGAATTATCAGCCCCACAGTCAACTTCTGAGCCCTTACCTGGATGGGACACATGGTGTATGTCAGATGCAACAATCAATCAGTACATGATTCAATAAACTCAGGAACATGCAGTGAACAAAAATCACCGTTTATCTGTATATTGGAATGCATGAAAACCAAAGAGCTATGCATCAAACTTGTGTTGCCCATATATGGTAAAGCCATGTAATAGGATAGATTAATGGTTTAAAACCAAACACATTTCAACTGCCCATGTCCTTTCAAAAATGCCCCCTTGGTGACCAGTTTGGGAGATTTTGCTGTCATTATTCTTGTTACTCATAAGCCTCAAGTATGTGGTCTGGGTAGACAGCAAAGATAGGAAGTTTCAATAGAAAACATCAGTTTATTGCACAGGTTATTTTTAGCCTCTTTCTGCAATAAAGTTTATCAAAATTTTCTACCACGCATTAGTTATGCTCTTCAAACAAAGCAGGTCTAAGAAATTGTTAAGAAACGTGTGAGGCCGTAAATTCAAAACCGTAGGGACAAGTGTATACTGTGTATGTTGCTGTGCATTTAATTTGGTTGGTCAGTGCAGTTGCTCGCTCTCCACAGGTGCACTGTGGAACTTGGCCACAAGCATCCAACTGTCTAAAAACCTGGTGTATTGCAAAGCAGATTCAAAACATGTAACCTGCTCCTTGGGAGTTTGTGTGGTTTGTCAAAAGGTATTTTAAAACCGTATGTCCATTATCCAAATTAAGGATTTCGATTCTGCATGTACAGTATACTATGCCAAGTTATTTTAGAACGTGTGTGTTTTCAGAGATACTTCGCTTTATTGAGGCTGCTTCATCAGTTATTTTTCCATGTTTCTTCCATCACAGAAAATGTCACAAATAAATAGACATCATTTTATCTTCTCAATTTAATGCCCTGGTGATTGTGGCGAATAGTTTTGTCTTATTTTGTTTTCAATAGACTTTATTTTTTAAAGCAGCTTTAGGTTCACAGCAAAATTGAGCAGATGGTACAGAGGCTTCCCATATATTCCCATGCCTGTCATTTGTTAGAACTGGTGAACTTGCGATGACATGTCATAATCACCCAAGTCCATGGATGATGCTACAGTTTACTCAACACTGTACTTTCAATGAGTTTGGACAAATGTATACACCATCAAGGTATCATAGGGCTTCCCAGGTGGCTCAGTGGTACAGAATACGCCTGCCAGTGGAGGAGACTCGGGTTCAACCCCTGGGTCAGGAAGACCCCCTGGAGAAGGAAATGGCAACCCACTCCACTATTCTTGCCTGGAGAATCCCACGGACAGAGTCCATGTGGTCGCAAAGGGTCACCCACGACTTAGTGACGAAACAATACCAGAGTGTTTTCACTGCCTTAATAAGACTTCTGTGCTCCCTCTATTCATCCCTTCTCCAACCCCTGATTGTTTAATGTCTCCACAGTTTTGCCGTTTCCAGAATGCCTTGTAGTTGGAATCGTGCAGTAAGTAGCCTTTTCAGACTGGCTGCTTTCCCTTAGTTACGTGCATTTAGTTCCTCCGTGTCCTCATGACTTGATGGCTCGTTTCTTCTTAGTTCCGAGTACTATTCCACTGTCTGAATGGGCCGTAGCTGATATATTACGTTACTGAAGGGCATCTCAGTTACTCCCATGCTTTGGCAATTAAGACACTGCTATCAGCATGTGTGTGCAGGTTTTTGTGTGGCCCCAGTTCCTTTGAGTAACTGCCAAAGAGCGCCATTCCTGGGTCATGTGGTAAGAGGACACTGAGTTTTGTAATAAAACTCCAAACTGTCTTCCAAAGTAGCTGTATCCTTTTGCATTCAGAATTTAACTGGAGGAAGCTGATTAAGAAGGTTAATGTATGGACGCCTGAAAGTGAAAGTCGCTCAGTCATATCCGACTCTTTGTGACCACATGGACTATACTGTCCATGGATTTCTCCAGGCCAGAATACTGGAGTGTGTATTCTTTCTCTTCTCCAGGGGGTCTTCCCAACCCAGGAACCGAACCAGGGTCTCCTGCATAGCAGGCAGATTCTTTACCAACTGAGCAATCAGGGAAGAAGCCCGTATAGGTAGATAGATACAGATACATAGATATGTAAGAATTTTGAGGGTGAACTGGTCAGTTACTTTGTTTCAGTAGACAAATCCAATTTGGAATCCATGCAGATTTATTAAAATCACAAATCTAAGTGAAAGAAGAGCTCCCAAAATTCCAAAGCCATTTTATTCACTCAGAAAGTACTTACAAGCGGTAACGACTGTGCCGAATACTCTGCCTGTCCTCCTTGAAGGCAAGAAGACACAGCCCTTGCTTTAAAGCAGCCCACAGCCTAGGACAGGGGAAGACAAAATCACGTAATGTAAGAATAGTATGTTAATTATCCAGCCTACAGGTCCACCGGCATTCCAAGCCCTAGTTCTATGCGGAACATCTAGTAAAGATATGATTCTCTTTCGTGAAGAGGGAAGCAAAGCAAACGTTTATGGTTAAAGATGGTTGGATTTGAGTAGCAAGTCTTGCTTCCTGGTGTAGCCAGATCTGAAGTAACCTCAGTTCCTCAAAGCCCATCTTATTGAATTATTATTCAATAAAAAACATCTTCAAAAGCCACTTCATTTTGGCTGTTCAGTCTTCTGGGAAGTAAGCTATTTGTCCTCCTCCTCTGGCTCCTTGTTGGAAAGGTGTTTCTTAGACCCCAGCGCCCAGCAGCTCATGCCCTAACCCTCCGTGTCCCAGGGAACAGGGGTCTCCTCTGGATCCGAAGGCAAGCCCTTATGTGACGTAGCCCCACCCCAGGCAGGATGCTTACGGCCCTGTACTCCTCATTCCAGCACCAAGCGCAGAAATCCCTCCTGTTCCCAGGGGATATGTGAACAGCAGTATCAGCATTAAACAGCTCTCCTCGAATCCCTTTCCTAGGGTCCTTGTCTAAGAAGAGGCATTTTGTGTAACCATGGCAGCCTAGCTTTTAATCTCAAGACAGTCTGGACTTTCAGAATAAGAGTCTTTTGTTTTGTTTTGTTTTGTTTAAGATCCTTTTGCTGAATCTGTTTTATGAAAGCAGCGTCAAATAGGGGTGGAAATACACCTAGAGTGATCTTGAAGATAGAAGCGCCACGCAGGGTGTACTGTCAGTTTGTATCTCCTTGCACTTAATTGTGATTAGATCCTAAGTGCTTAATAAATATGTGCAGAGTGGATAAACGCCACCATACGCCCCATTTCCAAAGGTGACGGCTGAGGCCTTGAAACTGGTGTGGGAGCCAGTGGACGCGCTGGTGGACCCCCTGTGATGGCTCCGAGCCAGGGGCGTGGAGGCGGGCCATCACTGGTTCTAAAGTAAGCTGGGCCCGCCCGTGGATGGTGGTGCCAACGGGCCAGGACCATCCCGTGCCGTCTCCTCCATCTGCAGGACTTACACAGTGCTCTCCACTCACGTTCTGGTCTTCAGGGCTGCCCTTGCTCATGGTTTTAAGCAAACACCTAAGTCATAGACAGGATCCGGAGAGCAGTTTATTAAAGTTTCCCTATAGGGCCTCCCCTGGTGGTTCAGATGGTAAAGTGTCTGCCTACAATGTGGGAGACCCGAGTTCGATCCCCAGGTTGGGAAGATCCTCTGGAGAAGGGAAAGGCACCCGACTCCAGTACTCTTGCCTGGAAAATCCCAAGGACGGAGGAGCCTGGTAGGCTATAATCCATGGGGTCGCAAAGAGTTGGACACGACTGAGTGACTAAACTTTCTAAACTTTAACTCAGAAATGGCCTAGCATCCTTTTATAAGCATCATACATAAAAAGAATTAGAGAAAAACAATGGACCAAAGCCCCTTAGAAGCAAAAGCCACTTTGTGGTCACACAGACTCACACCCTACTGCTTGCAGATGAGGAAACACACCCAGAGACAGACCTGGAAACAATATTCCTAAACTCATACACTGACGTGATGGAACTGGGAATGGGACGCTTGGTTGGTTTGAACCTCTGCAGTATTCCAAGAAGGAGTGGCCCCTTTCAGAGCTGCTGCTGCTGCTAAGTCACTTCAGTCGTGCCCAACTCGGTGCGACCCCAAAGACGGCAGCCCACCAGGCTCCCCTGGCCCTGAGATTCTCCAGGCAAGAACACTGGGGTGGGTTGCCATTTCCTTCTCCAATGCGTGGAAGTGAAAATGAAGTCGCTCAGTCGTGTCTGACTCTTAGCGACACCATGGACTGTAGCCCACCAGGCTCCTCCGTCCATGGGATTCTCCAGGCAAGAGTACTGGAGTGGGTGCCATTGCCTTCTCTGCTTTCAGAGCTAGAACCATCCAAATCTAAAGGCATAGTTTTCTCATGGGTCTTCACAGGATATAAACATCTGTACTGTGAGAGAGCCTCAATCTTCTCACCATTTCCAGTGGCATTTGCTGAAAACAAAACTGATAACCTAGGAACCACATTTTCCTTGCTTGCGTCTGACGGAATCCCACCATGACAGGCAACCCCGGCGCCCGGCCCAGGGCTGAGGGGGAGAGGGGAGGAGATACATATGTGGACGATTCTGGCCACCAGCTCTCCTGGGTCCCCAATGGGCTTGGCAGGTGAGGGGCTTGACGGTGGTGTCTGGACAAGCAGTCCCGAAGCTTGGAACCCCCAGCCCCTAGGGTCTGGAGTCCTGAGATGGCCTCTTCCCATCATCCCCACCTCCAGCTTATGCCAGAATCCATGCAACTGTACACGTGTGTGCGTGCTGAGTGGCTTCAGTCGCATCCGACTGTGCAGCCCTCCAGATGGTAGTACCCTTTCCACCAAGCTTCCAAACCTGATGAACCCCTCTCTGTCCCCACCCCGGCCCGTTTGAGACACCCCATGCCCCTTCATCTGCGGAGAGGAGAGAGGAGGAAGAGAAAGTGATGTGTCTGGAGGCCTGGTTTGGGCCCAAGACCCTGGGGGTCAGGTTGGCTCCCCAGCACGGGGCTTCCCACAGTTTTTCCATTAGGACACATTTAGAAAACCATGGAATAGGTGACTGGAGCAATGGATGAAGCTGCTGACAGTCTGAACCAGACCCTGGTTCAGGAGTTCCCAGATGAGCGGACGATACCTTGGATGCATTTCGAATCCCACTTTGCTGCACAGCAGAAACTGACCCAGCAGTGGAAAACAAATATACTTCAATTAAAAAATAATTAAAAATAAAATAAAATCCACTCCCTTTATGCCAAGGGTAGGGGATAGGGTAAGAAGCTTTCACTTTGGGGGAAGTCGCAGTATGATGTCAAATGTGGCAGCCCACTCAAATGAATGAGCTTCAGAGAGACAAAATTTAACAGCTGGGAAACTAGGTCTGTCAGCTCACCTGTTGTCTTCTACATGGCCATGTCACCTTTCACTATTTGAAATTTATCTTGACTTTCTATTACCAAATACTATTATAGTCTGTTTATTTTTCCTATCAAAACATAAGCTATTATCTACAAGACATGGGTTTTGGTCTTCCTGAATTCTTTTTCTCCATCACTGGTCTCCTATTTCTGAGCCGGAGCAGAATATTTTACCAAGCTGTGACCTCTGGGAAGCTATTTTGCACCGCCGTCCATGTTGGTGAAGAAGCCATAGAGGACTCGAGACTTAGAACGTGCTGAGTGGGATAAAAACTAGCTTTGTCCTCGCCTTGACCTGGGGCGGTCACGTTCACATTATCGGGAACTGAGAGTTCTCTGGATCTGCTAATAGTTTGAGCCTCAGCTGCTTTTAATCTCCTATTGAAGAGACATGTGAGTCACTAATGGAAGATTTCCACTTGGTTTCAATGATTCTGAAATCAAGTTGTTGTTTTTTTCTTTTCTCCTTTTTCCTCTCCCAGAGTAACCTGAGTCAGATTTACCATTTAATTTTGTGGGATTTCAGTTTCCTTGAAGTGAGCACAATTTGATTTATTTCCCACAGATTTTAGTTCCCTGTGGATCTTGTGATCCTACAGCGTGGCCAGCAGGGTGGTTCTTAACTATAGAAAATGTTCTGTAGACGCTGGCGCTTTACTTCTTAAGGAGCTGTTCTCGTTAATATCTTCATCAGAAAGCTGTCAGCTGGTGGGGCGTGTGTATTTGTAAAGTTCTTACACCTGACGTGGGTTTCTCCAAACTGTAGAGTTCACCACTGAAATATCTACCATTAGAAAACCACACCACATCTAGATTGAACCCTAGTCTATCTACAAACTCTTAGATGCTTCTGGTGGCCCAGGGTAAAGAATCTGCCTGCAGTACAGGAGACACGGGTTCGATCCCTGGGTTGGGAGGATCCCCTGGAGGAGGAAATGGTAACCCACTCCAGTATTCTCGCCTGGAGAATCCCATGGACATAGGAGCCTGGTGGGCTACCGTCCATGGGGTTGCAACGAGTTGGACACGTCTGAGCACTCACACATCTATAAACTCATGTTTATTTAACCTAAAAAGTGTTGATAGCGGCAGTCCCCAGTCTTTTTGGAACCAGGGGCCAGTTTTGTGGAAGATAATTTTTCCACAGACCAGGCTTGAGGGAGGTAGAGATGGTTTTGTGATGTTTCCAGCATATCACATTTATTTGCACTTTATTTCTATTAGGATTACATCAGCTCCACCTCAGACCATCAGGCGTTAGATCCCAGAGGATGGGGACCCCTCATTTATAGCAGTAATTACTAGTGAATGCAAAGGCCTCATCCTCTATAACAAAACCTAAAAAAAAACAAAAAAAAACAAAAAAAAAACACCTACTGCTAATATTTGAAATGATGCACCGAAGACTAAAACTACTCACCCAAACACGTGTCTGACAATTGCTGCCTTAAAATGTGAGTTCTTGGGCTTCTAAAGGGAGTTAGTTCTGCGGTTGTTTTCACCACAGTAATCAATTGGTGGTCTTGACTTACTTTCATGGATAAATCCTTGGAAAGTGTAGACTTAGATCAGGACTCTCGGAGAAGGGAAATAACCCAGTGTTAACCACTTGTCCGTCATTGTGGAGGGCACGGCGCAGACTGAGGGGCTCCAGTCCGCACGGGGTGCCTGGGGAGGGGGCGAGGCAGGCTGAGAGGACGCTGAGGGCGGCTCTGCTCTTCGACCGGCCGGGCCGCACCCAGGAAACCTGGGAGCCGCAGCTAGGATTTTGGAGAAAGTCTCGCTCTTAGGCATCCCTTTGGGAGGCGTGTGAGGGGACTTGCAAGCCTCTTTCTCCACGTGATGCTTGATTTCTCCTTGGGACAGGGGGGGAGGAAAGGCACCCGGGTCTGGCAAGTCCCGGATCCAGTCTCTTCACCTGGGGCCTGCCCTACAGGGGCTGTTTGTTGTTTAGTCGCTAAGTTATGTCCGACTCTTTGTGACCCTATGGACTGTAGCCCGCCAGGCTCCTCTGTCCGTGGGATTTCCCAGGCAAGGATACTGGAGTGGGTTGCCATTTCCTCCTCCAGGGGAATCTTCCTGACCCAGGGGTCGAACCTGAGTCTCCTGCATTGCAGGTGGATTCTTTACCTCTGTGACTGGGAAAGTCCCCGCTCTTTCCCCCCCCTGGCCCATGGTGTGCTTTTGAGCTACTTGTATTTTCTCAAATGTTAACAGAAGTGTTCTTGCCTGGAGAATCCCAGGGACGGGGGAGCCTGGTGGGCTGCTGTCTCTGGGGTCACACAGAGTTGGACACAACTGAAGTGACTTAGCATCAGCAGCAGCAGCAGCAGTAATGTGACTTTCCCCATCCCTCTTTCAAGGAATGAGGCCCTTGTTGCCCTTGTGATCGTTGTAAAGGGATTTTAGGGTGAAGAGGGTCTGAGTGTGTCACCAACTCGCCTCCAGGGGGCTGGGGACAGACCTGGGGAAACCCTGCCTTGCTGACCTGCAGGGTCACCCCAGCGTCCTCCCCAGTTTGTACAGACTCACAGTCATGCCCAAGAGTGATGTGAACCGCAGCCCAGGTGGAGAAAGGAGGAGGGTTTTCTGTGGCTGAAGAGCAGCCCATTCTCGCATGCCATAGCAGAGGATTGAGCTCTTACTTTTTAAAAGGATGTGATTTTTTTTTTTTTTTTGAGTTAGAATGTACTTGTCAGTCACTTGGAATCTCCAATTAGAGTCTGATGCCTGTAAGGTTTTATATAAATATCTTTCTTATATCAAAGCAGTTCCATTCATTGGCATGACATGGGCCATCTGGGTCTGTGGTAACTTCCCACATCTGGTGATTTTGGACAGGTTACTGAAACCTCGCATCTCCGATTTCTTATCTATAAAATGGACGAGCAGTGCCCACCTCACGGGGCCCTTCAGAGGATTCAATGAGCTAATGAATCGAAGCTTCTGAGCACGGGGCCTGGGGCTGCTATATTATCAGCAAGTGCGTGTCATTTTTGCTTTGTGTGTTTCCTGGTGCCACGTGCAGACATGTATTTAAACTATTTGGAGCCACTGGGAGAGGCGTTTCCTACCGCATGAAAGTCTGGAAAGTCGGGCACCCAGGCCCTCCGGGAGTGCTGAGCACCGTGTGCGCACATAGTCTACCTGGCTTCAAATAACTGTCACCTTTTATAAGCAGACCCGGGGTTTCCGAGCAGAGCCCAGCTAAAGTCCTCCCCCGGCTGTGACAGTTTAATAGGGAGCTCAGCTCGGTGCTCTGTGATGACCCAGAGCGGTGGGGTGAGGGCACGGGAGAGAGGCGATATATGTACGTGTAGAGCTGACCTGTGTTGTTCCACAGTGGAAACACACACAACATTTTAAAGCAAGTATACGCCAATTAAAACATAAAACAAAATGAAAACATTGCTATACTTTGCAGAAAAACATAAAAAGGCCATGAGACCAAGGCGGTTCTAGTAGCTTGGCAGCCTACGTAAGCAACCCTAAAGCCTGTAATGCCTCAAAGTAAGAACACTGAGGCCTGAGGCGCGCCAGCTGCACACCACCATCGACTTTCCCAAAGAAGGCAGCTTCTTAAATGTTCACCAGATAATTTCCTTCCCTTGCCTTCAAGCCTCTTTGTAGAGGTCTTGGCCCTACCTCCTGTCAATGGAGCACTGCTATCCCCTTCTAATCTGTGTTGCTTGACTCAAATCAACTTCTGCTCAAATAAACTTTCAACATTTAAAAAATGATAAAGTGAATAAAATTCAACTCACACAAAAATGAATTACTGAAGTAAAAACTTCTACATGCATAGAAAGATACAGTAAGAAAAAAAAAAAGAAAACAAAAGCTTCTCAGCAGAAGGAAAAAATTAACAACAAAAGCAAAGAACCCACAAAGCAGAGGATAATTAACACTGTCTTTCAAAATGGATTTTGAGAGAAAGACATCCCTGTAAAGCAACTGCAACTCTGAAAGAACATTGCAGATCACAATTGTTTAAAAATTCAGAGACAGATGGGACTCAGGGGAAATTTTGGAAAAAATGCCAAATCATTTCATATTGCAAGGTACACAAGGGAGAATGAATATCATGGAAATAAAAATAATAAAAGGGAAGCAAATAAAAAGGAAGAAAATTGATTAAAGGAACTAGAAAACAAATCGACTAAACACAAGCAAAAGTTGTTACGGAACCAGGCTCCTTTGCCAGGAGCACAGGCCAAACGCTGACAGGCCAGCAGAGAAAGGACTTTCTCATGAGGCCGCCTGGCAAGGAGAGGCAGGAACAAATCCCAGATCCGCGTCCTAAAGGCAGCAGCTCGGGCTATCGGTCAGAGAAGGCTGAGGCATGGGGAGCATGGGGAACCTGGGGTTGGAAACCAAAGAAAGGTGAGGTGATTGTTAGCTGCAGGGATCTTCAGGAGACTCACATCTTAGTATTTTCTGAGGGTGGCGTTTTTGGCCCTCTGACATCAGAAGGTCCCTGAGCAGACACTCACACGGGCCTGGTTACAGGCTTGATTGTCCCAACCGTTCTGAACAGACATGTCAGTTCAGAGCTGAACACAGCTGATTTCAAGTTTCTGAAACACAGCCCTGGCGAATATCTTATTGTTTAGGCTACTAGATGCTTGGAGGACTCGCCAGTGTTTTATATCAACAATCGAAGCCACATTGAGCGTGAGACAGGTTACAGGTCTGATCGATCTAACGATTACTCTCGGTTTCAAAGAGACGCAGTATTTGTACAATTGATATGCGCAGGATATAAAGCAATAAAATAGGAAAGACATTCTTAAACTATCATTAAAGAAAACTTCTCTGATTTTTTTCATGGTGTAAAGTGCCCCTAGTGTTTCTATGGGAGCGATCTATACCTGAGAATAGGCAAGACAAAGGAGATAGGGAGGCAGGACGCGAGCCACCTTCTAGTGGGTTTAAGAGTCAGGGTACTCAGATCTGTCTTAGACCTGCTTGGAATGTGTGTCAGCGGAAGGGACAGCAGGCCCTGGGACATGAATAAACTTTCAATTATATGAGAAATTAATTCACAACAAGGTGGTGTTTCAATTCAGTGGGCAAAGAATAGATTACTTAATACACATTGTTCTGGCATAGACAGCCACCAATTTGTAAGAAAATAAAAATCCATGAGACTCTTATCTTGTCGTTCGTAGCCAAGTCATGTCTGACTCTTCCCAACCCCATGGACTGTAGCACGCCAGGCTTCCCTGTCCCTCACCATCTCCTAGAGTTTGCCCAAGTTCATGTCCATCGAGTCGGTGATGCCATCCAACCAACTCATCCTCTGTCACTCCCTTCTCTTCCTGCCCTCAATCTTTCCCAGCATCAGGGTCTTGCCCAGTGAGTAGGCTCATCACATCAGGTGGCCAAAGTATTGGAGCTTTAGCTTCAGCACCAGTTCTTTCAATGAACATTCAGGGTTCATTTCCTTTAGGATTCAAAAAACTAACATCATGACATCTGGTCCCATCACTTCATGGCAAATGGATGGGGAAACAATGGAAACAGTGACAGACTTTATTTTTGGGGGGCTCCAAAATCACAGCAGATGGTGACTGCAGCCATGAAATTAAAAGACACTTGCTCCTTGGAAGGAAAGTTATGACCAACCCAGACAGCATATTAAAAAGCAGAGACATTACTTTGCCAACAAAGGTCTGTCTAGTCAAAGCTTGGTTTTCCCAGTAGTCATGCGTGGATGTGAAAGTTGGACTATAAGGAAAGCTGAGTGCTGAAGAATTGATGCTTTTGAACTGTGGTGTTGGAGAAGACCCTTGAGAGTCCCTTGGACTGCAAGGACATCCAAGCAGTCCATCCTAAAAGAAATCAGTCCTGAATATTCATTGGAAGGACTGATGCTGAAGCTGAAACTCCAATATTTTGGCCACCTGATGCAAAGAACTGACTCCTTAGAAAAGACCCTGATGCTGGGTAAGATTGAAGGCAGAAGGAGAAAGGCATGGACAGAGAATGAGACGGCTGGATGGCATCACCAACTCAATGGACATGAGTTTGAGCAAGCTCTGGGAGTTGGTGATGGACAGGGAAGCCTGGCATGCTGCAGTCCATGGGGTCACAAAGGGTCATACATGACTGAGTGACTGAATTGATACTGATACTTCCTTTAGGGTTGACTGGTTTGATCTCCTTGCTGTCCAAGTGCCTCTCAAGAGTCTTCTCTAGAACTACAGTTTGATCAAAATATACTCTATGTTAATTAAATATTCAATTAAAAATAAAAAAACAGTATAACACTTCAAGAAAAATAAACAATTATATTTACAGTCTGGGGTGAGAGATTCTTTTTGGCAACCTGGAAACAATATAATGATAGGCTGAGACACTATCTAGAAGCCAGAAAGTTTTGTATGGGAAAAGAAAAGGCAAGCATACTTAAAAATGAACAGAAATATAGGCATTGTTGAAAGTAAAAGTGAAAAGTGAAAGGGTCAGGCACTCAGTCATGTCTGACTCTTTTGTGACCCCAGGGACTGTAGCCCACCAGGCTCCTCTGTCCATGGGATTCTCCAGGCAAGAATACTGGAGTGGGTTGCCCTGCCCTCCTCCAGGGGAGCTTCCCGACCCAGGTCTCCTGCATTGCAGACCGATTCTACCATCTGAGCCACCAGGGAAGCCCATCGGGCATGGCAGAGAAGGTAGAAATTCACAATTGCTTTGGAAAACAAACTGGGAATATTTAATAGAAAATACACTGACCCTTTAACGCAGCAGTCCCACTCCCGAGAATTCAGCTCATAGAAACAATGCGCTGGGCCTTAAGAATATTTTCAGCAGACATTTACCGCAATGTTGCTCACAGAGGCAAAACCGGATGTAGACGCAGAGCCAGGGAAACGGTTACATAAGGTACAGCACAATCAGAGTATTAGGCAGCTGTCCCAAAAATAATAACTAGAATGATACAGAATCGTGGGAACTGTACCATATATCATTGTATGTGAAAAGAGAAGCTATATAATATGATCTCTCTTTCATTAGAAAAATACCTGACCCCTTTGTGATCTCTGTATAGGTACGTGCATACCATAAGTATGGGTGAGTATGATTACCTGAACCCTGAGGAAAATATTTAAAAGCCTGTGATGTCATTGACACCATGCGGTGGAGACCTCTGTGGCCCCCAGCTTGCTGCGTGGATATTCCTCCACCTGTGACTTGACCATCACACCACATATCTTAGCTTTTGGCACATCTCAGCTCAACAGCTTCTGTGTTCACTGGGGTAACACATGCTGCTACAAATGAGAAACCAAGGCATCTAAGAATTCAAATTAGGTAGACGTTTACTTCCTGCTCAAGGTAAGTGTTCAAGGCTGACTAATTGCTCTCCTTCAAGAGGTAATTTGGGGAAACAGGTCACTGGAGAGCTGGTGACTTATTATACTACAGCAAAACATTTGGGAAAACTATGCCTGTGGGTTATTTTTCCCTGATAGCTCAGTTGGTACAGAAGCTGCCTGCAATGTGGGAGACCCCGGTTCGATTTCTGGGTCAGGAAGATCCGCTGGAGAAGGGATAGGCTACCCACTCCAGTATTCTGGCCTGGAGAATTCCATGGACTGTATACCATGAACTTCCAACTTCAAGCTGGATTTAGAAAAGGCAGAGGAACCAGAGATCAAATTGCCAACATCCACTGGATCATCAAAAAAGCAAGAGAGTTCCAGAAAAACATCTACTTCTGCTTTACTGACTACGCCAAAGCCATTACTTTGCCAACAAAGGTCTGTCTAGTCGAAGCTTGGTTTTCCCAGTAGTCATGCGTGGATGTGAAAGTTGGACTATAAAGAAAGCTGAGTGCTGAAGAATTGATGCTTTTGAACTGTGGTGCTGGAGAAGACTCTTGAGAGTCCTTTGGACTGCAAGGAAGTCCAACCAGTCCATCCTAAAGGAGATCAGTCCTGGGTGTTCACTGGAGGGACTGATGCTGAAGCTAAAACTCCAATACTTTGGCCCCCTGGTGCAAAGAACTGACTCATTTGAAAAGACCCTGATGCTGGGAAATACTGAAGGCGGGAGGAGAAGGGGATGACAGAGGATGAGATGGTTGGATGGCATCACTGAGATGATGGACCTGAGTTTGAGTAAGCTCCGGGAGTTGGTGATGGACAGGGAGGCCGTGCCTGTGGCCGTCCTTGGGGTCACAAAGAGTCGGACATGACTGAGTGACTGTCCCTTGCTTTCCTCACCCCTGCAGCACCGGGAAGGCAGACCGCACACCTGCCCAGCCAGCAGCTCCAGGAAAAGGACCGTGTCCTGACTTCCCCACTGGTGCAGGTGGCCCGCGTGTCCTGGCTCACGGCCGCCGCCCCCATCCACAAGTCGTCGGCACAGTTTTACTCTCCTCCCTGACCTCTCCTTTCTTAGTCACGTTTCTCCCTGACTCTGACCCTCTTGCCCCTTTCTTATAAAGACCCTGCGACTACACTAGGCCCACTTGGCTAACCCACGAGCATCTCCCCATCCATGCCAAGGCCCTTAATTAATAACATCTGTAAAGTCCCTCTTGTAAGGTAACATACTCGTGAGTTTCAGAGTATCACTCATGTGATACCTATGTTAATATTATTAACATCTTTGGGGGGGAAATATTATTCTCTCACCAAGGAGGGCAAAGAGAGAAAGGAAAGGAAAAGCAAAAAAAAAGAAGCCAAAGCACCAAGCACTGGCATACTACGCAAAATTATGGTTTTTGTTGAGCATAAACAAGCAACTTTTATTATTTTTAAGAAAATATTTAAAGATAATTTTTATTAGCATACAGTTGATTCAACAAGCAAGCTTTAAAGAGGAAACAATATTTGAAATAAAATCATGGAGGAAGAGGCAGAGAGCGAGGTGGCAGAGAGTAGGAGTAGAAAGTGGAGACGCCAGTTTTCGAGGTACCGTTTAAGCTGGTGTATCCATTCATGCCTCCGGGCAGGCAAAGGTATTTCCTAAGAAATCATTTCAGAATTCGATTTTACTTCTGGCCGTAGGAGTTTCCGTTCCCTTGTCGGGACCAGAAAAGCAAATGAGGGCGTGAATGGAGGTTTTCATTTATAAAACGGCCCCCGGGTGCTGCCTTTTAAGGACAGAAACCTGTGACTCTCTCTTCATTATAGAGTCACAATCCCTTTTCCTTTTTCTCCTGGACTGGTGTTCACGGGACCGTCCATCCACCTGAGAGCCAAGCCGGGCTTCATACAGTTCCTGTGTTGGTAGATGCTGGGGAGACCCTTGAGAAAGCCAGGTAACTGTTAAAGCGGTATTGAGGGGAAAAAAAGCACCTAAAATAAAGTTGTTAGAGAGAGCATCCCTTGGAGAGGAATGAGCTGAAATTAGATGTGATACCTATTTTTATCTTCTTGAAATTCACTTTTGGAACCAAGAGTGAGGGTTACACCGTGAGCTTTCTTTCTTTCGTTTCTAAGGAGTTTTAGGAATAACCATGTCTTTTTCTTCCTTATCTTGCTCTCACACTTAATACTGGATATATCCTCATGGAGGCCGCCAGGGAGCGGATGGCAGCACGTGGGCATCCCAGAAAAGGAGGGGTGGGGCACGGGCAGTGACCGGGGAGTGGGCACAGCAAGGGGCATGCGGGGAGTCAGATGCGGATCAAGATGTCAGCGCAGCTCCAGTCTGTGATGCCCAAGAAGGCCAGATCCCACCCCGACACGCAGACCCTCCCAGAGCAAGTTAGCAACGCAACTCAGACCCTGCCTTTCCTTCTCAACCCGGGCCGCTATGCCCACCCACCTGCTGTCCATCCGGAGGACCACGTGGGTTTGCAGGTGAAGACGGGCTGGGGCTGGCAGGGGAGGCTCAGTGATGATCAGTTTCGTCCACCACGCTTGCAGCCCTCACTCTGCAGAAAGCAAAGAGACAGCTGAATCCAACATGGATGCAGTCCCCGCCGTCGGCAACTGCTGTCCACAGGCCTTTAGAACTGTGGCTGGCTCCAGAAGGTGTTAGAGCTGAACCATCATTTCTGTTGGTCACAGGGGTTGCGAGTGTGTAATAAGATTCCAGAGCTCACGTTTTGCATGAAGCACTTAGGAGCCAGGATGAAGCTGGTTTATAGTTCTGATGTGGGGCTTCAGTGAAAGATAGTTTGTAATAAAGGGTGGAGCAAAGGCTGTTGAGACAACGTCAGTTCATGGTCTGATTCGCTGGGGCAGCCTGGGGGGAGTTCCTGTTGTCAAGAGAGAGGGAGGGAGAGAGAGAGGGACACAGAGAGATAGATGGACAGAGGGACAGAGAGACAGACGGACAGAGGGGGAGAGGAGAGACGTAGGCAGAGCGCCGGTCTTACTGGGGAGGCCTGAAGGGGTCCTGTCTGGAGCTCAGGGCCCCTGCACCCCAGGCCCACGTCCTCTTCCCAGAAAGGCCCTCCCTTTGGGGAGATTTGCTCCAGCGGCCTGGTGGGCGTCCTGGAGGCAGGGGCCTGAGGGGAGCCCCCCGGACTTCGGAGAGGGAAGGACGCTCTGCTTGCTCACTGGCAAATGGTTGTCTCTTCTTTTCTATGAGGCACGCAGGAAACCTCTGAGCTGCAGAAAAGCCTCAGAAAAGGTGACTCGCCGCCCCCCAAGCGCCAGGAGCCCTGAGTCCCCGCAGGACCAGGTTTCCACCCCCGGCCACGGCCCGCCTTCCCTCCGCGCCAGCCTCTGCCCGCGGGCGGCGAGTCAGACGGTCCGCAGACACCGACGTCTCCGCGGGTGGAGTTTCTCAAGAGGTTTCTCAAGAGGCAGGTCAAGTAATCTGGTATTCTCATGTCTTTCAGAAAATTTTCCACAGTTTGTTGTAATCCACACAGTCAAAGGCTTTGGCATAGTCAATAAAGCAGCTGCTACTGCTGCTAAGTCTCTTTAGTTGTGTCCGACCCTGTGTGATCCCATAGACAGCAGCCCACCAGGCTCCTCTGCCCCTCGGATTCTCTAGGCAAGAATACTGGAGTAGGTTGCCATTTCCTTCTCCAATGCAATAAAGCAGAAATAGATGTTTTTCTGGAACTCTCTTGCTTTTTTGATGACCCAGTGGATGTTGGCAATTTGATCTCTGGTTCCTCTGCCTTTTCTAAAACCAGCTTGAACATCTGGAAGTTCACCGTTCACATATTGTTGAAGCCTGGCTTGGAGAATTTTGAGCATTACTTTGCTAGCGTGTGAGATGAGTGCAATTGTGTGGTAGTTTGAGCATTCTTTGGCATTGCCTTTCTTTGGGATTGGAATGAAAACGGACCTTTTCCAGTCCTGTGGCCACTGCTGAGTTTTCCAAATGTGTTGGCACATTGAGTGCAGCACTTTCACAGCATCATCTTTTAGGATTTGAAATAGCTCAGCTGGAATTCCATCACCTCCACTAGCTTTGTTTGTAGTGATGCTTCCGAAGGCCCACTTGACTTCCCATTCCAGGATGTCTGGCTCTAGGTGAGTGTGAGTGATCACACCGTCGTGGTTGTCCGGGGCGTGAAGCTCTTTTCTGTACAGCTCCTCTGTGTGTCCTTCCACCTCTTCTTAGTATCTTCTGCTTCCGTTAGGGTTCTGTTAACTCTCTGGTGGTTTCTTTTAACACTTGGAGTAACAGGAGTAAGAGCAAGGGCAGGCCTTTGCTGAGACTCCATATGGAACCTCACCTGGGCCCACCTCGGCCCACCTGCACCCTCACCCGGACCTGTCTGCCCCCACCTGGAACCTCACCTGGATCCACCTGGGCTCACCTGGAACCTCCTCTGGACCCTCACCTGGAACCTCACCTGGGCCCACCTGGACCCGCTCCCCTCTCCACCAGCCGGCTCTACACCCCTTGGCTCCCCTGTGCCTCTGCGGGGCCACATCCCCTCCCCTGGGACTTCTACCGCCAAAACTTAGACCAGAACCTTCTCTTGGGGCTCCCTCCTCGCCATTCAGCCTCAGAGCTCCTATGCCCTCCTTCCTGTGTCTAAGGCAGCCTTTGAAGCAAGCCCCGCCTCACCGCCCAGTGAGGCCTCAGAGCACTCCCCTCTGTCTTATTCCTGACTTGCTCGTTCCCTGGGTCTCTTCCCACTGGGACATCAGCATCGGTAGAGCAGGGCCTTGCTCGGCTGCACCCTGGGGCGCTCCCGTCCGGGAACTGCAGGTGAGCTGCCGGGATCCCTGTGTCCTCCATTCACGGCTGCCTCCCTGCCGTGAACCTGAGTCCTCCCACCTGTACACGACATGCACTGCTCAGCGCAGGTGTTAGAAGACGTGTACAGGTGGGAGATGGGGCTCTTCTTTAGGTGCCTCCTGAATTACCTGGAAGGACATGGCTCCTCACAGTGGGCATCTTATCCAGGCTGCTGGAAAGGCCACAGCCACGGACTGGCCCCACCTGACATGAGGGCCAGGTGTCAGTAGGTTGTGTTGTATTGAGGAGGATGCTGACTTTATTCTCCAAATTGGGAGCTGAGAGCTGGGGAAGTGGGCAGACCGGTATGACCTACTGCAAATCTGCCAACATCCAGGGGGCAGTGAGCTTGGACATGCTTTGTGGATGGTGAGCAGAGCCTGGCGGTAACCACACTGAGAGCTTTGTTCCAAGACCACTGTCTGTTGCTATTTTCACCATCTCCTGGCCAGCAGTCCACTTACGCCTGCAAGGACGTGGTGAGCTGGGGGTGGGGGCTGGGGGCGCCCCGGGCTCCAGGCTCCCCGCAGCATCACTTAAAGCAATCACATTAATGGGGATTTCATGTTAGCAGAGTGAAGGGCTGATGCGAAACCACAGTGTCTGGGCAGGAAGCGGCCAATTGCTATCTGGGCACAAGCGCCCATTTCATTAAGTCTGCTGCTGTGAAGCCAAATGAAAGCTTATAAAGTTAATTGAGTAAAACACTGAGAAACTGGCATCTTATCCTAAGGTTGCAGCGACTAGTGGGTCCTGCGGGAATCACTAAGACATTGTTTTGAAGGAAATGATTTATAAGGATTTCCTTCAATATTTAAAGACATAAATGAAAGTTCTAGGGGCCTGTCTGGTAGTTCTGTGGCAGTTCCAGACCAAAATATACCCTGATAGGCTTTAAAAATGCATTTTCTTTGGTATATCACTGAATAATAAAACCTCAGGGTTTTTTTTTTGTTTTTGTTTTAAATCCAGGTCTCTGCCCTCCTATTTGCTTATATCATAATAATTTTACTATTAATTTACATTTATTAACATCAGTGCAGGCACAATATTTTGTGTGTGAGTGGAACCAGCAGATGAAAGTATTGTTGAAGTAAAAGTTAATCTATGTCTGTCCTTCTCTTTTCCCTTCCCCGGTGCAAGGAAGGCAGTGAATGCTGGGATGTCTTCAGGGAACCAGGGGTCCTGGATTGTTCATACGGGTCAAGGCTCTGCCTGATCCCCTCCCCTGAAACCCTCTATCCACTCGGCTAGCTTCTTAGTTTTGTGGCTCCTAAAATCCTCTTGCTGCAGCACCCACTGCTGTGGAGTAGTTTGTTGTTGTCATTGTTTAGCAGCTCAGTCGTGTCTGACTCTTTGCGACCCCAGGGACTGTAGCCCACCAGGCTCCTCTGTCCATGGGATTTCCCAGGCAAGAGTACTGGAGTGGGGTGCCATGCCCTCCTCCAGGGGAATCTTCCCAACTCAGGGATGAAACTTCTTCTCCTGACTCATCAAGCAGGTCCTTTACCATTGAGCCGCCTGGGAGTAAAGTTTAGTTTTTCATTAAGATGGAAATTCCCCAGGAGGGGACACATTTTGAGCATTTGTTGCTGTTGTTCAGTCGCTCAGTCGTGTCTGACTCTTTGTGACCCCATGGGCTGCAGCACGCCAGGCTTCCCTGTCCTTCACCATCTCTCAGAACTTGCTCACACTCATGTCCATTGAGTCGGTGATGCCATCCAACCATCTCATCCTCTGTCATCCCCTTCTCCTCCTGCCTTCAGTCTTTCCCAGCATCAGGGTCTTTCCCAATTGGTTCTTCACATCAGGGTCTAAAGTATTGGAGCTTCAGCTTCAGCATCAGTTCTTCCAACATCTAGGACTGATCTCCTTTAGGATGGACTGGTTGGATGTCCTTGCAGTCCAAGGGACTCTCAAGAGTCTTCTCCAACACCGCAGTTCAAAAGCATCAATTCTTCGGTGCTCAGCTTTCTTTATGGTCCAACTCTCACATCCATACATGACTACTAGAAGAACCATAGCTTTGACTAGACAGACCTTTGTTGGGAAAGTAACGTCTCTGCTTTTAAATATGCTGTGTAGGTTGGTCATAGCTTTTCTTCCAAGGAGCAAGCATCTTTTAATTTCATGGCTGCAGTCACCATTTGCAGTGATTTTGGAGCCCAGAAAGTAAAGACTGTCACTGTTTCCATTGTTTTGAGGCTTATCTTCACCATGTATCCATGGATCATTCCTATGACAGACTTTAGCAGAGGGGGCAGATGGCTGCTGAGGTGGGGAAATGCTGCAGAAAGGTAAGGCGGGATCCAGCCTGGCTCAAAACTGCGTGGCTGCAAAGTTGCCCGTGGCCAGGCCCATCCGACTGCCTCTCACGTGTCTTTGTCTGCACGTCCAGACTTTGTTGAACTTTCACCCTGAAGCTTCAGCCACAGGATAACATCCCTTTGAAACTGCATCTTCTGTTTCAACATGTTTTGATTTGAATCACCTTTTCGTCATTTTGTCTCATTTGTGTTGTTTTCTTACAAAAGTCAAATAATTTTTCCGTCTTCATGCATGATAGGCACTAAGATTATTTAGCTGCATAAGTTAATAACAGTCTGCCATCCAGAAAACTAGTTTGCATTTCATTTGCCGAGAAGATTTTAATAATTAAACGCAATCAATAGTGGGATTATCATTCCAGCAAATATGGGAATCTGAAAGAGACGCTGTCAATTTGCGCTTAGTGCTAGCTCCATGGATTCCGTTAATGGCTCTCATTTTAACAAGCTTAATCATTTTTATAGGTTTGTCTCTGATTCCATCTCCTTTCCCTGTTTTATTGCTTGGCTTGTGTAAAGGCTTCCGTAATTTAGTTAACAGGAGGCGGGAGGGAGACTTTGTATTTCCTACTTGATATTGACATTAGATAAGACCCTTCGGAGACCTTTTAATCATTCATATCGTGTGTGGGCTATACTTATATTTTTAAAGGCCTGTTTAGTCAAAGAAAAATGGGAAGTTCCACCATCTTAAATTCCAGACTTGTTTGTTCTCCGCTAAGCATTCATTTCCTCCTGTCCCTTTGGTTCTTGGGTAAAGGCCAAGGGAGGCAGCAAGCTTCTGCGGCCTGCCCCGTGGAGACGGTGACGCCCGCAGTGCTTGTGTTTAGCACCCAGAGACTCTGCTGATTTCCCCAGGCCGGTTTTCACGCCAACACAGCGGTGCAACCCTGGTCACCTCTGTCTGAACCATAATTCTGTGAGGGTCTCTGCTCCTCTCCCGGAATGTAGCTGGTCCTCCCTTTGGGCGGGACTGCCATAGACGGCGACTGGTGTTAGAGACGGGCGGACAGGAGCCTAGCCCCCAGCGTGGCCCCTCACGCTCACCATCACTGGTGTGCCCTGAGATGCAGGAGGAGGAGGAGGAGGGTCCCTCCCCTCTTCCCCCACCCCCACCCCTTCACCCCCATCTTCTTCCCTCCCTCTTTCTCCTCTCTCTCAGGCTCAGGACCTCTGCAGGCATAGCTGGAGGCCCAGGGCAGTGCCCCGAGGGCTAGGGGAAGCCTGGTGGGCTAGCCCAGTCTGGGCAGTGTGTCCCGGGGGGGCTTGTCTGGGGGCTATGTCATGGAATGTTCCCCAGCCCCTGTGGGACGGTGACCCCTTTGTCCTGCTGGGGTAGCCAGCCTGGCACTGAATTTCAGGGTCAGTGACTAGAGAGGATGCGCCTGGGACCCTGCCTGGAACTCAGCCTTCCTGGGACCGCTCTGAACTTTCCAGTCACCAGGAGAGCGTGAGGCTGGTCTGCACCTTTATAAACAGCTTCTTGTTGTTTCTACTTATGTTGTTGTTGTTGCTCAGTCGTTAAGTCATGTCCAACTCTTTGCAACCATCTCCTGGAGTGTGTTCTCACCATCTAAAGTGAGAAAACGAAGATCATGGCATCCGGTCCCATCACTTCATGGCAAATAGATGGGGAAACAGTAACAGACTTTATTTTCTTGGGCTCCAAAATCACTACAGATGGTGACTTGCTCCCTGGTAGAAAAGTTATGACCAAACTAGACAACATATTAAAAAGCAGAGACATTACTTTTCCAACAAAGGTCCGTCTAGTCAAGGCTATAGTTTTTCTGTGGTCATGTATGGATAGGAGAGCTGGACCATAAAGAAAGCTGAGTGCCAAAGAATTGATGCTTGTGAACTGTGGTGTTGGAGAAGACTCTTAAGAGTCCCTTGAAAAAAAAAAAAAAAGAGTCCCTTGGACTGCAAGGACATCCAACCAGTCCATCCTAAAGTAGATCAGACCTGAATATTCATTGGAAGGACTGATGTTGAAGCTGAAACTCCAATACTTTGTCCACCTAATGCAAAGAACTGACTCACTAGAAAAGACCCTGATGCTGGGACAGATGGAAGGCGAGAGGGGAGGGGGATGCCAGGGGATGAGATGGTTGGATGGCATCACCAACTCGATGGACATGAGTTTGAGTAAGCTCCGGGAGTTGGCGATGGACAGGGAGGCCTGGCGTGCTGCAGTCCATGGGGTCGCAGAGAGGTGGACACGACTGAGCTACTGCATTGACTGCCTGAGGAAGCCCGTGTTGTCCTTCCCACTTGAATCCTCGCTTCCAGTGTTCAGCCAAGAGCCAGTGGCCCAGGGGCAGGCGGCCTACAGGTGCGGAGGGCTGCGGTTGTGGGTGGATCCCTGGAGGAGCATCCACCCCAGTCCTCCCTGGGGGGAGGCAGCCAGGCAGGACTGTGGCCTCTCTCACTGCATCGCATGCACCACGATATGCAAATCTTTAATAATCAGGATGTCACGCACTAGTGAAGACAAGAAAAAAAGCCCCTCTGAGAACCAGACTTCAGCGTCCTGACTCCGTGAATTGCTGTCGGCTCTGCATGGCACTGGGGAACCTGGGGGCTCACTCGGAGGAGCCTGTGGCTGTGGGCTTCGTGAGGTGCCTGTCTACAGGGGTTCATCTGCTTGGGGGGGCAGGCGGGCCCCAGCGGCCTTTCCAGGGCAGCTGTGGGCTGGAGGTGATGGATGGGCAGAGGAGGGGTCACTTCTACAAAAATAAAATTAAAAAGTGGACAGAGTGGAAGCTGCTTTTTCTCATTTTATAGACACATGGCGGGGGTGGGGGGTGGGTTGAAGACTCACTTTGTGGACCCTGACCCCCATCTGGGGGCCCCGGGGAGGGTGTCTCCTGCAGCATCAGACTCCCTTCGGGGATGAAGACTTTATCGAATTTCTGTCCAATGTCTTCTGCCTCAGGGAAGGAGGTGGGGCGGGGGGAGAGGACAGAGTGTCACACATGGAGCCAAGTGAGGTAACAGCAAGCTGTTCTTTTTGTCTCGAATGGAAAACTGTGTCTGAGCTGGAACGAGACTAGTGTCCACTCTGGAGCTGGCATATGAACTCACATCACACTTTCTGGGGGCCGAGCCGCTAGGTCTCTGCGTCCGTCAGCAGCTCACCCCCCGGGACCAGTGGCCCCGCGCTTCCCTAGAAGGATTGAGAATGAGGAGCATAAAAACACACACGCCAAGATGGAGTCACAAAAACGCAACAAACACTCAAGACAGACGAAAAAGTTCCTCCCTGATCCCATAAACAGGGGCTCCCCATGGCTCAGGCACAGTCCATGCGGTCGCACAGAGTGGGACACGGCTGAAGCGACTAAGCAGCCGCAGCAGAGCATGAGAAAGATGTGCGATACGCAAGATGTTAATTGGAAGAATTGCCAAAAAGAAAAAGCAGGGTATGTCCCTCTGGGGGTTGATGCTGGTGTGAGTTTTCCAGGTAGGACAACAAAATCACAGATCTCAAATGCTCCTTGAAGCCACCTCCCACCAGGTTGGGTTTATTTCCTGGGGCTTCTGTGACAAATCACCAAGCACGGTGGCTTAGAAAGTAGAAATTTATCCTCTCATAGTTCTGGAGGCGGAAAGTCTGAAATTGAGTTGCAAGCGGGGCACACTCCCTCCAAAGTCTAGAAGCAGATCATCTCTGCCTCTTATAGCTTCCAAAGATTCCAAGTGTTCCTTAGCTGGCAGCCACCTCACTCAAACCTCCGTCTCCCTTATCATTGGCTTTCAGTTCAGTTCAGTCGCTCAGTCATACCCGACTCTTTGCGACCCCATGAATTGCAGCACGCCAGGCCTCCCTGTCCATCACCAACTCCCAGAGTTCACTCAGACTCACGTCCATTGAGTCTGTGATGCCATCCAACCATCTCATCCTCTGTCGTCCCCTTCTCCTCTTGCCCCCAATCCCTCCCAGCATCAGAGTTTTTTCCAATGAGTCAACTCTTTGCATGAGGTGGCCAAAGTACTGGAGTTTCAGCTTCAGCATCATTCCCTCCAAAGAAATCCCAGGACTGATCTCCTTTAGGATGGACTGGTTGGATCTCCTTGCAGTCCAAGGGACTCTCAAGAGTCTTCTCCAGTACCACAGTTCAAAAGCATCAATTCTTCAGCACTCCGCTTTCTTCACAGTCCAACTCTCAGATCCATACATGACCACTGGAAAAACCATAGCCTTGACTAGACAGACCTTAGTCAGCAAAGTAATGTCTCTGCTTTTGAATATGCTATCTAGGTTGGTCATAGCTTTTCTTCCAAGGAGTAAGTGTCTTTTAATTTCATGGCTGCGGTCACCATCTGCAGTGATTTTGGAGCCCCCCAAAATAAAGTCTGACACTGTTTCCACTTTTTCCCCATCTATTTCCCATGAAGTGATGGGACCAGATGCCATGATCTTCATTTTCTGAATGTTGAGCTTTAAGCCAACTTTTTCACTCTCCACTTTCACTTTCATCAAGAGGCTTTTTAGTTCCTCTTCACTTTCTGCCATAAGGGTGGTGTCATCTTTAGGCCCCACCTAAAATCAGTCCTGAATATTCATTGGAAGGACTGATGCTGAAGTTGAAGCTCCAATACTTTGGCCACCTGATGTGAAGAAGTGACTGATTGGAAAAGACCCTGATGCTGGGAAAGATTGAAGGCAAGAGGAGAAAGGGGTGCCAGAGGATGAGATGGTTGGATGGCATCACCGACTCAATAGACATGAGTTTGAGCAGGCTGGTGATGACAGGCCTGGTGTGCTGCAGTCCGTGGGGTTGCAAAGAGTCGGACACGACTGAATGACGGAAGTGAGCTGAGGCCCCACCTGCACAGTGCAGGATCTGCTCATCTGTCTTCTACCGCCTTTCTGAGGTGTAATGGACACATACCCTTGGCACATGTAAGAAAGTGTCAATAGCATGCACTCATGCATTTCAAAGTGGCCACCACGGGGTAGCTAATACCCCCGTCATGTCGTATGCTTACTGTTTCTCTTTTTGTGGGGAGAATATTTAAGATCTGCTCTCTTAGGAACTTCCAAGTATTTAGTACTACTGTCTTAAATTGTTGTGATGTATGGTATTAAGATACTGGATTGTTAACGATAACCACCATGCTGTAGGTGAGATGCCCAGAACTTATTCATGTTTTTGCTGAAAGTTTGTCCTCTTTGACCAACATCTCCTCTTTGCCTCCACCCTTCAGCCCTTGGTAACCACCACTGTATTCTCTGTTTTGATGATTTCAGGATTTTTACATTCCACATCTAAGTGATATCATACACTATTTGTCCTTGTCTCTCTGACTTACTCCACAGCCTAATGCCCTCAAAGCCCATCCATGTTGTCACAAATGGTAAAATTTTGTCCTTTCTCATGACTGCATGATGCCCCGTTGTTGCATGTATATCTCTCACATCTTCATCTATTCAAGAGACACTTAGGTTGCTTCCATATCTTGGCTATTGTGAATAGTATTACGGTGAACATGAAGATACAGATATCTCAAGGAGATCCTGTTTTCATTTCCTTCAGCTGCGTGCCCAGAAGCAGGACTGCTGAATCCCATAGTTCCAATTTTAGTTTTATGAGAAACTTCCATACTGTTTTCCATAGCAGCTGTGCCAATTTACACGCACACCGATAGTGCAGGCGTGCTCCCTTTTCTCCGTATCCGGGCCAACGCTTGTCATCGCTTGTCCTTTGGATGATAGCCCTTGTGATAGGTATGAGGTGGTGCCTCGCTGTGGTTTTGATCTGCATTTTCCTAATAACTGGGGATGTTGAGCACCTTTTCACGTACCTGTTGGCCATCAGTATGTCTTTGGGAAAATGTCTGTTCAGTTTCTTTGCTCATTTTTAATCAGATTTCTTATTATTATTGAGTTGTATAGGATAGTCTCAAGATCTTTAACTTAATTACATCTGCAAAAACTCTTTTTCCAAATAAAATCACACTGAAAGGTTCTGGGGATTAGAAAACAGGCATATCTTTCGGAGGACCACCCTCCAACCTCCTGCACAGATATAACTGAATGGTATTTATTTCAGAATAGCAAGTAACAGAAATCACAGCTCAAAACTAGCTTAGACAACAAGGAAGACCATGAGCTCAGTAACTGGAGCTACAGAGAACCCAGGTGTGGTACAGGCCAGCAGAGAAGACTTCTCAGAGCCACCCGAAACCAAGAGAGACTCCAGTCCCTACCCGCCTCCTCCTGGTGTCTGGTCGAGGTCTCCCGGCCTGAAGGGGTGGAGCCTGGGCCGAGCAGTCATTCCCTCCCGGGCCCCAACCTGCCCCCGTGACACAGACAAACCATGGTCTATGTCAGTTCACGTGACCACATCCTGAGCCCAAAGCCTGAAAGGGGCTAAAAATGGAAAGAAAAAAAAAAACAAAACCAACCATCCAAAACAAATAATTCCATTTAACTCCTTTCCAGCTGATGCTGAGGTTTTTCTCTTTAAAACCATAGATGTTTTGGTAGGAAATAATTCCCAGCTTTAGTATCCTATAGCCAGAACCCGTGTATCCTAATTATGGTAAAACTGAAATCGATGAAGAGCAGTCTCCTTCAGCAAATTTGCTCACTACTTGCTGTGAACCGAGTGGAAATACATCAAATCAGCCTACATTCAGCAACCTCATCAACCTCGAGTGAGATTTCTGCAGCAAGAAAATGACTATTAAGAAAGTTAGAACTATGCAATGACCAATTTGATTTATTTCCCCTTATACTGATTGATTTTTTTAAATGGAACTACAAGACAGCGTGAGTTTGATGGTATAGGTTATTGTTCATGGAATATTCTCTGCCAGCCCTTTCTGCTGCAGGAAAGAATTCTGACCATTTAGTGGACCTCAGCCCTGCAACCTCTCCTCTTGACTTCAGCGGATGTGAAGCAACCAGTCTTACACCCACTGCATTAGCCTGCCTTGTGTTGAGCTGATCCTCCAGGAGAACACCCTTCCACTGTCTGGCCCAGCCCAGCCCCCATGCAGACCTGTACATGAAAGCGAAAGTGAAAGTCCCTCAGTCATGTCTGACTCTTTGTGACCCCGTAGACTATACACTCCATGGAATTCTCCAGGCCAGAATACTGGGGGGGGGGCGGGGGGGGTAGCCTTTCCCTTCTCCAGGGGATCTTCCTGACCCAGGAATCGAACCAGGGTCTCCTGCATTGCAGGTGGGTTCTTTACCAACTGAGCTATCAGGGAAGCCTGAGAGAGCATGGAATACATGTGAAATAGACATGGGCCACGGAAACAGTGGCGTTCAGGGAGCCTCCTCACATGTATGTATTATAGCTGAAACTGATGAAGAAATGCCTATCTGTGTCTCTTCTGCAAAGTCAGAAAAGTCACCCCAGCTATAAGAACATCTCTGCTCGCCAGGTGAGCCATATAGAAAATCTGGGCTCTGACACATGGGAAATTTCAGAGTTATTTCCCCTCAAAGGAAATGAGAGGTTGTCATCTGTCTGAAGACCAAATTCAGAGTCAGGAGAAACAACACCCTTTGTGAACACCCAGTGAAAGTGAAAAGTGAAACTGTTAGTCGCTCAGTTGTGTCTGACTCTTTGGGACTGTAGCCCACCAGGCTCCTCCGTCCAAGGAATTCTCCAGGCAAGAATACTGGAGTGGGTTGCCATGCCCTCCTCCAGGGGATCTTCCAGACCCAGGGATGAAAGCTGGGGCTCCTGCATTGCAGGGGACTCTTTAGCACTGAGCCCCCGGGGAAGCCTTTCTCCTACTCTGCCTTTCTCTAAACAACCCTGTGGAATTTTGAGGCTTTGCTTGCCAAATCTCTTCAGTCGTATCCGACTCTTTAAGACCCCATCCATGGATGGCAGCGCACCAGGCTCCTCTGTCCATGGGATTTCCCAAGGCAAGAATGCTGGAGTGGGTTGCCATTTCCTCCTCCAGGGCATCTTCCTGACCCAGGGATCGAACCCACCTCTCTTATGTCTCCTGCATTGGTAGGCGGGTTCTTCACCGCTAGCACCACGTGGGAAGCCCCTTTGAGGTTTTGGAGACACATACTCTAAAACTTGACGGGCTGAGGGTTTTGATTGCATCTTTGGCAGCCCATTCATAAGAAGAAGGTATGAGCTGGTCCAAAAGCGGAAAAAAGGTCTACAAAATCTATGGCATTATTATTCAGAGGAGATTTTTCTGGTAGAGTTATGTCTACATTTTTTCAATAAATTAATTTTACAGACTTTTAAGGGGTAGCTTTTAGATGAATGGATATATTACTTGAATTTAAATTCAGCCTATTAAGTCATCAATTACGTTGTTGTTGCAACATCGTGTCTTTAATGTTAATGACACACACAAATAAAAAGGAAACAACACAAGAAAGCTATTCGCTTTACTGTTTGGGGTGAGCTGAGCCAAGTGCTTAATAAGATTTACCCTTTGCAGTCAGAGCCAGGGCTGCCAGAAAGGAGAACACGCAGAAGAGACCGACTCTCCTAACGGGAGTCATTTCGCAGAGCGACAACACGGAAGACGCAGCCGTGGCCGCCGAGTCGGGAAGGGCACAGCCTCCTTGGCTGTATCCGCCTCCACTCTGCTCTTCTTCCATTTCTCTGATCTACGAATCCATCCCTCTGGTTCCTATTCCGACTCCTTTGCTCCTACTTTTATTTACTTCCTTGTTTCATTCTTTAAATACAACCCAATTCCACTGAGTGTTTGCTCTAACCCCCCAAAACTGGAAACCTGGCTTTCTCTGATCACAGCTCCTTATTTCCTCTCTCTAGCTCTGTATTGTGATCTTTAACTCAAACTCTGGAGTGCTAACAGTGGAAACAGTGTCAGACTTTATTTTTCTGGGCTCCAAAATCACTGCAGATGGTGACAGCAGCCATGAAATTCAAAGACACTTGCTCCTTGGAAGAAAAGCTATGACCAAACTAGACAGCATATTAAAAAGCAGAGACATTACTTTTCCAACAAAGGTCCGTCTAGTCAAAGCTATGGTTTTTCCAGTAGTCATGTACAGATGTGAGAGTTGGACTATAAAGAAAACTGAGTGCCAAAGAATTGATGCTTTTCAACTGTGGTGTTGGTGAAGATTCTTGAGAGTCCCTTGGACTGCAAGGATATCCAACTAGTCCATCCTAAAGGAAATCAGTCCTGAATATTCACTGAAAAGACTGATGCTGACGCTGAGACTCCAATACTTCGGCCCCCTGGTGCAAAGAACTGACTCATTTGAAAAGACCCTGATGCTGGGAAAGATTGAAGGCAGGAGGAGAAAGGGACGACAGAGGATGAGATGGTTGGGTGGCATCACAGACTCAATGGGCATGAGTTTGAGTAAACTCCAGGAGTTGGTGATGGACAGGGAGGCCTGGCGTGCTGCAGTCCATGGTGTCGCAAAGAGTCAGGCACGACTGAACAGAACTGAACTGAACTGATGGAGTGCTTTTGTGCAAATTAAAAAAATGGTATCCTACTTTGGAAAATGGTTCTCTTCTGCTTGGTCACAGACCACAAGCTCAGTACGTCAACAAGATGCCAGCGTGGGTTTCCACCCGCTTTGGGTGGACCTCCCTTTGGGTGAACTTCTGTGCAGTGAGGAAATGGCACAGTCACGTGGACCCCCAGTGCTAGCTGCCTCGCTGTCCCCCTTCTCAGCCCCCCAGGCTGTGCTGGTCCTCACTAGTCTGTCTACCACTAGCCCCCTTGGTAAATCTTCCAAATAAGCTCTCGTGCTGCCTTGGATCCCTGTTCCTCCTGGTCCTTTCCTGGGCCACACTCAGAGAATGTGGGTTTGATATGCCACTGGGTCCTTGGCCTGGCATCCGGAGCTGGTAGGATGGTGCTACCATTCACAGGCGTCCTTGGCCAAGAGCCTGGAAAGTATGGAGCAGATGAATGCACTGTTTCCTTTCAATCAGTCCATTAATCAGTCTCACAACACTCTCTGTCGGCTGCTGTGCTTTGCAGAGAAAGTTGTTCATCTCGGACGACTAACATCAACTCAGATTCATGCAATAGGACTCAGTGCTGCTGGGAGCTGCTTCTGGCCATCTTGAACGGCTTCTTCCCATAGGTCCCACAGAACGAACTGCAAAACCACCATCCTTCTCAAACTCCCACTTGAGTGTCCGTTTTGGGGAACAGAATGTCTTCCCTTCCACCTTACTGAATCACCTGTGAAAACTCGTGGCCGTTTGGGTTTTCCCAGCTTCTCATTCTGTTTTCTTTCCGTCTTCTCTCAAACTCACCTTGTCCTTCACGCCTCAGTAAAAGAGGTGTCTTTTCTTCTCTCCCAGGCTCCACTCTGACCATTAATCAAAGCGTTGGCCATCTCCTCTGCAAATCCACTTTGCCAGCTTGGCCTTTGCCATGTCCTACAGCTATAATTCTCTTCTTGCTCCTTTGCTTCCTTTCCTTAGACCTGGCAGCCCAATTCTAATCCTTACCACCTCTTACGTGGGGTTATTTCATCAACTTCACAACAGCGTCCCTCGTCCAGATGCCCCCCTTTCAACCTTTACCCAGGCTGCTAGGTTAGTCCTTTAAAACTGTCGCCTCTGACTGTAGCACTTCCCCTCCACATAAAGCCATCCAAGGTCTATCGGTAGGCCACGCAGAATCAATTCCAAACCCCTTAGCCTGGGCTTCAAGGGTCCACATACTCTGGGTTCAGTGGAAAACTACAGCTTCAATTTCTATAATTCAGGCTACCCACTTTTACTACAGTAAATGAAGATATTTTCTTTTCTGCAATCATCAATGGTTTGAGTCTCTGGTTTTACTCAAGAGCATGTGTTATATTAAATGGTTTTCAAATTTATTGCCAGCTTTCTACAGACTGTTTTGTCAATTTTTTTTAAAGTATAAATGCTACCTATATAATAATTTTACTTCTAAGAAGTTATTCTAAGGAAATAATTGTGGATGAATACAAGCTTTAGGTAACACTTTCAATATGTGTATCTCTTTTTACACTGTAACCTTGTTCCTAATGTTGTTAACAATTATTAAATTTATCCTTAGCATGTATGTGTGTTACAGAATAAGAATAATATTATAACTAACAAAAGATAGAGACAGCAATTCAGGATGACTTTCAGATGTTTTTGGCCTTAGGATATACCTTATTAAAGATATAATCAAACTGTTGTCCTTTAAGGTTATTATAATAGTTCTTCTGTGTGGATAAGGTACCATTTTGGATATTCTTTTGGCTTATTTTCATGTTTTTGAGAGATATTTTTATTTTTAAATTAACTTTGCTTTCTAAAATTTATAAAACATCATGTCAACTTAAAAGCTAAACCATCGCCTCAGGAGTGTTCAGTAAGATCTGCCTTCTCCCCTTGGCCCCTCGCTCCCTTTTTAGTTACACAAAGCAGCATCCTCGTGGCGCTCTGCTGCAGCTTGGCTTTTTCCCTCGGCCGTTTGTCCTAAATGAGGGTCACCGCATAACCGCAAAGAGAGGGTCCCTGTTCTTTCGGTAGCTGCACAGTTTTCTGTTACCTTCAAGTTTAATCAGGCCTATTCCCTATCGATGGGCCGTTATGTTGTCAGCCGTCTTTGCTATTATGAACAGCACTAAGGAAACAGCCATATGAATATGCCATTTTGAGTTTTTGCCAGCGTATCTTCGGTACAGGCACCTGCATATGGAATTAATGGTTCAAAAGGATGATGCATATGTAATTTCATCAACTCCTGCCAAATCTCTTTCTACTGGGACTGAATTGTATTCATTCCCACAGCAACGTATAAGAGGGCCCCTGTGTGTGGTAAACTTCTGGACTTTTGCTAATTTAACTGATGAAAAATAGCATCTCGGTGTAGTTTTAATGAGGAATTCTCTTATTATGAGCAAGGTTGAGCATCTTTTCCTAAATGCATAATTTGTGTGTCTTTCCAACGAACTGACTTTTCATATCGCATGCCATTTTTCTGTTAGGGCACACTGTTATTTTTTTAGATGACTGCAAATTCTTTTTTATTTAATTAACTTCTATTTACTTGGCTGAATTCGAGTCTTGGTTGCAGCACGTGGGGTCTTTGTTGTATCACGTGGGGTCTTTTGTTACAGCACACAGGTTCAGGAGCTGTGGCACATGGCCTCAGTTGCTCTAGGGCACGTGGGATCTTATTTCCCCAAGATCAAACCCACATCCCTTCATTGCAAAGCAGCTTCGTCACCACTGGACCACCAGGAAGTCTCCACACTGTCACTGTTAAGGAGGAACGCTGTTTTGGGCTCCCTGGTGGCTCAGTGGCCAAGAACCTGCCTGCAGTGCAGGAGCCACAGGAGATGTGGGTTTGATCCCTGGGTCGGGAAGTTCCTCTGGAGGAGGGCATGGCACCCCACTCCAGTGTTCTTGCCTGGAGAATCCCATGGATGGAGGAGCCTGGTGGGCTGCAGTCCACAGCATTGTAAAGAGTTGGACACGACTGAAGCGACTTAGTACCAGCACATGCATAGCCTTCAAAACAGAATCATCATCTTTACATACTTACCATTTTTCTTTAAAAAAATTTCCATCACGCTAGGAGTCCACAACCGTCAATTAGATCTGCTGCTGCTGCCGCGTTGCAGTCATGGCCAACTCTGTGCGACCCCACAGACGGCAGCCCACCAGGCTCCCCCGTCCCTGGGATTCTCCAGGCAAGAACACTGGAGTGGGTTGCCATTGCCTTCTCCAATGCATGAAAGTGAAAAATGAAAGTGAAGGTGCTCAGTTGTATCCGACTCTTGGCGACCACATGGACTACAGCCTACCAGGCTCCTCCACCCATGGGATTCTCCAGGCAAGAGTACTGGAGTGGGGTGCCATTGCTTTCTCCGTCAATTAGACCTACTGACTAGTATTTCATGGTGTCAATGTCCACCCCACTCCCCCCCAGCCAAAGGCCATCAGGAACACACACCTGAGCTTGAACAAGTTGGGTTGATGACTTGCTGTTCTGAATAGCAATGTCCATCACTGAGAACCGTGGGGCTTCAGTAAGATGGTGTTAAAGAGCACGTAATGGGTTTGGGCTTTAGTTGGGTGATTTGGGGGAGGAGTTAAGCTTTGCTCTGGTTTGGACACAGCCAGGAAGTGGTGGTAATTCTACGACTGGGTCTTGGAATAAATTTATCCACAGGGAAGGCTAGGTCAAGGCCAGGCTACCTCTGGTAAAGAACAGTCATTCATTCAGCCAGGATGAGGGTGTCTGGGATTGTGTGGCCTGGACGCCGTGGGTGGTTTGTCTCTGTTTAAGCATGACTGCTAGTGGTCTTACTCTTGTCTTCGTCCATCACGGTCTGATGTGACATTTTGTGAAGTGGTCTGTGCTCACTGGGAGAGCACTGAAGGCTGCCAAGCCGGCTTGCAGCAGCACTGTCATGCAGATAACAGAGTCAGGCCAGGCCTTGGATCCCGGGACTGCTTTTCTGTGTCCCACGGGGCGCCAGAGCAGAGCCTCAGGCCCTGTAGAGGCAGGTGACCTACCTCATGATGATCAGTGATGGAAACTCTGAGGGATTGAGAGTACTCGTATTTAGGTGTTTATTTCATGTGGCATTGTGTAATACCTCATCACATGGTCCTGAGATTCTATTCTGGGCCAGGGTCCAGAACTATGGTCTTCTTTCTGGCTTAGCCTCTCAGTGTCCAGAAGGTCTTGTTAAAAATGATGGAACCTCGGGTAGGGGAAAAGACCTTGATGCTGGGAAAGATTGAAGGCAAAAGGAGAAGGGGACGGCAGAGGATGAGATGGTTAGATAGCATCACTGACTCAATGGACATGAATCTGAGCAAACTGGGGGAGTCAGTGGAAGACAGGGAAGCCTGGTGTGCTGCAGTCCTTAGGGTCACAAAGAGTCAGACACGACTTAGCGGCTGAACAACAGCAGCAACAGGGTAGGGGGGTCTGGCTCTGAGAGGAGGAATTTTGACTCAGGGAAGAAGGCACAGGAGGATGAGTCGGGGAGGATGAGCGGCCCAGGGATGGGGGTGATCAGCTCCAGGACTGGCAACTGGAAAGATTCAGAGTGGTCCCACTCTTCTCCAGTTTTTCTTAAGATTCCCATTTCTCAGTCCTCTCACCTCAAACAGGACTTCTAGAAGTGGATGGCTCTGGGGTAAACGCAAGTGGATAATAAACAAGAGGACAGAGAGTTGGCCACATTTGGCGTATTAAAGCTAAAAATCATCAAGCTGTGTTAGGAGCGATTAACAGGGAGGGCATGGCTGTAACACTTCAGAAAGTGCACACCTGGGTTGGATCAGAAATTCTAAGGCAACATCTAAGTCTCTTGAAAATCTCAAAATGCAAATGATTCACGTTTTAAAAATAACATATTAGGCCAACAAGAAAATAGGTATTTAAGTAATTAGAAATAGCACTACATATCTGAATATTGAAAGCAGGTTTGCAACCACCTGGAAAGCTTTATTGCTTTTCTGAATTTCACCATTTTCATTTGCAAGAGATCCTTCTCTTAAGTTGTGATGATGATTGGATGTGATAATGTGGTTTCACAGCATCTGGTACACTTCCTGACACATAGCAAAGACCCACTAAATCATCGTCAACTGTAATAATAATGAATCTGTATTTTCTGCCTTAAAATATTTTGTGCACCTCTATCAAGTTGATATTACTTTCTCTTCATAAAGCATTTTTAAGTTATAATTTGAAGGTCATAAGTGCGCTTGTCTACACCGCCAGAATGCAAAAAGTTGAAAATAATTAGGTTGTATGAGTCTTTGCAAGGAGATCCAACCGGTCCATCCTAAAGGAGATCAGTCCTGGGTGTTTTCTTGGAAGGACTGATGTTGAAGCTGAAACTCCAATACTTTGGCCACCTGATGAGAAGAACTGACTCATTGGAAGAGACCCTGATGCTGGGAAAGATTGAGGGTGGGAGGAGAAGAGGATGACAGATGATGAGATGGTTGGATGGCATCACTGACTCAATGGGCACGAGTTTGAGTGAACTCTGGGAGTTGGTGATGGACAGGGAGGCCTGGCATGCTGCAATCCATGGGGTCACAAAGAGTCAGACACAACTGAGAGACTGAACAGAACTGAGGGGTCTTTGAAACCATGGGGAGGCTGCAAGCTCTCTCCTTCTTGCGGAAGAAGTTGCAACCTGCCCAGCTGCCCGTGGACCAGTGTGTTTGTGATGATCTGTTACAGCAGCAGTAAGAAACTAATACACCACCTTCCATGATGCGGGCCCCGTGCTGGACCCTGAGCATAAAGAGTGGCAGCGATGTGGCCCTGCATCAGTGGGCTCAGGCACACTCCGGTGAGAGGGGGCAGGCGGTCGCCCCATGGCACGGTGACTGTTTCGGTCCACATCTTCTTGCTCAGCCCGGTCCTGTCTACATGGTGACAGCCCCTCAACCCGTGGGGAGGGAGCGGCTGGAAAACCGCTGAGCTCAGTGAGAGTAGTGGTTGTTTGGAATCACCCAATTCTCCCTTCTTCCACTCCAGCAAATTACATTACTGCCTCCAGGAGGGCGGGTGTGCCCTTGGCCTTGGGGAGCTTGTCACCTGTCGGAGGATGGACAGCCCCTCCTTGTCGGTTACGGATGCTCTGGCCCTAAATTGCTTGGCCTTGGTTTTGTCGTCATGGCATTGATGGGAGGAGGAGCAGAAGGCGCAGCTTAGCATCAGGACAAGAGGCTGAGTGGGAAATGCTGACTTTGGGGAAAGGAGACAAGCAGGTCAGCGGCAAAGCCCTGCTTAAGAACCCAAAGCAGAAGCGGCAGAAACCACTGGATCCCAATTCGAGCCGCGCTGGGTGGAGGTGACGGCAGCAGGGACGCTGAGCACTCCCGTTCCGCTGGCAAGGGCTTTGTCCTGAAGGCCAAGAAGGGCGAGGGTTCCCTTTACTATGTTGCAGCCACTTTCCAGGCCAAGCCCGAGGTCAAGCCATCCGCCTGTTCACTCCATCTGTGTGGATCGGGTGGCTTCTTCAGGGACAGGAAACAGAGAAATCAATACATCACTGTTCGAGGATCCCTGGCTGCCATGTGTGGGCCTTGGAGCCTGAGCTGAGCTCCCGGACGGAGGCGTGGTTCCCAGCCAATTCACCACAATTGTCATTTGGGCTCAGGTACAGCCTCAGCTCTCATTACCCCTCAGTTACCAGGTGGTCACCACCTTGCAGGAATACGCAGCAAAGGGTGCCTTTTTCTTGGCTCCTTGTGGCTGTGCCTTTTAGGGTCGAGACGGGAGGGGCAGATACAGAGCTGGCTGGTGGGTGTGCATCCCAGCAGAGGGCTTCATACTTCCAACGTGTGTGAGGGCGCTTACTCCTTGGAAGGAAAGTTATGACCAACCTGCTGCTGCTGCTGCTGCTAAGGCGTTTCAGTCGTGTCCGACTCTGTGCGACCCCACAGACGGCAGCCCACCAGGCTCCCCCATCCCTGGAATTCTCCAGGCAAGAACACTGGAGTGGGTTGCCATTTCCTTCTCCAATGCATGAAAGTGAAAAGTGAAAGTGAAGTCGCTCAGTCATGTCCGACTCTTCACAACCCCATGGACTGCAGCCCACCAGGCTCCTCTGTCAATGGGATTTTCCAGGCAAGAGTACTGGAGTAGGGTGCCATTGCTTTCTCCGTATGTCCAACCTAGACAGCGTATTACAAAGCAGAGACACTACTTTGTCAACAAAGGTCTGTCTAGTCAAGGCTATGGTTTTTCCAGTAGTCATGTATGGATGTGAGAGTTGGACCATAAAGAAAGCTGAACATCAAAGAATTGATGCTTTTGAATGGTGGTGTTGGTGAAGACTCTTGAGAGTCCCTTGGACTGCAAGGAAATTCAACCAGTCCATCCTAAAGGAAATCAGTCCTGAATGTTCATTGTAGGGACTGATGTTGAAGCTGAAACTCCAATACTTTGGCCACCTGATGCGAAGAACTGACTCATTTGAAAAGATCCTGATGCTGGGAAAGATTGAGGGCAGGAGGAGAAGGGGACAACAGAGGATGAGATGGTTGGATGGCATCAATGGACATGGGTTTGGGTGGACTCCAGGAGTTGGTGATGGACAGGGAGGCCTGGTGTGCTGCAGTCCATGGGGTCGTAAAGAGTCGTGTCCACGACTGAGCGACTGAATGGAACTGAACTGAACTGCGCCTCTCCCCGTGGCTTAGCCACAGACTCCACTTGCCCTCATCGCTGCTCCTGAAAACCATCTGTGGACATTTCCTCTAATGCCTTGTGTTGAAGGATGACCAAGCATTCTCTTTCCTGTGTTTCCAAGTTTTCAAAAGCTTCCTTCTTTGACGGCCTCAGATTTGAGTTAATTGGGCTGCTGCTGCACCATATATGCACTCTTTTTGTTTTTCCAGACGTCTATCTTATTTTTTTTCCCCTCAGCAACCAGATTACATTCGCCCGTTCATGTATTCAATCATTATTGTGACTTGATGATCATGTGCTTGACATTTTCACATTCCAAGGGGGGAGAAATCACATGTGAAGGAGTCAGCAAACATGTAATTTAAGGGAGGAAGAGGTGCCCAGAGGGAAACGTGTCAGGACAAAGGGGATGGAGACACTAGGCACCAGGAGGGGAAGCCGTGGACATAAGGCGTCGGGAGGCCTCTCTGCGCGAAGGGAGAGCTTCGTGGGCAGAGGCGTGTGGGACCCTGCAGGGACTCAGCACGCAGGGAGGAAGGTGATGCCCACTGGGTACTCCAATAGGCCCCATGCCCCGCTCCCACAGAGAAGGTCCACCTGCCTGGCGAGGGGACTTAGGACCCCACAATGCTCAGCTAACGGAAAATCCCCCCGCCCCTGCACAGTCTTGTGTAAATTATCAATATATTTGCAGCGAAGGTAGATTTTGCTGGAGAAGGTGCTTGAATTTTCCAGAGTTGCTTCTGTTTCCAGGTTATTTTGTAGATGGAGACCAAGTCTGATTCAGGTCTTCTCTTACGAACACAGTTGATGACTTACCTTCTGAAGCACTTTAGCTTCAGATGACTTAGCTGAAGCACCCACCTCAGATGGCGAATATTAAAGATGCTGCTTTAGAGCTGAAGTCTTGACTCAGCTGAACTGAGTTGAGATGTCTGGCGGTGTTCGATGCGGCCACCCCAGGGGGCAGGATGAGCGGAATGCCACGATCCCATAATACGCCCACAGTAACCAAAGCAGGCATTCACCAAATAATGGGTTCTTCATATTTTGCACACAGATTGCACTGTCAGAGCAGCGAGAGCGTAATATACGAAAAGGAGCAATCTTTCCAGGTAATGTAGGGAAAAATGTAATTTTGCAACACTTGATAAAGCAGGAGGCTAGAAATTGAGATTGAGGGAGAATGTTGTTTTCTGTTTAAAGAGCATGAATACTATTTTCGGAGGAAATATCTGGCTTTCCTTTTTTTCTTTCATTTTTAAGAGTTAAAAATATAAAAATTTAAAATGTAGGGGTGTGTTTTCAGGTCCTGTTATAAGCAGGGTAGAGAATGAAAAAGGTGATTTAAATCCTAGTGGCTAAATTTTGCTTTTTTTTTTTTATGAGTGACTCATAAACTATCTTGCTGAGAAAAACTGAATGAAGAGAAGGTAATTCTTCATCTTAGGGGACATTTGAAATTATTTTTAAAGAAAATAGCACATAGGCAAGGTCTTGGTTATCTATTGCTATGTAACAAATTACCCCAAAGGTGAGTGAGTCAGTGAATTCGCTCAGTTGTGTCTGACTCTTTGTGACCGCATGGACTGTAGCTCACCAGGCTTCTCCGTCCATGGGAGTTTCCAGGCAAAAATACTGGAGTGGGTTGCCATTTCCTTCTCCAACCCCAAAGGTAATGGAGGGCTTCTGAAGGTTAGGAATTGAATGCAGCTTGGTGCCTTGTCCCTGAGTCCCTGAGGCGGCCACAGGGTGTCAGCCGGGGCTGCTGTCTCATCCGGCGGCTCAGGAGGCATGGGAGGGTCCAGTTCCAGGCCTAGGACACAGGTGCTGGGAGGATGCAGGCCCTCACAGGCTGTTGGCTGGAGCTTGTCCTCAGCCTCGCCTGCCTCTCCTAACAGCAGCACGTGACAAGGCCACCAGCATCCCTCAGAGAGAGCGTGAGAGGGCAAGACATGGGCTGCAAGACAGAAGTCACAGTCTCCTCAAAGCCTAAGCTCAGAGGTGCCATCCCACGCCTGCTGTTTTCTGTTCACAAGAGCTTTCCCCAAACCGCAGCCCACTCCCGTTGCTGAAGCAGAGGTACGTGAAGTGAGGCCATGTCAGCCCACCGGAGGCCATGAGCTCACCTTGGGCAGAAGGATGTTTTGTTAGTTAAGGAAGCCGAAGAAGGGAGGAGGGGGGTCTTTGTGGGATTCTGGGGTTCGGGGCTGAGCTTTAGGTTGACCACACCCTGAATACAATAGGGAGTCTCAAAGAGCAAGTCTTCTCCTCTGCCCTGGCTTTTCCCAGGCCCTGGGCGTGGCCCCGTCCTCGCCTGCCGGCGGAGCCTGGTACCGGCGCCGTGTTACTGCCCAGGTTCTGCTCCTGCGGCTCTCGTGAGAGCCAGTGACCGAGGAGCCATTGAATTTTAGGTTATAGACTCGGGTGACTGAGAAAAGTATGCTATTTACTTTTTCTAAAACATAATTCCTTTCTGTTTTTCTAAATCTCAGTCTGTTCCTAGATTTCCTGCTGCGTGGTCTTTCATCCTACTTTAAACCGGGCAGCTTTTCATCTGTTGTCATCATTTGTTTCGTCTGTGGACTTTGACCAAGTCGGGGGCTGGTGTACAGTGTCTGAGCGCATCCTCAGCGCAGTCAGCGCATCCCCCGCAATCAGCGCATCCCCTGCAGTCAGCGTATCCTCAGCGCAGTCAGCGCAGCCTCAGTGTAGTCAGCGTATCCCCCGCCATCAGCGCTCCTCCGCAGTCAGAGTATCTGCCGTAGTCAGCTACTTCCCGCGCAGTCAGCCCCACGTGGCAGGTGTTCTGATCAGCTCTGTGCAGATGAGGAAACCAAAGCTGAGGCAGAGGAAGCAACCTGGCCGGGTCCTCCCTGCGGGGAAGGTGGGGAGCTGGGATTTGAAGCCTTGGCTGTTTCCTTCCAGAGCTTCCACTTCTCTTCTCTTGCTGACCCTCTCCTTTAAATAATGACCATTTGCACACGCACCATATTTCCTTTCCAGAATATAAACTTCTGAGGGGAGGGACCTGAATACAGCAGACGATCAATAGATAATTTTTTTGAATTGAATAATTAAACATATAGGAATTGAGTAATGTGAGTGATGAAGTCTAAAAACAAGTGTTTTATGTTGGGGCAGAAAGATTTTTTTTTTTTTAAGCGTAGGTTCTAGAAAAACCTGATATTTGTTAAAAAAAAAAAAGTTTTAGTTCTTAGGAATGTAAATTCATGACCTACCACAGACAGCACTGTACTTCTGATAAGCAGTGTTTGTTCCAACAAGAGTGGTTTAGTGCTATGAATTATTTAATTTCTCCTTTAACATGGAAAATAATTCAGATCTGATCTCCTCTTTTGAAAATGTCAAGTGTGATACTGAACCGATTTCTTAGCGTCTCTGCTGGTGGGAACCTGGTATCACTTCCTGGGCGGTCCATTCTAGACAGGCCCAGGGGCTTAATGCCCCTTCAAAGTCAACTAAGGAATGTTTCTGCGGAGAAACTAAGAGATGGAATGGAGGTGGGATGAGAAGTTTACTGTGCTCAGTATCTGGACATTGGAAACACCAGCCAGTGGTTTATTGAGTAAGAGCAGGGTCCCCAGCGTCTCAGGAACAGAGAGCACTTGGGAGATGTGGTGCCATCCTCGTGGAGGCTGGAGACCTGAGATATAGGCGGCACCTCGTGTCGGGAGGCCTGTCACGGGCCCAGGCGATTTTACCCTCCTCCTGACTCTTCAGCCTATTTTACAGATTAGTGAACTAAGTCTCAGAGGTTAGGTAACTTCCTCGAGGCTCAGGAGAAAGCCAGAATTTGCATCCAGACTCAGTGGATATCTACGTGAGCACACTCCGGGAAATAGTGGGGGACAGGGAAGCCTGGTGTGTCCGTGAGGTCACAGAGAGTCGGACGCCACTTAGCAAGTGAACAACAACAACAGTTCTGATGTTAGAAGTACATGTGCTCGTTTTCAGTAGTACAAGTGTGTTGTTTGACTAACTTCAAAATCTTGACATGATCCAGTGCTCCAGAGAGAAGTTCCATGTTAATTCCATGGAACACGCACTCGCTGTCGCTCAGCCTCCTTCGACGGGGCTGGAAAGCTGGGCCTGTGGGATGAACTAGGCGTCTAGGTCATGACCTGGGGGCGTGAACAGAGAGCGATGCACTCAGTTAACTTGCTTCTGCCATGAAATGACTCCCCTCCACCAAAGATACTGCCTAGGTCCAACATGTCGTTTATGTCAGGGCATGTCTGATGAACCCTTAGAAATGTGGGGTCAGGAGGAGCCTGACATTCCCACTGGGCCCGCGAGGAGGCTCGGGGCACCCCCATGCTTCATTCATCCTCAGTTTGGAATTGACTCACACACAACCGCTGCGTACGTGGGAAAACCACCTGACTGGGTGTGTATTTTCCTGCTTTCCTTGAATAGCTTCAGATCATTTCATTTCCAAATGGGGATTTGCTGTAAGCCTTTCCAAATCTCCCCTTGGAAGTATGTGGGTGTTGAAATATAAATGTGAGCACATAAATATTTCACTCTGTGCACAGACCTCCTCCCACTCTCCGTGTGTAATGAGGCCAGCCCAGGTGGCAGCGTCAACATCCTGTGTCCACAGGCATCCGACAGAGCAGGCGCTGGCAACCGCAGCACGTGGGCCCAACCCGGCCCACTTCATTGTTTAATAAATACAATTTAACTTGAAAGACAGCCACACACATCTTGTTTCTCTAGTGTCTATGGCTGCTTTTGTGTTAAAATGACAGATTTGAATAGTTGTGACAGAAACCTTATAGATGGCCTCCAAATTCCCAAAACATTTACAATGTGACCCTTTATTAAAGAAAGATAAAAGTTTGCTGACTCCTGAAATAAGATGCAAAATAACATAATATTATAGAAATTCATGTTTAGCTTCAGCTGACCTTCCTAGCTGAGTTGGTAAAGAATTCACCTGCAATGCAGGAGGCCCCAGTTCGATTCCTGGGTTGGGAAGATCCACTGGAGAAGGGATAGGCTACCCACTCCAGGATTCTTGGGCTTCCCTGCTGGCTCAGCTGGTAAAGAATCTGCCTGCAATGCGGCAGACCTGGGTTCAATCCCTGGGGTTGGGAAGATCCCGTGGAGAAGGGAAAGGCTCCCCACTCCAGTATTCTGGCCTGGGGAATTCAGTCCACGAGGTCGCAAGAGTCAGACACAACTGAGCAATTTTCACTTCAGCTGACCTGTGTAGGGCTTTCCTGGTACCTCAGATTGTAAAGAATCTTCCTGCAATGCAGGAGACCTGGGCTTAATCCCTGAGTTGGGGTTGCAAGAGTTGGACACAAGTGAGCGACTAAACCACCAGCATGTAGATAACAGGGGAGCACTTTTGGGGGGTGCTGTGACCACATGCAGGGGTCCCCAGCCTCCAAGATCTAATGCCTGATGATTTGAGGCGGAGCTGATGTAATAATAATAGTAATAAAATATATAATAAATGTCATGTGTTTGAATCATCCTGAAACCATCCCTCCCTTGCCCGGTCTGTGGAAAAATTATCTTCCATGAAACTGGTGCCTGGTGCTGAAAAGGTTGGGGACCGCTGACGTGGGGATTAGTAAAGACTTCTACTAAAACCCACTGCATCTCCCGCATAGTGTAGTGAAGAGTCTGGGTTCCAGAGTCAGAGTGGGTCCCAGTAGGAGTCTTCTCACTAGATGTGTGCCTTTAGGAGGCTGCTTTTCCTCTCCAAAATACCTAAGCAGTTGAGACGGTCAGAAGAAATAACAGAAGTGAATTTCCCTATGCTATTTTGTGGGAGGTTTGGTTTCAGAGTTTTGTTTAGCCCTTGAACTATGATAGTTTTCATTCAAAAACAGTGTGTCTAGGAGTCGTTTTAATCCAACCCCTTGCTACACCCTTCCTTGGCCCATCCTCATGTAGATTTTGGGAGTAGTTTGTTAAATTACATATTCATTATAACTTTCAACCCACATTATATCTGTGGGAGAAAATTATACTCCACTCACTCTGAAACTTGAAGGAGAATTTTCAATATAGATTCTGAAGCCATTGAAGGAAAAATACTGGAGAGTTGAACCAAGACTGTATGTAATTAGAATACTTTTATTTTTTACAACACTTGAGTTGGCCAAATAATTTTCTTTTTTCCTACTTTGCCTTTGTGGACCTATCCTTAGTTAGCTAAACTCATAGAAAGTCACCGAGATGAGAAAACTTTGTATTACAATAAAATTTAAATGAATTTTCAGAACGGATTGAATACAAGAACCTGCAAAGATTTATGGCTATTATTTCAAACATCATGGAAATTAGACTTAATTATCTGTGCAATTTGCTGGAAATAGCATTTTAGCATTTTTGATCAAGTATATGTCATTATTTTAAAAATAGAAATGTACCAAGCTGCTTGTAAAAAAATTTCCCCAAAAGCATAATTGCTAAATTGCCCATTTGAAAGAGCCTGTCTTTTTCCTTTCCTCATCGCAAAGAATTTTGTCACCCCTGCCTCTTAAATTGGCAAAGAAGTCCTTTGTGTCTGTTTGCTTCCTTTCTTGACCATGATGGTTCTGAGGGCCAGCTGGGCTCTTGTGAATATCCAGAATATTCCCATGGAGGGAAAAGGGAAGCTATTCCCTTTTCAGGAAGTTTTAGACTTTGAAAGGACCTAAAGAAAGGGAAAGTGTTAGTTGCTCAGTCATGTCTGACTCTTTGCAACATCATGGACTGTTGCGTACCAGGCTCCTCGGTCCATGGAATTCTCCAGGCAAGAATACGGGAGTGGATTGCCATTCCCTTCTCCAGGGGACTGAAGTCCCTGTCTCCTGCATTCCAGGCGATTCTTTACCATCTGAGCCACGGGGCAAGAGTTGAAAGGACCTAGGTGGAAGGCTTTTTACTGCTCAGCTTCTCCTTGGGGAAAAGTAACCTGGTATTTTCTCCGTGTGCCTCTGTCTACATCGCACAGAGGAAATTTGAAATTTATCAAGTTAATGAGCTCAGGTATTTCAGCCGAGTAATCGGGCTCGCAGTCTATGCTTTTAACAGCTCCTTTCCATCAGGGTGACAGTGTTAAGTGTGTGGAGCTTCCCCGGAGGCTGTGATTTGTTCCTCACACCTGGCCCCTTCACGGGACCCTGCATCACACAGGTAAGATGCGGCCGCTTCCCGGGGCTGCGTTGACAGAACGACCTCTCTTTGTGAACGAAACCACCCTGGCCTGGTGGTGCCCTCAGACTCAATTTCTCCACGTTTGCTCTGGGATCCACCTGGAAGCTCCCCCGACCCCTCTTGAATCTAGCCAATAGCTCGGTGTGCCGTCTGCCCCCATGCCTGCGCGTGCACCCTCTTACTCCAGGGCTGGTTTTTTGCTTGGTTCTGTTTACTGCCCACTCGGCCACTTGTCCCCGACTCTCGCTGGCCCCTGGCATCCAAATGTCCCTGTGTAGGAAGAAAAGGGCACCACGTCCAATGCCTGGAGACCTTCGGTTCCACCCAGAGAGGGTCACAGAGCCTTGGTGTGCACTGACCTTTTGGCAGGACCTCTTGAAAAGCAGCTCCATGTGGAAGGCCAGGGCTGATCCAACTTTGAGACAGAAGAGACCCACTTCTTGGATTTAGATGTGCCAGGAAAGCAGAGCCACTTTAAGAGCTGAGAGCCCTCAGAATTGAGGTGTTTAAGATGAGTGTGGGCCGAGAACCAAGGGCAGAGCCTTGAGGAGCCGAGCTGCTCCGGACACAGGTCTGTCTCCAGTCCAGGGCCCGGGGTTGAGGTCTGAGTCTTTCAGTGTGTGTGTCTGTGTGTCTGTGTGTGTCTGTGTGTCTGTGTGTGTGTCTGTGTGTGCCTCTGTGTGTGTGTCTGGGTGTATGTGTTTCTCTGTGTATGTGTCTATGTGTGTGTGTGTCTGTGTGTATGTATCTGTGTGTGTGTGTATATGTGTATGTGTCTGTGTATGTGTCTGCATGTCTGTGTGTGTCTCTGTGTGTGTCTGTGTCTATGTCTCTGTCTCTGTGTCACGTGTGTGTCTGTATGTATGTATCTGCATGTGTGTGTGTGTGAGTCTGTGTGTATCTCTGTGTGTGTGTCTGTGTGTGTCTGTGTCTCTGTGTGTGAGAGAGACATGGAGTCAAGGAGAAGGAGAGATCAAGACAGAAGTGCCTGCGGGGAGGGAGGGAGAAGGTGAGAGATGCAGTCAGCCCATCCAGGTAGAGCTGCCTCTTCAGGAAGAGAGTTCCTATTCCTCCCCTCCAGGACCTGTGACTCTCCATCCCCCGGGTGCTCCCCTGCCCCGGGTGCTCCCCTGCCCCGGGTGCTCCCCTGACCTGGGTGCTCCCCTGCCCCGGGTGCTCCCCTGTCCCCCAGGTGCTCCCCTGCCCTGGTGCTCCCCTGTCCCCCAGGTGCTCCCCTGCCCTGGTGCTCCCCTGTCCCCCACATGCTCCCCTGTCCCCCAGGCACTCCCCTGTCTCCAGGGTGCTCCCCTGTCCCGGGTGCTCCCCTGACCTGGGTGCTCCCCTGCCACTGCGGCCTCATGGTGATGTGCTCTGACCAGCAGACACAGGGGGAACGGCAGGTGACTTCTGCCTGGGCTTTCAGGGGCTCAGGGCCTCCGCTTCCTCTCAGGAGGCTGCACCCCGCCCCAGCTGCCCTGGGGAGACAGGGCTGCAGAAAGGCTGGGCGTCAGCTCAGCTGCATGATTCCAGGTGTGCTGGCGACGTTGTCCTGCCCAGGCTAACCATCCCCTCCACACAGATGCACAAATGAGCACGGGGAAGCAGCCTGGTCAGATTTCTCAGAAACGTGACAAATAATAAGCCAGCGTTGTTTTGAGTCCATGAGTTCTGGGATCGTTCCTTAGGCAGCAGATGCTCAGTCAAGCTGCTTTTCACAAATGCTGTAAGATATTTTGGGGTCTACCTCCACTTCTTTGGGGGAACACAAGGTGCCTCCGACGTGCTCAAAGGATTTATTATCCTAGCAGCTGGCAAGGGAATTCCCCTTAAGAAGAGAATATTCTTGGCAAGTAGGGTGGTGCTGGGGATGGGTGAGACTTCGAGAGCTGCTCTGGGGGAGAGAGAACCAGGATGTGAAGGTAACATAACTTCTGTCCATGAGACACACACAGGGGCCTGGGGGTTCGGGGGAAGGTGGGGAAGGCTGGAGCCGAGCATTGCTTTGCTGTTGTTCAGTTGCTCAATCGTGTCCGGCTCTGCGACCCCATGGACTGCAGCCAGGCTTCCCTGTCCTTCACTGTCTCCCAGAGTTTACCCAAACTCATGTCCAATGAGTCAGTGATGCCATCCAACCATCTCATCCTCTGTCGTCCCCTTCTCCTCGCGCCTTCAGTCTTTCCAAGAATCAGGCTCTTTTCCAGTGAGTCAGCTCTTCACACGAGGTGGCCAAAGTATTGGAGCATGACTTCGGTGGGGGGCGTTTGCACAAATATCTGAGGGGCTCTGATTGGAGCCATCAGTTGATTTGCTGCAGACAATGCACTTCCATGCTTTACACACAAGAGCCCACGGGGGCCTTTACTCGGAGGCTCAGGGATGTCTGGATTATCTGCGGCTTCAGTACCCTGAGGACCTGAGAGAGTCTCACATGCCATAGGTGTTGGTGAGGTCGCTGGTGGGGAAGTGGGTTCTCTGGGCACCCCAGGGAGGTTAAGCAGTCTCAGTAAGAGGTCCGAGCAGCCAGCCAGGAAACTGGTGGACTCCGAGCCTGTGGGTGTCTTGGTTCAAACCTGTGTGATGAGTCTGGAGAAAACCAGGACCAACCTGAGGTGAGGACCACACTGGGGAACTGGGATCTGCTCTCGAGAAAAGGTTAGGGGACCTGACCAGGGAGGTGAAAGACTCAAACTACAAAACATTGATGAAGGAGATTACAGGTGATCAAAAACAATGAAAGCTATCCCATGCTCTTGCATTAGAAGAACTGATATTGTTAAAATGGCCCTGCTATCCAAAGCAATCCACAGGGTTAATGTGATCCCTATCAAATTACCCATGATGTTTTTCACAGAACTAGAACAAATCATCCTAAGATTTATATGCAACCATAAAAGACCTAGGATTGCCAAAGTAGTCCTGAGGAAAAGAACAAACCAGAAAGCATAACCCTCCCAGACCGAAGACAATACTGCAAAGCTACAGTAGTCAAAATAGCATGGCATTAACACAAAAACAGACATGGCTGAATGGAACAGAATAGACAGCCCAGGAGGAAGCCTGCACACCTATGATCAATTAATCTGTGACAAAGGAGGCAAGAATAGACAATGGAGAAAAGATAGATAGTCTCTTTAGCAAGTGGTCTTGGGAAAGCCGGACAGCTGCAGGTAAATCAATAAAGTTAAAACACATCCTCACACCACACACAAAAAATAAATTTAAAATGGCTTGGAGACAACTGTAAGACATGGCGGTATAACAGTCCTAGATGAGAAAGTAGGCAGAACGTTCTCTGAAATTGTACCAGTGCTTTCTCAGGTCCGTCTCCCAAGGCAACAGAAATGAGTAAGAGTAAAAATGAACAAATGGGACCTTATCAAACTTGTAAGTTTTTGAACAGGAAAGGAAACTATAAGATGAAAAGACAACCTATGGACTGGGAGAAAATATTTGCAAATAGTACAACCAACAAGAACTTAATTTCCAAAATATATGAATAGCTCATACAGATCACTACCAAAAAAACAGATGATGCAATCAAAAAATGGGCAGAAGACATAAATAGATATTTCTCCAAAGAAGACACACAGATGATCAACAGGAACATGAAAAGATGCTCAACGTCGCTGCTTATTAGAGAAATGCAAATCAAAACTACAATGAGGTATCATCCCACACCAGTGAGAATGGCCATCGTTAAAATCTCTACAAATAATAAATGCTGCAGAGGGTGTGGAGAAAAGGGAACCCTTCCGCACTGTTGGTGGGAATGAAAACTGGTATAGCCACTGCGGAGATCAGTGTAGAGTATGGAGGTTCCTTAAAAACCTAAAAATAGAGCTACTGTATGATTCAGCCATCTCACTTTGGGCATATTTCCAGAAAAGACAAAAACTCGGTATCAAAAAGATATATGCAGCCCAGTGGGCATAGAGGTACTGTTTATGATAGCCGAGACACAGCAACGTAAACGCCCACTGACAGGCAAATGGACCAAGAAGGTGTGGTGTATACGCATCCCGGAATATTCCTCAGCTGTAGGAAGAATGGAACAATGCCATTTGCGGCAACGTGGATGGACCTAGAGATGATCATACCGAGTAAATTGGACAGAGAAAGGCAAGTATTGTGTGACATCATTTGTACATGGAATCCAAAAAAATGACAGAAATGAGCTTATTTAGAAAACAGAGCCGCAGACACAGAATACAAACTTGTGGTCACCAGAGTGCATAGCGGGGTGGGGTGGGAGAAGCTGGGCCTTTGGGATGAACATACACGGACTACTATATGCAAAACAGATAAACAGCAAGGACTTCCTGTGCAGCCCAAGGAGCTATATTCAGTACCTTGCAATAACCTATAATGGAAAAGACTCTGGAAAAGTATATGTATAGATACATATAACTGAGTCACTTTGCTACACACCAGAAACCAACAAGAGACTCAGTTCAGTTCAGTTCAGTTCAGTGGCTCAGTGTGTCCGACTCTTTGCGACCCCATGAATCGCAGCACGCCAGCCTCCCTGTCCATCACCAACTCCCGGAGTTCACTCAGACTCATGTCCATCGAGTCAGTGATGCCATCCAGCCTTCTCATCCTTTGTCGTCCCCTTCTCCTCCTGCCCCCAATCCCTCCCAGTGTCAGAGTCTTTTCCAATGAGTCAACTCAAAGGCTAGACAAGACTATTTGCTCAGTCGTGTCTGACTCTTTGCGGACCTGTGGACAGTAGCCCACCAGGCTCCTCCGTCCATGGGATTCTCCAGGCAAGAATACTAGAGTGGGTTGCTGTTTCCTTCTCCAGGGGATCTTCGTGACCCAGGGATCAAACCCGGGTCTCCCGCATGGCAGGCAGATGACGCTTTAACCTCTGAGCCCCCAGGGAATCCCAGAAAACACAACGCTGTAAATCATCTGTACTTTTAAGGAAGGAGAAGAGCCAGGAAAAAATCGTCATCCTGCTAGTGAGACTGTGGCTCTAAGCTCTGCTTTAGTGAGAACGGGGAGCTCAGATGCTTGCCTGTGCGGGAGAGCCAGGGATGCGAAGGCTCTCAGTGGGTATCCCTGCGTTTAGATGAATGGTGAGCGGATGGGAGACGGGACTCTGCAGGGCTGTTAATTTCCAGGGAGAGAATTTCCAGTGTGGTTTTCTGGCTGACTCAGCAGATCAAAGTACTTTCAAGTTAACTTTTTTTTTTAAAGGGTGCTCCAATTAAGTAAATAACCACTTACTAACATTCTTCTGAATAACTTTATGCAACTATATTAGTTTTGGTTATTAAAAAAAAAAGACCACAGCTCGAGCAGCTAACAACAGAAGAGATCATCAGCTGGGCGTTTCTGTGCCCGGGAGGTCAGGGCGGGGGCGTCTGCTTCCTTAGCTCAGGGTCTCCAGAGGCTGCGCTCAAGGTGTCCGCTGGGGCTGGGGTCTCTTCCAAGGCGCTTCTAAACTCTCGTGTCCTTGGCAGAATTTACTCCTCACAGCTGCTGCTGGGGGGCTGTCCTCAGCTTCCTGAGGCCCCCGTGGGTGGTTGATAGCATGGGCGTTTGCTTCTCTGCAGGCCCGACAGCAGGATTGAGTCCCTATGGTGTCTTCTTCTTTCAAAAGCCCACAAGGAACAATCTTTTGATCACCAAACACCAGGGATTGGTAACCTCACTGCAGAGCGATACCCTGTACGTCCACAGGCCCCAGCACACCAAAGGGATGTGCACACCGGGGGTGGAGTGGGGACTGTCTCAGAGCCCTGCCCCCACAGTATCTGTGTTTTTCAGCAACTCCCTCCCGCCTCTGGAGGACCTATCACAGGCTGTGCTCCTCTCCTCGAATTGTCCTGCCTGGATGGGGACCTCCCTACTTGACTTGGATTTGCACAAGCAGCAAAGCCAACTTCTCTGTTCCTCTGACCGCAGGGCTGAGGGTCTGCGTCTACCCTCCCCCACAGAAACGAGGGTAAAGAGAAAAGATTTCCTCTCTTCTTTGGTTTTCCAGGGAAAGTGAAAGTCGCTCAGTCGTGTCTGACTCTTTGCCACGCCATGGACTATCCAGTCCCTGGAATTCTCCAGGCCAGAATACTGGAGTGGGTAGCCTTTCCCTTCTCCAGGGGATCTTCCCAACCCAGGGATCGAACCCAGGTCTCCTGCATGGCAGGTGGATTCTTAACCAGCTGAGCCACCAGGGAAGCCCAAGAATCCTGGAGTGGGTAGCCTACCTTTTCTCCAGCAGATCTTCCTGACCCAGGAACTGAACCAGGGTCTCCTGCATGGCAGCTGGATTCTTTACCAACTGAGCTATCAGGGTTTTCCAGAATATATTTTAATTCAATTAAGTTGAAAGGGAAGAACTGGAGTACATCAGGAGAACCAGAAAAAATAATGTACCAGTGTCTCACATTTAGAAATCAGATTTTAAGTGACAGGAAAGGTCTGTCCTCCATGGAGCATTTTCACAGAGATGGTGTTCACTAGACACGTGCCTGTCTTCCGTGCCAGCCCAGCTTCATGGAGAAACCAGCTTGATGATCAATGGGAAACCAAGGGTCAGTGGGCTTGCATTGTGTTAGATTCTCTCGAGGTGTCCAGATGGAGGTTTTCCTCTCCTCTGCTTTGTTCTCAGATGCACTCTGCTCATTCAGAGCACGACTAAAATCAACCTCTGCGGTGTTTCTGCAGCCAGCGTTCTGTGCACGGAGGTGACTCAACAAGGTAATTAATGCCAACACGAAACCATCAGCGTGTGTGGGTGATCAAGTCTAAATAATTCAGAAAGCAACACCCGATGTGTCTGGCATGTTTACACACAGACTCTCACCTGGTTTGCCTTTAGAGCAGCTTCCAGATTCCAGGTCGGGTGGTAGAGGATGAATAATGAGAATGTTACTCATGCCCCGAGAGCATGGCATTTGCAAATCACATCATCGTTTTGCTCTTAAGAAAATACCACATGATTCTGTTTTGACATATTTTATTTTCAGGAAGAAGAGCAGTTTATGTAGACAGGCTCCCCTCAGAGCGCCTACAGAGGATGGAGCCTTATCACATAAATAATTGAGGCATGAGTATTGTCACAGGTATAAATCAAAAGGGCACATTATGCTTCCAGATTTGCCGGTGCTTGCAAATGTATGTTGAGCTTAGTAAGCTGGTGCATCACCTGCAGGGCTATTCAGATGGCTTCAACCTCACTAGCTCTTGGAGCTCGTCAACCAACCTAGAAGCTGTGACTTCGTTGGCTGGTGTGACACAGGCTGAGCTTTACCGTGCACACGGTGAGGGAATCCACTGAAAAGCTGTGCTCTAGACCAGTGGTTTCCTGACCCGAAGGTGCAGGAGACTCACCTGGGGAATTAAAACACAGATGGTGCGGCCACTCCCCAGTTCCTGATTCATTGCCTTTCTGACAAGGTCCCAATGATGCTGACCACACTGTAGATTAGAAGCAGTGCACCAGAAAAACAGAGGGTTTCTCGTGGAAGGAAAGCTGGACTTTGCCTTAAGAAATCACTTTGATGGAGCCGTTTGGTTGACAATTTCAGCTAGTTCTGACTCAAAAGGAGTTAGCACAGAGGAGTAAAGAAAAGGGAAAATGAAGTTGCTGTGTGTAAAGCAGGTTTGTCGGTGAATGGCAACCAGAGAGCAGACTCAGGGCTCTGATGATGAGAAAGGATGAAAGAATGGGGATTCGGTCTAGAGTAACATAGTGGCTTCCCTGGTAGCTCAGCTGGTAAAGAATCTGCCTGCAATGCAGGAGATACCGGTTTGCTTCCTGGGTCAGTAAGACTCCCTGGAGAAGGGACAGGCCACTCACTCCAGTATTCTTGCCTGGAAAATTCCATGGACAGAGGAGCCTGGTGGGCTACAGTCCATGGGGTCGCAAAGAGTCTGGCATGGTGGCAGGCTGAGCAGAGACAAGGCTCAAAAAGAATGTCCTGATAGGGAAGGGTCAATGATCCTCAGAAACACCGGAGTCTGTTCTGAAGTCTGGTGTTCAGTTGGCAGTGGCCTGTGGACCTGTGGCGTGCTAGAGTCCCTGAGAGCTGCTTAGAAATGCCCAGCTGGGGGGCTTCCCTGGTGGTCCAGCCACTTAAACGCCACACTCCCAATCCAGGGGGCCCAGGTTCCATCCCTGGTCAGGGAACCAGATCCCGCATGCTGCAATCAAGAGTCTGCATGCCCCCAAAGACCCTGCAAAGAAGACAGAAGATCCTGTGTACCGCAACTAAGACCTTGCACAATCAAAAAAATAAAACAAAGAGAAAAGCAATGCAGACTTGCAGGCTCCACCCCAGACTGACAGAATCAAAATCTGGAATTCAACAAGATCCCCAGGCAATGTAGGGCTTCCCAGGCGGTGCTAGAGGGAAAGAACCCGCCGAGGCAGGAGACACAGGAGATGTGGGTTTGATCCCTGGGTCAGGAAGATCCTCTTGGGAAGGGAATGGCAACCCACTCCTGTATTCTTGCCTGGAGAATCCCAGGGACAGAGGAGCGGGGCAGGCTATGGTCCACAGTGTTGCAAAGAGTCAGACGTGACTGAAGCGACTCAGCACACACACCAAGTCATGTGATTGCATGTGGAGGTTTGAGAAACCCCAAAGCAGAACTGCCCCGAGTTTACGATGTCAGCACCTCCTGGGACACATTTAACATACAGATTCCAGGGCCCCATGCACCCCTGAGTCAGGGTGTCCAGAGAGAGGCCTGAGAAACTGCGTTCAGCACGAAGGTGAGCTCGTTCTTATGATGAAGAAAGTCAGGGAGGACAACTTAAGGGAATGAGGGAGAGATATGTCCTTGCTTGGAGTGAACAGAGGTAGGGATGGGACAGGAGCAGGCAGGGGTAAAAAGTGAGCAGGCAAGGAGAGCTCATAACAAACGTGATGGGGAAATGCAATGTCGCTGCCAGGAACCCTCAGACTGACCTGCTAATATCCAGAAGGCCTCTGGTTTCCTCTAGACCAACTGCCCTCAAATGGGTGGGGACTTGGTCCATCAGGCCCAAGAGGATTATTGGTTCATCAGGGACATTCAGCAATGTCTAGAGACGTTTTTGGTTGTCACACATCAGGGTGTTATGCAAATAAGTTCATTTTGCCCCGACCCGTAACAGCCCAAATGGCTGAGACACTTTGCAGCAAAGAGAGTTTATTCCTAAGAAAGTCAAGTGAGGAGGCTTTGTAACTAGTCACAGATTTATCTCCCCAAAGGCCAGGGGCTTGGGGTGTTGGCGGGATGAAGAATAAAGAGGCAGGTGGTCTGATGCATGGGGAAAGGTGATTGGAAAAAGGCGTCCCCGCTGTTCTGCGCAGGCGTAACTAGGCTCCAGCCCTCTGCAGGTGTAAAGATGGTGTAAAGATGTCAGTAAGATCTGACGGTGGTTTTCTGCCCTGCAATCTCAAAAAGTCACAGAGCAGACACTCGCAGATACCCAGTTCCAGGGTCAGTGGTCCTATCCACTCTTAACCAGCTCAGCAGCTGATTTCAAGTTCCTGGAAAACAACTCAGGCAAACAGCTTATTGTCTAGGCCACGTGCTGCTTGGAGGCCATGCCTTAAAACAACCCTGCGAAGGCAGGTGAAATGGATTTAACCCATTGTGTCAAGAACTGCTGCTGGCATTTAGCAGGTAGCAGGCAGGACGTTATTAACCATCCAGCAAGGCACAGGCCCTGTATTATCCACCTCTGGGTCTCCGAGGTGCTGAGGCTGGAATCCTGGTCTAGGGCAGCAGTTCTCAGTGGGACCCCAAGCCAGCAGCCGCAGCATCACCTGGGAACATGGGGTCTGCTCAGACGTGCACACTTGGGGGTCTGCACGTCAGATGCTCCAGTCGGGGCCCAGTGATCTGTTTTAGCAAACATTCCAGGTGATTCTGATGCAAGCTGCAGTCTGAGAACAATGGTACAGCTCACAACACACACACACACACACACACACACACACACACACACACTGCACCTCATCACACGAAAGGGTAGCCCTTGAAGGCTTCCCCACCGGAGGACACCTGAGTCTGTGTTTCTGAAAGAGTGGTCCGCACTCCGATTTCCTGGCGTGCCATCAAAATGCAGGGGCCTGGCCCCACCTCGGACCTGGACACGCACAGCCCTTTCCCCGGTCACCCCCCCCTCCCCCAGACCCTGAGTGGTTCATCCATTCTTTCAAAGTTCAAGAAGCATTGCCTTGGACTCCTCACTCACGTGAAGGTCACAGTTTCCTCCATTTCCTTCTCTGGCTGCAAATGATTTTCTTTTTTTTTCCCCATGTGGAAGCTGTACTTGATATTCAATTTAGCCTGATTTCATGGGTAGGTCACGGTGGATATACACACCCCCAGAGCTCCCAGCCCGCGCCTTGGTGGGGAGGCCCCAGAGGCCTGGGTGGCTGCGGCTGGCACGCTGACATCTGCGTGGGGTCCGTGCCTACTCATCCTTCAACCAGGAGAGCCCTGGCTTCTGGGGAAACAAAGGTTTCATTCTGCCAAAAGGAGAGAACTCCCCAGCTTTCCTCACACCCTGGCACACGGAGAACGAGCTGTGGATGCGTGGAGGGATCAGCTGGGGGGCCTCGGACCCCTGACCGGCTGCTCAGAGACCCAAGGGCACCCAGCAGGGGCCGCTTGTGAGGCGGGGGTCAGTGTGTCCGGGGGGAGATCATGAGCCCCACTCTGAAAGTGGTCCCCTCCCCTAGGCCGAGGCCAGCCCCGGGCTCTCTGATTCTGCTGACAGACTCCTCGTCTGGGAAGCTGTGTGTCTTTTGCTTGTGAGGACCTAGTACTCACCCAGACGTGTTTGGGGATTTCCCCGATAACATGGCCAGGTTTGGATTGCTCTGGGTTGCTCCAGATGCTCTAGATGCTTCTCCAGCATCTCGTTTGATTTCAGTTCAGTTCAGTTCAGTTGCTTTTGAACTGTGGTGTTGGAGAAGACTCTTGAGAGTCCCTTGGACTGCAAGGAGATCCAACCAATCCACCCTAAAGGAGATCAGACCTGGGTGTTTATTGAAAGGACTGATGTTGAAGCTGAAACTCCAATCCTTTGGCCACTTGATGAGAAGAACTGACTCACTGGAAAAGATCCTGATGCTGGGAAAGATTGAAGGCAGGAGGAGAAGGGGATGACAGAGGATGAGATGGTTGGATGGCATCACTGACTCAATGAACATGGCTTTGGGTAAACTCCGGGAGTTGGTGATGGACAGGGAGGCCTGGCATGCTGCGGTTTATGGGGTAGCAAAGAGTTGAACATGACTGAGCGACTGAACTGAACTGAACTAGTTTGATTTAGCATCGGTTTATTGGACATCACAGTCTGGCAGATCAGAGTCATGTGACTGCAGCAATGCTGTAAAACACCGCAGGAACAAATCTCCATTCTCCTGATGAGAAACGGAGGCCTCGGAGAAGGGAAGTGAGTTACCCAAGGTCACCTGCTCACAGCACAGTGGGGGGTGGGGTGGGGGTTACCCCTTCTCCTCCTGCCCACCTCCCATCACCCCCAGAGGGAAGACACAGTCAGGCTGGGAGGCCAGTTGCCTGGTGAGTGGATGCAGCCACTGGTCCCAACCGCTTCAGCCTGATAATCAACTCCAGGGCCACTTAAATGCTTTTCAGGAAATGTGACTGGAGGCTTAACTGTGTGCAAAGCTCTGTATGAGAAATAAAATGAATGTCAGGGAGAAGCCGGGTGTTTTATCAGGTCAGTCCATGTTCTGGTTTTAATCTTAATATTTCAAAAATTTGAAACTTCACTGCACAGGAGATATATTTTCAACCACAACAAGGACAATATCGGAGAACATGAATCATTTCCGTGTAATTTTTCAGGAGCAGGAGGTCACCAGAGCTGTCCGCCCCTCTTGCTACGTGGCACACTGCTGGATTGCAGCTATCAGCTTCCCTGGTGATTGGGCTCTGTAGCCACGCTGCCAAGTTCTTGCCACTTCCAGGCCTGCCCTTGAAACATCCCTGCAAGAGAGGCTTGCTCATCCCCCCCGCCTCTGAGGGCTAGACCGGGTGACTTTGAAGCCGTGAGTTGAAGATGGCAGAGCTAACGCCAATCAACAGGGGCCAGCCAGTCACGAGGTTTTCACAACAAAACTAAAGCATCGCTTGCCATGATGGGGTTGGGGGAAGCCTGCCCTTCCGCCTGCTGTGGGCTTCTTCCAGGGAGCCAGCAGCCAGGCACGGCCCATGCAATGTCCCAGACAAGAGCGGACCCTCCTCAGGCTGGGTCCTGGCTCTGGTCCATTAACTGAGAGGCCCTGTGAGTCGTTAGCTGTTGTGAATTATGTTTATGCTTTTGTGAAGGGAGACACGCTCTCTGCCTTCATTTAGGACCCTTTCATTTAGGTTACTTGCTGGCCACTTGATGAGAAGAGCCGACTCACTGGAAAAGACCCTGATGCTGGGAAAGATTGAGCGCAGGAGGACAAGGGGACGACAGAGGATGAGATGGTTGGATGGCAGGGCCGACTCAATGGAGATGAGCTTGAGTAAACTCTAGGAGATAGTGAGGGACAGGGAAGCCTGGCATGCTGCAGTCCATGGGGTTGCAAAGATTCGGACACAACTGAGCGACTGGACGACAACTTGCTGGACCTTCGAGCATCTGAATTTTCAACTCTTGTTATTACCCATATGGATCCTTTTATTGTGAATGCAGTAGCTTAGAATTTATAAAATGGAACAGTGACTGTTCAAAGAGTCAGTTGGAAGAGGAGCCATGAACTTTCAGGGACAGGATGCATTATTGTATCTGCTCATTGTTATTCAGCTGCTCAAAGTCTTAAAACATTTTGGGATTAGTTGCTAACGCTTAAAAGCCAGGAAATTTTACACAAAAATTTTATTTTCCCACTTTTCTAGAAAAGTCAGAGGACTAGTGAGCCAATATCCCTACATGGCCATGACTGGCTGGAGCTGGGTCACAGCTTCCCTTAGACCCACCCCAGGGCCTCTATCTGACAGCCGGACCACTCCATTTAGGTTACTTGCTGGCCCTAAGAGCATCTGAATTTTCAACTCTCGTACGACCCCCATGGATAATTTTGTAATGAACACAGTAGCTTGGAATTTATATAGTAAAACCTATGTTAAAATACAAAGAGCACAACCTGTAGCGTCTGTCTCAGTGAATTGAGCTCAATTAGAATGCATTACAAACCCACAGTTGAACATCTCCCAGCAACAGCCAAAAATGACAGGCAAAGATGCTGCTTTGCAGGGGAGACTGAAGGGGAGACCCCCAATTATTTGGCATCCTCTGGGTCTAGGTCCTTGGGTTCAGGGTCCTTGGTTGACCTAAGCTCATCCTATGAGCCTTAAACTCCTTTGAGAGAATACTGTCTCACCCAACCCTAGGAAAGCTGAGAAACCCACTTGGATGTCCCGTTACCATCTATCTCTCTGGCCCATGGTTTTCTCCAGCTTCTGCTAGGCCAAAGAGCAAGCAGTCATCACTGACATTCTAAATGCCTATTATGTTTAGGGAAGGACACTCAAATCCTACATTCTCAGCTCTTCTAATGAGGTCAGTGGTGCCATGCTAAATTGCTTCAGTCTTGTCCGACTCCGTGAGACCCCATGGACTGTAGTTCACCAGGCTCCTCTGTCCATGGGATTGTCCATGGGATTCTCCAGGCAAGAATACTGGAGTGGGTTGCCATGCCCTCCTCCATGGGATCTTCCTGACCCAGGGATCGAAACCACGTCTCTTAAGTCTCCCGTATTGGCAGGAGGGTTCTTTACCACTAGCGCCACCTGGGAAGCAGGGGTGTCGTCATCCCTAGAGCACCATGAGAACCACTGCCGTACACGCAGCGCAACACCCTCCAGCCTAAGGGTGTTAGAAGTAGGGGTTTCCCCGGAAAGAGTTAATAGCCCTAGCATAGAGCTCACCATCCGGGACTGACTCCAGCGGCCCCACAGGGGAAAACAGCTTGCAAAGCAGTTAGAGCCTGAAAGGCAGGAGAACAAAATTTGAGAAATGGATCCTCGAGAACAGTTATGTTTAAAGCAGAGCGGAGGTGGAACGGCCCCGGTATTGGGAGGAACGGCCCCGGTATTGGGAGAACCATCCCTGCCACTCCAAATACAGCTAGAGGCTTGTTTTTGTGAAAATGAAGACCCTCCCTATGCACGAACAGAAAACAAGATGAAAACATTGGTATACGGGGAGTCGACGAGTGGATTCCAAGCCGTTTATTTCAATTCAATTTCATTCAAGAGATCAGTAGTCACTTATTGTTCTCCCAGGTTCGGAAAAAGTCTGTGTTTCATATTTTCCCCCTGGTTATGAATAAAAAGTCACTAAGCAGGAAAATATGAAAAAAAAATTCTTCTCGTGACAGAAAAACGTTCCGGAGTCGTTTGTGCGTGTCCTTCTCGGGTGTTGTGTGCGGGGTAGGGAAGGAGGTCGCGTTGCGTGACCGGGGGTCGTGGTAGATAGAGGCTGAGCAGGCACCACCAGCAAAGCCACACGGGTGCTGCCCTGAGGGGGACTCAAAGTGGCTGACCCAGCAAAACTGCAGAGTAATCCTCCTTTTATGCGCTGTGCCGGGCAGTCTGTGGAAAACATGCTGTGCAAATAGGGCTTTTCATTGAAGAGTCCACCGGGAGGTCAGAAGAAGGTCACCAAGGTGGTCTAAATTTGGAAAAAAAGAACCACGAGGAAAGGGAAAGATGGTGCAAAGAGCTGCAGCAGCAGCAGCATCCCCCGGGGGCCTTAGAAACGCAAGTGCACCCCCAGTCTCCAGAGTCAGACAGACTCGCCAGCCTGACCCCCAGCACTCCGGTTTGTAATGAGCTCTCCAGGTCATCCTGAGGCAGGCTAAGCTTTGAGCGCAGGAGGGGAAGGGGCCCAGACCTCACAGGCAGGAGAAGAGAAGGTGCAGGGGACCAAGAGCACCCATATGTCTCTGCCTCAGACTTCTTTCCCTCATCTTCCAATCTTTTCCCTTTCAGGTCCCTGGCCAACCAGCCAGGCCACCCACAATTGCCTGCAACTTCATTTCCCAGGTGGCTCGCCTGCCAATGCAGGAGGCGTAAGAGACTCAGGTTCCATCCCTGGGTTGGGAAGATCCCCTGGAGGAGGGCATGGCAACCCACTGCAGTATTCTTGGGCTTTCCTGGTGGCTCAGATGGTAAAGGATTTGTTTGCAAGGTGGGAGACTCAGGTTTGATCCCTAGGCTGGGAAGATCCCCTGGAGAAGGGAATGACAACCCACTCCAGTATTCTTGTCTGCAGAATCCCATGGACAGAGGAGCCTGGCGCGCTACAGTCCAGGGGGTAGTAGGGTTGGACATGCCTGAGCGACAACATTTTCATTCATTTATCGTCTCATCTCAGAGAACTTCTCTTGAGACCCCAACGAATCAGGTGCATTGCCCAAGGCTCTGACCATCAGGAGAGCTTTCCCTCAACAATAGCTTTTAAGGACACCCCGATTGTTGACACGAATCCACACACCTAGCTGACTCAACCGTAAACCAAGTTCCTCCTCTGGGCTCAGGCATGGCTGGAGGAACAGGTCCTGGTGTGACCTGGGTGACCTCACGCAGCTGTCTTGTCCTTCTGGGTCTACTTGTGTTGGAACACACACGTACTACTTTAGTCTTGCAACAGATCATACTGAAAAGCTCTTTTTATTTCCCCTCGTATCGTTGGTGCTTCTCTGCAGTGGTGACTGACGGCCAGGACACCCAATCACTGGCTCCCCTTCCCTTGTTCTTGGTGGTCCTCACACCCGCCCCTGCTGGTATAACACACCCCCACTGACCTGCTGTGAGTTACAACCCTTTGTGATCAGCACATATGAGTGCTGGAGAGTTGAAGAGAAATTATTCACTCTTAAAAGAAAACACATAATTTCAAGAGTTACTTACTGGGTGTCATCTCTACAAATCCATAATGATGAAAAGAATTTATGCTGAAATCTTTTGTCTTATTTATTTTAGGTTTATCTCTTCAAAGCTCAGACTTTCTTATGTCAGAGTCTGGTTCTGCCATAGCAGAATAGAATAAAATCTTAGCTTCCACACTTTAAAAAATACACAACGTTCCTTAAATAAAAATGAACTGTTACAAGACAGATGCTACTTTGAAGAATAGAATTGATGGTAATTTTACCTTTTAATATGACTTCGCAGGTGGACAGTGGTAGACAGTCTGCCCACCAATGCAGAAGGTGCAGGTTCAATCCCTGGGTGGGGAAGATCCCCTGCAGACGGAAATGGAAACCTACTTTGCTCTTCTTGCCTGGAGAATTCCATGGACAGAGGAGCCTGGCGGGCTACAGTCCATGGAGTCGCAAAGAGTCAGACAGGACTGAGTGACTGAGCACACACACCTTCTGATATAAATAAGGAATCTTCTCCTCAATTCTATTTTTAACATTTAATGGTATTATTTAAGATCATAGTACCTTAACCAGTAACATACTTTTCTTTCATTTTCAGAAAAAAAAAAAATCTTTCTTATTCCCCTGAAGGAACCCTGAAATAAATAGAAATGAGGCCAAGACATAATTTCCCTGATTCACTCACTCGGCATTTAAAATTCCACTAACTCCCAATAGTATGTGTTTGAATATGTTCCTGTGTTCATTCCATTTTTAAAAAGGTGAACTGATTGCCTTTGAGGCTAGAGCAACACTGAAAATGAACTCTTCTTAGGCAGGAAGTTTACTTGGAACCCAAGATAAATGTTGAAGTTATTCTTTGCTTCTTTGCTACTTGACTACCCCCCCAAGTTCTGATTTAATGATATCCTTGTTTACAACTTGAGTTGGCCTCTTTGACCGACCCCTGCAAAGGTGCAAATGACCTGACTCTTAGCAAGACAAGATTGCAAGCGCAGAGGGAACTGCTTCCCTCCCACCCCTGGTTCCTGTGCTCCGTCTTGTAAAGCTGTGCTGAAAAGGGCAATGAGCGACACCACATCTCAGTGGGTCACAGGGTCCTGAGGCCAGATTTCTGCTCTGCTTTGGGGAGGCGGGGTGGGGTGTTGCTGGGGCTGCAGTCAGCAGTGCCTGGAGGGAAGAAGCATCGTCCTGCAGCAGCTCCAGAAATTCCCATTTGGTGGGTGGGGGTAGGGGGGACAGGAAGAAGCAAGGACACGTTTTTGAAACTGTCTCATACAGTAATGTGTCAGCTGCTTAGCTGTGTCCCACTCTGTGCGACCCCATGGTCTGTAGCCCGCCAGGCTCCTCTGTCCATGGGCTTCTGCCAGGCAAGAACACTGGAGTGGGTTGCTGTGCCCTCCTCCAGGGGCTCTTCCTGACCCAGGGAAGGACCTTAGGTCTCCCGCACTGCAGGCAGATTCTTTACCAACAGAACCACCAGGGAAGTCCGTCTCACGTGGGGAGTACAGTATTTTGGTTTTGGTGCCGTGCTGACTGGAGGGGATTTGCAAGTGTTGCTGGAGACTCATGGGGTTCCCCTCTCCTAATGACATCACATTTGATGCCCCAGAGACTGGGATCCAATGAAGAAAAGTCCCAGAGAGGCAGCTGAATCTGAAGCCTCTGACTCCTGCCCAGAGTCAGATTGCCTCTCTCAGGCTCAGGCCAAGAGAGGCGAGGTGCAGACCTGCTTTTGTCCTTGAGGGTGAGGGAAGCTTAGCAGAAAATCAGCTTCTTTCCGTATCTCTGAATCTCCTCCCGTTGCTATGCCTGTTGTAACTGGAGCGAGGCAGCGTGGGTCTGGCTGATTCAGGATTTTACGGCGAATGAACTAGAACAGATATGGCCCTGCTGGCAGGGATCCCAAGCTCATATACTTTCCTCAGACCTCTGACTTGAGTAATGAAAATTCAGCCGTGCAATCCAATTGGGAGCCAGGTAAACAGAGTGGGGGGTGGGGCGGGGAACAGGAAAAGGTAAATTAAATCATGAAGCAAATGTCAAATGGAGGGCAAGGGAGAGGCCAGGCCTGAGCTGGGGACAATCTTTGATCTGCAACCAGGATCTCTCGCTAACTTTCTGACGGGATCAAATTAAATGCGGTCAACGGAGGTGGCTACATGGCAGGGATCTGCAGAATCGACTCCCCTGCTAAAGAGGGGGCCGCGTCTCCTGCCAGAGGACTCGTGTCCTGTCGCGCCCATGACCTGTGAATCCCTGGCTGTCGGGCTGGGACCACTGGAGCTCATTTCTGCCAAGGGTCAGGACTCAGCACAGATGACCAGCAGCTGCGGCCTCTGGAGATGTGGGAACACAGCGCTTTTGTTGGCTTACTTCCAGCTTCAGCTCTGAGCGATGGGCTTCAGCTTGGATCTGGCCAGGTCTTCATGCTTGTGCAGACTGACTTTCTTCTCAAAACTATTTCTGTTGTTCAGTCGCTAAGTCGTGTCCAACTCTGTGACTCCACAGACTGTAGCCCACCAGACTCCTCCGTCCATGGGAGTCTCCAGGCATGAATACTGGAGTGGGGTGCCATTTAATATCTCCCAACCCCAGAGGCAGTCTCCTCTGCTCCTGTGGAAAGCCTGTCTGCTAAGAAGGCCCACATCTTTGTGTGCAAATGATTGGAATCCACTGCTAGCTGCAGCCCCGCTGCAGACGGACGGATTCCGTGACCTTGAGCTGGATTCTCCTGCCGTTTCACTGTTTACTCCTGGCCTTAGGAATGACAGATTTTAGGGTCCCCCTAAACAGAAATATTGTCCATGTTGTGGATTCAAAAACAAAAAACAGAGAGCTGGCTGAGCCAGGATCCTCTGGATGCTCTGAGGCAGGAGAATGGGGACCCTTGCATCTGCCAGCTTCATTCTAAGAAGTCTGCCTTGTGGTCCCCTGCTTGGCAGTCTGGTTGGAGCGATAACACGGCACATGAACTCACAAAGTCAAAAGCAGATGCAAGGCTTTGCCGGGCCGTGTGTCCAGAAGAAAAGATCAACAGGAGCAGGATCTCGGGGGATGTCTGGGGTTGAGGGTACAGAAGGCAGACTCTTGGGCCCCTGTGCTGCGTTTGATCCCGCTTGGTGAGTTACCAGTGTCTGCCTGGGCAGGTTAACTGTCCTCTTTGTGCCTGGGTTTCCTCTAATGTGGATGGATTAGCAGAATAGACAAGGAGGATTAAATTAGTTCTATGTCCAAAGCACCTGGAGAAACATCTCGCTTATAGGAAGTGAGTGGTCTTGTTTTATGGGGCCAGCTGATCATGCCTTTTTCCTGATCAGTGGAGCTTATAGGGATTCATGGGAATGAACCGCCCTGTCTGGTGGGGTTCAACAGGCAAGGCTTTCCAGACGGGGAAGGATGTAGGTGGAGCCTCGGGAGACAGTAAGATTTTGGCAGAGGAAACAAGGAAAACTGCAAGAACGCAGGCCAGGAAACTTGCTTTGGGGTCGGGGTGTGGGACCCGGTCCTATTTCGTGACTCACCCTTGATGGTCAGTGCTCCTTGGGTGAGAAGCTGGTCTGGATGGATCCTGAGAAAGAATCACAAAAGGCTGCAGCAGTATATCATCAAAGCCTGCTGACTCCTGGGCTCATGAGCTGGGGTCATCTGTCAGGGAGAAGTGGCCAGCTCTGGCTGAAGCCGGTGGTTTATTTTGGAGAAACGCAAGAAACTCTGAGAGCAAGACTGAGGCAAGAAATGGCTGGTGGAAGGGACGGAGGACTTTATTAAAGTGCCGTCACTGGGTTGGAACGAGAGCTCAATACCAACTGGACTCAGATCAGCATGGACCTGTTTTGAGGATATCAGAGATGGGTCTGTGATGGGAAGCAGCTGGAAGATGAAGGCACTTTGACTGCAACATTCGAAAGGAGTCCACTCTTGATCGTGTGTTGAGACTTTGTGTTGGCGCTGGGAAAAGCAAGATGAAATCTTGCATTTTTGTTATTTTTGTTAGGTGTGTTTGTTCTTATTTTAGTAAGTTCACACAGCTTTCCCAGCGCGGTCCCAGCCCTGGCTTCGGTGACCCCATCCATCCCGAATGCCCTATGATGACAGTAACAGGCCAGAGGGGAGGCTGGGCCGTGGCTTGGGGGCCACCTCTGACTCCATTGCAGTCCCAGGGCGGCAGCGATGGCGGTGAGGCAGCCGGATGGAACGTGGGTGGGGGGCCAGGAAGCATCTTGGCCCTCCTGGTCCTGAGAAGGAGTGAGAAGCAGAGGGTGGGTACAGGAGACATCTCGGAAAGACCTGCAGTCTCAAGGGTCTCTCTCTCCTCAAAATGCTTCCTTCCGCCATCCCTTATTCCTCCTTTCAGCTTGCTCTGCATGCTGGGCTGTGACGCGAGTCCATCTTAACCCCACGGTATCCTGAGCCCCCGCACCAGATGGAGACACCTCCTCTCTCTCCTGCTGTAGACGTCATCCCTGTGGTGATGAGCTACCACTCACGTGCCTGGCCTCCGCATAAAACCTACAGCCCTCAGTGTCTCTGGGCTCCTCCCACAGACCGAGCCCCATAGCCCCCCAGGGGCAGGATGCCTCCTTTCCAAGCCGGAACCCCCAGAATTCAGTCCCTGTAGAGTTTGCCCGGCTTCCTGAGGGATCGTGGCCAGGAGTGCCGGGCTAGGAGGGCCCTGGCTTGAGCCTCTGAGAATCAGGGATCTTGAAAATTCGATCCCAGAATTTGATTTTCAGCTGAAATTACTGAGGACTAAAAGCAACACAGAGTTAGCCCATGGTGGTGGCTCGAGGTGTTGATTAGTCACAGAGGCCTGGGAGCCCTGGAAGACCGCTGTGAGTTCCAGGGAGGAGACAAACGCTTTGTGGAGCATCCTTGGAGATGCCTGAATCTTTGGAAGGTGAGAATGAGGCCTGGTGAAAAAGCTTTCCCTGGGACAGCGACACAGACGTTCTGCAGCAGCCTGTACAACGCTCTGGCCCCCACAGGCGGGTCGTTCACGTGCTCTGTTGGCCCCCACGGGTGAGTGTTCTCTATTGAAGGACTGCCTCTCAGGTTGTTGTTCAGTCACTCAGTCATGTCTGATTCTTTGTGACCCCTGCACCCGCCACCCCACCCATGGACTGCAGCACACCAGGCTTCCTTGTCCTTCACCATCTCCCGGAGCTTATTCAAAGTCATGTCCATCGAGTCAGTGATGCCATCCAGCCATCTCATCCTCTGTCGGCCCCTTCGCCTCCTGCCTTCAATCTTTCCCAGCATCAGGGTCTTTTCCAATGAGTCAGATCTTCGAATAAGGTGGTCAAAGTATTGGAGTTTCAACTACAGCATCAGTCTTTCCAGTGAATATTTAGGGTTGATTTCCTTTAGGATGGGCTGGTTTGATCTTCTCTCAGGTAGATGAAGGTATTCTGGATGAAATGTGGTTCTTCACAAACTTTAAATGCACAAAGTTAAACATTGTCTGAGTTGGGACTACCCTTGGGGTTCAGTGGTTAAGAATCCACTGTGCGATGCAGGGGACGTGGGTTTGATCCCTGGTAGGAGAACTAAGCTCCCACGTGCTGCGGAGCAACTAATCCCAAGAGCCACAGCTAGAGAGTCTGTGCCCCAGGGAAAGACCTGACATGTGGCAACCAAGACCCAACGCAGCCAAACAAACAAGTAAAGTAAGTATTCAAAAAGTGAACGAGATCTAAATTTTGTTAAAGAAAAAAAGATTGACTGGGTCAGTTCAAACCAGGTTTTAGTTGGCTTAAATAAGTATATTGGACTCCAGGTGGCCCAGAACCCCGAGGGCACTAGTACACACAGTGAAGTGATGAGGCATTTCTGTCCCCTGAACCTTAGGAGTCGGTTGTTTAAAGCATATCCAAGCTTTCATCAGCCTAGGTTTTTCATGGGATTAAAGATAAATTAGTGGATTTTGAGTATATGGTCTCCAACTCCCTGACTAATTTATCTTGAAGGGAGAGAAACTGTCCAGCAGGAATGGAAATTGACAAAAAGCCTGCGTTGAATCCATCAGTTAATTAACAGGGATGTATTGGCAAAATAATTAGCTGATTCTTTTTGCAATCTGAGTGGGTGTGGTAGTGGGAATGTGTGTTCCTGTTTGGCCTAAAAGTCACTCACTTTTCTTAGGCTGATGCAAAGGGAAGGTGTCTGGGGAGGGGGAATTCACATCACTTATTTACTCCTTGAAAAATTGTCTGTTATGTCTGAGATGCAGGTTTTAACTTTTGAAACACGCTCCATACAGACGCACAGAAACGCAAATTTCAGACACGCATACAGAGAAACACACACATACATAGACGCATATACACACAGACCCACACTTACACTCTGCCCTTAAGAAATTTTACATAGACGCCTTCTTGACCTTTTGAAGGAACACGTAACATCAATTTAAAACAATTTGGTTTTGGGCAAGAAAATGATCTGACTTTGGCAAAGACAAGAAGAAAAGTACTAAGACCATCTATTAACATCTATCCGGGCTTGTGTTCAGTATTCACTCAAGCTAATAACCATCACTCCTCTCCAAACCCCGCCCCATGATACTCTTGGATTATATAATAGACCTCAATAACTCTAAATGAGCTATTATATTCTGCCATATAATTATATATTTAGGACACATGTATGGTTAAAAAAAGAAATCCACAGAAAAACAGTGAAACAAATTGGAGAGCAATTTCAGTGACTGATTATATTTAAGCTGCAGTGTGTCAGCTGCTCTCATTTTTTTTTCAGAGTTCCCAAATTTGCTAGACAATATTCCAGAGCTTTCAAGTGCTGGTCTTTATTTTGGAATCAAAATCATTTTGGAAATGTAAAAAGCCTGCTTTCCTGATCTTTTATTTTTGGGACTCATAAAATAGAAAAAAAAAATGGCACCTTATTTATTTTTCTTGGCCAAGTCTTTTATCTGCACGTCCTAGTCAAACAATAACAAGAAGAATAAAAATAAAAGCAGTTTTCATTAACTGAGCGCTTACTTCTTGCCAAGTACTGTGGTGTGTATTTCATTTCATCTCATCTTAATCTTCACAACAAACTTGTGAGCCATGAGTTGTGTGAAGATCCCAAAGTATTAAGTTTCTTGCTTTATGGATACATGGGCCATAAAGAGTGGAGTCATGATTAAAGCAGAGTGGGCTGGTCCATCCTAATTATTTGGAGTGGTAATGACAGCTAATGTATTTTCATTTCGTCAAGTATTTTCACACATGCTATCTTACTGAGGCTCACAACAATTCTGAGAGTACAGATTTTGGTGTTGTTCCCATTTTACAGATGTGGAACTTGAGGATCAGAGGGACTGTGATCCTCCCAAACTCAGCTCACTTCCCAGGAGGGCTGCTGGGGAGTGTGAAGCAAAGCCAGCATGAAAACTGGGTCATCTGAATTTAAATCTGGTGCCACTCATGGTTTCACACTGGAGAAAGAAAACCTCTGAGCAAACCAAGACACACACACACACACCATACCATCTAGGCACTCTCACTTTCTCTCTTTAGTTGCTAAGTCGTGTCTGACTCTTTGCAACCCCATGGACTGTAGCCTGCCAGGCTCCTCTGCCCATGGAATTCTCTAGGCAAGAATACTGGAATGGGTTGTCATTCTCTTCTCCAGGGGATCTTCCCAACACAGGAATCAAACCTGGGTCTCCTGCGTTGTAGGCAGATTCTTTACCAACTGAGCTACCAGGCACCAGGAGAGTCTTTTTCCCTCCAGCATCAGTCAGGCTAGCAAAGACATCTCTGTGAACATGGGCACCGAGGAGCCCACCCAGCTGTGCGCCCAAGCTTGGTGAGGTTGGCGGGGCCCTGATGAAGCAGTCCAGCCTCAGCATCTCTGGACCTCAAGCTGACTCTTCTCGCAGGCCAGGCAGTGATGCAGGGTAAGAACTGGACAAGCCCAGAAATGCAGAAGAGTGCAGGGGGTTGGCCTGGAGGCCAGAGGTCTAGGGGGTGCGAGGCAGAAGGCCTGGGGGTCATGGTGAAGAGCAAACCTCTTGAGCATGGTGTGTGTTGGAAGACTCCTGAAGAGGTCCTTTTCATCTTGAGGATGCGCGCTGGTGGTCTGCAGGCATGCACACGGCGGCTCCTCATTCATTTAAAGCACGATTAGATGTCAGGGCTGCTGGAGCCACATTTTAGGAAATGACTATTCATAATGGAAGTCCTGGCAGGGTTTCCTTGTAATCAGCAAAACGGGGCGGAGGGCTCAGCTGCGGCACCCACGCCAAAAGGCTCTTAATTTACGAGCGATGCGAACTTACCGCCGGCTGCCAGAGAGTCAGATACGGGAAGCGATACAGTAAGTCATCGGGGGATGAGCTAGTTTTTCTCTTTTCATTTGACAACCACAGGAAGTGGCCATTAGCCAAGCCATCTGAGGGGGAGGCATCTGATTGTTCTGCTCCGTGCTTGGTTTCTTGAATCACTCGAAGGCCTCACAGGAAAGGCTGCTGGGTGGGTGTGGGAATGAGCATCCCCAAGTTGGGTCCCCGACATCAGCCCCGGGGACTGGGGCTCCACACAGACTGGCCGCCGAAGGGCTCCTGGGATGTTTCCAGGTTGGGCCGGGCTCACTCAACTTTGTCATAAGCCTTGTAAATCTAGTTTGGGGTATATGGGGACGGGTGGGAAATGGTGCCTGATGAACTTATACATATCCAGTTCTTTTCTTTGCTCACTTCTAGAAAGAGCAACTCAGCATGACGAGATGTCCCATCTGTCTGTCTGCGTGAAGGCAGATGGAGGCAGGACTTTGTCTCCCGGCCTGACTGCTGGGTGCACGGTGTCGCCTGCCCTCCTTTCTGAAGCCCAGACTGAGATCTGAAAGTGGGGAAGCCACCAGAACTCTCAGCTGATGAGCCAAGGCCAAAGGGCCTGCGGAGAACCCTGGGATACCCGTGTTTGGGAAAGCTGTCTCTGATAAAAGCGATTCCACAGATGTTGTCATATTTTGCTGAAAAGAATCCTGGGGATGATATCAGTTTGCAGGAGACCTGGGTTCGATCCCTGGGTCGGGAAGATCCCCTGGAGAAGGAAATGGCAACCCACTCCAGTACTCTTGCCTGGAGAGTCCCACGGACTGAGGAGCCTGGTGAACTATAGTCCACGGGGTCACAAAGCGTCGGACACGACTGAGCTGCTTTCACTTCTTCTTTCACTTCAAAGCCACAGACAGTGCCTTTGTGCTCAGTCGTGTCTGACGCTTTGAGACCCCCTGGACTGTAGCCCACCAGGCCTCTTTGTCCATGGGCTTCTCCAGGTAAGAATGCTGGAGGGGGTTGCCATTTCCTTCTCCGGGGGATCTTCCCGACCCAGGGATCGAACCCTCGTCTCTCGCATCTCCTGCACTGGCAGGCGGATTCTTTACCACTGAGCCACTGGGGAAGCCAGAAGCCACAGACAGTGGGTCCCTTACATGTGCCCTGAGCGGGCGTCGCAGGAGTGTCTGGGGGGAGGAGCTCCTTCCCCTTCTACCCTGGGATGTGGTTTGCTCTCTCAGTTAGAGCTCTGGTTTCATACCTTCCTTTTCCAGCATGACCACCATTGCTCTTTGGCTTCCCTGAAATAAATATTTTGAAGTTCATCAGAAAAGTTTTCTTTTTTTAATTAAGATAAAAGATTTTGATGGAACGGTTCCCAAACTTTCTTGCTCTTGAGAATTACTTGGGGATCTTTATAACATTCTGATGCTTGGCTTTTACCCCCAGACACATGATTAAATTTGTGTGGGTGCTGACCTGGGAGTCAGGGTTATTCAAAGCTCCCCAAGTGACTGTGATGAACACCACAGTCTGGGAAGCACTGCTCTGGTCTTTTTATTCCTCTTGACATTTACCAGCATATCGGCTTGAAAAACCCTTTAGCAAATTTTCCATCTTTTCATAAATCCTTTTCTCCAGCTTGATATTCCTGAATTTTCTAGAGTGTGCTTATTATCATGATGTGGCAGTCCCATAGGCCAAGTTCTGTTGCTGTACAAACAGTATCATCTGACATCAACAACGCAGGTTTTATCCTCACTTAGGCTGCACGGCCGGCAAGGGTCGGCCGGAGGGCTGCTTGTGGTAGACTTTTGGGGACCCAATGACCAGAGGCTTCATTTTGACCCATGTGTCCCTATCACCTTAATTAGAGGAAGAGAACATGGCAAAATGCACACCAGTTCTTAAATCTTCAGCTGGGGAATGATCCTTTATTTGGATTCTCATTGCAACGGCCGAAGAAAATCGTATGGTTTGCCTTCTGTCAAAGGGGCGAGGAAGCATGATCATACCACGTTCCCATGAGAAGGAAAGCCAGAAATATTTGGAGAATAGCAACAGTTATGACCCGTGCATTTCTGATTTTGCATTCAAAATTCTTTCAGTTTGGCTAATTCCGTCAAGCCTTTTTTTTCCCTTATGATTTTGAGAAATTAAAAGATTAAATTTGCTTCAAAATGGAAATACTTCCTTGGCTGGGCCCCAGGAGGGAGGGTACTCTGCTTTTCTCAGATCCTTTTATGATTATATTCTTGGTTTGATTACTCTATTATTAGGGTTGCATCTTTACCCCAAATAATGGCAAATCCTCCTGATGGGCTGAAACAGCCTGTGATTTTTATGTCTCATGTATGAGAAGTCTGTGTGTCAGCAATCAAGGGCGGGTTCTGAGCCCTTTGGGACTTAGGTTCTTTCTGGGTTTTTGCTCAACCATCCTTAGTATTTATGCCTTTGTTTTCATGTTTACCGACCCAGTGTTATCAGATGGCAGCTGCCACTTAAGACGCCTGCTCCAAGATACGTGCAGAGGAAAGGCCGGCGGAAAGGACGCCGAAGGGCTCAGTGGCTTCTCTTTGCAAGGCTTTGCCTTTTTATTTGGGAAGGGACCCCCTCTGAGGCTTTTATGTCTGTCTTAATTGGCCAGAGCTGGAGTTGCCGGAGAGCCTATGTCATAGAGGAAGGCAAGGAGGCAGACTCAGCCTGCCATTTAAACCGCCAGCAGTGAGCCAAATTTGTGCTGGGATCTCCACGTCTAGCCCTTGGGCTGTCACCCCTGAGAAGTCCATAAAACTCCCAAGTTAATTTCTGATAACTTTGTGACCTCAGAAATGGAGTCCAGGCTCCAAGCTGTAAAAACAGTTAAAATACCTTCTATCACAATGTGAGCCTTTATTGGGTAACCTGGGTGGCTCTTTACAACTGACTCCCACTTAGATTTTGGGTCAGGTCACGGTGAGCTACTCAGAGCAACTGTTGCTGTCATTTAGTTGCGAAGTCATGTCGGCCTCTTTTGTGACCCCATGAACTATATATAGTTCGCCAGGCTCCTCTGTCCATGGGATTTCCCAGGCAAGAATACTGGAGTGCGTTGTCATTTCCTTTTCCAGGGGATCTGCCCCACTCAGGGATCAAACTTGAGTCTCCTGCGTTGGCAGGCGGGTTTTTCACCACTGAGACACCTGGGCAGCCAACTTAGAGTAAGCAGTTCAGTTCAGTTCAGTCACTCAGTCGTGTCCGACTCTTTTTTGACCCCATGGACGACAGCATGCCAGGCCTCCCTGTCCATCACCAACTCCTGGAGCTTACTCGAACTCATGTCCATTGAGTTGGTGATGGCATCCAACCATCTCATCCTCTGTTGTCCCCTCTGCTCCCGCCTTCAATCTTTCCCAGCATCAGGGTCTTTTACAGTAAGTCAGCTCTTCGCATCAGGTGGCCAAAGTATTGACGTTTCAGCTTCAACATCAGTCCTTCCAATGAATATTCAGGACTGATTTCCTTCAGGATTGACCTGTTGGATCTTCTTGCAGTCCAAGGGACCATCAAGAGTCTTCTCCAACACCATAGTTCAAAAGCATCAATTCTTCGGTGCTCAGCTTTCTTTATAGTCCAACTCTCACATCCATACATGACTACTGGAAAAACTATAGCTTTGACTATATGGATCTTTGTCGGCAAAATAATGTCTCAGCTTTTTAATATGCTGTCTAGGTTGGTCATAGCTTTTCTTCCAAGGAGCAAGCGTCTTGTTACTGTAAGTAATATATTACTTAGAGTAATACTGAATAGGAAAAGTGGAAAACGTCTCTACTAAAACAGTATATCTGATGCAATTATAGTTCAGAGACTTTGAATGCCAGAGCTTCAGAATACTGAACCTGGGTGGGGATTAGGAAGCAGGGCAGTTGAAGTCGAGCATCCCCCATTGAAATGGAGAATTAAGACAATTACCCAGCACTTCAGGCAAGAAGAGGAAGTACTTGTCTTTCTGAGAGTGACCTTCTAGAATCCTGTTCCATAGCATTCCCCAGGCCACCGAAGAGCCACAGGGTTATTGGCATCTTTTCCCTGGACTATTGAGTTTTTTCATTTTGGAGAAAAGTCGTTCTTAGGAGTTAATGGCATTAAGATGTGGCCTGGGCTTTTGGCTGGTAGATCTTCAGCGAAAGCAGATGGCCACAATGGTATTAAAAACTAAAGACTGCAGTAAAGCTTTTAATTGAAAACAATTGGACCCTGCTGGATGGTAATTACCTTGGCTGCTTGCAAATAATATCCTGCCCCTGATGCCATGAAAAAAAAAAAGCTGAAACCCAGTGAGCAGAATCTGCTTGATCTGCTTCTAATAAGGATGGAGCTCCCCCAAACTGCTTTCTCCAGGGGTCCGCCAGTAACATGAGTTAGAAACGAGGGGAGCATTTGCCATGGCAAAAACTGTAAAAGCAAAGCATTCGTTTCTAAAACAACCCAATAGATCCACATTTGGTTGGAGAAGATTGAAATTCCAGCCACCTTCAGGAGACAAAACATTAAGATGCTTTCCATGCTTCTTTCTTTTCTCAGTTAATGACAGATCCTGATGAGGAAGTGGTCTCATTTGGCTGATTACCTTTAAGACGTTTGCACATGAGCTGCTACTCGCCCGACAAGTTGCAGGCCTTGAAAAGCCTAGGCTGGATGGGAATGTTAACTTTCCTCTTACAGCTCTACCCTCTCAAAGCTCCCATTGACTCAGATAAGGTTTAAATGTGGAATATAAAACTCAGGAGGCATTGATGTAATAATGCTCTTATGGACTCAGGCCTGGGGGTTAATGCACAAGGAAATTTTGGCCACAGACTCCCTTCTAAATCTAGATAACAGACTGTCTTAGTTAGAAAGGATGATTTGGGGGAAGTGAGGTGGGAGAGGGTCTTAGGAGGCTGTGGGTCTCCCCAGAAGCAACCACCTAAGATTCCACCCAGGGACCTTGGTGGTGGTCCCCCAAATATATTCTTTAAGGGGCTTCAAGTGGTTTTGTTGAAAAGCCCTGATCTAGCCTGGTCTGCAGTGTAGTCAGCATCAGGATCTATATTCCTGGTGGTCACTCCCACCCATCTATATCTCCCCTTAGTGAAGCACTTAGCTTCACATAGACTTCAGGCCAGTTAGGTTAGAATCACTCCTTCTCCGTGGTGCTCCTTAGGGCTGCTCACAAAGACTATTTCCCCTTACTTAGGGCCGCAGTAAGCACAGGATCTTGGCTCCCTTTGAAGTCAGCTGTGGCCACATGACTTGCTCTGACCCTTGCCATGCATAGGATGTGGTCACATGACTTGCTCTGACCAATGCCATGCAAAGGATGTGGTCACATGACTTGCTCTGACCAATGACATACAAGAGGAAGTGAGGGTTGCCTCTTCAGTGACTCGCCTATTCTCCTTAGCTTTGTCTCTGCAACTGGTGGTGCTCTAACCCCATCAGCCTGGCTTCCTGAGTGGCCAGGCCGCAGCTGACCTCTGTGGGCTGAGCATAACCTCGACGTCCTGTCCTTCCTAAATCAACGTTTCGCAGAGCTGGGTGGGTTCCTGAGGGGGACCTCGACTTCATGGTGAGGCTGGAGCAAAGTGAAATAGGTGAGTGCAGGCTACTGAACCGTTGAAGACATTGGGGGGAGGTCTGTGCACCTGCCACCACCCTCATAAAGCTCCCATCAAGGGGAGTGTGGGGCCTTAATCTGGAGAGACTTCTCATTTCCACCTGCAGACTTCCCTCACTCCTAGTCACCAGAGTCGCTTTTGGGGGCAGCGCAACAGTGTGAGTGCTTTAGCCAGCCTGTGAAAACAAAGCCCACACAAAGCCAGTGAGATGTTACCTCTCTATTAACATGGAATGGCTATTTAGTCATGGAAACTGTAAACCACCTCCTTTAGCTTCAAATATATTGTGATAGTTTATAGAGCAAAAATGAAACACAAAAAGCCCAAACAAAAGAGAGAGAATGCATATAAAAGATTTCTTAAAAAAAAAAAAGTTTCATCTTCGCTATGGTGACTCTGGCTTGGCTATTTCCTTCTTGGAATATTCCCAGCTGTTTTCAGCAGTTATCTTCAGTAGTTGCGTGCCACACCACCAGGTGGACAGTTATTTTGTTATGCATTTTATTTAATAAGGGCACAATTCCTTGGATTATCCTGTGTGACTCCTTCTTGGTTTTCAGGGCAGTTAGCTCTGTTTCATTCTGGAATGTTCTCTTTCTAGAGCAGCCAGGATATTTTCCCCTCTCTGATGAAGTATTGCCTGCAGTGGTCCTGTCACATGATCCTGTTCTCTCCCAAGAGAGAGTGTGGAGGAGCCATGGGTTGTCATCAAGCTCCTTCTCCAAGGGGCAGGCTTCTCTTCTGTCCTGCTGGTAGAGCAGGAGATCTCTGAGGCCTGAGATGTCCAGTTTCTGTATGGGGGTGGTGGTGGTGCACTTTTTAGGAAATCCTTCTTTACATTGAAAACAGTTTCTCCCAGTAGCTCCCACTGTTCTGACCATGGGTCCTTGGAGTATGAATCTAACCCTTTTCTATGTGACACCTGTTGAAATATTTGAAGGCACTATTTTAAAATAATGAAGACACTATTGAAGACACTATTCCTTTTCTTCTATGAGTTATTTTCTTCAGGCTACACTTTATCACTTTTTCATTCATTCTTCATACAATAGAATCCCTAGTCTTGTAAATCATTCCATCATTCCATCAAAGGGTGACTTGGCTCTCGCCCTTTTCAAGATCCAGCTCTCAGAACTTGAGCCCATGCCATTTAGAGTCTCATCAATGTCAAGTAGTGTCTTCAAAAATGGGTGTTCAGAACTCCTAATACAGATTAAAATGATTTTCAAACTCTTGGGTCATATTTCTTTTCATTTTTGAAAATTATATTTCTCTTGGTGCCTCTAATTTTTTCCCATTTCCTTCCTTTTCATTTCTTCTCTTCCCCTTCTCTCCCCTCTTTTTCTATTTTAATCTGTTGACCACACAAGCTGATTTTGGGACCTGGGGGATGTGTCTGGGGCTGAGGGGTCAGGCTCCATTGGGAATCTCCAAAAGCAGAAGTTCTAGAGACAAAGAAAGCATAGGATCACCTGAAGATAATGTGTCCAGATACTTCCTCACATGTGCTCAGGGACGAGGAGGAGTAATGGGGTCCCAGGAAAGGATGCAGCTAGGGTTTAGGGTTAGACAAGGGAGCACAGGCCACTTCAGTGAGACTGAGGAATGGTCTTCTGCAGCCTCAAGCAGTGTCCTCTTGGGGACCAAAAGGAGCTCAGGCTTTGAATACAATTTTTGAATCGTTGCCTTAGTCTTATTCAGCACTAAAAATTTCAATTTTGGTGACAGTGCCAGAATATGTGTATAAAGGCCTATAAAAGAGACTCCTTGATATTGGACTTTGTTTGAGAAAGATATAATGGGAAAGCAAGTCAGCTTCAAACATGCCATAATTTTTCATGGGCAGTTAAGATAACTACTTGCTGTTGGTATTATGCTCTATAATTGTACGGTGTAATTGCTTCTTGTAGTCCCATAGTGTCTATTCTGTAGCATTCTATTTTATAGGTATTTTTAAGGTGTATTTTTTATTGATTTGGCTTATACACAGCAGTAAGCTGCTCTTGGATTGATTAGATTCTAGAGTGAAGCTGAAACATTTAGTGCATTGATTCTTCATCTATAAAGCTGTTTATTTGCAGTTCTGCATATATTTATTATCATGGTGTAAGTAATGTTAACATTAAAAAGAATATTGGTGTATGTGTGTGTACTCCTAGTGATCAATTAAAAATTCTATGGTTATCTTTTTCCAGATGTTGCCCAGGGCCTTCCCTGGTGGTCCTGTGGTTAAGAATCTGCCTTGCAATGCAGGGGACGTGGGTTCAATCCCTGGGCAGGGAACTAAGATCCCACGTAAATCGGGGCAGCTGAGCCTGCTGGCACAACTAGAGAGCCTGCGCCGCATTGATGCAGTCAAATAAATAAAATTTATTCAAAAAAGATGCTACTCAGATAAGTCTAGGTCAGTGATAGAAAACATAAAGCAGACACTGTGTGTTTATACCCTTATCAGGCCTAGAACAGCGCCTGATTAATGTTTATTGGCTGAGTGATTCCAAGGCAGGGCGGGGGTTATTGTTGAACCCTCCAGAAATGGACACAGCCAAATCCTCCCCCTTTATTTTCCTTGAGCAAAAATGGGATGATTCTTGTTGCCTCTTGGAGAAAAAGCATGGAGTCCTGTAAGAATTGATTCTGGGCTGACTTACTCATTCCTTGACGGAGACCTCTTAAATTTCCTTCGTGGTCTTCTTTAGTGTTTTATCAATGATCTGGTGGTGACTACAATTTATATATGCAAATAGTGTCTGTCTTTAGATGTTAGCTTATTTTAGCCAATCGCTATTCCTTTCTTCCCATTTTGCTCCTGTTTTGGTGACTAATGGTAGTATGTAGGCGAGCAGACTGAAGTTCACTGGGGGATAAATGGCAGGGGGAAGCTTTCAGGATGGAATGGAGCCTTATTCTTGGAAATACATTAAGATTTCAGAGCAACTGGGGGCTGTTTAGTGCACGGATTCTTAAATGTTTGAAATATTCTCATTTTCTTTCTCCACATTTTGACGTGCGGAGTAAAAATCAGAGTGAAGAGGGGAAGCTGGTTTTTGATTGAAGGCAGGAAAGATGGATGGAGGCAGTGCATGAGAGGCAGATCCGGCCTCTTTGGCTTCATCCAGATGGATGTGGGCCCGTGACTGGCTGGAGGAGCCTGATTTAGTTTATCACTGTTAGAGGTGGTTGACCGAGGAAGCCAGGAAGCATTATTCACAGCTCTCTCTAAAGTGAATAATTTACTCCCTTTCCTCGGATAGAGTGAAATCTGTAAAGCCTTTGGGACTTTTTGAATAAAGTGCTCCACAAACATGTCAGATGAGTTTTGGTTTTATTACAGAGGAGCCTGGTTAGGATGGAAAGTGGGAGTTGAGTTAAACATAAGGATTTATTGCCTGAGGGAGCCTCTTGGAATGTAATTGCTTTAAGAAACAAATGTGTGATAAAGAAGTGAAAATTACCTGCATGTTATAAATTTTATTTGATATAGTTACATTTGAATGCAGGTGCAAGTCATTTTTTTTTTGGTAAATAATTAATATTGTATCTGTAGCCTTGCAAAAATCCCCTGTTATCACTTGAGTATAGTGATTTTCACTCCTGATCTCCAGCTAAGCCTCTAGCTGCTGGGCCTGACAGGTGTGTGCACAGCAAGCCCCCGCAGCAGTCACTAAGCTCTCCTGGAAATGGGGGAGGCAGGTGGCATGTGTGCACGTGAGCCTGGGTGCACGCATGAGTGTGTGTGTGTGTGTGTGTGGGTGCATGAGTGTGACTGGCTGCTACAAAGGGAGGGTGAAGGAGGGGAAGTGGGGGAAAGGAGTTAGGGGAGAGGGCTGGCCTTCTACAGAGGCCTCTGCTCTCCAAGGTCTGCATTTACCCCTTCAAGAAGAGCAAGCCTGTTGCTGTGGGCACCGTGAGAGATCCCGATGCACCAACTGTATTGTTGAAGGGGACGGGAGTGGATGCTGAACCCAGAGAACATTCTGTGCTCCATGGGGGGAGGGCTCATTCCATTGATGTCATCCAAAATGGAAGTGGGCTTCAATTGCAGGAAAGGAGAAGAGTAATAATAGGAGACGTCCTTGAATGAGTTTAGTGCCATGGCCTGGCAGCGTAATTCCGAGTACTTAAGACAGCGTTCTTTCTTTCTCTCCCTCCCTCCCTCCCTCCCTCTTTCTTTGTTTCTTTCTCTCTTCCTTTCCCTTCCTTCTTTCCTCTACCCCCTCCCCATCTTTCTTTTTTTTTTTTTTTTTTTAAACTGTGATTATCCAGACGTGGGTGTTTGCCAAGCAGTTTCTTTTCTTTTTTGTAATTTCATTAATGTGTTTATCTTTGGCCATGCTGGGTCCTCGTTGCCGTGTGGGCTCTTCTCTAGTTGCCATGAGCGGGGGGCCACTCTTGCGTCGGTGCATCTGGGCTTCTCATCGCGGTGGCTCCTCGCGTTGAGGAGCATGGACTCCAGAGCGTGGGCTTCAGCGGTTGCGGCCCCTGGGCCCTAGGGCACAGGCTCGCTAGTTGTGCTGCCCGGGCTTACTGGCTCCACGGCATGTGGGATCTTCCCAGCCCAGGGATCGAACCCGTGTCTCCTGCATCGGCAGGTGGGGTCTTTCCCACGGAGCCACCGGGGAAGCCCACTTTCTTTCTTAAGATGTTTCCTTATGGCTGCTTCAATTGATCAGTTACTGTACTCAGTCAGATGCTATTCTTAGAAGACACCAGGTCAGAGTCCAGAGTGGTCAGTTGGGGCAAGTGAAGGGAGCGTTGTGACCCACAGACCAAGGCATTTTGGTACTTAAATAGGCTAGAGGGATTTATCTTCTAGCTCTCTTCTTCTCCCAGTTTATTTGTTATTAAAGCAGCTTTGAATATACCACTATACATTATAAATTGCATATTATATATAATTACATATTTATATTATTTCTTTATATATAGTTATGTATGCTTTTTATATAGAACTTTGTGTATGGCATATAATGTATTAGTTATCTACTATTTATTGTAGTCATAAGGCTGGGTATAGAAGGTGGTGGCAGTGTCGAACCATTCATCTGTCTGGCAGCTGCTGACAGCTCTGCTCCTTCACCACCTCCCTGGGGCATCAGAATACTCAGACAAAATATAGACATGCCTCTTTCCTTTAGGGCAATAATTATTATCAAGCAATTTATTTTATTTACTCATAATGCATGCAAAGTTGAGCAGCAACAAAGCAATTAGTTATTTTTGGAAAATACCTTGAACGTGTCTTCCCCTTATAACCTCTCCATGTTGGTGGCTCAGACAGTAAAGAATCTGCCTGCAGTGCGGGAGACCTGGGTTTGATCCCTGGGTCAGGAAGATCCACTGCAGAAGGGCATGGCAACCCACTCCAGTATTCTTGCCTGGACAATTCCATGGACAGAGGCGCCTGGCAGGCTACAGCCCACGGGGTCATAAGCGTTGGACACGACTGAGTGAGTAAGCAGGACGTTGCTGTCTCATGGGAGAGCAGGCTCCAGGGACAATGATCTGGTTTTGATCGCAAGGGTCACTTTCATGCTGCCCTGCCGGATAATATGTGTGGTGGCTTAAGATTTGTGTTCACTTAAACTGATTGAGAATTCCTAGGCAAACGGTCATCAGCCTGAGCTTCTGAATCCCAGATGGCTAACCTGAGAAATGCTTCACCTGCTCCAGGGATGCCCAGGAGTAGGGGAACTAACCCAGGGTGCAGGCTTACCAGCCTTGCCCTGCAGCTCTTCTTGCAGCCTGGTAGGAAAGCTCGTGTTTGCCCTGACGTGCTCACAGACGGTTCGCTGTTGAAACAGGTTTCCCCTTATCCTGGATGATTTTTAGAACAGAAAAGTTGTGCGTCTGTGCTTGGGTAGCTGGTTCAAAACAGATCATTATTCTCACTAAACACAGAGCAGGTCAGAGTGGTTTCCTGAAACATCTGGTTTGGGCATTGGCCTCAGGTTCCAACATTCATGCTCATTATAAAACGAGGCTTAATAGTCACCTCTGTAGTCCTGCTAGAGGCAGGTTTTAGCAGGAAAGCATCAAGTAATGTAGCAAGGTGGTTGACTAAGAGGCTGACTAACGAAAGAGCCACTTGACTCTGCTCTTATGAAGCTGACGGGACAAGGGGTCATGGTTGTGATGTCCTCAAGAACAAGGACTATTCATTTTTGCAGACCAGCCCTCAGTGCAGCAGCAGGGCACTGTGGGCAGGAGGAAAATGTTTTCTGAATGAATAACTGGAAAGGGCAGAAGATGAAACACTAAGCAATATTCTCTGAGAGACAGACTGCTCATTTCCACATTGCAACGCAACGTTAGCCATAGGCCCAGGGTGGGAAATGTACGACGGCTTCCTTGCTATTCTGCCACAGGAAGGGTGAGGTGGGCAGAATTCAAAGCCCAGTGACCCACCCCCTTGTATAATTCCCTACTCTTGAGGAAATCTAGCTTGTTTTCAACCACAGAATTTGGCAAAGGTGAAGGGATTTTGCAGCTGTAGTTTAGATCCCTAATCAGTCTACTTTAAGTTGATCAGAAGGGAGATTATTTTGTGTGGGCCTGACCCAATCAGGTGAGCCTTTTTTAAAAGAAATTCTGGAGGCCAGAGACCAGTCCTCATGGAAACTGCCTTCCTTATTTTATCATGGTCTTTATTACATGGGACATTGTTCTGCATACAAAACATTTGCAAAATGAAATTGGGGGTCTTGCAATAGAGGCAGGATTATATAAAGTCAACGACAGTGACGTTGGTGGATGTTCCAGTCTTTTAATAGCCCTTGAAAAGTGAGCCTCTGATAGAGGTATTTCAGCTAATGAGTGAAGAGTAGACAGTTAACAAGGACAGTGATGTGTACATGTTTTAACATATTCAGAGGGACCCTCAGAAGCAGTGATGAAGTGCTCTGATTTTCTGTACAATGGAGCCCTTTTCATTGCACCAGGGAATTGACTGTATTAATAGAATGTAACATAGGTTGTGACCTCACCCCCTGTCAATATTTGGGGTGTTGTTTGCTTAATAATAACCTAAAATGATGTTAAAATAAAACAAATTCATTTTTATGGTTTTCAACTCAAGATAAACCCCAGTCTACTGGTTTTTATCACTATGAAAGACTGATTTCTGTTTTATGTGAATTCACTGTGCCAGATTTTCTTCCTAACACCTTAATGATAACAGGACTTCCTGTAATAAATCATACATAATGCAAGTCTGATGTAAACTCCCAAATCCTTTATTCCAAGGAACTGGTGAAAGCCCATAGCTAGACTGGACAGTGGGACGTGTCCACTGGTCTTGGTTCCTCTTCTTTTCCTGGTCTGGTCCAGATGAAGGTGGTCCTTTTCTCTGTGTTCCATACAGGTCTGCACTTGGCTACTTGTTATCCAAGAATCTTCATTATCTTTTAGGGAAAAACCAGGGTTCAGTTCAGTTCAGTTGTTCAGTCATGTCCCACTCTTTGTGACCCCATGAATCACAGCACGCTAGGCCTCCCTGTCCATCACCAACTCCCGGAGTTCATTCAGATTCACGTCCATCGAGTCAGTGATGCCATCCAGCCATCTCATCCTCGGTCGTCCCCTTCTCCTCCTGCCCCCAATCCCTCCCAGCATCAGAGTCTTTTCCAATGAGTCAACTCTTTGCATGAGGTGGCCAAAGTACTGGAGCTTCAGCTTTAGCATCATTCCTTCCGAAGAAATCTCAGGGCTGATCTCCTTCAGAATGGACTGGTTGGATCTCCTTGCAGTCCAAGGGACTCTCAAGAGTCTTCTCCAGCACCACAGTTCAAAAGCATCAGTTCTTCGGTATGCGTTGGTAAATATTCAGCATTCATTCAGAGTATTAGACATCCCTTGGCATTCTTGAGGTTGTTCCTCTAAAGACGGGATGTAAATTGTTCTACTTGTTGTTGTTTAGTCGCTAAGTCACGTCTCACTTGTTTGTGACCCCATGGTCTGAAGCTTGCCAGGCTCCTCTCTGTCCATGGGCTTTCCTGTGCAAGAATGCTGGAGTAGGTTGCCATTTCCTTCTCCTGGGGATCTTCTAGATCCAGGGATCACACCTGTGTCTCCTGCATTAGCAGGTGGATTCTTTACTGTCTGAGCCACCAGGGAAGCCAAAATTGTCCCACTGCTTCCTTGTAGCCTTGGGAATGCTCTTTTCTCTGCACTAGGCTACGGAGCTAATCCAGCATATTGTGAGTGTCTGCGTGTTGTGTTCTCTCTCTTGTTGTTGCCTTGCTGGGGTGATGGAGAACACTCTCTGATTCACAGGTTGATGGGAGGAATAACTGCTGTTGGAATTCACGCTGAGAACAGACTTGCCAAACTGGGCAGAGATTCACCCAGTGTCTTGACCCTTCCTGATCATGTAGCGGAAAAGCTTGGGGACCCCTGGATGCCTCTGCTACTCTTCTCATGACCAATGTGACGGGGGCTGTGATGGGTAAGGGTATAGACTCGGGGGCCAGACGGCCAGCATCCGAGCCCCAGTTCCTCCTTTCCTGGAAGCGTGAGTTGGAGAAATGATTCTGCCTCCCAGGGCTTTTGTTACCTCCTTTGCAGCAAGAGTATCATTCTTCTTCCTGCCCGAGGTTTGTTATGAGGACTGTTGCTGTTTAGTCGCTAAATTGTGTCTGATCTTTGCAACGTCATCGCGACGTCATCGACTGTAGCCCACCAGGCTCCTGAGTCAATGGGATTTTCCAGGCAAGAATGCTGGAGTGGGTTGCCATTTCCTTGATGAGTTATTATCTGGGGTGTGCTAAGTAAATGTCAAATAAGAGTTTGTTACAATACATTGGACGGATGTCATTGCACCGAGAAATGAGTTAACTCTGAGATTTTAGGCATAAGGTGACACAGAGCAACCTGGAGGAGCATGGTTACCTGTGTGTGGGTGAAATGATCCTGAGTTAAGGTGTGCTCAGCACCATTAAATCTTCTTCAAATGTCAGCGCCTGATATTGGCACATGGAAAGTTTGCTAGGATTGAGGGCTCTAAATTATTCATGAAGGTTTTGCAATCTTGAATCCTTTAATTCCATCACAGCTCTAGTACAAAAGACAAAACCAGTGTTTTCTGATTATAGATTTTGTAAAATAAGATCCCTTCAGCTGTGCCAGACTGGCGAAGCTATTTTTTTTTTTTTTTTAAATATAGGGCATTGGCTGCTGTATCTGTTGCTTCAGTGAAAGCCTGGAACTGGAGAAATACCAGGAGAAACCTAACTTCCTGAAAGGAAAAATCATGAGCAGAGGTGTTTTAATCTCTGGATGTGGTATCAAGCTCGTGAGACTATGCTTTGGGGTTTCTATGCTGAAGATGGTAACTTAATTCTTTCCTAAGTGAAGCAACGGCTATCTAGTGTGGAAGTGTGCCAAGTCGCTTCAGTCGTGTCCGACTCTTTGTGACCCCATGGACTATAGGCCACCACGTTCTTCTGTCCTTGGGATTCTCCAGGCAAGAATATTGGAGCGGGTTGCCCCTCCAGTATTTCCTTCTCCAGGGGACCGTCCCAACCCAGGAATCAAACACACGTCGCTTATGTCTCCTGCGCTGGCAAGTGGGTTCTCTACCACCAGCGCCACCTGGCACTTGGAGTCAAAGGCTTGAGTTCTGGGTCCTTTCTTGGTGGCCAAGTGCCGTCATCGAGTCCCTGGCCTTGGTGCCTTCTTTGCCCACTTGGCCCCTGCTATCGTTTCCTCCCTTTGCTTTCCTCTCTACCTCTCTGGTCCAGCCCATTCTTTAAGCCCCAGGACAGAAACCCCCCCTCCCAGGGCCTCTCTCCAGACTGCCCCGAGGGGAAGCGATCTCTTTCCATTCGGACTTCCCAAGTTCCATCTTCCATCCCCTTCCTCCTCTATGTGGACGTATTGTTGGCCCCTGTCTGTCTACCTCAGATTTCCAGCTAGAATGTAATTTCAACAAGGAATGAATTTTATTCACATTTCTTTAAACCCATGCACTGCCAAGCACAACAGATGCTAAATAAATAGCTACCAAAGGATTGGATCCTTGGACCTTCAAATTCTAATCCTGGTTCTGCAGCCAACTTGCCAAAGTCGCTTTCGGCAGGTTCGCCACCTGCACACTCACACAGATACTCCTTAAATAATAGAAACAACATCATAACAATAGATTGCAGTTAGTGAATGCTGGTTAGTTTCGAAATTGTTTTAAGCACTTGACACATGTTGACTAATTTAATCCTTATAACACATCTATAAATCACGCCATCATCATGTTATAGTGGGGAAACCGAGGCACTGAGCCGTGGGGTGAGCTGCCTGAGGACACAGCAGGAGCCGTGAGGGACGGAGTCCTAGGGTTCAGACCCGGGCGGGCTCTGCCTTGGTCTCTGGATGACACGACCAGTGGTAACGCCACGTGGTGCCGTGGTAGCTTGGTGAGGCTGTGGTCACTCAAACCCTCGTCTGGGTGTGGCCGTGACAGGACTGGGAAGGAGTTACTGAAGGGATGGTGGCGCATGAGATGCTTTAGTCCTGTCTCCAACCCAGTGGACGTGAATCTGAGCGAAATCCAGGACAGTGAAGGACAGGGCAGCCTGGCCAGCTACAGTCCTTGGGATTGCAAAGAGTTGGACGTGACTCTGCGACTGAACAACCACCACTAAGGCCTTTACTCAGTTGGCTTGAAGTGGGGAGATGATCTTGGGTCATCTGTGAGCCTGACTTCATCAGCTGGTTTACCAACAGGGCTGCTGCTAAGTCGCTTCAGTCGTGTCCGACTCTGTGCTACCCTATGGATAAGCAGCCCACCAGGCTCCTCTGTCCCTGGAATTCTCCAGGCAAGAACACTGGAGTGGGTGGCCATTTCCTTCTCCAATGCATGCATGCATGCCAAGTTGCTTCAGTCATGTCCGACTCTGTGCTACCCTATGGACAGCAGCCCTCCAGGCTCCTCTGTCCCTGGGATTCTCCAGCGAGAACACTGGAGTGGGTTGCCATTTCCTCCTCCCCTAAACAGGGCTGAGGCTTCCCCAGAGAGAGCGCGGAGGTTCTGCCCGTCTGTGCCGGGGAAGCCCGTCCTGCCGTGGTCTTCTCTTTCTTGCCCTCAGCCTCTGCTCGTGGGCTTCTCGCGCTGGTCGTGCTCCCCTGGCTGGCCCTGACGGAGACACGCCAGGACCCCTCCCTCGTGCTCCTGCAGCCACCTCAGGCTCCCCGCTCTGAAGCCCCTGCCTCCTTGGATCCCCTCTGCCCTCCCTCGGGGCTGTGGTGAGACTCCTCCCCCTCCCCCCTTGGGTCTGGCCCTGAGGCCATGCAGGTGGAACAAATGCTCCCTCTTCGGGGCTGCAGCCCAGGGCGTCCAGCACTTGGAACACGCTTCTTTGCATCGTAGGTAATTCCATCCCCTCCTGGCAGCGGGCGGGGAGCAGTGGCAGGGTAGTGGCCAGCCTCATATCTCTCATCGGTAGAGAGAGATACCAGCCCAGTAGTACCCATTAGTGGATACAAAGGATTAACATTTTCTTGGGCCGAGTTGAAAGGGATTACCCTCGTGCTTTGGTGGTCAGAACATTTGCTTTCCTTCCTGGAGTGTTGATAAGTGCTTTTAAACAGGGGAGACAACAGGGCTCGAGTCATTAGGATTACAGTAACAAGCTGGTGATGGTCGCAGGAACGATTAAAGAGTTCTCCCCTTTAAGTGCAATGGTTGAATCGTTTCCTCCTGAATTAAAATATGCTGCATATCTACAAGTTTCAGAGAGCATGGGTGAGTGTGTGTGTGTGTGTTAACTGGGTGCAATCACTTATTAGTAATTCACACTTGCACTCATACACATCCACAGTTACCAGGGATTATCGTGTGTTTACAGGAATAACTGGCTCAGAGGAAGTTTCCTTCACACCACCCAGGCCCTCAGTTAAGTGAAATATCATCAGGGCAATGTTCTAATGCCCTCTCTCGGTTCTGTCCTTTTTCCCTTTTGACAAATAAAGACGCAAGCAAAAGTGACCTCTGGGAAGTGACTCGGGTAAAACTCAGAGCCTATTTATGTGCACCAAGCTTGGTTGTTCTGTTCTGGGAAGTAGCAGGTGGCATCATGACGGTGTTCAGAAGGCGGGCGGGCAGGGGAGGAGGAGTGTTGAGAGCACTCTACTTTGATCACGCTCCAGAGCGAGGCTGTGTCCTGGGCTCAGGGCGGTGGGAGGAGGTGTCTGTATACTTGGCCGCTTTATCGGGGCCTTTGCTGTGAACCTGAGTGTTAAGCCTCCACCTCGGAGCAGAGGAGGTCAGGTCTGGTCCCGGCATGATGCCTGCCATTTACCGCAACCTGCGTGTTCACCGTGGGGCTGCCCCGTGTGGTCCTTCTGGAAACCACCGTCTTTGCAGGAAGTGCTCCCATGGGAGGACTTCCAAGCAAACTAATTGGAGTTTGATGGAGAAGATGGTGTTGGGGAACTTCTATTTTAAATTGAATTCAGGGCTTTTCTCACAAAGTACAAGAAATCAAATCTCACCTATTCTCTGTTTACCCTGCACATAGATACGTTCACATAGGATAAGTTGAACAGCCAAAGGGAGGAGTTTTTAGTTCAGTCCTTGTGATTTCTAAGGCCTAATTCAACCTTTCCTAAGGCTAACCTGTGCCTTAAAAGTCATTAGAGAGACGTGTATGCTCAGTCCTCAACGGGTCTGACTCTTTGCGACCCCATGCACTGTAGCGTGCCAGGTTCCTCTGTCCATGGGATTTTTCAGGCAAGAATTCTGGAGTGGGTGGCCATTTCCTCCTCCAGGGGATTTTCCTGACCTAGAGATCGAACCCATGTCTCCAGCATTGCAGGCAGATTCTTTACCCGCTGAGCCACTGAGGAAGCCCGAAATGATCTTCCAAAATGACTTCCTCAAAAGTTTGAAAAGCAGAGGAGATCTCAGAGGAAGGAATTGATAAATAGGCTCTCTGTACACTTGGGCTCACTCTTAAAATTTTCTATTCAAATCACTGTGTACAAAAATGTTTCCATTTGTTTTGAGGGCTGCTAGTATTTCAGAGATAGATCAAACTTGTGTCCTTTTTTTTTTTTTTTCCAATTTATTTATTTAGTTGAAGGATAATTACAATATCGCGATGGCTCTGGTCATACGGCAGTGTGAGTCGGCCACACTGGCAAAAGGAGAGGGTGGGATGGCTCGCGAGAAGCACTGAAGCTTGTGTTCTTAGGGCGACTGTTTGAGAAAGAAAGTTCCTTATTTTCCTTTTCAGAACTGGTGGCACAGAGTGGGGAACTGAAGAAAGCTGGAGGAACCCCACATGCCTCTCTCTTTGTGGCAGAACATGCCCCAGGCCATGAGTGGGGAGCTTAAGAGACCCATCCAAGTGCACAGCCCCGCCCCCACACCCCCCAACCCAGGGAGGGCGGAGCAGCCCTGATGAATGAATCAAAGGCCTGGTTTTCTTCCTGTGGCAACAGGTTGCTTGTGGAGTTCTCACATCCAGCCTTCACAAAGTCTGCTGTGGTTTCTGGATGGGAACCTAGCGCAGGGCCTGGGAAATGCGTTCTTGGCAGCAGGAGCCAAGAGGAAACAGATCATGCACCTTTTTTATCCCACTGTTACAGGGTGGGACTCAGCTGCCCCCAGACAGGCTTGTTATGAAAGAAAGTTCACACCAATTCATGAGGCACTGAGACCGCTCCAGATGAAAGGCCACGGGAAGGGCAGCACTTCTGAGTGTGATGGAAGCTCAGGAGGGAACAAACTGGAATAATCGAGAGGTCCTCAGCTCGTAAACGGGGTTAATCTGGTATCCATCCAGACAGCGGAATTTCAAACAGGAAGGCCTAAAATGCATCCAGAGAGGGTTCTGGAAGGATGGCTACAGTCTTGCCTGAGGGGAGCAGAAAGGAGTGTTTCCTCAGTGAGTCGTGGAAGAGTTTGGGGGGTCACTCACTGCTCTGTGTTGCCTGGAAGGGTGGGGGTCTGGGGGCAGGCATTAGCCTCTCGGCACCTCCCGTCCTCACTGTGTGGGGCAGGTGTTTGGTTGTCTTTGTAGCCTGACACGCAGCGGGCATTTAATAAATATTACCATTTGTCATGAGAACTAGAGCTCCATCTACATGAGAGTCACATACCCGATCGCTGGGGTGAGTGCTCTCTTCTAGACAGCGGCTATTTTCATATTTGGGTAAGTCTGCTGGGAAAACGTTAAATTGCTCAGAAAGCCCGAAGGGTTTCCCTGGAAATAAAATAACAGTTGAACCTGGTGTAATCTGTCCTTTAAAATGAAAAGCTGCATTCAATTCCATAAAATGTCAATCAAATAATTTATTCTACCTATTAAATGTATCATAAAATGCTCAGAGTTTATCCGGGGAAACAGACTCACCAACAAATAACTGCAGCTTTGCATTGTTAGTTGAACTAAGTGGCCTGAGAATTTGGTGGTGGAGCAGGGAGGTGGGAAGGGCTTCTGTGGTGGATGGAATCCCGCGTGGGCAGTGGGATCATGGCTCCTCTTAGAGGGTGCAGATGGCGGTTATGTTAGCTGGTTGGGCTGATGTCTGCCCTCTCTCTACCTGGGCCCTGGGCTGCGTCCACTTGAAGGAAAGGATGTCTTCTAATTTTCACAAAGGTGCCCAGTGGGCTGGTAGTGGTTCTGCAGGGAATGTGCAGGGAGCATCACGGAGGGTGGGCGCCAGGTCCAGGCGGGTCTTGGTGAGAAGGGGTGAGAAGAGCTCATCCTGATCTTCTCTCAACAGTTCTCCAGTAGAGGGTCTACTTGTGGTGACATCAGGCTCCAGACCCGCCTGGAATCAGAGCCATCCCACCTCACATGTAGGCAGTGGTTGAGTGCACGCCAGGCTGACATATTCGGAGGTTTACAGAATGACTCCTGCCAAATAGAAAACCGGAGACAGTTTTGCATCTTACATCTCACCACTAAGAGGCAAGCATCTAGTTTTCCTTTCATGGTCCCATTTCAGTTTTCAAATCACAGATTATATTTTCTCTTTTCTTTTCCCTCCTATCTGTATTGAGAAATCTTTAGAAAAGAAAATCTACTGAAAAACCAAACATATAATGTTAACAAAGACTCTTAAAGCAACGTTTGGTGTGATCTCAGCTTCAACCTTCAGGAGGTAATGGTAATATTTCTAAGCAGAATAAAGACAAACTTAACTTGTTTGATTTGATACTTAGGACAGTTTTTTTTTTCTTTTAACTTGATACTTTCACTGAAAAGCTTAAGTGTTAGTATTTGTGTTGCATTCAAAATATACCCATGTGCTCTCAAATAACATTTTATACCAGTTAAACATCTTGTACACAGGCCCTTCTAAATAAATATATCCTCTGACAATGAATTGTGGTACCTGTTTCTTAATGAAAAACTAGGACTACAAATCCCCACTACTGTGTTGGTTTGCTGACCCCAAATAAAGTGGACTGGAGAAGGAAATGGCATTCTTGCCTGGGAAAGCCCATGGACAGAGGAACGTGGCAGGGTACGGTCCATGGGGTTGCAGAGTCAGACATGACTTAGTGTCTGATCCACCACCAACAATAAATTGGGTTGGTTATGATATTTGCTGTGATCATACATGTTGGAGTTTCAGAAATGGAGCTGTGGTCCACTCTTGGGCCCCACTGGTTTTTAAATGCATGTGTATTTCTCAGACCATGGGTCTTTTGTGCACTGGCAAGATCCCTGCTAAGAGTGACATGTAGGACTCACTCAATGCATGCCAACCAGTTTCTGCTTGGGCCATTTTTATTTTTTTGTCTTAATCATGTCAAATACATAAAATATATATCAAAACCTAAATAGCAAATACATTGAAATAGATATGTCCCCCAGAATTATTGTCCATGATTGTCAAGAAGCTTTCCCATGTTTTCTTCTAGCAGTTTTATAGTTTCCAGTCTTCCATTTACGTCTTTAATCCATTTTGAGTTGATTCATGTATATCGTGTGAGATAAGGGCCGGATTTCATTCTTCTGCATGCAGCTATTCACACTGGAAGCATTCAATAAAGGATCGTTTATTGAAGAACCTCTCCTTTTCTTTGTGTTTTCTTGTCATTGTTACTGAAGATTGGTTGACTTGTAAATGTGTGGATTTATTTCTGGATGATCCTAAAGTAAAAATAGACAAGAGGGGTTGTGTAAAACTACAAAGCTGTGCACAGCAGAGCAAAAAATCAGCAGAGTGAGGAGACAACCTGTGGGGTGAGAGAAAGAACCGTACATCTGAGTCGTTTGAGTTCCTAATATCCAGAGTATATTAATATCAGAAACTCAAACACTCATTAGCAAAAAACCTACCCAATTAAAAAGTGGCTAAAGGACCCAGACAGACATTTCTCGAAAGAAGAGCTACAAATGGCCAGGTGTATGAAAAGATGTTCAACATCACTAATCAGGGAAATGTAAATCAAAGCCACAGTGAGGTGTTACTTCACACCCGTTAGGATGGCTATCATCAAAAAGACAAAAGAGAATAAGTCTTGGCGAGGATGTGGAGAAAAGGAAAGTCTTGTGTACCGTTTGAATGTAAGGATGAAAATGGCACAGCCATTATGGAAACCAGTATAAAGTTTCCTCAAAAAATTAACATGATCCAGCAATCCCACCTCTGGGTATACAGCTGAAGGGAATATCAGTATCTTGAAGAGATCTCTGTACTTCCGCATTCACTGGGGTATTATTCACCACAGCCATGATATGGACGTGAACCAAGTGAATGGTGAAGAGTGACTGTGTAAAGAAAAGTGTGAGTGAGTGTGAGTGTGTGTGTGTAAACAAGCAAATGTTATCCAGTTGTAAAAAAAGACACTCTGCCATTTGTGACAACATGGATGGACCTGAACTACATTATGCTAAGTGAAATAGACCCAGAAAGACGATTACTGCAAGGATCACTTACATGTGGGATCTTTAGATAGTAAACAGGATGGTGGCTGCCAGGGGCAGGGGGAGGGGAAAATGGAGTGATATTGTCCAAGGGTACAGAGTAGTTACGTAGGATGAAGAAGTTCTGGAGGTCTAGTGTACCAGTGTCTATAGTTAGTAATGTTACACTGCATACCTGGAATTTGCTGTGATCATACATCTTAAGTGTTCATGCACCATGCACACACACACAGACATAACTATGTGAGGGATGGATATGTGAATTAGCTTGATTTTGGTGATGATTTCATAATGTATATCTAGACATCATGTTGTACAACTTAAATATATACCATTTTTACTTGTCAATTTTATCTGAGTAAAACTTCCCTGGTGGCTCAGATGGTAAAGAATCTGCCTGCAATGCAGGAAACTAGAGTTTGATCCCTGGATCGGGTAGATCCCCTGGAAAGGAAATGGTTACCCACCCCAGCATTCTTGCCTGGAGAAATCCAAGGACAGAGGAGCCTGGCAGGCTACAGCCCATGGGGTTGCAAACAGTGGGCCACGACTGAGCAACTAACACTTTCAAAACTGGAAAAAGGGGAAGATTTTGCTTAAGTCATAAAAACACATGCGGTGCTAAAATAATAGCTTCAGATTTTGCCAAAAATTGTTAATCTTATGACAGCTTTAAAATTGAGGCTTAGACTAAACCTCCATAAAGGTAGACATGAGATGCCAAAGCGAGGCACGCATTAGATGTAGAATTTCATATGACGTATATTTACGTATTTGTAGCCAGTGACATACTTTACCAACTCAAAAAATGCAGTCATGTTTCTGTCACTTTTCAGGTGGTTGCTGAAGGTGCTCCACCACCTCACTTTTGAGGCCTTTCTTTCCCTTGTGTCCACGAAAATCCCTAAGGACCTGGGGTCGCCCTCTGTTCAGAAGCTGGCCGGCTTCATGGCTTTGGGGCCTGCACTCACATAGCAGTTAAGGCCACTCCTGTGCCCACGCATGGGCCCCCTGGCCGCCTTGCTCCTGGATCTCATACATTTCAGTTCACACACACTTGCAGCCACTGTGCCCCAACCACCATCCCAGGGGGGCTGGGACTCAAGGGGCTTCCAGATTTAGCCCCAAACCCTGAATTCTTAGCTTCTTGCTTTGAGTTAGGGTGCCAGGCCAGTCTTCCCTGCTTATTTAAATTATATGCAGAAATGTTGTTGTTCAGTCATTCAGTCGTGTCCAACTCTGCGACCCCATGGACTGCAGCACGCCAGCTTATATGCAGAGTACATCATGCAGAATTCCAGCTGGATGAAGCTCAAGCTGGAATCAAGATTGTTGGGAGAAATATCAACCTCAGATATGCAGACGACACCACCCTAATGGCAGAAAGTGAAGAGGAACTAAAGAGCCTCTTGGAGGTGAAAGAGGAGAGTGAAAAAGCTGGCTTAAAGTTCAATATTTGGAAACTAAAACCATGGCCTCTGATCCCATCATTTCATGGCAAGTAGATGAGGAAACGGTGGAAACAGTGGCAGATTTTATTTTCTTGGGCTCCAAAATCACTGTGGATGGTGACTGCAGCTATGAAATTAAAAGACGCTTGCTTCTTGGAAGAAAAGCTATAACAAACCTAGACAGCATATTAAATAGCAGAGACATCACTTGGCCAACTAAGGTCCATGTAGTCGGAACTATGGTTTTTCCAGTGGTCACGTATGGATGTGAGAGTTGGGCCATAAAGAAGTGTCTGTGTTAGTCACTCAGTCATGCCCGACTCTTTGCGACTCCATGGACTGCAGCCCATCAGGCTTCTCTGTCCATGAGATTTTCCAGGCAAGGATACCGGGATGGGTTGCCATTTTCATCTCTGATAAAGAAGTCTGAGCACCAAAGAATTGATGCTTTCAAACTGTGGTGCTGGAGAAGACTCTTGAGAGTCTCTTGGACAGCAAGAAGATCAAATCAATCAACCCTGAATTTTCCAGTCAAAGGAAATCAACCCTGAATTTTCATATTATTTTGATTCAGAAATAAATTTACTATCTGCAAATAGTGTAATTTCAGATGGGTAGTATATGAGGTGTATGTGGTAGAAATGCCTGGAAAAGTTTGGAAATATGGGTCTGGAACTCAGGAGAGAGGAAAGCTATAAAGACCAGTCATCATTGTGCACAGAAGCCAAATGCATATGCCTGGAAAGAAGAAAATGAGAAGAAAAGAGGGGTCAGGACAGAACGCGGGGGAAAGCCAACACTGAAAATGTCCAGGGATGATCAGAGAGTTGGGAGGAGAACCAGAGAGCTGCCTTGCAAAGTCACTGATGAAGAGAATTTCAGGGAGGATAAAGTTGTGAAAAGGGCCAGTTTTCAAAAAAGATGAACAGGATAAGGGCTGGAAAGAGGTCATCTATTACCTTCCCAGAGCTGCTGTAACAAAGCACCACAAACTAGGTGGCTGAAGACAGCAGAGACTGTCCTCTCACAGTTCAGAGGCTAGAAGTCCAAGATCAGGGTGTCAGCAGGGACATGCTTCTTCTGAAGGCCCAGGGGAGAGCCCCTCCTCGCCTCTTCCAGCTTTTGGCGGTGCCGTCAGTCCTGCGCTGTTCCCTGGCTTGTAGACACATCCGTCCACTCTCTGCCACCATCGCCACGTGACCTTCTCCCTGTGTTTCTCCGTCTCTTATACGAACCAACAGTTACTCTGGATTAGAACCTTCTATAATGTCCTCCTCTTAACTTCATGACATCTGCCAAGACCTTATTTCCAAATTCAGTCACATTCACACCCTTCAGATGGACCTAGGTTTTTCAGGGAACACTGCTCAACCCAGGGCTTCCCATGTGACTCAGAGGTAAGAGAATCTGCCTGCCAATGCAGGAGTCACAGGAAATGCCAGTTCCATGCCTGGGTTGGGAAGATCCCCTGGAGGAGGAAATGGCAACCCACTCCAGTATTCTTGCCTGGGAAAGCCTATGGACGGAGGAGCCTGGCAGGCTACAGTCCATGTGGTTGTGAGTCGGACAGGACTGAGCATACACTGTTCGACCCACTACAGGTCACCTTTCAAAGACGGTTGGAGACAGAATCATTTCAGTGAGGGGGTGGGCGAGTGCAGATTGCATGGCGTGGATAGGAAGCAGGAATCGGGGGCTGTGGGTAGTGCCCTGAGCCCGTTGGTGGGGCGGAGGCAGGTAGAAGGAGGCAGGCATTTCCCTGTCCTTTTTCCTGGGCGGGAGACACCAGGGCAGGTTTCTAGGCTGCAGAGAGGACCCAGTCGACAGGGCAGACGTGGGGAGCGACGCTGCATAGAGCCAGGCCTGGGGGAGGCAGGGGTCTCGGGGTCCGGCTCAGGGCTGAGGAGCGCACCTGGAGGAGGGGATCAGCGGCCGTGGATGCAGCCGTCTGCCCGAGGCTGGCCAGCCTTCAGGCAGAGGGCAGATGGAGCTCGGTGCGCTGCGGTCACTCAGAGGCTGCTCCTTCCTTCTCTGTGGGTTTGGCTGTTTCTCTGTTCTCTTGATTTTACAGGTAGCCGTGGAAACATATGGCTGCCATGTGCCTCCTCAAAGGCTTTGCGGCTCGTTTCCGAAGCCCCGATGGATGAAGCAGTCAGCGTCTTCCTGGGGCTGGTGTCAGCTCTGATAGCCATAGGTGCACCCCAGGGAGGCCACCACCCCGCTCCGCCACCTCTCCCCATGCACAGAGAAGAATGAAGAAAAAGGAGGAGGAGGAGGACACAGCTGAGTCCCCAGAATCTGGAGAAATCCAGTGAACTCGAGCCCAGAGCACAGCATACTTTGGGGGGCGGGGTCTCCACTCCCAGTCCTGGTCTCAGGAAGTTAAGGGGTCGCTCGGGAGTGACTGTTGGCATGCTCTGCAAGTTCTGTCCTCAGAGACCAATGGGCTGATGTTTTGCATGAAGTACATTTTTGTTGATCTTTCTTTCAGGATGACAGTGTTGGGGAATGTTCAGACATTCTGAATTGCCCTCTAAATTCTGAACTAATAAAGATGCACAGGATTTAGATAGGGTTGAATTTGTTCTTTGCTGGAAAAACTGGATGGGCTGGGGCTTGTGCTGTGTTGAGCTTAGTCTCTCAGTTGTGTCCAACTCCTTGTGACCCCATGGAATGTAGCCCACCAGGCTCCTCTGTCCATGGGGATTGTCCAGGCAAGAATACTGGAGTGGGTTGCCCTGCCCTCCTCCAGGGGATCTCCCCCACCCAGGGATCGAACTTAGGTCTTCTGCACCGTGGGTGGATTTTTTACTGTCTGAGCCACCAGGGAAGCCCATGAATACTGGGGTGGGTCGCCTATCCCTTTTCCAGGGGATCTTCCCAACCCAGGAATTGAACCGGAGTCTCCTGCACTGCAGGCATGTTCTTTACCAGCTGAGGTGCCAGGGAAGCCCACTGGGGCTTATATGTGAGTTCAAAATGAGTTTCCTACTCTTTTTTTCATAATTTGAACTTACGGGCTGAGTTTATGGGCCCCAGCAGGTTGAGGGCCTGCTATGGTGACCCTACAGTCTGTAGGTCTCAAAGCATGCCCAGGAGAACAGAGGAGGGCCCTCCATGACCAGCTTTCTTTGGCTCTGAGCCCTGACTCTCAGAGAAAGGACAACCAACAGTGGTCAGAGTCTCATGGTCCCACTTATGACACGCACCATCTTTACACTCCTCAGGAGGAGCCAGCAAGGTAAAAGAGAGGACAGCTCAAGCTAGGGTGGTAGAAGTGAAAATAGAAAGGGACAAAAGATTGCTATTTACAGAAGTGGAGTTGAGAGAATTATAAGTTCCACGTGTGGTGGAAGTGGAGCGAGGAGCTTCATGGAGGATGAAGTCAGTGGTGTCTGTCACTACAGAAAGTGTAAGAAACTTTTGAATCTGGTTATTAGGTGGTTAGGAGCAGGTCACAGCTTGGTGGAGCCAGCTATGGTTATGAGCACATAGAAGGTGAAGATGAAAATGACGGTTTGGCTTTTGGAGGGCTTATCATTTTCTGTGAAAGTTCATGTCATCATAATTATCACTTGATGCGTGACAAGTGACCTTCAAAATTAGTGGCTTAAAACAGCAACCGTTTTCTTGTATCTCACAATTCTGTGACTCAGAAATTTGGGTAGATGTTGGCTTAGCAATTGTTCTGCTTCACACACGCTCTTTTACTGGCCGTAAGTGGCAAGTGGGCTGCTCTGGATGGTGTGAGATGGCGGGACTCCTGTGCATGACACCTGCAAGGGTCAGCTGGAAGGGTGGAGTCTCCTGGGCCCCTCTCCTCAGCATTCATGGATGTCCCGAAGTTCCAACGGCCTTTTTTTATTTTTAGCTCTGGAAACACAACCCTAAGACTCTTGGAAGTCATCTTTTTTTTTGATAGAGGAGATCTTTGAGGACATCTGCCTTGCACATCCTTACTAGGACATTTGTCTGTCTGAAACCATCTATGAAACGCCAACTTAGGTCTCCTAAGGCCTTAATAAAAATCTTGTACTAACATCTTTGATCTTTGCCCTGAAGCCATCTTTTTCCCCCTTTGAGAATCTTTTGCTGGGAGAGGCTAAGGATAAGAGTTTATTTTCAAACCTAACCATCCATGATTCCTTTATACTTCCTCTACATTCTGCTGAAACAATGAATAGTTCCCTCCTTGGTTCATCTTTTTCTTCTTGAATGTCATCATTGCCTGCCAGAAGAAGAGTTCTGTATGCTGCCAGCAAAGCTCCTCAGCCAAATCCAGGAATTTATATATGATACCTTTCATTTTCCATGTTACTGCAAGGGATGGTTTTGTCAGACAACGTGCCCCTACATAACAGACATCATCTTCTCCGCAGTCTCCAGTAAAAAGTTCTCACTGTTCTTTCTTTTCACTGACAGGCCCTTTGAAGCCTTTCAGACCTTCTCCCACCACCAGGTCCCAAATCTTGCACTGTATGTTGTAATTTTTGTCATAGCAGCAGACTGCTTCTAGGTTAAAAGTTTTTCCTCCTCCCTCCCCCACCTAATAGCCTGTGGCTGCGTAACAAACTAACCCAAAAGTTAGTGACTTAAAACATTAAATTTTTTTAAAATTACACTTCATATTTGGGAAGTGAAGGATTTAAGCAGGGCTCAGCCTTACGGTTCTTCTGTTCCATGTTGCATCAAATGAGATTACCTGTTATTATTCAGCTGGCAGTTAGACTGGCTTGGGAGGGTTTAAGACAAGATCCTGGGGCTTGGAGCTCCTGGCCAAGAACTCCAGGGCCCTAGCTCTCCTTGGGCTCTGGCACCCTAGCAAGGATAGAGGGAAGGCTGGACTCAACCAGGTCCCTCCTCCTCCCCTCGCATCTCAGGGCTTCCCCATAAACCCTCTAAGGCAGGATTATCAGACTCCTTACATGGTGGCTTAGGACTCTAGGAAACCAAAGTGCTAGTTGCCGGTCCTTGTGAAGCAAAGCTATGCCCAGACCTGACCTCATGTCATCTTCTCCGTACTCTTATTAGTCGAAGCAGTCAGAGACTTGCCTCAAGCCTATGGGAGGAGAAATGGTTCCCTTCTCTTAGTGGGAGGAGTATCCAAAAATACGTGGCCATCTTCACTCACTCACAGTAGCTCACCAATCAAACTGATCAGTCATAAAAATCACGTGCAGATATGTTCTATCAGCGTGTAGTGGCATAGTGGGCATTTAGTAAATATTCTTAACATATTACTGAGTGAAGCAAATTAATCTGTTTCCCAAAGGAAATAACAGAGTACAGAGGGGGCCTTTGCATTAGTAGCAGAGTTAGAGTTTTGGTTTCTGTGAACTTGCTCTGTGCCCTTGTGCAAATCCTTCCACTTCACGGAGCCACAGTTCTTCTATTTGCAAATGTAAATCATATTCTGTTATACACCATATAAAGTTGTTCTGCTATACTTCATATAAAAATCGGAAACAAAATACGTTAGAGAGTTTATAAGATCCAAATCGTTCAGTGTTCAACAGAGCTTTAGTGATTAAGCAGAAGACCTCTGAAGTCGGGCTATCAAGTTTACCTTCGTTTCCTGTGAGGTCTCGATTGACCTCCTAAACCATCGGAGTCCTCATTCCATTAACTGGAAAAAGGCTGTTACAGCCTCGATCTCACGCAGCACACAAAGCACAGTAGACAATAGACTCAGTGCCGCTCTAACTGTTGCTCTTCAGTGCTCTGAGGCTAGAAGTCAAGGTTAGGTTCGAGCACGCCTCATTTTAAGATCTGTGTGTATAAGTCAGTGCAAGGAAGGGCGAGAGCCATCCCATTGCAGTGTGAACAACGTAATCAACAGGGCAGGAACAGGACAGTAGTTTGGAAAAAATTGATCCCAAATCAAGTCTGTTTGTTGCTATGCATCAACAAGTCAAACAGTGAAAAATACCCATAAGAATGGTTTCTTCCATAGCCATTTGATTTCTTCCTAACGAGACAGCTTGTTATCACCCGTTAAGTCCTAGATTTAGCAGTTATGTCAGAAGTCTGCGTCTGTGACATAGTTAATCCTCAGTGGGTATGCCTTGCATAATCAGCTGGTATTTAATTAACATGTGAAACTTCCCTGTTAAACCTAAATTAAATACGTGGTGGGTCTATTTGAGATCATTTAGAATGTTGTCAGAGCAACGTTTTCCTTGGCTGAAATGTCATTTTGTTAAATTCTAGAGTTTCGAACACTCACATGAAGAGGAATCCAAGTAAGGGCTTCCCCAGGAGAGGCTGTAGAGGGAGTTTAGTGCGGTGGCAAAGCGGGGAATCTCAGCTCCCCGGTGCCCTGCTCCTTGTGAGTGAAGCAGCCGTTCTCAAAGTGTGGTCGCTGGCAGCTGCATCTGTAGCCCTGTGAGAAATGCAGGTTCCTGGACCCTCCCCAAACCCACTGAAATGGAAATTCTGGGGGAGGTCCAAGGGATCTGTGTTCTCACAGGCCTCCAGATCCTTCTGAAGCCCATCCATTGAAGGACCACAGAACTAAGGTCGGGTGGTAGGGCGGGGGATACAGCGAATATCAACCATCCCTGGAAAACGTCACCTCATTACATCACCACCTAGAAAATAACCTACCCCCAGAGGAGATCTGTATCTTGGCAATTCTTTTTCTTTGTTGTCTTTATTATATTAAACATGTCAGTCAAGAATCCTGGTTCCCCTGGTGCTGAGTAACTGGGATATAAATGTGCGGTTACAGATATAAATTCTGAAATGCTTGCAGGAGGTTCACGTTCACTTGGCTTTCAATGGGAAGAGATGCTGTCTTCTTCTGCCTGGGCTGCACGCCCCGCCTCCACATCAGCTGGTTTCGGCATACCCTTTACTTCACGTGCTCCTCTCTCCTGTCCCTTCAGAGTTCAAGGACATCAGATGCCATCTGTAAACCGCATCACCGGAGACTGAGTTATACACCCGAGCCCGCAGGGAGGCCACGAGATGGATTTAAGCTGGAGCCCTTCAGGGGTGCGGGGGGTGCGCAGAGAGGGAAGTGAAAGCAGCCTTTTGTGATGCGGGAGGCAAATTCTAGAAGGCGTTTGCAGAGACGGGGAAGGACAGAGCGAGCAAAGAGAGGGCAGGCATCTCTGGGCGAGGGCCACATAGTGGGCTCAACCAGGGACGAATGTGGTCTCCAGGCAAAGTGGGATTTTGTGTTTGAGCTGAAGTCAACACACCTGTTGCTGCCAAAAGGCACAGACGTCTCAGGAAGGACAGAATGCAGACGGCGGAGGCTCATCTGGGAGGGACTGACTGGACGGTTTCTCTGTCGACAGGACAGGAAAGACAGAAGAGCACGCGGCCTCTCCTTCCAAGCCTTTCCGGACACACACAACGACGGGGAGGGAGACACCAAATCCTCATATCAGTGGGAGACATGGAGAGAGCTCGGGACCAAGCCTGGCGTCAGGGCTGGTTATGCTTAGGTTAGTTAGCACAGCTTACGAGCTGGTTATGGTTAGGTTTGCACGTATTTGCCAAACACCGGGCTGTGATGTCAACTAGGCATCAAGTGATTCTATTTTAAAACAAAGCAAAACTCTTCCGCTCTATGATTTTCATTTGTGAGAATTTCCCTGGCCCAGTGCTTATCCTTAGTTTTTCCTCTTTCATTTCTAGGAGGTTCTCACTTTTCCAAACAAGACGGCTTCTGGTAGGGAAACTGAAACAGCGGTGTTGGTGCCTCCGGACTCGTATGAACAAGGCCCCGAAGTGTGGTCTGAGATACTAACTTCCCCCGGCAGCATCACTGCCGACGGCCACCGAAGAGCGAATGCAGGCTGGCATAAGGTGCAGAAATAATGAAAACCTATGGTCTAGATGATTCGGGCCACAGGAAACCTACCCCAGGGGCACATCATCACTGGAATAGAGGGGGAGGTCTCGTTACAGACAGGTTCACAAGCCGCTGCGGTCTACCTGCCGTGCCTGCCTGCCTGTAGGATAGGGAGTCTGAGCTGCAGCCTCCAGTGGGCGGTGGCTCCCTCCCCTAAGGGAAGGTTAGGCGGGTCTGGCTCTGACAGTGACTGGGCAGGTCGAAAGGCAGGAGGGATAATACATAATGGACTCCGCCAAAAGCGCTTCCAAACCTCCCCTTCCCCTGCCAACCGTGGGCTCTTCCTTGGCTCGGTTGGAGCAGCTGAGGGTGGAACTCAGAGTCCAGGGCCACCTGGTCCTCAGGGCCCTGTCCTGCTAAAACAGCAGAGCTGTATGGAAATTCTTTTCATTGTGCGCGAAGTGTAGGCACAGTGGGCTGCCCATGACCTCTCATCCTGAATGCCCTCCTGACTCCAGAGCAGTGTTTTATGGCTCTTCAACACCCCACACAAACAAACACATATGGGGGTTAGAGAAAGACAGATTCTTTCAACAGGCGGTTGAAATTTAGCAGCACTTTGGAGGCTCGTCTATACCGATGGCTCCTAAGCATCCTTTTCCACTAATAGAAATGATTTTGACACAAATTAGCTATAGGGCCCCTCTCTTTTCGAGACTGGATTGTGAATATAAAATGCTCTATGTGTATAAAAACCTTATAGTATGTGTCAGTCACTCAGTTGTGTCCAACTCTTTGTAACCCCTTGCACTGTAGCCCACCAGGTTCCTCTGTCCATGGAATTCTCCAGGCAGGAATACTGGAATGGGTTGACATTTCCTCTACCAGAAAAACCTTATAGATTGTTCATAAATTGATACGGCACATAAAATGAACGTCAAAGTCATACTCAAAGTGAACCGTATATTTAAATAGCTCAGACCTTTTCCCCTTGAATTACACAATTGTTTTCCAGCCCTTAAGAAAATAATAACATTGACATTTCATAAACAGGGAAGGAAAATCACCAAGACGGGTCTAAACCGGGCTGTGCAACCAGATTACCTGGAAATGAACAAACACACACAAGGAAGAAAGACGAGCAAAATCTGTGTCTAACAACACTGCAAAGAATTCACGGGAGGCCGCTCAGGCTCAGGGAGGGGAGGGACGGACGTGGGAGGAGTCCTGGGCCCTGGATGTGGCCAATCAGGTGCTCCTGGCGTTCACTTCCTTCCTCCTCTCTCAACCCCGCTTCCTCTGGTTACTTCAGGGACTTCCTGTGTCGTTTCCTGCTTCCCTAAAAACCTAACTTTAACATTTTCTAAAATTAAAACTTCAATCAGCTCAAGAAAAGCAAGCCCTCTCTCTTCTTCCTTGAAAGAAATGGCTGGAGTGTGAATCTGAACAAAGGGGCGTCTAGTTAGGAGGACCTGGCTTGTTCTAATAGACGCCCCCGCTCTTGGCTAATTGCCGACCTTGGCTAACTTCACACGGAATTTTCTGCCTGTGTCCAGCGACCTAGAGATCAGAGCCCCAGCCCCCCTGGGATGTGTGCTATCGTGGGCTGCCCTGGGAGCATCTGGGAAGACATCCAAAATAAGTGATGATCGGACGAACAGAAAGGAGAGGAGCTGTCATCTGAAAGGGGCAGCGTGGGGTGGAGGAAACAAGAGTCCCTCCAGCTTCAAAGCCTTCACTGATGACCAGAGGCCCATAAGGCCTAAGACCCCCCTGACTCTTTTCTTCTTGGCATTACTTGAGCCTGATCAATGCTCTTGTGTGTACTTTGAGACACAGTCAACCTGTTGGGCACAAAACAGGTGCACTTGGGCAGCATTTTGCTGTAGTAAAATGATACCAAGAGTAAAAGCAATCGGCAGTCACAACAGCCTGCGGGGGAGAGGTCAGGAGCAAGGTCTGGACTGGCGGCCAATTGTCAGGGTCCTCCACACCCCTCATCCCCAGACGAATGAGCTGTCTACACCGCCCACCCGCGCCGGGGTTTCCAGCCAGTTAGGGTTTCAGAGAAGGCTGAAACGTGAATGGCAGATGCGCAAATGTTCTCCGCAACTCCAAGCATGGCGTAGAGGTCTTTGGCGAGGTTGGCGGGATGGGGACCACAGCTCAATGCTGCTGCGCCGGGGGGGGGGGGTGCTCGGAGCCACACCTGCCAGGCCTGCCTGGGCGTGGGGGACTGCGATCCAGCTCAGCTGTGGCTTCCGGCCGCCGGCAGGCTTGAGAAGGGTGGGCAGAGAAATATTGCAGCGTGGGCTGGGTGAACAATATTTGCTAAATTTAGAGCCATTTGCACCGGCCAGTTCTCAGTTTTGTAGTAGATTTTGAAACAAACACCCTTTATCTGGCAAGGGAAGTGATACGTAGAAGTAACTACAAAGTACTTGGTAGAACTGGCCTAAGCGCGCATTGAGGGGCGGATTTCTCATGAGCCAGCCTTGAGCGTGCATCGCCAGTTTTGCAACGAAAGGGACTCTGCAGCAGGGCTGCTGGGAAACCTGTGCGTTGTTGCGAAGCTGCCGAAACAGCTGCTGGGTGCCTGTCCACGTCCTCCTCAGCGGCTCCGGCCGACCTCCAGCCGAGGAGCAGGGCCCCTGCCTCCTTTGCGCTGTTCAGCTGTTCGGAGTGTGTTATCAAACCCGAGAGCTCAGACCCCTGAGCGACCCGCCTGGGTAGACAGGGAGATTCCCGGTTCAGTGTCAAGGCCTCCGGCGCGATGGTCACTCCTGGGGGTGGGTTTTGGGGAAGGATGGAGGGAGTTTTTCCCTGAAGGAAACAGAGGCTGGCAGGGGCCAAACAACTGGTCCTTCCAGCTGCAGGAAGGCCAGACCAAGGGGCTGGACATTCAATTCAGTTTGTTGGATGCAATTCAGTAGCTCTTTGAGCACCCACCGGGTGCAAGGGTTCAAACATTGTGGAGCAGACAAAAATGGGCCAAACTCTGTGTGCAGGGACTTGCCCTTCCGTGGAGGACATCCACCAACACCAAGATACCTGCGGATCAGAGTGGTTGTAAGAAATGGACCAAGCAGGGTGGAAGGAACTGGGCTGGAGACAGAAGATCTTCTGGCCTTCATGTAGGAAGACAGAGGCAGAAGCTTGAGTGGGTGGTTTTCTCCGGCAGACCTCCTGAGTGCTCTTTCTTTGATGGCCTACAGCTATTTAGTCTTAAACATCGGGGTTTTGAAAAGATGAAAATGCAGCATTTTCTGATCTGTGAGCTGCTGTGTCTTGACCACAGGCAGCCACTCTGGGCTTGGGGAGGGGACCAGAGCCAAAAATCCTGTGATATTTACATGGGGGCATCTAGCTGTGCTTTATCAACTTTTTTTAATGTGGAAATCACTGTTTTTGCTGACCCTCTCCCACACCCTCTGCATGGTCAAATAACTGGGTCCCTTCTGTGCAGGTTGGAGCCTCTGGGAATTAAAGTACCCCTGGGAGAGGTGGACCCAGCAGTAATTGGGTCATTGGTGCTTCAGGAGAGCATGATGTCCAAAGCCTTTATGGGGTGGCATCTCTTCATTTTTTTATCTCTTTTAGTCACAGTTTAATGAACTTGCTAATTATACTTTGTCCACTGTAGGTCTGCATTCATCAAAACTGATGAGTGAGAAACCGTGGTCCAGGGCCCATTGAACTAATTCACTGAAGCTTTTCTCTGTCCTCCCTGCCTGTCCCCATCATCACGTCCATCATGCCCAGAACTGAGCCCCTGCTCAGCAGCTCCAGCAGCTTCCCAGTCTCTCCTAATTGACCGCTGGTTTTTCAAAACGTCTGTTCCACGTTCCTGCTCCTGCCGTCTGAGATGTGTTGAGCAGAGCTCAGATGTTGATGATGAGCCCCTCGAGGTCAGCTCTGGCTTTGACAGGGCCCTGGACAGCTAATCTCCAATAATAAGAACATGGTGACCTTTGGCCCTCTGCCATGGGTGAGGGCCCCACCCTTCACGTGGCTACAGCTGACTGTTTCTTTCATCTGGACCTCAGCTCTAGTCACCACTCCCCCCCCCCCCCCCCCCCCCCCGGCCCAGTGACCTTCCTGACCCTACAGAGTAAAATAAGCACCTGGAAGACCATATCACATCATATCACTTTATTTTATTTTTAATTTTTAAAATCAAAGTATAGTTGATTTACGATGTGTTAGTTTCAGGTATACAATAGAGTGATCCAGTTATATACATATACATTTTTCAGATTCTTATAGGTTTTCACAAAGGAAGGGATGAGGTGGTTGGATGGCGTCACCGACCCTTTGGATTGTAGCCTACTAGGCTCCTCTGTCTGTGGGATTTTTTCAGGCAATACTGCTGGAGTTGGTCGCCATTTCCTTCTCCAGGGGATCTTCCCAACCCAGGGATCAACTCTACGTCTCCTGCACCTCTTGCATTGCAGGCTGATTCTTTACACACTGCGTCAGCAGGGAAGCCCAGGTTATCACATGGTATTGAATCTATCGATAATCCCTTGTGCTATAAATAGGCCCTTGTTGTGGATGTCATTTCATTTGTGCCCGACACTTATCACTCCCTGACATTTTTCTCATTTGCGGTCTCTATCACTGTCTAGCTAGCTAGCTAGCTGTTCGTCCATCTCGCCTTGCTGCCTCTCGCCTCTTTCTCCATCAGTCTACTCTCTTGATTCAAGCTCCCCGGGAGAAGCTTGCTCCGTGGTTCACTGCAGTGTCTGCATGTTCTAGCCTCACCTGCCACGTGGCAGGTGTTCAGGAATTATCGCTGAGTGAGTGACGTGTGTGTGGCTGAGCATAAACAGGCAGTGGAATCAGGCCACGGTCAGCTGTTGCTGTCACCTGCCTCTGTCTGTTCCTAAGTGGGCAGGGAGCCAGGCTGGAGGAGGAGCAGGGGTCGGGAGAGCGTGCAGCTAGTGACGAGAAGGAACGTGGTGTTCGTGTTGCTGCATTTAAAATGGACCACCAACAAGGACCTACTATATCGTGCAGGGAACTCTGCTCAGTGTTACGTGGCAGCCTGAGCGGGAGGGCATTTGCGGGGAGAAGGGATACGTGTGGGCTCCCCTGGTGGTGCTAGTCGTGAAGAACCTGCCTGCCAGTGCCGCAGACAGAGGAGACCTGAGTGCTATGCCTGGGTCGGGAAGAGCCCCTGGAGAAGGAAATGACAACCCCTCCAGTGTTCTTTCCTGGAGAAGCCCGTGGACAGAGGAGCCTGGTGGGGCTACAGTCCATAGCGTCGCAAAGAGTTGGACACAGCTGCAGTGACTTAGCACACTTAGCACGGGATGCATGGTGTGTGTGGCTGAGTCTCTTCGCTGTTCACCTGAAACTGTCACGACGTTGTTGATCGGCTGTCCTCCAACACAAAATGAAAATTTAAAAAAAGAAAGAAGGAATGCAGGCATCTGAGGGCAAAGAGAACGTCTGGGCGGCTGTTGTCTATTATTTCATGTTTGCAGGATACTGTCAAATACCAGAAATTTTTGGCGGTGCCCTTGAAGAGTTCAAAAGTTTAAAATCGCCACTACACAAGTGAGCACTGTGCTGGTGAAGAAAGCTGTTTACCGCCTCTGTTAGTTTGCCAGGGCTGCTGTAAGAAAGGAACACGGTGGTGTGGCTGACACGTACTGCCTCAGAGTTCTGGAGGCCAAAGCCAAGGTCAAGGTGTCAGCAGGGCCGTGGCTCCCTCTGAAATCTGCAGGGAAGGTTCTTCCCGCCCCTTCCAGCTTCTGTGGTTGTCAGCGATCCTCAGTGTTACTGGGCTCGTGGGCACATTGCCTGGCTTCTCCTCTGTTCTCACACGTTTCTCTCCACGTTCTCTTCCCTCGGTGTGTCTGTCTCGGAGTCTGTTCTCCTCTTCTCTTGTAGACACCAGTCATGCGGGACCAGGACCCACCTAAATGCCCTCATCTTCACTGGATTACATTTTCCAGGCAAGAATACTAGAGTGGGTTGCCATTTCCTTCTGCAGGAGATCTTCCCAACCCAGGGATCGAACCCGGGTCTCCCATATTGCAAGCAGACACTTTACCATCTGAGCCACCAGGAAAGCCCTAAATATTAATATAGTACTGAGCAATTTTTAGAAAGCAGTTACCAAAGTCCTTTCTTGCATATTTACTGTTATACTCACTACTAATGACCTCCTAGTCCATGGGGTCACAAAGAGACGGACACAACTGAACACCTTTCACTCAATGAGCTGTTGGTCTGTACAAAGATCGAATCCAAATATTGCATCTACTCCAAATATAAATGCAATCATTGTGCTAAAGTCAGCATGTGTCCCTGGTGTCTCTACTCAAACTATTGCAAAACCCTTTCTGTACCTTGAGTTGGGAACGCAGTGCTTACATATTGAGATTAGGCCTCTGTTCTTTCCTTCCTAGTCTCTAAAACCATCAGCATCGTCATCACACCACGTTATCTCATTGGATCTAAAATGCACGCATGTCTTGTGGGCCATTTAGAAAGAAATGCTGCCGCCAATTAAACCAGGAGACACCATCATTTTAAAAAGGTGGAAAACTGTATGTGTCAAAGTAAGTACAACTGAGTAATTTTGGCAAATGTTTACATAGCTTTTACATGCTAGGCATTTTTAAAGTGTTTCTGTACACTTCATTTATCTCACAACACCCTATGGGGAAATGTATTAATCAACAGGCTGGCTTGTGCTATGGTAAGAAGCAACACCAAGATCTCACGGCTTAGCTCAGCAGATATCTCTTTGTTGTGCACAAGTCATTTATGAAGACTCAGTTTCCATCTTCTATCACCTCCAAATCAGTTTGAACATGCATGATCATTTCTCTAGGGGGAGAAAAACTTGGAACATCAGCTCTTAATTTCTCCCCCCAAATCACTCACATCACTTTCACTAATATTTCATTGACCAAAACTTCACAGACTGCGTTGACTTCAAGAGGACATGTACCGGGGGTAGAGGAGAATTAGAAATTTTGTTGAAAGTCATGTTTGGGACATGTATATTATACCCATTTAACAGTCAAGAAAACTTAGGCCCAGACAGGTTAAGTGCCTTACCCAGGACCCTACAGTTAAAATGCGGCAGTGTTGGTATTTGAAGCTAGCCAGCGTCACTCTTAACCACTATCCCTTTGTCTCTTGCTGAGATGTTATACATCACTCCATTGTGCTGGTGGATTTTATGATGTTAAATTAAATCTGTTAAATAATTTGAGAAATCAAAACTTTAGGATTTGAAAAAAATGCTTCTTGATTGTAAATTGTTATTTCTGAACAGAAATTTTGTTTTTAAAACTGGTTCAAAGACCCTCAACATAAGTTTACCTGGAAGATTACAGGGTTTTGGCCTGAGGGCAGGGCAACCTAAAGGAGGCGTATCAAAGGTACAACAGGTTATGTACCTTTAAGTGATAACTGGGCTTATAAGCTCAGACGCAAACTTGAGCTTTGAAACTGCACAGAAGGAACAAGGAGGGATATCCCTCTACACAGTCTGACCCAGACAATATGTTACTTCTGAAGATTTTTAAAATGAAGACCCCAAATAGGAAAATATTCTCAGACTAACATTCTCACCTCCAAGACTGATACATACACTTCATTTTGAAACACTCTGACTCAGAAGGTTTTAAACCAACAACGGTGTAGACGATCTGAAATCTCTTCAGAGCTGTGAGATGTGGTCAGCATAGTTTTCCATTTTCACAGGCTCATTGGGATTATAATTATTGGATATATGCAAAGATCAATGACAGGCACGTGCCTATCAACACGCTGAACGCGGAAGATATCCTTTGCTTGCTCTGAATTGTCATTCACTTATCAATACTCTTTTCACAGAACTGTCAGGTTGGGGTTCTAAGTCACTTTAGACAACCGGAGACCCTTAAACTAATGACCAAACCGAATGAGGTAAGTAAGTAGGCATTCTCAGCTGTGAGGCATTTGATCCAGGCTCCCCTGTCCATGGGAGTGGGTTGCCATTTCCTACTCCAGGGGATCTTCCCAACCCAGGGATCAAACTCGCGTCTCCTGCATTGGCAGGCAGATTCTTTACTGCTGCACACCTGGAAAGTCTGTATATATATATATATATTTGGCTGCAATGGGTCTTCACGGCATACATAGGCTTTTTGTTGCAGTGACTGGACTTCTCTAGTTTAGGCACATGGGCTGAATTGCCCCATAGCGTGTGGGACCTTATAATAGTTCCCAGACCAGGGACTGAACCCTGCATCAGAGGGCAGATTCTCAACCATTGGGCCACCAAGGAAGTCCCAAGGCATTTGATATTGAAGGTCACCTCTACTTTATTGTTTTCCCTCTAAACTCGTGTGTGTGTGTGTGTGTGTGTGTGGTAGTCGCTCAGTCTTATCCGACTCTTTGTGACTCCACAGACTGCAGCCCACCAGACTTTTCTGTCCATGAATTCTCTAGGCAAGAATACTGAAGTGGATTGCCATTCCCTTCTCCAGAGGAACTTCCCAACCCCAGGATCGAACCCTGGTCTCCTGCATTGTAGACAGATTCTTTATCGTTTGAGCTACATTAGCTAAGAGTTTTAAAAACAACGACACATAGAAAGGATGGATATGGGGGAGAGGAGGCAAGATTGGGCTGGGAGGCCAGGTAGATGGTGCCTGCAGGAGGTTGGGAGGAGGGTGAAGGGGCTGTGACACATGCCGACGGAGACTAGCGCCGGGTGCTTCCCACGTGCTGTGCGTCTGTGCGAGGCAGACTGAAGGCACCATAGGCCTGTTCTGTGTAGCTTCAAGGTGAGCAAGTTATTGCTCTGGTCCTTCTAGCCAAGAATCTCTTGTTCTACCTTTAAAAATACATTCGATCAAGTCACCCGGGTGGAACCTTTCAGGTTGCAGGAACAAAGCATGCTGCCCTGTGGACAGTTTTGATTAGAGCGTATGTGAAGACCGGATAAAGCCCCACCCTTACATGATCAAGTACGTTTGTTAATTTAGAGGAGATTCGAATGTTGGAAATTTCAAGCAAATGGACAGGACTTGAAGTTCTTGGTGGGCTGGGGGAGGAGGGAGTGGAAGAGAAGCACTTCTCTGAGAGTGAGTGCTGATAAAATGCAGACAAAGAGCCACCAGCACAAGCGGTTCTTACTCAGACAAATCTGGAATGGAGACAGCTGGAAGCAGGAGGGCATTCATGTGAAGATGGCCTTTCATAGCCAAGAAGCTGCAGCGTGACTCCCCAGGTGGAAGCCACGTGGAGGAGAGCTGATGTGTCTGGGTGTCTGAGAGCTGCCCCTTCCAGAAGCTTGGCTTCTCAGCAGGCCTTATTCCCCAAGGTAAATATGATTCGACTGCTGTAGGTAAGAGGGGGCAGATAGAGAGTGTTTATTCCCTGTAATCCAGGCCAGAATACTTTGCTTATTTATTTAAATTATATTTTTGGCCATTAAGCATGCAGGATCTTAGTTCCCTGACCAGGGATCAAATCCACCAACCCTGCAGTGGAAGTGAGAAGTCTTAACCCCTGGACTGCCAGGAAAATCCCAAATTAACTTACTTTTATTATTTTTTTACAAGTGCCTCCATGTGCCCGTTTAAGCTCACCTAACCCCTGTGACTCCAATACTTTGGCCACCTGATGCAAAGAACTGACTCTTTGGAAAAGACCCCCGATGCTAGGAAAGATTGAAGGCAGGAGGAGAGGGGGATGACAGAGGGTGAAATGGGGGGATGGCATCATCGACTTGATGGACATGAGTTTGAGCACCACTGAGTGACTGAACTGACCGAACTCCCGTGAGTTCTGGACGAAGCTTAGGGGCTGTGCTGCTCTCCCCCTTGCTTTCCTGCTGTGGGAACCTCGACACCAGAAGCATGAACAAGTTGCCGGAGAACCTTCACATGGGCACCTCCAGATGCCCAATGCCACTCTTCAGAAGAACACATTTTTTCATAGATGATTTTCAAAATTTGCAGTTTTCAATAGCTCTTTCATATCAAAAGCATGTTTATCTTCTTTACACTCATCCCCTTCCCCACGCCAGAATCGTAGGTATTCCAGGAAACTTGAGTTTGGAAAACTGGCCCTCTCAGGAGGCCCGGTGAACTCTGCATCTGTGTAGTTGTGGTCTAAGTCGCCAGGAGGTGGTGGAAGTAAGTGTCACATGACTCAGCAGGGGAGGGACCCTCATCCCGCTGAGTCTGCCCAGGTGCAGGGGTCAGAGGTGAGGTGGAGGGGGGGTGTGTGTCCCAGGGGCTGCAGGCGGTGAGGCTGTGGGGAGGGCATGGGCATTTCGCCTACTATGCTGTAGTCTAGGGGGAGCAGATGAGCGCTCTGGCATAGATTTCTGGAGCATGCTGCAGTGACGCTTGTGGACAGACCATCCAAGTGGCACTATGAGTATCATAAGTGCCGGTGGGTGGAGGGTCAGGACAGGGGAGTGGTCCTCGTGGACCGTCCGGCAGCCTGGGAGAGGAAGGTGCTGGCGGAAGGGCCTGAGCCATCAGAGCAGAGGTGAGCTGGGTCCACCCTGGGGCCAGTCCACTGCCCTGCAACCCCAGGCTATTGAAGACCCACAGGCTAGTTGGGATAAATATCAAGCACTAATCCAGCTATGATTTCACCTGGTTTTCAGAACTTAGAATTCAAATTTTTGATTTGGTTCACTTGATAAAAATGTAGGTTTTTTTTGTGTGTGTGTGTGACTTCACTTCCTCCCCTCAAACCAGCAGGTGGACCCTTAAAATTGTGGATAACCCCAGCTGTTGCCTAAGTTGACATCATTCTTTACCTATGCAGGCAGGGCGGCAGCCTAGTCCCTGAAAGACATGCAGAGTGGGATTTACTGTGAAATGCAGAGTGGGATTTACTGCCGAGTGGCCGTGTAAGCGCTAGCCGAGCCAGGTTGAGGTCACAGGCATGGAGTAAAGCCTGGCCTCAGTCAGGGGGCATTTCCGTGAGCCTCAGGGACCACTTGGTTCAGGATGTCCCAGAAGAAAGGGACTCCATTCTCCAGTGATTTGTTGTTTCTCTTTTAACTACACTTGAATCTTCATGTCTGACTCTTTGAGACCCCATGAACTGCAGCACACCAGGCTTTGCTCTCCTCCAGTGTCTCCCAGAGTTTGCTCAAACTCATGTCCATTGAGTCAGTGATGTCATCCAACCATCTCATCCTCTGTCGCCTCCTGCCTTCAATCTTTCCCAGCATCTGGGTCTTTTCCAATGAGTCATCTCTTTCCATCAGGTGGCCAAAGGATTGGAGTTTCAGCTTCAGCATCAGTCCTTCCAATGAATATTCAGGATTGATTTCCTTTAGGATGGACTGGCTGGATCTCCTTGCAGTCCAAGGGACTCTCAAGAGTCTTCTCCAACACCACAGTTCGAAAGCATCAATTCTTCGGTGCTCAGCCTTTATTACGGTGGTCAGGCTCTCACAATTGTACAGGACTACTGGAAAAACCATAGCTTTGACTGTATGCATCTTTGTTGGCAAAATGATATCTCTGCTTTTTAATACACTATCTACATTTATCACAGATTTTCTTAAGCTTCTTATCCTGCATACAGGTTTCTCAAGAGGCAGGTAAGGTGGTCTGGTATTCCCATCTCTTGAAGAATTTGCCACAGTTTGTTGTGACCCACACAGCCAAAGGTTTTAGCGTAGTCAATGAAGCAGATGTTTTTCTGGAACTCTCTTGCTTTTTGTATGATCTGATGGACGTTGGCAATTTGATCTCTGGTTCCTCTGCCTTTTCTAAATCCATATTCAAAATCTAAATATTCCTAAATCTTCATGAAAGTGAAAGTCGCTCAGCTGTGACCGACTCTGTGACCCCATGGACTGTAGCCTGCCAGGCTCCTCTGTCCATGGAATTCTCCAGGCCAGAATACTGGAGTGGGTAGCCTTTCCCTTCTCCAGGGGATCTTCCCAACCCAGGGATCGAACCCAGGTCTCCCACATTGCAGGCAGATTCTTTACCAGCTGAGCCACAAGGGAAGCCCAAGAATACTGGAGTGGGTAGCCTATCCCTTTTCCAGCAGATCTTCATATTGACTCCTAATTTTATATTTATTATTTATGCCCGTTTCCTTAAAGAGCATCTCCCAAAGGGTGTAAGATTCAGACCCCACCAGAGCTGGACTTGTCCCCAACTTAGAAGTTCTGCTGTGGTTGGCGGCTGGTGTCTCTGGACTGAGTTCCTTGTGCTCACCAGCTTTTTTCCCTTTGTTCATCCCACCCACTCTCGTGATCACAACTTTGCAGGAGAGATGAAGTCCCTAAGGGCAGGTCTGGGCGGTAAGTATAGGAAAGGCAGTGACCCGGGGGCTGGACAAGCCTGTGCCGGGGGAGGCGCTGGCACCTTGACCTTTAGGGTTTACGGTCGAAGGGGAGCTGGGCCCCTGTTGCCCGCTTGCTGCACACACTTTTGCATCAGTACAAGGGCTGGTGCTTCGTAGGTGAAGGCGCCCTGACCCCAGCACCCGATGCAGAGCTGTCGAAGAGAACTTCTCCATTATGACGTGTCGGCAGGCCACTGGGAGCTCAGCCTCACACGTGGATGAGCAGTGCCAGCCCTGTTTCTGTTGCCCACAGGCATCCCTGGGAAGTGGGTGTCACTCTCCTATTTACAGGGAAGAAATAGAAGTACAGAGAGGTTAAATGACTTGCCAGAGTTTGTGCAACTAGATCAATTCATTTATTCAACACATTCTAAACCCCATGGGAAAAAAATCAAGTAACTTCAGTGCTTGGAAAATAGCGCAGTCATGTCTAGACAATAAATACTAGACTTTTCTGTCCCTGTGGGAAGAGTGGCTTACCTGGACAATGTCAGCCAGCTCGGGGGCCTTTGTGCAGGGTTGGTTTCAAATTGGAACACTGTGTAGGCTTGCTGCGCCTGACTTAGAATGGAGAGCAGCAACCGTGTGTGTGTGGGCCTGTGTGTGTGGTGTGTATGGTGTGCACATGTATGGACACGTGTGTGCACGTGTGTGTTTGCCTCTGCCCACAGGTGCATGTGTGCAAGCGGTGCCGGTGGTGTGTGTGCTGTTTGCATGTGTGTGCTGTGTGGCTGTATTCTCACACGTGTGCATATGTGCATGTGTCTATGTGGTGTGTATTGCGTTCAAGCACATGCATATGTGCACGTGTGTGCGTGTGCACACGTGCGTGCCTGTGTGCCCAGCGGAGAGGAGAGGAAGGACACAGGCCACACCCTGGTGACGGTGGCCTCACCAGCTCGTGGCCTCCTCAGAACTTCTGCACCCCCTTGGCTCGGCTCAAGAATGGAGGGCACTCAGGCCCACGAAGGGTCCTGGCTGAGATTTTGGCTTCTTGCTCTGACAGCCTGAAGGGCATGGATGTGACGGGTGGAAGCCTGGCCAGGTGACAGCCATGGAAACCGATTATTCAGGGTGGGCAGCGAGCCCCAGCAACCCCTGTAAGTGCAGGGCCAGACAGCAGGTAAGAAGCTTTCTCAAACTTGTCGCAAGTTGGGGAAATGGGCTTCCCGGGGGCACTGTGGTAAAGAACCCACCTGCAAATGTAGGAGATGTTAATTATAAATTATAAATCTTCCCTGGGTTGGGAAGATTCCCCTGGAGGAGGGCATGGCAACCCGCTCCAGTATTCTTGCCTGGAGAATCCCATGGACAGAGGAGCCAGTGGCCTACAGTCCATAGGGATGCAAAGAGTCGGACATGACTGAGCAACTCAGCATGCACACACACGTGGGCCTGCAGTGCAGTGTGCCATGCCTCAGCCCCTGTGCCCACGGGCAGCACTGCAGAGTGGCTGGTCGGCACTTTGTGAGCAGATGGGGCTGGGCATCTTGGAAGGATTCCAGATGTGCTCGAGTTCATGGATGGGTCCTGCCTGGGGGTCGCTGGCTAGCAGGAAGCAAAAGGGATGAGGCCAGCTTTAGTTCCTTTTTCCTTATAAAAGTTTCTTCCAGACCAAACCAAGAGAACCCACATTCAACATATTTCTTCTGCCTTTTCCTCTGGGAAGACTTAAAACCAACTTGTGATCTGTTTTGGGGTTCCAGCTCATTGGGTTCATCAGTGGGGCTGATGCCACACAGACTCTTTAAATGGCCTCATTTTCCCCCAACACAGGAAAGGAGGCAACAGGGTCATCGTCTGACAGGGCCCAAGCATCCCACAGGTCTGCCTGGAGAAGCAGGGCCCCGGGTGCAGTGCTGGGCCACCCTTCCCATGATGTGGGCTATAAGAGTGGGAGAAAAACAGGACGGTGTCTCTGCAGAGTCAGAGGCTTCTCACCCCCAGGACGTGAAGGGTGGCGGCCCTCACGTCTGCTCCCCAAGCTCTTTAGGGACCACAGAGCATCAAGCCAGCAGTCAGGCTAGTGACTTCAGCATTCTTCCTTTTTCTGGCAAAACAGATGCTGCCAGGGGTGGCCAGCAAGGTGGGTGGGGAAACGCCTGCAAATGGACGGTCAGACACCTTGCCTCCAGGGTCCTCAGCCCCAGGCTGTCAGGACAGGACGGGACACCCCGTCTCTCCAAAGGGGCCTCACGGACAGCCTTAGAGTGTGCTTGGAGGGCTTCATCCCAGAACCCTGCTGCTTATTTTGAAATGGGATCCTGCTCTGGAGTTTTCAGCTTCTTTAGGGGCTCATGCCCCACGGCCGTTGGATAATGTGGGATGACGGTATCTGCTCTGGATACCGAGTCAGCTGGACTCGGTGAGGGGCACACATGGACCCCCTCTCCCAGCGGGAGGCCCACCTCAGCCACTTGACTCGGTGTGGTCTTAGGTGAGCCATCTGGAACCTTGGTTTCCTCATCTGAAAAACCAGGAACGATCCGCCCTGACCTGTAGGGGAAGAAACAGACCAGGGCTATGGTGACTGCGAGGTGAGCTTGAGGAGCGGGGCTCGTGCTTTTCTGGGTCTGAGCCGAAAGGCTGACATAGAAGAATCATCTTAGAACTGCATCCTGGCAAATAGGTCATGCAATTAAATGTCCATGCACAGAAGTAGAAACAGACACACTTTTTTTTTTTTTTTTTTTTTTAATCAGCTGCTAAGTTGTACCACCAGGCTTCTGGGCTTCTCAGAGAAACTGAGTATTAAGAGTGGATACTGTCATCTCATATTATCCAGCGGTCGTGGGGCATAAGCCCTAAATTGGCAGCAAACTCCAGAGTGGGATCCCCATTTCAAGATAAACAGCAATGTTCTGGGATGCAGCCTTCCAAGCACACTTTAAAATACACAGCTGAGTGTTCAGGGTCAATCATCTTGTGAAAGTCTGGTGACGTTTTAAGTTACCCGAACCTTTGAGAGAGCAGACAGCACTATGGCCACAGAACTGTACTTGAACCTGAACCTTTCACTCTTTGTTGTGAATGAGTCTTTACCTGCTTAGCTTCTGACCCATCAATTTGGCATCAGCCTGAAGGATGATGTTTGCCCAGGTGGTGCTAGTGGTAAAGAATCCACCTGCCAATACAGGAGATGTAAAAGATCCCTGGGTTCGATCCCTGGGTCAGGAAGATCCCCTGGAGGAGGAAATGGCAACGCACTCCAGTGTTCGTGCCTGGAGAATCCCGTGGACAGAGGAGCCTGGTGGGCTACAGGACATAGAGTCTCAGAGTCAGACACAACTAAAGCGATTTAGCAGCACCTGAAGGATGGTGTTTAGGCTCAGAAAATATGACAGTTGATATATTGAGAGATTGCCATTTTAGTACTTTGGAAGAAATTGAGATTGAATCAGGCAACTAGTTACATCACACTACACAGTTACATTACTCCCTGAAATAAAAACGAATAAATAGATAGTTGTAATCTTTGGGCTTATCAGTTTCACAGCATGCTCATCTGATCCTGCCCCTTCTTTGTCAGACTCACCTCCAGCAAAGAACGTTCATGGCGTTGGTAGAAATTCCCCTTCTAGTCAAAGAATGTTAGCAGATTTCTGTTTATTGTGTCATTGTGTATTAATCCTGAATAAGCATTCATGATAATATAATAGTCACATAAAAACTCACCAACTGTTTCAACTTTGTTTATCAAGAATTAGCATGCACCAAGGACTTAAAAAGTACATTAAATTTAAAGGCAAGAGACCTCAGGGCTCTGCCAGCTGAGCTCAGTTGCCAACTACTTTCAGCTAAATTGCTTTTTCCTGGGTCACCTTGAAGTGCCTTCTTTTTAAAGATCTGAATCACTTTCCTGTCTTGTGGGTGAACTTCTTTGCTCAGAAGGATTCAAATTGGTATAAGAATGAATAAAAATTGTAAGGGGGTCCTTAACATTTTATTCTTCAACCAAGATTACATTTATTTTTAGATATGTAATGTCCAGTGTGGTTTGCATATCTGTAGGTTAAAAAAAGGCGATCAAACCAGTCAGTCCTAAAGGAAATCAACCTTGAATACTCATTTGAAGGACTGATGCTGAAGCTGAAGCTCCAATACTTTGACCACATAATGGGAAGAGCTGACTCAAAAGACCCTGATGCCTGGAAACATTGAAGACAGGAGGAGATGAGAGCAGCAGAGGATGAGATGGTTGGATGGCATCACTGATTCAATAGACATGAACTTGGGCAAACTCTGGGAGATGGTGAGGGACAGGGAGGCCTGGTGAGCTGCAGTCCATGAGGTTACAAAGAGTTGGACACAACTGAGTAACTGAACAACAACAATGTAAAAAATCTGTATTTTTGAATCACACATATTTTATTGAAAATTCTGCATGTACGTTGTAAAATATTCAGAGTGGGAACACATACACACACTGGCAATCATTTCCTTCCTCTCAAAGGACTCTCAAAGCCTTCCAGAAGCGACTCCAGTGAAAGGAGAGAGGCTCTGCTCATTCATGGACTCTGACTCACGTTTTCATGTCTCAGGGGTGGAGGCAGGCTGTGGTCAACACTACGTCTTGCTCTTCTCAAGTCTGTCTTGGGGTCCGCCCCCCATCAGCATCTACAGATCTGGTGCATTTGGGAATGCCTTCACAGGACGTCACTGTGAGTGGATGCTTCAGCTGGTGCCCTGTTGATGGGCAACTGCCTGGTCCTCAGTCTGCTGATACCTGCAAGGCTGCAGCAGCACGTATCTCTGGGTGTCTATTGACCTGGTCTCTGGTCCTGATAAGGCCTCGTCTCTGCAGGGAGTGCGCTGATGACAAGATGGCGGGCTGGAAAGTGGGGATCCGATGGTGCCTTCCTGGATCGCCCAGCCCTTCCACGTGGGTCCTTCTCCCGGGGCACCCTTACCCTCTCCTCCCTCAAGACTCGCAGCATCTATAGAACCAGCCAGATCAGGGATGCTGGCCAAGGACATCCCCACCCTGACATCCTTGAGCTCTAGACACATCATCTGGGTCTGCAGTCCCACCAGGCACCATGTCCCTGCGCTTTCCCCCAAATCAGTGGTTCTGAACTGGGGTGCTCTGCCCCCAGAAGACATGGGCCATGCCTGGAGACAGTTTTGGTTGCCACTGCTTCTCAGGTGGCTCAGAGGGTAAAGAATCTGCCCACAGTGCGGGAGACCCGTGTTTGGTCCCTGGGTCAGGAAGATCCCCTGGAGAATGCCAACCCACTCCAGTATTCTTGCCTGGAGAGTCCCATGGACAGAGGAGCCTAGTGGGCTACAGTCTGTGGGTTCTCAAGAGTCAGACATGACTGAGCAGCTGAGCACACACACATACTGGGGGTGGGGGTGCTGCTGGTCTCCAGAGTGTGGTCACCAAGGGGCCTCTGAATGCCCTCCATGTGCCCAGGACAGCCCCCACCAGAGAATGACCTGGCCTGAGGGGTTGGCAGAGCTGCCGTGGAGGAACTCTGCTCTACGCCTCCTCCAGGAGGCCTGGAGGATATGCTGGACCCAAGCCAGGCCCCGCTGAGTGTCGGGGTTGGACTGAGACTGGGCTTGGGCTTCTAATGCTCCTGAAGCATATAAATAAATAAAAAGATTGTTCTTTTTAATTTTATTTTATTTTTTACCAACTCTCTCTTCCTGCCCCTTTCATTTTGCCTATCAGAGGGGTTTTTTAAAATTAATTAATTCATTTTAATGGAGGATAATTTTTTATAATATTGTGCTGGTTATTGCCATAAATCAACATGAATCACCCATGGGTGCACATGAGTCCCCATTCCAAACCCCACTCCCGCCTCCCTCCCCACCCCTCTGGGTTGTCCCAGAGTACCAGCTTTGAGTGCCCTGCTTCATGCATTGAACTTGCACTGGTCATCTATTTTACATATGATACTATATATGTTTCAATGCTGTTCACTCAAACCATCCCACCCTCGCCTTCTCCCACGTAGTCCAGAAGTGTGTTTTTGCATCTGTGTCTCTTTTGCTGCCTTGCATATAGAATCGTCATTACTGACCTAAATTTCGTAAATATGTGTTAATATACTGTATTGGTGTTTCTCTTTCTGGCTTACTTCACTCTGTATAATAGGCTCCAGTTTCATCCACCTCATTAGAACTGACTCAAATGTGTTCTTTTTTATAGCTGAGTAATATTCCATTGGCTATATGTATACCTCAACTTGCTTATCCATTTGTCTGCCAGTGGACATGTAGGTTGCTTCCAAGTCCTGGCTATTGTAAACAGCGCTGCAATGAACACTGGGGTGCATGTGTCTCTTCAATTCTGGTTTCCTTGGTGTGTATGCCCAGCAGTGGGATTGCTGGGTTGTATGGCAGTTCTGTTCCCACTTTTTCAAGGAATCACCACGCTGTTCTCCATAGTGGCTGTACCAGTTCGCATTCCCATCAACAGTGTAACAGGGTTCCCTTTTCTCTACACCCTCTACAAAATTTATTGTTCGTAGACTTTTTGAGACAGTCATTCTGACTGGTGTGAGATGGTACCTCATTATGGTTTTGATTATCATCACTGATAATGAGTGTTGTTGAGCATCTTTTCATGTGTTTGTTAGCCATCTATATATCTTCTTTGGAGAAATGTCTGTTTAGTTCTTTGGCCCATTTTTTTTTTTTTTTTACAAGGGCATGGGGGACCCCGTCAGACCACCGGGGTTACAGGCCTGTGGTGGGTCAGTTGGCATCAGTCCCTCTCCTGCGAGCCAGACTGGATCCCTGGGCGCCTGTCTCCTGCTGTTTACAATGCCTGCAATAAGCTCTTCTTTTGCATAATTGCGGTGTATCTGAGAAGATGCCAGGACATATGCGGGCTTTGGGCAGGAAGTATTCAGCGGAGCTGGAAAGATGAAACATGTTTTTCTGAACCCATGGAAGCTGTAGGATGCAGCCTTCCTGTTCAGACCAAGTCACTAAGGGTGACCTGCGCCCCCCACGCCCCACCCTGCCACCTGCTGGAAATTACTCCAAGTTGGAGAGCCTATTAATTGTCCTTTGGGAGTGTTCCTGCCCTCTCTTAAATGAGTTCTATTGGAAGAAGCCTGTGATGGAGTATCCCCAGTGTAAGATCAATCTGCTCCCGGGTTCGGGACTAATTATCCTCAGGGCCTTGGCGGCCGGCGGGGGATCCCTGGGGGGTTGCAGGGGCTGGGGGTCCAGCAGACCTGTGGGGTCCTCCTGTTACAGATCAGGGTCGGCTGCCCGGATTCTGGGGTGTGTGTGTTACCGCCTGAGGTGCAGGCTGGGGTGTGGGGGTGCTGTGCCTAGAGGTGAACTGTTTGTTCCTGGGGACCCAGCGGCATCCTGCCTGACACCACTGCTCCTGTCACCCCTGGTCCTGCGGGTCCATTGTCAGGGCCGACCTGGGACATGCAGGTTGGGGTTCCATTCCTCCAGGGCTCCCCACTCCTTCAGGCTCCCTGGAACCCCAGGCCCAGCGCTCTGCCTGTCCCGCCTCCTGCACCCGCTCCTGGTGGGGCCATCTCTGGCCTCACTGCTGACCGCCTGCTCCCCAGTTGCCTGTGCCACCCTGCCCTGTTCTGCCTGGCACCCTCCCCTGCACTGTGGAGCCGTCCTCAAGGGGCACCTTCTCAACGAGGAGAGTGACACGGTGACTTCCCCTCCCACTCCGTCATCCCTGCTTGGGGAGGGTGGGAGCTGTGCTCATCCTGACCCCGGAACCTGTGACCGCAGCCCCTCATGTGGTCAGGGGAGGTGGTGGGTGTGACGGAGCAGGGGTCAAAGACAGTGTGGTGGTCCTGGGTGATGCGGGTGCCCAGTGCACTCGAGGGTCCTGGCAAGAGGGAGGGGAGAGGGTCTGAGACAGGAAGCGGACTGGAGGGCAGGAACAGTTTCCGGGGGGGTGCCAGCTGCGGGCAGCTGGGAGCTGGGTGTGGGGAAGCAGCCTGTCTGCAGGCCTCCAGAGGAGCCAGCCCTGCCCACCCCTGGGATTTAGCTGTGGGATCCCTGTGATCAGCCTCTGTCCCACAGAACACACTGTGATGTTCTGTTACAGCGGCCATGGGGAGCCCCCACGCTGCCGTCCTCTGCGTGCATGTCTCACTAGGTAACCGTCTCGCCAGGTGAGCGGCCGGAGTGGAGTCGTCGTCCAAGGGGGTGTGTGGACAGACGTGCAGGGGGACGTGCCCTGGGGGCTGCGGGGTAAATAGCTTCAGTGCTGGGGGGACCCTGCAGTCTGGATCAGGGGCCGGGCTAGTGGGAATGCCTGGGAGGGTGGGAGGGTGTGGGCTGAATCTCCCGGACGAGTTTGGGGTCCCTGATGGGAGTGTTTCAGCCAGCAGGTCGCAGGGGAAGGCTGAGAAGCCGGGGGCGCCAGCCGGCTAGGGGGATCTCAGGCTGGGAGGAGGGCGGTCCAGGAGGGGCCAGGGAGGCAGGTGCGGATGGCCAGAAGACCCTCCAGGGATGTGACCCCATCTCGGGAGCAGCGCGGGCCTCTGGCAAGGCTGCCTGACTCGAGTCTGACCCCGGCAGGGGAGGCGTGAGGCCTGGGGCAGCCCCGCTGGCTTGCAGAGTGTGTCTCGCATGTGGGCCTCTAAGTGCTCTGTGTGGAGGGGCCTGCAGCCCCCCAGAGGGGCTCCCCGTGTTCTTGTCACCCCATCCCCAGGCTCAGAGAGTCAGGCCCTTGGCCCGAGGTCAATGCTAGTAACGTATGCACACAACGGCCGGGGTTGGAGCAGACAGTCTGACCCCGGAGGGCTGCGTGGGTCCACCAGCTCAGCTCCAGCCTGAGGCTGCTGCAGGACCGGAGCTCGTAAGCCACTGGGGAGCTTGAGAAGCGCTGAGCCAGGACAGCGGCAGCACCGGGAGAGGAAGAGGTGAGGAGATGCATCCGCAGGAGACGCGTCCGCAGGCTCGCTTATCGGTCAGATATGGGCGCGGGGAGACTGAGCCCTGAGGTCCCTCTCTGCTCAGGCCTCTCAGCCAGGACCCTCGTCACCTTCCAAGTCAAACCAAACGCTGTGGGCTCCAGAGCGCACGGGTTTTAGTGTTATGACTTTATGCATTTAATTATTTATGCATGAGGGTGCCCGAGTGAATTGGTTCCCTCCCTTCCCCATGAAGTAGACAGCGAGTGTGGGGCTTCCCGTGATACCTCCTGCAGACAGGCCAGGTTTCAAGTTTGAGGTCCCCCCTGGCTGCGCATCCTGAGGGTTCTCATATCATGGTGTTGCTGTTGTCAATGAGGCAATTAAATTACGTGCGAGGATAGTGTCTCCATACAGGGCCCAACACGAAGTAGGTGCTCAGTTTGGTAGTTGTTCCCTGGTGGCTCAGACGGTAAGGAATCCGCCCGCAATGTGAGTTCGATTCCCTGGGTTGGGAAGATCCCCTGGAGAAGGGAACAGCTACCCACTGCAGTATTCTGGCCTGGAGAATTCCATGGACTGTACAGTCCATGCGGTTGCAAAGAATTGGACATGACTGAGTGACTTTTTTCCCTTCAAGCACCTGCTGCATCAATTTTGGAGGCTTCATTTATGTTGGCAGAAAAACAGGTGGCTTCCTGTTACCAGCACTGAATAGTCAGAATTGTGCTGTGCTTCCTGACTTGCCTGGCCTACTAGGAAGCTCAGGAATAAGTTCTGTAGCTGACGTCGGTATGCCTCAGCAGGCAGTGTGTTGTCCTGCCAACCCATTCTCTTATCCTTCGTTTCTGATTGTGCCTAGTTTTCAGTCCTTTCAGCTCAGTGTCTGAGTTTTTATTGCTGCCTCAAACCTTTTGCAATAGAAAGAATCCAAATATGAATAAAGTTCGGTAGGTGTGCGCTGTCGCTCAGTCATGTCTGACTCTTTGCAACCCAATGGACTGCAGCTCTCCAGGCCCCTCTGTCCATGGAATTGTCCAGGCAAGATTACTGGAGTGGATAGCCATTTCCTCCTCCAGAGATCTTCCTGATCCAGGGATCAAATCCTTGCCTCTTGTGTCTCCTGCATTGGCAGAAGAGTTCTTTACCACTAGTACTACAAACGAATCAGTTCTCTGTCCTGCATGTTGAGCAGATTCTCTGATGTTAGGAAGGAAACACCAGTGGGCATGTTTGCAGAATCTCGTGCTCTCCTTTCGCTCCCAGAGAAAATCTTTCTCTTGCTTGGCATGTGTTTACGGTGAGAGACTATTAAATGCACACAATGAGCTGAGCTCCTGTTTACTGACAAGGCCAGAACCACCCAGATGGACCCTTTTCTTTCCTCCTTCTTTCACCTACACTGACCTTGTTGTGACCTTGGTGTTCTCACCTGTGAAATGGAGCAGTGGAACTGAATGATCTCCACACCGTCTTCTATTTCATTCCATTTGAAAGCTGCAGACCGAGGCCTCATGTTCTTGTACGTGTAGGTGACTCTTGACCGTCAGCCCCTGGTGAAACCTCCGTCCTGCAGTCCTTGCGTCCAGTTCAGCCAGAGTCGTGTCTAGCCACGTGGCCAGTCTGGCCTGTGAGAATGGGGTTATTATCCCTTGTTCTAGAAAAGATGGAGATGGGACTCAGCAGATCTAAATACCTTCTGCACTGTCACTTCGCTGGGGACTGGGCAGAGGCGTCCCCACCGGACTCTGAGCCCTGCACGCTCTCGGGATGCTGAGCCAGAGGACACTCGAGGCTGCGTGGGGTTGGGAAGATGCTCCCATGCTAAACCAGGAAGCCCTCTGTCATTTGTGTCACGGAGTCGGTCTCCTTGGAGGATTTTCTGTGAAATAAGGGTTCTACATTTAGCAGTTGGAAAACAATCGCACCACACTTTAGTGATTCCTTGTTTTAACTTCTGTTAGAATTGAGTTAAAACTCACAACCTCGTGTTCACCCTTCTTTCCCCGATCTCTCCTCCAGGCTTCTCGCCAGCTGCTCCTAAACTGTGGCTGGAAAAGCCTCCCCGTTGTTGCCCAGCCCCCAGCCCCATTCTGCTCTATGCTCGCTCAGGCTTCTTCCACCCACCCCATCCTTGGAGTCTGGCTCTCCCTGCATCTCCTGCCCTGTCCGCAGGGCCCTGCTGACCTGTCCACGCCCTGCGTCTGTCCATCTTCCACAGAATGCATCCCAGACCGAGGTTCATGGTAATCACCCTCCCTCTAATCAATGGTGGGAGCTAGTAAATTGAGGTGGTCGATACGAAATCACTTCAGATCACTACAATCCTGATACTTAAGTCATATGCTCTTTAAAAGACTATTTTTTTAGAGCAGATTTGCATTCACAGCAAATTTGAGAAGCAGCTACAGAGTTTTCGCATGACCCCTGGCCCCCACACATGCACAGCCTCCCCCATCATCAACACCCTCCACTGGAGGGAACATTTATTACAGTTAATGAACCCACACTGACCCGTCATCATCCACGGTTGATGTTAGGGCTCACTCATGGTGGTGTACATTTTATGGGTTTGGATACATGTCCAGTGACCTGTATTTACCATCATGTTTTCACACAGAGTAGCTTCACTGCTCTGAAAATCCTCTGTGATCCACCTATTCATCCCTTTCCCTCTCCCCAAGCCCCTGGAAGCCACTGATTATCTCACTGTCTCCATAGTTTTGCCTTTTCCAGAATATCATGTCATTGGGATCATGTAATATGTAACCTTTTCACATTCACTTAAGTCATGTCTGACTCTTTGTGATCCCACCAGGATCCTCTGTCCATGGGATTCTCCAGGCAAGAATATAGGAGCGGATTGCTAAGCCCACCTCCAGGGGATTTTTCCCACCCAGGGATTGAATCTGTATCTCTTGCACTGGAAGGAGGATTCTTTACCATTAATGCTATCTGGGCAGCCTTAATGATATGCGTTTTAGATTCCTTCATGTCTTTTCATGGCTTGATAACTCATTTCTTTTTCTAGCTGCATCAAAGGTATCGTTTTTCCAGTAGTCATGTATGGATGTGAGAGTTGGACTATAAAGAAAGCTGAGTGCTAAAGAATTGATACTCTTGAACTGTGGTGTTGGAGAAGACTCTTGAGAGTCCCTTGGACTGCAAGGAGATCAAACCAGTCCATCCTAAAGGAAATCAGTCCTGAATATCCATTGGAAGGACTGATGCTGAAGCTGAAGCTCCAGAACTTTGGCCACCTGATGTGAAGAACTGACTCATTGGAAAAGACCTTGGTGCTGGGAAAGATTGAAGGCAGGAGGCGACAGAGGATAAGATGGTTGGATGGCATCACCAGCTTGATGGACATGAGTTTGAGTAAGCTCCAGAAGTTGGTGATGGAACTCCATGGAAGCCTGGCGTGCTGCAGTCCATGGGGTCACAAAGAGTCGGACACGACTGAGCGACTGAACTGAACCGAAGATTCCAGGGTCTGCATGCACACAATTGTTTCATTCACTCACCTGCTGAAGGGCGTCTCTATTGCTTCCAAGTTGTGGCAATTATGAATGAAGCTGCTATAAACATTCATGTACAGGGCTTTGTGTGACATAAGTTTCCAACTCATTTGAGTAAATATCAAGGAGCGTGATTGCTGGCTCATATGGGAAGAGTGTGTTTAGTTTTGTGTGATGCCTCCCAAGTGGCCGCACTGCTTGGCGTGCCCAGCAGCAATGAAAGAGGGAGCCTGTTGCTTTGCATCCTTGTCAACACCTGGTGTTGTCAGTGACCTATATTTTGGCCGTGCTAAAACTTTCATTTTGAGATGATTGTAGATTCTCATGCAATTGTAAGATATAATACCAGGAGGTACATATGCCTCTTAATCATTTCCCCCAGTGTTATATAGCTATTATGTCTTGCATGACTGTATTCCACCTACAAAACTCAGTGCTGTGATCAGTTGACCTTATTCAGATTTTTCAGTTGTACAAGCACACAGATCTGTGTGTGCACGTGCGTACGTGTATTTAGTTCCATAAAAGTGTATCACAAGGGATCCTTGTGATGACGTGCTCTGTATCTGGACTCTGACCGTCACACAGATTAACCCATGGTAAAATTACATATGTAATATTTTTATACTTCTCACAATTATGTCCCCCTCATGGTGTCTAGTTCTGCTGGGGACACCATAATCGCTTCATAAATACCTGTGTGTGTGCGTGTGTGTGCGCACGCGTGTGCTCAGTTGTGTCCAACTCATTATGACCCCAAGGACTGTAGCCCACCAGGCTCCTCTGTCCATGGAATTTTCCGGGCAAGAATACTGGAGTGGGTTTCCATTTCCCCCTCCAGGGGATCTTCCCAAGCCAGGGTTCGAACCCATGTCTCCTGCATCTCACGCATTGCAATTCTTTACCACTGAGCCACCAGAGAAGCCCTCAGCAAACATAGAGCCGGTAATGAATATCTTATTCCTTAGAGAAAACAGCAGTGATTCAGAAAGCATAAGCCCTGGCCTAACGCTGGGCCTCATCTGAGAGCATGAGGCAGTGAGAATAACCGTGGATCTGCAGCAGAAGACTTGAGCTCAGAGACTGGCTTTGCTCCATTCCAGCTCAGAGGATTTACTTTAAACCTCAGACCTCAGTGTCTTGATCTGGAAAACAAGGAAGCCAGATTAGTAATCTCTATGAAGTGAAGTGAAGTGAATTCGCTCAGTCATGTCCGACTCTTTGTGACCCCATGGACTGTAGCCCGCCAGGCTCCTCCATCCATGGGATTTTCCAGGTAAGAATACTGGAGTGGGGTGCCATTTCCTTCTCCAACCGATCTCCCCCACCCAGGGATCGAACCCAGGTCTCCCACATTGTAGGCAGATGCTTTTACCATCTGAGCCACCAGGGAAGTAATCTCTATGGTCCCTTCCAAATTTGGAAACTATACACTTCTAAAAACTGTGACATCCTTTAATCTCTCAGGTCTGAATTTCTCTCTTTAAACATTTTTGTCTTGTGGTTTGAATTTATCAGCTCAGAGTTTGTTTCATTTTCAAGCTTTGAACCACGGACAAACAATAATCTTCTCCTTGATTTCTTACCAACTTAAGAGGTGACTGGAAAGATCTCATTTGCGTGAAGATTCAGGAGACACAAAGACTCCTGGGAACACTGGCATCTGTGGCCCACAGCCCAGCCTGGGCAACACGGTGCCTTCCTGAGATGTCCACTTGCTGAGAGGGTGTGCAGGACGTCTCCCCTGCCCAGCCCTCAGCAGAGCAGGTCCTGTGTCCCACAGCCCAGGCGATGTCTTGCTGCCACAAGACCAGCACTGGCATCTCAGCACCCTACCCCAGGAGGTGCTCCCCTCTCACACATGGTCCTCTAACAGCCTTCCTTCCTGGGTAGATGTCCTCCTTGGGGGCTGGTGTGACCCATCTATCAGACCCTGTCCCTAACCTCCAAAATATGAGCCAGAAAGTGACCAAAGGGAAAGAGAGAGAAGCTGAATATGCTGGCCGATCAGCACATTTGGCTGAGCCCACTGTGTGGAGTGGGTGAGCAGGCAGGGGGCACAGCTTGTATCCAGGCTCTGCTTCGTACCAGGGGGGTGACTTCCAGCAGCTCTCAGTCTTCCCCTGCCTCAGTTTCCTGATCTGTAGAATGGGAATGTCCCCTGTCTCAAAGGGATGCAGGATGGTGAACTGAATCAATAGAGGTAAGAGCTTGGACTGGGGGCTCCCTGATGGTTCAAGTGGTAAAGAATCTGCCTGCAATGCAGGAGACATAGGAGACTCAGGTTCGATCCTTGGGTCGGGAAGATCCCCTGGAGGAGGACGTGACAACCCACTCAAGTTGCCAGGAAAATCTCATGGATAGAGGAGCCTGGCTATGGCCCATGGGTTTCAAAGAGTCAGCCATGACTGAAGTGACTGAACGCACACAAACACAGGAGCTTGGACTAGTGTTTGGCATGTATAAGTGCTTGGCAAATGTTACCTGTCTTCATGTGGTCGTGCTCTTTACCTTCTGACTTGGCTGTCCATCCCTGGACACAAAATGCCCTTGGCCCCTCAGCCTGTATGATTGCAGGAGTGTCTGGTGGCGATGCTTTGGGGAGAAATGTGATGATTGGCACAGATCCTGTCTGGCTAAGTCCCATGGAGCAGCAGGGGCTCCTGGGGGGACAGGCATGCACATTTTCTGCAAAGCTATGGAGGCAAAGCCTGTCCTGGGCTCTGACCTGGGAGGTCCTCTATGCTTAAGAGGAAGCCTCAGAACAACTTTGAAAGGCTGCAACCCAGAGCAAAGGGCTTTGGGCAGTGGGCCTGTGCCATCTGGAGGGAAATGAATGGGGTCTCAAAAGCCACCTCGCAGCTATCTGGGGACCCCGTACTCTTAGGTGAGCCCTGCAGACAGGCAGCCAGCCTTCACACCTTCAGACTCTCCAACCAAGGCTTCTTATAACTTGTGCATTCGTATGTTGCTGCTGCAAGGCTATGCATTTTCTGATTTTTGTCACACTCTGATAAGACGTAAAAAACAGTTTGTGTGCTCTTGCTGACTGAATTGCAGAAGTAATTTCTCATACGACTGAAATCTCAGATTTGGTAGATGCCTTGCCCAGTGGGACAGGAAGCAATTTATCAATTCCCATTAGCTTCAGTCGCCAATCAGGAGCCCACTCTGGCCTGCTGTTTTTCCTGCTCCTGAGCAGCTCACTAATTTCTCTTGCTGAATGAGCTTTCACAGAGCAGTTCCCCTTGACACTGAGCCTGCCGCCCCTGAACAGACAGGAGCTCTTGCATCAGGTGGGAAATGGAGACGCAGTTGTGTGCTACAGGCCTGGCAGGCAGGCTGTGTCCAGGAGGAGCGAGGTCTTTTAGGAATTGATCTTCCCCTTGAGGACCCCAGGACCTTCCCATTTTGTTGAACTCACAAACACCCAAGAGGAAGTCTCCTTTGTCTTTGAACTTCCATTTGGGAAGCCTTTGCTCAGAGGCTATGTGTGTGAATTTTGAGTTTGGGTCCCCAGAGTCGAGAGATCTTGGGAGGCCGTGCACCTGGCCTCGTGTTCTCCTTGCAGGCTCTCCTTTCCTCCTTCTCTGCATATTTCCCTTCAAAACAAATCCTCGTGGTAACACAGTCTCTGTGAGTGCAAACGCTGATGTGAGCAGTTTTCCTGAGAGGAAATGCGAGTCCCTGAGGCACCCCAGCTCTGAGGCCCTGGCTCTATGGATCGTTCCCTCCAAGGAAACTGGGAGAGACCACTTGCTCACCACGCCTTCCCAGGGGGCTCAGATGGCTGAGACTCTGCCCACAGTGCAGGAGACCGGGGTTCAACCCCTGGATCAGGAAGATCCCCTGGAGGAGGGCATGGCTACCCCCTCCACGATTCTTGCCTGGAGAATCCCCATGGACAGAGGAGCCCGGTGGGCTACAGTCCACGGGTTGCAGAGTTGGACACGACTGAGCGACTAGCACACGTGTATTTACCAAAACACAGAGGCTTTAAAGCAGCACCGATTGGAAACTCTTTCTGTCATCTCCGGTGCTTCTCATTACAGAAAGGAAGGCTATTCCAAGAGAGGGCTTTGAGGGAGAGTTCCTCCCGTCACCAGTTTCAGTGGAATTCAGCTGGGAGCTGTCACCAGGGGCCGATGGAGAGGTGACACCTGAAGGGCTGTTAGAACAGTTGTCTTTTCCAGCAGGGGCTTCCAGCCTCCAGACAGGTGGGCAGGTCCATGTGCTGCTTTCAATGCGTTAAACAGAACGCCCTCTGATTTGGGCAACAATGCAGAGACGTCAGCTGCTTGAGGCGGGTGTGAGGGATGCTGTGGGCCGTCGTTTTAATGGATTTATGTACATTTCCATGGGCTTCCCTGGACACAGCATCTCTGGAGCTGCCTGTGAGTCTGGCTCGAGGTGTGCCTGAAGAAGGCGGGGCCCTGAGGGTGGGCAGACCCGGCTCCTGGCATCACTGCCGACCGGGCACTCGCAGCTGCCCAGTGATGAAGCAGCAGCCTCTGTGCATGGTCACAGCACTGACGTTAGAGCCGAGGACGCAGGACGGGTGGGGATACAGGGAGGCGAGGGGCCACATGGCAGCGGCTGTGGACTGGCTCCAGGGCCAGCGGAGGGCAAGAGGAGAGTTAGGAGGCCTTTGGACCCAGAGGAGGCTCAGGTTAGAGGAAGTGGGGGTGGCTGGGAAGGGGTGCTTTCCTCTGCCCAGGGCGGGTCTGCTGGGGACGGTGCAGGGAGCACCCCTGGGCTAGATGCTCTGGGTGAGGATTTGAAGTGATGTGGTCCCCAGTAGGTACTCATCACACCAGGACCAGGCCTGACACAGCCTCACTTCCCCAGGGGCCGGCACACGCAGCGTGGCTGGGAGGCATGGAGGGCATTGATGGGGACCATGTATGGGACTGGGGGATGGGTCCAGAGCAGTCCCAGGGTGTGCCCCACGGCCCTGGCCACACAGGATCCCACGATGCTCACCTCCCCTCCTGCCTCAAGGCCTTGCCGCCTTCTTGCCCCCAGAGCTCATCAGTGCTGACCTGTGAGGGGCCTCCAACCCTGCATCCATTTAAGTCCGTCTTCTATGAGTCAGAAGCATGATCAATGGTCTGGGCCCTCCTCCTCCCTGGCAGGCTCCAGCCCTCCATCACCTTTAAGACAAATTAATGTGGTAACTATGTCTGATATCAGAAGATAGAAGTGAAAGTCGCTCAGTCGTGTCTGACTCTTTGCGACCCCATGGACTATACAGTTCATGGAATTCTCCAGGCCAGGTCTGGAGTGGATAGCCTTTCCCTTCTCCAGGGGATCTTCCTAACCCAGGGATCGAACCCAGGTCTCCCGCATTGTGGGCAGATTCTTTATCAACTGAGACACATCAGAAGCCCAAGAATACTGGAGTGGGTAGCCTATCCCTTCTGCAGGGGCTCTCTCAACCCAGGAATGGAACTGGGATCTCCTGTATTGCAGGTGGATTCTTTGCCAACCGAACTATCAGGGAAGCCATGGCAAAAAATCGTACCTTTAAGCTGGAATTTAGGGAGATACATAAGCTTTCTTGTAAGCTGTAAAATTCCATACTTGTGATGGATACTGTTCAAAATCTCTTCTGAGAACCATCATTTGCCCTTTGGGCCACAGTGCCCACAGTCTGGACTCACTTGATGCAGATAGAGGACTTTGCTGTCCCTCAACAACAGGGGACCGGCGGTGCACGTCGGTGAGGAGTGGAGTGGTCAAGTGAGCCCCAGAGGAGTGGGGTGGTTGAGTGAGCTGCAGGGGGTATGGGGGTGGTAGACTGAGCCCCGGGGGGAGTGGGGATGGTCATCCACGTGGTTTGTGGGGCTGTGTTCTGTGTTACTTCTCTTTCCCAATCACACTGCAAGCTCTTCAATGGCAAGGACTGCCTTCTTTTCAATCTTGGATTCTTAGCCTCATACCTCTTGCCTTGTACCTCTGATGCTCAGTAACTATTCATCCAATGAATGAGACAGTAAGACAAGTAACCACTTCCTAAAATAGATAAATGCCTGACGTGCGATCCTTCATTAACTGCTATTTACCCAACTTATCTCTTTGCAGCACAAGGGGCGTTACACTTTCCACGAAGCTTAAAGACCTACAGTTTACGGTACGGGAGGTGGGAGAGCCCCCGGCTGGGACTGTGGATAAGCTGCTTCACTTTTCTTGAACTTCAGTGTCCTTGTCTTAAAAACGGGCATGAGAATGAGAGAGAGATCAGAGTTCCCGTCGAGGGTGCAGCCCCACCCCTCCTGCCCACCCAGGGACCATGCGGCTGCAGACACCCAGCCACGGGCACCAGGGATGCAGGGGTCTTCAGTGTGGCCGCCTCGCCAGCTCCATGGCTGTCGGAGTGTATGCGGATAGTCCCCCTTAGGGACTGTCTTGTGCAGGATCGAGGTCATGCTGCCGGGGTGGGGGTGGCCCCCTGTCTTCATAATTTTTCCATTTTCCCTTGTATCTTTTCTTGATCTGAGATCTTACAGGGGTTCCTGAAGGTGGGGCTCCTGGGTTACATGCCCACCTGCCCCCCAGCCACTGAGGGGTGGTCTGCTGGGGGGTCACTTTTGGGTTGCTGCTCAGTCTCTCTGGCAAAATGAGTCCTAGCAGTGGGCAGGCTGTCCAGCCCCAGACGGCCCCAGCACAACCCGTTTCTGGTGTCAGGACATGGAAGAGGCACTTCTTGGAGTTTTAAACATGAGGACTCTCAGGGTGTTGGGTCCTGGCGGCAGCAGGTAGGCCCACATCCGGGGGAGGGACGCTAGGTGGGGTGTTATGCATGCAGGCGGGTGTTGAGTTCAGCTCTGTTAAACATCTTCATTAATGATTTGGAAGTGGGATGTAAACAGAACATTAATTAACCCGCTGAATATTAAGCTGGGAGGTGTTACAAAGGCAGACCCATCACTTTATCACTTCCTCCATGTATAGAACTTGGGTGATTCAGTGGGTCAGCTGAGGGCAGGAAGAATATCTTTGTTGACAACACCACTGGCTCAGTCCATAGCTGGCACTTGGGTTGACTTCTTTCACAGGCATAGTCTCATACCAGAAAACTTCTGCTTTCTGTTAGTTACCCAGTGATGAGTCATCTTATCTGTATTTTAAGGGGCTGGGTAGACAGCAAATATTCTGGGGAGACTGACGTGGTGTAAACAGAAACAGGGGCAGAGGGCAGTACCCGTGATGGGGCCAGTTACCACAGCGTCCTGGAGCTTGAGTCTTCTCTCCTGATTCTGGGGGGCCTCATCTGCTTTCTCAGAGGGCACCTTTTCCTCCAGAAAGAGTCTCACAGATTTCCTTCCCCAGAAAGAGCTTGGTAAGAGTAGGCTGAGAGTTCAGCACACTCTGCATTCTTATGGTGTCGATTTGGGATCAGGAGTCCTTGTTCTGCATTTTTTGATCAGATAGCTATGATGAAAGGGCTTCCCAGGTGGCTCAGTGGTAAGGAGTCAGCCTGCCAGTGCAGGAGACACAGGAGACATGGGTTCAATCCCTAGTAGGGAAGATCACCTGGAGAAAGAAATGGCATCCCACTCCAGTATTCTCGCCTGGAGAATCTCATGGACAGAGGAGCCTGACGGGCTACCATCCATGGGGTCACAAGGAGTCAGACACGACTGAGCACACAGCTATGATGAAGTTATTTACCCTTTCTGAGCCTTAGTTTTTCTAATCTGTGGGAGGAGATAAAATGGAGTGACCCTAGGATACAGGTGGGAGGGTGAAATGAAGTGACATTCTTGAATTTTGTGAGCTGTAAAACCATATAAAGTTAGTATAACATTGGACTGATTCTCAAAGAATGAGGCATCCTACCCCCATGCATATGAGATACTCCAAATAATTATCGGCAGGGTGGCCAAAAACATTTAGAAATATGGATAGGAAATCCAATCTGGAAAAATGCTAGTAAATACTTAGGGACAGTAGAAAATTGGCAGGGTTCTTGAGTTGGCAAAATTAATCAAACTATTTTTCAAATGCTTGGGTTCAACAGATTATAAAGAGTTTGCCAAGCACCTTTTCTTATAAATTTTGGATCCTTTGTTTGTTTCAGCTAAAACATGATCCATAAGCTTCTGATTCATTGACACTTAATTCGCTAAAAGGCTATTTGTTAGTAGCAATCAGATGTTCCAGAAACCTGCTGGGCCTACTGCAAAGAGGCTTTCCAGATTTTTTTTTTCAAACACTTTATTAGCCTGGTACACAAAGAGCTGCTGTTCAATCACTGAGTCATCTCGGACTCTTTGCAAGCCCGTGGACTGCAGCACACCAGGCTTCCTTGTCCTTCATCATTTCCTGGAGTTTGTTCAGACTCATTTCCATTGAGTTGATGATGCCATCCAGCCATCTCAGCCTCTGTCACCATCTTCTCTTGCCTTCAATCTTTCCCAGCATCAGGGTCTTTTCCTGGAGTTTGCCCAAGGTCATGCCCATTGGGTTGATGATACCATCTCACCACCTAGTCCTTTGCTGCCCAATTATCCTTAGCGCCTACCATAATCTTAATGTAATGACCTCATCTTAATGTAATTATCTGCTTAAAAACCCTCTTTCTAAGTAAGGTCACCTTCCCAGGTACAGGGTGAGGAGGTTAGGACTTTAACATATGGATTCTGGGGAGACACAGTCAAACACAGCAGAGATTCTGACTTGGGGTGCCCTCATGGCTGGAAGTCCTGGGGACACCATTCAGTGAAAGGAGAATGAAGCCTGTTCAGAGATCAGTCACCACCCATGAGTGAGGGACCATGGGACCCTGAGGGAGACCTGGGAAGCCCATGACTCCCTTCCGGGGAGTTCTCAAGAGGGCCAGTTCTAGACTGTGGTCCCTGAAGTCACCAGAGGGGACCCCTCTTCAGGGCACCGGAAGGGTCTGACAAGTTCAGACACAGGGGAGGTCATGGCACAGAGGAATCGGAAAAGTAATCACATTTGGTCCATAGAAATGTGCCTAATTGGCTGTTCAATGGTGCCTGGAGATGAGAAGTGAATCCACAAATACTGAGTCTTCCCAGATGCCCTGGGTTTAATTTGTGTTTGTTATGTTTTGGGATCAGGGTGATTAGTGACGTTTGCTGAAGGCTCCGAAATAATTCCCCTTCTAGCCGTTTTTTCCCTGAAATTTAGTCTTTAGCCAAACAGCGTGGTCCTCAGGCCATGTTTGTTAAAAAGGTTAAGGAAAATGTCATCTAAGCCGCAGCCAAGAAAGACGCTCTGGGCAGCCAGTGGGAAGTCGGTGGGCATTTCCCAGCATTTGAGAACTAACAAGAGACCGTTCCCCACACAGACCAGGAGCCGCCAGCCCTGTTCCCCCAGCGGCGGTGCTCGGCCTCCAAGGGTGGAGGATAAGCCTCCGTGCCTCCGTCCACCTTCTTCCTGGCTGCATCCTGCTCTCTGTCACCCTTTCCTCTGCTTCCTCGCTCCGCCAGCATGGCCTTGTCTCATTGCTTCAACTTCCTTTAGAAAAGAAAACCCTCTCTTAAATTCGAAATCAAAACAGCCAGTGAAAAATCGATGTTCAAAAGTTTGTGAAGAAAACTGAATGTTGTGTGGCTTTAAAGAACACAGGGTTTTCCAATACCAGGGCAAGAAAAGAGGTGTCTGTAGGCAATTCCACAATGTATATAGTGAGCATGAATGTGCGTATTTACAGTGAGCATTTTCTGTGCAATTCTAGTTATACTGCAAGGCTGCCAAATTCGTTTTTCAGAGAGAGTTCAAAGGCAAATGTCATCATGCTCCTCCTCTGCAAATTAGCTGTATACATATACCAACACCTTCCAAAAGAATAGACAGGCATTAACAAGGTCTTAGCAGTCATAGCTGCAGGCAAGATTTCCATCAGTGTGTTTGACCTCGACAGCACTGACACTGGGGGACTCGTTTAAAGGTGGTGTGGCTTAGAGCGATCTTGTAATGGGTTGCATCGTGCAAGCGTGTCACGTGCATTTGATTTTAAAATAGGAGCTTTGCCAGTGAGACGCCAGACCCTGAGCCTATACTTTGGAAGATGTTTTCTTCTTTTTTTGTTTTGGTTGCAGAACAGACATTGTTTTGCTGGAGTGTTCTGGTAGGGGTGCCAGGCCCCTCTGGGTACAGGGTTGCTGAAGGGGTAGGCACACCAGTCGTTGGAGTGGCCCCCAGGGGTCGAGTTTGGATGACCCCACAGTCCTCACCTGCAGGGTTGCCCTGTTGGCCTCTGTCTGCTCTGTCCGCATCCTGCCTTCTTTCTGGGGAGCTCCTACCAGGCAAGGATGTTGTCTTTCCTGGTTAAATTTTGCGGAAGCCTGCAGATGATCTTTAGGGAAGAAGCCAGGTATAAGTGACTTTGACCTTCACTTGGGGGCTCTGGGCTTCTGGCCTCAAGAAAGAGTAGGTGATGTCATGGAAAGAACTGGCTGGGATCTGGGCTCTGCCACCCCGTAGAGTTGCTTACTGGGACTTCTTTGAACCTTGGCACCATCACTCATAACATGTGGATAATAAGGTTAGTGTGAAGATCTCATTATTTAAGGTATTAAATTCCAAATCCAGTGCCTGGCATATGGGTGGTGCTCAATAAATGATCATTGTTATCATCACTGTTCGCTTCATTTGGGTTCATTTCTACTTTGCTTCCTTCTCTACTTCCCGCTTTCCAATGTTTTGGAGAGTGGGCTTCACCCCACATGCGGACCTCCTGGCACCATGAGGACCCACGTGGGAGTGAGTGCTGGGTGCTGTCGCTGTGCCGGTGTGGCTTGTCTGCAATTCCCTGGAAGCTGGGTGCAGACAAGGCCGGCTCCAAGATGTCTCCTTGTTCTGAAAGTCTGCGTGAGTCCTGCAGTGGATGCAAATCACACTTTGAAAGTTACCTCCCCTAACTGAACATGTACTTCGTGCTGGAAAATGAATGAAAAGTTAACAAGTTTTCCATCACGGTCTGTTGGGAGCCTCCAGAGCCCTGCACTACAGCTCTGTCTCTGAATGCAGATCCCTGGGCCCCCGTGCTGTTTCGGTGAACCCCACCCAGAAAGAGGGTCCTGTGCTGGACCAGGAGGGACCATCTCCACGTGTGGGAAGGAAACCAGAAAGCTGCCATCTTCATGGAGGTGTTTTTGCAATTAAGAATAGTCTTAAGAGCGATCAAGGAAATTTCCAGGTGAACAAATCTTCTGATTTCCCCTAAAAATGTTAAACCCCAGACTGTGTATATTCTTATCCCTTGATCTTAATACCTGTGAAGAAACAAAGAACGGAGCTTTTGTTTCCAGAATTCAGGATGAAAGCCTGCTTCCCAGTGGTGGTGTTTCCAAGGTTGGAAGAGTGCCCTGTTCCATTGTGTATGCTTGGTTGGGGGTGGGGGCGGGGGGTGCTGTTTAGGATGGGGGCTTTGTGGCTCAGACAGTAAAGAATCTGCTTGCAATGTGGGAGACCCGAGTTCCATCCCTAGGTCTGGAAGATCCCCTGGATAAAGGAAAGGCAACCCACTCCAGTATTCTTGCCTGGAGAACCCCATGAACAGAGGAGTCTGGCGGGCTATAGTCCGTGGGGTCACAAAGAGTCAGACACACTTCAGCATACACTGAAACTAAAGCCTGGGGATAGTGATATCTTCCACAAGAGTCTTAGGATCACCCCGCAGCCAAATTTTGGCTGACTGGATGCTATTAATAACTGGACATGAAACCTTCGCATATGTTGAATAAGATGACCCATGAATGTGGGGAAGGGAGATGGGGGAAGGGGTCCCCACTCAGCCTCATGAGCAGACCCTGCACCCTGCTGGGCTGTGACCCAGCAACACACCTCATTCCCGGGTGGTACCAGGGTGACAGACCGTTCATGGGGCCAGGACCAAGTGGATTCTTGAATTACAAGCCTCTGCTTCTTAGGAAGACATGTGGTTCCAGAGAATTGATCACAATATCACAGTTGTGGTTATTGAAAACAGAAAAGAGACATGAAAACCACACTGGATGACTTCTCTGATCCTTGCTGTAGAAACAAGTTTGCCTGTTTCACCTCTCCCCATCAGAGATCAAGATGAAGTAAAACTGTGAGCTGTAAAAAGTGCCTGGTTTGGAATGCGTCCTGAACTTACATCTTCATTTCATCACTGAAAGCTGTGCAAACTTGGGCAGGTTGCTTACCTTCTCTGGTTCTCCACTTGCTCATTGGTCAAAGTAGATTAAATAGGACCATAGGTTTCTCTGAACCCTGTGGGAACTGAATGAGGTAACAGGCATGGGATGAGCCTCACAAGCTCTTACCAGTCACAGGAAAGCCATGTGGTTGGAGGGTCTCTTTTTTTTTGTTGTTGTTGCCATGTTGCAAGGCTTATAGGATCTTAGTTTCCCCACCAGGGATTGAACTGGGACTTGGCAGTGAGAACTTAGAGTCCTAATCTCTAGACTGCCAGGGAACTCCAGGTGGGTCTCACTTTGAACCCAAATCCTGTTTACTCAAAGATTCAGACTCCGCTGGAGGACCTGTGGATGTTCCCCGCCTTCTCTGCCCACGCTCATGGCTCACACTGAGGCTGTCTGTATGTGTGTGTGTGTTTTAGTCACTCAGTCGTATCCAACTCTTTGTGACCCCATGGACTGTAGCCTGCCAGGCTCCTCTGTCCATGGCATTCTCCAGGCAAGAATACTGGAGTGGGTTGCTATTCCCTTCTCCATAGGATCTTCCTGATCCGGGCATTGAACCCGGGTCTCCCACATTGCAGGCAGATTCTTTACCATCTGAGCCAGCAGAGAAGCCCCAAGTAACAAATAGCAAGGGCAGTTATTTGTTATTAATATCCATTCTCAGAGTACTTTCTCCCTTTCAAACACAGTTACGTGTATGTTGTTACTGACTGAAAATACTAGTTTTCCTTAAAACTTACAGACACCAAAATGGGTATTTCTTAGCTCTTGGGACTGGAAAGGAATTGGGGTGCAGGACTGAGGTCATTACAAAGCCCTCTGCTCACAGAGTGATTGACAAGCAAGGAAGTAAAGGGCGTTAGGAGGTGTGGGATTCTTCTATGTCTGAAAGAACTTGCAATAGTCAGGAAACTAAACACCACCCATGAAAAGGCAATAGACACTTGCTTTGAAATTCAGAAGAGGTTGTCCCTACAGGGAGGCAGTGCTGGAGCTGTTCAGCTAACTGGCCGGAAGTTGTCCCTAAGGGAGGAAGATGCCCATCCCTACGGAGGGGAGGCCGCTTGCAGCTGCAGGCTGTCCTGGGGAGAGGAAGTGGCGTGATCTCCATCACTTGTCCACAGAGGCACTGTTTCCAGACTCTGAACAAAGTTGCAATGAGTTTTAATAATTATCTTTTAAAAAATACTGTCCTTTGATTCAAAGTAAGCGAGGGCTAACCCATATGACGCCATTGCAGCGTCTAGTTCTAAAGACCACCATAGTTTCATGTATAGTTCTCCCTTTTCCACCCCAGCTCCCGTGGGGCACATTTAACACTCAGACTATCACAGAGCAGTCTGGATGAGCCACTTAGGATCACCTGTTCCCATCACTTTGTTGTGGTCAGTCACTCAGTTGTGTCCGACTCTTTGCGACTCCATAGACTGCAGCATGCCAGGCTTCCCTGTCCTTCACTATCTCCCTGAGTTTGCTGAAACTCATGTCCATCTACTTGGTCATGCCATCCAAGCATTTCATCCTCTGTCATCCCCTTCTCCTGCCACCTTCAATCTTTCTCAGCATCAGGGTCTTTTCCAGTGAGTCAGCCCTTCTCATCAGGGGGCCAAAGCAATGGAGCTTCAGCTTCAGCATCAGTCCTTCCAATGAATATTCAGGACTGATTTCCTTTAGGATTGACTGGTTTGATCTCCTTGCAGTCCAAGGAACTCTCAAGAGTCTTCTCCAACACCACAGTTTGAAAGCATCAGTTCTCTGGTGCTGAGCTTTCTTTAGGGTCCAACTCTCACATCCGTACATGACTACTGGAAAAACCATAGGTTTGACTATACAGACCTTTGTCAGCAAAATAATGTCTCTGCTTTTTAATAAGCTATTTAGGTTTGTCATAGCTTTTCTTCCTAGGAACAAATGTCTTTTCATTTCATGCCTGCAGCCACCATCCACAGTGATTTTGGAGCACAAGAAAATAAGTGTGTCACTGTTTTTGTTTTTACCCCTCCTATTTGCCATGACGCGATGGGACCAGATACCACGATCTTCGTTTTTTTGAACGTTGAGTTTTAAGCCAACTTTTTCACTCTCCTCTTTCACCTTCATCAAGAGGTTCTTTACTTAAGAGACATAAGTGTAATGTAAGGTGTCCATTACTCTTATGTCTCTTATGCTAATTCTCCTGGCAGCTCCTCACCTACCTCTCTACTCTTCAGGCTTCTGAAGGCCACGCTCCTCAGCTCTCTGCTAACAGCCATCTCAGCATCCCAAACATCTCAAAAATGTTCCTGCAGTAACAGTCTCCCTCTCGTCCTCTAATCCATTTGCCTTCTTTTCCATCAGAACTTCTTGTTGGATCATGATTTAATATGGACATGCCCTGCCCACCTTCCTTCCTAAGACTTCACTTCAGGTTACTAGTGTCAGGTATTTACCAGCTTCCCTGGCAGCTCAGCTGATAAAGAATCTGCCTGCAATGCAAGAGACCCTGGTTTGTTTCCTTGGTTGGGAGGCTCCCCTGAAGAAGGGATAGGCTACCTGCCTCCAGTATTCTTGGCCTTCCCGGGTGGCTCAGATAGTAAATCTGCCCACAATGTGGAAAACCTGGGTTCGACCCCTGCGTTGGGAAGATCCCCTGGAGGAGGGCATGACAACCCACTCACAGTATTGTTGCCTGGAGAACCACCATGGATAGAGAAGCCTGGCAGGCTACAGTCTGTGGGGCAGCAGAGAGTCCCACATGACTTAAGCACAGCACAGCATTTACTGTGTGAGCCTGACTTTTTAGGGTAATAAATGGAGAAAGGAAATAGGCCGCCTGAGTTCTCCCCAGCAGGTGTGGTCCACTTTAGCATCTGTTCCTTTAGGGTTGTAGGGAGGTGAGTGAACAGAAAGCACGTGTGTAAGCAGGTGGACGTGCCCAGAAGAGGTGGACCACCAGCCACCCCATCTTTGGCGGGTGACGTCCCTTTCTCCCACCCTCGTCAGGAACCCATCCTGCAGGGCTTGGCCGTACTGTTCCTAAGACGCTGTGGTTGGATCCTCTCAGAAGCAATCCTTCCCTAACTGCTCTCCGGGGCTTGCCCCCTCCTCCTGTGTTGTCCATAAGAAGACATTTCAGAGGGTTGCCTGCTGATTTCCGCAACTGTACAGACACCAGCACCCCTGGCCGCCAGCCGGTCAGCCATCCCATCGCTGCTCCTTCACTGCTGGGCTGGTCTCGGCCTTCTGTGCGGCTCTGGGTCGTGACTGCAAAGAACGGAAAAGGGAAAATAAGTCTGAGCGTGGAGCCCAAAGCCCGGGAGGCTGACGACATCCCAGTAATTGAAGCATTTCTGTATCTAAGTATTTCCACCTCATCCGTGAACAAGCATGGCGCACAGAAGTGGATCACATCGGGCAGAGCGGTGGCGTCGGGCCCACACCCTAACCTTGCGCGGTCCTCGGAACGTTGCAAGGATTTTCTCTCCTTGAGTTCATTCATTTAAATCAGAACGAAAGTTCACCGCGTCTCTCCTCTGCTGGTGACATTTTCCGCTTCACACACTGTCAAACTCATTTACCGTGCGGCTGCTTCACGGGCGGCGGTCACCTCCGTGGAAACCGCAGACAGCTCCCCCAGCTCTCCTCAGAGCCCCGCCTCCTCCTGGTCTCCCCCTCGCCTCCCCTCCTCCATCCTCTCCCACCTGCCCTCCTGCGCACGCCCCTCTCGCCATGCCATCCCCACCCCTCCCGCGAAGCCTCCCTCTGAGCCTCAGCCCCGCTCCAGGTGTGTGGCGGAGGAAGCAGCTCACCGGGGGGTCATTGCTGGACCGCAGTGACGTCCAGCTCCTTCCCGCTCTACTTCCGGTGTCTTCAAGGACCCGGATGTGGGGAATGTGCTGAAACCACCACCTGCCGTGGGGCATCCTGGGAAGGCGGGAGGTGTCGGGGGCGGGTGTAAAGCTGAAGGAGGGAGAGGCGGTGCTGTCGCCCCTGTGAAGAAGAACTGACTGACTGACAGCCGTGGGCCAGACTGGGCCAGCCTTCTTACCCACCGAGCAGGGACTTGCATCAACACCAAACGAAGTACCTGGAGATACGGTTTAAAATGCATTTTTCTGGCTTCTCTGAAGTATGGGTCTGTCTTCGTTGTGGAGGGCTGTGTTTCCCCGTGGAACTGGGCAGGCTGGCCTTTGATGGGGCGGACTCTCCACACCGCCCCTCCCCGCCCCTCCCCCCAGCAGGCCCGTTCCCCCAGGGGTGGACTTGACCCGTCCCTCTTGCACGCTCAGAGGACTTCTGTCCGGAATTTGGGGACGCGGGGCCTCCACTTGCCTGCTACCTTTGTGCAGAATCAGAGGAGAAGCTCTCACGCGGCACACATCTGATCCAAGCCCATTTCATGGCCTCACCAGAAATTACATGTGGCTTTTGAATACTTCTCATAATCAGTAGTTCCCTGGCAACAGCGTGCAGACATGAGACAAACACCTTTAGAAGAGAGTCTAGGCTTTTTCTTCATAAAGTCAAGAATCACACCAAGAATGGAAATCATGGACCTCACCAGGCAAGGGTTGACCTCTGGCTCGGCGCGGTCCTGTGAGTCTTCACCCCTCCTCACCAGGGCGCCAGCTCCATGGATCAGGAACTGGTCTTCCCCACTGCTCCACCTCAGAGCCCAAGCCAGGTGATTGACAGGGACATTTGAACCTGAGTAAATGGGAAAACGCGGGTAGACAGGGCAGGGGCTCGGTCGGACGTTCAGTCACCCTGGGAGGAGCAGACGGGCTTCCTCCCAGCAAAGCTGAGAGAGAACGGGGCAGGTGGAGGGCCCAGCAAGTGCAGAGGCCAGAAGCTGGGGAATGTCGGATGTGTGGGGGGCACAGAGAAGGAACGGGGCTGGTTGCACCTGAAGAGAAAGGAGACTGGTGGACCGGGCAGGGGCAACATCACTGTGGGCTCACACATTCCTCCCGGGAGCTTGGGACGATTGTCAGGGAAAGATGACATGTAAAAGCAAGAAAGAGAACTACCCCAAAGTCTGGGATTTTTAAAAAGAAGCGGGGGTGTGGGGGGTGGGTGTGGGGGGTGGGTGGGGGTGGTGGGAAGCAACTGTTGTGAAGCAGCAATGGAAAGGAAAGACGCCCTCATGTCAGTGCCCCCTCCCTTCTGGAGAAGGTGTAGGCCGGCAGCCTCTGGGAGACTCAGGCAGTGGACTGGATGGTGATGTCAGACAGACCTGGATTTAACTTCCCAGATGGCTCACTGCTAAAGGATCCGCCTGCCAGTACAGGAGCCACTGGAGAAGCTGGTTCCATGCCTAGGTTGGGGAGATCCCCTGGAGAAGGAAATGGCAATCCACTCCAGTATTCTTGCCTGGAAGAGTCGGATGAGACTGAGCAACTGAGCGCGTGCACACACACACACACATGTGCACACACACGTGTCTGATGTTTGTCTGGCCTTGGGAGCAATTCATGGCTCTGGACCCTGGTTTCCTTCTTTGGAATGTAATACTTACTCTGCATGAGGCTGCGAGGGTTGTGTAAGATGATATTTGTAAACCTGACAGTGGTGAAAAGTAACAAGTGATAGACTTTACTTATTTGTGGAACCATCTACCTGTAGTGACTCACCCAGAAGACAGAAGCTTCTCAAGGCCTTTCTCTTTCTTGGGCTCTATGAGCTGTCCAGACCAGATGGGAACCCTGGATCCAAGTGTCCTTCCCCAAATCAGTTCTTATAAGTTGTTGTTGTTCAGTCACTCAGTTGTGTCTGACTCTTTGTGACCCCATGGACTACAGCACATCAGGCTTCCCTGTCCCTCAGTATCTCCCAGAGTTTGCCCAAACTCATGTCCATTGAGTCAGTGATGCCATCCAACCATCTCATGCTCTGTCACCCCCTTCTCCTGCCCTCAATCTTTCCCAGCATCAGGGTCTTTTCCAGTGAGTTGGCTCACTGGAAGGAGAGCAAACCAGTCAATCCTAAAGAAAATCAACCCTGAATATTCATTGAAGGGACTGATGCTGAAGCTCCAATACTTTGGCCACCTGATGTGAAGAGCCAACCTTTATAGGTTAGGATGGAAATACTTGAAGGTGAAGTATTAGTTTGTAGGGCTGCTGTAACAGGGTCTTACAAACTGGATAGCTTAAAGAAGCAGAAATGTGTGATCTCAGTTTTGGAGACTAGAAGTCAGAGACAACCATCTTCAAGGTTGGTTCCTTCTCTGAGAAAGGCCCTCTCCAGGCCTCTCTCTCAGCTTCTGTGGGTGGGAGGTAGTATCTCTTTGTGGTTTTTACTTGCATTTCCCTAACAGTTATGATGTTGAACATCTTTCCATGCGCTAGATGGTTACTTGTGTTTCTTCTTTGGAGAAGTGTCCTATTCAAGTCCTTTGCCCCCCCCCCCCCCTTTTTTTTTAAAATGTGGACCGTTTTTAAAGTCTTTATTGAATTTGTTACAATATTGCTTATGTTTTGTGTTTTGGCCCCTTGGCAATTGGGATCTTAGTTCCTGGACCAAGGATTGAACCTGCAACCCTACTCTGGAAGGCAAAGTCTTAACCACTGGGCCTCGAGGGAAGTACCCTTTGCCCAGTTACAGCATTCTCTTCGCAGCATCTGACAGGGCTGGTCTCCACCTGCGCCTTCCCACTGGTGCCCTTGACACCAGACGCTTCTATCTCCCCATGCCCCAGGCTCTTTTCAGTCTGCTTTTCCAGCTCATCCTCCTCTGCCTGGCTGCCGCAGCTTGTGCTGCCTCACAGGTTTCCTCTCAGAGCTCCTTCCCTTCATGCTCCACTCCTGCAGGGAGAGCTTGTCCCTGCTCATGACTGCTGCCATCTCTAAGCACCATTCATGTGATGATGACCCTTAAATTCGAGTTTCTGGATCAGCAGTCTCTATGAGTTCCAGATGCATGTTGTCTAATTGCCCACTTGACATTTTGTGTCTTAAGGGTACTTCATGGTGATCCAAACTGAACTTGTGCTTTGCCTCCTACCTCCTTCTTCCTCCCGAATTTTCTGCTTTGGTAAAAGGAACCATTATCTATCTGATCCCCAGAAACCTCCCAGTTAGGACATATTGCTTTTCCACCCTTCCTCTTGAGTCTGGAGGTCTTCAGCTTCTCAGTACAAGAAACAACCCTTATATGGATGTCACTGTCATCTTCTATCCATCTTCATACCTTTCTAACCTCACCGTTGTCTTCGAACCCAATACCCGTCTCATGAATTCTGGAGCTGACTTGTTATTTTTTTTTTTGCATAAGTTACTCACTTCTCTTTGTCTAGTTTTCCCCTTGTCCCTCCTCCATTAGATCAGTAAAGACGTTGGCCCCTTATTTTTTAGTTTCTAAAAAATTTTCGCTGTGCTGGGTCTTGGTTGAGTGAAGTGCACATGCTCTCTAGCTGTGGCATCCAGGTTTGGTTGCCCCAAGGCATGTGGGATCTTAGTTTTCCTGTGTGTGTTAGTCACTCAGTCATGTCCAACTCTTTGTGACCCCTTGTACTGTAGCCCACGATGCAAGCAAGATGGTGGAGTAGAGAAATGTGCACTCATCTTCTCTTGTGAGAGCTACAAAATTAAAACTCACTGCTGAACAACCATCAACAGGAAAATCTTGGATCCCTCCAAAAAAAGATACCCCACATCCAAGCAGAAAGGAGAAGCCCCAGCAAGATGGTAGGAGGGCTTCCACAGGACTGGGGAAACAGACTCCTGGAGGGCACAAACAAAACTTTGTGTGCACCAGGACCTAGGAGCAAGGAGCAGTGACCCCACAAGAGACTGATCTAGAATTTCCCGTGAGTGTCCTGGAGTCTCTGGTGGAGGCATTGGTCAGTGGTGGCCTGCTGCAGGGTCAGGGACACTGAGTGTGTCATAGGACCTTTTGAAGGAGGTCACCATTATCTTCATTACCTCCACCATAGTTTGGTCTCAGGTCAACAACAAGGAGGGAATACAGCCCCACCCATCAACAGAAAATTGGACTAAAGATTTACTGAGCTTGGCTCCACCCATCTGAACAAGAACAAGTTTCCCCCACAGTCAGTCTCTCCCATTGGGAAGCTCCCATAAGCCTCCTAAGCCTCTTATCCTTATCCCTCAGAGGGCAGACAGAATGAAAACCTCAGTCACAGAAAACTAATCAAACTGATCACATGGACCACAGCCTTGTCTAACTCAATGAAACTATGAGCCATGCCATGCAGTGCCACCCAAGATGGATGGGTCATGGTGGAGAGTTCTGGCAAAATGTGGTCCACTGGACAAGAGACTAGCAAACCACTTCAGTATTTTTGCCTTGAGAATCCCATGAATAGTATGAAAAGGCAAAAGATATGATACTGAAAGATAAACTCCCGAAATCGGTAGGTGCCCAAGATGCTACTGGAGAAGAGGGGAGAAATAACTCCAGAAAGAATGAAGAGATGGAGCCAAAGCAAAAACAACACCCAGCTGTAGATGTGACTAGTGATGGAAATAAAGTCCAATGCTGTAAAGAACAATATTGCATAGGAACCTGGAATGTTAGGTCCATGAATCAGGGTAAATTGGAAGTGGTCAAAAAGGAGATGGTAAGAGTGAACATCAACATTTTAGGAATCAGTGAGCTAAAATGGACTGGAATGGGTGAGTTTAACTCTAGTGACCATTATATCTACTACTGTGGCAAGAATTCCTTAGAAGAAATGGAGTAGCCCTCATAGTCAACAAAAGAGTCCCAAATGCAGTACTTGGGGGCAATTGCAAAAATGACAGAATGATCTCTGTTCATTTTCAAGACAAACCATTCAATATCAGAATAATCCAAGTCTATGCTCCAACCAGTAACGCTATAGAAGCTGAAGTTGAATGGTTCTATGGAGACCTAGAAGACCTTCTAGAACTAACACTCCAAAAATATATCCTTTTCATTATAGGGGACTGGAATGCAAAAGTAGGAAGTCAAGAGATACCTGGAGTAACAGGCAAATTTGGCCTTGGAGTACAAAACGAGGCAGGTAAAAGGCTAACAGAATTTTGCCAAGAGAATGCACTGGTCATAGCAAACACCCTCTTCACAGAAGAGAAGACTCTGTACATGGACAACAACAGATGGTCAATACTGAAATCATATTGACTATATTCTTTGCAGCCAAAGATGGAGAAGCTCTATACAGTCAGCAAAAACAAGACCAGGAGCTGACTGTGGCTCAGATCGTGAACTCCTTACTGCCAAACTTAGACTTCTACTGAAGAAAGTAGGGAAAACCACTAGACCATTCAGGTATCACCTAAATCAAATCCCTTATGATTATACAGTGGAAGTGAGAAATAGATTCAAGGGATTAGATCTGATAGAGTGTCTGAAGAACTATGGATGGAGGTTCATGACATTGTACAGGAGGCAGTGATTAAGACCATTCCCAAGAAAAAGAAATACAGAAAGGCAAAATGGCTGTCTGAGGAGGCTTTGCAAATTGCTGAGAAAAAAAAAAAAAAAGAAGCTAGAGGCAAAGGAGAAAAGGAAAGATATAGCCATTTGAATGCAGAGTTCCAAAGAATAGCAAGGAGAGATAAGAAAGCCTTCCTCAGTGATCAGTGCAAAGAAATAGAGGAGAGCAGTAGCATGGGAAAGACTAGAGAAAGACTTCAAGAAAATTAGAGATGCCAAGGGAATATTTCATGAAAAGATGGGCACAATAAAGGACAGAAACAATATGGACCTAACAGAAGCAAAAGATATTAAGAGGTGGCAAGAATACACAGAAGAACTGTACAAAGAAGATCTTCATGACCCAGGAAACCAAGATGGTGTGATCACTCACCTAGAGCCAGATACCCTGAAATGCAAAGTTACGTGGGCCTTTTTTAAGCATTACTAGGAACAAAGCTAGGGGAAGTGATGGAATTCCAGTTGAGCTGTTTCAAATTCTAAAAGATGATGCTGTGAAAGTGCTCCACTCAATATGCCAGCAAATTTGGAAAACTCAGCAGTGGCCACAGGAATGGAAAAGGTCAGTTTTCATTCCAATCCCAAGGAAAGGCAATGCCAAAGAATGTTCAAACTACCACACTATTGCACTCATTTCACACGCTAGCAAAGTAATGCTCAAAATTCTCCAAGCCTGGCTTCAACAGTGCATGAACCGTGAACTTCACATATTCAAGCTGGATTTAGAAACAGCAGAGTAGCCAGGGATCAAATTGCCAACATCTGTTGGATCATTGAAAAAAGCAAGAGAGTTCCAGAAAAGCATCTGCTTTATTGACTATGCCAAACCCTTTAACTGTGTGGATCATAACAAACTGTGGAACATTCTTCAAGAGATGGGAATACCAGACTACCTTACCTGCCTCCTGAGAAATCTGTGTTCAGGTCAAGAAGCAACACTTACAACTGGACATGGAACAATGGACTAGTTCCAAATTGGGAAAGGAGGACATCAGGGCTTTTTGTCACCCTGCTTATTTAATTTATATGCAGAGTATATAATGAGAAATTCTGGATGAAGCATAAGCTGGAATCAAGATTGCAGGGAGAAACATCGTTAATCTCAGATACACAGATGACACCTCCCTTATGGCAGAAAATGAAGAATTAATGAGCCTCTTGATTAAAGTTAAAAAGGAGAGTGAAAGAGCTGGCTTAAAACTCAACATTCAGAAAACTAAATGGAGTCCAGCCCTATCACTTCATGGCAAATAGATGGGGAAACAATGGAAGCAGTGAGAGACTTTATTTTTGGGGGTTCCAAAATCACTGCAGATGGTGACTGCAGCCATGAAATTAAAAGACGCTTACATCTTGGAAGAAAAGCTATGACCAACTTAGACAGCATATTAAAAACCAGAGACATGACTTTGCTGACAAAGGTCCGTCTAGTCAAAGCTACAGTTTTTCCAGCAGTCATGCATGGATGTGAAAGCTGGACTATAAACAAAGCTCAGCAGTGAAGAATTGATGCTTTTGAACTGTGGTGTTGGAGAAGACTCTTGAGAGTCTCCTGGACTGCAACAGATCAAACCAGTCAATTCTAAAGGAGATCAGTCCTGAATATTTATTGGAAGGACTGATGCTAAAGCTGAAACTCCAATACTTTGGCCACCTGATGTGAAGAATTGACTCATTGGGGAAAACTCTATGCTGGGGAAAGATTGAAGGTGGGAGGAGAAAGGGACGATAGAAGATGAGATGGTTGGATGGTATCACTGACTTGATGGACATACATTTGAGCAAGCTCCGGGAGTTGTTGCTGTAGTCCATAGGGTGGCAAAGAGTCAGACACGACTGAGCAACTGAACTGAGCTGGAGTGCAGCACACCATGCTTCTCTGCCCATAAAAGTCTCCAGGCTAGAATACTGGAGTGGGTGGCCATTTCTTTCTCCAGAGGAATCTTCCTGACCCAGGTATCAAATCTGGGTCCCCTGCGTTGCAGGTGGTTTCCTTACCATCCGAGCCACCAGGGAAGCCCAATGTAGTTCCCTGCTGCTGCTGCTGCTGCTGCTGCTGCTGCTGCTGCTGCTAAGTCGCTTCAGTTGTGTCCCACTCTCTGCGACCCCAAGGATGGCAGCCCACCAGGCTCCCCCGTCCCTGGGATTCTCCAGGCAAGAACACTGGAGTGGGTTGCCATTTCCTTCTCCAATGCATGAAAGTGAAAAGTGAAAGCGAAGCCACTCAGTAGTGTCTGACTCTAAGCGACCCCATGGACTGTGGCCTACCAGGCTCCTCCCATGGGATTTTCCAGGCAAGAGTACTGGAGTTCCCTGACCAAGGATCAAATCTATGTCCCCTGCATTGGATGGTGGACCACCAGGAAAGTCCCTTTGATAATAATTATTTAATTAATTTATTTTTTATAAAAGGATGTTGGTTCTTTAGACAACCTTCTCTGCTCTTTCAGGCTGAAAGTCTCTCCTTGCAGTGACTTCTTGTTTTCTCCAGTTCACTGTGGTTCTCTGCAGTCATTTACTTCTGTTTCCTTGATCAGGGTCTCTCTTTACTGAACTGTGGACTCGACAGCCAGACCCTTCTATGTTCTGCTCATTGTCCCATCCTAAGGGTAAAGCCTGGTGCCTGGCACACGGTAGGTGCTGCATAAATATTTGGTACATAAATGATTGATCGAAGGAAAACCCCATCATGCTCCTGGCAAACATTTACTTTCATTTTGCATATTTCTCAAAGTGTATTTCAGAGGTTCAGTGACTCGTGCAAACAAATAGAAAAAGGCACATTCAGGGTTGAGATCAAGACCACCACCGATCATAGGAGCTGAGACGGACGGCACCTTGGGTAGCTTGCTGATGATTTCATGGTGTGAATTACCACCACCCCCCTCCCCCCCAATCCAGTATCCTTGCACTGGGCCGTGTACTGGTTTCTCAGACCTGTATGTATTTGAAAGGTGTTGTCATATGAATTTCCCCCTTTCCCCACCTGTTCTATAAACACAACTAGAATGCTTCAAATGCAGTAAGGTTACCTCTTTGAGGTTATATGTGCATGTTTAGTTTTCTCCAAATGCTCACTCCACTAAGGCATTTGGAGTCAGACCCGAATCCTTTGGCGTTCTCCTTGCACCAAACTGCTGGTTTCAGGACCTTGAACTTGCTGCCTTCACCTAGGATGCTCCTCTCCCAGCTCTCAGGAGCTCAGCCCTCTGGTCTTGTGTGAAATGTTCCCTCTGCTGAGGGCACCTCTTTGACTTGCACACGGAAGGGAGCAGTCTCCTGCTATTTTTTGTTACTTGTGGCATTAGTCATCGACTTTATCCAGTCACCCGCCACACTCCTATGTTTGCCTGCTTTTCAGCATTCACTCCCTCTACTGGAATGAGAGCCCCACAAGGACAGGGATGTTCTTCTTGAGAACTCTTGAGTTCTCAGAATCCAGAAGAGCACATGGCATGAAGCTATGTATGATACGAATTTGTTCGAAGGATAGAAACATTTTGAGATGGGCATTTGATTCCATTATCCAAGGTGCCTACTCAGTTGTGTCTGACTCTGTGACCCCAGGGACTGTAGTCTGCCAGGCTTCTCTCTCCTTGGCATTCTCTAGACAAGAGTACTGGAGTGGGTTGCCATCCCCTCCTCCAAGGGGTCTTCCTGACCCAGAGATTGAACCCATGTCTCTCAAGTCTTCCATGCTGGCAGGTGGGTTCTTTACCACTAGCACCACCTGGGAAGCCTAGACTGAGCTGACTGTGATATAGCCTTGTAAAGGTGGAAATTGTCCATGCCGGTAATTCCTTAAAGACAAGAAAGTGTGTGTACACCAGCTGTAGCAGGGCCCCGCATGGCTCAGTGTCTGTTTGGTCAATCAGATAAACAAGGTCCTATTGTGTATCATAGAGAACTATTATCAATAAATCATAATGGAAAATAATAGGAAAAATCATATTTTTGTATAACTGAATCACTTTACTGTGCAGAAATTAACACAACATTGTAAATCAACTATACTTCAGTAAAATAAATTTTAAAAATGTCAAATAAAATCCAAAAGAGCAATGGAAAGTAATCAAGGTCCTTTCCCAGTCTCTCAAGGAAAAAAGCAAATGGAGAAATACCATCCCATTTCACCATGAAGATAAAAAGGTCCTCTCTCCCCAGCCCTGGTCACTCCCAGTGTTCTCCGTGTGGGTGGTGCTGAGCCTCAGTGATACCTGCTCCCACAGAAACTTAATCTGTCTGCTCTCATCTCTCATGAATGGAGTCAGATCTTATGCTCTGAACCCAGAGATGAGCCCAAATGAGAGATTTTATCAGCTCCCCCAGGCAGCAGCATTTCTCAGCTTCTAGGACCTTCCATGCTTGTACCATCCCAGGGGCAAGCTCCAGCCATGACTCAAAACTCCATTTGTCTCTGGGCCATGTATTGTCACATCCTGTGTTTCTCTCAAGTTTAAAGTAGCAATCAGCCCCTGAAGCAGCTTCAGAACCGACTTGGCTTCAAGTCCTGCAGCAGTTGCCAACTTCTCTCAGGACCTGGTAGGTGGACCTCCCAGGGCCTTGAGTGAGTCCAGGTGCCTTTTCCATCACCGCCTATTGGGCGCTCGTGGAGAGTAACACTTGCCTGCAGTTTTGTGTGCCTTCCCACGTGGCACTAGTGGTAAAGAACCCGCCTGTCAATGCTGGAGACATAAGACATGTGGGCTTAATCCCTGGGTTGGGAAGATCCCCTGGAGGATCATGGCAACTCACTCCAGTTTTCTTGCCTGGAGAATCCCAAGGACAGAGGAACCTGGTGGGTGATAGTCCATGGGGTCTCAAAGAGTTGACATGCATGCTCTCATGCACTTAACCTGCAGGCTCGCATCTTTGTGATGAAGGCTTTAGACTCCTTGTTAAGTGAGCTTCCATCCTGCCACATCCATGTGCTACCGTGCCCGAAACTTTGAGTCCTGTCACTGTATTTTCCTTCCAATTGTGAAACTGTCTTTCTGTGTTCTCAGCCACCTTCTTTGCAGACATGACTCATTTCCGACAGTAGTTCCAGGTTTCTTCCCCTTTCGAGAGGCAGGAAGATTACCTGTCTCAGCCCCTCGGCAGTTGTGGGGCAGAGCCAATGTGTATCTCCTCCTGGCTTGGCTGACCCCGGTGGCTTGTGTTGTCACACAGGTGCCGCAGATAGAAGAAACGTGGGTTCTGTGCCACCTCTTGTGAGAGTCATCCTCCAATCAGAGGCCATCAGCCTTTGTGTGAGTAGAAAGCTTTTGTTTTGTTAGGCACTGAGGACCTGGTGCCATTTGCTTTAAACTCATAACCTAAGCTCTACTGATTGACAGAGTGTCCTTCCAGGGTTTGGATGCTTTCTGAGGATCATCACGCCCTGGATCCACCCACTTTTGCTCCTTTCCTTTCTTCTCCCAATAATCTTGTGCTGGTAAACTTGTGAGTCAAAACATACTCTTGGTCAGGTGTAGGGTAACAGATGGAAAAAAAGTACAGCCACGACTCCAACTTGGCTTTAGAATGTCCAGCCTAGAAAATAATGTGGAAAATATTAGCCAAGCAAAAGTGGGAACTATGTGGCCAATGTTTTCTCATCATCAGCTCACATAAAAAAAGAATTTAAAGTAATTCAAGTATTTAGCTGCACTTATCAAGAAGATATCAGGGAGAGGGGTAGATAGAGAGTAGATTCTCAAAGGACAGGGAAAAAACCCTCCAACTTGTTTCTCCTGTTTCTGCCACTGTTAATATCCTCCACACAGAGCAGCTGCTCCCTGAAACTCTTGTCTTCCTTTGTTTTTCTTCCTCAGTCCCTCAAAATTCTGTACCATCTGATACTTGCCAATGCAGTGCTTCACTGTGGTGGATGAATATGCTTTTCCTCTGGCTTCCTATTTTTTTTTAAAATTCTTTTCTTCTGCCAGCTGTTATTTGCCCTGCCAATTGGAGAAGAAGAAGGCTACACATGCTCGCATCCATTAATAACGTCTGTCTCTGTTGTATGTGGACACAAGTATCAAATTACTATGCAAAATTGCCATGAATTTACCAGCTAGAATAAGAAAATTTAAACTTGGGACAGATCATAGTAGTTTAGAGCTGGGATCTCTGGGTCCCCAAATGTATTGTTTACCGGCAGCTTGAATTGAGCAGCAAATTAACCCTTCTGAATATTACAAATGTATTTGTAAAATACAATTAATACTACCCACCACACTAGGTTATTGTGAGATTTTAATGAAACAGATAGATGATCCATATAAAATACTTAGGATAGAATATTTCACATGGTGAGATCACCATAAATCTTAGCTATCTCCTCTACTTCCTCCATCCTTTTGGACCCTAGCCTATACTATTTTATTCTCTTCTGTCATTTGAGAAGCACTCAAGTATATTAACTCAACCTTTCTTATTACAGCTTGGACTAGAGTTTATAACATTCATTTTGCAGATAAGAACATGGATTAATAAAGGAAAAGAGACAAAGGGGAAAAGAGGAATGAAGTGCTTGGGAATTAATTTCTCTCATTTTGATTTTAATTTGTGTTGAGAGAATAAACTAACTTCCTGCCTTCACTTCCTTTGAGAATTCCAGTTACCCACCCTTTCCATATTTCCGGGCCAGACTAGGCACTTAGTGGGGAGATCTGTGTTCCATTAGGATCAGCATGAAACAATCTGGCACAATAAAACTCGTGTGGTCCAACCACCCCATTGAATGTGGCTGAGGAAATCTGAAAATTTCCACACGTTCTCCTTATGTGCCAGAGATGACTAGTGCATCAGTTTGTTCCACCTGTCTTAACTAAGGAACCAGACTGGGTGGCTAAAACAACAGACATTTTCCTCAGAGTTCTGGAGGCTAGAAGTCCAAGATCACGGTGCCAGCAGGGTTGGCTTCCTCTGAGACGTCTCCCCTCGGCAGTCCTGTTGCTGACTCTCCGCATGCTCCTCCCTCTGAGCACAGTGTCTGCCGTCTCTGCATGTATCTTCATGGCCTGTTTCTATAAGGACATCTCTCATATTGGATGAGGGTCCACCTCACATCAGCTTCACCACCTCTTTAAAGACTCCATCTCCATTCTGAGGAACTGGAGGTTGGGGTTTCAACATATGAATTTTGGGAGAATACCATTTAGCCCACGACAGCTGTCAGGTACAAATATACTTTGCTAACATGGATATGTGAGCATTTTGACGTGTAAGGAAATCTATCGTTTTTAACACAGAAGACTTTGTAGACGTTGAATGCCACTGGTATGAACTTAGGTGACATCCCAGGGAATTGAAAATCACTGTCCATGTGCCGTGTGCTGTCTTAGGAAGCTGTGAAAAGTGAAGTTCGTGGTTCATTTTGGTTATGATTTAGTGATCAGATATGTTACTAGTCCATGACATCAGCTCAGGAAATTGAACCTGTGATTTTTTTTTCCTTAGTTGACTGTTTTAAGCCTGATTTGAGAGAGAAACTAATAATGCTTACAGGAGAAAAGAAAGAAAAACACCATTCTCTGAGCCCAGTTGAAAGAAGGGGTACCAGTAGAGTGTTTAAGGGGGAAATGTTTTAGTCTATAGAATATTCTAAGACCCAAGCCTTTAAACCTGCTTTGGCCTCAATATGTCCCCGGGTTGTTTGACATAATTTTTTAAAGAACCTATTGCATATTTTGAGAAATCTCCAAGCTTCTTTGTTCCTATGGAGCACTATTTCACAACAGTATAGGTTATTTGGGGTTCAATATTTCCTTTTCTTACTTTCCTCCTTGAAAGCAAAAACTAGAACCCTAGGAGCTCAAGTGGTTCTGAAAAGCAGAGGATCCGAGGTGTGATGGCTGAGGTTGAGTGGGAACAAGGCTTTCTTTATTCCTTTTTCAGTAGGTTGGGACGAGAGTGAAGGCCGAGGCATGGATAATAATGAAGTTCTGTTTCTCCTGTTCTGAAAATCTCACGTGTGTGTGAAGATCTTCAGTTTCAGAGTTGAGCATGCTTTGGGAATGTGGGGAAAGTGGCTGTGATGAGCAGGGGCTGGAGCTCATGACTAGGAAGTGGGGATGAAAGGGAAAGCTCAGCTCCCCCATGAAGCAGAAGCCACGGGTGACCCCAGCTGAGGGCTCAGGTGACTGCATGTCTGTTTCTTTCTGGACCCTGGAAGGCACAGTTTGAACTCTTGACCACTTAAGTTGATGATTTCAGACTAAATTCTTCTACTCATTTAACAGGCTCAAGCAGTAAAGAATCTGCCTGCAGTGCAGGATAAGATGGAGACTTGGGTTCAATCCCTGGGTCAGGAAGATCCCCTAGAAAAGGAAATGGCAACCTACTCCAGTATTCTTGCCTGGGAAATCCTGTGGATAGAGGAGCCCAGTGGACTATACAGTCCATAGGATGGCAAAGAGCTGGACACAACTGACCATGCATATGTAACATACTCATGTAATAATGTTGAAAGTCCAATTGTGAGAATTTTAAGTTATTTTAATTTTTTGTTGTAATGATTTTTATAATAAATAACTTTAGGAAAAGCAAGGGACTCTAAAAATACTCCCCTTCCATGATTCCTCATAAGAGTTATCTTCATTGGCATGCCCAATTCTGTGACTCTATGACTCCAGCGTCCTTTTTCTTTCCACCTGACACCTGCTGGGTTTCCCTCCACCTGCAGCTTTAGTCACTATCTGGGCACTGGAAACAGGGAGCTTTCTCCTGTCTTTTAAGTTCCTTTGTCTCATTCAATCCAACCTATTGATTGCTTCAATGGGATTTACTGTCTCCAGTGAATAATTAATCTAGAAAGCTTAAGAATTCTTTTAGATGAAGTTTAAGGCGTCATTTAGCTCTAAAATTTATAAAATCCAACATCTCACCTCCATAATGGCTTTCTCAGTTTTATCCCACAAGGGCAGTAGAACTCTTTCATCCACTCTTTCATCAAGAAAGCCTCAGTGTTCTTAGACTATTTCTTGGGCTTCTCTGTCTCTCCTAGGCTGCCACATGCTGCCTGCGTTGTGTTCTATAGCATATTCCCTCATTTTCTGGCAACGAAAGCTTCATAACTTTTTCAAAATAAGTTAGGTCTTCAGTATCCAAGTAGGCAAAGCATTTGGCAAGTCCCAGTGGGTGAGAGGGGCTTCCTTGGTGGCTCAGATGGTAAAGAATCTGCCTGCAGTGCAGAAGATTGTGAAGTCTATTCTAAATTTCCCGTTTCTCTTTTACTTGATACAAGGTAAGCAATTATTTCTGACATCCTTTCATCATTTGTCTCCTTGCTTGGGCCCCCCTGAGGCTTGTGGCCAGACATGACGGAGATCGTCTCTCTGAATGGTAGCCTGTAGACTGTCAGCATTTCCCTGGGAGGGGCTGAATTCCCCTTGCAACCCAAACAAGCAAACCAGAATAAAATCTCTGCTCCGTTTCTGGCCTAGAAACAGCATGCCTTCCTCGGCTTGCTTCCTGACACCTCCCCGGGCTGTTTGGGTTTTTGCAAACATCCTTATTGGCTTCAGGAAGGGTGGGATCCAATTGTTTAGTTGTTCAAGGAGTTCTGAAGTCTCTCTCATCAGCCAGCAGTTCCTTAAGGAAGCAGGGCTAAACAGGCACTCCGGAGGGAGCAAGGCAAACAGCATGGGGAGATGGAAACAGAGGAAGTCTTGCGCCCCAGTGCAGATCTGGGGAGGTTTGGTAAAAGCAAAGCTTTGATCCTAACAGGCTTGATGGTGTACAACCATTAACAAGCCTGTGACCCACTCTGCTTGTCCCTGTTTAGCTCAGGCCAGCAGAATTGTAACAGTCACATCAGCCTGTCATAGGTGCATCACTTCAAGGGGGAAATGGCCAGGTGTATCTCTATTAAAGGCGGACTTTTGGTTTAGACCATTCTGGGTGGCTGTGCGGTGTCAAGAACGGGGCTGATACGAGAGCATATTGCATACAGACAAGAGCATGCGAACAAACATACAAAAAGAAGCAGCAACCCCCCTTTCTTCTTTCCTTTTTAAAAGTAACAGCTAGGGGTGAAGACTAAATGGAATGTCTTTCTAGTCTTTGTCCTCCTTGTGACAAGAACAGCTGTGGCATTGTGAATGATAAAGAAGCAGCAATTTGCAGGGGCGCTGGGCCAAACTGTGAAAATCCAGTCCTGAATTTACATGGGGAATAAACATACGTGACTTCGGGGAGGATTCTTGGAGCAAATGCGGATCTGCACGTGGTGGCTGGGTGTGTCTGTGCAGCATTCTGCTGCCACCACGCTCAGCGGCTGCCCTTGCTCGGATGATCCCATGTGGAAGCCATTGAGCACGTGTGACTGTGAGCCATGCGTGCGTTTCTGGACAGCTGCCGCCTCGAGTTTAAACCCTTCTTTATTGATACTAAATTTGTAAACTACCAGTGTATGAACCCATAAGTATGTACTTTTCTGTTTTTTTCCATGTTTCAGTGTATTTCCGTATGGTTTTAATGTAGTATGCCCATTGCTATATATACAGTTACATTTAGCAAAGCTTAGTATATTTCCCTGGAGAGGGAAATGGCAACCCACTCCAGTATTCTTGCCTAGAGAATCCTGTAGACAGAGGAGCCTGGTGGGCTGCTGTCCATAGGGTTGCACAGAGTTGGACATGACTAAAGCGACTTAGCGTGCAAGCATGCATGCAGTATATTTCCTGAGTTTAGTGAAAGTGCCTTTAACAGTCAGGGGTCCTAGGGATCTAAGGGGGCTTCCTTGGTGGCTCAGATGGTAAAGAATCTGTCTGCAATGCCAGAGACCCTGATTCGATCCCTGGGTTGGGAAGATCCCGTGGAGAAGGGAAAGGTTACCCACTCTAATATTCTGGCCTGGAGAATTCCATGGACAAAGGGGCTAAACGGTAGCATAGAAAAATAGCTCAGAATGGTTACAGGATAGGAAGAGCAGATTATAAACATTCTTTTCTTAGTCTCTAAGCTCCTCTGAAGTAGGTGCCATTGTTTATCAGTTAAGTTTTGGTCCAGGGGTTCCTCTGACTCACACTGTAACCTCAGGGAAGTCTTTTGTTTTTCTGCTACTTGCATCTGAGGATGATATTCTTTAAGTGGAAGTTGTCCCGTAAGTGGTGTCAGACAGTTCTCCCAGGGACCCAAGAAGCTGTGCGCCTAGTTTGTAGGTTACGTGCCTTTACTAAGGTAAATACGGACTCCCCTGGGCTAAGACTGAACCGTAGAGTATTTATGCTGCGTCATGGTTCAACACTGGTCACTTTAGTCTCCCCCAGCAGAACTAACCATCAGTTAGTACTTTTATTTCTAAATGACATAATGATGGTCTTCCTATATTGTTGATGCCTCAGAACCTATGATGAAGGTGGTTGGTTTTCCAGCATTTGGCACAAGATGAAGCCTAGTTTCCTGAGCCTCAGAGTTATTTAAGAGATTTCAGATAGTACCAAGGGGAGCCTTACTGGGGAATCTTATCTGGTCTTTGGTGATGAGTTGGGCAATGAGAGAGCAGACCCTGGGTCCAGTTAATTTTTATTCTCTCAGAGGCAATTGGAAGGAACATAGCAGGGCCCTCAGTTTCCACTAGGACTTGGGATGATCACAGAATCAAATAGAATCTTTTGAAGTGAGGTGAAGTGAAAGTCACTCAGTCGTGTCACTGTACAGTCCATGGAATTCTCCAGGCCAGAATAGTGCAGTGGGTAGCCTTTCCCTTCTCCAGGGGATCTTCCGGGGATCAAACCCAGGTCTCCCACATTGCAGGCAGATTCTTTACCAGCTGAGCCACAAGGGAAGCCTAAGACAACTGGAGTGGGTAGCCTATCCCTTCTCCAGGGGATCTTCCTGACCAGGAATTGAACTGGGGTCTCCTGCATCACAGGCAGATTCTTTACCAACTGAGCTATGAGGGAGTCTTTTGAGGAGATACATAATTTAGAGTTTTGAACCTTCTGATCTTAGTCATCCTGACTGAGGCCTTCTTGTAGGAGTGCTTTCTGATAGCTTCCTGCCATAATTAGTAACATACCTATGAAATGGAGCTCAAAAGTTCAAAATGGTGTCAGTCTGCTGATTTATACATGTTTTAATATTTTACTTGAATGAATGTTATCCTGCACAATTTCATTGCTTTGCTTTTGATTAGAATGTTAATAAAAAGCTATGGCTGCATTGACATATGATTTCTGTTCTTGTCAAGTTTGGTTTGCAAGTTTAATTGCTGCATAGGTAATTACATATATCAATATATTTTTATCATTTTGTTATCTTTTTTTTAATTTCCATTTTTTAAATTCCAAGTTTCCAGAGGACAGCAGAATCTTTTCCATCTAGGTTAATTCAGTTAATATTTAAAAAATCTTCTTCGAGACACTGTAGTGGAAAGAGCCCAGGAAATGGAGTTAGTAATCTTGGCTTCATGTCTCAGCTCTGTTACTGTGTCACCTTCAATGAATCAGTTGATCTCACTGGCTCTTTTTTCAACAATGAGCTGAGGATAAAAATGGTGTTCATTCCTTCAGAAAGTTGTGATGATCAAGTGATATAAAAGCACTTTATAAACCTTAATAGCAATAACTTATTTAATTTCAGTAATATTAAAATAAATTTTTATTTAAAATGTTTTGCTGTAATGGGCCTTCCCTGGTGGTTCAGAAGGTAAAGAATACACCTGAAATGCAGGAGACCTAGGTTGATCCTGGGTCAGGAAGATCCCTGGAGAAGGGAATGGCTACCTGCTCCAGTTTTCTTGCCTGGAGAATCCCATGGACAGAGGAGCCTGGTGGGCTACAGTTCATGGGATCACAAAGAGTTAGACATGACTGAGCGATTAACACACACACAAAGTTAATGTTTATTTCTAGCTTTCTGTTTATGTAAATATGTATGTTCTTGATTAGGAAACAGAACTATTCCATGGTGTCTTGAGAGCTATGAGAATTAAAAAAAAAAAGAATAGATGGATGAAGAAATTCTACTTTTATTTTTACTATAATAATTTTTTTCTGTTCATTGTTTCAATTATTTGTATAATTCTATGTAAACCAAAGTGAGATAACTTGAACTTTTGGTATCTTTTTAATAATGTAATTTTCATATCCAAAATCTCATTTTGCAGATTGGGTATCCTGTTTCTGGTAATAAAGCAGAATAGATCATTTGAGGAGACATTTGATGTAAAAAACTAGATTCTGGATATATGACAATAATCATAACTTGGTTAAAGCATCTGCCTGGAATGTGGGAGACCCAGGTTTGATCCCTGGGTTGGGAAGATCCCCTGGAGAAGGAAATGGCAACCCACTCCAGTACTCTTGCCTGGAAAATCCCATGGAGGGAGGAGCCTGGTAGGCTACAGTCCATGGGGTCGCAAAGAGTTGGACACAACTGAGCGACTTCACTCACTCAGTCACTCAGAGCTAACTAGAGCTCAGTCCTTATTCAGATATAAATAAGCTCAAATAAGATTGAAAAAACCTGAAAGAAAAGGGATCTAAGACCACAGGAGAGAGCAGTGAATTATAAACAAATGCTTGGGAGGTAGACTAGAGATCAGACACTTAGATCAGCGCTACTATGCCAGGAAATGGCCTGAAACTCTGGAAGCTGGAGATATAAAATCCCGCATTCCCACATTAACAGAGTTCTCTTAATAGGAGCTAGACTGGCCACAGGTTCAGAATGCGTTAAAGAGCAATTTAGACATGTATGAAGAAACAACCTATGAACTAGAAGGTATACCTGAAAGAATTACCCTATATGAAAAGAATAGGAGCATCTGAGAAAGTTAAGAAACATGGAGACTAGAATGAGAAGAGATAACTTGTGTCTAGTTAGTTTGAAGGGCTAGAATAGAATAGAATATGTACAACAGAATAAAGACAATATTGAAAAGACAATGACTACTCATTTTTCAGAAATCATGACCCCACAGATACTGTAAGAAAACTGTATGCCAAGAACAGAAAGATATATGAAAAGAAACCCAAACACAAACAGTGTTATATAATACCAAAGGCAAGTAGGAGATTTAAAAAATAACAAAAGAGATTTAAAGATTTAATTAAAAATGAAGTAAGAGAGGAGGGGGGAAATAAGGCAAATAGTCTGAAATTAGGTGGTAGAAATCAATTGTGATTTAGTAGTAATCACAATTAATATAAATGGATTAACCTCACCAATTAAATGACAAATTGAAATAAGAAAAAACTAGCTCCTAATATAAATACTGTTTACAAAAGAAAATTCTAAAATATAAAAATATGGAGAGTTTCAAAATTAATAGATGTAGAAGGCAAAAACCAAGCAAATGATAACCAAAAAGTATTATAGTAATATTAATATCAGACAAAAATATATCATCAAAAAGTGAGAATTACTACACAGTGATAAAATTTCCAATTTATCAGCAATATCAACTTGTATGGCCTTAATAAAATAGACATAAACATATATAATGCAAACTATGGCAAATCTACAACAAGATACTGACACATTCACCATGATTGTATGAATTTTCAATATAACTCTCTCAATTATTGATGGATAAAGTAGCCTGAAATAAGGAAAGTTAAAGAAACTTTAATCAACATAAGTTAGCCTGCTTGATTTAATGAACATTTACAGAACTCTGCACCTAAAAATTAGAGACAATACATTAAAAAAAATTATTATTATATTTTTGGCTGCACCACACAGCATGTGGGACCAGCATGAAGGATCTTGGCTCCCCTACCAGGGATGGACCTGCACGTCCTGCAGTGAAAGTGTGGAGCTGTAACCACTGGACTGCCAGAGAAGTCCCTAGAATATACGTTTTTAAAGTATACCTGAAATACTTATAAAAATGAATTGCATAATAGGCCATAAAGAAATTCTCAACATATTTCACATATATATTGTCATTAGACCATATTTGCTTACTACAGCACAATTATACGAAAATAAATGACAAAAGATAAAAAAATTACCCTGCTGGAAGGTGCTTGCTTATTGATGTGTGTTCAGTTGCTCAGTCGTGCCCAACCCTTGTGACCCTTATGGACTGTAGCCTGCCAGGCTCCTTTGTCCGTGGGATTTTCCAGACAAGAATACTGGAGTGGGTTGCCATTTTCTCCTCCAGGGGATCTTACCCAGGGATTGAAGCCACATCTCCTGCATTGAAGGCAGATTCTTTAGTACTGAGCCACCTGGAAAGCCTTTGTCTATTAATATATGTGCATTAAATGAACTTCATTTTCAGGAACTCAGGTTCTTAATGCTTTACAAAAGGTATTTCTGTTAGGTTACTTTTACTAGCTTTATTATATATAATTGCTTTTGTAAAGATAAATATTTTACATAATTAAGACACAAGTTGAGAAAACAACTCCTGAAAATAAAAATGAAATATAAGATAAGTAAAAATAAAAATAAAAGTTAACCAGTGGGGCTTTCCGGGCAGTCCAGTGGTTAGAACTCTGAGCTCCCAATGCAGGGGACATGGGTTCAATCCCTGTCTGGTGAGCTAAGATTCTGAATGCTACATGGTGTGGCCAAAAAAAAAAATTAATCCTAAATAACTCAATTTACTTCTTCAGGGTACATATATATACACAAGACAAAAATTTAATATTATAATCTGCTTGCAATAATTATATTGCTGGTAATTGTGTTGGTATCATACTTTAGAGACTTTTCTGTGTGGTATGGATGAAGCAGAGGATTAATTATGTGATATTCTATTATTCCCATGTCATTGAGAACAAAAAAGTTTGTAGTTAAAAAAAGAGAAGAAGTCATGATATAGAAGGAGTAAAGCAAAATCACTGGGGGCCCGAATTGGTTTGGTATGTCAGTATGGACTCATGATGGATTTTATATACGGAAAAATTGAATATTTTGAACATCAATACAAATAATATCTATAATGGACTGATACCCAAGACATGTAATTATATCAGTGAGTTTGTAGTAATACTCAAAATAGAACAATTCATTGGTCACCACTGGAAAATTCTAGTAAGCCAAACTTTGTTTCAAAGACTAGACAATAAAAGAAAAGAATCAAGGCATTTATTCTGCCTTTTCCTATAAAAGTTGTACCCTGGATACTCAAACTATAGATGAGGAGAAAAACACTTTTATTGAAGAATTCCAACTTCCTCCATCTGGGAAGGCTATTAGTAGGTTTTCTTGAGAATTTCTGGTGAATTCACTATTTTCTAGCATTCTTTTCTTGTTCTCATAGGCTGAACCAGAGCATAATGTCATGATTCTTCTTCTTGGGGGCTAGTCTGGGGGTGGGGGTTGGGGTGTAGACAGCAGACTCCCGAACGTACTGGTAGTTATGTTTCTTTCTAAAGAGCATCACCGTTCTTCCCTCAATTACCAACTTCAATCTAAGAATTCTTTCTGCCCATACCTGCTTGTCTTTTCTTATGAAGCATATGCATAAGAGAAGAATTAGGTCTTAGGGTGTCACCTCCTATGTTGTTTGACATGGTAATTGTTAATTGTTTGAACATATGAAAATTCCAGACTCACTAGTTTCTTTCCTCCTTTCACCCTCTTTTTCTTTATTATCTTTCATGTACTTATTTAAAAAAAAAAAATATATATATATATTTATTTATTGAACTTCTACTAAAGCCAGTCACTGTGAGGACTGGTGGTAAAAAGGTAAGCAGGAATAGATTCTAATTGTAGGGTCTGCCCTGATTCAACTCTACAATTTATCATTTCAAGCTCAAATTCATAATGCACACAAAACTCTATTGTTTACATCTATCAGAATACTTTTTTCATGATACTTAAGTGAAAATTTACCCCCTTATTAAAAACAGAAATTCAATGCAAAGTCTTCTAAAACTAAGCAGTCACCAGACCCTCAATTATTCTGTACTTATAAGTCCTTATACTTCAAGTCACAAGTCTGAAATGTGTTCAAAAATAATTGTTGTAGTCAGATTGCTGTAAATTGCATATTTGGACCGTATTGAGCAATTCATGCGAAGAGTTGACTCATTGTAAAAGACTCTGATGCTGGGAGGGATTGGGGGCAGGAGGAGAAGGGGACGACAGAGGATGAGATGGCTGGATGGCATCACTGACTCGATGGACATGAGTCTGAGCGAACTCCAGGAGTTGGTGATGGACAGGGAGGCCTGGCATGCTGCGATTCATGGGGTCGCAAAGAGTCAGACATGACTGAGCGACTGAACTGAACTGAACTGAGCGATTCATATACAATGAAGTAGTTTATACTGAAAACCTGAGAGAGTGAGGGGTGGGCCTGGTTATGTTCATTTTTCTGAGAGCAAATGAAAGTGACTAACTCCATTGCTTCCTGAATGCAGTTTCACTCTGAACTGGTTTTACGTCTTCCATTTGTCTTGCCCAGGAATCTATCTATATTTTTTTTCCTGTGTGTGGCATTTCCTCTTTAGTTTGGTGTGCTCACAAGTGGAGTTGTCACAGAGAGAAGCGATCGTCTGTGTCAGAAGTGGACACTCTATCGCTACATTGAGGTTTGCCCTCTTAATTTGCTGCCAAGCTCACTCATCGTTCTGGACTTTGGGGAACTTCAGAGCACCAAGTCTGCTGCACCCAGTGTGGTAGGCCTGGCCAGATGGGAAGAGGTTCATTCCGTTTGAAATGTAGCCAGGTCCCTCTAATTCCAAGAGGCATGAAAGTAGAATAAGAGCTCCCTTATAAAAAATTAAGTTGTGTTTCTGGTTTGCTTCCCTCCATGATCCATTTTGTAACCACCAGTAGCTATGAGGATGTATGGCACCTAGAATGGGTATTCTTGACTGAGGAAACCTAGCCCACTATAAATTTTGGGTGATGAATAGTCTTTTGCAATTTTTGTTTTAACTGAATTTTATTTCTGGTGGTCTTTCTGGTGGATCTATTACAAAGAGCCCCATCTTTGTAATCCCTTAGGAACAGATTCTGTCCTGTACCAGGGCTTTTTCCGAGAAGAAACACAGTTCATGCGAAGCCTGTGTGACCTCCAGCTGTCTTCCTCCACAGTCTCCTTGTGGAGAAAAAAACCCCATAAAACAATAAATGCAGGAGGCTAGCGAGGGTGATGCTATGCATACGCATTAAGAGCGTAAGGGCAGTAGGTCTTCCCAGCTGCTCACTAAATGCTTCTGCTCCGGGCACCATGGGTGAGCTTGTTAACCCTTCACCTCTGAAGAAGCGAATCAGCAAGGGTGAGGCTGCTGGTGTCCTTCTGAATCGACAGCTATTTGTGGTACCAATAAAATGCTCAGGATGGATGCAGATGGTGATAGGGATTTTAGTCATGAGCATTTTTGAGCAGCAGTCACATGCTGTATTGCAACGTTTCTAGTTAAGAGAATGGGCTGTGGATGGCAGAGGACTAGATCTGAATCGGCTCTGCAGTTTTCTAGTTGTGGAACTCTTTTCCAGCTACTAACCACTGGGTCTCAGCCTGCTAGTCTGCAGAATGAGAATGACCTATATCTCTTATCTTATAGGGACACTGCAAAGATTAATCAAATAGTACATGGAAAGTGCAGAGCACAGTGTTTTAATGAAGGGGAACTTTTAGAAATAGTGATGACAAATGTGATGAAGAGGATGATGAGAAGGAAGATAGGGTTGAGGATGAGGATGATGAGGAGGAGAGCATGACTTTCCAAAGTTATGTGACCTGGGAAGGCAGAGAAGTGAATTAAAAGTCCTCAGGCATGGGACTTCCCTATGGTCCAGTGGTTAGGACTCCGTGCTTCCAATGCAGAGGTTATGGGTTCAATCCTTGGCTGGGGAACTAAGATCCCACATGCTGAACCGGGTGGCCAAAAAAAAAAAAAAAAAGTGTCCCCAGGCGTCCAGGGATTTCCTCAGTCAGTCAGTTCAGTCGCTCAGTCATGTCCAACTATTTGCGACCCCATGGACTGCAGCACGCCAGGCTTCCCTGTCCAACACCAACTCCCAGAGCTTACTCAAACTCACATCCCTCGAGTCAGTGATGCCATCCAACCATCTCATCCTCTGTCGTCCCCTTCTCATCCTGCCTTCAATCCTTCCCAGCATCAGAGTCTTTTCAAATGAGTCAGTTCTTTGCATCAGGTGGCCAAAGTATTGGAGCTTCAGCTTCAGCATCAGTCCTTCCAATGAATATTCAGGACTGATGTCTGTGATGGACTGGTTGATTGATCTCCTTGCAGTCCAAGGGACTCTCAAGAGTCTTCTCCAACACCACAGTCCAAAAGCATCAGTTCTTCCATGCTCAGTTTTCTTTATGGTACAACTCCCACATCCATACATGACCACTGGAAAAACCGTAGCTTAGACTAGATGAATCTTTGTTGTTGGAAGTAATGTCTCTGCTTTTTAATATGCTGTCTAGGTTGGTCATAATTTTTTTTCAAGGAGTGAACGTCTTTTAATTTCATGGCTGCAGTCACCATCTTCAGTGATTTGGGACCGCAGGAAAATAAAGTCTGTCACTGATTCCATTGTTTCCCCATCTATTTGCCATGAAATGATGGCACCAGATGCCATGATCATAGTTGTTTGAATGTTGAGTTTTAAGCCAACTTTTTCACTCTCCTCTTTCACTTTCATCAAGAGGCTCTTTAATTCCTCTTCATGTTCTTCCATAAGGGTGGTGTCATCTGCATATCTGAGGTTATTGATATTTCTCCCTGCAGTCTTGATTCCAGCTTGTGCTTCATCCAGCCCAGCATTTCTCATGATGTACTCTGCAATAAGTTAAATAAGCAAGGTGACAATATACAGCCTTGACATACTCCTTTCTCAATTTGGGACCAGACCATTGTTCCATGTCCAGTTCTAACTGTTGCTTCTTGACCTGTGTACAGATTTCTCAGGAGGCAGGTCAAGTGGTCTGATATTCCCATTTCATTAAGAATTTTCGACAGTTTATTGTGATCCACACAGTCAAAGTCTTTGCATAGTCAATGAAGCAGAAGTAGATGTTTTTTTTTGGAATTCTCTTGCTTATTCTGTGATCCAGTGGATGTTGGCAATTTGGTCTCTGGTTCCTCTACTTCTTCTAGATCCATGTTGAACATCTGGGATTTCTAGGTTCACTTACTGTTGAAGCCTGGCTTGGAGAATTTTTAGCATTACTTTGCCAGCAGGTGGGATGAGTGCAATTGTGTGGTAGTTTGAGCATTCTCTGGGATTGGAATGAAAACTGACCTTTTACAGTCCTGTGGCCACTGCTGAGTTTTCCAAATTTGCTGGCATATAGAGTGGAGCACTTTCATAGCATCATCTTTTAGGATTTGAAATAGTTCAGCTGGAATTCCATCACCTCCACTAGCTTTGTTTGTAGTGATGCTTTGAAAGGCTCACTTGACTTTGCATTCCAGGATGTCTGGCTCTAGGTGAGTGATCATACCATCATGATTATCTGGGTCATGAAGATCTTTTTTTTGTACAGTTCTTCTGTATATTCTTGCCACCTCTTCTTAATATCTTCTGCTTCTGTTAGGTCCATATCATTTCTGTCCTTTATTGTGCCCATCTTTGCATGAAATGTTCCCTTGGTATCTAATTTTCTTGAAGAGATCTCTAGTCTTTCCCATTCTATTGTTTCCCTCTATTTCTTTGCATTGATCACTGAGGAAGGCTTTCTTATCTCTCCTTGCCATTCTTTGCATTCAGATGGGTACATCTTTCCTTTCCTCCTTTGCCTTTCACTTCTCTTCTTTTCTCAGCTAATTTGTAAGGCCTCCTCAGACAACCATTTTGCCTTTTTGCATTTGTCCTTCTTGGGGATGGTTTTGATCACTGCCTCCTGTACAATGTTGCAAACCTTCATCCATAGTTCTTCAGGCACTCTATCAGATCTAATTCCTTGAGTCTATTTGTCACTTCCACTGTATAATCATAAGTGATTTGATTTAGGTCATGCCTGAATGATCTAGTGGCCAGACTTGCCTGTGAGAATCCAGGGATTTCTTATTTGTTTCCACTGTTTGACTTTTTGGACTTCCCTGCTGACTCAGTCAGTAAAGGATCTGCCTGCAGTGCAGGAGACCTGGGTCGGAAAGATCCCCTGGAGAAGGGAGTGGCTACTTACTCCAGTATTCTTGCCTGGAGGATCCCATGGACAGAGGAGCCTGGTGGGCCACAGTCCACTGGGCCGTAAAGAGTCAGACACAACTGAGCAAATAACACTGTGTTTGACTTTTTAATCATTGAGGGTCAGCTTCCATATCTATCTCTCTTTATAAGTCAGCCTTTTTTGAGGTTACTATTTATCTAGCAACCTCTTCTCTAATCCAGGTTCAGCAGGTGGTGGATGCAGTGGTGTGTATGGCATTTCCTCAGCTCAGACTGCATGTTTAGCCTTCTCTCCACTGCTCCATTTTGATATTATTTTCAAATTTAATCTTCATTAACTTCAGCAAGGTCTTATGCTTGAGACTGGAACTTCATCCAAACACATGGGCGAGTGCATTCCCTGGGCCTTTGGGACTCTAAGATCAGATAACCGAGCTCTCTGGAGGCTGTGTATGATCTGGGATTGAGTTCAAGCTGGGGTCTGCAATCTACAGTCTTCAGGCTGAATCTGGCCACTGTCTGTTTCTGTAAATAAAGTTTATCAGGACACTGGCAGGCCCCTTGGTTTATGTGCCATGGAAAGCTGCCTCCTCCTACGACAATAGAATTCAGGACTTGCATGAGAGACTCTACAGCCCTCAAATCCCCAAATATTTACTATCCAGACTTTGCAGATAAAGTTGATTGAATCCTGGTTTAAAGTGGAAAGGGGTGGACTCTATCCCAGCTGTAGGGACTTTGTGTTTCTAAGACTGGCCATGTATGGTGGAAAGGGTCTATTTTGAAAAAGAATTTATTTCCTCAACCTCCAAAATTATCAGGTAGGGCAGTAGAATTATGTCTACTTTTTTTTTCCTATACTTGGAAGAGCATTTTATTGGGTTTATGTTGATATTATTTCAGAAGCTTTTGTGGCATCCCCTTCTCAATAGTTTTTTTCTAAATCCATGAAGCCATCATTGTTGCTCAGTTGCTCAGTTGTGTCAGACTCTCTGTCACCCCATGGACTGCAGCACGCCAGGCTTCCCTGCTCATCACAATACCCAGAGCTTGCTCAAACTCATGTCCATCGAGCCGGTGATGCCATCCCACCGTCTCAGCCTTTGTCGTCCCCTTCTCCTCCTGCCTTCAATCTTTCCCAGCATCAGGGTCTTTTCCAATGACTTGGCTCTTCGCATCAGGAGGCCAAAGTATTGATGCCATTAGGGTGAGTTAGTAAATGCCTCTGTAAGAAGCATGTCACTGACTAGCATGTCCAGCTGTCCTGGCAACCAAAGGCTGCAGCTGTGTGCCAGTGACAGCACAGAAGTGGACTGGACACAGAGCCAGTTAAGATAGCGTGCAATGAGAGGGATTAGAGAGACCACGTATAGAGGAAATTAAGCAAAAGAGAAAGAGTTTAAAGGTACAGAGAACCCTGTTGACACATGGCAATAAATTTTTTCATATAATGATTAGGGTCCCCCTTAGACCAGGGGTCCCCAACCTTCAGGATCTAATGACTGATGATCTGAGGTGGAGCTGATGTAATAATAATAGAAATGAAGCACATGATAAATGTAATGTGCTTGAATCATCCTGAAACCAGCCCTTCCACCCCCTGCTGCTAAGTCGCTTCAGTTGTGTCTGACTCTGTGCGACTCCATAGACGGCAGCCCACCAGGCTCCCCCATCCCTGGGATTCTCCAGGCAAGAACACTGGAGTGGGTTGCCTTTTCCTTCTCCGATGCCTGAAAGTGAAAAGTGAAAGTGAAGTTGCTCAATTGTGCCCGACTCTTCATGACCCCATGGACTGCAGCCTCCCAGGCTCCTCCATCAAAGGGATTTTCCAGGCAAGAGTACTGAAGTGGGTTGCCATTTCCTTCTCCAATTTCCACCCCCAGTCTGTGTAAAAACTGTGTTCCATGTAACTGGTCTCTTGGGCCAATAAGGTTGGGGACTGCTGCCTTGGACCTTATAAAGCATGAGGGAGCAAAGGAGCATGGGGACTGACATGCTGACTGGGAGAAGAGGAGCAAGGATGGATGAGAACAGGAGTAGGTGACACAGCACCTGGCTGGACCAGCAGCTGCTGGGAGGGCTCTGTGTGTGAGGAAACAGTCCAGTGGACCCTGTTAGCTAGTCCCTTCTGTTCTTGGAGCTTTTGGAAATGGAATAAGCCAGCCTGAGCCAGAAACCCCACCCATGGGCTGTGCATCCCATTTGAAGAACAATGATGCGTCGTTAGCAAAGCTACCCCGGCTCCTGGGAGGTGCCCACGAAATAAATGTTTAAAAGCTCATTTTGTGGGTGGAAGAGTAGATGATAAGGAAGACTGGGATAATTTTGTATGGCCAAAGGAATTGAGTAAGGACTGAAGTGCTTCCCAGGTGGCTCAGTGGTAAAGAATCTATCTGCCAATGCAGGAGCCACAGGAGACCTGGGTTCAATCCCTGGGTGGGGGAAGATCCCTTGGAGAAGGGATATGGCAACCCATCCAGTATCCTTGCCTAGAGAATCCCATGGGCAGAGGAGCCTGGTGGGCTATAGTCCACGGGGTCATAACGAGTTGGACATGACTGAAGCGACTGAGCACACACACTCGCAGGCAGGGACTGACATAGTGCAATGATAAGGGTATAAATTTATATTTAACTTCTGGACTTCCCTGGTGGCTCAGACGATAAAGCATCTGCCCACAATGTGGGAGACCTGGGTTTGATCCCTGGGTTGGGAAGATCCTCTGGAGAAGGAAATGGCAATCCACTCCAGTATTCTTGCCTGGAAAATCCCATGAACAGAGGAGCCTGGTAGGCTACAGTCCATGGGGTCGCAAAGAGTCAGACACGACTGAGTGACTAAACTTTTTAAGGGTATAAAAATAGCTAACTGAAGACCTCAGTTGACATCTAAGTGGGGAGTGGGCAGGATGAGTGCCATGGGAAAAAACCCATCTTAGGAAAAGGGAAGAGATTATAGGATCTCTCTGTCTTTACGTATGTGAACAGGGCTGTCAGTTTTCTCGTTTGTAGAACTGCAGGTGGGATGGGGCAGGGAGTTGATGAAACCGAGGGTTGCTTCTACCTCCAAAAATACCATTGCTCTATGTCTGTCTATATTATATACACATCTCATTGTTGGTGGCAAAAGACTACTTTCTCTCTCATCTCTTTCTCTCATTTGTCTATCTTCTGTTATCTATCTTGAAAAATACTGCCATTGTGTGTTTTGTCTTAGTAGGAATAAAAGGCAATTTTTCTGTGCTGTGAAATATACCTGTAACTCTTAAGAGTTTGAATCGGTCCACACAGCTTAGTGACTGGGAAAATTCTGATTGTATTGTTTCTGGTTTTTACTTCATGATTTAGAGTACATCCTGCATACAGGTTTCTCAGGAGGCAGGTAAGGTGATCTGGTATTCCAATAACCTCAGATATGCAGATACACCAGCCTAACAGCAGAAAGTGAAGAGCAACTAAAGAGCCTCTTGACGAAGGTAGAAGAAGATAGTGAAAAAGCTGGCTTAAAACTCGACATTCAAAAAACTAAGATCATGGCATCTTGTCCCATCACTTCATGGCAAATAGATGGGGAGACAATGGAAACAGTCTCCATTTTTTGTTTTATTGGGCTCCAAAACCCCTGTGGACTGTGACTGCAGCCATGATATTAACAGATGCTTGCTTCTTAGAAGAAAAGCTATGATAAACCTAGACAGTGTATTAAAAAGCAGAGACATCACCTTGCCAACAAAGGTTTGCATAGTCAAAGCTATGTTTTTTTCCAGTAGTCATGTATGGATGTAAGCGTTGGACCATAAAAGAATTGAAAGCATTTCCCCTAAAGTCAGGAACAAGACAAGGGTGCCCATTTTCACCACTACTATTCAACATAGTTTTGGAAGTTTTGGCCACAGCAATCAGAGCAGAAAAAGAAATAAAAGGAATCCAAATTGGAAAAGAAGAAGTAAAACTCTCACTGTTTGCAGATGACATGATCCTCTGCATAGAAAACCCTAAATACTCCACCAGAAAATTACTAGAGCTAATCAATGAATATAGTAAAGTTGCAGCATATAAAATCAACACACAGAAATCCCTTGCATTCCTATACACTAACAATGAGAAAACAGAAAGAGAAATTAAGGAAACAATTCCATACACCATTGCAATGAAAAGAATAAAATACTTAGGAATATATCTACCTAAAGAAACAAAATACTATATATAGAAAACTATAAAACACTGGCAAAAGAAATCAAAGAGGACACTAATAGATGGAGAAGTATACTGTGTTCATGGATTGGAAGAATCAATATAGTGAAAATGAGTATACTACCCAAAGCAATCTATAGATTCAGTGCAATCCCTATCAAGCTACCAGCGGTATTTTTCACAGAACTAGAACAAATAATTTCACAATTTGTATGGAAATACAAAAAACTCAAATAGCCAAAGCAATCTTGAAAAAGAAGAATGGAACTGCAGGAATCAACTTGCCTGACTTCAGGCTCTACTACAAAGCCACAGTCATCAAGACAGTATGGTACTGGCACAAAGACAGAAATATAGATCAATGGAACAAAATAGAAAGCCCAGAGATAAATCCACACACCTGTGGACACCTTATCTTTGACAAAGGAGGCAAGAATATACAATGGAGAATAGACACTCTCTTTAACAAGTGGTGCTGGGAAAACTGGTCAACCACTGGTAAAAGAATGAAACTAGAACACTTTCTAACACCATACACAAAAATAAACTCAAAATGAATTAGAGATCTAAAAGTAAGACCAGAAACTATAAAACTCCTAGAGGAGAACATAGGCAAAACACTCTCTGACATAAATCACAGCAGGAGCCTCTATGACCCAGCTCCCAGAATATTGGAAATAAAAGCAAAAATAAACAAATGGGACCTAATTAAAATTAAAAGCTTCTGCACAACAAAGGAAACTCTAAGCAAGGTGAAAAGACAGCCTTCTGAGTGGGAGAAAATAATAGCAAATGAAGCAACTGATGAAGAATTAATCTCAAAAAAATACAAGCAACTCCTGCAGCTCAATTCCAGAAAAATAAATGACCCAATCAAAAAATGGGCCAAAGAACTAAACAGACATTTCTCCAAAGAAGACATACAGATGGCTAACAAACACATGAAAAGATGCTCAACATCACTCATTATCAGAGAAATGCAAATCAAAACCACAATGAGGTACCATTTCATGCCAGTCAGAATGTCTGCTATCCAAAATTCTACAAGCAATAAATGCTGGAGAGGGTGTGGAGAAAAGGGAACCCTCTTACACTGTTGGCAGGAGTGCAAACTAGTATAGCCACTATGGAGAACAGTGTGGAGATTCCTTAAAAACTGGAAATAGAACTGCCATATGACCCAGCAATCCCACTGCTGGGCATACACACTGAGGAAAACAGAATTGAAAGAGACACATGTACCCCAATGTTCATCACAGCACCGTTTTTAATAGCCAGGACATGGAAGCAACCTAGATGTCCATCAGCAGATGAATGGATAAGAAAGCTGTGGTACATATACACAATGGAGTATTATTCAGCCATTAAAAAGAATACATTTGAATCTGTTCTAATGAGGTGGATGAAACTGGAGCCTATTATACAGAGTGAAGTAAGCCAGAAAGAAAAACACCAATACAGTATAATACCACATACACATGGAATTTAGAAAGATGGTAACAATAACCCTGTATGTGAGACAGCAAAAGAGACACAGATGTATAGAATAGTCTTTTGGACTCCATGGGAGAGGGTGAGGGTGGGATGATTTGGGAGAATGGCATTGAAACATGTATAATATCGTATGTGAAATGAATCACCATTCCAGGTTCTATGCATGATACAGGATGCTTGGGGCTGGTGCACTGGGATAACCCAGAGGGATGGGATGGGGAAGGAGGTGGGAGGGGGGTTCAGGATGAGGAACACGTGTATATCTGTGGCAGATTTATCTTGATGTATGGCAAAACCAATACAATATTGTAAAGTAATTAGCCTCCAATTAAAATAAATAAATTTATATTAAAAAAATAAAATTAAAAAAATATTTTCCTAACTATTCCCATACTGTGGTCTGTGCATCTGAACTAAACAAGAAGACTGAATTAGGCTCTGGGTACTTATATGACTAACAAAATATATATATATATAGACTATTGATGTTTAAGTACAAAAATTTTTTTTTCTGAAATTATACTTAATTGACCATTAAAATAGTATTGAGATTCTGAACAAAAACAGCAACAGCAGCAACAACAACAACAACAACAACAACAAAAGAAGGCTGAGTCCTGAAGAATTGATGCTTTCAAACTATGGTGCTGAAGAAGACTCTTGAGAGTCCCTTGGAGAGTGAGGAGACCAAATCAGTCAACTCTAAAGGAAATCAACCCTGAATATTCACTGGAAGGTCAGTGAATATTCCTTGAATATTCCTGAATATTCTTGAATATTCCTGAATATTCCTTGGTAGCTCAGGTGGTAAAAAAATCCTCCTGCAATGCAGGAGACCAGGGTATGATCCCTGGGTTGGGAATATCCCCTGGAGGAAGGCATGGCAACCCACTCCTGTATTCTTGCTTGGAGAATCCCCATGGACAGAGGAGCCTGGTGAGCCACAGTCCAAGGGGTTGCAAAGAGTTGGACACGACTGAGTGACTAAGCACATCTTAGCACGTTCATTGGAAGGGCTGATGCTGAAGCTCTAATACTTTGGCCACCTAATGCAATGAGCTGACTCATTAGAAAAGACCCTGATACTGGGGAAGACTGAGGGCAGGAGGAGAAGGGGGCAGCAGAGGAAGAGATGGTTGGATGGCATCACTGACTCGATGGACCTAAGTTTGAACCAATTCTGGGAGATGATGAAGGACAGGGAAGCCTGGCATGCTGCAGTCCATGGGATCGCAGAGAGTCAAGCACAGCTGAGCAGCTAAACAATAACAACACAGAGTGCATACCATAAGCAGGAAAAAATTCTAGCAAGTCACACAAAAATCTAAGAAAACGTTGGGCATGTTAAAAGATTTATCCTTGGAAAGACAGAGTTTATGCGTGTGTTTTGGTAAAACTGCTCCAGGAGAGATGCGATGGAGCAAAGCCCAGAGCAGCGGTGCTGCCTTTTCTTCACTGTTGAGCACTGTTCATGTGTCAGCCCCCGGAATGCTCACCATCCCCGGGCACTTACTACTGCCCCCGTCCTCCTGGTAAGAAGAGGTCTCTGTCTCATGGAAGCTAATTGACCAGCCTGTGCTAGAGGTGAAGGTGAGATTGGGATGCAGGCAGGCAGTCCCTGAAGGCCACCCACCCCATTGTTTTGTCACCTCAATGCATGCTAACTTAGGTGCAATTAGCTTCTTCACTTTGTACTGAGGTTGGTGTGGCAAGTGTGAAGAGCACAGGCCTGGCAGTCTCCAGCCCTGAGTTTATGTTCCTGCTCAACCATTTACCAGCAGGGTGAACTTGGACATCTTACCCATGTTATACAGATGCACAAACGCATCTCAGAGGTTTGAGGTGAGAATGAAAGAAGTTACACTTATTAATTACCTGGCACATAAGGATGCCCAGGTGATAATGGTGTTCTTCTGTTCTCTTCATCTAAGTCCAGAGACTGCAGTGTGTTTTTTTTTGGAAATGTGGTGGGAACAAAAGAAGCCTGGGGTGCTGGAATCAGCAAGTTTTCAAGTGAGTTGAGAAGAGAAGTCATCTGTGTGAAGCATGGTGTTTGTCTATACCTCCGGGTCAAGAGAGAGCAAGCATGAGTGGATCTGAGAGGCATGGGAAGCTTCTCAAAGGAGTTCTGTTTGGATCTGAGTCTTTAGGCCGAATGTGGCTGTGGGAAGGGACCTCAGAGCAGGGCACACCAGGGGGAGAGAAGGAGCAAAGTGTGGGCCTTCAGTGGACAAGATGGGGTTTGGGCTGATAAGGGGACTCACTGGAGTGGAGTCATTTTAAGGTTTACTGGGGTGAAGTGGTGGTTGCTGAGCAGTTGGTCTGATGATGCCAGGCAGGATGAAGCCTGGCAGGAGATTCGGGGAGGCCTTTGTGGCAATCCCTGGTGGAGGCTGTAAGAACCTGGCACTTGGAGACATGAGAGGCAGAGCCAAACCTGAGGCAGAGTGGCAGGTGTGTGACTGATGGTGTGCAGAAGGGGGAGAGGGAGGGGCAGCAAAGGGCCCCTTGGCCGAGTGCAACCAGGAGGGTGGTGGACATGATGGCAATTGCTGGTGCTTCAGGAGAAAGAGCGTGGGCTGCCTTTAATGAACTTGGAAGGTCTTAGTGATGCTTCAAATGTCACTCGAAAGTCTGTCTTTCCCATCTTTCAGTTGGTTCCTGAAGGGCCTGAGAACAGAATTGTTCAGAATCTGACACGGGCGTCAGGAAGTGTAGACATCTGGAACAACATTTCTAAACACCCGAGCAGCTCGAGTGTGCTGTCCTTCCTTGACCGGGACCCTCCCTCAGTGGCCGGCCCACTCCCCGGAGAAATGTTCTCCTTAAGGGTACAAGCATTTTTTTTCTCCATCACTGCCAACAAATTACTCCACAGTTTAGAGGCACGTTTTTACTCATACAGTCTCTGTGGCACAGGAATGCAGGAGCAGCTCTGGCTCAGGGTCTCTGTGGATCAAGGTGATGGCCAGGGCTAGTCATCTCAGGGTTCCGCAGGAAGACCTGTGTCCATCCTCACATGGGTGGGCCCTCCACATGGTGGTGGTGTTCAGCCAATAAATTGTGTCTGACTGTTGGCAACTCCATGAACTGCAGCACACCAGGCTTCTCTGTCTTTCACTATCTCCTTGAGTTTGTTCAAACTCACATTCATTAAGTTGGTGATGCCATCCAACCATCTCATCCTCTGTTGTCATCTCCTTCTCATCCTGTCTTCAGTCTTTCCCAGCATTGGGGTCTTTCCTAGTGAGTCGGCTCTTTGCATCAGGTAGCCAGAGCATTGGAGCTTCAGCTGCAGCAGCAGCCTTTCCTGTGAACATTCAGGGTTGGTTTCCTCTAGGATGGACTGGTTGGATCTCCCAGGCTGCATCCCAACATGGTGGCATTTCCCTGAGTGTAAGAGAGGGCAGGGGGGAGTAATAAAATGGAAGCCACCATCTCTGACCTCAGAAGGGACGTTTTATGCTTTCTTCTATGTCCTGTTTGTTAGAAGACAGTGGGTCCTGCCACACCCAAGGGGAGGGGGTGACCCAAGGGCGATGGCGCCAGGAAGTGGGGGCCAGTGGGGCTGTTTCCCATATGAGGGCTTTCCTCTGTGCTTCCAAGCTGAGCTTGACACAGCTCTGCTGTGTGATCATCATCATTCAAGCCATTCAGTAGCCACATATTAAGGTCCTACTGTGTGCAAAGCTGGAGTAAATCAGTGTTTGTTCTCATCTCACTGTGTTAGGAAGGGTTACCAGTGGAGAGTCAGATCAAGTGCAAACTATTATCTTATATGCTTTCACATGTAAGGGGAAAGGGCTTCCCAGCCTGCCAACGGAAGAGATATAAGACACATGGGTTGTGGGTTCAACCACTGAGTCTGGAAGACCCCCTGGAGGAGGGCTTGGCAACCCCCTCCAGTATCCTTGCCTGGAGAATCTCATAGACAGAGGAGCCTGGCGGGCTACAGTCCATGGTGTCGCAAAGAGTCTGACATGATTGAAGTGACAAGGCATGCAAGGGGAAAAGTGATTCCTAATATTTTACATAAAGAAAGAGGGTGTCTTTGTCAAGAGAGACTCCCCAAAGATACTGTTACTGAGAGGGCGATTTTCTACTTTTCTCTCAGAAACTCTGAACAAAAGATGTTGTCTCATGTGGATCTGTGCCATTTGCATCTGTCCCAATTCCTCTTTCTAAAATAATTAGTAGTTTATTTGTGGAGTTGGCTCCTAATTTGGTTCCTCAGGTCCTAAGCTGAGTTGAGGTCAGTGAGAGTTCTTTTCAACAGATCATTTGCTCCTATTAGTTTCAGAAATTGTTCTAAGTACCTTCAGAATCTCTTGTCTTTTTTTGTCAGCCATTTACATTGTTTTTGTTTTAGCTTCAAGTACATTCATGCATTTTAAAGAGTCTTTTAGATGCCTTGGGAATTTTTTCTTTTTAACCAAAACAGGCTTTGCATATTGTGAGTCTTCTTCACATTGTTTTAACCACTAAGAAGTTTAGAGATTAAGTAATACTTTAAAAATAATAATATCTTCTAAAAGTTTGAAAAAACACATGCATAGAAAGAAAAAAAAATACATATTATATGTTGTTGTTGTTCAGTTGCTAAGTTGTGTCCAACTCTTTGCAACCCCATACACTGTAGCACCATTTGCTGGAGCCTGCTCCAATTCGTGTCCCTCAAGTTGGTGATGCTATCTAAGCATCTCATCCTCTGCAGTCCTCTTCTCCATTTGCCTTCAGTCTTTTCCCAGCATCAGGGTCTTTTCCAATGACTAGGCTCTTTGCATCAGGTGGTCAAAGTAGTGGAGCTTTAGCTTCAGAGTCAGTCCTTCCAATGAATATTTAGGACTGATTTCCCTTAGGATTGGCTAGTTTGATCTCCTTGCAGTCCAAGGGACTCTCAAGATTCTTGTCTAGCACCAAAATTCAAAAGCATCAATTCTTCGGTCTCAGCCTTCTTCATGGTCCAACTCTCACATCCATACATGACCACTGGAAAAATCACAGCTTTGATTATACGGACCTTTGTCAGCAAAGTGATGTCTCCGCTTTTTGATATGCTGTCTGGTTTGCTATAACTTTCTTTCTAAGGAGCAAACATCTTTTAATTTCATGGCTGCAATCACCATCTGCAGTGATTTTGTATATGTGGTTCTCATCTAATTAAACTTGAGTCAAAATTCTGTTCCCAGTTTATGGAGGTTCCTTGAAAATCCTCATTTTGCTTACCATGCACCTTCTCAGGTGAGATGACTTTTCATTATTAGCTATTGAATAAACCTAATAAATTTCCCTCAGCAGAGGTCACCCTTAATTATCAGGGCTCACCTAATCAAGAGTCTCTCTCTCCCTTTGTGTTAAATTAGCTGATTGTCCAAAAGCACGTGCATAATAGCCTTTGCTTTGCGCTTTTCCACCCGAGGTAATCAATCACCCTGTATCTTTGTTTTTCAAATGAGAATATTTTACCTTTTAGCAATTCAACCACCCTAGACAGACTAAAACAGGAGAATGTTTGATACTTGCAAAGCTCTTTCAGATCCTTAGACCCACGATATTTTGTGAAAGCAGGTCATTTCCTAACTAATTTTAAGCTTTTTACCTTAATGAGAAATCAAGTTTGTGTAGTCTATTTGGGCTTCCCTCATGGCTCAGACAGTAAGGCACCCGCCTGCAAGGCAGGAGACCTGGGTTTGATTCCTGAGTCAGGAAGATCCCTGGAGAAGGAAATGGCAACCCACTCTAGCATTCTGGTCTGGAGAACCCAATGGACAGAGGAGCCTGGCGGGCTACAGTCTATGGGGTCTCAAAGAGTCAAATACCACTGAGCGACTAATACACACACCTATTTGAACCCTGAGTTCATTTCCTAGATCTGAGAGTTGTACATAAGAGGGCAGATAACCCAGTGCCTGTTCCCACAATATCAGAGACAGCAAGGTTTTTTAGGCTCACAGGGGAATTGTGCCGAGGGCCTGCTGGGCTTGAGTTAGGACAGCTGCAAGTAAGTCGACACCATTTGGGCCTGGCCTCAGACCCGTAGCTGGCCTGGGCTTCAGGATGTAGCAACAGACAAACTCCAGCAGCACTGGTCCAGCTCTGGAAAATCCTGGGCAGACGGGACAAGTGTTTGAGGGAACAACTGGCTTGAAAGAATAGATCGTTTGAACTCCCAGCTGTGCGGGCATTTGTGAGAACGTCTCCATTGGAGCGTGAGAGGCAGGAGCAGCTGTTGCCTGGGGCTTAGATTTCAAACCAAAGTAAATTGCTGGCTCCAGGACAGGATTTTGATCATATATGGATTTGTTGAAGTTCAGCTGTTGACTTCTTTGGGGTGCAACTTTGGATACCAATCCCAAAGTCTCCTGTGATGTCAGGCTTTGCCAGCTCAAAGCAGAGCTCATCCAGTGGCCCCTTGGTCCTGTCAGAGGCCCTGGAAGCACGACTTTCATATCTGGGCAGGTGGTGGCCTTAGCGCCTGTGTAGCACCTGACTGTCAGCAAGTTCTGCCTACGTGTTTGTTGAGTGGAAGGCTACCTATCTCAGCTGTTGTGGTTGTTTAGTTGCTCAGTCATGTCTAACTCTTCACGACCCCACAGACCGTAGCCCACCAGGCTCCTCTGTCCATGGGATTTCCCGGGCAAGTGTATTGGAGTGGGTTGCCATTTTCTCGTCGAGGAGATCTTCCTGACCCAAGGATTGAACCCACGTATCCTGCCTTAGCAGGTAGATTCTTTACCACTGAGCCAGCAGGGAAGCCCTTGTATCTAAGTTAGACAACTTCTTTAGTAGACTTGCATAGGATGGAAAAGGGACTTCCCTTTATTAGATGACAGAGTAAAGAAGTCTGGCCTCCTGTCTTAAAAAAAAAAAAATCACATGAGGGCAGTCAGGAGAATAAGAAACATACCTGTATGCCCCTGCTTTGGCCAAACTGTGAGATCTGAGTAACACAAAACACACTATTTAATGGAGTGCATTGAAGGTCAAAGATGAGTTTAGACTTTGGGGAAAAAAGCATCAAACTAGACAAACATAGACAATTAAAGTAGTAATCAGTGCAACTTATAATGAAGAGATCACAGCACATCTTTGTACCAAACCAAACAGCATCAATATTTTAAAAACTAAACAATAAATATGAAAAGGAAAATACAAGGAGAAATAGACAAATTCATGGGTAAAGATTCTTTGATTTATTTTCCCAGTTCATCACAGATCAAACAGACAAAAAAATATTTAAGAGGGTACTTTTTATTAACATAAATCAATGCTATATCCTTACAATAGAATATATCTCACAACATTATAAATTAATTATACTTCAATAAAGATTATTTTAAAATAATCTGACATCTTCTATTCGGGTGTCAGTAAAATGTTCAAAAAATTTTATCAAAAAATTACATTAATTCAGAAAATGAAGATCATGGCATCCAGTCCCATCACTTCGTGGGAAATAGATGCGGAAACAGTGGAAACAGTGTCAGACTTTATTTTTGGGGGCTCCAAAATCACTGCAGATGGTGACTGCAGCCATGAGATTAAAAGACTCTTACTCCTTGGAAGAAAAGTTATGACCAACCTAGATAGCCTATTCAAAAGCAGAGATATTACTTTGCTGACTAGGTCCGTCTAGTCAAGGCTATGGTTTTTCCAGTGGTCATGTATGGATGTGAGAGTTGGACTGTGAAGAAGGCTGAGCACCAAAGAATTGATGCTTTTGAACTGCTGTGTTGGAGAAGACTCTTGAGAGTCCCTTGGACGGCAAGGAGATCCAACCATTCCAATCTGAAGGAGATCAGCCCTGGGATTTCTTTGGAAGGAATGATGCTAAAGCTGAAACTCCAGTACTCTGGCCACCTCATGCAAAGAGTTGACTCATTGGCAAAGACTCTGATGCTGGGAGGGATTGGGGGCAGGAGGAGAAGGGGACGACAGAAGAAGAGATGGCTGGATGACATCACTGACTAGATGGACGTGAGTTTGGGTGAACACTGGGAGTTGGTGATGGACAGGGAGGCCTGGCGTGCTGTGATTCATGGGGTCACAAAGAGTCGGACACGACTGAGTAACTGAACTGAACTGAACTGAACTGAACTGAAAAATAGTAACATTCTCTAATCTTAATGAAACAAATTAGATATTAAAAATGAAAAATCCATATCTGTTAATTAAGAATAAATCAGTAATGTAAGCCGTGATGATAATAGCGAAATATATACCTTGTAAGCTACTTCTGAGGGAAAAGAAAATGAGAACTGAAACTGGAGAAACCTGAAAATAAGAATTCTAAACTCCACTTAGAAATTATGGGACAAAAAATTGCAGGCCTGAGTACTATTTATGGATTTCAGTATATGCATCAACATCAGAGGAAGATGAGAATAAATGATGAAGGCAATGTAAGAAGTAGAAAAATAATAACAAAATAAAGAAGAAGTTCAGTGTGGAGATTAGAAATGAGGCACTCTGTGCTCTGGGAAAAACTGGGCAAATACGTCTTCAAAGAGTTAGATTTTCAGTAGATGATTTTATAAGCCCAATTTCTATATCTCCTCACATCTAGAAAAGCACTAACATTCTGCGTGGTGGTGACCGCGCTTCATGACCATCAGCAACCTTCTGCAAAATATGTGCTCACCCTTCACCAAAGTCACACATGCTGACATTACCCCTACCTCTTTGGAGCAGTTTCTCAAAACTGACTGAGGTGTTATCTCTTGGGCTATCGTCCTTACTTTGTTCCAAATAAAACTTAACTCACAACTCTGAGGTTATGCATTGTTTAAAAGTCAGCACAAGAAGATGAAATTAAAGAATCTTAACAAATGACTTATTTCTGCATAAATAATTTCAGAACCTAAAATAGAAGTGAAAAAGGCTTCCCTGGTAGCTCAGCTGGTAAAGAATCTGCCTGCAATGAAAAAGACCCCAAAATAGATGATTTCCCAAAACTGACCCACCCAAAAGGAAGCATTTAAAGAGATGAATTATTGTAGGTGAAAGCTGTCAAGAGCAACCTTTTGAGAAAAGCATCAGGTTCAGATGATTTCATAGAGAAATTCTACCAAACACTTAAGAAGCATATCATTTCAACATCATTAAGGTATTCTAGAGCATATCAAAGGAATACATGGACAATTTCTAAATTATTTTTATTTTTATGAATTCAATACTATCTTGCCAACTTTAACAAAAATAAGATACCAGAAGAAAACTATAGATGCAATAATCTTTGCAGATGAACAGTATTAAGAATATAATCCCACTGCACCATAAAATAATAAAATAAATAAAGTAGAATTATTTCAGGAACTGGTGGTATTCTCTTTGGAAGCCAGGTAAACCAATTTTAAAATTTCTAAGGAAAAATAAATACGCATTTGAAATGGGAGAATAGAGAGGGGGCATACTCCTTGTATTTAAAATGACATGGTTTACTGTATAAATAGATTGATCAATGTAACCAAAACAGGTCTAAGCACTCTAGATATTTTGTATATTATAAAAGTGAGATTTCAAATCATTTGGGAAAATGCTGATATTCAGTAAAATAGCATTGGAGTAATTATGGTACAACATCTGGAAAAAATTAGTTGAATTTCTTATTTTCCATCCAAATAAGATTCAAATGAAAAAAAAGTTATGTATACAATAATAAAATTATAAAAATAGATGACATGGGAAAATCTTTTTAAAAAATAATCTTGGCACAGGAAAATTCTATAAATTTGACTCCAAATCCAGAAGCTATATACAAAAAACAAAGGACTGATAAATCTGGTTACCTAAAACTAAAGAAAATTATGTTTGGCAAAAACATTACATATGAAAAAAAAATTATTGCAACATTTCACAAAAAATTCACTTTCTTTAATACATGAAGAGCATTTACAAATCTATAAGAAAGTCATCAACAATTCATTGGAAAAATGGGCCAAGAATAAGATCTGTCACAGTGAAAAAATTAAGCAGCTCTTAAACGTAAGAGAAGCTGTTCAATCTAGCTCATCAAAAATATTCAGATTAAATCTACAAAGAGGTAACATTTTTCAGCTGACAATGACCAAGAAGTTTGGCATCACAAGGATTTTGCAATGAAATAGAGAGACAGGCACTAATTGCTTTGGGGAGTATTTATATCTCTCATATAGAACAAATAGATCATGTCTGTCAACATGAAAAATATGCATGCATTCTAGGAACTGAGAGTAGCAGTCCCCACTTCTAGGAATTCACCCTACACACTTTCTCATACTTACATACAAATGGCACATGTAGAAGGATATTTACTACAATGCTTTTTTATGGTAGCAAAGAGTATTATCAGATAGAGGTCCATCAATAGAGAAATAGGAAACTGGCTAATGGTACGTCCATCTAAGAGAAGACTATGCATCGTTAAAAAGAAAGAAGCGGTTCTGCAGGTATGATCTCCAGGAGATGTTATGTGAAAGCAGTGATGGAGCAGTGTTTTTGTATGCCACTATCTGTGCAGGAAAATGTGTGTGTGTGTGTGTGTGTGGGGGGGGAGGTGGTGTGTGTGTGTGTGTGTGAGAGAGAGAGAGTGATGGAGGGAGGAAGCTGACTGTTTCTTTGAAATGACTCATAAGAAACTGGGAGTAATGGTGGTCTGGGCGTGGAAGGGAGGCTAGGTTTTCATTGACTCTGATCTGGTACCTTTGGAGTGAAGCATGTACACATATTACCCATTGACGATAGCCACAAAGTAAAGGTCTAGAAAAGTTACTTCATACTATCTCTTAATGTTTATTCCCAGAATTAAGCCGCTCTTTGTTATGCTTCAAAACAGGCTGTACTTTTGACAGATATGTTTGACCATCTGTAGAAATAGAAAACCTGTCAGCAACCTTTGAAAGATGCTAGTCTGAACATATCATTGCTTTAAAATTCCTCCCTTTTCTCCCTAAGGTAGAGTGCAGTTTCAGCAGCCTATGGGGTAAGTTAGACTTCTGTGATGGCTCAGACAGTAAAGAATCCACCTGCCATGTGGGAGACCTAGGTTTGATCCCTGGGTCGGAAGTTCCTCCCAGTCCTCCAGCTCCCATGGCTTGGCATGGTCTGCGGCTCCTACTGTTTCCCCCTCTCTATGTTGTTCCTCAGGATGGCCCTTGAAGACTTGGCTTGCGTGTTTCCATCCCCAGGACTTCTCGGGATTCCCATCTTGTGCTGTTGACTCCTGGTGTTTTTGTTGACTACTCGTGTTATCATTGCCCCATTGGTCTAAGCTTCCTCCTAGACCAGGGGCTCCTTAGGGACAGACACTGTGTTCTCTTTGCCCCTCCAGGCCCTTGAACAGAGCAGGCATCAAATACCTGTGCGCTGAAGTGAAGAGCAGCCCCAGAGGCTGCTGGGGGAGTGTGTTAGTGATGGCTGGAAGGCGTCGTGGGCCTTGGTGGGGAAGGGTGGCTCACGGGCTGCTTCAACTGTCAGCCCGCGCTAAGCAGCGGAGACCCAGGTTGCTGGCGGCTCTTGCTCGTCATCCCCCGTGTGTCCCTCTCCAGGCTGGTATGGCTGGTGTGCTGGGAAGTAGGAGCGTGTAGCACCCCGAGGTCCTTGGCGTCTCCTCCTATCTGCTCACATGTGCTTCTTCACGCCTGTCACCTCGCTGAGCCTGTGCTTCCTGACCCAGCATCTCAAAGTGCCCCTCATCACCACCCTCACCTAGCAGCCGGAAACTTCTCGTCACGGGCTCTTCTTGGATTTGAGGAATTCAGTCCTGTCTGTCTGCTTCATAAGACTGTGTGAGCTTCCTGGACCCCTGCCTTCTTCCCCTCCACAATCAGCTGTTTCCCAAGTCCAGTGAAAACGACCTCCGGGGCTCTCTTCACTCTGGCCCCCGCTCCCCGCCCCCCAGCGCCTGCTGAAAGTGTCTTTGCTGCCTTCGTTGGAATGTCCTCCGACCTCTGGCTCCTGTATTTCTCTCCTCTCATCTGTTCTCTGCTTGGTGACTCTACTCATCTTCCTGAAGAGCGGCTCTGAGCACGTCCTTCTCCCGTTGTAACCCCCGTTAAGAGCTTATTCAGGGTCAGACTCAGTAGAGTGGCTGATGACGTCCTCTCCAGGCATGTCACTGGGCTCTCCCCCTTCAGCTTCAGCCCCTTGAACATTCCAGGCATCCTTGCTTTGTCTCCCTCCCCGTATACCCCCCATCCAGCCTCAGCCCCACAAGCATGGGTTCAGCGCTCTCTGTGATAATGCCACTGTCTGCATCTTCTCCGACTGCCCCCCCTGCACTTGTGTTGTGTGAGAATCATCTCTCTAAACCCGGTAAGTCAGGGAAGGCTGGAAGTGGGGTTTCTGCCAGTTGCCTCCTTGGTCACTAGCAGAAGTCTGGGGTACCATGTGTGTGCGTGCTAAGTCGCTTCAGTCATGTTCGACTCTGCAGTCCTATGGGCTGTAGACTGCCAGGCCCCTCTGTCCATGGGATTCTCCAGGCAAGAATATTGGAGTGGGTTGCCATGGCTTCCTTGAGGGGATCTTCCAGACCCAGGGATCAAACCCGTGTCTCTTACGTCTCCGGCATCAGCAAGCAGGTTCTTTACCACTAATGCCCCCTGGGAAGCCTCTGGTGTATCGCAGGGATCAACTCATCTTTGGTGAATCAACTAGTAAATCAAAGTGCTTAACATCCCCAGCTGATTCAGGGAAGTAATAATGTTGGGATCCTTGAGGCTGATGGGGTGGAAAAAGAAGCATAGAAGAGTCAGGAGGCAGATGATTTGAAAAGAATAATTTTTCCTCTTCAATTTTCTTGTCCGTGGCTGCTTAAACACTTCTATCTAAGCCATCTTGTGTTTTTCCCATCTAAATTATATATAACAGTATTATAATATTAATATTACAGTATTACATTATTATATAAATTATAATATTATACAAAGCAATGTAATGTTATATTAACATTGTGGGAAGTTTTAAACAGATTTTATTCATAACCTCCCCAAAGTATCCACTGTTTTTGTCATTACATTTCTTTGTATTGTTTGCTCTTATTTATACTTATCCTTACATAATCATAATAATACTTTGCTTTCTTCTTGCTTATTTCTTTTTACTACAAACCTTTACCCTTTATTATGTATTTTTGAAGATAGGGAACAAATAGAAGCTTAGCTTCCTCTGTTTCAAGTGAAGTAAGCTTGAATTCACTAAGGTTGTCTCAAGGGCCTTAGTTTCCATGAATCGTTAGTTTCCCTTTTAATCGTTGTAGCTGCTCATCTCTGGATTCTTTCCAGACCCAAAACATTCCTCAAAATACAGAAACTGAAGCTACACCCAGGTACATGCTGATCCCCTGTTTTCCATCTTTGCAGAATAATCTGTATTGTTTAGCTGTCATCTCATTGCAGGGTGTGTCCTATTTTAAGAAAGGGCAGTATTTGAAAATCCAAACTTACAGTACAGATTAATTGAAAAGCAATTTTTATTCACAAAGTGTTCTTTGTTTTTAAAAGGATTTACTGTAATATATTTTTAAATAGCAAAACTTCTGGTACGTGTAAAACAGATTTGATTGAAAACAGCACAATTTACATATGCCTCGAGGAACAAAATTGCTGTGTACGATGAGGGGCACTTTCACTGTCAGAGACAAGTCTCCACATCTTTTTCCAGGTGCCCAAGGGCCCTCCATTCTCAGCTCAGAGTTGAGCCTTTCAACCTAATTAGAAGGCCTGGGTTGTTCTTAGCTCAGAACAACCATGGCACAGAGTTTAGGTCTTGATGTAGGACTTTCTGGTTTTACAGTGTCACTCATTAGACACAGGAGTAATTGCTTCTTACAATTTTCATTTGGCATACAGGAAAGTTAATAGAATCCTGTAGTGTCTCATAAGGCTGTTTAATGAACTGAACTGAATGAAATACTGTATGGGTCTATGGTATTTGTATAGTTAGATTGTCTAATAATATGCCTATTTGTTTAATATGAAAATTCACTATTTATTGAAATCTTTCACCTCTTTTCACCTTTCTTTCAATATTAAAGTTTAGATAACAGTTGACATTTCACATGGAAAAATTGCTACTTTTTAAGTTAATGAATATTGTAATAATATTTTATAAAAGGACTGGGTTCCTAGAGGGCTTCCCTGGGGGCTCAGATGGTAAAGAATCTGCCTGCAATGCAGGAGACCTGGCTTTGATCCCTGGGTCAGGAAGATCCGCTGGAGGAAGCCATGGCAACCCTCTCCAGTATTCTTGCCTGGAGAAGCCCACACGGACAGGTGAGCCTCGCTGGCTACCGTCCACGAGGTCACAAAGAGTCAGACATGACTGAGTGACTAAGCACAGCACAAGATCCTAGAGTTTCTGTAGACAAGCAAACTTGCTTTATGGGGAAGATTTATCGGCTTATGGATGACTTATTTGATGAATTTGTTGGGAAAGGAAGTGAAAAAAAATTCACAGAATGAAAAAAATATTTGTAAGTCTGTGTATCTGTACAAAGATCTAGTATTCAGTTCAGTTCAGTTCAGTCGCTCAGTCGTGTCCGACTCTTTGCGATCCCATGAACTGCAGCACGCCAGGCCTCCCTGTCCATCACCAACTCCCAAAGTCCACCCAAACCCATGTCCATTGAGTCGGTGATACCATCCAACCATCTCATCCTTTGTCGTCCCCTTCTCCTCCCACATTCAGTCTTTCCCAGTATCAGGCTTTTCTCAAATGAGTCAGCTCTTCACATCAGGTGGCCAAAGTATTGGAGTTTCAGCTTCAACATCAGTCCTTCCAATGAACATCCAGGACTGATCTCCTTTACGATGGACGGGTTGGATCTCCTTGCATTCCAAGGGACTCTCAAGAGTCTTCTCCAACACCACAGTTCAAAAGCATCAATTCTTCGGTGCTCAGCTTTCTTTATGGTCCAACTCTCACATCCATACGTGACTACTGGAAAAACCATAGCCTTGACTAGATAGACCTTTGTTGACAAAGTAATGTCTCTGCTATTTAATATGCTGTCTAGGTTGGTCATTACTTTCCTTCCAAGGAGTAAGCGTCATTTAATTTCATGGCTGCAATCACCATCTGCAGTGATTTTGGAGCCCAGAAAAATAAAGTCAGCCACTGTTTCCACTGTTCCCCCACCTATTTGCCATGAAGTGATGGGCCAGATGCCGTGATCTAGTATTCGGAACATATTAAGAAATCCTTACCACAATAAAAAGGCATATCACTCAATTAAAAAATGGGCAAAAAGTTTGAATAGATATTTCTCCAACAACAATGAAGAAATGGCAAGCAAACTCATGAAACAGTAGTTCAACATCACTGATGTGAAAGTTGCTTAGTTGTGTCCAACTCTTTGCAACCCTATGGACTGTACAGTCCATGGAATTCTCCAGGCCAGAATACTGGAGTGGGCAGCCTTTCCCTTCTCCAGGGGGTCTTCCCAACCCAGGAATCAAAGCAGGGTCTCCTGCATTGCAGGCAGATTCTTTACCAACTGAGCTCTCAGGGAAGCCCAACACCATTCGTCATTAGGAAAATGAAAATCAGAACCATGATGATATACCACTTCCCTCTCACTAGGATAGCAGACCTCACCTTCATCATCTTCATCACTGTCATCTGGCAAGTGCTGCTGAGGCTGTGGAGACACGGAAACCCTCATATAGGGATGTGCAATGATGCAGGCACAGTGGGGAGTTTTAACAGTGTAGCAGTTCCTCAGAAAGTTAAATGTAGAATTATGATGTGACACAGCAATTCCACTACGACTCCTACTAGGCATATAACAGAGATGTGAAGACCTGTTTACGCATACACCTGTATGGGAGTGTTCATTATGAATGTTTCATAAATGTTCATTAGCAGCATCATTCATGATAGGGAAAGAAAGAAGAGAAGTTGTGCTCGGTCATGTCCGACTCTTTGTAACCCCACAGACTATAGCAGACCAGGCTCCTCCGTCCATGGGATTTTCCAGACAAGAGTACTGGAGTGGGGTGCCATTTCCTTCTCCTGTTCAAATGTCCATCAAGAGATGGATGGCTAAGTGTGTGTGTGTGTGTGTGTGTGTGTGTGTGTGTGTGTGTGTTGCTCAGCTGTGTCTGACTGTTTGGGGCCCCATGGACTATCATCCCCCAGGCTCCTCTGTCCATGGAATTTTCCAGGCAAGAATACTGGAGTGGGTTGCCATTTCCTTCTGTGGGGATCTTCCCAGCCCAGGGATCGCATCCAGGTCTTTCCCACTGCTGGCAGAGTCTTTACTGTCTGAGCCACCAGGGAAGCCAGCGTGAAAGTGGTGTGTACCCGTCTGTGTCTGTCTTTGATTAGCCATAAAAAGGAATGAAGTAGTTATGCATGTTACAACATGGATGAGCCTTGAAAACAGTAAGCTGTCTAAACAAAGCCAGACAGAAATCCGTACATACTGTGTATTCCATTTATATGAAATGTCCAGTGCAGGGAAATCCAAACAGACAGGTGATTAGGTTAGTGTCTTCCAGGGGATGGGTGGAGAGGGGATTTGGGACTGACTGCTAATAAGTATGGGTTTCTTTTAGGAAAAATTGTAAAATTAGATAATAGTGATGGTCTTAGAGCATAGGGAATGTACTAAACCATTGAATTTGTATATTTTAAAATGATGAGTGGCCAGAATACTAGAGTGGGTAGCTGTTCCTTTCTGCAGAGGATCTTCCCAACCCAGGGATCAATCCCAGGGATCAAACCCAGGTTTCCTACACTGCAGGAGGATTCTTTACCAGCTGAGTCACCAGGGAAGCCCCATGATATGTGAATTATATCTTATTTTTTTAAGAAGCCAGAGGAAATAAGACTTGTTAAAGACACTTATAGATACCATAAGCAGAAAGGATGTTTATAAAAAAAATTGACCTATATAAGCTAAGAAGATGAACAAATAAAATGAAGCATTCTCTACTCAAACTCATACAATACCCTCTTAAAGCTGAAGCTAAAGAGGGACCAACGTCAATAGTCAAAGGTCCGATAGAGACAGGACTCATCATGCTGGGCCCCAGTTCTTATAACACCCCACACTCCTGGTGATACAGTACAGCCAACAACAAGAAGAGCAACCAAATCAAACACAGAGGGAAAAACAAAACCCCCTACTGCTTAGAGATGTAGCTTTCTTTAGGACCCCTGGACGGTAAATGGAATAGTCATCCCTCCTTCCTTGTAGCGCCAAACACACATGCTAGTGTCTCTCTGCTGCTACTGAGAGTGTGTGCTTTACATTCGCACACTGCGTTGGCGCTCTTCCTCAGGGCCTGTTAGCAACACAGCAAATGTTGGTTTGCTTCTTCTGGGAAAATCGACAACATAGCTACACAGTTTTGCCGCAAGGATGAACTGAAACAGTATCAGTTTTTCTCAACTCTGACCTCGAGGACCTTAAATTTCCCTGGGATTCTATCCCCATATAATATGTTGATGACCTTTTGTTGTGTTGGAAAGATGAGGTAAGCTCATAAACTTTAAGACAGATTCCATCTGTCCACTTACTGTTTTTTAGTTCAGAAAGGGCAGAAGGTTTTCGAAGAGGAGTTACAATTCTGTTACAGTAACTTCATTACCCAGGACATGCTGTATCCTACGGAGGTCAATCCTTTATTTATCACAGACTCCTGAACCTTCAAAACGTGTCCCCATCAGTCATTAAGACACAATTCCAGAGTTTTCTGGGTCTAACTGCAGACAGAGGTTTCCCAAATTCTCTGAAACTGTGATGTTGTGATGTGGCTTAAGTCCTGGGTAACCAGTTACCTGTTCCCGAACCCTAAACATTAACAGGCTTTCTGTGAGTCAGAATTAGCCTTTTATCAACCTCCCACTTGGTGCCTATGGAATCATTTTGACATATTTTTACGTGAGAGACAAAGCCCTTCAGGTTCTGATGCAGTTTCATGGGGATCGTTGGTGACCAAGAGCTGTCCCGTGCTTCTCTCGACTCGGTGGTGAGGTCCTACCACACAGTCTCTGAGCTGCGGGAGCTGGCTTGGCTTTGGGGTCCCCTCCGATTGTGCTGGTCTTTCATGGAGTGCATCCTTTGTTTATCACTAACACAAGGTGACACGACGTTTCTCAGCAAGCAGGCTTACGTCTTACAAAATTCTGTTATTTCTCCAGTTCCTCACATATTTCCATGCATTCCTCCTGTGGATCTTACTGTGTTTCTCTACTGCTTTAAAGAAGGAGAAAGCTTTGACTCCGTAATCTCCATCCGTGAACTATCTATACCCTGAACATATTTATAAGAAGGCTCCCAGAAACCTCAGACTTACTCGTGGTTGTTGATGGGTCATTTCTTAAGACTGAAACAGGAAAATAACAGAAGGGTTAAGCTGAAAATCTGACTTCACCCAGAAGGGAAGAAGGGAGGTAATAAGTTTGATATATACACTGGAAGTAGCTATGCTTGTGGGATAATCTATGATTTTTGACTGCTTTGTAAACAGTGTTCTTAAGCTTAGTGGGAACCCTGATTAAGAGTGAGCAGCAAATCAGAGAGTGTTTGCATGCTCTGAGGCTGTCGCAAAGTAGATGCTCGTACAAAGGGGATACCATGAGGCTGAAGGCAGTGCCCTGGCTGGTTATTAGTCAGAAAGGCAGCCCCCACTGGGCTTTCAACCCTCATAGTATACCAGGAGGCCAAGTCTTTGGAGAGACGCACAGAGGCTATAAGAGAATGCAAGACATTAGCCCCCCGCCCTAGGATGGAAAGATGGCCAATGTGTTCAGTCAACACTGACGGAGAAATGTCACTAAAATTGTAAAGTTTGGTGAGCGTTCTGAAACATATATTTCATTTGTCACCAGCGGAAGTTTGGTGCAATGGTAAATGTGAGTAAAGGTGGGACATGAGTGAGAACCCAACTCTCAGGGCTCTTTTGCTCATCTCCTAGTGAACGTCCCGCAGCTGTTCTCTACAACTGTGTTTGAATGTATCTTTTGAACACTGATTATTTTTAGGATGGACTGAAGCCTTTCCTTTCTGAAATGCTATAGTTCTTTTTTTTTTTTTTTTTTCAATTGGAGGATAATTACTTTACAATGTTGTGTTGGTCTGTGCTATACAACAACATGACTCAGCCATAAGTGCGCATATACCTCTCTCTGCTCCCTGCTGAACCTCGCTCCCGTCCCAACCGCCTTCCCACCCTACATCCCATCCATCCAGGTCATCACGGAACACTGCACCGAGCTCCCTGCGTTGCACAGCAGGTCCCCACTAGCCCTCTGGCTCACACATGGTGGTGTGTATGTACCTCTCTCTCCACTCCCTTCTGAACTTCGCTCCAGTCCCACCCAGCATCCATCCATCCAGGTCATCGCGGGACGCCACCCCAGCCCCATGCATTGCGCAGCAGCTCCCCGCTAGCCCTCTGGCACACACACGGTCGTGTGTTATAGGTCAGGGCTACTCTCTCAGCTTGCCCCACCCTCTCCTTCCCCTACTGAGTCCACAAGCCCACGCTCAGCATCGGAGCCTCTGTTCCTGCTGGTGGTACTGATGAGCCATTTTTCTATGCAGTGTATTTCTATATATATACAGTAATACAAGATATTTGTTTTTCTCTTCCTGACTTACTTCACTCTGTATAACAGACTCTAGCTTCACCCACCACACTTCAGCTGACTCAAATCCGTTCCTTTTAACAGCTGAGTAATATTTTACCATATATTTGTGCCATGACTTTATTTATTCATCTATTGATGGACATCTAGTTTCTTGCATGTCCTGACTATTGTAAATAGTGCTGCAATGAGCGTTGAATTGCATGTGTCTTTTTGAATTATGGTTTTCTCAGGGTATATGCCAGTAGTGGGATAACTCTTACAACAGCATTTTTTTCTTTGATTTTGTGTTCCCAATTGGGAACTGGAATGTGTCAACCACAGGAAATTCCATTTTCTTGGGACTATTCTTAAAGAGCTTTGCAAAGCCCTGAAGCCTCACTGCTGTGTATATCATCTCCAATCTTAAGGAAAGGAAGAAAGGAAGGAAGGAAGGAAGGAAGGAAGGAAAAAAAAGGAATCTCCAAGAAAAGAAGAGAGAACAAAAAGAACTCTAAAATTCAAATTAGCAGAGCTCTGAGGGCTTCTAAACCTTCCATGATTTAAAGGATTGCCATTGACTTTCATGACAGTGAGGTCATCTGATTCATGGTCTCTGTGCCCAGGAATTAGTATGGCCCAGGTATTTGTATGGCCCAGGTATTTGTGAATATCATGTACAATTCTAGGCTCTACACTATGGCAGTAGACATGGTCAAATGCTGCAGGAATTCACGCAGGACACCAGTTGTGTTAACAGGTACAAGCAGCCTTTCCTCATTATCCTCTTAAACAAACTTTATATTCTAATATCCAGAAACCCAGTCTTCTGAAAGAGACATTAAATGGAGACAGTCCCCAAAGCCCACTGGAAAGGATGTTATCAAGTACCATTAACAACTAGAACAGCAGTAAAATTCCAAGGGATTGATTTTTTGGATTCGTGTGTCTTGGCGTTGTTGCTCAGTCGCTAAATCACGTCCAACACTTTGCAGCCCCACGGACTGCAGCACGCCAGGCTTCCCAGTCCTTCACTCTCTCCCGGAGTGTGCTCAATTCATGTCCATTGAGTTGGTGATGCCATCCAACCATCTCGTTCTCTGCTCTCCCCTTCTCCTTTGCCTTCAGTTTTTCCTAGGGTCTTTTCCCAATGAGGTGGTTCTTCACATCAGGTGGCTTATGTGTCTTAATTAAAACTGTTTTGGAGATCGTAAGCTGAGGGGCCTTAGAAACCCCCAAGAAGGAGATGATCTTCAGAAGGCTTCCACTCAGAATTTTGGACCAAGTTGATGACTGTGTAGAGTATAGATACCTTCCACCTGAGACCCACAGAACAAGGCTACAGACTGTCGTGGTCTAACCTGAACTCTTTTGTTCTTTTTTTTCTCCAGCTATTTATCTTCTTTCTTCTCTAGCTGGGTTAAAGCTGCTTTGACCTGTGTTACTTACAAGGCTCAATCCTTCATGTGGCCCTTTCCACTCTGGTCACTTCTCCTCTGGGCCCAGCCTCTGGCCACACTTTACTTGCTAAAACACATCACCAAACTGACTGTTGCGTTTGTACACATTTACCTTGGGAGCCACTCAGTTTCCCTTGGTTCTAGCTTCTTATAATTAATCAGTTGGTTTCTTGGGTACTTGAACTCACCTTTGCTAACTTTTTGATGGCCACCGCAACAGCAAGAAATCTAAAAAAAAATTACTTTGCATCTCTAGGAAAGGAAGTTCATATCTCCAGACAAAACGAGACTTGAGGGCCTTTGTGGGAGCTAACTTTAGTAGCTGAAATTACAAAAAAAAAAGAACTGAAAGAGGACTAGGGTAGGTATTGGAGGCTATATCTCCTTCCCAGACCTTGTGGGTAGGCCACATTACTTTTAGTCTGCTTTTGATCTATCTAATTGTTGTGATACTAAAAAGTTTGCTGCCTGGCACTGAACCATTCTTGAGTGTGGCATCAAAACACTATGACATCATCAGACCATCCTGTTTTGGCCAAAACCAGGTCGTTGAGTGTTCCCCAGGGACCAATGCTGGATTTGTGACACAAAAGCATACTTGCTGTCAAACTGGATTGAAACTGGATTGAAACTTGCTGCTTTGGTAAACTGATACCTACCTTCATGACAGGATCTAGCATTCATTTTCATCCAGCAGTTTTTCTTCTAGAAAATAGGTCGTTTGAAAATTCAACTGAAGAAGGAGAAAGTCTGGACTTTGATTTAAAAACCCAAACTACTCACTCTAAATTTATGGATTGTTTTCTCCTCCAAGTGGCTTCATCTCATGTTTTATGTTTTACAAAAGGCCAAGAAATTAAGGAGAATCTTGCTTGCCATGATTTAAAGACTAGAAGACAGAATAGATAATCCCACCAAAAGCATATAAATCCTTTCTTGAGAGATTCATGGAAGAGGGCAGAGGACAAGAATGCTCTGTTCGTATCTGTAAAGCTTTGCTGGGGTCTTTAATATTAAAAAATGATCTGGAATGCAAACAAATCAATCATAACAGTACACAATTTTGCTAATAACCCTATATTTGGTTCTGCAGGCTTTTCAGATGGAGAATGTGATCTTTAGCTAGTCTGGTCACTCTTAGCTCCTTGCTGGGATAGAGACTGCAAATCTGGTAATAATCCTTCTCTTGGTATTTGTCTGTGCTGTAGTATGCTAATATGTCATCTCTGGAGTCTTAAATGCTTCTGTGCAACTGCAGTACCTCAAGTGACCCAACAAATGATCATCCAGCAAAAGAGAGCAGGAAAACCTCACATTTTATGGGAGTTGACCCAACTTTGCCAGAAGCTTGATACCGCAAACAGTAGTAAAGATATGGGTCAATCATACTCTCGGGTACGATCCTTAATGGCCCCTCCTTCAGCTCAGGTTGAAGAATCACAGTATGAAAGACACTGAGAAACACAAGATTCTCTCTATCTATGTAACTTACTGTGTAACTTAATGTGACTGTACTGTTACACTGTCTTTATTAACATATTTTTATTATTTCAAGAACATTTTGTCTAGAGAGTTGCAGATAATTTTCTGAAAAACTATAAGAAATTAGTAGAAATAATTAAACCATAGTTTACTCATTGACCCACTTGCTTCAATATCATTGCCTTCCTGTGACCATCATTCATAAATTTTATTATACAGGGCACTCCTCTTCAGGAATGACAGGGATTAGATTGATGCAGAAGCTGAAGCTTCAATACTTTGGCCACCTGATGTGAAGAGCCTACTCATTGAAAAAGACCCTACTCATTGAAAAAGACCCTGATGCTGGGAAAGATTGAGGGCTGGAGAGAAGGGGATGACAGAGGATGAGATGGTTGGATGGCATCAGCGACTCAATGGACATGAGTCTGAACTAACTCTGGGAGATGATGAAGGACAAGGAAGTCTGGTGTGTTGCAGTCCATGGGGTTGCAAACAACTGGACACAGCTTAGTGGCTAAAAAAACACCACCACAACAGATGGATCTTCCTGCCTGAAACAACCAGCAAAGCAAAGCAAAACAAAACATATGACATAATGTTCTTTTTAGGCTCTGGACATCAGGCGACAAATACGATGATCCGAGAGAAATGAGAGTAAAACACGGTGCTCAAAGTGCTCAGTCTGTGGTCTTGAGAGAATTTCCAGGTTGTGGCACACAGAGGGCAAGCCCAGGAGACTCTCTGAGTCAAAGAAATGAAGCAAAGCCTGGGGTAGTCAAAGCAGCTGCAGGACGGGGCACTCGGGAGCAGAACGCCATGAAGCGAGAAAACCCTGAAGGTTAGAGCGGAGTCCCCTCGGAATTAGTCAGCAAAGTTCAGATGGGCACAGGTAAGTGGGCAGACTACCTGAATGACACCAGCCATCCGGGAACAGCCTACTTGTCGGGCACGGAGTTGACTACTCAGACAGGTTGACCTCCGTGGTAGGGGTGACTGGCCCTTGACAGTGCACTTCTCCAGACACACTCGAAAAATCACTCCTATACAAGATCTGAAACAATCAGGCTGTGAGGGTTTTTTTTTTTTACAAGAATTTTTTTACAAGGAATATTTACAAGAATAAAAGCTATTCTACACTGAAGATAAAATTTGCACTGTCAGGCATACAAAGAAGCAGGAAAGCATGACACTTAAGGGAAGAAAATTCATGAAATTAAAACTGATCCAGAATTGACCAAGATGTTACAGTTAGCAGGAAAAATACATTCAAAAGTTATTATAACTGTATATTTTTTAAAAAAAGAGTAAGTGGAGACATGGAGATATAGGAATGGCCTAAACCGAATTTATATAGAGAGAAACTATAATACCTGCAGTGAAATAGACTGGACTGAATTAACAGGTTAGACATGGCAGAAGGGACGATTACTGCCCTGAAAGACGTAGCAATGGACACTATACAAAGCAAAACACAGGGAAGATATTTACATGGAAAGAGCATCTGTGAATTGTGAGTTAACTTCAAACAATATAATAGACAGTTGAAATCTCCAATGGAGTTTGAGCAAGAGAGAAAAATATTTGAAGGAAAGGTGGTAATCTAAAAAGCTATAAATACGCAAGAATCATAGCATGAAGAAAGCACCAAGAAACATCATAATGGAATTATCTAAAGCCAATTTGAAAAAGAAAACCTTAAAAGAAGTGAACAAAAGTAACCCTATCTGTACAGAAGAACAAAAATTGGAAAGCAGCGCACTTGTCACTGAAAACAGGGCAACTGAGAAAACACTGGGGCAGTGTCTTTAAAGCCCTAAAAGAAAAACACTGTTCACTTATAAATCTAGACTCAGCAAAAATATCTTCCAAAAACAAAAGTGACATAAGGGTGTCTTCAGAGACACAGAAGCAGAAGGAATTCACCTTTCCTAAATATTCATATCTTAGATGAATCCATATGTATATATGGGCTTCCCAGGCGGTGCAATGGTAAAGAATCCGCCTGCCCATGCAGGAGATGAAAGAGACATGGGTTTGATCCCTGGATTGGGAAGATCCCCTGGAGAAGGAAATGGCAACCTACTCCAGTTTTCTTGCCTGAAAAGTTCCATGGACAGAGGAGTCTGGGCGGCTACAGTCCATAGTGTCATAAAGAGTTCCACAGGAGACAGAGGAGTCTGGGGGGCTGCAGTCCATAGTGTCATGAAGAGTTCCACAGGAGACAGAGGAGTCTGGGGGGCTGCAGTCCATAGTGTCATGAAGAGTTCCGCATGACTGAGCAACTGCGCACATGCTTATATGTGTGTATACGTATATACCATGATTATATGACTCATGGAGCAAGCTATGAATAGAATCATGCCAGCTGGTAAACACTGGTTATCTGAAAAAAGGAGAGGGAGGAATAAACAACAAATACACAAACAAACAACAAGATCACTTGTCTAAGCAAAAGTTGTGTGTCCATAACTGAAGCATCATTCATACTATGAGCCCATTTCTGCGCTTAATATCTTTAAACTATTAATAGCGATAATGTGGTTTCCTTGAACTTTCTTAAAGTAAAAAACACAGAGTAAAATATTTTTATTATACTGTTACCTCTCTTTCTAACCTAATAGGCTTAATGTCTCATTAACTATAATAATTCTAGTATAAATTATAAATTTTGAAATAATAAGATCTTTTTAATAAGGATCATTATTTTTTCTTACCAACAGCCATAACTTCTGCATGATCATTTGTTTTGTAAACCTCATTACGACTTTGCTGCTTGATCAGTGTTTCATGAGTTTTTAAAGATATAAATTTTCTACCATATTTAGAGGAAAAAAAAAATAACTCCAGTAAACACACGATCGCTTCTACAAAAGCAGCCTAATTCCAGACAAATTGAAAAGACCCTGGCACTGCCACCTTTGTCTCCAGTGAAAAATGAGCCCCATTTGATGACTGACCTTCCAAACAGCCGTAGCTTCCACAGAAATACACAGGCTCTATGGGCCCACAGCTGTTACTTTAGAAGAGTCATTACTAGGGCGCTCAGGGGAAAAACTAGCTCTGCTGATCAGGCTGTGTTGGCAGAACCCTCAACAATACAATAAACTAAAATGGACGCTTGTAAACCCTGAGTGAAAGCTTTGATTAGACGCGAAGATGAGTGTTTGTGTTCCTGAAGACAGGCACAGTCGTGCCGTGCTCTCGAACACTGGCTGTTAACATCCTCAGTTACGGGACAGACAGGATAGATGCCTCTCGCCGCCCTTCCTCAGGATGCATACGAGAGAAAAATGCACAAAAAACGATGTTCATAGAATAGAACTGTGGCTGAGAGGACGTTCAGTTGTTTGGAGAAGTGGGTTAGTGTCTTCAGTCTGTGGCCTCTTGTCAACGCTCCTGCGGTGGGAAAAGGTGGTGTGTTTCCCAACCTATTCCTTTGCCTGTTGTTGGCAGGATGGCTTCTTATTCACAAATGAATGGATGCCCCTCATCCTTTACCATCCCCAAGCAGCCCTCTGCTACCCAGACATCAAGAAACAGGTGTTTCCCTTCCTTATTTCCTTGAAGGGCAGGACGTTGCAGGACTTGATAGATGGGGGAAGTGGTTCCATCTATAACCCTCCAATTTTTTGATGTCTGGTGTTCCAACCACATTATGGTGGTCACCTTGGGAAGTTTGGAGGAAATGTTTGATGCTGTGTTCAGTTCAGTTCAGTCGCTCAGTCATGTTCGACTCTTCGCGACCCAATGAATCGCAGCACGCCAGGCCTCAGACTCACGTCCATCGAGTCCGTGATGCCATCCAGCCATCTCATCCTCTGTCGTCCCCTTCTCCTCCTGCCCCCAATCTCTCCCAGCATCAGAGTCTTTTCCAACAAGTCAACTCTTCGCATGAGGTGTCCAAAGTGTTAGGATGAGAAATTTGGCTTAGTGCCTTGACAGTCTGAAATGAATTCCCTGCCTCTTGGGTATCATCTTCATGGGTAACTTACAGTGTCTGCTGTTATGTCCCTTTTCCTGCCTGTGACTGGTTTCCTCCTTGCCCCCAGGGGGCCACTCAAGTACCACTTGGAGAATTTGGACGTTTGATTGTTCAGCTGCAAAGGTAAAGCCTAGGATGCAGGGGGTTCAAGGACGACATTGCTGGGACTCTGACAATAAGCCCTAGTAGATAAGCAGAGAAAAAAATTTAATTAAAACTAATTAACATGAAATTGGAGTTTCTGGTCATTAATTGCACACAGTCTGATTTAAATTTCTGAAGCTCCTTGTGGGTCTTGCACTAGTGATTGAATCTGTGGGAAGACGCGATGCTCGCAGTTTTTGTCTTTGCAAGTGACTTTGCTCAGAAGTTCTTTACAACTTTTATTTCCGCTCTGGGATTAGACTGAGGTAATCCACCCCGATAGAGGCAGGGGATGAGGTGGAATAATTAAGAACTCCGACTGTGTCTTCCTAGAGTATAGGATCCAAATCTTTCTAGGTGCCCAGCAATCTTTCCCTCCCTGGCAGAAAGGCAATTCAGTGCAGGACTAATGGCCTTGAAACTATCTCAGGTAATACCATTGGAGGCATTTTCAAGAAGAACGTTTCTTCATTTGGGGGCCCCAGGCACTCACACTGCTGTGGAGGAGGGTGGGGTGGCTTTAGGAGTATAGCACGCTGGTTGGGGGTGAGGAGCCACGTGCCCTCAGTTCCTGGTCGTGGGGGATGTAGAGACTGCTATGGTCAAGGTCCTGTGATGCCGTGGGGAGCCCTAGCTTGTGGGAGGTCACTCTCTCCAGGCAAGGATCTGGGGCCTGAGGGACTCACTCAGACTTCATGAGCCTGATTTTTATCACCAGTGACATGGTAATGATAATTTTTGTGCTTTTTATCTCAGTCAAGTCTGACCTACCCTGTGGGTTCTGCTGGAAACAGAGGGACTTGTGCCAGGGTGGTTTGAGGACAAATGGGTGGCAGGAAAGGCTGGTTCTGGTGAAGTTTAGGAGTCCAGGTTCCCTAGAGAAACAGGACCAATAGGATGTATTCTTTGTCTTTACAAATTATTTTTATTAGTAGTCTTCTAATGATAAATGTGATGTATGTTAGCGTACAATATTGGTAAAACACAGTAAAAGCATAACAAAATAAAATCACCTGTGATCTCTCCCTCCAGGAAGTACCATCCTTTTATGTTACAGTGTATTTTCGTCTAGATTTTCTTATGAAAAGTTAATTTTGATGTCATCTAAATAGTTCTATACAAGTCCCGCTGGAATTTGACTTTCAGCAATTTTGAACTGATCAAACTTGAAACATGTATACATACATATTAAGAGAGAGAGAAGAATAAGGAGGAGGAGAAAGAGAGAGGAAGCAGGGGGAAGGGGAGGATGAAGAGGAAAAAGAAACGGATTTGGCCCATGAGCCTATGGACGTGTCCCGGTGAGATCTGCAGGGCAGCCAGCACGCTGGAGACCGGGAAAGGCTGGATGCTGCACGTGGGGCCCAAAGCCCATCTACAGGCAGAGCCCCTTCTTCTGAGGAGCTCAGTGTTTCTCCTAAGGCCTTCTGCTGCCTGGATGAGGCCCGCCCGCACGGAGGAGGGTGATCTGCTTTACTCAGAGCTACTGATACAAATAGTAATCTGCTCTCAAAATATTTCACAGCACCATCCAAAGTGTGTCTGATCAAACTAGGGTACCATGGCCTGATCAGGTTGACACACCAGGTTAACCACGTACCCGGTGAGGACCGAGATGGGGAAGCCCGCACTGTGATTGGCTGGCCTGGAGGCAGCTCTGCCCTGAGGGCAGAACTGGGAAGTCAGACATGGGGGTGGTTCTTGGGAGCCTAGGGACAGTCTTGCCCTGGCCCCTTCTCCCCTCCATGCTGCTGACAGCGTGCTAGCAGACATCTGGTGGAACCTTGGCTCAGCGCATCGCCTGCACCCGCCTCTCAGGGCGTGGGAAAGTGGCCCGAGGGGCTGTCCTGGGAGGAACCCAGGAGTGTCCAGCATGACCTCCAGGTCACCAGGGAGGAGTTTTTGGAGGCGGTTTGCTCACCAAACAGAAGTAGGAGCTGAGTGTGCTTGGTTTACGGCTCCAATTCCCTCCGAAAGCTCCCCTGACTGCTCACCCTGAACTCAGTTTCCTTGGTAAGAAGATGGGAGATCAACTATGGCAGAGGAGGGTCTGTCTGAGGCTCTGTCCTCAGGAGGGGTCTCAGTTCTTCTCCAGCACTTGGTGGGGGAAGATCCATCTTTCACTGTGGAAAACCAGGTTTGCTTAGCAGGAAGGAGATGCTTCAGTTCAATTCAGTTCAGTTCAGTCACTCAGTCGTGTCTGACTCTTTGGGACCCCATGAATCGCAGCACGCCAGGCCTGCCTGTTCATCACCATCTCCCGGAGTTCACTCAAACTCACGTCCATTGAGTCAGTGATGCCATCCAGCCATCTCATCCTCCGTCGTCCCCTTCTCCTCCTGCCCTCAATCCCTCCCAGCATCAGAGTCTTTTCCAATGAGTCAACTCTTCGCATGAAGTGGCCAAAGTACTGGAGTTTCAGCTTTAGCATCATTCCTTCCAAAGAAATCCCAGGGTTGATCTCCTTCAGAATGGACTGGTTGGATCTCCTTGCAGTCCAAGGGACTCTCAAGAGTCTTCTCCAACACCACAGTTCAAAACGCATCAATTCTTCAGTACTCAGCCTTCTTCACAGTCCAACTCTCACATCCACACATGACCACTGGAAAAACCATAGCCTTGACTAGACAGACCTTAGTTAGCAAAGTAATGTCTCTGCTTTTGAATAGGCTATCTAGGTTGGTCATAACTTTCCTTCCAAGGAGTAAGCGTCTTTTAATTTCATGGCTGCAATCACCATCTGCAGTGATATTGGAGCCCAAAAAAATAAAGTCTGACACTGTTTCCACTGTTTCCCCATCTATTTCCCATGAAGTGATGGGACTGGATGCCATGATCTTCATTTTCTGAATGTTGAGCTGTAAGCTAACTTTTTCACTCTCCTCTCTCACTTTCATCAAGAGGCTTTTAGCTCCTCTTCACTTTCTGCCATAAGGGTGGTGTCATCTGCATATCTGAGGTCATTGATATTTCTCCTGGCAATCTTGATTCCAGCTTGTGCTTCTTCCAACCCAGCGTTTCTCATGATGTACTCTGCATATAAGTTAAATAAGCAGGGTGACAATATAGAGCCTTGACGTACTCCTTTTCCTCTTTGGAACCAGTCTGTTGTTCCATGTCCAGTTCTAACTGTTGCTTCCTGACCTGCATACGGATTTCAGTTATCTTTAAAACAAAGGAATTCACTCCCACATCCCATTCTCTTTCTAATTATAGACCCTAGTTGTCACTTAAAAGCTACTTTATTTTCAATATCTTAAGAATTTTATTGTTATCACTTGTTTTCCCTTAAGATTATCCTATGTCACGAATTAAATATTTTGTGTTTCATTTTATCTACTGTATCATCTTTTTCTTAATGGACATGTATATCCTGCCACATCTGCAAGTTTAAAATCATGAGATGTAGAATTGCTAAAGGTAAACCTCCAGCAGTACTTACAGAGACTCATTTATATGATGTCAACATTAATTAATAAGTAAAGGCTCATTAATTAATTAACTGACATAAGCAAAAGCTAGAAGAAAATGCAACCCCATGGACTATAGCCTGCCAGGCTCCTCTGTCCATGGAATTCTTCTGATAAGAATACTGGTGTGGGTAGCCATGCTCTCCTCTGGGGGATCTTCCCAACCCAGGGATCGGGTGTCCTGCATTGCAGGCAGACTCTTTACCATCTGTGCCACCAGGGAAGCCCAGAAGGAAATACATCATGATGTAAAAGGGAGATAAGTTCTGTGTGAAGGGATTATAGGTGATTTAAACTATTTTGTTATGCTTCTAATATATTTAACTAATATCATACATTAGCATGTATTACATTTATAATCAGAAGAGTGTATTAATCAAAATCAAAATAACTCAAAGACAAAGAATATGAAATTACATTACAAGCAGACATTATCTGTGTAACGGGTCTTTCATAACTTAATGCAAAGAGATCTCTGTACTTTGCTAAGCTTGTCTTGCCTATCCCTGAGGTATGGGGACTAGATGGCAAGCCTCTGGTGGTAGAGACGAGAAGGTGTATTGGACTCTGGGGTGGACAACAGTCTCCCTCTCATAAAAAGCTAATTTTATCTTTTGTATTTCTTGGCATTTGATGCTTTTGAACTGTGGTGCTGGAGAAGATTCTTGAGAGTCCCTTGGACTGTGAGGAGATCAAACCAGTCCATCCTAAAGGAAATCAGTCCTGAATATTCATTGGAAGGACTGATGCTGAAGCTGAAACTCCAATCCTTTGACCACCTGATGCAAAGAGCTGACTCACTGGAAAAGACCCTGATGCTGGGAAAGATTGAAAGCAGGAGGAGAAGCGGACAAATGAGGATGAGATGGTTGGATGGCATCACCGATGGTGAAGGACAGGGAGGCCTGGTATGCTGCAGTCTATGGGGTCACAGAGTCGGACACGACTGAGCAACTGAACAACTTTTTGGCAAAGCCTTTGTGCCCCTCCTCAGGTGCACATGTGAAATCACCCAAACCCATTGCTGTCCAAACCCATTCTGGGCCAGAGGGGAAATACTATGGCTTCTCCGAGCCCCATGTCTCCTGCTCTCTGCAGTGGGTCCCGTGGTGCAAGGGAGAGGGGACACAGTGTTCTGGGCTGTAACATCTCACCACAAACGCGCCTCTTCAGCCCTTCCTGTTGGAATCACTCCCCTGTCCCTGTGCGTCAGGTTTGTTATTTTTACACTTTGGAATCCGTGGTACTTTGATTTATCCACTTGGCAATGTCTTATTCCCTTATCACACGGTAAACAATTTGTCAGCGAGGACACTTTGGTTTTTTTTCCTGTGTTCTCTGGAGTTGCTGGCACTTTGCTTCATGTGCAATAGATGTTTCACTGCACTGACGTTTCAACAATGCCACTGTGGATAACAGGAGTACTTGTCTGAGGTCTCGCTAATGTCACAGCGAGACCCCTGGGCACAGATATCTGCAAGACACCGTCTGTGGGACTGAGTCTGGGGAGCTGGATCAAGGCTGTTCGCTGGGAGCTGCTTGGCTAAGATCCCCCCTCCGCCAGGCCAGGGTCAGAGGATGAAGTAACTAACTCAAGCCCAAATCATCCAGTCCCTGCGCTCTTCAATTCAATCAAGAAGAGTGGTCAATTTAGAGATTAAAATGGATTCCAGCCATAAGGGACCACTTAAGTCTTTTAAATGAATTATCCATGAGATCCAAGCCAATAAGAGGAAAAGCAATGTGAGCGCTGTAAAATAACCCTGGAACATTTAGAAATGAAATTCACTCTCTTTGACATAAGGAAAGTCCAGTCCCTGCTTCTCATTCGCTTGACAAGACCGTGCCTGATGAAACAAAGTTCTGCTCAAGGGCAAGGAAGAAGAGGGCACTGATAAAAACACTAGTATTAATAATTGGCACTCACATAGCTCACACTACATGATGTCCAAGTGTCGTTGGTAACTCAAGAAGCCCTCCTTAGGGTGACTCAGCTTCTGGCTTTGCGGCTCCCTTCTCCAAACATCTGTGACCTGAGTTCATACCTTGGTTAGAGGTGATTGGCTTTCCTTGGATTTTTAAGGTTTCCTGATTTCTCGGAAATGATTTCTGAGCATCAAAGCTTCAGCAAAGAGTGTGTGAATCAGATTTCATCCATCAAGTTTACCTGATACAACAGTTGTTTATATGTTTATGTTAGAAGTCACTTCATGTGGGATTTTCCCCCCCTTATGTAAGGAGGCTCAGATTTTGAAAGAGAGACAGACACCTTGTAAAGATAAAAAGAGACGAGGAGGTGATGGAACTGTCATTAACAATTAGAAAAATGGTGCTACAAGTGAGAGATTTTAAAAAGACATTGAGATTCATGGCAGTAAGAAGAAAGAATCCTACAAATCTCAGCCCTTTATCAGCTGTATGGTGGCTTTTACAGGTTGCTGGATGGTAAAATGTGCCTTCACTTGGCAAGAAAGGACAGTGAATCAGAATCTTCTAAGCATCTGGGTTTAAAAGAGAGAGCTGGAGAGGGTCTGGTACGGGGGAGGGTGGCAGTGAAGCAGAGGAGGAAATGCCTCCTAAGTACTAATGTTCTGGAAATGCCCTTCATTTTAGCCAAACTGTCTTTCTCTGTCTCAAAGCATCTCAAGGAAAACACAGTCTGACCAGGAGCATGTGTCCCCAGAGGCGGGCGGAGGGGCTGTGTGGTGGGATGCAGGTTCCCTTCATCCTCTGAAGAGAGCAGACACCAGAGGAACACAGCAGGATGGAGGCTTATCCCGCAGGCTCTGCAGGAGACCTCAGGCATGTCTTACAAAGGGCTGAGTTGAGAGGACTGACTCTCCAAGCCAACTTCGGTCATGCTGGCAGCTACGCCTGAAATTTTCTGTTATTCTGGGGGTGGTACATCACGGCTAGAAATGTTCTGAAGCGCAGTTTTCATTAGGACTACCAACTAGTCCAACATTTTGTTTTCTTAGATGTGTACATCATAAAAAATATTTAACAATCACATGAGTTGAGATTTACTCAGTCAGATCATGTTCTTCTGAGTCCTAAGTGGGTGGAGGAAAAACAGCAAACATCTGCGGTGTGTGAAGATCTGTTCTTCTCACTGGTGTGAAGAGGAATTATTTGTGTACAGACACTTAGAATCCGGGCATATTGCATGGGTGCTCCCTTGATATTTTGATGCAGATGGCAGCTGGCTAAAATTAGATGGCAGCAGACACCTAGTGGGTTCTGGGAGTGTGCGTGAGCATGTGAGGCAGAATTTTGGTGACGGGTAAGGAGGCTTTGGGACCACATCACTGGCTTTGTTGTTGGTTGTTCAGGGTCTAAGTCATGTCCGACTCTGTGACTCCATGGACTGCAGCACGCCAGGCTTCCCTGTCCTTCATTATCTCCTGGAGTTTTCTCAGATTCATGTCCATTGAGTCAGTGATGCTATCTAACCATCTCATCCTCTGTCACCCCCTTCTCCTCTTGCCCTCAATCTTTCCCAGCATCAGGGTCTTTTCCAATGAATCAGCCCT